>NC_084480.1:149593173-150843173 GCF_030035675.1 Rhineura floridana
GCTCATGGAACCTCAGAAGCAGAATTGGGGCTATTGAGAAATGTGCTGTGTCTCAGTAGTCGGATATAAATGTTCTTTGGTTTGACATCAAGCCTTCTGTCTTTCTCTCCCTCAGCTAGAATGGAAGAATCTCATTTCAACTCCTCTCCGTATTTTTGGCCAGCAGTGCCCACAGTCTCAGGACAGGTAAGGAATATCTGAATTTCAACGTGCTTCATGCAGAGTTTACCCATAGCAATTCTAAAGTCTCCCACTTACCTCCTTTCAATGTAGATTGACAACAGTATGTTCCTTAACAAGATGAAGGAGCAACTGTTGCCCTCAGAGAAGGGCTGTGGTCTGGCTCCCCCCCACTATCCTACATTGCTGACTGTACCCACCTCTGTGGCCCTTCCCACGAACATTTCTATGGATTCTGACACCAAGCCGGAACAGCTTACTCCACACAGCCAGGCTTCTGTGACTCAGAACATCACTGTGGTGCCTGTGCAGTCTGCTGGCCTCATGACAACAGGTGAGAAAATTTGGAGGGTGCAGTAGCAGTGGAGGGGTACAGCTCAAAGAAACAGGGTTTGAGTTGTTTTTAGTAAAGGAGCATGGTGAATCCTTGTCTCAAATGGTGAAAAAATAATATTCTGTCCAAACGGGCAGTATGACCCGAATGCTTCTGTACCATAAAATATCTACCTACTCACTTGCTTTCTCTATTCCAGCCCTGTATTCTAGGATTTATTTATTATATTTTCCTCAAGTAGTTCAAAGTATCATATATACAGGGGTCTACAAAAATTGTGGTCATTGGCTCTCTGACCTCCCACCCACTTGATGCTTTCCTTGGGAAAAGTTTGGTGGGGAGTTTGCATTGTTGGATGCCGGTGCCTGAAGGTCAGCCGGACAATCTTCAGGTTGCAGCATCCAGTTCCTGCTCTGGAACAGGAGGGGGATTTGCCAGTTAGCCCCTGGGTTGCCAAGCCTCTTTGGGCACTTGTGTCATGCAGCTGCCAACAATTCGCAGCCTTCCTCTCAACTTCGGAGCTTGGGGGGGGTGCCAGGAAACTATCTCTGCCCACCTTTGCATCTTCCAAGCGGAGATAAATGTTAGCTGCTTGTCATGCTTGCCAGAAGACAGCACCACACTCATTGTGGGGAGCAGATTTGTTGGAAATCAACATACAGGGCTCTTCCTCTCCCTGCCCCCTATTTTATCCTTTTGGCAACCCAAGTCCTAGTCCAGCACTAATTGTTCCAGCATATGGAATACCTTATGTGGCAAAAGATTTAATGTTGAATGAAGGGGGGTAGCCCAGAATGACGAAAAAACGTAAGTAAAAAGTCACAGTTTTATTCCATTTATGTAAATTAAAATTGTAAAAAAAGCCCAGCGCGTTTCGGCTAATCTTATATAGCCTTCATCAGGGGCTGAAAGAGACAGATATACATTGGAATCACCAAACATTCTGTACAAACTTGTAACTTACAGTTTCTGTTTTTTGAAAAAGGGGAGGGTGGGATGGGAGTACATACATTTCTTTACCCACATGCTTATTTTAAATTCTTCATTCAAAGTAATGATGATTCAAATTCTGTTCAAAAGATTGTAGACTATCAGCAGCACGTTCGTCAGGCCGAATCTAGTGAGCGTGTTTGTTGAAAGCTGCAGAGTAAAATATAGTCTGTCTCAAAT
The DNA here is from genome assembly GCF_030035675.1 of Rhineura floridana. NCBI lineage: Eukaryota > Metazoa > Chordata > Lepidosauria > Squamata > Rhineuridae > Rhineura > Rhineura floridana. The sequence goes on from NC_084480.1 coordinate 149,594,858, forward strand.
GCTCTCAGCTAGAGTTCGTAATTGTTGAGTGATTGCAGCCTCTCGTTTCTTAGGGATCTTGTTACTATTACGTGTATTTACAACGGGGAAAAATCTTGTATGCATGTTTATTGGAAGTTGCAGAGTAAAATATAGTTTGTCTCAAATGATCTCAGTTGGAGTTTGAAATGCGTTGGGCTTTTTTTACAATTTTAATTTACATAAATGGAATAAAACTGTGACTTTTTACTTACGATTTTTCGTCATTCTGGGCTACCCCCCTTCATTCAACTGTTTCATTGAATGACATCCACTCTTTACCTACCACCAAAAGATTTAATGTACAAGGCTTCCTTTTCTGGACATCTTGAAAGATGGATAGATACTCTTTGTGGAGTTGATATCTGACCCTTTCTCCTCACTGCAGGTCCTGGTTTGGTGATTACTTCTCCCTCTGGGTCTCTGGTGACCACAGCCTCTTCCGTGCAAACCTTTCCCATCTCGGCACCGATGATTGTCTCGGCACTTCCCCCTGGTTCCCAGGCAACTCTCCAAGTAGTTCCTGACCTTTCCAAGAAGGGGGCTACGGTTCTTTCAGAGGGCGGGGCAGCCAGTGGTGCTGGAGGTATAACCCCAAAAGCTCCTCGAGGTAGAAAAAAGAAGCGGCTACAGGAATCTGGCCTGCCAGAGATGAGTGACCCTTTTGTGTTATCAAATGAGGATGATGAAGACCAGCACAAAGATGGCAAGACATACAGGTGTGAATATGGGACCTGAAATTGCACATGGGCAGCTAGTATTTCCCTTGAATTCTGGTGTGACCATTTTGTTCCACTCTATGTTATTTTGGTTCACTCGGTCTCATTGGTTTTGGTTTAATCATGGTCTAGGCAAGGGGGAAGTACAGAGTTGTAGTGGAGTTAGATGAGAGACGCATAAAAGAAGACTCTTACCTGTCTGGCCTTGAGCTTCAGAGATACTGTGCCAACTGCGGAAGATGATAGAATCCAAGCATTATCCACTCTATAACATTATGATTTCTAACTCATAGTGTTACTAGTAATAGAGCCATGCAGCTGTACATCAGGCTAAGCTCCTTGGGCAGCTCATTCCGTGTCGGATGCTTAGTCATAGCAGTAATGCCCCAGTTGTGGGGAATGCAATTTTACCACTCCTGGCTGCATTGGAATTGCTCCAGCAATAAGAGCTTGTTCTATCATTGTACCACATGTGTTAATCTACAAACATGTTTTAATGTCTGATTGCATGTGGAAGAACTCATGTTTAGCTTTTGAGCCAAAAGTCACAGCAAGCCTCAGGGACCCCTTGACCTTATTACTAAGGGAATTAGCAATGATACAAGGAGCCAATACTGGAATAATCAAATAAAAGATTACAGGTTATTGCAGAAATAAAAGATTAGGTACAGAAGCAGCACTCAGATTAGACCAACTATTTGGGTAAATCTATAGATCAAGACAGATGGAACAACATGCTGGTGCTATGAGAAGACTCATACCAAATATGGAAAGGGAACAGGATGGCAATAGAAGCAAAAAAGACACATGGAGAGCCTAATCGGTTTAGAAGGAGGAATTCAAAAGTGGATATGCTTCACTGGCAGAGATTACAGGTAACTTGCTTGTGAGTTTCAAAAGGGGAGAAAGAAAGCAGCATTAGAAAGGGAAGAGAAACTAAGGCACAGGTATGAGGGGGAACATAAGGCTATGTGTTTCCTTACAACCCTGAGTAGAACAGAAGAAAAAATATTAGATGGAGAAGAGGAAACTAGAGAGGGAAGAGAAAATGGCACAGGGATGCACAGAGTTCATTCAATCTGGACTGACCTCAGTCAAATGAACTAAAGCAGGACATCAAACTCTAGTTGCTTACTTTTCTTATAGATTTCGTACCTGAGGGGAGGGTTTGCCTAGACCTATGTGGGAGGGGGGTACCTAGAGAACTCGTAACATCTCTGTTTTCCTGCCATGGGTGCTGAGTGCAAAGGTTTGTACAGTAGGGCCCCACTCATACGGTGGGTTACGTTCCGGACCCCCGCTGAAAAGCGAAAACCACTGAAAAGCGGAACTCATTGAATAGAATGGCGCGCGACACCTGAAAACCGCCGTAAAAGTGGAACAAGCGCCGTATAAGTGGGGCTTTAGACTAATTGCATCTAATTGAGACCGCCGCATTAGCGAAGTGCCGTAAAGCGGGGCCCTACTGTATAGTGCAAACGGGGTTTCATTTATACATTGTGGGTGGAGATTCCTAATATCCTTAATGGATGCTAATGGATGTTTATGTGTTGACTGGTGGTTGCAGTCCCTCATGTATGGCATTTTCCTTCACCAGAGCTCTGAGGTGGCCTGTTAGTGGGCATGTTTTGGATGCCTTGATTGTGGTAGGAGCCAGGAAAAAGGCATCTGCGTATTTTGGAGTACTCATGCCCCTGTGCACAACTGGTGGAAGTAACTTGTAGTGAATGTACTAAAGGAAGGTAGCACGGTGCTGTTTTCTTCTTCTCCTGAGGGCTTCAGCCAAGCTTAGCATAACATCTCATTTTAATAAAAGATGGCAGGGAGGCTGAGCTCCTTGATAACAATGACCCTGTCCTTCTAATGCTAGATTGGGCTATTCCTTGCTAGCCAATGTGCCTATGTTCCCAGGATTTTATTCCAGTGTTAATTGGAATAATCCATGATTGTTGGATTTTTGAGAAGCTAGTGAAAATGACCAAGGGCTAAAATTTTATGCTGAGGATGTCTTTAACTCCACCTGCTGGAAGTCAGGCGTAGGTAGGAGAGACTGGATGATCATACCTTTATTGTCTTGGGGTGGATTCCAAATATTTGATGCCCACAGTTTCAGTATATTGGCATAGCTGGACTACTGGTCTGACTGTTCTGTAATTCTTCTGAGGAACTTGTCTCTCATATATAACTCCAGTTGTCTCTTGTGCTGGGCTTTCCAACATGATGTGGCCAAATAGGTTGTGTTTGTGTGGGGGCATTTGCTGTCTGTAGCGCAAGGTTCCTTTCCACTTAAGTAAAACTTGCACACTAAACTTATTTTTACTCAGTGGCGTGAAAGAGTTTGATTACATCTAGCATAGTTATGGTGCAGGCAAGTTTATTTTGTCTTGACCTCATGATCTTGCACTTGTGGCGAAGCCTAATTCTGTTTTACCATATCCTGTTGTTCTTGCAATTGGATTCATAGCACGGTTTGTGCTGCTCTCTAGCTTTTTACTTCCATTGTTAACTTCTCCTGTAGCTGCTGAGGATTGCTGTTCTTTGCTTGTTAGCAGCTGTTCTACATTTATCATATGGGAGGACATTAGAAAGGGTTTCCAAGTGAAAACTTTGGCCTCTGTGACCATAATCCAACAAAACTAGGCATAAATGGAGATGGGGGTGTACCATGCATGCAGCCTGTAGTTTCTTGAATTTTTTACAGTAGATTATTAGGACTGCTGAAGAAGCAAACTGCTTTTCAGATTAAAGTGGGTTTCCTTGTCAGTATTTGGTAGAAAAGTCAAAGAAACCTCTGGCTCTTCACTCCAATACGGTACAAATTATGGAGTTTCTAGCATCAATTGGTTGAACAGGTATAATTGCACAGCATATTCTCATCAAGAACATTCTAGCTGCTCAAGGGAAAAAAGCATTAGAATGTTTTCAGTCCAACTTCTGTAAAAGAAGGGAATGTTGCCAATTTGGCTGGGTTTAACACTTGCAAGCCCTGGAAGGAAAGGACCAGCTTTGGGACAGGCTGAATACTGGTGATAGGTCCCTGGGGCCAAGAAGCCCAGAGTCAAAGTGGCTGAAAGAAAGATGCAAAGTAGATAATGAATTGAGAAATAGGAGGGAAGAATAGATAAAGGAGGAATGGCCTGAAGAGCAGAAGCATCTTGGAGCTGAAGGAAGAAAGGGCAGATGAAGGGGGGATTTCTAAAGAGATCTTGTTAAACTTCAAGGGCAGGAGTGGGGAACCTTTTCTAGCTGGAGGGCCAGATCTTCAACTCGCCAAACCCTGGTGGGCCAAAGTAGACAGATGGGTTCAGCTGCCCACCCATCAATCACCTGATGTCATAGTGTTATCAGGTGATGCTTCCCTTTGAAGCCCTGATTTTCAGGAGTTCAAAGAAAACCTGAAGGCATGTTCCACTCTGTCCAATCTTCAAATACTCTTTGCATGGTGAAGATTAAAAGTGCGCTCCAGTTGGCCCATCAGCTGACGAGTGGATGGGAGAGCTCCTTCAAGTGCTCCCCCCCCCCTGCACTTCTACTTCAGACCTCTGTATACCTTTGAAGGAGAAGGGTGGAGGTGATTGAAGGTGTGTTCTGATCTGCCTGTGAGCTGAAGGGTGGATGGCAGCATGCCTCAGAGCCCACCCTCATTAGTGACATTAGCTGGTGGGCATATTTTGAGGCAAATTGGACCTGTTAGAGGGCCACGATTGGCCTGGAGGCCAGGGGTTCCCCACCCCTAGGCTAGAGGAAATTGAACAAAGTAGTCAGTGGGCTAAAAAGCAGCAACCTAAGGCAACAATTATTATTGGTGGGGTATAATTGGGGGGGGGAGAGGAGAAAGTAGGATTGGGGGGAAACAGTACACAGTGGAAGGAAACAAGCAGGCAAGCAGCTGTGGTTTGCAGAACTAGAGACTGGCCTAAGTTGCAAAGGAAGAATAAGATTGCTAAATCCTGATAGGACTGTTTGTACCTTTTAAGAATTGCATGGGAAGTGAGTTCTGCCAGTTGTGATTTACTATCCCTCCAGCAGTTTCACATGACCATACTAAGATGGCAAGAAGAGGTGATGGCTCACTGAAACTGTTGTCCTATAAAAGTGAGGGCTTAAAGGGATTGGCATTGATATAACAGAATAACTGCTGCCTAGGTGTTAATGGTCTTTAGATATGCTGGGTCTTCTCTTGACCCAATCTTTGCTAGCAAGTATGCCAACCCAATTTATAAACTAATGTTCTGCACAGGACATGAGGTCACCACCACAAAGTACAACTGGTTTTTCTCCCAACTGCATCTGCTCCTCTAAAATTCAGTTGTGAAAATCCTTCTGTCTGTTGACCAGGATCCCTGGGGACCCTAGAACTAAATGGTCTGTATGATGTGCTGGCTGTATTAATACTTGCTATAGTTGCCAGAGCTTGGACTTCCTGGCTTCTGCTTTCTGTCATGGAAAATATCGCTTTGAGTTACTGCTGATATTCAAAACAGTGATTGTTTCTGAGTGTTTATTCAAGGAGAAATAGGGGTTAGTGTTTGGGGATTATCACATCTGGAGGAGGTGGTGCAGAATACAAAGAACAATGGTAAATAGCCTTGGAGATTTCAGTTACCTACATCAAGTTTAGGCAGCAAAGGTTGATGTCCAGCATTCTTTGTACAATTAAAGGAAATCAACTTGAGGCCAGTTAATTCCGTAAGCTGTAGTGTAGTGGCAAATTCAGAAGTGCAGAGTCCCTTCATGATAGTCACAGCCATGCCCCCTCCCAGCCTAGGGAAGGTCCTAGCCTGACCTGAAAACTTGTGTGGACTTTTCAGGTCTGGGTACGGGGAGAAGCCAAAAGACTGTCTGCATGAAGTCATTCTGTAGCCAAATTATACTTTGCAGCTGGGGAATCCTTTGACTTACAAAGCACGTGGTGCAGCATATGGTGAAGCAGCGTACAGATCCAAGAGTTTTCGTTCCGGCAGCTCCTGATGCCCTCTGTGCCCTGCACCCACCATCTCTCATGTCCTCTAGGCTCGGTTTGATGTTTCTTATCTGTACAGTCCCTATGATGAGGCAAGGTGGAATAGTTTGTGTTGCCTGTCATACACGGTGGTTTTCCCAGATGTCCCTAGAGACTGCCGCCTCCTATTGGGACAGCACATGTTTGTCTTATAAGTCTTAGCTATCTGATGGCTGGGGGCCTACCCAGCCCTTGTTTTTTCAGTATGAGGGTGGTTAGTTGTATTCAGCTATACCAAGTATGGCCAAAGGAGAGGATTTCAAGTGTAGGTAGATGCTCCCCATTATTGGGATTATGTCCAGTTGTGAGGATGTCGGGACACATTTAAGAATGCTAGCCCTGTGCGTCCACAGTTAAATTAGGAATAGACGTCTGCAGCAGCTAAGGCTTATAATGAACATTAGGTATAAGGTAAGTTGCAGCAGCACACAGAGGAAGTGAATGAAGAGGTGGAGCCTCAAATGGTGCCAATTTCTATCAAATAATAGTTACTGTAAAATACTAAAAAACTTAAGAAGTGCTATATTTGATAAAGAGATTTTTTTGCTACCATTTTGAAGCTCTGCCTTTTCCTGCTTTTGAGTTTTGTTGCAGCCCACCTTTTTTTTCTTTGGAACATCTTACGGTATTCCATTGCTGTTGAGCCTTCTTTCATTCCTTGTATCTCTCTAGCTGGAGAACTGTCTTCGATGTATGGATTCCTGCCTGTTGGAGAAAAGGGATACATGATTATAGTGCTGAATAGTCTGCAGTGAACATAACAGCCCTTCTGAACCAGACCAAAGGCCTATCTAGTCCAGTATCCTATTTCCCACAATGGCCAACTAGATGCCTATGGGGAGCCCAGAGGCAGAGCATTAGTGCATAGCCCTCTCCTGCTGTTGTTCCCTAGCAACTAGTATTCATCAGTAGCCATCATGACCACTAGTCTTATCCTCCATTTATTTTCTAATTGCCTTAAGTTGGTGGCCATCACCACAGTAAATTCCACAGTGAAATACTTTGTGTCTGTCCTGAATCTTTCAGTATTCAGCTGCTTTGGATAACCTTAGATGTTAGTATTACAAGAGAGGGAGAAAAATGTGTCTGTCCACTTCCCCTACATCAAGCATAATTTGATGCACCTCTGTCGTGTCTCACTTACTTGCTTTTGTTTAAACTTAAAAGCCTCAAACAGTTGTTGTAATCGTCCATTGTTCAAGATTTGCTCTAACCCCCTTATGTTGATTGCCCTTTTCTGCATCTTTTCCAACTCTACTGTATCCCTTTTTGAGATGCAGCCATCAGAACCAATCACAGTATTCTAAGTGTGGTCACACATAGAAGTTTAGCCACACAGACAATCATTACGATAACGGCAATCATATTTTTGGTTCCTTTCCTAGTGTTCCTTAACATGAAATTTATCTTTTTCACAGCTGTTGCACCTTGGATTCTCATTGAGTTACCCACCACTACCCCAAGATTTCTTTCCTGATAAGTCACAGACAGCTTGGACCCTGATCATGTATACGTGGTTAGGATATTTGCTCCAGTGTGCACCACCTTACACTTGCTTACATTCATTTGCATTTGCCATTTTAATGCCCCCTTAGCAGAGTTTGCAGAAATCCATGTGGAGCTCGTCATAGTCCCTTTTTGTTGTTGTCACCCTGAAGAATTTGGTGTCATCAGCAAACTTTGCCACCTTGCTACTCATCCTGGTGTCAGATCATTTTTGAATACGTTAAAAATGCACAGATCCTTTGGGGGGGGGGACCTGATTACATTTCTCCATTGTGAAGAGAGTCTATTCTCACTCTCTGCTTCCTGCTCTAACCAATGACTGATCTATATGAGGACGTTGCTTCTTATCCCATAAGTCTTTGGTGAGGAACTTTTTAAACTTCAAGGGCAGGAGTGGCTAGAGCTACTCCATTGGATTGACACTGGCACCCCACTCCATTTCATGTGGCCTAATCCCCAAGCTGTTTGAGGGTTAACCAGTTTGTGGGAAGGAATAGTGTTAGGGCAGTTACTTCTCATTTCATTGGAGCCACAGGACCTATCTCCAGTCATCAGTGCATGCTTGTGTGTGACGTCTATAAATTCCGACCCTACTAACCAAGAGAGGTGTAGGGTCCCGTTACCATTTTGATGTTTCATGTTCCAGCACCCACATCCATCTCAACGTTTATTGGGGGAGGGAGAAAAGGCTGCTTATTGGGTAGTGGTTGTTTGAGCTGCCCCTTCCCCACTCTGCCCATTATGGCTCCTCCCTATTCCTGTAGGGCACTTGTCTTTGTACCCTGTTGTAGCTTGATTGCTGATAGTGTTAGTGGGCGTTGTGCCTGGATATTTGGCATCAGTGGTTTGAATGTGGTACTGCCAGAATATCAAATGGTTTGCCAAATCAGCTTGTTTAGGCATGCGTATGAATGAGGAAAGATAGTGTTTATTGTCTTCTTCAGAGTACAGCCCACAGCTTCTGCATTTACAGGGACAAACAGAGATGCCTGCAACACTTGAAATTGATGATAAATGTTAAATTAGGGCAAATACTTGTGTTTCTTCTGTGGTTGGTTCATGGTTCTTGCTTTGAAAGATCTGTTCAGTCAAGAGCAAAGAAGAATTCAGTGCCTAAAAAGTTGCTAATCACCAAATATGTGTTGAGTTTATGGGTTTATGTAGCATGAGTTTTGGATCAGTAAATCTCCAGGTCAAATTTCAGTAAGCTTAATTTCCTCCCTTCCTCTCTGAAATATGGAGATATTACTGGCTGACCTTCCTCATAAAACCATTGTAAGTATTACCTATTTGGCTACTAGATTTTGAAAGGTATGCTCTCCTTCCACAGAGCAGCTCTAATGTTACTACTTTACTTGTATGCAATATTAGCTGCTATAGTTATAACAACTGTGGGTGTATACGCTCTCTCTCAGATCCCCGCATAGAGATCCAAAAAATCCTGGCTTTATATGGCTTAGAGAAGTACATAGGATTGTAGTGGGCATAAAGGAGGGTCAGAAAGTTTACAACACGGATATGAAACTGATCATTGGTGGTCCTAGCTGAGTAATGTTTACTCTGGCACTGACTCTCCAAGGTCTCAAGCAGGGACCTTCCTCAGTGGGTTGAACTTGGGACCATCTGCATGCCAAACATGTGCTCTCCCACTGAGCTAAAGACTATCCCAGCAGGAGCTGTGCCTTTGACCTTTTCAGTCCACGTGACCTGTGGGTTTTACTGAAGTATATTCAAACATACATGGCACAGGTTTATCCTTCCTGCTCTCTTTTAAATCGCATCCTCCAATTTTTTGTGCTTGACCCAGTACCATGAAAAGATTGTTTTATTGAATGTTTACTTACTGCCCTTTCACCAGATGATTCCCAGGATAGTTTACAAGAAGATAAAATAAAATCAAGAACAATACAAAATCACAAGGATTTCCATCCATCTTGTTTTTGTTCCTCTAAAACATTGACTGGATACAGAACTGCACTTTTAAAAAGTTTTGATTCTGCATCTGTACTTCTAGAGGAGAGAACCTTCACACATAAAGATCAGTCAACTGAAGAAGTGTCTCTGTGGTCCCTGGATACCTTATGAAGGAGTCTGATGGTTCTGTCTTCACATTCATGGTTTGTCTTACGCCTCCAGAGCTTGGAAAAGTTGCTTTTTTTGAACTACAACTCCCATCAGCCCAATCCAGTGGCCATGCTGGCTGGGGCTGATGGGAGTTGTAGTTCAAAAAAGTAACTTTTCCAAGCTCTGCGCCTGCCCTAACAACCATTTCCTTCCTCTGTGCAGTCAGCAACATCATGGCTGATCCAAGTCCTGCCTGCTGAAGAGGCTGGGATGATTGTGGCAACCTTTATAGAAAGCTATTTTGGGAACTACACAAAGCTTTCTAAATACTGAGGAAAGAAAAGTAGAGTTTTAAAGATAGCTTTTATGTAATTGTTAACAAAAATGGAAAGGAAACTTGAGACTGAAACTCCTCTTGTTTCTCAAAGCAGCTAAGTCTGGTATTCGCTTGTTCCTTGAGAAATGTTCATGCAAAATTTCTTAGAGGCCAACTCCATTTCAGCTGTGTTCCTAAAGACTGTTATGCTGTTGAAAAGGGAAAATGAGTTAATAGCTTAGCTATGACAAGAATTTTCTATCTATAGGAAATCCAGTTGTGAGATCTTTACACTCAAACCTGCAGTGAGTGGTTTTTTATGTGAGGCTCTTGTTTTTAAAAAGCTTTGCATAATCAAAGCCAGCTGTTGAATTTTATCAGACACCACAGAGGATTTTTTAAAAGTTAATCCTAGAAATTCAAGCCAACCCTTATGTACTGGTTGCTATTCTGGAAGGGGAAAAAAAATTGCAGCTAAGCGGTGTAACTGCGGGAGCTTTAACTGCATGGAAAAGAGTGTATGTGAGTTGATACATGAAATGTTTCAAAACCTATTTAGAAGGCAAGCAATAGATACTGTTGGCAGAGTAAAATATAGATAATGCTCTTTTATTAATGCCATATGCACATGTAGTGTCATTCTGCTTCTCTCAAATGATCTGGAAAAGTAAAATGAAAAGGGATATCATATATCCCTAAATTCTGTGGTACTATAAAATGGTATCTTTCTTATGAGCAGACAATTAAGGATTTATAATGGAGACATGCAGCTGACATGGAGGAGGAGACAATGATGGGAGGCACATGAAGTTTATAAAATGTGTAGACTCTGCAAAAAAGTTCTGCACCAAGAAAAGTTAAAAATGATTGTGCGTAGAAATTATACAAAATAAGAAATTGCTACTCTTAGCATAATTCTGGTTTTGCTAGTCATGGAGGGGTGAGGTAAGAACAGAATAGCTTTGCTCCAACCACTGAAACTGATTCAGTCACCTTGCTTTTGAAACTTCAGTAGAGATTGGCTGCACATGTTTTGAAGGCAGGGACGGGCATACCTTTCAACCAGTTCCTCCTCCTTTCTTCCAACATAATGATTGGAAGAGTCTGAGTTGGGCTTAGAAGAAGGGAACAGGGGTGGGGGATAGATTTTCAAGCTTTTGCGGGCGGGTTAACACACAAACATCATTTTTTGGCAGAGACAAGTTATCTACCACTGATTTCCTTTCCTGATCTGCCTATACCTTCATTTTCCATCCTGACTTCACAAACAGGATATATCTCTTTTGATGACCAAGATTCCCTGGTCTGGAATGTTTTTCACCCAATCATTCTGGTATCATTTCTCTTCCCATCCTCACCTTGCTTTGCTCTCAACCTCTGGTGGTACTTAAAGTATTACTTCTAAATTCTAGCAGATCAAAATTGAATGTGAAAATGTAACCTGTGTGCGCGCCAACTCGCATTGTGCCTTTTGATGTTGCTGTTCACTTTTCAGCAGAATTGATGCCTGTCTCTTATTCCTTTTGGACCTCTTTTCTTCCTGTGACCAGCACCCACTTACAACTATAAATGGCTACTTATTAAGTACTGAAGTGCTTTTTAAAAGTATGAATATCTGTTAACTTACACCAAAGACAAGATTTAGTTTGGGCTCCATTTTGGAAAGCCTGCCAATTTAACTCTTAAGCACCTCAGGTCCAAAGTGGAGTCTTGTTTTGGAAAGTCCAAAGCTTTGTATGTCTCTCCCTTGGTTTACATGGGGAAATGAACAAGCAGCTGTAACCTTTTGACAGAATTTTATTTCTTTATTATACTTATATCTCACATTTCCTCCAGGGAGGTCAAGGTGGTATACATGGTTCTCCAATTGGATGAAATTTGCAGACATATTGGTCCCTTCTGAGTGGAATCAAATTTAACACAGATGGGTGCAGGGATGTCTGTCCTAGATATCTTTGCAGTTTGAGGATTTCTTTTTAAAGGGGTTGCCTATAAATTTATGTTTTGACAAAATTGGGTGGAATTTACAGCCATATTTGCCACTTTGGAGCCTGCAAAATTTCACACAGGTTCAGGGTTTTTGAGCAAGGGAGTTTAAAGTTTGGGGGAAATAGATTTGCTCACATACATACCCTTGTGATTTTGGGGCAGTCTGTATGAAAATTGTTTACATTGCAGATGTGCCCTTTGGTAAATAATTTGTACAATTTCAGAAGGATTGTGCAAGGGTGAGTTATGTTTAATGAAAAATATTAAAATATTTTGAAAGTAGTTAGAGGTTTGGTTTTTGTTTCTTCCTCAATTAATTACCACCAAGAGGTTCCTTCTACATCCCTCTCAAAAGGACTGTGACTGGAAGTATAAAGGATAACCCTGGCAAAGTTATTCTAGTTGGAAGTTAGAACTTTAAGTCACAAAACTACACCTTCTGTCCTTTCTCCATGCCTGCCATTTTCTTTTTATGGAGAACTTTATGGGGAAATGCTTCAGACTGCTTTAGCGGAAGCCCTGCCTTGCCTTGGACAAAATCTAAATTGCTCCAAAGTAATCTGCTTTGTTTCCGGCTTCAAACTTCACCTGGAGCAGATGCACACCCCTGTTAACTATGGCCATGGGAATTTAACTTTTTATTACATTTATATTGCATCTTTTCTCCAAGAAGCTCAGGGTGGCATCATGGTTCTCTCCCTCCCCATTTTCTCCTCACAACAACCCTGTGAGGTAGGTCGGCTAAGATACTGTGACAGGCCCAATGTCACTTCATTTTCAACAGACCTGTAACTTTCAAATTTCTGTTCTGCTTCTGCTGACTGAGGTATTGAAGGGTTCAATCTAGAGGACAGGCTTCTCTTTGAAAAGAGAGTTACTTCTTACTATTCCTGAACTAATTTGGGTGACCATTGCCAGTTAGGGCCTTCTCTGACACTTGCTAGGGAGCCTCAAGCCATCATGGAGCAACCCCCTCCGAAAGCAGAATGAAAAGGAAACTCTGTTCACATGACTTCACTGAATGTGATCTTCCTTGTGAAGAATGTTTTCCTACCTTAAAAGTGTACCTGAGGGTGAAGGCTGAGCTATGAATTGAGAAGTTCTTGGTTTGAATCTTGCCTCTTGCCTCAACTCAGTAGTTGGCCTTAAGCGCCTCCACCACCACCTACAGAATGGGGCTAATACTGACCTATTTTACCCTATTGTATTCTTACAAAAACCTATAATGTGTGGTTATTTTAGGGTATTAAATGCACTGTATAAACCTTTCTCAGCCTTTGGGTCCCCAGATGTTACTGGACTACAACTCTCATCAGTCCCAGACAGAATGGCCAATGATCAGGGATTATGGGAACTAGTCCAGCAACATCTGGGGACCCAAACGTTGGGAAAGCTGCACTATATAAATGTTAGGTTCATGTTGATTGTGATGACACTAGAAAAGGCCTGTCCTTCATTCCTTCCTATAGCTTGGTTTTCTTCTTGTGAGTCAGTGCATGCATATTCATAGCTTAGGTTATACATAAACCTTGGATTGTGGGAAGCTGACAGTGAAAGACAAAATTATGAATGCTTCATAATTGCCTGGCATTATTGTAAATTTCCTCGAAAGCTTTCCAAAGGTGGCAGGTGCTGTGGAAGAAAAGCAGCAAGGCTTGAGAGATGCAGTCATCACCTCTTCTGGAAAGGGTCAAGGGTTTCTTTGAACTACCGAGGTAAACCTTTGCCCTACTCTGAAGTCTGGGCAGCCTCATCGTCAGATTTTTTTTAAAAGCAAGCGCCTATGCCCAGGCATTTTCAATTCTGTACCAAGAAATGTTGTGCTCTATGATGGTGCATATATTGTGCAAATAGAGCAGATTTGCATACTGACTTTGCATAATTCTTCAACTTTCACTATTTGCATACTTTATATTGTGATTGCTAGTCTTGGGGGAGGAGAAAGGATCTTTCTAGGGCACTGATCCCCCTGTACCTGCTCACTGGATACTGTGCTTGGACTCTGCTGAGATCTTTCAGAATTTGAATTCTGGGCCCAGTATCACTTCTGGTACTATTTCTCTGCTCTCCCAGCATATGAACATACATCATACTCTCAGGTTTTTCAAGAGTTAGCATGAATTATGCATGTCCTTTCGAGTTCAGGAGTATCTAGTTGAGGATCTTAAAGTACGTAACAGTTGTCTTTAGGGTTCCAGGTGGATACCTTAGTTCAAAGTAAAAACTGGATAACTGCCCAATTGAGCCCTGTTTCTTCATTGGGAAAACAGGAGCTTGAAAGGGCAGAAGCCTGCCCCTTTTCCTTCCAGATCCCCACTGTGGCCCTCTCTTCTCAGTGTTCACTTAAACTGTGCAAAGCTGGAGGGGGTTTACAATTCTCTGGTGGGGCTGCCTCTTCTCCCCAGTTTGGACAGCCCCAGTTTGGACAGCCCCAGTTTGGACAGCCCCAGTTTGGACAGCCCCAGTTTGGACAGCCCCAGTTTGGACAGCCCCAGTTTGGACAGCCCCAGTTTGGACAGCCCCAGTTTGGACAGCCCCAGTTTGGACAGCCCCAGTTTGGACAGCCCCAGTTTGGAGGCCAGTTTTCCTAGAGATAAATGTGAGCTGCTTAATCCTAACATCTCAGAATTTGTTAACTTTATATTGTCTTATTTTTGTTTTGATTTTGATTTTGACGTGAGAGTGTGTATTTGCTGAGGTTTTTTTTTTCTATAGGCATGAGGGTTCTATAATTTTGACTAGATGCAAATCAAACGAATCACAGGTTTGTGTTTCTATTTTATCTGGGGGTGGAATCTTCAATTTTCTTTGTATTTTATTAAGACATAGTTAACAGCTACCCATTTAGTTTTGTTACTAACTTTTCTACTCGGAGGCCCAGTAATATCTAGGCTTTAATTTAAACCAGGCTTTGTTAACCCCATCTTGGGACCAAACTGGACCCACTGCCAGCCATAACAACATTGACCATCCAGTACTAGGGGAAATCCAAAGTACTGAAGACTAAGTACATGGGCTTCCTATTTATCAGCTGCAGAAAAGGAACAATTTGCATGCTATCCTTTGCACAACTGAGCGGCAACCCTTCTCATCCTTGGGATTGTGGCTATTACCACCTGAAAAGGAGTGGTGGATTGCGCAGATAACATTGAAGGTAGTCCATCAAGTGCTGATAATTTTAAATGCTTGTGCAGTGTTAGGAATAGGTTAGAGATTAGCTCTATGGTTTGGAAAGATAAGCACCTGTCATTACATTATGGGCTATGGAGTCAGATTGCATTGTTGGGTAAAATGAGCAATTAACCCTAGGGACCAGAAAGCAATTGCATGTAACTGGGTGTCTCAATTTGCATTCATCTAGGGCAGCCTTTCCCAACCAGTGTGCCTCCAGATGTTGTTGGACCACAATTCCCATCTTTCCTGACCATTGGCAATGCTAGCTGAGGCTGATGAGAGTTGTAGTCCAACAACATCTGGAGGCACACTGGTTGGGAAAGGCTGATCTAGGGTATTTGTCATGGTTTCTTTTGCTCTACATTTTAGTGTAGGGTGGGGAACCTTGGGCCCTGGGGACCACATGTGGCCTTCAAGTCCTCTCTGTCCAGCTCTCGGAACTCCGCCCAGGCCATCCCCAGTCTCCTTAAGTCACACCTCTCATTGCCCCTGTTCTGAGCTAATGGTGCCTGTAGAAACCACTTGTGTTTTTGTGGCTTGAATGTAGCCTAGCCCGTTTGTTGCTCCATCAGTTTTGCCTCTGGCCCCACCCAGTTATTTCATGCAGCCTCCAGAATGTTGCCCATAAGGAAATGTGGTCCTTGAGCTGAAAAAGGATTCCCACCCCTGACCTACTGGAATTGTGGCTGTTATCTGCCTGTTTGTGTGTCTGCTTCATCAGAAATTAGTTAGGAAATGGAAGTGAATCATAGATATTTTGGGGGGGGGGGTTGTGAAGGGTATTGGGGGCATGGATGCGTGATGCTGTCTCTTTCCTTCCCATCCTGGTCTCAGGTGCCGGATGTGTTCCCTGACATTCTACTCCAAGTCAGAGATGCAGATCCACTCCAAATCCCACACCGAGGCAAAGCCGCATAAGTGCCCTCACTGCTCTAAGAGCTTCGCCAACAGCTCCTACCTTGCCCAGCACATACGCATCCATTCAGGGGCTAAACCCTACACCTGCAGCTACTGCCAGAAAGCCTTCCGCCAGCTCTCCCACCTACAGCAGCACACACGGTAAGGGCCAAGGAGACGGGGGCGGGGAGGCCTCTGCGCTGCATGCTGCCAGCTTCTTAGTGTGAGCCAAGCACCCACGGAGAGGCTGCTCAGGGCGGCTCTGCCATTTACTGCCCGTGGTTCCACCCTTCGATTGTGCAGCAAGCAAAGGCACCCTTCGGTGTGTGATCCTCTACTGAAGAGCAACCTGTGATGAGGGGCTGTTGAGCCATCAGACAGGGATTCATATTATATTATCTGTTGGAGACAGAAATCTGTAGGTGAGGACTGGCCGCCTCCCCACACTGCCAAAAACAGCCCCCAAGCTACCCCAGCCCTGGGCTTCCGATGCACACACTGCTGCCACCGCATAACTCCTCTCTCTGACCTCCTGGTGTAGCTCGGCCTTAGTCTTTTGCTCCCTCTGTTGGAGTGTAGGGCAAGAATCCCACTTGGTTTTCCTCCACTGTAGCCAGACAGCATGGTGCTGTTCCTCATGTTGTCATTGCTAGCCCGCTGGCGGTCATGTCCAACTGCTGCCCCTGCTCCTCCTCTTCGGCAGGATCCACTCCAAGCTCCACACGGCGATTGTCAAGCCGCACAAGTGCCCTCACTGCTCCAAGAGCTTCGCCAACACGTCCTACCTGGCCCAGCACCTCCGCATCCATTCGGGGGTCAAACCCTACACGTGCCGCTACTGCCAGAAGGCGTTCCGCCAGCTCTCCCACCTACAGCAGCACACACGGTAAGGGCCAAGGAGGCTGGGGGCCCAGCCTGGCCCCCCGTGCCGTCAGCATGCACCTTTTTGGAGCACGCACGCCAAGCATGCAGGGGGCGGGCGGGGGATGTGACCAGCCCTGTCAATTGGAAGGAAGCGGCCCACCAGAGAGGATGGAGTGGGGACTGCAGAAGAGACACTGACCATGCCAGGGCAGAGGCAGGCATGAGCTGGCCCTGGGGAAATTCTCCTTTCAGTTCTCCCCCAGGGGGTCACAGAGAGAGAGGGGGGGCAGACATGGGCCATTAGGGTCTCAACCAAAGGGACAGTGGAGGGGGGGCAAGATTTGGAGTAAGTGTGTGTGGAAGCTTCCATTGGCTTTTCAGGGGATAGCAAGGTGTGCAATTTTCTTTAGCAATGTTGGCCTGGCATTGAGGGCGGTGTTGGTGTTTTGGAAAGGGAAGGCAGATTAATGGATCCGTGGGATCGTCCTTTGGCACTGTTGTGGAGGGCAGAATAAAAGAACTCGCAGACATCAGCTTGAACAGAAGTCTTGTTCTTTGGTCCTGCCACAGGTGACTGTGATAGCTGAGCTTACTTTTTGCCCATGAGCTGCTTGTCCCTCTCCTTTTGTTCTTGCATGATCGTGCATGCTTTCCCTCTTAGCTAGCGAGGTTGAATGAGGAAGTGGATGACGGGGGTGCTCACCAGGGAAGTGAATGAATAAGCTTGGTGGTGGGTAGTTCATCTCTTGCTTAGCACAACTGCAGGGCATCTTTTGGGAGTGGGATTCTGTTTGGGTTTTTATTCTGCTAATCTTCCTTTTGTGCTTTTCCTTTCTGTGGTAGGATTCATACTGGAGACCGGCCCTACAAATGTGCTCACCCTGGGTGTGAAAAGGCTTTCACACAGCTCTCCAACCTGCAGGTAAGGTTGTAAACTTGCTTCATACTCTCGTTTGAAGTGGGACACTATATAGTCCCTCACTTCTGTGCCCCAGAGCAGACTGATGGAAAGGGGTCATGCGTGGAGAGCATTGGAGTTACAAAAGGAGACATCTCTTATTTGTTCATTCTCCAGTGCAGCAGGAGTATCACTGTGGCTGTCCTTTGTATCATGCTCTGACCTACTTGTGGTTTTGTGCTGAGGAAGAGAATGCAGGAATGAAACACAGGGTTATGTGGTTGTGACCAGGATTGTGTGAACAGCATAGAATGAGCAGGGAGTTTGTTTAGTATAAGGATAAGTTGATCAAGATGTAGAAGAATAGTGAACATATTGAAGTCCCCAGACTTACTGTTTTGGGGGTTGGGGGGAAGACAGCTCCTCACTGATTTCTGTGGGACCCAAGTTCAACTAACAGCTGGATCCATCCCAGTATTACTGTTTTAGTAGTAATACTGCGTTAAGTGTCTGAAGGGTTCGCTAGGCATTGTACAATAAATAAAACAAACCAGTCTTCCTCTGCTACAGGCTTACAATTTTGAATCAAAATAGGTAGCCTGAAAAACTACAAGAAATTTGAGTGTTTAACAAGACAAGGATGCTGATGTGTGGCTTTTGTCCAGTTACTGTGGTGTAGTTTGATTTGGATCATAGGAGGATCAGTAGATGCAGGCTGTTGCGGTAGGTAGTTAGGAACATCTTTTAGAAAATTTAATGGCTATCATGGGTATGAATGGTGCCAAACCTTAAGTGGTGCTGAATTCAAAACAGCTGCTGTTGCTTATTGTGAACCACTCTTGGAGGTGTGTGAAATCTGCTTGTTAACATAAATATCTACAAGTTGAATGAGTTGCAGGGGGAAATCATGCATTACAGAATATTGCTGTTTCTAAAAATTAAAATAGTGACTTGAGGATTGTGGAAAGCTCCTACTAGGAGGAAGGGCAGGATATAAATCAAATAATAAATAAATAGATAGATAGATAGATAAAATAAGCCTTAGGGCAGGGGTGGGGAACCTTTTCGGTTCCATGGGCCAGATCCTTATCAGTATTGGCCTTACGGTCCAAATTTGACAGGTGGGTGGGGCCATTCATCTGTCAATCACATCACTATGATATCACATGATTGACAGGTTGATTGGCCAGCAGGGGGTAGGGTAGAACAAAGGAGAGAAAGAATTCTGCCCCTCATCCTGTTGTTGTGGTCACAGCAGTGATGGGGGGAAAGGGAGTGGAGACTTATTTCTCCCTGCTGCCACTGCCACTGGGGTTAGCACACTGGGAGGGAGACGTGGTTTTCATTGAACAGAAACAGCTTTTCCTTCTTTAGGAAGGTCCGCTCCTACCGCCCATCAGCTGTTGGGTGGTTGGGAGGTTTCTAGTAAGGGAGCAATTGGGAACCCACTTTAAGCTCCCGATTGTTCCTTTGGAACAATCCGCCCTTACCTGCCCCACACCTAATGTTGTGCGATGTCAGGTGTGGGGTGGGTAGGTGTGCCTTCCCCAAAAAGGCCTTGTGGGCTGAAGTCTCCCCATCCCTGCCTTAGGGTGTACTTGTATCCTTTTATACTGATCAACTTGAACATTAATATGAGTTTGGAGCAGGAAAACTATTATCCATGTGACTTACAACATTGTTAAAAACCAAAGAAATGGATAAGGGAGAAAATACAGTGAGAGGATGAGAAAAGAGATGGGTAGAAGGAGAACCTGGCCCAGGATTGAACTTGGGACACAACACCTGAAGCAAGATTTTGTTAGACCGGTCTTCCCCTGGACAGATGCGAAATCACAGCACACTGTCCACTTAAACTGAGACTATTCTTTAATTGAGGGCTGGAGGTTCAAACAGTAGCCTCTTTGCCAGTACCATCAACCAGACAGAGGAGATGACTCTCCTTCCTTCGTAGCCCAGACAGACATCCGTAGCCTGATATGCTGTTAGATCCCGTTTATCTGCCTTGCATTGCCCTGCCCTTCTTTCTCCAAGGTGCTTTGGGCCACTGCCACCATCACCTGTCTTCTCAGCACTAGCAGCCTTTGGCAGCCATCTCTGGCTGTTCTCTTTTTGTAATGGTCAACTGTTTGCTGTGGCCCTGTTTGTATCCCCTTGAGAGGAGGTTAAAGGTTCCTGCCGAAGGGTGATATCCAGCATTCTTGGCCAGTGGAATGACACCTTTTGTGGAACAGATTCCACATCCTCCAGAACCCTACATCAGGTGTGGAAAACCTTGGCCCTCCAAATGTTTGCTGAATTACAACTCCCATCAACCTCAGCAAGTATGGCAAAGGGCCAGGGATGATGGGAGTTGTAGTTTAGCAACATCTGGAGGACCAGAGGTTCCCCACCTTTGTCGTACACATCTGAGACTTTAAACTTGCTCTTGCTATTGGTTAATTGCCTTTGTGCTTAAGGCACTCAAAGTGATGTCAACCAATATATTTGCATACATTTATGTTTATGAGACAGGCAAGCTATTTATATCATCTACATCCCACCTTTCTCAAAGGTCAGGGTGGCATGCATAACCCCCCACACTTTGTTTCACTAATCTTCTCCTTTGAGGAGCTCAGGCCTGTGAGATAGGAGAGACTGAGAATAAGAGACTGGACAAAGGTCACAAGTGATCTTCATGGCAGGCTGAGTGAGCCTATGATACCAAGACTAGTGCTTGTTCTTAAGGGTGGAATTCTCTGCTGACTTAAATAATCTTATATCAGAATGTGGAAGAGAACATTTTTCTGTGATTGTTCCTTCCTCCTGGAGCAACCCCTCTGAATCTGCTCCAGAAGATCCCCCAACCCTCCTGACCAGATGTTGGGAGTGCACAGGGCGAGGAGGGTTATGAACAATTGCCCCCTCCCTGTCACACTGACAGATTCCGTTCATCAACAAACGTTTAGTACTGAGTTCCACCCTGATTGCTGAATCACAAGTAGTATCAAGAGTGGGGATGAAGGAATATGAAGTCTAACCTCCAATTCATTCCACTTTGTCTCCCCTCAAACTCTCTAGTCTCACAGACGGCAGCACAACAAAGACAAACCATTCAAGTGCCACAATTGCCACCGTGCATACACAGATGCCACCTCGTTGGAGGTTCATCTGGCCACCCACACGGTGAAGCATGCCAAGATCTACAACTGCTCCATGTGCAATCGGGCTTACACCTCAGTAAGTACCGCCTGGGTTGCAAGAGAGGCAGCTGGAGGACCAGACAGGCACTGCTGCATCAGTGCTTTGGAAGCAAGATTCCCACTGGGGTACCCTCTCCCCCTGGCTTCTCTGTTGAAGTGGAGGAGATAGTTGGCCTGTCTCTCTCTGGTTTTATTTTCCATCTCCCTTCAATTACAGGAGACGTACCTGATGAAGCATATGCGGAAACACAATATTCCTGATGCCCAGCAACAGGTGGCTGTGGTCCAGGCTCAAGTCCAGGCTCAAGTCCAGGCTCAAGTCCAGGCTCAAGTCCAGGCTCAAGTCCAGGCTCAAGTCCAGGCTCAAGTCCAGGCTCAAGTCCAGGCTCAAGTCCAGGCTCAGGCACAGGCCTCGCAGCAGCAGCACTTCCAATCACAAGGTGGTGGGGGAGCAGGGGGCCCTTCTGGAGACAACCCTCCCAACCCCCCACCCCAGTGCTCCTTTGACCTTACCCCTTACAAGACTTCGGAACATCACAAAGACATCTGTCTCACGGTTAGCACCAGCACCATCCAAGTGGAGCATCTTTCCAGCTCCTAGAGACTTTGGCAGAGGGGAATGGAAAACTTCTTGTGCATAACCTGTGCCCAAGGGCATTTCTTGTGCGATGGCCTCTCCTCAAGCAACAACCTCTGGCCTCTTTTTTTCTACAGCTTCCCTTTGGGGGCAGGGATGGTAATGGGGTTTATGTCCATTAAGTTGGCTGCCCTTTGGATCGACCATTAGTGCCTCAAAAGGCACAACAGCATGCCCTAGATGGGTGGAAAGAGCTCCTTTTGGCAAGAGGGGCCCTCCACTTCAGGAAGCAATCTTTGGTTTATCAAGGGAAAGTCACCATTTCTGTCACTTTATAAGGTGAAAGGAATACCTTTGATACCTAGTAAGCTGATGAGAAATGAGGTGAAGCTAGTCAATGGAAGGGGCTTCAGCACTGACTGATGGCAAGTTAATGAGGGCACACAGCTGGGAGTCTCCTGAAGATTTCCCTTGGGTGGCGAGTGGAGAGCATTTCCTCTTTTTGTCTCCCCTTCTTATGAATGGAGAGGAACAATTACTGCTCCATTTCTAGGCACCAAATGTACCCTTCTTGCAAAACCATAGGGAAGGGGATTTTGCTGGGGTTGGACCCGTATCAGCCTAAAAGCAAACATGATAGATGGCTGGTGTTGAGTCTACTTGCCCTTCTTCCAGCCGACTGCAGAGGAAGGTGGGGTGGGAGGGCAGGTTGCAGCTCACACCCGTTTGTGGTTCAACCTCCATTGCAATGGTAAGCCTGCTGCAGGCATAAATAGAAAGCCTGAACCAAAAAACGTAGCTGGTGATAAGCGTGCCAAAATGAACATGGTCCCCTCCTCCAGAGAGAGCGGCTAATGAGGTGATCCTTCTATCTTCCTCCCCCAATACCACAGGCTGCAACCCCAAAAGGAGACCTTTTGAGGGGCCAGTGGGAAAGGGAACTGTTGAGCTACTCCTCGCTACGCATCATCCAGATGCTTCCGTCACTCTCTTTATCACCAAGGCAAACTGGAATGAGGTGATGACCCCTGGACAGCAAGCATCAGAGGCATCTTCCTGAGGGTGGACAGTGGAGAAGAGGAGATGGTGGAAACAGCCACCCCTGCACAGAGACCAATGAGAAGGGGGGAAACCCCAAGAATAGACTCAAACCCCCATTGAATTTATATATATATATATATATATAAATATATATATACAGATAGATAGATATATCTATTCACACCCCAACCCCATCCAGCCTGCTCTGTCCTTGCTGTAACTGTCTGTGTTTATAAAACGCATTATCCTTGCACACTTTTATTTTCGATCCTTGATTTATATCCTCCTTTCTTGCTCTCCATCTTCAAGTTATTTTCCCATTTTCTCTTCTCCCCCACCCCTCTCTCTAATCTTGTGGTTTCCTATGCCATCATTTCAACGTTCTCGTTATGACCTGGATTGCAGAAACAAAAATGGAGTCAGGAAAAAGCTAATTTTCTGGGATTTAAGTGGGAAAAAAATCCACAGTGGGCATGCAAATACCGCAGGGTGCGGGAGCGGGAGTTGTAAAGGACTGTGGCTTTTAAACATACTGGTGCATAAAAATAAATTGGTTCAGATGCCTTTCTATGTGAATGAAGGTACTGGGAATTGTTGGCAGTAGCCATAAACCCAAGGCACGAGTGTGGGGATTGCATGTTCCAGCAATCCAGCTCGGCAGGAATATTGCAAGTCACCTTCTATGCAAACTGCTCTGCTCCCCTTAGTGCAGAAAGCAGCTGTTGTGTGAAGACAAATTCATAAGTGACCTGATAATTCTGCACATTTGGGATGGACCAGGACTGATGAATATCTCCTCTTCACCCACCTCTCCCCACCCACAGCTGGACCATACACAGCCCCACTGAATTTAAAAGGCGTGTAGACATTTCAAGATTGTGGTTTGGCTGCAGGGACTGTGATGAATAAGAGTGTGTGTGCTGTTTCTGTATCAGACATGGGTATGAATATTATAACAAAGTGTCCCTGCACTTTTGTGTGCGTATGCGCATGTCTGGCAAAATCCTGCACTTCTCATTGGGGTGTGAATTATCTGGGCCTAATGTCCGTGATCATTGTTGAAAGCATTATAGGAGTTACGGGAATTGTGTGTCCTCTCTTTCTGTGCGCCTGGCAGAGGTGGAATGATTGAGAATGAGCTGCTTGGGGAAATGTGTACCAGCTTTCATATGCCAGTCATAATTTTGAGTAGTAACTAAAGTTGTCATGTTTAATATCTATTCAGTGCATTGGCACAAGAGTATCACCAATTCCTGCAACTTGTATAAACTTGGCAAATAGTGAGAAACATCAGGTTAGATTGATGGCATGAAGAATGCAGTGGTTTCCCCAACAGGTCAGTGTGGAGACTAAGGCGGTGTACAGATGATAACTACTCAAATGGGCATGAAAGTATGAGAAGAGTCAGTGCCTGTGGTACAGATATTCATATCTTCCCCCCTTTCTAAGTTATGGTCTATGGTCGACAGGTTTTTAATCAGGAAAATTTGTTTGACTACAGAGGGGTAGTATAAAAGTGTCTTGTCACACGGGCATCAGTGATGCTTTTGTATGCTGATTTCAGGTCTCTGATACTATCTGTGTGCTGCTTTAGCACTTGAGGAGTAAAAATTGTGTGCACGTGCCTTGGAGATGGATGCAAAGGAATGAGGGAGTGTGAGAATGCAGACTTACATGCTCTGATTTATGGGCTTGTTTCAGCTGTGAGTTTACTGCCTCTTTTACCATGCAGCTGTCTCAAGCTTTTCTACTCGCTGTTCAAGTTGTGAGGGGGTGGCAAGGGGGTGGGTGCTGAGATTCTTGTTCTCCAAGCATAGAAACACAGTGTCCTTAATCTGCTGTGGGCCATTGTGTGTTGAACAGGCTTGAGAGCCGCACATGGACCCAAATATTAAAGCCTGAGGGGAATTGCAAGAATCACATCTACCTGTTAGTGCTCGGAGTTAAGAGGACATGAGTTGGGGTAAGAGCACTGCAGTCTAAACAGGTGTGGACTATGCAAGCAATTTGCCTGTGTAGGAAAAACATTTTCCCTTGCTGGCACTCCTCTTCTGTTCTCCTCTACTGTATCTTTAGGGCTTTTTGTCAGCATTCCCACCTCTCAGCTACACCGGAGAAAGGAGTGGTTTGAGGGAAATAGAGTGTGGGAACTGAGGTGACAACGCAAGTTTGCTTGTGGTGAATATAAAAGCACTTCTCCACAGATAGTGTCAAAGGTAGCCAGTGAAAAGACACCAAGTCAAATGCCAAATATTTAAGGCACTGGGTAGTGTTCATGCTTTACTGAGTATTTTTTCCATTTTCAGTAAAGAAGAATACCAGTGGAATTTGAGTCACTGAATATTAAGGAGACTTTCCTGTTTTGCTCATACCTCATTAAATTACCACATCAGTTCAGTGTGAGTAATTTTCAGCTACTCTTAAAACGTTCATGTTGCATTTCCCAGAGGGAGAAGGGTATTTTAAATTTCCAACTTTAATATTGCATTAGAACTTTTTGTATTTAATTTCATTACTTTTTTTTTAATAAACTCCAAAAGCCCTCAACCTTCATGGAACTGGATTTGTGTCTTGTTGAATTTTTAACAATTAAGCATGGCTGGATGGGGTGTTATAATCAAAGCATCCTCTAGCTTCATTGCAAACAATGTTAAAAAAAAAAACTTCAGAAATTATTTTCATGCCAATCTGTTTCTAAAAATTAGAATGGCAGTTTGTGTTCTCACATATCCCTAACCGCTTCCAGTCTGTCTTCATACTGCCGGAAAAGGTAAGGGGTGGCTATATTATCCATGTTTGTTTATTTACATTCCACACACTTGATATAAAGTTCCTAGGGAAGTTGCCAAAAGTAGGAAGAACCTAGTAAGTACACGAAAACTAGCAGACTAAAATAATCTCTCCAGATAGCAAAATCAAACTGCCTAAGTTAAAAATAATAACATTACAAGTTAAGTCTGTGAAAGAAGAAATATGTTCACCTGTGCCTAAAAGACAAAAAAGATGTGCACCAGGCATGCCCCCTGTGGCTACAGATGCTGAGCATGTGTGTCTATTCTTTCCTCCACATTTTAATATCAATTCTGTCTTTTGCCCACCCACCAGAGAAGCACTAGTTGGTTCTCTCCCTGACTTCATCGGCTTTTTGTATTTTTCAAGAAATTCTAGACATGGAATCTACCTCATGGTCAGAGCTTGGAAAAGTTACTTTTTTGAACTACAACTCCCATCAGCCCAATCCAGTGACCATGCTGTCTGGGGCTGATGGGAATTGTAGTTCAAAAAAGTAGCTTTTCCAAGCTCTGCTCATGGTAGTAAAAAATACTTGGTTGGGCAATCCGGACTTGCTAAGAAAAAGTTGAGATCATACATGATGCAACTATTTGTTTTGGGTTTAAAAAAAAAAAAACCAGGCTGCCTTCCAGTATTTCTACTGCCAGGGTGGTTCACAAAATAATTAGTTAATATAATTGGTATCCCAATCAAGCAATTTTAGAAAATGTTTAAGAAGTCAACATAATAGTAGAAATAAAACCGGAGGTACAACAATTAAAAAGATCCTTGCTGATTTCCTCCGGCATAACATCAGAAGGCAGGCACACCTGGCGAACAGTTTTCCAAGATGATCTACAGGTTCCATGTGAGCCGGTCCCAAGCCATTTAGGATTATAAGAGGTTATGCCACCAGCACTTTGAATTGGGCTCAGAAACTGACTGAGTGTGGTCATGTTTCAAACTGATCAGATGTGTTCCCTTTGCCTGGTCCCAGTCAGTAGCTACTGTTTTTTGATCAGCCAGTTTCTGAGCGTTCTTCAAAGTCAGCCTCATGTACAACACATGGCAGTAGCCCAAATGGAATGTTAATAGGGTAGACAGTTGGGGCCAGGTGCTGACCGGGAGAGGCCTCTGCTGGTGAAATGCTTCATGCCACAGCTCACTTGGATCGAGCTTTGTATCTGGAGGATGATCAGTGCCCCCAAGCTATGAACCTGATCCCCTTAGAGAGGCATCCAGAACAGGTTAATGCCATTGCAGTCAGACCTATCTTTCAGCAGTACCTCCATCTTGTCAGGATTGAGCTTCAGTTTATTGGCCCTCATCCAGTCCATTCAACATTTCAAACACTTGTATAAAATGAAAATGAGAAATAGAGCTGGTTACTGCAGGCAAACTTGGTTCTTTATTGCTGGCTGGGTAGAGAACACAACTGAAACAGAAAAGCAGAGGAAAGCCCAATGGATGGAGTTGAACTCTAGCCCATAAGATAAAGTTGTAATATTTAACTCCTCAAGGGTCATTTTTTCCCCCAGGATCACTTAGGTAATTATAGGGAGACTGATCATGAAAAATCCACCCTCAGGGAAAGTCTTGAGTGAGCCGACTTTGGGGGCCTCTTCCAGATGAGACTTTTATTGTACATTCACTGTGCTTTACTTACTGAATTTTTCAGAGGGTCCTATTCTTAAATTGCTCCTGTTTTTAAAACAACCTGCCATTCTTTAAATGGGAGCTGTCATTCTCTGTTATGTCACATATTAAAAAGACAATTTTCTGGGGGGGAAATCCTTGGGGCACGGACAAAGCACAGCTTGGGTGGGAGGATGCATCCATTTGCTACAGGGTTGCCTTGGGGTCCAGGGAGGGTTTCTTTAGCAGTAGTCTTATCACTGCCTTTTCTAAATAAAATGAGTTTTAAGTTAATGCAGTCAGTGCACCTACTGGCTTGTAATTAAAGAAAAATGTGAAATGGTCTGTGACCCAACTTTTGAATACAACTTCAAAAATCAATGAAAGCCTTACCTCAGCTTTTGATCAAAGGGAAAATCCCATCAGCAGTAGCAGCAACATCATCATTAGGTTGAACTGACAGGCAGTGAGCTAATTTCTGAATTTCACAGGACTCAGGCTAGATGTTAAAACAAAATGTGGAGTAAATATGTTGCTGGTAAAGGTGAAGAGGTCTATGGTCTGTGACAACCTTAAGATGGTGTTTCTGAGAGAGACTGAAATAGTTTAGGCCCAGAAAAAAATGGTTGCAAGTTGCATGGAAGCATGCTGGGACAAAGAAACAATGGGCGCTCTCGTTTTGGAAAGATAAAAGCCAGCAGTTATTCAGAGCTGCTTCTAGCACAAATCAAGACTCGCAGCGTTGCTTTGTAAAGTGGAGAGCAGGAAGTGATAAAGCTGGAGGTTGTGTCTAGTGCAGCATCTAAAATGAACAAAGACTTTTGTGGCACCTTAAAGACTAACAATTTATTATGGTATAAGCTTTTAGTATGGCATTAGCAGATACTAATCCTCAAAAGTTTATGCCTTAATAAATCTGTTCATTTTTAAGGTGCCACAAGACTCTTTGTGGGTTTTTTGCAACTAACATAGCTACAACGTTGGAAATTTAGTAGAAGCCAAACTGGGTGGTTGGAGGGTATGCTGTTTTCTCCATAAATTAAAAATCCTATCTTTAGGTGGTAGCATATAATTTCACCTAGTTCTTGGATTTCTCTCTGGATGTCTAAGACTGACTTACAGCCTTCTCCAAGAAGTACTCTGATGCCAAAAGCTCTTTTTATTCACTGGGCTTCACCTCTCTGCCTGGCCTTCTTGAAATCTAAATAGGGTACAATTACACTAGCACCTGAACTAACAGAAGCATGTATCTTCTAAATACATAAACGGAATGAAAGCTCCCAGGAACTTGGTACTGA
Source organism: Rhineura floridana (assembly GCF_030035675.1). Classification (NCBI taxonomy): domain Eukaryota; kingdom Metazoa; phylum Chordata; class Lepidosauria; order Squamata; family Rhineuridae; genus Rhineura; species Rhineura floridana. Next base: position 149,622,810 of record NC_084480.1, read on the forward strand.
GGGTGGGTTTTTATGTCATATTCTCTATCCTGTCCTGACTCAGAAAGGTAAAGGTGGCCCCGCACTTGTAGTGCGAGTCGTTTCTGACTCTTAGGGTGACGTCTGGCGACGTTTACTAGGCAGACCGTATATATGGGGTGGGATTGCCAGTTCCTTCCCCGGCTTTTCTTTACCCCCCAGCATATGCCTGGTACTCATTTTACCGACCACGGATGGATGGAAGGCTGAGTGGACCTCGACCTCTTTTACCAGAGATTCGACTTCCTCCTTCCGTTGGAATCGAACTCCGGCCGTGAGCAGAGCTTCGGCTGCGTTACCGCCGCTTACCACTCTGCGCCATGGAGATATAAAAGAGTAGATATAAAATGCAGCGCTTAGAATTGAATTAAAAGCTAATGAAACCACTAAGAAGGGTACATCCGTACATACACCCATACAAGCAGTCAAGGTGGGCATAGGGGTACTGATGTACCAGGTCCGCAGCCAGCAGGGCCCCCAGACTCCAAGCTTTCATTTTTTAAAAGTAATAAGTCTCTAGAAAATAAGTTATGAAACAAAATGTGCAGGTACCCTTCAAAGCCATTTCTGTGAGATGAGCCAGACTGACTGCTCCTACCTTTCAGTGTTTTTGGTACGCCAGGCAACAGTAATCCCTCACTGAGGTCCTAAAGAACTACTGTTTTTCCCCTCTCAATTAGTTAATGTACTTTTCCTTCCTGTCTCATTTTCTAGGCCTTGGAATCTCCGGTTTTCTCTTCCTCCCCCCCCCCCCAACCAAGATACTTCTTTCTGTAGTAGGCTCATCTGAGCTCAAGTACTCCTTAGAAGAAGTTATTTTCTGCAAATATTACTAGACATTATATGTCGGTGGGTGTTAAAGAATCCCACATACAAACACACCAAATGGCAAATGCAAATGTGAAAACTTGCAAAGGTTTGTCTCCTACTGTGCAGACATTAAGACCAGGCACTCATTAAGAATTTGCTGTATAATTAACTTACAATACAAAAGCATGCCCACTCTGAAGTCTTTGTGTTCAATAGGCTTACTTCCAAGTAAATGGCTGCAAGATTGCAACTTTGGTTTAGGGTTGGCATGGGGGGGGGAAGCAGGGATCTTGTGCTTTTAATAGGTGTGTAGCAGGCAGAAATTCAACAGGTTGTGCCCTTTCTAGTATGGAAATACAATTATGGCCATTGATTTATTTTTGGGTCCTTGACTTCACCTGCAAAAGAGGACATAGATTTGCATAGGACACAAAGTATAAGCAAACTTCATGCAAATCTGTGTCCTTTTTTGCAAGTGGGTCAGAAGGCCCAATCCACCAACAGTGTAATGGGTCCAGAAAATCCTGTTGGCACCTCTATACCCACACATATCTTCTAGTACTTTTTAGAGTATGTCCTGTTCTAAAGGTTGGGACTTTGAATCTTTGAAGGAAAAGTGTTCAGTTTTCCAGAGAAAAATCCCACAACTGTGCATGTCCTCACGCTGCTGGCTGAAGGCTCCTCAAAATTTGCCCCACTCATCTGTCACCACCTTTGTTGAGTGGTTTAGGAGGGACAGAATTATTCCATTTAAAATTAGTTTATTTTCCTTGATGAAAACGCTGAAGCAACTGCTTCTGGTATTGATCACAGCTGAATTATAGCCCCCCAGGATGTTGTCATGGCAACCTTTTTATAGCTGCTGACTTCTGCCCGCAATTGATGGGGTCAGAAAAATGGGTTGGTAAAGTGAGGCAAGCACTATTAAACTGCAAAGTGTAGCTCAGCCAGAGAAGGGAAAATGACTGCAGAGAAGTAGAAACAGAGCGCAAAGCAGTTTGTAAGGAGTAAATGAAGAGGAACAAAGTAAACTGGATAAGTAGGGATGCAGTAACTGTATTATGGTTGGGGAGTGCGAGTGAGCTGTTCTTAGCCCACAATATTTTAAAGCCAGCTTCATCTTATTGTTTTTAGGGTTCACTTAAGGCAGGGGGGTCTTTTTGATCCAGTGGGCCAGATCCTTATCTCCTCCCCAACCCAGGATTGCCCATCTGTCAATCATCATGACATCATGTGGTAGACAGGTGGGTAGTCCTGCCCACCTGTCAAAGCTGGCCCTTGGGCTGGCGGAGATAGTGATCAAGCAGGATTGAACTTCATGAGCCAATCAGCGGTGAGTTCAGTCCTTTTCTGCTTAGTTTGAGTGTGCAAGTGAGTTCCTGTGAGTAACTGCAAGTGATTGAAGTCTGAAGCCAAGGTCACCTTTATAGAGATGACAAAAAATCAGGCCCCCACTTTTCTTTTTTCCCCTTTTTAAAAAAAAGATGTTCCTGCTAGGATAGGTGTTCAGGATGCTGAAAAGGGCAGGAAGCACACTTAATGCTCTTCAGATGTGTGTTCTTATGTATGAAGCCTGGCTTTTGCCACCTCTTCTTAACACCTTCCTTTTCCCACATAATCCATTCTCTTGTCATCCTCGCCTTCCTCAGTTTTTCCTATACTTTTTCACATTGTCCTGAGATCAAAGCTTTCCTTCCCCCCTTATTCTTTTCAATATTTCCCCTCATTCACATATCCCCCTTTCTGCTTCCTCTATGTATGCATCCCTTGCCTCTCTTTGCTGGCCTGCTGTGGAAGCAGGATTTTGGGCTCCTCCAGCTGACTGGTTGGTTGAGTGTGCACCTTGAATTGCTTGCACAAAATGCCTACTTAGAGGTTAGACTGTGTCAAGTCATTCATTCATTCATTTTTATTTGTTTGCAGGGAGGCTGTATAATAATGAGCACTCATTGTCTGCAGGGTGTTTATATATCTTCCCATTATTTGTTCATTCCAGAGAGCCAGTGTGGTGTAGTGTTAAGGTGCTGGACTATGACCTTGGAGACCAGGGTTCAAATCCCCACACAGCCATGAAGCTCACTGGGTGACCTTGGGCCAGTCACAGGCTCTCAGCCTCAGAGGAAGGCAATGGTAAAACCACCTATGAATACCGCTTACCATGGAAACCCTATTTGTAGGGTTGCCATAAGTTGTAATTGACTTGAAGGCAGTCTATTTCCATTTTTCATTTGTTCATTCTACACTTCTCAATGCATTTCTCCATCACTTTCCTAAATGCAAAAAAAAAACTTATTCTTTTTAAAGTGGATTTGTTGTGCTAGGACAACAGAGTACTTGAATCCATTTTAATTGTGCGAACCTACATTTCCCAGTATGCCCTTGAATCTTCCCCACAAAATACAGACAGTCTATAGATGCCCTTAATCTGAGCCATGGCTTTCCAAAGCATCGCTCCAGAATCCCTAATGGTAGGGCTTAGCTCTAAAACATATGTTCTAGTAGTTGTAAGAAGAGTAACTATGAGCATATGAGGACCACTTTTCACTCATAGTTGAGTAATTGCAACAAGCAGCCATGCATTGGAGGAAAGAGTCCCTATACCCTTTAGCGGGGAGAAGAGAGATGTCAGCCAGAAGGCACCAGGAGAAAAGGGTCTCCTCCCCTTTCACTGGCACTGTGGATCTGTCTCTCCTGCCCTCCAATCTAGTTTCTAAATTTTGCACACACACAAAATGCACCACTGTACATAGGAACATCCAAACCCGCTGCTGAAGTGTCCATTGCGCACAGAACATCAAACAAAACTCTCTGAGCTATACCAAAAAAGAGCAGAACCTAAATAAGACTGTTACGATGTAGCCACTGTTTCTGGAGCAATGCGGCCTAGCTGCCACTGTGACATAACAGAGAGAGAGAGAGATTATGCCAGAAATTTGTTACTGGATTCTGCTCTGGAAACCTTATCTTAAATACTGTAACCACTTCAACCACAATGGCTAATGCAATTTAGTCAAACCTATTTTATGTATTTAAGAGCATTTCTAAACTGCTTAATATTTAAACATCTTTAAGCTGTATACAAAAATGCAACATAAAAACAGAGATCCACCATAAAAAACACTAAGACAATATTATAAACATACCATGAATTCAATAGTAACAGGGTCCAGTCTTAGCCTGGGCAAAAAGGTATGTCTTTACAAGGCACCTGAAACAAATTATGGATGATGTTTCATGTATGGGAGTGAGAGGGGCATCAAACACAGTGCAGGGATGGTGTCATCATCCCGTGATCACCACTCCAAGAACATATCAGCCACAAACAGACTTTGGTGGGTGTCCCAAGTGCAGCAGAAACAGTTGTAGAGCATAAACGAGGACCAGCCGGTCAGCACATATAACACCTGTTCCGGCCCATTTGCACTGGCTACCTATCTGTTTCCGAGCCAGATTCAAGGTGCTGGTTATGACCTATAAAGCCTTACACGGCGTGGGACCGCAATATCTTGTGGAACGCCTCTCCCACTACGAACCTACCCAGTCACTTCGCTCAGCAGCTAAGGCCCTCCTCCGGGTACCAACTCATCAGGAAGCCCGGAGGCCAGTTACTCGATCTAGGGCCTTTTCTGTAGTGGCCCCCGAACTGTGGAATAGCCTCCCTGAAGAAATACGCCTGGCGCCTACGCTTCTATCTTTTCGGCGCCAGGTTAAGACCTGGCTATGCTCCCAGGCATTTTAATGTGTTAACATCTATATTTCTGTTGTTACTTGTTTGTGTTTACTATTGTTTGGTTGTTTTTATTATGATATTTTGTATTTTAATCTTTTTGTACACCGCCCAGAGAGTTATTTGCTATGGGTGGTTTAAAAATGAAACAAATAAATAAAAATAAAAAATAATCCACTGAGATGGCACTCATCCCTGGTAAATCACCATCCTTAGTTTGCCTCTTAGGGAAATGTTGAGAATGCCTTTTAAAACATGGTGTCCATAAGTTCAATAGCTTCCCTTCTCTTCTGCTCACATAAACGACCTCTAATCAGTAACATTTAATATTTGAATTGCAGCTATCCTATAAAAAGAACAGCCAGACCTCCTATGAAATGAGACCTTTAAAAAAAAGGGTTAAAGAAAAGAATCGGTTGAGATCAGCTTGCTAACACAGAGAAGCCCACAGAGAAGGCAAATTACATTTTAACTGCATATTTTGTCCAGCAGGTGGAGAAGAGCTTCCATCAATCTGCTGTACTGGAAGAGGAAGCCCTTAGCATAAGAGCTGGAGTATACAAGAATGTTCCTGTTTTCAGCTGTGAAATGTTGGAGCATAGGAATATTATTCTTTTGCCCCAACACGAATGTCAAAATAACAGCAGTATTTTATTTTTACAAATGAGGCAAAGATTCCAGCCCTAGCAATGTGCTTGAGTTTCAGCTGTTCTTATCAACGCAACCAGATTCACTGCGAGATGAAACACTAACAAGTGCAACGGTGCTTGCTGGCATCACCCTCACATTCCCCGATTCCCACACATGGACGTTGCCATTACCAATCAATGAGGCATCATCAGAAACAGAGAAAACATCATGGAAAGCCATTTCAGATCCTCTTTCTCTCTCTCATGCAGAATGTGCAAGCACACTGCCAGGAAGAGTCTGCAGAACCTGTGCCTAGAAAGTCACAGCAGTCAACCACCACCACAGCCCGGCGGTTAGCAGGCCTGCTTGTAGTTTTTCCTTCCACTTGCCAGAGGAGGGCTCAAGAGCCACCATACTACCAAGGATACAGTGTGCACAAATAATGCCTGCAACACATGATACCGATTAGATACTTGGCTAAAATCTGTGGAATTTTGCATATTAGAGCTTTATAGGAAGAACTGATGGGATGGAGATAACCCTGATGATCCTTTTGGGAATGTGGGTGATACAGCTCCGGGAGCTTTTTCCTAGGGATTTATGTCTGCCTGCCTCCAGTCCTATCCCCCCCCCATTAGACATTTCTTACCAATCACAGTCTTTTGCTTGCTCATGATAGCCACAAGCTAGAAAATTTAGTCCCTGCTGGTTTCTATCTCTCTCCCTCCATTTTACAGTACGTTCACTGATCCTTTGTCTCAGACATTAGCGAACATACACAATTTCCCGGTACTGAGTCAGAACCAATCATTTATGAAGTCCAGAATGGTCTATTATTCTAACACGCAGCAGCTCTTTAAGCCCTCAGCCAAATATCTTTGCAAGACTGTGGAGGGGGGATGAGGGGTGGGCGGAACCAAGTGTGTGGGCTTTCAGACCAAAGCTTGGAAAAGTTACTTTTTTGAACTACAACTCCCATCAGCTTCAGCCAGCATGGCCACTGGATTGGGCTGATGGGAGTTGTAGTTCAAAAAAGTAACTTTGCCAAGCTCTGTTTCAGACTGAGCTAATCTTCAAGAAGACTGAACTCTACTAACTCTGCAGTTTCTGTGTTAGTAAGTGGTAAGTGAATGCAATGGCATTTATTTATTTATTTATTTATTGCGTTTATACCCCGCCTTTTGGGATATTTTATTTTATGCTTATGTTGGTCCAATACTGTCTGCACCATCTGCAGTTTAGAAAAAAGAATGGGTGGTGAAGCACTTTCCCAGTTCCTGTTCCTTACATAAAGAACCCAGTTCAAGAGATGGGGGCTGCCTCACATTCCCCTGGCAACCCTACAAAGCTAGGTAGAGAGTCTCATTGTTCTGTTTGAACAGAGTTGTGTCGGCATTTCAAACTCTCCATCTCTCCCTAAGCACAGTCATCCCCTCACACACACACCCCACCCAGCAAAGCACGCATATACCGTCTGTTGCTCTGATTTCCATCTCAATAGCGTCCTCTCCTCTAACCCTCTCTATTCACCCTCTCCACGCTCTTTATCGCGCCCCCTAAAGGAGCAGCTGGCCAGCCTGACATTAAATCCGCCCTTTTTAAAATTCCCTCCCAGCTCTCTCCTGCCCCGTTCATTGGCCTACAGGGCAGCCTTCTGCAGACTGCACCACTCCTCCCTCAGAAAGACAAATAGACTCCTCTAGCAGTTCATTGGCCACCCCTGTTGAGCGGATGAGGAGGGGGAAATAGGATATGCAGTCAATGTGACAGCTGTGCTGGCGATGCCCTATAAATTAAAGGGAGCGCAGAAGGAGGGAAATTTGAACATATTCTTGGAGGGACAAGATGAACCTTGAGGCAGCAGATAGCAAAACTTCACTGACAACGACAGGAGCATTAAGGGGATGTAGCTGGAGGAAGCCACATCTGGAACAGCCAAAACATTTCGTCTACAAAAAGGTGAGAAGGAGAGAGAGAAAGAGAGAGAGAGAAACGGGCTGGTGAAGGGACTGAGAATGGACTGAGTGTTGCAGGAGTGGCTGCACCAAGAGACAATTGCTTCAAGTGGTGGGTAGCAGAGAGACAAATTTGACCCATGTGAATAGTTTGTAGGATATTCTCCTGTGGAATCCCCATTGAAACAAACAGCTGCACAAGAGAGTAAGGTTGCAGTCTTGTACAACTTCTGTTTCTGTCATTGGGGACTACTCCAGAGAACTTCCCACTAGATTGTGCCCTACATTAATTAGTGGGAAGGGATACTATTTGGATTTTCTGATTCCGGCACCAAAATGTCTTGGGCCAACTTCGGCCAACTGTTCCCTGGTTCTCTTTCCTCATAGTCCTTGCTCAGCATGACAAACAGCTTCCCAGTCAATTCCTCTATTGATGCAGAAATTCCTCATATGCAGATCATCAAACCGCTAATGGAGAAGAAGCGAAGGAATCGAATTGCCCACTTTCTGAACCAGCTGAAGACTCTGTTATTAGATGGTAGCACCCACCATGGAAACAAGGTGAGGACCATACTTGGTGTCTCCCCATCACCATAGTAACATATCCCATTGGAGATGAGAGGACATCCACCTTCAACCTTCCGTGTGTATCTAATGTTATAGGCTTGAATGTCTTTTTCATATTCTGTCTCCCTGTGGATCCCTGGGAAGTGTAGTTGCGTGAGGTGCACTAAAGATGTCAGAGAGAATTCTTAGCACTCTCATCAAACTACAAATTCCCAAAATTATCTTGGGGAAGCTGTGACAGTTAAATCAGTACAGCACTGAGATAGGTTTGTGGTGTAGATATAAGTTTCTCCTATTCTGCCCTGCCAACCAGCACTTACACAAGAAGATCTTAAAGCTTTCGAATTCTGAGGACAACAAAATCTGCCGGCTGTATCGTGCAATGAATTGCAAAACCAAAGGGCCGCAGTTTGAATCCTAGACTGCAGGATTCACAACACACCCATAAAGCAGGTGGAAGGTAAGTGGGTAAGGAAGATAGGAAGACTCATCTGGCACTTGTCTTCTACTCTTGCCCTGCATTGAAACTACAGTTTGAAAGAAAAGTTACAGTAAAATAAAATGCCATGTACCTGCTGTGAGTAGCTGGAAGATCGTCTCATTTCATTCCGAATCGTGAGTCATCACACTAGAAAACTTAAAAGAACCCTGAGAATTGTAGTTCTGTGGTGTGTGCAGAGATATATATTTTTAAAAAAATATCCCTATTTCTTAAAGAATTGAAACCTCTCTTTGACTTTTTGTGGAAAGAATAAAGTAATGTTTATGAGATTTGATGATTAATTAAGATAACTACTGGAGGAAAGTGATTTTATAATATGATTTAAGAGACAGGATTGTTATATATTGTAGATCTATAACTGATTTGATATGTGACAAATGGGAAGTCAACATTTTATTTTTTTTGTTTAATCTTTTTTGTTTTGTTTTGTTTTTTGTCTTTGAATGTTTTATGATTTTGTTTTCTATGTTTTATGAAAATTTGAATAAAAATTATTGTAAAAAAAAAAATATCCCTAGATATCCCTAGCCTCTTAATAAAACAACCATTCCCATAGTGCTTCTGTAGGGGACTGTGAAATTTAAACTGATTTCCTTTTGTAGTGCAGATGTGGCAAAGTTCACTGAATTATCAGCTGCCCCTCTTTCTTTCTTTCTTTCTTTCTTTCTTTCTTTCTTTCTCTCTTTCTCTCTTTCTCTCTTTCTCTCTTTCTCTCTTTCTTTCTTGTTTATTTAGAATATATTTCTGTACCACAATTCTTTAAACAAATCAAAGCAGTTTACAACATATATATACAATAAAACCATATGAAAAATTAAAATCAGAAATCAACTATAGCAGAAGGGTATCTTTTCAACTGCCTGCATAAGCCTGGTGACACAGAAAATTTTTCAGCAGGCATTTAAAAGTCAGAATAGAGATGCCTGTTGAATCTCTGTTGGCAGAGCACAGGACTGGGCTGATGACTCTAAAGGCTCAGTTTCTTCTTGTTGTCAAATGAGACTCGCCAACTTGAGGCATGATGAATGATGTTGCTGCAGATGAACTCAGTGATCAAGCTGGGACATAAGGGTTCAAATGGTCCCTGGACCTAAGTTGCTCAGGGCTTTGTAAATTAGTACAAGGACCTTGAGCCTGGCTTAGTAGTAGAGGGGCAGCCAGTGCAGATGTCTTAAGAATGGTGTCACATGTTGACAGCCATGTGCTGTCATCAGCAGTCTGGCCGCTGCATTCTGCAACTGCTGGAGCTTCCGAACCAGACCCAAGGGCAGCCCCACATAGAGTTCATTGCAGTAATCCAGCTTTGAGGTTCCCCATCCAGGAACAGCTGTAGCTGACGAACCAGACAAAGCTGGTAAAAGGCACTCCTTGCCACAAAGGACACTTCAGCTTCTAGTAGTAGTATACTTTATTGCAAAGCCAAAGGCCATCGCATAACCAACACACAATCCATTTTAAAAGGATAAACACCAATAATACATATAAAACTAAAATTCCAATACGATCCATTTAAAATTAGCAAGAGAATAAAACTTAATGGCCGGGGACCACACTTGGAATCAATTAAATGCTAAAAGGCCTGGTCTGTGCGAGAATAAAATAACTGCCCGGAGTCCCCTCAACGATCAATCCTGAATATGTTTTGCACGGATTTTTTGGGCTGCCAGTGCAAAAAGGGACACCCTATGCGTTATAGAGGCGTCCATGTCTGACATCAGATCGTGTATTTTTTCATAGTCTAGAGCCAGGTGCGAGTGTGACAACAGCCCTGTCAAGTACTTTGCACGAGGGTGCGAATAAATGGGGCAGGTCAACAGATAATGAGGTAGATCTTCTACCTCCGGAACTCCGCAGATGCAAAGTCGCTGGGACCATGGCATCCGAGAGTGGCGGCCATCCCTCACCGAGTTTGGCATGGTGTTAAAACGAAGTGCCGTGAATGCCAGCCTAAGGTTTACAGGGATAGGCTGGGCCAGGTATGATGCTCTGGCGTGATCGTGCTTAAAAACCCAGTACCATTTGGAGAATTTAGAATTAATTATAGTCAATCTATCTAAATAGGCACAGTGTCGATAAATTGCATCATGAAGACTCATTTTATTAGTTAAAGAGAAGAGGGCCTGTGGCGAGATGTGATAGAGTTGGTATAGACTATCAATTTGTGCGTTCCACGACCCAACACATGAGGCCTGGCCAAAACATAGATTGAGTATTAACTTGGCTGGTGCGCCGTTTATAGATCTCCAGAAGTTAATAAGGGTATAGTGTATACAGGCTCTGAGCGGTGGAAGGCCCATCTCTGCTCGTAGCAGCGCTGCTGGGGTGCCTGGAGGCAAAGACAGAATTCTTCTCAGGAAGCTATTTTGTATAACCTCTAAACTGGCAATATGGGTTTCTTCCCAGCCCCACACTGCCGCACCATACGTGATCTGAGGGATAACCTTACTTCGAAAATTTTTTAGGGTGGGGTCAATTAAATTGCCACCTGCAGTGCAATAGAATCTAAGTATGGTCCCGCTTGTTCTTAGTGCTGACGCTTTGGTTCTTTCTATATGCTTTTTCCAAGAAAGGTTGTCTGAAAAATATATGCCCAGGTATTTGAAGACTCTGCAAGTTCAAGCTGGTAGCCGGCTATTGACCATTTATAGTTAAGGTGCCTTTTACCAAAGACCAATACCTTTGTCTTACCATAGTTGATCTGCAAATTTTCTTTAGCACAATAGTCATCAAGGCTCTGTAATAACCTCCTTAAACCATTGCGGGTGATAGAGAGTAAAATCATATCGTCCGCATATAGGAGTATAGAGATTTTCCTACTTCCAATGGAGGGAGGAAAGAAGGCTGGACCGGATAACGCAGGGACTATACCGTTCAGGTAAAGATTAAAAAGTAGGGGAGCCAAAAGACAACCCTGTTTTACTCCTTTATTTACAGCAATGGGATCTGTTAATGAGCCAGAAATTCCTACCTTTACTCGTGCATTAGTGTTGGAGTGGAGTTCTCTTAGCAAAAACAAGAGACGCCTATCAATATTTGAGTTGGCCAACTTAGTCCACAAAAGATTTCTATCTATGGAATCAAATGCTGCTGACAGGTCAACAAATGCAACATATAAATGTTTAGTGGGCCCAGCAATGCATTGTTTAGCTAAGTAGTGAAGAGTCAGGCAGTGATCAATGGGGCTCATGCCTTTCCTAAACCCAGCTTGTTCCGGGAAAATAATTTGATTTTCGAGTTCCCAGTTCTCTAGCTTGTGTAAGAGATATTTACTGTAAAGCTTAGCACCAATGTTTAGGAGTCTAATTGGACGGTAGTTCATAGGGTCCCGCTTGTCACCGTGTTTATAGATAGGAAGGACTATGCTCTGTCTCCAGTCTTCTGGGAGGACACCGGAACGATTAATTTGAGTAAATAACTTAGCCAAAACAGGGGCCCACCAGTCAGGAAAGTTTTTAAATAGTTCAGGGGGCATCATGTCCTCCCCTGGGGCTTTGCCAGTTCTTAGAGATGAAATAAGAGATTTAATTTGGATTGGTGTAACCGGGGGCCAATGGGGAATGTTCTTTACTTCAGTAATAGAGAGGGACTCATTATTTACTGGGAGAGATGTATAAAGATTACTGAAATGGGAATGCCAGGCGGCTGCTGGTATTTGGCCTAATATTAAATGCCTGGTTGCACCCATGCCAGAAGCAACAAGGTCCCAAAACAGGCCCTCCTTTCTTTCAACCACCGCCAAACCTAATTGTTGCCATTGAGATTCCGCAAATGCTGCCTTTTTTTGTTTTAATAGTAACTTATATGCGGATCTCATGTTCACATAGAGGTCATGGAAGTGGTTCTCCGGGTTTCTAGATGCCTGCCGGCAATAGGCCCTCAACTTTCTCTTGGCGGACTTACATTCTTGGTCAAACCAAGTATTACTAAATCGCCGGTTGGCTGTGTATTGTTTTTTCTGGACCAGCCTAGGTTTTAGGTGAGACAGGATAAACTGATAGGCCTTCAAGGCATCTGCCTCAGAGTTCATAACTCCTTGACGAAGGGATTGGAAGATATTGCCATCAAGAAGTTGTGTAATAGAGAAACACAGGTCAATAGACCAGTGAATTCTCCGTTCCACCACTAGTGCCCTCTCTATGTTCAGCAAAGGTTGGGGAGGAATCGGGTACAAAAGGCAGAGCTTGGAAAAGTTACTTTTTTTGAACTACAACTCCCATCAGCCCCAGCCAGTATGGCCACAGGATTGGGCTGATGGGAGTTGTAGTTCAAAAAAGTAACTTTTCCAAGCTCTGAAAAAGGTTCACGTTGAGCAAGAGTGGAAAGTGATCGCTCTCCACCCTGTTATCGACATCGAACCCAAGGACATCTTGGAGCAAAACATGGGAAACTAGCATAAAATCAATTGTACTGGCACCCCGGTTGGTTAAGAAAGTAAAGGAGCCCTTAGACGCGTCCACAACAGAGCCATTCAAAATCTCAAGGTGGTGTAAATGCGAAAGCTCAACCAAGCGCCTACCCTGCTTACTGGTCTTTTTGTCCTGAAAAACCCTATAGAACATAGGAGCCTGAGGGGCAGGCCCCCAATTTGTAGAGGCCTCACCATTTGGCCATAAATCACCCAATCTAGCATTAAAATCTCCACAAAGCAACAGTCTAGCATTGGGGAATTGGGACTCCAACTGCGCCAGAGTTACTGACAGCTGGCCCCATATGGTGTTATAGCCCAAGAACTTATCTAGAGAAGGGGGGAAATATACATTAATGCAGATTAAGAGACCTGTGGATTTGCCCATGATCTCAGGATCTGTATGTATTGTGAAAAATTGTTAGGTAGCTGCTGAACCTCAACTATCAAGTCCACTGAGATAAAGATGGTAAGCCCCCCACTACCACGGCCTTTTAATTTCTGTTTTACGGCAGGGCTGGAGAAAGCACGGTAACCACGTAAAAACAGTAATTCTGATTTAACAGCCCAAGTTTCTTGGAGACAAAGAATCTTAAATTTTTGAAGATAATCAACAAAGTCCGCATCATGTAGCTTGTTCTCCCAACCCATGATGTTCCACGATAGGATGGATAATTGTCAAGCTGGGGAAATTGAGTCGAAAGCTTTGGGATCACAGACACAGCCATTGGCATTGACAGGTGGCTCAATAGGGGTTGAGGCGTGTGAGCTTTTCCCCCTTACTGCTAGCTCTGACTCCTGAAGGTTTGTAATGCAGTTTAATTGGGTCTTCGCAGAGACAGTAATTACCTCCAACGGAACCTGGGAAGTAGATCTTGATGTACTTTTCTTCGGAGGGGAACTTTCATGCAAACCCAGCTCTGCCTCCTCAAGGAACCTCATCCTAAGCCAGTAGCCTGGAGACGTAGGTTTCATGTTTCTAGCTATGTTGCTGTATATATAAGTAGTCTCAGGAAGTGAAAGAGATGTATCCAGGAGTACTCCCAAGCTACACACCTGCTCCTTCAGAGGGAGAGCAACCCCATCCAGAACAGGTAACTTGCCTGTATCCTGGACATGGGAACTACCCACCCAATGAGCCTCCATCTTCCCAAGATTCAAGCACAGTTTATTGGCCCTCATCCAGTCTACCACTGCATTCAGAGGCTGATCCAGAGCTTTCAGAGCATCTCCTGATTCAGATGGTATAGAGAAACAGAGTTATGTGTCATTGGCATACTGATGATATCTTGCTCCAGAACGCCTAATGATTGCTCCCAATGGCTTCATATAGATGTTCAATAGCACTGGGGAAAGCATAGTACCCTGTGGAACCCCATAGCACACAAGAGGAGTACTCACCCAGTGCTGAATACAGCCCTGTAGGTAAGAACAGAGCCACAGAAATATGATGCCCCTGATACCCATCCCATTGAGCTGGTCCAGGATACCATGGTCAATGGTATGAAAAGCTGCTGAGAGACTGAACAGAAATAACAGAGTTGCTCTCCCTGTCTCTCTCATTATAAAGATCATCCATCAGGGTAACCAAGGCTGATTCAGCTCCGAATCCGGGTTTGAACTCAGCTTGTAGTGGATCTATGTCATCAGTCATCCAGGAATGCCCTGCAGTTGTTCCTCAACCACTTTCTCCACCACCTTTGTTGAGAAAGTGGTGCTGACAACTAGTCTAAATTTAGTTATTACACTCCATTGGGTCCAGAATGGGCTTTTTAAGAAGTGGACTCACCAATGCCACTTTAAGGGCAGCAGGCAACACTCTGTCACACAGAGAGGTGTTTACCGTACTTATGACCCATTCAATCACCCCACTCTGGCTAGTTTTAATAAGCCTGGCTTGCAAACTATTTTGCCCACCGACCACTTGAAAATTGCTGAGGGTCTTGGCGGACCACTTCATGATTTTTCTGCCTGCTATAACAACTGTAATGCACAGTGCTGGATGGTTTTTAATTGTATTGTTATTGCTTCTTTTATTTCATATATTGCATTTACTGTATGACAATTTGCATTCAATGGAACTCAGATTGTAGTTCAATAAAATACAATATAAGAAATAAGAGAAGCAATAAAAATGTAATCAAAAATCAATATGAACTGTTAATGCAGACGTGCCATGGACCACCTGAGTGAAGCTTGCAGACCATTGGTGGTCCATGGACCACAGTTTGAGAAGTGGTCGGGCGCATCACTGCAAGCATTCTGTCCACATCACCAGGCTGCATTAACCGGAACTGATCCTACAACACTTGGGTCGATGTTGTGCACCTTGGCTAGCACTGCCACAATGGCAGCAATTGTTCAGTTAAGAGTGTTTTCTGTTCTTGTCATTCCTAAGCCTCTTCTTTCTCCCTCCTGCCATACTCACATCCGTCCAGATGCAAGCCAATCTGTAGTAACTCCCTTTTTCTCCCATAAGCCTCTGCCTAATTCTCGCATGGACAAGGCAACTCTTCTGGAAATGACAGTGCAGCGGATCCAAACATTGCAGTTAGCAGGTGAGAGTTGTAGATGGGAATGGCTTATTTCTATATTCCATAGCAAAGACAGATAACATGAAGTCCCTCGTGTAGAAGGTTATGTTTTAGACAGGAAAAGTCTCCCATCTGGCTGCGTGTGAAACTTGCTCTGCTTTCACCTCTGATGGAGGCAAGCGATTAAAATGTTGGACATCAAGAAACTGAAAGAAGTTGTGGGCTCTACTGCTTTCTCAACTAGGAAAAAGAGAGCAGAAGGAGCAGCCTATATGAAGCTTGATGGTCTCTCTTTTTGAGAGCGGAGACTGGAGAATCCTAGGGCTGCTGGCCTTTGACAGAAACATGTTTAAATATGTGCACATCTAAGATTGCTGAGTTTAAATGGCCAAGATTCAAAACTGCAGTTAGGTGTGCCAGTTTAAAACTGGCCAGGTGACAACTCTTTAAGCCGAGGCGGCTAGCCTGTGGCCCACCAGGTGCAGCGCTTGGAAAAGTTACTTTTTTGAACTACAACTCCCATCAGCCCCAGCCAGCATGCGCTGGCTGGGGCTGATGGGAGTTGTAGTTCAAAAAAAGTAACTTTTCCAAGCTCTGACAGGTGTTAGTGAACTACAGCTCCCATCATCTCTGTGCTGGCTGCAGCTGATGGGAATTGGAGTCCAACAACATCTAGAAAACTGCATAGGTTAGCCACCCCTGCCTTAAAGGATGCGTGGGTGAGTAAGTTTGTATATATGAGCATATGAGTAAGGTAGTGCATCTTCTGGGCTTTACAAGAGAAGACCCATATGAGTAGACTTAGAATACTTTACAGTAAATGAAGGCCATGGTTCATTCACATTTTGAAATTTTCTTAATCTTGGGCACATTTACATTTACACATTTCCTAACGTTTAGTTTTTAAAATTAACATTAAAAACAACCAGACTATATTAGCATTGTGCAGGTGGCCCTCCTGAGTAGTTCTTTTATCCAAACTGTACTGATTTTATTTTACAAAATGCATATACTGCTTGATTGTAACAAAACCTCTAGGTGGATTACAAATAAAACCATTCAAATTATCAATAAAAGAAAGGTAAAAACAGGTGTTTCAAACATGCAAAAGAGAGTTAAAATTAACTATAAGCTAAAACGAAATTAAAACATATGTCAACTTCTACTTATCTGGATAGGCTTGCCTACACAAACATGTTTTAAGCAGGCCCTGAAAAAAGTACAATGAAGGCATCTACCTGATGTCAGGAGGTAGGGAGTTGCAAAGTGTAGGCGCTGGAACGAGTATTATGTGGCACTTGTAACAGTGCCAGTTCTGCAGATCAAAGCAGTTGAGTGGACACATATGAGGCAAGGCAATCCCGGCAGTAAACTGGTCCCAAGCTGTTAAGGGCTTTATACGCTAATAGAAACACCTTGAACTAGGCCTGGCAGCAAATTGACAACCAGCGCACATCTCTGTGTAGAGGTGCTATGCATGTTAGATGGATGTCTCTTTTGGCTTTCTCCATTCATAAGATTTTTTTAAAGTGTTCTTTGTATGTCCTCTTTCTCCCCACAGTGGCAGAGGACAGGGGCTTTCATACAGGATATGCATACTGTGCATCTCTTGTTCAAGCCTTTCTCATCTCAGAGACACACCACTATCTAGATGCTCCCAGTCACTCAAACTCTTCATCCAGACCCACCTCTGAGACCCCCTCACTGGCAACTCCATCAGCATCTAATCTGGAAAAGTTCTCCAGATGGAGTGAAAGGTGTCTGGCTTCTCCTGGCTTTAGACGTTTTGAAGAATCAGTCTCTTCTGGGATACTGAACAGAACAGGGCCCCAAGTATTCTGGAGACCCTGGTCTACCTGAACCTCTTTTACCTTATACATGAGGAAGGGGGAGCAGAAAGAATCCGACTACTGGAGCTGCTAATTTGTTTGGCATTGGGAAAATATTTTTAGGAAATTTTGCGTACCTGTTTTGTCCCCTAGTTCTTCAGATCCATTTCCTGTTGTGTACATAAGCTGGTTTTTCTGTGCTTCTTTGTGTGGTTCTGTATCTCACCGTCTTTGCTTTGCTCATGTATGTTATGTATAAAAGTTTGTAGAAACAAAAAATATTTGTAAATAAATTATTCAAAATTGCACAATGGTGTAAGAGTTTCCAATAACGACAGCGTTTGACCTTCTCCTAAGTGGGTCAAAAGGGTCACCAAAACCACCAGAATGCAATCTTTTGGGGCGTTTTGGAGGAGCTTTGCAAGGCCATTGATATGGAGGATGCAAGAGGCACCCACGAATGCCTTCCCAATATTCCACATTTCCTTTGACTCTGGAATATAGTTTTTGCTTCCCATCATTAAGCCCAGACAATACGCAAGGTTCCAATGCAAATCTCCCACAACGGGGATACAAAAAGTTTGGACAAGCCAGTGATTGAGGAGAAGGGAGGGGGGGAGAGAATATTAGGAAGCATAAAGCCCTTGTGCTTTCTATTTCCTCTGCATATATAGCCATTTTAAAGTCATATCTAAACCACCACCATAAACTGGTTTAACAGTCATCTCTTGCAACAAGGAACCATGGAAATTGCAGTTTTATTAAAACTTCTCAGCACCCTCTCTCAGGGCTGGTTCCAGGTTTCTGTCAGCCCCTCACCACCACCAGCCCCAGACCTGCTCACCTGACGCCCATCTTTGTTGCTGTGGGGGTCCACCGGTACTGCTACCACCTCCTCCTGTCCCTCAGCATTTGCCCATCCCTTCAGCAGCTGCAGGCTGTAAGTGCTCTGTCACGAGCCCTTCTGCAGCCGCCACCACCAGAAGTACGTCAGGCCTCCATGGCATGGGAAACTTCACCTTGCAGCACCGTAGCTGCGATGGTATCTGGGAGACAAAGTTTCCCACTCCATGGAAGTTGCTTCTGAGGGGGTGGAATGTGCTTCTGGTAGCAGTGGCTGCAGAAGGGCTCGTGGCGGAACCTCCAGAAGGGAGATCACGAGGCCTGATGGTGAGGGCCCTCTGTGAGCTCCTGGGCGTTCAGGCCAGTGCCCAACTTGGCCACCAGCTGGCACTGGGCCTGCCCTCATGAAACTAAAATTCCCAGGATTCTCTGGGTAGAAACCACAGCCTATTAAACTGGCATGAAGCTCATGTAAATTTGTAGTGTAGTTATGGACTCCTGGATCTGTTCACCTCCTTTACTACATGTATTTTCCCAAAGCAACAGGCTTCATAATGTTAAGGGGAAGTAGATTGGCTGTCTTGATTTATTAGACTGGAACTGGATATACAGTGGATCCATCCAAACTGAGCTCTTCTCCAGTGGGTGACTAGGGTAGAGACTATATATTGCTACTACACTGATATACTCTCATTAAACCTCTGATTAAAGATATCCTTGCCCCTCAGTTCCAAATGGTTATTATTATTATTATTGAATTTATTAGTCGCCCATCTGGCTGGTTCACTAGCCACTCTGGGCGACGTACAGCATAAAAACAGTACATTACACATTAAAATTTAAAAACAACAGTAAAAGTCTAGGCCGTTCCAAAAGCCTTTCTGAAGAGCCATGTCTTCAGGGTCTGGCGGAAGCTCATCAGAGAAGGGGCATGATGGAGATCATTAGGGAGAGAATTCCAAAGGGTGGGGGCCACTATTGAAAAAGCCCTCTCTCTGGTCCTCACCAGTCTGGCCATTTTAACCAGTGGGATCGAGAGAAGGTCTTCTGAGGCTGATCTTGTTGAGCGGCATCCCTGACGATGCTGGAGGCGCTCCTTCAGATAGATTGGTCCAGAACCGTATAGGGTTTTAAAGGTCAAAGCCAACACCTTGAACTGGGTTCGGTAAGCAACCGGTAACCAGTGCAATTCCTTCAATACAGGAGTAATGTGATCTTGTCGGCGGCTACCTTTAATCAGGCGAACCGCTGCATTCTGTACCAGCTGCAACTTCCGGACCGTTTTCAAGGGTAACCCCACGTAGAGCGCATTACAGTAGTCTAGGCGAGAGGTGACCAGGGCATGTACTACTGGTGGGAGCAGATGATTGGGGAGGTAGGGGCGCAGCCACCGTATCAGATGGAGTTGGTACAGCGCCGTTTGGCTCACAGCCGCAACTTGAGGCTCCATGGACAGCTGGGAGTCAAGAATGACCCCCAGACTGCAGACCTGGTCTTTCAGGGGCAATAGTACCCCATTAAGCACAAGGTCTACATCCCCCAACCTTCCCTTGTCACCCACAAACAGTACCTCGGTCTTGTCTGGGTTCAATTCAGCCTATTCCTTCCCATCCAGCCACTCACTGCCTCCAGACATTTGGACATCGTTTCAACAGCCAACCTTGGTGAAGATTTAAATGAGAGATAGAGCTGCGTGTCATCTGCATATTGATGACACTGCAGCCCAAATCTCCTGATGATTGCCCCCAGCGGCTTTATATAGATGTTAAACAGCATCGGGGAGAGGATGGAACCCTGTGGCACCCCACAAGTGAGGCCAGGGATCCGAAACCTCCTCCTCCAATGCTATTCTTTGGTACCTACCGGAGAGGAAGGAACGGAACCACTGCCATACAGTGCCCCCGATACCCAGCCCCCTCAGGCGGTCCAAGAGGATAACGTGGTCAACGGTATCAAAAGCCACTGAGAGGTCGAGGAGGCCAAGGAAGGTGCATTCACCCCTATCCCATGCCCTTCTCATATCATCTACCAAGGCGACCAAGGCTGTTTCAGTCCCATGTCCAGGCCTGAAGCCCGATTGAAATGGATCCAGATAATCTGCTTCCTCCAAGTGCGCCTGCAACTGTTTGGCCACCACCCGTTCTACCGCCTTGTTTAAGAATGGCAGATTTGAGACTGGACGGTAGTTGTTCAAATCTTAGTCAGAAGCTATCCATATAATTGTCAAAGAATTGTCCCCCTGGGGTCCCTTGCCCTCAGCACCCCAAGGGGGGTTCTTTGCTTCTGAGAACAGTCCCAACTCCCTTGGGTCTCTGCTTTCCAGGCAAACTCTCCCTCCTTAGGATTAGTTTCACGGTACAACTGCCACCACCCCTTTCCAGCTTTCTGCTCTGAAGAAGGGGACCTCAGAGCACCAACAGTTTCCTAGAGTAGACCTATTGTTACTCTCTCTGCTCTAGTACATTAACCCCCACTAATCAACAGTAGTCAGTAGCACTCAGCGATCAAGGACTGGATTTCGAATAATTAGTTTCAAGCCAATACACAGCATTTATAAAAGAGTAGTTTATTTAAAAGAAAAGAAAGGTATATACAAAACGAGAGCAGCAATTGTTTCCTTAAAGCTAGTCACCCTCAGCCGGGCTACAAGAGATACATTGGCATATCAAAGGTGAGAGGTTCAATATAGACAAAGAATATAACAGAGAGCTTGCTAAGCTAAGATCCTATACTCACAGTAGAATAGCCAGGTTCCCAACGGCGTTTCCCTATAAAACTTCAGGCAAGTTGAGGTAGATGGAAATAGAGAACAACAAGTGAAGGAATATCCTTCATTTTTATGGAGTTTACTGGTCCACAGGGAGGGGGGAGGCAAATAGCCATATTCCTCCCCTGCCATGATCAGCTGCTTTGAAGATAAGGGGGCCAGACAGCCACACCCAGGGGTCCTGATCTACAACACCCCCTCTTCCCGACTTTTGATATCAGGAAGCAGATAAGAGATAACAGCTAAGGTTCAGTTGCATCTTCTTGTAATGTTGCAAATTGTCTGTCTGACACTGAGCCACAGATCTCCCTCCGCAGGGTGTCCCAGGGATCCATAAAGCTCCCAGAATTCTCTCTGATTGAACCATTTTAGCTTGACCAAAGTTAGCTATTCTTGACACTCCCCTTTTGGGGAAGATGGAATCCGAGAACAAAGCTCTTGATTCCATCTTGGTGAAACTTCTAGAATAGCTACAAAAGCAGTACCATGCAAAGCCACACAATTACATAGCTGTTTACTGACATGAGCATAAAACCATCAGTCATCAGAGGTAAAAGCTTGACCAAAGTTAGCTATTCTTGACAATAACCACAGGCAAATCACTTACGAACTGCTCAGCCTGGTTTCTGGGATTAAAGCACAAGAGACTCTAGAATGATACATCAATTTAGTACAGTAGGGCCCCATTCATACGGCGGGTTACATTCTGGACCCCCGCTGAAAAGCAGAACTCATTGAATAGAATGGCATGTGACTCCCAAAAACTGCCATAAAAGCAGAACAAGTGCCATATGAGTGGGGCTTTAGTCTAATTGCGTCTAATTGAGACCGCCGCATTAGCGAAGCACTGTAAAGCAGGGCCCTACTGTGCATAGGAAAGGATGTGGTTGCTCTGCCAGAATTGTGCATCATACAACCCAGAGGGGCTATGATCCTAAATGTGCCTGCTTCTTAGCAGCTCTCTTATTCGACAACTAGGGTGGTATAGTGACTACAGGGGTGAGCTGTGAAATTTTAGTTAAAAAGGAACTTCTGTGGCGTTAGGCATCATGAAGGGCACCTCACTTTCAAGAATGTTTTTTTATGTTCTAACAAAGCATCCATCTGGAAGTCATCCTATACTGAGTGCCTAAGGTTAATTTGGCACTGAAGTTGAACTCAACCCAAAATATCCTTAATGTAGATATTTCTCAGCCCGTTTGCGCAGCCCCACGACTATTTCCGAGCTTAGCCTAGCACTGCCTCCTTTGTCCTCAAACATTTCGGCTTCTTAAACCAGAATCCTCTGACTGAATATGTGCAGAATGCTTCTTCCTTCTGAAAAAGAACAGAATGTAAAGACAATAGTTTTAGGCATACACATATCCTTTCATTTTTTAACAATTGACTGAGAAAGATAGATCACGCCCCTCTCATTTTTTCCATTGGGGCAACTGTCCAGGACGAAGAAACACTAATCCCACGAGCAGCCTCTTCCATCGCCCAGCATCTCTCAGCAGTTCCTTCCGATCTCGTTTCTACTCGTACAAAACGAGTAAATTACCACTGCTGAAGTTAAAAAAAAACCCAGAACGAAAGAGCCTCCGCCGAAGATAGGAAGTTGCCCCTAGTAAGGGCGGAAGTGAAGCCAAGGTGGGTGGAGCGGGAGGAGGGAAAGTGTCTGGGCGCTTGGCTGAAACCCAAGATGGCGGCCGGGATGTACCTGGAGCACTACCTAGATAGTAAGACCGGGTGCGGGATTGGGGTAGGATGTCGTGCGAAGTAAGGAGTGTTACCGATTCCCAGGAGACGAGAAGCTCTAAAAGCCAAAAGTCGTCTCTATCTGGCGTCGGTGGGAACGGGAGGGGCAAGTGAGGATAAGGGACCATATATTTGTATGTGTGTATCAGTTTCACACGTTATACAACAGCAAACCCGGGTTTGCCCTGGCTGTTCGTTTAACAAGGCGCTGCAGCGAATTCTGGCTTTTAAAAATGTGTGTCCCTGTCTGTCTAATATGTGTATTTGCAAACAATGTGTTACATTCCCACCTTTAATGTTTATGTATGGGCTTTGAGAGCTTAAGGTTTATATCTAAAAAAAACCCCACGCAAAGCCTTCAGTGTGTTAAATAGTACATTTCCTTCTCATGATATACATTATTTATTTAGGTTTAACACATTTTTTTTTTCTTTTGGAAAGGGGTTTCATGTGGTGAAAGGAATTATTTGATACTGTCTTTAGTGAAATTTAAATTCTAAAAGGTTTGCAAATCTCTCTCTTTCCTCATCCATAGCTTGGCTCCAACTAAAATATTGCAGTACACTCAAGTACTGCTGGATATATGTGCCCTCTTCTCTTTAACAACAAAACCACTGTTTAGTGCTTTGCTGATGAATGTATGTATGTATACAAGCATGGTGTGTGAAGATGGCACCTACATGCACTTTGGTGGACGCCTCATGCCATGTGTTTTTTAGGTGTGCATCTACTAATGTAAAATATTGTTGAGGCAAACATGCGCATCATAGAGATACACAAGTCAGACAACCAGGATTGGCTGCAGCTCCTTTTCAAGTATGTGCTTGGTAAGAAACCTGGGTTTGTTGGCAGTTAACACAGGAAATTGTCCTTCCTGTTTCTTATCACACAGCTACTTGAATTTAAATTTTCTCTGGCTACTGGTCAATGCATAATTAATACTGAGCATACGGTAAGAAAGTATGAATGATGGTGTAGGAGAGAAGGTAGCTTAAGACAAGATCCCGCTTGGCCAGTCACCTTCTCTGTCTCATGCTGTCTCTCTTTTTCTCTAGGCATCGAGAATTTGCCGTTTGAGCTTCAGCGAAACTTCCAGCTCATGCGAGACCTCGACCAACGGACAGAAGGTGAGTCTTGAGGTAGAATCAGGAGCAAACCTCCAGCTGGCCATGTTGTCTTCTTTGTCACAGACTGGAGAACAACAGACCTGATCTTCATGCCCCTTTCTGTTAGACTCTGGTGTCATGCCAGTGTTATGTGCCTACAAGTCAATTACGACTTATGGCGACCCTATGAATCAGCGACCTCCAAAGGCATCTGTCATGAACCACCCTGCTCAGATCTTGTAAGTTCAGGTCTGTGGCTTCCTTTGTGGAATCAATCCATCTGGCCTTCCTCTTTTTCTACTGTTTTTCCCAGCATTATGGTCTTTTCTAGTGAATCATGTCTTCTCATGATGTGTCCAAAGTATGATAACCTCAGTTTAACATGCCAGCGTAGTCTTCATTATAACGCTTTGCCCTACTTTTTGTTTCAGATCTCAAGTCAGAGATTGACAAATTGGCCACAGAGTATATCAGTAATGCACGGACGTTGTCTTCAGAGGAGAAGCTAGGGCTTCTTAAGCAGATCCAGGAAGCCTATGGGAAGTGCAAGGAGTTTGGGGATGACAAAGTGCAACTGGCTATGCAGACATATGAGATGGTATGAGGCACGGCAAGCAGAGGAACAGACGGCCTGATTAGGAGGGATTTTATGGGCGGTGTTTTTATTCATGAAAAAAACAGTGTTGGAGTTTCCTTTGTGAATCTCTGAGATGTGTGAAAGCTTTTCTTCAAGCTGAACGTTGCCTGTTCTGGCAGTTACTTTCTGCTACCAACTTCTTTGCCATTGTAGAAGCCTTAGCCCTTTTTGCCCTCCTGGTGTCTTGGAGAATACATTACCTCAAATCATGCTCTTTCTCTCCGGTGTCTGCAGGTAGATAAGCACATCCGGCGACTGGATACAGATCTCGCCCGGTTTGAAGCTGACTTGAAAGAGAAGCAGATTGAGTCGAGTGACTATGACAGCTCATCTAGCAAAGGCAAAAAGAGTGAGTCTTGGTTTCTGTGGAGGTGGGTGACATGAAGCTGGGGGGGGGGAGGTAAGGTGAGTACAAGAGCTCCAGAAACTGTGATAGTAGGATTGCAGCCTTCAGAGCAAATTACTTTCACAGAAAGAGACCCCTGTATCCCCCTTAATCTGTTTCAGGCAGGGGGTTGGCGACCCTTCAGAGCAGATCTAGATAGGTGTGGTGGGCTGTAGAGGAGAGCAAGAGTCACAAAACATTCCCTTCCATTTCACTGACTGATTCCTTCCATCACCATATGGAACACACTGAGTACCATACACACTATTGCAGCCTATCCAAGCACCTTGGAAGTTCTTGAGATGGTGAAAGAAATAATCTAGGCAGACAAAGGGAAGCCATTAAATAATGGGTGACTTACTAACAGGTGGAGGTCATTTAAACCCACTATAGTAAAAACTCAAATCAAATGTATACCACAAATTAAGGAAGGTACAAATGAATGTCATTGCGATTAACTCAAGTCAAGGAAGTTATAACAGGCAAGAAGGCTTCCTTTAAAAACTCTTGAATATCTGTTTTTGGTTATGTAAAATGGCAGCAGTGGGGAAGCCCTAAGCAGCCTCAGAACTGTGGGAGACAGTTCTGGTTGGACACAGACATTGCCTCTTGGAAGCTGGTATTTACATCTAAAGGGAGGCCTCCATCACTGGCAATGGAAGCTTCTCTTGAAATGTAAACAGCAGCTTCACAGAGGAGATTTTTGTTTTGTCTCATTACAGAGAGAGGGAGTTTTATTCCCCACCCCTCACAGTCAGTCTGCTCAGGCTTCCTAGTGGCTGCTTTTTATATATATCCAAAATGTGTGTGTTAATTGCATTCACACAATTAACATCCCATTGCCTCTATAAAGAAGCACAGACTCTTGCAAAACAAATATAAGTTGGCAATAAGGCAAATAAAAAGGATTAAAACTAAAGAATGCACTGCTAAGAACAACTGTGTCCCTGGCTGGTTTCATGTTTCTGATGTGTTGGACATCAAAAATGTGAAGCAGTTACTGAAGGAGGATAGCACAGAAGCTGAATTGTATCAAATTACATTAAGACAATTGTTTGATAGAGATGTATTGCTTAAGTAGTTTTTTTGTGGGGGAAAGGCATTGGAAGAACTTAACCAAGTACAGATAATTAGATAAGGTTCTGGGATGACAAATTAAATCACTGGATCTGGATAGAATACAGATATGAAACTATTGATCTTCTGATAAACTAGGAATCTTACCGATAAAATTGGCCG
The DNA here is from genome assembly GCF_030035675.1 of Rhineura floridana. Classification (NCBI taxonomy): domain Eukaryota; kingdom Metazoa; phylum Chordata; class Lepidosauria; order Squamata; family Rhineuridae; genus Rhineura; species Rhineura floridana. The sequence continues at coordinate 149,648,504 of NC_084480.1, forward strand.
CCTTACAAGAAGACTGAAAGGTAAACAGTTTTTTAAAAAAGCATCTAGGGGTGGGATGTTATGAGGGACAGCCAGGAAATTACAAAACCTTTAGCCCAACTGAGATCAGACAGGCAGCCTCCTTGCTGAACTTCAGATGCATGACAAAGACTTTCTTGCTTCAGCGGGCATTTCATGGTAGTTTTCTGCTTTTATGATGAATTGTCTTATTCTTTGTATGTTTTTTAACATTTCATGTACACTGCTTAGAAATTCTGGATTTTAATAGTATATAAATATCTGAAATAAAGAAAATAGATTCCACTACAAATAAATTTGTGAAAAAAATTTCTCAGCAAGTCTTGTTCTTCTAGAAAATCAGTATGGCTTCTGTAAGGAGCGGTGCTGCCTTACCAATCTTTTAGAATTACCCTCTTATGGAGCAGTGACTGGTTCAAGAACATAAAACAGGGTAGAAGTAAACCGACAGTTTTCAGAATAGAAGGAAGCAGTGAAGCTCTCCAAGGGTCTGCAGTGGGACCAGTACTGTTTTAACGTGTTCACAAATGATCTGAAATCGCATGTGGACAGTAAGAGCGAAGCTCACAGGTGACACCAAATTATCTAATGAATGGCATTTGAGATTTAGTGTAAGCTAAAAATCAAAAAAATCTTAGCCACATACACATTAATGAGGTCATAACTAGTTATAACAGGAATTGGATCTTAGGGCCACAGTTTATGGAAACATAAACTCAGCGTAGTAGCAACGAAAATGCCAGTTTCCATGTTAGGGGTTATTAGGATTGAAAACAAAATGACTCGTACCCCATTTAATACCAGTTACTAAGGAGCGACAGTGAGAATGAGCTATTCTTTTTAGGTCAGGCTCTGCCTGTGAACTTCCTGGAGACATCTGGGCAGCTACTGTGGGAAATGGGATACTATAGATTAATGTCAGATTAACGTATGCAAACCATGCAGTTTTGTTTCATATGGTATATTGTGCTCAGATTGCTCGTGCATGGAACGCTGAGATCATTCAGAACACTGTTCCAACAGCTGTTTACAACATGTTTGACAGAGGTGGGAGGGAGAGATTGCTAGAGCACCAAACTGTTTTTCTCTTCAGAGGATTATAGGTACACTAGTCAGCCAAATAAACTCGGTTAGTCCCAAAGAGAGGTACTTGATTTGCTCCCCTTTGTCTTGTGTTGTGCACACAGAAGGCCGGGCCCAAAAAGAGAAGAAAGCTGCCCGTGCCCGCTCCAAGGGGAAGAATTCTGATGAGGAGGCACCAAAGACAGCGCAAAAGAAGCTGAAATTAGTCCGCACGTGAGTGATTGGGAAGAAGGGACAGGCAGCCGGTAGTATGGGTTAATAGATGTTGTCCAGTCTCCCCCAAAGTCAGCTCTGTGCCATTCTAGTACCGTCCATGGTTGGTGTTGGGCCCAGCAGCTGGCGAACTTGGGAGGTCAGATTTCCTAGTAGGGAGGGTTGTGAGAAGTGCCAGGCTGGCAGAGTCGTGGGTTCCAGAGTGATGTGGGGTGAAGGGAGGTTCTTTCAGCCACAGGCATTTCTTTCTGGGGTCTGTTCAAAATCTTCGTTGATGACTTACTGTGTTTTCCGCTTTGGAGCAGCACGGAATATGGGATGCCTTCAGTTACCTTTGGAAACGTGCACCCTTCTGATGTGCTAGACATGCCTGTGGATCCCAACGAGCCTACCTACTGCCTCTGCCACCAAGTCTCCTACGGGGAGATGATTGGTTGTGACAACCCTGATGTAAGAGACTGTCTTGGGGGCAGAGGGTGGGGGATGCAGGGAGCTCTGCTTCCTTGGGGCAGCATAAACAGTTGCAGATGTGGGAATCTAGTGGGCCTTATTCCACATTTGCAGAAATCAAGATTCTAAAGCGGGGATATTTTTATTACGACCGTAGTACAAATAGGCAACCCTGTTTAAAATATTAAAACTTTTAAAAATTAGGAAACCACTATTTGGTTTGCTGTTCAGCTTGCCTTATTTCTTTTTAAAAGTGAATGCCTGTGAAAAAACTATGGAAGTGAGGCAGTTATTTACACTATGTGTTTTTGTGGTGGGGAGAATCCTTCCTTCAGGACTCTGCCAAGCCTTGGTTGCTTACAGCATCTTTTGCTGTAGTGCAGTGTTAGCTGAGCTTCCCTTTTGCCACTGCTTACTTGAAAAGAAGTGCATCATGTCTTGAGTAGCACCATGTGCCCCAATTGCTTACCCCCAGACTCGTATAGCAATTATTCCTGGCGTGTTGTACCCCCTCCCATTTATTTCTGCATGCCTCAGCATTTCTTCTGCCAGCCTGTCAGCTTTCCCCTTCTTTGTCCTCCTAAAGAAGCTGCAAATGAAGGCAACCTCGAGCTCCTTTCAGTGCAAATGGTTTCTAGCGTTACGAGCGCCTACAGCCACCCAGATGTGTATCCAAAGCCTGAATATCTTTCCTTTAGACTTCACAGTTGCAGTAGTCCTCGAAAGCCTGAGGAACTTGGAGCCTGAGCCATCCTTTTGTGGCTGTGTGTGTGCTGTGATGCCCAAAGCTGCTCTTGGGTTATACTTGCCAGAGAGGAAAAGACTTTTCCCCTCTTACCTTGTTCTATACCTGAAATCCCTGCAGCCCTGTCTCTGCATTGCATCTGTCATTGTACTTCCAAACTTTGTATCGCTCCCCAACATGAGAGCCGGTGGGTCCCCAGGTTCCATCCTGCCGATGACTCTGTGAAAAATTGCATATGTAACAAGTGGTAGGATGAGAAGCAGATACTGAATCTGGGCCCTTTCTTGGCCTCATTAGAGTTTTGTGTCCAATTTATCATGGTCTGTCATTTGGTGTTACAGGCTTACTTCCAGCCATCCAAATATTCTCCCGTTGATCTCCTACTTTTGTATTTATTAGTTTTTTTACATATTTCCTGGGTCTTCATCTACTAATCCGTTTTTTTAAAATTAGGCCTATAAAAGTCCTGTAGAACATGTGTGTTAAGTAAGGTTTTTGTGTCAGTGAACAGGATTGGTGCATCATGTAGAGCTTTAATTTATCAGTCTGCATTCCCAGGAAGTTGCACGGGTCGTCTCAGTTTTGTGAGTACAGAAGCTGTACTCATTGTGCTGGGTGACTTCGTCTAGATTCTTCAGGAGACATCATTCCGCTTGTTTATATATTTCTAATGACGGGGGGAGCAAGCAAGATTGTTTCAAAGTACAGAGAGGAGATAAGCCTTATAAAGGCGGGTGGGTGGGTAAGAGGTTTTGGGAGAGTCGAGAGCAGAGAGCTAGGGAGAAGGGAAAGTTTATTCTGAGCTAAAATTACATACTGATCCAATACAAGGGCAATGATGGCAAATTGCAAGATGGATAAAAAGAGTTAGAGTGTGGAGTGTAGAGAAACCCCACAAATTCTAACAAGGAAAGGAGATGAAGGGTCACTGACTTGTGTTTCTGTGCTCTTTATATCCTCCACCAGTGCTCCATTGAATGGTTCCATTTTGCTTGTGTGGGCTTGACCACAAAGCCAAGAGGGAAATGGTGAGTGACCATTTACTTTCTATAGTGCCTTGTACCTCTATGTGCCAAGACTTACGACACTCAAATTTTGGACCATGGTGGTACTGGCGTAGGAAATGCTTTGTTGTGAAGAGTCCCTGAGTGGTCATTAGGAAGGAGTAGGAAAATACACAGGTGGAAGTCCATATTGTAAGATTCACAGGTGGGTACACAAAGTCTTGCAGGATACCTGTTTGGGCCACCCAGCGTCTTAACTGGAGGCCAAGTTTTCTCCTCACTGCAACATTTTCCCCAGTACTGCACCTTAATTTTCCCCCTTGGAGTGAATGGCAGCTGTTCATTTAAATGGGTGATAGTCACGGGTGTATTTGGTGATCCAATTGGGAATCATTCCTGCTCTCATGTGCACAGCTCCAGCTTTTCATCTGTATAGTCCTATTAAGGTCTGTTTCTTGGGCATGCTAGAGTTTTGATACTATGTCTTTGTGATCTTACATCAAAATGAAATACACATTTCCTGGCTGTATGACTTATCTAGAAATTAACAGGAAGCTAAAGGCTAGAACTCCACCATGGTATGAATATTTCCAGATTTGTTATTGTGTGCAAGAATATCTGAGAGTTAATAATCAAATAAGAAAACAAACCAAATCTGAAAAATGAATAATTAAGAACAGAAAACATGTGTCAACAAAAACCTATAATCTCTTGGTTAAATATGATACAAAACCTGAACAGGGAAAATACAATATGGTTAAGTAAGTACAGAATATTGGGGAAAATGTTCCAGGGAATGTATGGAAAACAGTAAGTAAGTTCTCCCTAAATATGACAAACTTGTTACAAACTGATAAGTAGTTAGTATATGACACTAGAAAATACATAAAATTAATAAAAAGTATTCACCAGTTTTCTGGGAATGTCAAAAGGAACAAGGGGATTTCTATCGTGTAGTAGAAATGTGAGTTGGCAGAAAAATTCTAGAGAAAAATAGGAAGGTATATGAACTATATTCTAGGTTATCCAATTCCATTGCAAATTATGTGAAGGAATCAGTAAGAACTGAACATAGGGAATTAGTCTCATACATGTTGGTAGCTGCTAGGATATTTCATGCAAAAAAAAATGAGATAAGCTTCTACTCCCTTAGAGAATGGTATGAGAGAATGTGGGAGTTTGAAATAATGACAAAACTAACATACTATTTCAGATGCAGAAATGGTGGATAGAGACAAGATACCTTCATGGTCAATTTTATTCAGCATAACAACAAGAAAATACATGCCAAGCACAAGTTATGGTTTCTGAATATTCTGATTGTACTAAACGTTAAATATTAGCAAGTTTTTTTTTATTGTAATTGAGGTTACAATTTGTTCATTTATGTCTATGATAAATATACTTGGCTCTCTTTTATGGATATAGATATTTTGATGTTGATAAATCTGTTATTTTGTTTATACTTGACATCAGTATATTGCAACAGTAATTTTAATAACTGAATAAAATAAAACTGCCTGCTAGCATATTATCAGGACTTTGTATTGCTGCAATTTCATTGAATTTTGGAATCACTTACTGGTGCCGTACTTGATTGATGATTCACCTGGTAACCTGAGAATCTTACACTACGAAGGGGGGGGGGGAAATGGCTTTCGGGCTCTCTTGGCTACACGCAAATACTTTAAAAGAAGGTATCTAGTGTCTTGCAAAGGCTCAAAATTGGAGCAGGGTTGCTTTTCTGTGTAGTGTCCCACCCCCAACCTCTAGTTGTGATTCCTTTTTGTAGAGATCATTTTTCTTCCAAATGCTCCATGCCCATCCATCTCCTGCCACCTCTACTAACATCCATATTCTTTAAAAGCCTTAGAAGATTTTAAACCAGGCACATTTAAGGAAATGCATTAATGGGGGCCACCCTAAGATATTTCAGTGCCTGAGATGAAAAATCCAAATGTGTCACTCATTAATGTAAATCACATGCCCCAGGAAGTTTTCCTTCAGGGGCTTCCCTTAACAGAACAAGCAGCTGTATAAGAGCATTGTGGGTTGTTCCCTCTAGGTCAGAGCTGACTGTCTCCTACTGTGTTGCTCCTAGAGGCCCGCGGAGTCTGAATGGTTGTCCTGCCCTGCTTCGTGGTCATGACATTTCAATACACAAATGTACTCTGTTTGCATAGTACGCGTTATATTACTTGGTTTTCTGTTTGCAGACTTGTGGATTTGTTACTGCAGAATTCTAGATGTGTTTTCTTTCCCAGATACCATTTGTCTTCTAATTACTGCTTTGCCTTGTCTCCCTCCTCCAGGTTCTGCCCTCGCTGTTCCCAGGAGAGAAAGAAGAAATAAAAGCCACGTCTTCTGAGGTCCAGATACGGTTACCAGAACACCCACTCTTGTTCCTGGGCTTCAGCACTCTTCTCCCAGTTCCTGGGGCTTCGTAGTTAGGGGGTCTCATCCTGGGTGAGCAGAGCTCCCTGTGAATGGTTTGTATCCATATGATGGTTCCTGCGTGTACTGAAACACTCACTGCTTCCCAGTTCCTCTGTGGCGGCAACCCTTGAGTGGGCGATGGAGGAAGCCCTCTCTGTTCTTGCAGCCTTTTACCCTGCATAGGTTCCAAAGCCTGTATCAGCTTGAAGGAACCCAGACTTGTTGGTGGGTGAAGGAATGGTACCTGAATAACTAACATAAGAAGCAAAATCTTTCCTTCCAAATGTCCTAATTTGTGTCCCTAAAGAGGGGCAACTAGGCCAACTCCTTATTCAGTCAGTCACTCAAGAAGATGGACCTCATTCCTTCCCTCTCCCCACAACATTCCACTTTTTGAAGGGAGCGCAAACCATTTAGAGCCAACTGGAATGTGTCTCATTTTCTTTGTGGGGAATGCCCCCTGCCTGCTGAATGAAGTGTTCATGGATTTTGAAACTGAGGCCAGCCAGAATTCACTTTTCTCTTGGTGGTGCTTGTACTGGGGGAAACCCCGTGTTGTAAAATATGGCATTAAATAAAGTCAATTCAACAACCTTTGGAGTGATTCTCAGTATTGAGTAGAGGATGGGATTAACAGAACTGATGGTCTGGTCAGCAACCAGTTCTTTGGCTGGAGAAGAGGCATGCTTCATGCTTCAGAGCTTTAATTTGCCAGTATTATTTTTATTAAAAGGGAGCCCAGGTGGCTTTATTACCGGCAATAATGTTGCTGCAAACATGTCTGTCTGTCTACCTGCCTGGGTGCTGTGGAATGGTTACTGAAATAAGAGTTCAAGAGAAAAGGGCAAAAGGTAGCTGGATGCAAGAGATGAGCAGCTTAGGCAGGGCAGAGTGTTAGGCAACAAGTAGGTAAAACATTTAGCAGGAGGGACCTGGATACTGAATTCTGGAAATGAGTCATAGAATCAATCATAGAGTTGGAAGAGGCCTATAAAGGCCATCGAGTCCAACCCCCTGCTCAATGCAGGAATCCAAATCAAGGCATTCCCGACAGATGGCTGTCCAGCTGCCTCTTGAATGCCTCCAGTGTCGGAGAGCCCACTACCTCTCTAGGTCATTGGTTCCATTGTCGTATGGCTCTAACAGGAAGTTTTTCCTGATGTCCAGTTGAAATCTGGCTTCCTGCAACTTGAGCCCATTATTCCACGTCCTGCACTCTGGGACGATCGAGAAGAGATCCTGGCCCTCCTCTGTGTGACAACCTTTCATGTACTTGAAGAGTGCTATCCTATCTCCCCTCAGTCTTCTCTAGGCTAAACATGCCCAGTTCTTTCAGTCTCTCCTCGTAGGGCTTTGTTTCCAGTTCCCTGATCATCCTTGTTGCCCAAGGAACTGATACATATAGCAACTGCCTACTGGAGGTCTTTGGGTGCCTTTTCTCCATTCTCCATTCCCACCAATGAAGGCAGGATCTACAGATAGTTATTTTTTCTATGCTGTCCATCATTGATTCCTGAGCAGTGTACAACATATTACAACAAAATACAACGAGCAATAATAAATGGTACAGCATAAAACAATGGGAATTCCAAAAGGACACTGACTTTACAAAAGCACTTAAAAGAGCCAGGAGAATTTTTTAAAGTCTTTGTGGGATACCTAAAAGATGAAGTAGACACCAGGCAAGCTTCCCAGAGGAGGGAATTCTACAAATGGGGTGTCCCAGCCAAAAAAGTGCTGTCCCTGGTTGTCCCCTGCCTTCAGTTGAAGGAGAGCTGTGGCAGATTACTATGATGCATACCCAACTTGATAATGGGAGCAGATGTTTCTTTAGGTCAGGTGGGCAACCTGTGGCCCTTGGCCTCATTTCATACAGGGTTCAAGGGGGACAGTTAGAGAAAGGGGATGGTGTCTCCACCTACTTTTGGCTTTGGTCCTGTCCACTTATGTCCCACATATTACTGCTAAGCAGCCCCCCCAATAGATTACTACTGAGGGAATGCACATTTCACAGAAACAAGGTTACCTACCTCTGCATTAGGTAGCCACAGTAGGTTCCAACCCATGTAGGGGTTTATAGGTAGCCACTGTGACCTTGAATTTGCCTTAGAAGTGGACTGGCAGCCAGTGGAGCTCTTTCAGTACTTTAAATAATAGTGAGCATAATACTGACCAAAAATGATGAACAATCAGCTTCTCCACTTTCTGTTGTCTGTGCCTTTCCACCATCTTTCACTGAATGCCTTCCTGTTTCTAATTTCATTTATATTGATGATGCACAGGAAAGCCCACGTTCTCCTTCCCTTCGTTGTTAGAAAACTTGAATGTTTGCCATTTTGTTTCTGCTTTCTAGCTGTTCCACTTTGCCCTGTCATAACTAAATAAACTCTTTTTGGTTTTACTGTAATTGGTGCAAAGTGCTGGGCTGGGAGCAAGAATGAACCAGACCTGAACAAGAGTATATTTATGCTCTTTCAATGGGGCCTACATCAGAGATTTTCCCATTGGATTGTGCCCCATTAGTCATATCTGTTTGCCTCCTTCTCGACTGCTTTTAATGACTGCTGAAACTTGGTGTCTCAGGGGTTATCTTGCCTCATAGTACGGCTGCCCCATTTCTCTCTCTCGACAGATAATCTGTGTCCCATAGTCCTTAGTCCACCTAGATTGCTGCTCCTCTTCCTCTCCTGCAATGGCTTCTATTGTGAGGTCATTGAGTTCTCATTCCAACAGCTCCTGGTCTTGTTGGCCTTTGAAATGGGGTGTGTTGGTAAGAAGCAGGGTAAGCCTGATGTAAAACGGCAATGCTGAGGCTCAAGTCCCCGCAATGGGCCTTTCTGGTGGGTGAGTGATGGACCTGTTTATCCCAAGAGGAAACCTGGCCAGACTGCTACTTTCCAATCACATTTGATTTCGCTCTAGAAGACCTATAACTGACATTGCACCTAACTGGCTTGGCTATGTATTCTGGCCATGTGCTGCTCTTTTCAAACTACTCCTGTTCACATAGAGTAGTGAAACAAAGTCTAAGGGGGCCTTATTGAGGCTCTTCTAGGGATCCCCAATGAAGCCCACTGTGCCTTTAACTTGTAGATTTGAAGGAAATTGAGCATTTGAGGTGGATGGGTTAAAAAGCCGCTTATGAAAATATTGCTTCTTTCACAATAAATAGTGAAATTAGGTTAATTCTTTGGTAGAGATGGGTTTGACAAGTCAGTCAGTATATCATATATTTAAGAAATGTTTGAAGTTTTTTCAGTGCCTTCTGAATATTCCAACAGTTTAGATCTCCGTTTTGGATGATAGGTGGCCCTCTTCTACTTCCAGGTTGCTCAGCAGTGAAACTACTGTGGCCTGTGTTACTATTGCAAGGGAATATAGAGGTGTTAGTGTCCCATGTAGATGAAGGAATACCAGCTTTGATAAAAAATAGACTGACAGCGTAATCGTATACATGTTTACTCAGACATATGTTCCACTATGTTCAGTGGGATGTACTCCTAGGAAAATGTGCATACGATTTAGCCTGAAAGTTAGAAAAATGACTTCTCGCGTGGTAGCATGCTTCACTGTTGGCCTTCCCGACTGCAGAAGGCTTGTGGAAGGGAGGAGGGGAAAGATATTTTAGAGGCTGCCATTTTTGCTGTGGTATTAGCAGTTAACGCCAATCCTTTACAAAGGATCCATTGCTCTCGGTGCAGTTAAAGGACCAGGAGCTGCTGTTACAGAATAGCCTGCTCACATGTCGTCGTTGCTTAATATTTTTGTCACCTTGCACTACTTTTCCTTCAGGTAACTTAATTTCCTCTTGGATTTTTAAAAACGTATATTTTGCTTTGTGATATATATTGTAATGGCCACTGACTATAAGCAAGAAAATCTGATTGACTGATAACTTTTCCTTCAGGGTTCCCGATCTTTCTGGCGGAGTTGATCCCAAGTACTTTGTCCTCTAACGCAGGCAGCCCGCTCGCAGACAATGAGTACAGAGTCTTTTTCTCATCCCTGAGACCCACATGGAAGGCGACCTTGGTGTGTCAGATCCGACGTAGCAAAGGTTGCCAGGATCCTAAAATCCTAGAGCTGGATCGGTATGAGAACCATGGCCAGATCCCAGAGGGTATGTGCAGATCACTGGTATGCTCTTCAGATTCCCTCCAGCACCCTTTTGCGGTGAGAGACTCTGACAGCGCTTTCTTTTATATATGATACACACATACATACCACCAACACCAACTTTTCTTTGGTCGAACTAAGTGTGGTCTGTAAATGTGTGTGTGGATCCTAAGGCAGTATAGCTTTCAACTTTTTCAGACTTTGGACCAACCTTTAACCCCAATTTTTAACATGGGACCCAGTTCTAATTTTTCTAAGTTTCTCTTTCTCAGGGCATATCTACATTCAAGGAATCCAGGGATTAAAGCAGGGGTCACCAACCTTTTTAGACCAGAAGGGACTTCTCAAATTTTGAGAGAGTGCTGAGGGCACCAGTCACAAAATGGCTGTTATGGAGATTAGTCATGGGGATGCTTTTTCCATAAATTTATTTCCATACTATAATAGGTTTGACCTGTTGAATTTCTGCTTGCCATACAGCTGTTAAAGAACCCTGTTTCCCCAATGCTGACCCTAAACCAACGCCTAGGCTGCCATCCTATATCCACTTACGTAGAAGAAGCCCATTAAATATAGAGACGTACTTCTGAGTAGACATTTGTGCCATTTTACTGAAAGTTAACCATACAGCAAATTCTTAATGAGCCCCTGGTCTTCAGCTCCTGCAAAGCATGATACACGCCTAGGTCTCTTTACAAAGTTTTCACATTTGCCTTTTGGGGGGGAGAGGAGATTCTTTAACATTCACCCACATTTATTGTATAGTAGTATTTGCAGAAAATAACCTCTAGGCACTAGCTGATCTCAGGTGGACCCAGCACAGGAAAGATGCATCCTGGTTCCTAGGGGAAAAGGAAGGGTGAGCTATAGAGATTCCAAGGACTAGGAGGGGAGGAGACAGAAGCAGGAAAAATGCAGTAAAAGGGAGGGCAGACCAGCAGCTGTTTAGGGCCTCAAGGATTCCTATTGCCTGGTGTCCAACCAACACACTTATCAATCACAGCCCTGACTTGCTCATTGGCTAATAGCACTGACAGGCAGGAACAACCAGGCTGGCTCATTTCACATAAATTGATTAGAAGGGTACCTGCACATCTTGCTCTATAACTTTCCTTCTAGAAGAGCTAGAGATTTGCTGGGGAGGAAAACCTTAGATTCTGGGCTACCTACCGAGGTGACATTGAAGGCTTTCACAAGTGCCATGGCACACTCAGGCAATGGGTTGGTGACTCCTGGTTTACAGTTTTTCTTTATTTAGGAAACCCTTGGAATTGTAGTGCTGTGGGGATGGGGTAGAGAGCTTGCTAACAAATAATTTTTAGCATCTGCACTGAACTACAGTTTACAGAAGGGTGTGGGGGAGAGCTATACCAATACAGCTAGCATGGAACAAGTAAAAGAAATGTACAAATAGACACGGCTCTTTCTTGCTGTCTCCACACGGCTCTCATTTTTCTGTTTCTAAACAGAATTTTAAAATAAAAAATGTGGTTCTGCCAGATATATCACCCTCCTTAAGACCTACTTGTGGGTCCTATCTCAACCTACTAAATGAAGACCAATGTCCTAAGGTAATGGTTCCCAAACTTTTCTTCCCCCTGGGCCACTTGAAAATTGCTGAGGGTCTTGGCGGACCACTTCATGATTTTTCTGCCTGTTTCATAATTGTCATGTGCTGGGCTAGATACTAAAGCATTTTTTTTGTTAAAACTTTCCACCATGGACCACCTAAACAAAGGCCACGGACCACTGGTCAATGGACTACTCTTTGGGAATCCATGCCCTAAGGGAAGACGTGAGAGTTGCTGGAGATGTCTCCATTAGCTTGCCAGATGCCTCCATTAGTTGCCCTCACTGTCTTTCCTGATTCTGTTCAAGGACACAACTCATCAGGAGATTGAACTGTGCAAGGCTTGCATAGGAGAACTTTGCAGTGGATTGTGCCTTGTTTTCCTTGTAACTATTTTCTGAATTTACATAGGAATGGGATCAGGCGTTTGTTAGTCTGCAATGATAACATTTTGAAATACTGAATATATTATGTTTTGCAAGTGAAACAATGTGGAAATCTTCCGTCTGGGGAATTTTTTTGAAATATTAATTTCTGGAAGTTCTTTATCTGATAATGTACAGCCACAGGCCCCCACCTTCTCTAGAGAACATCAGTGGTTAGCTGTGTTCAAAAACTGATGTATTTATTTACCTCTGTGCAATGCTGAAGGATATGTACTTTTTGTTCATTCTTCCCATGGTGAGACTTTTTTCCCCATCTTCTGCTTCCAGGTCCCATCTGCACAGATGAGCCTCATATGGTACATTTTGAGACCTTTTGTCTATTTGCACAGTTTCGGTGTTTAAATCGGAAGTTCTACATCAAGGTGAGGGGGAGAGAATTACTATGTCTGCCTCCCCACCCCACTCCCCCATAGCTACTGTTTTTAGAAGTCTGAGTGGATGGGTGATTTGGCTAAAATTAGGAGGAGTTGAGGGCTGAGGCATGTGGGTTTCATTAAGGGGCCCTCAAAGTTTACCTCCACACACACACCATATGTAATCTGAGCCCTGCAGGAGGGCATTGCAAAGTTATAGATAGATAACAAGACATGGGCCAAATTGAGAAGACATCCAGAGAGGAGGCAGAACAAAAATGAACACAGGGAATGGGGCACATGGACAGGCAAACAGAGATGTCCAGAGCAAGCTAGGGTGCGACACAAACCAGGTCACAGTCTCACTGATACCTAGGTAAGGGCCCAGTGGGTGTCTGAGGGATGGAGTTACACGGAGACCTGAGAGCACAATGCTCTATTATTCTTAACTCCATTTTGGAGCCTTGAGGGGCACTAGTACACAGACTGGGAAGCTCATGCCTTATATGTTCAGAAATCAAGAGAATCAGGAGGGTTACCACAGTTACTGAAGGTATATTTTCTTAAGAGTCCATTGTCTTTGCTCACATCTTAGGATAAATTCTGGATGGATGATGGGCAGGGATATTTCATTCATGCTCTTATCAGCTGCTGTAATTTTAGTCTAGAGGTAGACCTTTGAGAGTTGAAAGTAGTATAAAAGAAGAACCATTCTTCAGGTTTCTAGACCTCCAGAAGAGCCCAACCTAATTAACAATACAATTGGAGGACCATGCAGTTGGTACGCTTCTTGTCTTTTTCTTTCACAGTCCTTCCACTCATCCATCTGCTGTAGGAAGCAGGACCAGAATATTGCCGCAGAGCCAGAGCAGGCTGGAAGGGGGGGCATGAGGAGAAGGATTTGGGGAATGAATGGGTTGAAGGGGTTGTACTGTTAACGTTAGATACAGTTTGGTTTTCCAGGTTGCAGCAAAAGAACCCTAATTTCATTGCCCATGGTGGATAGATTAATTTCACTTTAATCTCTGACCAAGCAGGTTTTGCAGATTTTTGTGGTGCTTCTAAAACGTGCAAAACCTGTATGCCCAAAGAAACAGTAGGAGAACAGAAGTCAGAGTGTGTACCATGGGGAACAAAGCCTCGAGCATACTCGCTTCTCAACTGATGTCTGTCTCTAGGCTGGAGACCAGAAAAGAAAATATATATTCAACTGTGTTTTTGTATTCTGCAGTTCTGTGATCTTAGCCATGCAGGTTTGGAAATAGGGTTTCTGGTGATAAAAAGGTTGTAATTTGTATGGGGAAAATGGCCATTTCTAATGGGCTACAGTAACAGAATTTTATCTGCATAAAAGCCAGTAGGTCCCCTGCATTATGTCACATTCTATTGTGATTGAGAAACAGAACCGCAATTATGAGCAGGCTGATTTTCATTGATTTCATCTGCAGTCACCAGGAGCAGTTTGGCCCTCATTTCAATTATGAGTATACCGTTTGTCTTTTCTCAGACAAGTGAATGTTGGCCCCTTGTTCCATTGGGAAAGAGCACTTGGGGGCATTGTGCACTGAAGTCAAAATCTACCTTTAGAGGTAGAGGTCCTTATTGATAAAAAGAGCCTGTCTAAAAATACTTTGCTGAAAATAGCTCCATTTTCATCATTAGATTGAGATTAATAAAGCAATCTGCTGTGAGCAGGGGGTTGGACTTGATGGCCTACAAGGCCCCTTCCGATTCTATGATTCTATGATTCTATCCTTTAGAGCATAATGGAGGCTATCACAATGAAAACATTGCAATTTGGCAAACTCAAATGAACATTGATGATGCGGTAAGGGAAAGGCTGGATTGACACATTTTGCTCTGGGGCTACCATGTAAAACAGATTTTTTGAGGAACTACTAAAATATTTCAGTTTCATTTTGGGGTGCATCTGTTCATTTACATGTCCACAAGATATTCTAGGTATTTTTCTTAGAACATAGGGTTTGCTGTAGGAGAGTACTGTGACTTCACAAAGGTGGCAAAAAAATAAATATTAAGATTATTGGAAAGCAAGATGCTATCCTGATGCAAGACTGAACCTTTGAAGTCTGCATTTCAGTTACTTGGGAAAATATTTTATTCCACAAGCGGGGAGAGTTAGAATTATTTGAACAAAATATGCTCCGCATTTTTATATGCATTTCTGTTAGAATGGAGGGTTGATCTGATGTCTTTGAATGGTCAACATTTTTAAAAAAATAGAATCCCAGTGGCCCATCAATGTGTTTTAAACTTGTTTATTAAATTTCTGCGTTGCCCTTCCTCCCAAAAGACCCCACAGCAGCAAAAAACAAAGCAAAAAGCAGCACAATGAGATGTACAGAGCAAGACTGCATACTCAGGATCTTGAACAGTTAAAGCACAACTAATATGTGTTAAGTGAACCAGAATATGCCCTCTTGTTTAAGAATGTAAGAAGTGCCTTGCTGGGTTAGAATCCAGCATTCTTTGCAAGAACCCTGCTGTCAGGTCTGGTCAGTGCCTGGATGGGAGACCGCCTGGGAACCACATGTAAGCCGCCTTGGGTTTCTATCATGAAAAGAAAGGCGGGGTATAAATGTTAATAAATAAATAAATAAAAGATGGTCTGTTGAAACGGGACTGGCAGCAGACTATGATTCATCCTGTTGTAATGTAATCCTTGTTAAAATGTATTCGGTCACCATCCATTATCCAGTCTTTTTGCTTGTGAATTATATTGATAGTGTAAATAAAAAACAAGTAGGGAGGCTAGAGTAAGCGTTAAAAGAGTTTGTGGTCGCTAATAAAAATACGCCACAAGGTACATAATATTTAAACGTTTCTTATGTGCACAAATGCAGTGTTTGAATGCCAACACCAGTATTGCCAGCGTCGCGCAGTACTGATAGACACTAAAAGCACTGGGGATTGCACATGTGGTGAAGAGCTTCTGAATGTTTCAGTCCCTATATGTACCAGGATATGTTACTGGACAGCGGAGATGACTGCCTTTCCACATGTATGCTGTGGTTTGTGTAGAGCAACAATTATGAAGTAAATGTAGCTTCCCTGGGCTGATGCTGTTTGATGCTCCAACTTAAAGCGGGAGACAGATGGTAGTTTTTTTCAGAGAATGTATGAACAACTTAAGGTCATTTTGAGAGGGATCATTGCTCTTTGTGTGCAAATTTTTGCTCTCTTTTGCCATTAGTAAACAAACCTGCCCAAATTCTTTGAGAAGAAGCAATGGTGGGGAAAAACAAATGTGTGTGCATGCTGCAGAAAGCAATGCTTCTTTCAAACCTCCCTTGGTATGTTTTGTGTTTCCATTCCAAGCAGGGGAGCTTTAGTTTCCCCACAAACCAGATATCAGGTGGTATGCAGAAGAAGTGAAGTTGAGCTTGACAATACTGGGGAGCCAGGTCTGTGGGGTGTTGCTAGGAACAGCAACAGGGAAAAGGCCTTTGGGATGGTTATGGCTTGTGAAGAGGGGAAACCATCTTTCTTTCTTTCTTTAATGGAAGGCAGGGGAAAACTAGGAAATCCCTACTGGGGTGGATATGAGATGGGATGAGAAATGGAGACAGTCCTGTTTGCGGGAGGGGGTGGGATTCTTCACATAAGAGAGTTTTGTCACATTTTCCCAAATTCTCTCCTCTTTCCCCCGGACAGCGGATTCCGTGCCCTGAGCTTAATGAGGATGAACATGAGCATGAGGATGAAGGTGGGCACAAGCATATACATGAACATGAAGATGAACATGAACATGAAGATGAACATGAAGATGAACATGAACATGAACATGAACATGGACATATAAATGAAGATGAACATGAACATGAACATGAATATGAAGATGAAGATGAAGAGATCGATGTCCCCTCTCCAGCTCCAAGCCTGAGGCTTGGCATGGCCCCCACAGAGGTTTCCACGCCGTCTTCGGATGCCCGCCTCCGCTCCAACATCGATGCCATTTTGAAATACTCCTTTGCAGTCTCAGGCCAGGAACCCGTGCCCAAGGACCAGTTCCCAACTCCACCCAGTAAACCAGACTACTTAAAAGCTGTGCTGGTCACAGCCACTGCTCAAGTCTCAGCCAGTGCTGAAACAGCCCTGGCAGACACCGAACCGGTTAAAGCCACAAAGGAGCTCACAGACCGGCAGCTCCACAAAACCATCCGCCATCTGATTGGCATGGCATTTTCATTGGAGCAGTCCCTGAATGCAGAGAACACACAAGCTGCCAAAGGCAGAAAAAGAAACCTGAAAATCCTGAATATCCAGGAAGCAATCTCAGGGAGCAGTTCCAAGGGGAGGTAAGGGCAAAGCCATGCTTGGAGCCGAGCAAAATGGCTGAGACCACCACCCCTGAGATAGATGCATGCGCACAGCTAGCGAACAATTTCTTGCTCCCAAACCAAGAGTAGTGACAAGCTATTTGCTGGGAAACGAACCCCCATAGCACACATGGGAGGGCCTAGAGGAAGATGCCTATTGATGTGACACCATTGTTGTCAACTCCCATTGGATCCTCCCTGTTGTTTCCCTCATTATATTTGCTAAAAAATATCCAAAATGCTTGTGTGGACTAAAGTTATAAGTAAAAAATAAAAAGTGCATTGTGGACAAATAATGTGGAAAGTCCTAAAGTTTATTTTCAAGACCTGCTGCTTCAGCTAAGCCAGTTTAGCCTCCCCGTCTATTCCTCTGCTGTTGCTTCGCTCTGTGCTGCCTTGTGGTCTGTTTGTTGTTGAATGTAAGGTGCTTTCTGCACAGGACACCACACAGGCTTTATCTTGTACAGGGCCTAGCACACCATGTGTGCTAAATAAATGAGTAGATGGCCAACAGCTGCAGAACTTTGTTTTACAAAGGAAATTATTTGCTTGCCATAATGCTACTCCTTTAAAACATTCTGAACTGTTTCTTCCTGTGTAAGCAGAGGTATCCAAAAGTATTCACCTCTTCAGCTCCTAATTCGTGCAATCCCTCAATTATTTACCCTTTGCCCATTGTGAGGGCAAAGTTACAAGCGACCGTATGTTACAAGTAAAGCCAACTCCACTCACTTTAAAAAAAGAGAGAAAAGCCACTTCAGGAGAGAATGATTTATAGGATGTTTATTCATCACAAACAAACAATTAAACCGAGTGGGGCCCATTTGGTTCCATTTTTAGATGTAAGGAAATGTCATGAGTAATTAATAGGTACGAATGGGTTCGTTTTCATTCCATTTGTAACACATTTGGGGATGGGCAGTTTATCTTTCTCTCGCAGCAGCTGCTTATTTTGGGGGCTTCCACTTTGTTTTTGCAGAATTCTTTGAACATTGTGTCATTGGGGGGGGATGTTGCCAATGGGGATGGCCTTTTCCATCCCCTGAATGTCCCATGATGATGCAATATCCAAGACACTCTGGGAAATTATAATGGCAGGTGCTGAAAATCGGTTCTGTTGCCACAACCCAGGGAGACACAACAAAAAAGTGACATACAGGAAAGTAACATGAATGTGAGCAGTGGAAAGAAACGTGGCTTTAATTAATGAATAATAATAAGTTTTAAATAATGAAACAAAAATAACATTCTTGCACATCCCTAGCTGATGTAGAACAGCAAAAGGGAGGGGAGAGAGAAATCAGTACTTTTGTCAGGGGTAGGCATTGTCGGGCACTAGTTGATGTTCACAGCCCTGCAGGGGGCTCATATAACCCACATGTTCCTTCTGCTGTTCCTGTTCACCACCACCACCCATTACCTACCCTCTCCAAGAGTACAAGCAATAACAAGAGCAAAAGCGAGAAGCAGCACTCTTCACTTCCCTTGGTGTGGATTGGGTCCAGAGGAGGAGGGAAAAGGAGCAGGCAGTAATATCCTGGAAAGGAAGAAAAGTAAGGCCCACAAACTGAGGCACTTTCTCCAAGCCCCCCCAAAAAACCTGGATCCGGCACCAAGACAGGAGTCTAATGTTTTCCTTGCCTGCATCTTTTTTACTCCAAAACCCCTCCTCCTGTTGTCCCCAGTCATTCATTAGGAACCTCACTGAGGGAAAAGCAACAGGGTGGGACTGGAATAAAGAAGCCGAAGAAAGGGTTAAGCACACACCCTTTGCTGCTTTTTCATTCTAAATCTTCACCTCCCAAAGAGCCTGTTTTTAAAAAAACAACAAACTAGGTTGTCAAGGTTTCATACACACATTTGTGTGGGATATACAGTTAGGCCCCAAGGGTTTGCTGGTGTACTCTGCTGACGTGTTACCCTGAGGCTTGGCAGCTCACACTTTTAGCCAATGCATTACACAAGCATAGAGCACAAGTATGTTTGGTGAAAGCGGTAGATAGATCTTAAAGGAGTATGGTACTAATTTGTTTAAAATTAGAAAGTTGATGTGTCAAAGTTCACATCAGTTATTAACCTAAAAATGTATATGTTAAATCACATACAATATCTATAAAACATCTTTTGCATTTATCTCCTTTTGTCAGTCACAGTTTTGCTCTGTCATGGCCCATTCACACATTCAAATCATCACTTGGTTACTTGTCAATAATGGAAGAATATGCACATATTTTGCTGGCCTTTGAATGTGGTGGTATTGTAATATAGGCTTCAGGGCAAACATAGACTCTTTGTGGGTAACAGTTTACAGGTTTCTTTGAAGCACAATCTTTCTTCTTGAGTCTTTATGTGACTGAGGGAAACTATTTTGTGAAGTTCTGCGTATCCGTAAGGGGCACTTATCCTGTGGATTTTAAATAAGAACCATTCCAAGGGTCAAACAAGACATTAGAGTAAATACATGTTTGCTACTGAAAATGGCAATTGTATACTGTATTGACTTCCCCTTCCTCTTGCTATTAACATCCAGTTAAATAAATTGTGTGATGTGCATTTTCCCAAGCCCAGTCCCCGTAGTCACTTTTCCTTAATTAGAGGGAGAAGATGGAGAATTCAATGCAAGGTTGCCATTTTCAGTAGCAAATGTATATTTCCCCTAAGGTCTAGTTTCAGCTTGGGTTGATGAGGACCAGGTATCAGAGATCAAAGGGATATTGTGAGTGGGTGGGGAGATCAAAATGGCCCTCCTCATCACCCCTCACAGTTTGCTTCTCTCCGTTTCTCCCTTGTTGCATTAGCCTCTTAGCTCTTGACAAGGATGAAGCTCTGGTGATTCTCTGCTATGCAGTGCTACAAGATATTTGCATATCCTCAGCTGTTAGCAAGGCCTGGAAACAAATGGAGTCAAAAACCTTTGGCTATGGGGATTTGGTAAGCCTTAGTGCTGGATGTCAGTTTCATACTCCCTACAACAGAGTCCAGCAGTTGACAAACTTGGAGATCTCCACCCCCACCCTATGTGTTTGTGCCACTTTCTCATCTAGAATAGCTCCTAATACGCAATAGTGGGGGCAGTTTGGGTGAACCAAACTCTGTTTTTGGATCCAATTCAGCCACAAGGGGCACTAGCCTGAACGTGAAAATTGGCACGTTGGAAAGGACCAATATCTATCCCAGAGCTTGGAAAAGTTACTTTTTTTGAACTACAACTCCCATCAGCCCCAGCTATCATGGCCACTGGATTGGGCTGATGGGAGTTGTAGTTCAAAAAATTAACTTTTCCAAGCTCTAATCTATCCTACCCTCAACAATGGTTTGCCACATGTTTCAAGACAGAGAGGTAGATTGTTCCGGAAACCTGAGCTTTGTTTTGGTCCTTCTCATTGCTCCATCACTCTCTAGGTATGCGATAGCCTTGGTCGACGCCATGCAGATCTGTGCCCTGACTGTGCTTTCTGCTCCCTGAAGACAGAGCAGTGCCAAGGGGCCTCCAATCTGAAACGTATCCACTGTGATGGCGGCACGTTTACATCCTACATCAATCCTGGGATCTTGGCTCAGCACCAGGCTGTGGCCCCCATGGTAAGGTAAAGGTTAGGTTGCCAAGATCCTGGAGAGAGGTTCATTTGTGAACAGGTTTCCTTAAGTCAGATTCCCCCACCCCACCCCTTTCCTCATTTTTATCATCAGGGCTCTGCAGACATAGAAGAGTATTGTGGGATTGAAACATATGAAGGCTTGCAGGCAGAGTATTGGTGTGGTCGCTTGGCCACTCATGGTTGTGATGATTTTCGTGTATCTCTGTGGTTAAAGAAGGAATATTCCTCCTTCCAAAAAGGAGATTTCCCAGACAAGGTGAGTATTAATAGAATACCTGTCCCTTGCCCCATGCTTGCTTGTTTCTCTCATTTCCCCTTGTCTTCTGTGTCATTTCATTCTTCCCAGATCTGTGACTCAACAAGAGTTCAACATCCAACTTATTGTGCGTTCAAAAGCAACCAGTGTCTGAAATACAACCTCAGTGGAGAGAAGGTGAGGACTAGACCCTTTTCCTCAAGACCCTGCAGCTCTTCAGTAACCCTTTTCTTTCATAGGGACGACTGCCTGACTTAGTAAAAAAGGAATTCACTCACCTCATTTTTTCACTTTTCATGCTCTGCTCCTCTGAGACCTCCTTCCTCTTCAGCAGTCAAACTGAGAAGAGGAAGAAGTGGCATCTTTTCACATCCACAATTAAAAACATAAAGGCATGATACTGCAATCCACTCTATGTGGGGCTGCCTTTGAAGACGGTTCGGAAACGGCAGCTTGTGCAAAATGCAGCGGCCAGATTGGTAACAGGGACCAGATGGTCCGAACATATAAAACCGATTCTGGCCCGCTTGTACTGGCTGCCTTTATGTTTCCGAGCTCGATTCAAGGTGCTGATTTTGACCTATAAAGCCTTACATGGCTTGGGACCACAATACCTGATGGAATGCCTCTCCCGATACAAACCCACCTGTACACTACGTTCAAGATCAAAGGCCCTCCTCCAGGTGCCTACTCCAAGGGAAGCTCGGAGGGTGGCAACAAGGGAGAGGGCCTTCTCAGTGGTGGCCCCCAAATTATGGAATGATGTTCCTGATGAGGTGCGCCTGGCACCAACACTGTTATCTTTTTGGCGCCAGGTCAAGACTTTCCTCTTCTCCCAGGCATTTTAGCATGTGTTTTATATTGTTTTAAATTTTTTAATTGTGTTTTAAATTGTTTTTTAAAAGATGTATCTTAAATTGTATTTGTTTTTAGTTACTGTAAACTGCCCAGAGAGCTTTGGCTATGGGGCGGTATACAAGTATAATAAATAAATAAATAATAAATAAATGATAACTGCCTTGCTCTACCAGGCCAAATAGTTATTTAAACCTGTTTTTTTGTATTCAGTGGCAGTCAACCAGATGCTTCTGGGCAACTCACAAACAGGGTGAGATGGAGATAGCCACTCACTATTGTTTATCTGCATCAGCTATAATTCAGGGATAGACTGTTTGAAAATCGGGAGGCTCCTCTTTTAGCTCGGTGGTGGCTTGTGCCCATTGAGACTGGTGGAGTCAATGATCCAGAGCCAAGAGCCAATGACAAGTGGAGCCAACTCATTCCAGTTTTGCCCTCATCTGCCTCCTTGCTGAGTTCTACAAGGGCAAAACTGAGACTAAGGAGGAGGAAGTTCATGGTCAGTTGCTCCATGCTGTGGCAATCCTATAATACAAGTATGCCTTGTTTGAGGAAATGCCTCCTTTTGTTCGTCCTGAACCACTTTTATTGAATGGCCTTGACAATCTATTGTGAGAGAGAGAAAATTATTTGCCTGTCATTTTTTTTTACAAAACTTTATCATGCTGCCACCCCATCTTTTTTCCTAATGTGCAAAAAAACAAGGCACACATGTGGTACAAGGATTTTCTCTTATGTGGGTAGTACCACCCCTATATAGTCAATGGTGCTTCATTTTCTGTGTGGATAGGAAAACAAGGGGCACAGGCTGTGACAGACAGTGTGTGGTTTGCAGGGCTCAGATGTACTTAATTGAATGAGCTTATCTTCTGCCATATGTACATTAAAAGGTAGGCATCACAGTAGGAATGAGGGTGAAAACCACAGTACCTTCCTCTGTGATGCAAAAGAAGATGCTGTGTTGCTCAGCTCAGGAATGAGGATGACCTTGGTGGCATCTAGAAAACATCAAGGCTTTCTGCACAGCTAGTTGTTTTTATGCAACAGATGTTCATTTGTTACTCCTTTATTACACAGAGTGCATTCACTGTCTCTCGAGCTTATACTTCTATAGTGGGGATATATTGCATCCAGTTTGCAATACCATGAATCTGGGTGTGACCTAGATAAAAATTATGCATTATATTTTTTAAAAAAACTTGCTGTATTTCCTTGCCATATCTTTCCTCTGTAGGGAGAAAAGCAGCCAAGGGAGGGAATTTTGAGATGACAAACGGTTGGTATGGAAAAGGTTAAGCAGCCCCTCCACAGTCCACCTCCGTTTGTCTGGACCTCTGCTGAAAATTCTAGCCTCATGGCTGCTTTTCCTTGAATGGGGTGGAAAGAAACCATCTGGAAAAAGAATCATGGAACGTGATTCTTAGCATACAGCTTGACTGTTAGATGGGCTCCTTTTCAATCGCATGGGGGTATACCGGCCAGAACCAGGAAATTCTTTCCAGTTCTTTTCTGTCCTGGAGACCCGGTTGGGACTGTGGCATGTCTGAGCTGTAATTTGCTGAGTTGTTTGCTCTCTAAATTTAGGTTTTAATTGAGCACTAGAGCCCTGCTGAGGCATTTTTCTTCTGCAATCAGCTGGAAGTAGGATTTAAACGGTGATTCCACCATGGGGCACATAATGTCAAACTATTTCCCTATAAATATCTAGCAATGTCTATGCTCATGAAAAGATCCTACTACATGTTTACTCACACGCAAATCCCATGCATCAAGGTCCCACTTCTCCACTGCAACTGTCCATCTACGTAGCAGCTTTCCTTTGCCTTTGTTCAGGCTGCAGCACAACTGAACTGCCCCAGATGTTAACCAATTCCTTTCCCCCACTGTGGTGGGGCAGAGGGCTCCAATTATTGGCTTTCTTTTTGCAACTGGCACAACTGCTTGTGTGTATTTATTCATTAAGACATAATTCTCCTGCCTTTTGAAAATATTTTTTTCCAAAGGAGGCTCATAAACAGAGAGCAAACTAAGAATTACACGGTAACTAACAATATGCAT
The DNA here is from genome assembly GCF_030035675.1 of Rhineura floridana. Classification (NCBI taxonomy): domain Eukaryota; kingdom Metazoa; phylum Chordata; class Lepidosauria; order Squamata; family Rhineuridae; genus Rhineura; species Rhineura floridana. The sequence goes on from NC_084480.1 coordinate 149,672,049, forward strand.
ACTAGTATCAAAAACACATCAGCAAAAATCTAAACTTAGAGACTAGTAGAATAAAATCAGTCATTAAAAGCGTGCATTTCCCCTCTTTATTTTCTTATTGCTTACATGTTATTGAATTATATGTTTTCGATTAAATAACAAGACATGTTAACAAATAAAATAAACCTGACAAAATAAAAAGGGCACAGTGATGACCACTACTGTGGCTGTGAGTCAGTAGGAAGCAACTAGTTTGCTGGGGGCAAGGAGGATGCTTCTAATCAAAGGCACAGTAGTCCTGAAAGCCTCAATGGTTTGCCCAGGGTGGATTGGAAGGTGCTGCAGCTGTGTTTTTAAACAAAATAATATCCAGAAATCAAAACTGAACAAAGATAGGACAACAGAAGAAACAATAGAATCTAATAAGCTGACAATGATACCTGAATTTCCCAGTGAACAAATGATGTCCGTTCCAAGCTAAATAGCTAGTCTGGGGGAGAAACTACTGTAGGTGCCAACATTAAAAACTGGACAGCTGGTTCCTGTTCCATTATCTTAAAAAAAATCACACCAGGATTGTCTAAGATATGTGACTGTTGCCCAAGAAAGCCAATCTGTTATGATTTTTATTCCTATGTGGAATATTCAAGAGTCAAAGCATCTGTTGGTTATCGTCAGAGAACACACTGTAAAGTTCCTGTTTTTAAACTTCATTTGTTTTATACTTATTTGTTAGCTGAGTACTGCTTCACTATGTAAAGGCAAAGCTTATCCCTCCCAGTTCTGTTTCTTTCAATTAAAAAGAAAAAGAGATAAAAAGCAACAGGCCAGACTACCTTTCTTTCATTGGGTCATGCTCTTAGCAAGCTACTGGGCAGCTCTGTCCCCATCTGCACTTTCTCCAGTCTTTTCAGAGGATCCAGATTTTGCTGTATGTTCACCACTCCATCCCAGATTTATTCTTTTCCGAAACTTCTGAAGGATGCCAAGTGCCACTTCACTTGGCCAGTTTGGGGCAAAGAGGTGACTGATTCTTCGACAGGCACGCAGAACTTAGCTGTAACTTTCTGTTGTTCTCATTCTTCCACCCATCATCCTCAGGTGATGCGGAGCGTCTGCCGAAAACATCAGACTTACCAAGTGCTAAGTAAGGAGGAAGGGGAAAAAGAAGTGCTGCTCTGGAGCCAGAAATTCTTGAGCTTTGCTGGAGAGAGTGTGAGTGAAGGAACACAAAGGACGAAAGGAGCGGCTCTGACAAAGACTCCTGGGAGGCAGTGAGGCACAGAGAGAGCAACACAGATGGAGACACAAACGCACAGTGTGTGGCTCTCATCTTATACAGGACATTCGGTATGGGACAGTCTCTGCCGTTTTAAGTGCCCCAGTCTCTTCTGTACTTCGCTTGGTGCTAGGAGCGATTTTACTGTGGATGCTGTTAAATCTGCCTCACAAGTTCAAATGTGTCTCTTGAGCTACAATTGTTTTTACCAAATACTTTGGGCTCATCTAAGCTGCTGCAACTGGGAACTGAATCCACAAGAGGAAAGCAGGTGGTGAGGAACCCTCTTGTTTTACTTCGGTGATCCTTGTCCCACCTCTCCATCAGGGTATTCAAACATGAACAATTGCTAGGTGACACTCTTTGTAATGTTATATCTAAAGGACCTTTTCAGTGCACAGTCAGCACTTGTTTCTGATCAGCTCTGTAGAGTTCTCACTGTTATGTCTTCATTTCTGGTGTATATTTTGGTGGCATCCTTTGCAGATCACAGCTTGTAGGTGCGAGTGTAGATGTTTCCCCTCAACAACCCCAACACCTGTGACCTGAATGTGGAATTTGTTCTAAATCTAGCATTGGACAGGCTTGAAATGGGTTGCCCAAGTTGTCATCTGCTTCCTTGTTCAGAATTTGGTTTCTTTTTAGAGCCAAACCAGGTTACAGTAACCCATTTCAAGGATGTCCAAATCTCCTTTCATTTTCAACAATTCAGAAAAATCTGCTCTCACTTCCTTAGCATTTTAAGCAAAAGCAAATACTCTTCCATGGGATGTCCCAGGGTCCGTATCTGGTATCATATATTTAATTCACTACATGATTAAAGCTATGCAGATTTCTAAGCAAATAAGTATCCTTTCTTTTTCCACGATTGCAATTAATGGTGTTGCTCCTTTCGGTACAACTACAATGAGTACAGATGTACAATCAAGCTGCTGCGGTAGTCACCTCTCCATGGTGTATATAAATGCAGAATTCCCTTTCCAAGATTAATTTTATTTATTTAGTTGGTTAGTTAGTTATTATTTTATTTATATCCTGCCCTGCCTCCCAGCAGGAGCCCCGGGCAGCAAATTTAAAAGGAAAACACTTCTACAAATTTGCAGAAGAAGCCAGCTAGTGCTTGCAACATTAAAAAAAAGCTCTTTTAAAATTGATAACCCTTTAATAAATAAAGCAATTAACATATCTTTAAATGAATAAATAGTCATGCTGCATTTTAAAAAAAACAGATGGACAATCCACTTGAAGACTGGGAGGAGGAGAAAGGCAGAAAACTGTGTTCAAATCCCTAATATGGCTATTGAGTGTGACGCAAACATGGGGAAACTGGGATTGCTCTGCTGTAGAAAAAAAAGCAATCTTTTAAAAATTACATCTTTACCACTTCTTATAGCACCACAAGCTTAAATCCATTTATACACATGGCACGCACACACAAAACACATACACTTCTTTAGTAAAGTTATTTTATTTTTACTATGCAAAGAAATTAGCTGGCTGGATGCTCTGTGTCCCAAAATACAATGTTCCCCCAAAAACAGAACAAGGTGAACCATTTGGATTGCTGCCACCTCTGCCAGAGAGATGTTGTTGCAGGCATTCTCCTGAGAGACATGCCTCCCAAGTGCTCAGACCCACCTCTTGGCAAAGGAACCTATTGCCCAGCCACCCTATGAATCACTTGGCTTCTGTCCACTTGTTGGCCCACTATCCACAGTCTGTTTTCTTGGCAAGCTGTCCCTTCCACTCACATCCTCTCCTATTGGCAGCAGTGCACCTCCACCTGGTGCCGGCATTGTCTGCACTTGACTGAGCAGCACCAATGGAACTTACAGCTGCACCTTTCCACCACCTCTGCCTGAGCTGTATGGAAGCCGCGCCCACAGCACAGCAGCTCGCAGCCATCCATGGCAGGGGAAGTCCTGTTGCACTGACGTCCTGAGGTGCCAAAGATCCCTCCACGAGGGTCCCAGCTGCAGAAATCTGGACTGGCCATCAAGTAGACTAAGTCATGAGTAGCGTAGGGCTTGAAGCGGGAATTCTTTGGCACCAGCAGCTTTCGGGATCCCACACGTTTGAGATGTACTTCTGTAGCACTTTCAAATTTTTCCTTCAGGATGTTGCCTACCTTGTGAAATGGGGGCATGACCTTCCAGCATGTGCGGATCTCGCAGGACCCTGACATGCCATGACACTTGCATTCCACCTTCATATGGGACAGGATAGCCTAGAAAACAAAAAACAAAGATCCTGAGGGCACTCCCGATTTCAGTGTAGCTTAAGCTTTGCAATTTGTAATTTGTTTCTTGCAAACACATTTTCTGAGCAACCGAAAAGATGACTGTACACGTGGACATCACCAAATGGTCAATATATAGGAATCTGATTATATAATTTCCCAGTAGGAAAGGATGTGAGACAGGGGTGTATTTTATCACCCTATTTATTTAATCTATATGCAGAACATATCATACGGAAAACGGGATTGGACCAAGATGAAGGAAATGTGAAAATTGGAGGGAGAAATATCAATAATTTAAGATATGCAGATGATACCATACTACTAGCAGAAACCAGTAATGATTTGAAACAAACGCTGATGAAAGTTAAAGAGGAAAGCAGAAAAGCAGGACTACAGCTGAACGTCAAGAAGACTAAAGTAATGACAACAGAAGATTTATGTAACTTTAAAGTTGATAATGAGGACACTTAACTTGTCAAGGATTATCAATACCTTGGCACAGTCATTAACCAAAATGGAGACAAGAGTCAAGAAATCAGAAGAAGGCCAGGACTGGGGAGGGCAGCTGTGAGAGAACTAGAAAAGATCCTCAAAGGCAAAGATGTATCACTGAACACTAAAATCAGGATCATTCAGACCATGGTATTCCCAATTTCTATGTATGGATGTGAAAGTTGGACAGTGAAAAAAGCAAGCAAGAGAAAAATCAACTCATTTGAAATGTGGTGTTGGAGGAGAGCTTTGCAGATACCATGGACTGCAAAAAAGACAAATAATTAGGTGCTACAACAAATTGAACCAGAACTATAACTAGAAGCTAAAATGATGAAATTGAGGTTATCATACTTTGGACACATCATGAGAAGACATGATTCACTAGAAAAGACAATAATGCTGGGGAAAACAGAAGGGAGTAGAAAAAGAGGAAGGCCAAACAAGAGATGGATTGATTCCATAAAGGAAGCCACAGACCTGAACATACAAGATCTGAACAGGGTGGTTCATAACAGATGCTCTTGGAGGTCACTGATTCATAGGGTCGCCATAAGTCGTAATCGACTTGAAGGCACATAACAACAACAAAACGCTCTTCAATCATGAGGTCTCCTGTATCTTTAAAAGTTGTGCAGGGGGAAGGGAGAATTCCACCTTGTGGTTTTTCTCATTACAGTGTTGCAAGAACACCTGCACTTGGCTGACTTTCTCTTCTCCTAAAGATACAGGATCAGTCTCAGGCCATGAACCTGGCATCCCTACATGCACATGTAGTGTGCATGCCATCCATCAACCAAGCTGGTGGCAAGGGTGTCAGTCCCTTAGGGAAGCCCCCGCCACCATCTTGGGTGATGACAGGCATGTGCACACAGTGCACACAGCCTTCACACTGATGAGAAAGGTAGATGGGGCATGCATGTGGGCTTATTGAAGCCTGTGTTGTCTATATTGAGGGGATGCCTGGGAGCTCCCTCTCCATGATCTGCAGTAGGCTCGGGTTGCAGGACCCAATGCTGCTGTGGATTGTGGGAGTGCCACCCTCCCACCCTAAGGAGGGGCCCTTCAGAAGCCCCTTTATGCAGCAGGGGCCCATGGCCAAGGCCCAACCTGGCTGCCCTCTGGCGCTGGCCCTGCATGAGGTAACTCATCTGTGTTGTCTTCTTCAGATCGGGAAGGATGGGCAGCTGGGAATACAACAGAACACTAAATAAATGTTTAATGGAAAGAATTGCACCACTGGCCACTTGCAACAATAAGATAAGCCAAATCCTGTGTCAATGAAATTCTGAAGTACCTTGCAAACAAAGCAGAAAAACAGATGCCTCTTTTGCTGGAGAAGAAAGCTTTCCAAAAAGTGGAGGATCAGTTTTGGCACAGCATTGAATCCTCTGGAATGGTAGGAAAAGGTTGATCATACTTCTGAAAATAGTTTTCAACAGAGACCCCGGTATAAAGACACTGACAACATTCATGTTGTTATTGTTAAGAGCCTTCAAGTTGATTACAACTTATGGCGACCCTATGAATTAGCGACCTCCAATAGCATCTGTCATGAACCACCATGTTCAGATCTTATAAGTTCAGGCCTGTGGCTTCCTTTATGGAGTCAATCCATCTCCTGTTTGGTTTTCCTCTTTTTCTACTCCCTTCTGTTTTCCCCAGCATCATTGTCTTTTCTAGTGAATCATGTCTTCTCATTATGTGTCCAAAGTATGATAACCTCTGTTTCATCATTGTAGCTTCTAACATTAGTTCTGGTTTAATTTGTTCTAACACCTAATTATTTGTCTTTTTTGCGGTCAATGGTATGCGCATAGCTCTCCTCCAACACCACATTTCAAATGTACACCGCCCAGAGAGCCACTCGCTATGGGCGGTTTAAAAATGAAACAAATAAAATAAATAAAATAAATGAGTTTATTTTTCTCTTATCTGCTTTTTTCACTGTCCATCTTTCACATCCATACACAAAAACCGGGAATACTATGGTCTGAATGATCCTGACTATAGTGTTCAGTGATACATCTTTGCCTTTGAGGATCTTTTCTAGTTCTCTCATAGCTGCCTTCCCCAGTCCTAGCCTTCTTCTAATTTCTTGACTATTGTCTCCGTTTTGTTTAATGACTGTGCCAAACTATTGATAATCCTTGACAAGTTAAGTGTCCTCATTGTCAACTTTAAAGTTACATAAATCTTCTGTTGTCATTACTTTAGTCTTCTTGACGTTCAGCTGTAGTCCTGCTTTTCTGCTTTCCTCTTTAACTATGTCCTCATTGTCAACTTTAAAGTCATGAGCAAATGCAACATTGTAGAACTGACACAACAAGGAGGAGGAATATCCAGGAAGAAAATACCCTTCTTCAGAGAAGCAGTCTTGTTAGTCTGTTGCAGCAAAACGAAAACAAAACCCAGTTGGCACTTCAGGTGCTGGATTATCATATGAAGATTGTTAATCGGGAGCGGCTGTTAGATGAGGAATGGGTCACCTCTATTCCGATGGGATCTTTATATTCATTTGTGGTTTGTATAGTAATTCGGCAAACTACTGTTAACTGTGCTGAGATTGCAGAGCAAAAGGGAAGCATAGGCTGGCCTCTGCCACTGACCAAGGGGCACTGAAAGGTTGCATCCCTTACTCCCCAAGAAGATGATCACAGCAAGGGAAAGCCTGCGTGGCCCCATCAATTTGAGCTGCAAATGAGGAATTATAGGAAACTTGCTTCCCCTCACCTCCCTGCCAGAAAGCACACATATAGCCCCAAAGGCCAAGTGTCTGCAAGACTGAAAGGATGCATAGTCTGATTTCTGCCATTTGCCAGAGCTGAAGTTGCCAAGGTAGTGCCTTCCAGATGTTGCTGGACTTAATTCCCATCAGCCCCAGCTAATGGTCAAGCTGAGTTAAAAGAACAAGGGCTGCTGGGTCAGCTGTGCAACATCTCTGCTGAGCAAGGGAAGAACGGCTTGGCCCCAATGGAATGTTGATCTCCCTCCTCTACCTTCCTCTTCCATTCCCCTTCCATGGTGTGTGTTTATTAGTTTGTTAAGCCTGCCCTGAGGGCAGTCTCTGTCTCTCTCTTTATTGATGTGAGCTATTTGGGAACACAATATTAGTCTTAAAATTTGGATTAATAAATACCTTGCATTTTCTTGATTGTTTGCCTCCACTTTGTAAACCTCCTATAAATGTGTGTGTATTTTAGAAGACAATTTCTTGCTTGATTTTGTCACCCAGTTTTTTCACTAATATGAACTATTTAATGGTTAGTTGTTCTAATATTGTAATAAAATGCTTATAATGGATTGTTATTTTTCAGTGTCTTTCTATTTTTGTATTATTGCCTTGTTTATAAATTGATCCATTGGATTGTACCGCATAGTGAGTTTTTTAAATTATATTTTTGTTTTTATTTCTGTCATTTTTAATGTAAATTTCTTTAGACGTCATATATATAGGCAGTATGTCCATCAAATGACCATTACAATTTTGTACATGTGGCAAAGTGGGCTGTGTTCCCTGAGAGCTACAAAGTTGCTAGTCCTGTAATGATGCCACTGAATTTGAGACTATTACCAGATCCAATCATGAAAGCACAACAAAAAGGACCTTGAGAGGGGCCTTTATCTTTCCTTGTCTCTTTCCCATTGGCTGCACATTTTCCTTAGGAGGAGGACAGCCAATAGCTCCTGCTTTCCTGTGCATGTTATTTCCAATCTCCTCAAGCTTTTCTGCCTCTATATTGGCAGAGCTCTCACAGAATGGGGCTGCTGTTCCATGGTTGGTTTGTTCCTCTTACCCATTTATTTTTTATAAAGAACACCTGTACACTTGAAGCAACCCTGGGCTCTATCACCTCTGTGCCTCCAAGTTCCCCACCACGCCCAGAAACTTTTCATTGCCTTTGTCTGTTGTCCATTTGGCCACCTGTAGTTGCGCCCAAAGTCTGTTGCCTGAGAAAGCTGCCTCACCTTGCTTCTTGGAAGTGCTGCTCTCAGGAAAATGACCTGCTCCAAGTTCACCAGGAGAAGGTTAAACATTTATTTCCTCTATCCTATGAGGAAGGGCTGCCTGGATCAGCCTTCCTCTGCCAGCAATGGTTAGGGCTGATGGGAGTTGTCGTCTGGAAGACTGGCATCGATAATGAGTAAATCCTGGCATTAAAATGTTCATTGACCTTCTTACCTTCCTCCCAGCTTCATTATTGTGCAAGTTCATTAGCACTCTGCTGGAGGACGTTCCACGGCTCCGCTCTGTTGCGTCCACAAAGGCCTGGGAGAAGGCAATGCCATAGGACAGGTTGTCAGAGCAGCCTGACCACTGGAATCCTGCAGAGTTTAGGGAAGAAGAGGGAACAGAGCTCGGTGCTAAAATATATACCCAGAATTCTGTAACCTGTGCCAGGCAAGTATGCAAGGTTTTTAAAAAACATATATATTACAAAATGTTATTTATTCAAGGTTTTTTTCTAGCAGTGGGGAAAGGAACTTAGGGCACCAAAGTATTAGCCTCTAAAGATATCATCCAACAAACCCCCATTGACTTCTGAGGTGCAGTCTAGGCATTACACACACACTTTATTTATTGATTGATTTTTGCAGCTACAAGGGCCAGAAACTTTTTTTTAAAGGCAGAGATTCTCGGGAAGCTATATTATGTGGTTTTCTGTGCTTCTGCAGAAATGAATTGCAACACTCCCTCCCTCCTGCCCCTAATGACCAGAATAGATACAGGGTGTCTATGGACAGAGAGGTTAGGTAAGAATCTGTGACTTTCTGCTTCCAGTCAAAACTAAAAGAGCCCCTCCCTTGTCTCAGCTTACTCTTCCAAATACCTAGGAACACCAGAGGGATCTTATTCCTCCTGACCGGACTCTGCTCATATTGCTCATGCGCTCCTCCACAGACCAGTGCAGGGCTGCTTGTGCACTCCAGCATTCCCATTACCTTCAGGGCTGACGCCTTTGACCTTGCGATCACACCCACACTTTTCCAGTTCACCGCGACTACAGGCTCGGGTCACAGCGAAAGCAATCCCAGCCGAAGAGATCGCATGAAGAAAAGCTGATTCTCGTGTGCCTGCAGCAAAGAATGCATCCAGGGGGGTTGGTAACCTATCCCTTTTTTAAAAAATTATTTTTTCTTTTACTTTGCCTATAAGGTGGCTGATACAATGCAAAGGAACAGAGTTGGTGAGACACCTGCACCTCAGCATCTAATTTTCCCAGAGGCCTCGTATACAAATAAATTAACATATGCAAATTTGTGTCATGGGCTTGCGTGTGTGTGTTTGTGTGTATGTACATTATTTACTTTGTCTAGGTGAATGCTTGCCATTTATTTGTAAAGGGAGTCAAGCACCACACTTATTTATTTATTCACTAATAGGCATAAAACCTTGCAGTTTAAGAACATACCTATAGCCAAGAGATATCTCTATCAAACTTTAAAAAGCAGGGAAATTGGGCAGCTATAGTGAATGCACCAGGGGAGCAGGAGACCTGACCTCCTCTCTGAGATATTGGACTGCCCTACAAATTGGTCAAAATGTAAACACCATTTGGGTTGGTCTTTCACTTGCTGTGTAGCTTGGAAGAATTTGGTAACATGTGCCTCTGAGCATATGGTGAGTGGTGGCAACACCTGCCATCTCCAAAGATAATTATATTTTTGTATTTTTGTTGGTGTTCTTTTTACTTTGCTTCTTTCCTGTGTTACTAATGTTTCTACAGAGAATCTAAACTAGAAAATTTTATTTCCCTCATTATTCATCCTCGAAATCTGTGTCAAATTTGTTTTTATTAATTTCAAATCTTTTTTATTGGTCAATGTCATATGATGGTGAAGACAGCCTTTTGTGTTTCAAGTTGGAGGTTATGTTCTATTGCTATTTTGGGTGCATTAACAGTTGAATCTGAAACTGCAGTTTGATGTAAAATCAGACTGATTACAATGTGTTGCTACTTCAGCAAGGACTCTAGCTGCTGAAAAAAAGAGGATGCATGTTTTCAGCCTGCTATGTTTAAAGCACTTTATTTAAGGCAAGGTGGGCACGGTCAATTAAAAACATAGAGCACACCTAGAATTTTGCTAGAATATATTTCACCTCGCACTGTTTTATCTTGTGCAAATTGAGACACTCCTGAGGTCCACTGGAGACTATTCTGCAGAAGTCAGTGCCATTATTTGTTGTAAACCGCCAAGAGAGCTTTGGCTATGGCGCGGTATACAAATGTAATAAATAAATAAATAAATCCACAATTATATTTGGAGTTTTTTTAGTGTAAATTTTGCAAAGTGTTGCTGTACTTCACATCTTCACAGAAACAGAAACAAAAGAAAATGATTTCCTATAGGAAACTTCACTAAAATTGCAAAGGAAATCAGACATATTGAAAGTGACCATCTGAACTATATCAACTGTCTTCATAATGTTGGTTCCTTCCTGCTAAAACAAGATCAGGACAGCACATGTCTTCTTTCTATTATTTGGGCTGGTTGCAGGTGTTGCCACCACTCACCATATGCTCAGAGGCACATGTTACCAAATTCTTCCAAGCTACACAGGAAGTGGATTGGACTGTGAAAGACTAACCCAAATTGTGTTTGCATTTTGACCAATTTGTAGGGCAGTCCAATATCTCAGAGAGGAGGTCAGGTCTCCTGCTCCCCTGGTGCCTTCACTATAGCTGCACGATTTCCCTGCTTTTTAAAGTTAGATAGAAATATCTGTTGGCTATAGGTATGTTCTTAAACTGCAAGGGTTTTTGCCTATTAGTGAATTTCCCTGCTTTTTAATCTGGGAGGTAACAAATGAGATCCTGTGCAAGCTTACTGAGAGTGGATTGATCATTTGCATGCTTACTGAGTTCAGTGGGATTTACTCCCCTGCAATCATGCTTAGGATAGGTGAAACTGACCACAGGGGATGGGGAGGGGAGGAGGAGAAGAGAGGGGAGGACTGGGATGGGAGCAGGCAGGAGGGGGAGGGGAGGAGAAGGACAGGTTTGATCATTTTCATGTTTATTGAATTCAGTGCAATTTACTCCCATGCAATCATGCTTAGGATAGGTAAAAGTGACTGGGGGGGGTAGGGAGGGAGGGCTGGAGTGGGCAGGGGAGGGGAAAGAAGGAAGAGGGGAGGGAAGGAGGAAGGGAGAGGAGAGGGGAAGGAGGAGGGAAGCAGGTCTGATCATTTGCATGCTTATTGAGTTCAATGGGATTTACTCCTATGCAATCATGGTTAGGATAGGAGAAACTGACCATGGGGGAGGAGGGGAAGGGGAAGGAGCATATTGGAAAAAGGAAGGGGGAGGGGAGGGCAGGTTTGATCATTTGCATGCTTATAGAGTTCAATGGCATTTACTTCCATGCAATCATTCTTAAGATAGGTAAAACTGACCATGGGGATGAGGAAGGGGAGCGGGAGGAGGGGGAAGGGGAAGGAGGGGATTGGAAGGGGATGGGTAAGGAGAGGCAAAGGAAGGGGGAGGGGAGGGGCAAGAGGGGTATAGGAGGAAGGAAGAGGGTGGGTTTGATCATTTGCATACTTTTTGAGTTCAATGGGATTTATTTCTGTGCGATCATGTTTGAAAATGGAAATGGATTGCCTTTAAGTCAAACCTGACTTATGTTGACCCTTTTCATGGTAAACGGCATTCAGAGGTAGTTTTACCATTGCCTTCCACTGAGGCTGAGATGCAGTGACTGGCCCAAGGTCACAGTCATGGCTGTGAGGGGAATCAAATCCTGGTCTCCCAGGTCATAGTCCAATACTGACCTGAGGGAGGGGCAGGGAGGGGAGGGGAGGAGATTGGGTGGGTGGGCACTGGGCAGAGGGGAAGCCCCTTTCGTTTCCAAAAGGAAACATTGTGAACAGTAGCATTGCTTTTCAGCCTTTCCCCCACCTTTTTATTCTACAGCAGGCACATGTAGCCTCCCACAAAAATTTAAACCAAAGCTGTCCCTGGCCACATCCACACACCAGGCCTTTATTTCACTTTGGACAGTCATGGCTTCTCTCAAAGAATCCTGGGAAGTGTAGTTAGTCAAGGGTGCTGAGAGTTGCTAGGAGACACCCTGTTCCCCTCACAGACTTCAATCAGAGTGGCTGACTGTTAAACCAGTCTGGCCACTGAAGCTCTCTCAGTGGAACAGGAGTCTCCTCTCAGCACCCTGCACAAACTACACTTCCCAGGATTGTCTGAGGGAAGCCATGACTGTCTCACGTGACATCAAAGTCTGGTGTGGGTGTGGCCCTCTTATTAGCCAAGCCCAGCAGCTGTGAGGCTTTTAGAACACTGACAGTTGGTTCTTACTGAGCATGCCCGCCCTTATCATTGGCTTCCAGCCAAAATTTCTTAAATTAATTAAAAATCAGCCAGACATTTTTTAAACTTTTAAACTGCAGAAGATGAAGGTCAGAGTATGGGGCAAGGTCAGTATTAGGATTACAGGTACTCTGTGAACATGGCTGTTTTTGTAATGAATTTCAACAGATTATGAGAACTCTCAGAGAAAAAAGTCCAAAAGGGCTGTGGGGTTTTTCCTTCTCTTTTCAGACTTTGAACTCTCTGTTCTCTCTGACTGTTTTGTGTATCGCCATGAAAATTGAAAGTGCTATTAAGCAAGCATTTCTGAGTTCAGGACTGTAAGTTTTGTAAAGTTTTGTTTTGAAATGAGCTTATGGGAAGCCTCAGAATGGCATGGGGGGTTATTTTCAATTTAACATTAAACGCCATGCTGACTATAGTATATAATTTATTTATTACATGTCTACCCCGCCTTTCTTTTCACAATAGAAACCCAAGGTGGCTTACATATGGTCTCCCATCCAGGCACTGACCAGACCTGACCCTCCTTAGTTTCAGCAGGGAGCTGGCACAGCACTTGGAAATGGTGTTGTCATAAGGGCAAAACTGCAAACCACTTAGAGGTTTTTACATTCAAGTGGTATATGCATTTTGTTCAATAAAATAAAAATTTGCTTTGCACCTCCGGCACTGGGTGACCCCTCCTTTACTGGCAGATTTCAGTAAAGTGGCAGCGGGGTGGTGGTGGTGTATAAACTGTTTGTGTATCTGCGTGCATGCAATGTGACATTTCTACAGAGATGCACTGTGCGTACACACAGAGAGACACAATAGGGCTTTGCAATATTGAATCCTAACTGTGTCTTATGGACAGAATTGCTGCCCCTGCCCCCAAATTTCATCCATCCTTTCTTCACTGTCAAGACATGAGAGCATCACTGAGCCACTGTGTACACTGAAACAGTATCAGTTCAGAGGTGGCTGAGTAGTAGGATCCAAGCAGAAAGATGACATTTATAACAGAACAGTAGATTTTGCTATTTATTCCAAAATCTCCTACTTGTAAGGGTGTGCCTTTTCCAGTGATTCCTTTTTAGAAGAGATGGTGCTAAGGAAACGTCTGTGAGAAGCTTTTCCCTCATAATTTCGCTGTGCTCCTGCCCTTGTTGCATGGCTTGGTCTGGGAGCTGAAGAGACAGTCCGTGAGGCCCAAATTGAATCAGGGACTTAACAGGTCATTATTTTAAGTTCTGCATTATACCAGCACAGCTACCAAGTTCTGTTACCAGAAGTATGCAACTCTGGAGTTCTGCTATGGTATCTGTGTTTAGTTTAGATTCTACATCATGTTAGGGTTCAGTTTGGTGTCAGTATAAGAATCTAAGCTTCTATTAAGAGCATTTGGTTTGGGCAGGAAATGTTCATTCCAGTTTGATGTAGTGGTTAGAGCAGTGGTTCTCAAACTTTTTTTGGTTTGCGGCGCACTGTAAAACATATAAAAAATTTCTGGCGCACTTCCTGTACAAAATTAAAAATATATTAATATATTTTAAACTATGAATACAAATAACTTAAACTATAGAAAACTATTACTTACCCTATACAAATGGGTTTCTTCTCATTTTTAAAATATACTTTCTTAATATTTGAGGCACACCTAGCCACCTCTTAGGGCGCACCAATGTGCCTGGGCGCACCGTTTGAGAATCACTGGGTTAGAGTGTTGGTTTAGAATTCAGGAGACCAGAGTTCAAATCCCTGCTCAGCCATGAAACTTGTTGGGCAGTTTGGGCCAGTCACACATTCTCAGCCTAACCTACCTCACAAGGTTGGTGTGGGGGGGAAATGAGTGGCGGGAAAACCACGTACATCATCTTGAGCTCCCTGGAGGAAAAGTGAGATATAAATAAATTGCTTAACTAATTAATATGCCCACCCCTATTTATGTTATTAAAGATGTCTGACCTTGTAGAATAACTTTCCCAAACACCTGTAGCCCCTGCAGAGTAGAACAGTTCCAGGGGCGGTTACGAAACTGGTGCTGGCACTCCTGGAGGGCCACCTCGGCCCCACGCTTGACTGAGTCCATGGCTTCCACATGGCGATGGCATAGCCTTATTTGCTCTTCTGACAAGCCCTTCAGGCTTTCACAGGCACTGGGATCCCTCACAAGCCCTCGAAGTGATGGCTGTTTGGCCAGATATCTGTGCAGAAGGTGGAGGCAGCATTTGAGGCTAGGTTGTTAAACAGCTTTTGAAGAAAAATCAGTCCCCTCAGCCATGCTACTACCAAGCCACATATTTCTTTGAGATCATAGGACGTCTGCATTCCCGCATTATTCACCTGTAGTCAGAAGTGGCATAACAGTTGAGGCAAAGCGAGGTGTCCCACCTCAAGCAGCAGATTTTGGGTGCCATTAAGGGTGGCAAAGTGGGAGACAAGTCATTTTGAGCAGCAGTGCCCTTGTACATCTCCCATAGAGTTGAATGGGGATTGCACAGAAGAATTTCCCAATGGATTGTACCTTGTATCAGTGAGTGGAAAGTAGCTGCCATCAGATACCAAACTGTTGGGCCAGCCCTGTGACTGTAGTTCCATCCTTGAGTTCATTCCTCTCATTTTCATGTGAAATCCCCCAGTAGGAAGTACAGTTCCCCACCCCAGCCCTTCCTAAAGCCCCTTTATGAAATTTTGGCAACTTAAGAGGAGGGCATACTTACAGCCAGGTCACAGCAAGGGCATGGTGCACCAAAATGAGCACTGAGCACAGGTGGAGACTTTCCATCTTTCCACTTTGTCAAGCAGTAACCCCTCCTCTTCTTTGTCTTCCTTCCCTAGTTCTGCTGACTCCAAGATCAGTCCAGCTGGGTGCAAATCGATTTCAGCCCACTTTAGAAACCATGAGATATCTCTGGGTGCCTGTTATTAGCAAATATCTCATGCCTGGGGAGAGGCATCATCCCAGGTTAGCTCCTCCAGTGTATCCATGGTGACATCTTTCTTGCTGAACTGAGAGGCATTCATTGCCAGGTTCTCAACCGGCAGCTCTGATCGGGTCACCCACAGAGGGAAGGATCCACCTCTTTGGACCAAAACATTGTGAGCTGGCAGCCCAGCAATTTATCAAGTAGGTTCTTTTAAGTCCACTCTTGGGATGGATGATTCATGTTTTCTCCCAAATTCTTCCTTTTTCTCAAAAGTCTATGCCATACACTGCAAGATAAATAAAGCACAGAGTGGGGCAACTGCTGGTCTCCACAGCACTTTAAAGTCCTCTCGGCATCAGTTGGTTGCTGCTCAATGAAACGGCTAGGAGAGCTCAGTCCTCCTTTTGGCTTGGCTCAGCTGTCCAGCTCTTCCCTTTTCAACCACCAGCTTGATTAAGCACTCAAGCAACACTGCAACGCTGGTTCCCAAGAAGGAAGAGCAAGGGGAGCTTGGGTTGGCCAGGGGCCTGGTTGTCCTGCTTGGCCTCTTGCGGATACTCTCTGTCTGGGAGATGCCTTTGTTCTATCCTACAGCCCTCATGGTGACAGCAAACATGCACAGCTCTGCCTGCTGTTCTCTGGGTCCTTTTGCTCTTCCACTGCTAGATTTGGACACAGAGGCAGCTGTGGAAGACAAAAGGTGACACCGCAGCTAAAGCCAAGCCTGGTTTACGGAAACAGGCTCTTTCTCAGCGGGTCAATCTGCTTTCATCCTAATCAAAGATTGGGGACTCGGGACACGAGTCAAACTGGGGAGAACAAAATCTTGAGTTGTGTTGAGGTGCAGAAAGGGGGGAATCTTGACAGAAATGATTCCCCTTGAGAAACTGCCACCCCCTTGCTGTGGAATTCAATGAAAGTTTTCAGTTAAAGTTGCAAGTATACTCTCACAAGAGGCAAGGCAGATACTCTCTTTTTCTGACAGTACTTGTTCCCTCCTCCTCCACCCCGGCACATTGCACTTGAGTGGAATGTGACAAACACTGTTTCTTTTCCATTTTTTTCTTGTGAATTTTACTGATCACGCCTTACAACAAAGTTGCTTAAGGTATGAGAAATCACAAGGCAAGACAGCCTCATCCCCAAGTTTACAGTCATTCTGAGCGAGGCTCACTTTAAAGTGATTAGGTTTCATTATGTCAAGGCAGGTTTATTGCAAGTTCCTGTCCATCTAGCCACCACCACCACCGGTTATACAGAATATGTGAAAAGGGGGAAAGTGACACAAAATCCTATTGCAGACGTGTAACTTAGGTTTGGCTAGGTGACGTTAGATTGTTCAAAACCCTCTGCTTAGCTTTAGCACCTTGATGCAGTATAATCAAAAGAGGCGACATTTTGTAGAGTGGACAAGTTTTGATCATTGCCCCTGCAATAAATCATACTGTGGGCTCATCCAGGCAACTGAAAAATGTGTGACACGCCCGCTATGTGTGTTCATTATTTTTCGGTCGTCCAAATGACGTCTCGTGCTGTTACGCATTTTCACGGGTTAAATCCGCTCCTGGCAATACCGGCAAAAATGCAATTTGCTGTTTAAAATCGGGAATCATCCGCTGTGCCTTCAGGAGTTAGGATGCAATACCGCAGACTTTACAGCTGATGGGCGGTTCTTGGGCGTTTCCCCTTGCCCCTTCTCCTCATTCCAGCCAATCACATATCTGCACTTTTGCGCATGTGCAAGAATAAGCCCAGGAAAATTGAACCAATCATCAAAATGGTGGGGTGTTAGGGGGTGTCTGCAACTACTGCGCAGATGCATTTTATTTTTTGCCAGCTTGCAAACTGGGCTGCTGCTCTGGGTGAGATCTGCAATGCACAGCAAGCGAGAAAGGGGGGAATAGTCGGTTTCAGCCTGCCTCCAAAAGCCTTGTCAATTTCATTCTACTGGCTGGGGTTTCTGCTTCAAATCAGAAAAGCATACATTCCTTTAAGTGTAATATAGCAAATGCAAACAAGAAAAAGGCCTCTGGTTGGTTTCAAGCCTGCTCCAGAAAGCTTTGTCAATTTCATTCTCTGTGGGAAGGAAAGGGAGAAGGAGGTCGGGGTGACATGTTTCTTGCTTTTTTGGAGAAATAAGTGCATTGCCAGCGTGTGTATCTCCTTAAATATCAATAAAGGCAGAAAAGCATACATTCGTTTAAGTGTAATATCGCAAATGCAAACAAGAAAAGGGCTTCTGGTCAATTTCAAGCCTGCTCTGGAAAGCTTTGTCAATTCCATTCTCTGTGGGAAGGCAGGCATGAAACCAACCAGCAGCCTTTCCTTCCCAGGCCAGAACTCCTTTACAGCCATATTGTGCTTCGTTGCAAAGGGGGAGAGGAGCATACGTAATTTTTTTGCTGACCAATTGGTTGGGGGAGGTTTTAGAGGCGGAGCTTGGAAAAACCAAAAAGAATGTAGGGGTTTTACCGCTGCATGTGCGGGTGCAAAAAAGTGTTTTTTTTTAATTGGGAAAGAGTGAACTAAAAGGCAAAGTGAGGACTATCAGATGACAAACTGAATATGGAAACCGTGGATTATCCCACTCCGTTTGGATAAGCCCTGTGACTGGAACTTGTGCTTTTAGCATTGTGGCACCAGTTCTCTAAATTTTCCTTTCCCTGGAAGTGAAGCAAGCCGCAACACAGGAACATAGGAAGCTGCCTTTCACTGAATCAGACCATTGGTCCATCTAGCTCAGTATTGTCTACACTGACTGGCAGCAGCTCTCCAGAGTTTCAGGCAGAAGTCCCTCCCAGCCCTACCTGGCGATGTCAGGGATTGAACCTGGAACCTTCTGCATTCAAGGCAGACGCTCTACCAGTGAGTTATGTCCCTTCCTCTAATGTCCTGTTTTTGACATTTGTTGAAGACCTTTCTCCCAAGCCTTCCCAAATCAGTTTATTTTATTTCTGCAAGTTTTAGTTCTTTTAGGCTTCATGTTTTTAGTATTACTTTATGCAGTGGACGCTGGCGGCTCTGATGTCAGTGGGGCAGTGAATCTCTCTGGGTTTTAGTCCAAACTTTCAAGGAGCTGTCCAAGGTGCTAGTTCACACTAAAACCTGGAGCGGATTGACTGCCCCACTGACATCGGAGCCACCAGCCTCCACTGCTCGGGTGTTCTTTGGATGTAGACCAGTTTATAAATTCTGGAATGAATAACTAAAAATAAATATCTCAAAAACTCAGATTTCAAATTACTCAGACAGTATTTAATATGATTAAGAACAAGAAACAACCATCTTTGCCTGGTACTTGAGTGCCATATATTCTTCTATTTTAAACTTCTTGAGTTCTTTCAGCCATGCTTCCAACATCATATCTGTAATCAGAGATTACAGTCCTTTGCAAGCTCCATGGCTGTGGATGATGGGAGTTGATGAGAGTCCAACAGCATTTGAAGGGCCACAGGTTCCCCATCCCTAACGTAAGGAATGGGAGGTGTGCAACTACCCATGCACTGCTCTTGTTCATTTCCATAAAGCTTGCACAAGAGAACATATCCATTGATTATGCCAAGAATCTCATTTTACTTCCTGTGTATAGGAAGAATATTGAAGTGCTGGCACACCTTCTTACTATACTGGATTACGCTAACATCTTACTGTTGTTGTACTGGACTAGGCTGTACTGTACTAGAGGCCAACCAGTGTCTGGCCCCCATCTTCAGTTGCCACCATTCTTCAGGCTTTAGCCCCTTCCTATGGTCTCTAGAAATCAAATGTCAACAGGTGGGGTAGGAATAGATCTTGTCTCCAGTGCACATTCATGTAACTACATGAGCGTGAACACAAAGGCAACATGTAGCATATAAGAAAGGAACATACAAAACTGCCTTATACTGAATCATGCTATTGGGTCATCTAGCGGGCTGTTGTCTACATTGACTGACAATAGCTCTCCAAGGTTTTGGACCAGGGTCTCTTTCATTGCTACCTGGAGATGTCAGGGATTGAACCTGAGATCTTTTGCATGCAAGGCAGACGCTCTGCCTCTGAACTGCAGCCCTTCCCCAACCATTTCACATGCTTCACTAACCAGGTTCATTCTGAGCTGTTAAGTACAATGTTTTATTACAAGAGGACCATTGTTAGGACATAGCCCCGGGAGAGATGCCTAGGTCTTTTGCAGTGGCCCTTGGATCTCCCTCCCTCTCATGTCAGTGGGGCAGCGGAATCCACTCCAGGTTTTAGTCCAAACATTCAAAGAACTGTCCAAGATGCTGAATCACCTTGGACAGCTCCCTGAAAGTTTGGACTAAAATCAGGAGTAGATTCCACTACCGCACTGACATGGAGCTACCAGCTGCCATTCCCCCGATATTATAGAATAAGTAAATACCAGTGTACAACAACTGACAAGAGCCTTCTTTTCAGCAGTGTGTAATAGTCTGTGTGTGGGGATGAGGAGGGAATCTGTGTGCACACAAGGCAACTATCTATTCTGGGGGCGGCGGGGAGGGAGAGAGAGAACCTGTTGTAAGACTCCAGTTCACATCATCCCTGACCATTGGCCATACCAATGGGAGCTGGAGTCCAACAAAAATCAGGAGAGGGCCACAGATTAGCCAGCCCTGCTCGTATTCTTATCAGTGACGTGTTGGAGGGTAAGTTTCCCTATAGTTTTGTAGCTGATGTTATTTTGAGATATGATCAACGCCTAGTCCCAAAGACATGTTGGGCTTTGCAGCTCCCAACACACCCCGACACACACCCATGAGTCTGGTTTTACCTGCTGCCAGCTCAGAGAAGGGGATGAAGAAACTCGGGCCCTTCTGCCGCTTTCCCTAAGGAGTTGAGACCAGACAGGGCAACTCACCAGCACGGTGTGGGCTTTGCTGGCCAGCAACTGGACAGGCTCAAGGGCTGAGAGGACATAAGAGGTAGGTAGATCTGAATTCTGAATTCACAGCACAGATAAACAGGCTGAAGGTCTCAAAGATCATGGCCCCAGCAAAGTTCCCCGGCCTTGGTTAGTTCTCAGTTTCATAGGACTCTCAGGAAACCTAAATGGAGTACCATCACCTCTTTTTTTGCTGCCCGTGCACGTTATTTTATGCTGGCACCTACAGCACTTTTATCAAGATATGAGTAGCAGCAACTCATTAAAAAAAAAAAGAGCACGGGACAGAATTAATTACCATTTTATCATTCCCAAAAGATAAGATTTAATTTCTTGTTGAGATGATGCATTGTTTTGAATTCTTTCTGGAACACCTGCTTTGGGAGTTCTGTACCTGTGGTTTATTTGGTGAGTGGGGTAATGTAGTGGCTGCCAAAGAGTGGCAGCCAGGAAATAGCATCACAGGTATAAATCTTTCCACAGCAATAAACTCACAAAGTGCGGAGCAAGGGTGCTAAGGGAGCCCGCTGTTCTTTTTCCTTGCTGTTGTTACCCAGTAGCGATCCTGGCTAAACTTTATGGGAAGTTGTAAGAGGGTTGATAGAAGCAAAGGTGTCCCTGCACTTGTAGTGCGAGTCGTTTCCGACTCTTAGGGTGACATCTTGCGACGTTTACTAGGCAGACCGTATATATGGGGTGGTTTTGCCAATTCCTTCCCCAGCCTTTCTTTACCCCCCAGCATACGCCAACCATGGATGGATGGAAGGCTGAGTGGACCTCGACCCCTTTTACCAGAGATTCGACTTCCTCCTTTTGTTGGAATCGAACTCTGGCCGTGAGCAGCGCTTCAGCTGCGTTACCGCCCCTTACCACTCTGCGCCACGGAGGATCTAAGAGGGTTGATAAGAGTTTATAAAATTATGAATGGTATGGACATTTTTCTCTCTCCCTATTATAGTACTAGAATGGGATCATCCAGTTAAAGTATTGGCAGTAGCCTAAGTTAGGAACAGGAAAAAAGAAAGTATTGATAGCTTTATAATTAGCTTATGGAATTGACTGCCACAAGATGTGGTACCAGTAGCTTAGTCTTTCTTTCTTTTTTAAATGATTAGCCAAATGAATGTAGGGTATGTCTCACAAGGAAGATTAGTTACAATAACTAAATGGAACTACTGTGATCAGAAGGAGTATACCTCCAAATGCCAGACGCTGGGGACAAATAATGGGGAATGGGTGTTACCTTAATTCCCTATTTGTGGCCACTACTAGAAACAGAATACTTGACTTGAGGATACTTGATCTAGGGGTGGAGGAGAAATTAAATTCAGTTTGCATTACAAGACGAATCTGTCAAATTTGCATTTTGTTTACAAAAATGTATATATTAGGGGAAAGTGTGTATTAAAATGAATATATGAGTAAAAATAACATACAGAAATTGCATTATATAAGAATTTTTTTTGCAAAAGTGTGTACATTAGTCAAAACTGCTTACAAAATGTGTTTATTTGGAAAAATTAGGAAAAATTCACACTAAAATGCTGGAGAATTTTCATGAGGTTTTAAAACAAATCGCAAATTGATGCAGAAACTGAATTTAGGATTGGAAAAGTGAAAAACTGAGTGAACCAAATGACAGATCTTTCCATGTCTACCTTGGTCTGATCCAGCAGGGAGGGACATTCTTATGGGTTATTATTATTATTGCTCCTGCCTTATGTGAGAGGTAGTGTGGTGTAGTGGTTAGAGTGTTGGGCTAGGACCTGGGAGACCAGGGTTTAAATCCCCACTCAGCCATGAAGCTCACTGAGTGACCTTGGACCAGTCACCATCTCTCAGCCTAACCTACATCACAGGGTTGTTGTGAGGATAAAATGGAGAGGGAGGAGAACGATGTTCAGCACCTTGAGCTCCTTGGAAGAAAGGTGGGATATAAATGTAATAAACAAATTAACAAGCAAATATAGTCCATGCAGCCTACAGCCTTGTTTTTGGGCCCTTACTAATTTCTTGTGAACTTCCGTGACAGGTTTTAAGCTGTTTGTAGACATGTTCTGCCAGCTTCTCCCCTTCATGGCTTTGAAGGGTCTTGAAAAGCCCTTGAAAGTAAGAAGACAAAGATCCCAGCAACAAGGGCTCAGGGAAAGCGCCTTGTCTCAAAAAGGGAAGGCACTAAAATGAAATTGGATGAGATCATTGGCTGGGATACCTTTGTATCCCCTCAGGATTTATGGGTGTCAGGGACACATATATATCCCCTGGAGTGTCACCCACTGAATGAGGAGCCGGTGGCAGCAGAACAAGAAACGTCGAGAGGGAGTGAGAAAGACAAACATGAAGAAAGAAGGTTCAACAGGCAAAGGCTGTAGAGGGAAAGACAAAGGGGATGTGCAGGAGCCCCCAGCCCTGATAAATCTAAGTTATGGTTATGGGAAATTCTAATTGACCCCCTCCCTCATGGGGAACCTTCTCTGCTGTGGGGAGGACTCTAAGAAGTGGTACAATACTGCAGTTTTAGTCTGTGGACTTCGTAGTGCTCTTATGGGGAGCCCATAAACAGCCATGGATGTTCCTTCAGTTGTGTGAAGTGCACAATGCAAAATAAGAGTATATTTTAAAATCAGGCTTAATCAAGTTAATTTCTCTTCAGCCTCACCACCATTTCATTTTTGTTAGAGCGACAAACAAGCAAAAAACAGTTTGCAAAGCCTGATTTTAAAAAATACATTTTAAAGTCACTTAAATCATAGCACCATCTAACCTACAGGAGTAAAATGGAGTTTGCTTCTGCTGCTGTGATGCAAAAAACATATCCACTTTTGAGTAAGCACCATTTTGTTGTAGAAAAGGATAACATATATTTTAAAGTAAAACTAACAAGGAAAGCATCTGTCATCATCATAGATATGCCCAGCCAGCAGCCCCATGATGCTAAAATGTTTTTAAAAACAAGAAGAAGGGATACTGCAGTGGTCAGCACCACCATTTTATTTTCTTAATATTTGATACAATTAAATTACTTTAAGTCTATTAGGCTACCTTCGTTTGGGTACTGAATGTTCTGCACTGATTCCATCACCACCCTCTGCAGTGTACCACCTCTGGGCATAATGCCTGGCTGTGAAAAGCACCTCACTACATGCCCTTGCTGTTTGAACTTGGTGCATGGATTGTATGGTCAATAAGGCACTTCTGCCAAGGCTGCTCTAGCAGTATAGAGAAAGAGGTGACCTGTTTCTTCCTTTTATTTATATCCCCACCTTCCAAAGAGCTCATGGCAGCATACATGGTAGGTCAGTCGGTCAGTCCCTCCCGCTCTCTCCCCCTCCCTTTCTCCTTCCCTTTTGTACACACACACACACACACTGTCTTATCCTCAGAACAGCCGAAGTTCACCTCGTAATCCAGGGTGGGAAGCCTGTGTCATTCCAGATGAGAGTTAGAGTTCACCGTGACCTGGAGGGCCACAGGTTCCCCAACCCTGCAGTAAGCTTTATTGGTGAGTGTAGATTTGAATCCAGGTGTCTCTGCTCTAAGCTTAACCACCGCACCACACTTCCTCCTACTAACAGCATTTGGATTTTGTACCTCAGGCACCGAAATATCTTGGGCCATCTCTGGCTCTCAACTAATTTACGACATGACAAAGGAGACAGGGCAATCTCTGAGGTACTTAAGGCCCAGGACGTGAACGGTTTTAAGGTCAACATCAGCACCTTTAATTATACCTGGAAGATCAAAGAAGGACAGTGCAAATGCTGGAGCATTGACATAATGTGCTCTGTGTGACACACCCATCCAACAAGGTGCTCAGATCCCTTTCAGCCCTGTGAGTCTGAACTCCAATGTGGCAGATACTGGCTAATGATTAATTTCTCTGCTTTGTTCTATTGCATAATGTAGGGTAGATGTCTAAGGAAGTGGGAAGGAAGGGCAGAGCGAGCAAAAGTACCACTAGCTCACTTCCTTATTTATCACACTGTGCACAGCACAAAATATTACAGCAGGCAAAGGATGTTATTACTTCTTCACTCTTGCGTTTGCTCTTCTGAGGAGCACGCCATGGCTCATCAGCTCTTGAAACCAAAGTTCATATGCTGTGTCACAGAGACAGGATGAAAAAAAATGGGATGGAAGAAAGAGCAAAAGTGGTTTCCCTAAGAGAAGAAATGGAAACAGACATTGTGAGAGATGGGTAGACCTGTGGAAGTCTTTGAAGCCAGATTTCCTACCTAACCTGTGCTACTTGGCTGCTTCTGATCTGCTGCCTTCTGGTTCTGCTGGTGAGCCAAAGTTCTTTCAGTTATTGTGGACATTCGGCAAAGGATGTTAGAAGCCTGAAGCCTGTAATTCCCCCACATCTGTGGAAGGAGTGAGGTAAAAGACATTGAAAGAATGTAGAAGGGAGATGGGATTATACACTGGTGCCTGCAAATCGTAGCCATAAACATCTTTGGTATCTCTAGGTTTGGCAGCTAACCAAGGGGGAAAAAACAGTTTGGCCTGCTGTTAAAAAAAGAAAAGATGGGGAAAAATGCAGCCTGGCCCATAGTAATAGCCTATTATAATGTTTAACTCCATGATCTTAAAATCTTCTGCTAATTTCTGTACAACAAGCAGCTAGTGGTTCAGGGCAAAGGAACAGGGACTGGTTAAAAAAACCAGGAATCTTAGGTACATTATGGTAGAAAATGCATTCTTTGGGGGGGTATATTATGTGCACAGGGGTTAATTTGTAAGATGAGAGGTGTCACAAGGCTCATGCCTGCCTCAGGGTTCCTCTGACCAAATAGCTCTCCCCTGATCTCAGATTTGTGGAATGAGCAATGCTTACTTAAGTGGTGGAAAAAGTATACTCTGCAGTGCATATACTTAGAAGCATTTGTTTGCCCTGTCATCAAAAAGATAGGGTGATCATTGTCTGAAATTCCTCCCTTTTCTTCCGGCAGGTCTCCTGTGCCTTTAAAAGAAATGTGAGAAGCAGGAATTCAGCCGGTACAGCTTCCTCATCACTGCATCTCCATAGTGGGAAAGTTGCACCTGCTGGATTTCTGCCTGTCATGCAGCTATTAAAGGCACAGGAGACCTGACAAAAGATAAGAACACTTCCCTATTTGTGGAGAGCAAATATCCATGTCCGAGATTCAGATTTCTTAAACTTATCTGTTCAGTTATTTTTATCCTGCCTTTTAGGGTGAAGCCCTCACAGGGTAACTACAGTATAAGAGTTAGGATTAAGAACATTGCAATAAAAATACTACAGTAAAAATATCCATAAAAACAGCATCAGATTGAAACAGAGAGAACGAGAACTAGCAATTTAAAAAAAATCTTGGAGCAATAAAAAGGGGTTTAGAGTCTATATTTATTTATTAAGTTTACTTAAGTGGACAAAGGACATTTGTTGAATGGGATGTGAATAAACATTATAGAAGGGTCTTGGCCATGTGGGCATACTATAATAATTTGATAGTACTCTGTCAAAATGGGCTGCGTGGGCTGTTGTGAAAGAGAAAAGGTTGCTGGTAGGGAGGTGTGGTGCTGTGTTGCCTTTGGAAAGCAGCGGGGTGGGGGAATGGAGGGGCTATGTCGGGTGTAGTGACAGGGGGGGCAAATGAGGGCATTGCCCCCCCAATGATAATTCTGCCCCCTCAAATGAAATTTTCCTCCAGTCCCCACATTTCTAGCATTGCAGTAACTTAAAACTTCAGCTGAGAGTTTAGAAATACAGTTTAGGCATCCAAAGAGAGGCGCAGGGCAAAGTTACCATGGGAATGCAAACACAGTGTTGTATTCTGTTAACAGTAGGTTTGAGTTTAAGAAGTTTGTCTTGAGCAGGGCCCAGTAGTTCAGGCAAGGGGCTGGGAGGAGAAGAAAAAGGGGCAGGAGGGATTAAGCGGAGAATGTGACTGGATATGATCAATGAAGTTCTCCTAAAGAACCCACAGTATCTTTGTCCTGTGGATAAAAAGGGGTAGATAGCAAACACAGCAAATATAAAAGTTAAAAGTGTGAATGAAGTGAACACAAATCTCAATGGATGGTGGAAGGTAGTTGGCAAACCAAAGGGTTTGCAATTGGAATAAGACAAAGCGGGAAGGATAGTATTGTGATGCCCTGCAGAGCATGTCCCCCATTGTTGCCAATTTAATAATTTCCCCAAATCTAATGTTTTTAGGTGCATGTCTGGTGGCAGATGATCCTGTCTTCTGCTTTGTGGGAAATCTAGTCAGAATCTGGCGGTTTTTACAAATACTTCAGTTTCATTTTGCTCTCCCCGCCCCCCTGCTGTTATTTGTTTCATGAAACTGTCTACCCAAAATCTAGACTTTTTTATTTTCTACTTTCGGATATTTTCTTGTATTTTTCATTGTTTGCATTTCTGTTCCTATGTACAGTCTCTAAAGTGCTACTTGACTATTGTTTCATTTCTGCTGTAAGCCATGGCGAGTTGGCTACCCCTTAGATTGAAAGCATATTCACTAACAGGCAAAAAACTTTGCTGTTTAAGAATTACCAAATTCTTCCAAGCTACACAGGAAGTGGATTGGACTGTGAAAGACCAACCAAAATTGTGTTTGCATTTTGACAGATTTGTAGGGTAGTACAATATCTCAGAGAGGAGGTCAGGTCTCCTGCTCCCCTGGTGCATTCACTATAGCTGCCCAATTTCCCTGCTTTTTAACGTTTGATAGAAATATCTGTTGGCTATAGATAACTTCTTAAACTGCAAGGTTTTTTGCTTGTTAGTGACTTTCTCTGCTTTTTAATCCGGCAGGTAAGAAATGAGATCCTGTGCACGTTTGCTGAGAATATATTGATCATTTCAATGCTTATTGAGTTCAGTTGGATTTCCTCCTGTGAAATCATGCTTGGGATAGGTGAAACTGTCCACAGGGGAGGAGGAGAAGAGGGGAGGGGAAAGGAGGGGGGAGGGGAAGGAGGGGGAAGAGTGAGGGGATAGGAGGGAGGAGGAGGGAAGAGTAGGTTTGATGATTTGCATGCTTATTGAATGCAGTGGGATTTACTCCCATGAATCATGGCTAGGATAGGTAAAACTGACGGGGGGGGGGGGAGGAGAGGGGAGCAGAAAGATGGGGAGGGGAAGGAGGGGATTAGAAGGAGATGGGGGAGGGGAAGGGAGGAGTGAAAGAAGGGGAGGGAAGGGGCAAAAGGGAGGTGATGGGAGGGAGGGAGGAGGAGAGGACAGGTTTGATCATTTGCATGACAATTAAAAATCAGCCAGGCATTTTTTTAAAATTTTAAACAGTAGAAGATGAAGGTCAGAGCAAAGTCAGGAATAGGATTACAGGTTCTCTGTGAACATGGCTGATTTTAATTAATTTCAACAAATTATGAGAACTCTGACAGAAAAAAGTCCAAAAGGGGTCTGGTTTCTCTCTCTCTCTCTTTACACTTTGAACTCTCAATTTTCTGTGACTGTTTTGTGTATCACTATGAAAACTTAGAGGGTTATTCAGGACTATAAATTTTGTAAGGTTTTGTTTTGAAATGATCTTAACGGAAGCATCAGAATGGCATGGGGGTGTATTTTCAATTTAACATTGCAGAATGCAAAAACTCCATGCTGACTATAGTATACAGCCACTCTCATGGCTGTATAATCAGAGTAATTTACGCAACACAACACAATGAGCCAGTGAGAGAGAGAAGGATTTTAAAGTCAAGCTTCCAGATCCTCTGGTTTGGTTGTTTTTTAAAGGTATAAAGACAAGGAGGTTCTTGTCAATTGGCTGACTGAGAAAGAAAATGTGCAGGCAATATTCTACCCATTCAAAGTGTGATGCAGCCTAAATACCACCAAAGGAGACATGATTAGGAACTACAAGCCTCAGAAATAAATGGCCTGGGCATGCACAGAGTGCATCTGCCTCACCAATGAGGAGTCTCTCTATGTGTTTAATAAGGTGATTCCACAATGGGTATTCTTTGTATAAACAGTACATTTTGTAATCATCACAGGAAGAGCCTGGTGGATCAGGCAAAGACCCACATAGTCCAGCAGCCTGTTCTCAGAGTAGCCAGCCAGCAATTTTTTAAAACTAAAAAAAACAGGAATACAAAACCTCCATACTTCTCTCAGACGTAAAAGACACATGCACATTTACATCTGCAATTCCAAACGTAAATGTAACACACCAGTGGTTCCTAGTACTTTTAAATTCTATTATCCATCTTGTTAAGCAATTCCTCATAACAGTGTTTCACAATAATGCAAAAATATTATTAAACACAGTGTCTGGTGGATTAAGGTCTGATTTTGGTGGATTTGGGGCATGGGTCTGATGGGAATTTTTTTTTTGTCGGCAACACTGATATTCCCCTCCACTGTAGTGCTCAGACATCCTCTGTGGTTGGTGAGTGCTATTAGTGCATCTGATGGGTGTGCCTAGACTTTTGGGCATAAAGTCTACTCTAGACAGTGCAGCGGCTAGCCTAGTCCAGGCAGGACTTGAGAAAAAGCAGAGAGGTAAGTGAGCTGGCTCTTCAAGGACCAGGAAGCCTAATGAGACCTTAGTAACTTAGCCCAGGCAATGGGCAGCTGGAATAGTGTGTGTGTGGCGGGTTACCAACCGTACTCTTTTAAGAGTACATGTACTCTTTTAGAGATGGTGCAACAGCATACTCTTACTTTTCACTTATCGAAGCCAAATGTACTCTTCGAAATGACAAAATGATGGTAACCCTATGTGTGAATGTCTGGGATGCATTTCTTCCCTAGTTTGTTAAAAAAGTTCAAAAAAAGATATCCTTTCACTCCTTTCAAGCTGGTTGCATTTCAAAATGGTTTTGAAGAGTACAATGTGGTTAGATCCTTAGCTGCAATAGTTTTAGAACTCTACCCAACTGTGCAAAATCATTATAAATAATTCACCTTATTTAGCTTTTCTCATGTGAACTTATGTACTACCAAAATAGGGCAGGTTACATTTGCTGGTAGAGCCATCAGAAGCAGTGTTAGCTGGCTGGTCCAGGGCCTTGCTGTAGAACAGAGATTGTATGCTTGTACAGTTAATTCCAGTGCCTGTGTTTTGGAGAGACGTATAGTTTCTATGTGACATGCTGTCAAACATTTCCTTATGAAAAGTGATGTTTATAAACATTAATTTAATTTTTAAAGTGAAACTTCTCTTAATTGCTTTCCTGGCGTGGCAACGGAGATCAGGGTAATTAGTTTCAGGAAGTAGCTGCCTCAGGACAACTGAACGCACAGTTCACAAGCTTACTAAAACATTGTACCTGTACAAGGAAGCCTTTCCACGCATGTACACTGTTGCATGCTGCAGGACTCACCTTTGGTGCATCTACAGCTCTTTGTGAAAGTTCATTCTCAGCTTTGACGCATGCACTGACACCATATAGGTGTTCAGTGCTTCATCAGAGAAAAGCAAACAGTCATGTTGGCTTTTAAAAGTAACAAATTTGAAGGAATTTCAAGTGAACAGTTCCTCTGCAAGTTAGCAGAGAAATCATGGCACATTAGACTTTATTAACAGTTCAGATCATTATGATAGGATGACTTGCACAATGTACATTTACTTCCTAGTCACTGTTATTTGGTTTACACAACTATTTTGCAAGTGGAAAATATTGTTTTTAAAATGATTTGCATAGTTCCTAATTAAAATGCATAAATTGGGGGGTGTTATCATTACCTATTAAAATTTTTTCCCAGAAACCTTTTTATAGTTACCACTGTCCCCCCCCCATTTTTGTCTCTGCCCCCCCAAATGAAAATTGTCTTGCTACACTCTTGGGCTATGTACATCTTTCATTTCCTGTTCTGTATTGAATGTTGCTCATTTTACTTCTGGTATCGAAAAACTGGAAATGAGAGTGAAGAGGTTATTTTGGTCTCCATCTCCCTAGCCTGTCTAGCAAAGTCTTCAGGCACCTTCAGAGAAAGCCGCTGGTCAGACTTCAACACAAGGTGAAACTGACAAGGGGCTCTTCAGAGTTTGCTTTGAGGCTCTGGCCATGTCTGCCTAACAATCTTATATTGGTTTTAAACCTGTGTACCACCACCAAAATTGGCAGCCTCCTGTAGCTACTTTTCATTAAAAAAAAAAAGTTGGGAGTCCGTTCACGTCTCCCGTGTATCATCTTAGCTGGCCCTAAGAAAAAGACTAGAGCAGGGATGGGAGAACTGTGGCGCTCCAGATTTTGTTGAACTCCAGCTTCTATCAGCTGGCCGATGTCAGGGATGATGGGAGTTATAGTCCAACAGCATCAAGAGGGCTAGATGTTCCCCAGAGTGACATCCAGCCTGAACTTCTGCTACTTTGAACTGAAAGCAGCCCTTGGCTAGGATGCTAGATTGGGTTGCAGATGGAGGCAAAACTCTAACCTCAAATCACTGTACTGCAAGTCCTTATTGCTTGGTTGTTGGCACTTGATGAGGCTGATCTGGGGAAATTCACTCTTGCCTCCACTAAGAGCCTCTGCTGATTCTGTTATGTTTTGAAAGATTTACTGTGTTTATTTTCCCGCACACAAATTAATGTATGAAGTTGGGGGTGGAGGGGGAGAAAAGAATAAAAACTACTTTTATAACTAGGGAAAAAATGTCAATTTTCTAGTCACATTTTCCAGTAGCCATTGCCACCTTTGATAAGTCCCCAATTGAGTTGTTGTTGTTGTTGTGAGCAATTAATTACAGAGGTTTAATTGTTAAGTGTAAGCCAGACATCAGCTAATTTATTTTAGGGACAAAAACATAAAGGCTAAGAAGAACAGGAAGAGCAGCAAGCTCTTAAAACAGTCTGACCACTCTCTGCAAGCTTCACATGGACAGTTCATTTTCTGTAGGGAGGCCCAACAGACAGGAAGTTGCCCCTTAAAGATATAGCAACCGATTATACAGTAGAAATGTGCTAGAATTCTGCCCAAGTCAGAATTGGTACCAAACTTTCTGTTTATTCACTTATTTTCTGTTGTTGCAGATTGGATTTTTATGTTGCGATTTTCCGCAGCTATTTTTGAAAAAAAAATTTTGTAAAAAAAATCCACCTCTAAAATAATGATATTAAGGATATTAATTTTATCAATATTTCTTTTAATGTATTGATATTTCCTTTCAAACTATAAATGTTTCCTTTAGAACTATTGATAATAATATCAATATTTTTGGGGAGGAAAAGAACTGGTTTGTTAAAAGCAGCACCTAGCGGACAAAGAACGAACTCAAGTTGGTACAGGCCTGTTAGGTTGACGGAATGCTTTCAAACTGGCACTGGCCAATGGACCCCATCTTTATTACACAGAACTGTTGCATACCCCACAGTCATCAGCTAATATCAGCTACCAAGTTGCACAGCACAATCCTATACACGCCTACTCAGCGAAGTCACTTTCATAGAGTTGAATGTGGCATGCTCCCTGGTAAGCAGGCATAGGATTGTAGGCCTTCTACTCAAACTCCAAAGTACATTGAGATTCCTTCAGCCCTGTGGGAAGGGCAACGCTCAGACCTGGTGGTCAAATGCGGCCCTCCAGGTCTCTCTCTGTGGACCTCGGGACTCTTCCCAGTCCGTGCTCCCCATCCCCAGACTAGATGCTCAATAGCCCTGCGCTGCAACCTCCTTGAGTGCTTTTGCCTGGATGGAATGTGTCCTTGAACTATGATGGCAAGGCCTCTCTTTCTTGCCTGGAGAGATGTGGATATATGTAGAAACCTCCAAATATTATTGTAGAAAGGTAAGAGAGGCACCTGTTGCTCTACCCACTTTTGCCTCTGGTTCCAGCCACCATGGATGGTGGTTCCTGTGAGGAAACACTCCCCTGGGCTGAAAAAGGTTCCCCACCCCTAAGGTATTTTCGTCGCCAACAGGGGGATGGAAGCAATGCTTGAAGTTACATGTGAAGTGATTACACTGGTTAGATTTGAGGGACCTAAATCCATTCTTTAGTAGCATAATCCCAGAGACAATCACAAGGGAGATTTTCAGAATAACCCAATAAGAAGCAGTGTTGCTTACACAGCACAATCTAATCAGGTCTACTCAGAAGTAAATTGAAGTCAATGGGGCTTTCCTCAGGCAATTGAGGTTAGGATTGCAGCCTTATGATTAACAGAGAGTGATGCTTTGATACCAGCTACATATTACACGCTAATATGTGGGAAAGTATCCCAAATCCTTTTTTATAAAAGCAAAATCACTTTGGGAGGAGGGAATTCAGAGAGGAGAAGCAGGAAGGGAAACTTTAGTTCCCTCCTCCTGAAGCAGCTTCCTTTTTCTTTTTTAAAGGGTGTGTGTGAAGATTCGGCACATTGTTAAATGTGTTACAGCTTTAGCCACAGTGGCCCCCCACGCCCCTTCCCCAAATTCTGAGCTTCCATAGAAGAAAAAAGCAGGAGGGAAGGATCTTTAGTCCCATCAGTTTTAGAGCAAACAACCATGCATTTAGCAGTTCCTCCATAAAGCATGAGAGAGCCAGTGTGGCGTAGTGGTTAGAGTGTTGGACTACGACCTGGGAGACCAGGGTTCAAATCCACACACAGCCATGAAGCTCCCTGGGTGACCTTGGGCCAGCAGTCACTGCCTCTCAGCCTCAGAGGAAGGCAATGGTAAACCCCTTCTGAATACCGCTTACCATGAAAACCCTATTCATAAGGTTGCCATAAGTCGGGATCGACTTGAAGGCAGTCCATTTCCATTTTCCATAAGGCATAAACTGGCTCACACCTTCTATTGTTCTAGCAAATGAGTGCAAAGGCACCGGAACGATTGGCAAACACTGATCACTTCTAAAATGTGCTTCATTAATATTTAATAAAGTGAAATAACTTTAAGCAGATTGGGTTACTTGTATTTAGGTTCTGTATTGATTCATCTCCCCCCACCCTATGCCCTCTTTGTGCTCCTAAAATTTTTTGGCTACAGGCCTTCAGTGCATGTCTTTTAGTCCTTTACAGTGATTAGCAGTAGAGGAAACAGCACGGCTTCTGCTCCTTTAATAGTTATATGGAAGAGGGGATTTGAAACCTGTCCCATACCTTCCAGAATTTGATGCCACTATTGAAAGTACAGGAGCATCTGGCCACACTAGTGCAGTTGCATGAACGCACCTGCAGTGGTGACCACACCAGAGGCTTTATCTCAACAAGAGCCTTTTTTCAAGGATAGCAAAAATAAAGGATGCAAAGGCTTAATGTGCATTAGCCACAGAAAGTTGGCCCTAGAGTTGGCAACCCTATGCAGGCTTACTTGGGAATCAGCCTCTGCAGGGGTGAAGAGGAGCTAATTAAAATGGTCCTCCCCAGGAGGCTGAAGGATCCAAAAGGTTTCCTGATGGCTCTAGGCAATTTTCCTTTCACCTTGGTGGGCAATTCTGTGAAAGCCATGATAAACCTTTGGAATGGGGAAATGACTCAGGATCACAGTTTGTGTGCTCATGGACTTAGCCCTGAACCTGGATGCCCTGGTTTCAGCAATAGCCAGAAGCACTTGTGTACAGCTAAAGCTAGTGTGCCAACTGTGCCTTTTCTGGATCTGGTCATGACCATACATGTTTTAGTTACATCTAATCTGTACCTATTATGCACTCTGTGGGGCAGCCTTTGAAGAGTGTTTGGAAAGTTCAGCTGGTTCAGAATGCTGCAGGCTGTCAGGCCCCTTCCTGTCAGGATCCCACCTCAGGCGCCACCTGCTAGGATCCGGCCTGTGGTCAGCACCTTGTCACGGTCCCACCTCAGGGTCCTGCTCTCAAAACAGTTTTCTCATCGGCTCTAGCAAAGATCTCACAAGATCCCACTGCTAGGCAGCACCACCAGACACTCCCTGTAAACAATAATGGCTTGAGACTGTGCCCTAGTCTCCTCCTGGCTTATTGCTACTTTGTGTCTGGGTTTACTTACAGGCCTCAACCCCCCTGTATCTTTGTGTCTCTAAAAATTACAGCCCTGGGTTGCTCTGGATACCTGATGATGTTACACTGTCTCTTCAGCGCTGCCACCATTGATACTGTTTCCCAACCTTGGTATATGCCCTCCCACCCTTCTGGCCTGTGTAAACCCAGCCAAGGATCAGGCGTTAGGTAAACCAAGAAATATTTATTTCTATACACAGGGAATAACAAGATTACTTAAAGGTTTAGTCAACAAGGGTGTGGTTTCATAAGATGCATTACTCTTTATATTTCTTAGTCATTAATACCTGCTTCACTACCTGCCTAATCCAATCCACCCTCCAACCCTCAGAACCAACCCTCTCTCCACTGTCATCCTCTCATTTATACCTTCAGGCGCTCAAGCGCTCAGCCAATCATAATACAACACTCATCAACATTCCAGCCCATGTACTCCCCCCCTCTCACTCAGTTTACTTACCACATATACTCTAATAAACCTGCATTTACCATATTTACAGTATTATATATATGCAGGGACATCACACAGGCAGTCTATTGACTAGGGCTGGTTCATGAGTCCTTTGTTTCCCCTGTGTTACAACAGCATAATTAGCTACCAATCTAGGGACAATTCAATAAGGCTGGTTCTGACCTACAAAGCCCTAACCAGCTTGGGACCAGATTATCAGAAGGACTGCATTCTCCCATATAAACCTGCCTGGATTTTAAGGCCCTTTTGTCTGTCCAACATTCAGGGGTGTGGTTGTCCATCATCTTGGGGGGTCTTAGACCCCTTACTTTGAGCAGGGTCCCTATGTCTCCAATGTCCTATGAGCTAATCAGCATGAAAAGGGAGTGTGTTAGTCACAGAGGAGAACCTTCTAATATGCTTCCTTGTCCTTTCCTGCTGATTTAAGCCAATCACAGTGAAAGGAGGTGAGTGAGCCACTGAGAAGATTCTTCTCAGTAGCTAATACACTCCCTTTCAATGCTGATTGGCTCCTAGGGGCATCTGTTGTTGTGGGAGAAGGCATGCCTGGGAAAGACTGAGGAGTGAGGGGGCATGGCTGTGAGGGGGCATAGCATGACTGTCATGAGGAGTGGGGTGCCATGATATAAAAAGGCTAGGCGGCAGATCCTGGAAGGATACGGGTGGCAGGCCACGCCAATTCAGGGGAAGAAGGAATAGATGCGTTATACCCATCCCTTGTTCCGGGCCTGTCCACAACCAGAAGATAACTGGGGGATGCAGTACTCCATCCAACCTTCGACTGCTGTTATGTAACGCCAGGTCTGTGGTACAGAAGACATCTCTCATCCATGATATGATCCTGGATGAGAACGCAGACCTGGTGTGTATTACTCCCATACTTGAGGCCATGTGTCCAGCCGGTTTCCGATACGCGCAGCAGCTGAGGATTGGTAGGCGGGGAGGGGGTGTGTCAGTTATCTATCAGGAGTCTTTGATTTTCACCAGACCCCCCCTCCATGAGACCAAGTTTGTTGATTGCATGTACTGGAGGTTGGGCCCAAAGGGCAGTTTAGGGATCCTGCTTGTGTACTGCCCGCCCCGCTGCACAGCAGACTCCCTGACCGAGGTGCTCGAGGTAGTCTCGGCTGTACGGTTGCTCTTCCCCAACCTATTGGTTTTGGGGGACTTCAATGTGCATGCTGAGACCGCTCTCATGGGAGCCCCTCAGGATTTCATTGAAACCATGACTTCTTGGGAACTGCACCTTAGTAATACAGGACCCACCCATGTAGCCGGTCATGCTATTGACCTTGTGTTTGTCTCGGGAGGGGAAGGGAGTGCTCTGAAAATGGGGGCTGTTTCTTCTAACCCCGTGTCATGGTCAGATCACTATCTGGTGAATATAGACCTCTCAATGCCGCACACCCTCCGCAGGGGACAAGGACCCATTAGGATGGTCCGCCCCAGACGCCTGATGGAATCTAAGGGATTCCTGAATGCGCTGGGGGAATTGGAGCTGACTGAAGGACACCCGGTCGAAACCCTGGTGGCAGAGTGGAATAGAGAGATCACTAGGGCGGTAGACCGGGTGGCCCCAAAACGTCCTCTCCCCCTGAATAGAACTCAGACAGCACCCTGGTATACACCACGGTTGCGGGGTCTGAGACAGGAGGTGAGACGACTAGAGCGCCGGTGGTGGAAATCTTGCACTGAAGACGATCGGACACTGGTTAGAGCAGCAATAGCGGCCTACCAGGTGGCAACAAAGGCAGCAAAGAGGGAATTCTTTGCTGCCTCTATTGCGTCGGCAGAGTGCTGTCCTAGGAGGTTGTTCCAAGTGGTCCGAAGCCTGGTCGGTCCAGTTGCCCAGGAACCCATGGAGCACTCTAAAGCCTCCTGTGACATATTTGCTAAACACTTTGCCGATAAAATCGAGCGCCTGAAGAGCAAGATTCCATATGCCGTGGATACAGGAAGTGGGCCAGAGTCGGCCGGTAGCATTCCGGTCTGGTGGGATCGGTTTCAGCCTCTTCTTGCTGAGGAAGTGGACAAGGTGCTCTCTACTGTGAAGCCAACCACCTGTCTGCTTGATCTTTGCCCTTCGTGGCTCATTATGAGCTGCAAACAAAGACTGGGCGAAGGGATCAAGGCAGTGGTAAATGCATCCTTGGAAGAGGGTGCCATACCATTAGCCCTCAAGGAGGCAGTGATAAAGCCCATCTTAAAAAAGCCCTCCTTGGATCCCCAAGAGTTGAACAACTTCCGCCCAGTCTCTAATTTACCATTCTTGGACAAGGTGATAGAGCGAGTGGTGGCCAAACAGCTACAGACACACTTGGATGAAGCAGATTATTTAGATCCATTCCAATCGGGCTTCAGGACTGGACACGGAACTGAAACAGCCTTGGTTGCTCTGGTGGATGATATGAGGAGGGCGTTGGATAGGGGAGAATATACCTTCCTCGTCCTCCTGGATCTCTCAGCGGCTTTTGATACCGTTGACCACGGTATCTTGTTAAATCACCTAGAGGGATTGGGAATAGGGGGCACTGTTTTACGGTGGTTCCATTCCTATCTCTCGGGCAGGTACCAACGGGTGGCATTGGGGGATGAGGTTTCAGACCCTTGGCCTCTTAATTGTGGAGTACCACAGGGTTCTATCCTCTCCCCCATGCTATTTAACATCTGTGTGAAGCCGCTGGGAGCCATCATCAGGAGTTTTGGGCTGCAGTGTCACCAATATGCGGATGACACTCAGCTCTATCTCTCATTTAAGTCCTCATCAGAGTTGGCTATGCAGACTATGTCCAAGTGCCTGGAGTCCGTAAGTGGATGGATGGGTGAGAACAGGCTGAAGCTAAACCCCGACAAGACCGAGGTGTTGCTCGTGGGTGACAGGAGAAGGTTGGGAGACATCGACTTGGTGCTTAATGGGGTGAGATTACCTCTTAAGGACCAGGTCCGCAGCCTAGGGGTCATTCTTGACTCCCAGCTGTCCATGGAGGCTCAGGTTTCAGCGGTGAGCCGGGCAGCTTGGTATCAACTACACCTGATACAGAGGCTGCGGCCCTACCTTCCTTTGCATCTGCTCCCACGAGTGATACGTGCCCTGGTCTCCTCTCGCTTAGACTACTGCAATGCGCTCTACGTGGGGTTACCCTTGAAAACGGTCCGGAAATTGCAGCTGGTACAGAAAGCGGCGGCACGCTTGATTAAGCATAGCCGTCGCCGGGATCACATCACCCCAGTGTTAGTAGATCTGCACTGGTTACCAGTGGCTTACCGGGCCCAATTCAAGGTGTTGGTACTGACCTTTAAAACCCTATATGGTTTTGGCCCAGTTTATCTGAAGGACCGTCTCCAGTATCACCAATTAGGCCGCATCACAAGATCAGCCACACAGGACCTCCTCTCGGTCCCACCGGTCAAAACAGCTAGGCTGGTGCAGACCAGGGAGAGGGTATTCTCGGTTATGGCCCCCACCCTCTGGAATTCTCTCCCTTATGATCTTTGACATGCCTCCTCCCTGATGGGTTTTCGCCGAGCTCTTAAGACCTGGCTATTCAGGCAGGCCTATAGGAATTTTGGGGTAGCTTAGCTTGATGTATTACTTGATGTTGATGTTAGTTTTTAACTGATAATTGTGTTTTGGATTGTTATTGTATTTTATCTTGGTGCTGTAAGTCGCCTAGAGTGTCTGTTAATTCGGACAGATAGGCGACTAACAAATAAAATTTTATTATTATTATTGTTATTATGAAGGGATCTTGCACTTCTGGATTTGCCATTACACTGTTACCAACATTTGAGGCACATGTAGCAGAAACTCAAGAGACAGCCTTCTCTGTGGCTGCTCCCAAAGTCTGGAACTGCTTACCAAAGGAGCCCTTTCTAGCCCTGTTTCTGATGACCGTATGCCAGTAGGCAAAGACATTTTTAATGAGACTGGCCTTTGGGCCATAGGCTGACTTGTAAATATGCTGTAATTTGTTTTAAGTAGTTTGTTTTTAAAGCAATTAATTGTTGTTTTACTAGTCTTTAAAAAAATTTTTTTACTTGCTTTTATGGTATTTTACTATATATTATTGTGTTTATATTACTGCTGTTAGCTGCCTTGAGCACCATTTACTGGGAAGGCAGGATGCAAATAAAATACAGTAAATAATTTGGATTTCAGAAATCACATATTTAATTTAAGGTGAAGGTGCTACCTGTGGCTTTCCAGATGTTGTTGGACTATAACTTCCATCATCCCTGACCATTGGCTGTGCTGGCTGGGGCTGATGAGAGCTGGAGAACTACAGATTAGTAAACCCTGATATAAAGGGATGACTGGAGGTCAGTGGCAGAGCACATGTTTTGTATGTAAAAGGGCCAGGTTCAATCCCTAACATCTCTGGGTAGGGCGGAGAAGAACTTGTGTGTAAAACTCTGAGGAGGCACTAATACTCAGTGAGACACTTGCTCAGTGTTGAGCAAGATGGACCAATGTTCTGGCTCAGTATAATGCAGATTCCTGTGTTTCTAGTTTTGTTATATTTTTTAATTTTTGTGGCTAATGGAGATTTGTTTGAAAATATGCAGGCAGCTTTTTGGAAGGGCTCCAGCGTTAGAAAGTGTACCCTGTATGATTGTAACTTCCTCATCGCCTTGAGGCAGGGCCTGCCACATCAGCACTTGGTGATGATGAATAATAACAAGAAAAACAAAATCCAGTAGTTTAAAGTGTACAACCAAGTGTGTTAATGGAAAAGTTAACAAAACAGATTTGAGCTTTGGATGGAATGCAAAGAGAACATGATTTTATTGAAATATTGTGTTATTTTATGGGAATTAACTTATGGGAATTCTCAAAATATGCAACCTTCAGTGACTCATATGCAGCTGTGGAGATGAATCCTTAGTTGAAGCTCTGGTGTTCTGAGCCGGGTTTTTTCTGCTATTATTTCATGATATCCTGTCCAGAGAAGGTAGATATGTAATTAGTGGGGGGGTGGGTGGAGGGAAGGGGATTGGGGTTCTTCTCAGTTGAAATGTTTTGTAACTTACCTTTTTTTAAAAACAAAATGCAATATTTTTTAAAAAGTGCACAACCAAGCCTATCCCAGAAGACGAGAGATCACAAAACATAATAAGGCTCGGCATTAGGACTATTAGCCTCCAGACCAGAGAATATAAAAGCTCTTCTATAGAGAACTATTTTTGCCAGTTGCCTAAAGGGCCCCAAGGAATTGACTAGGACAGCCTCCCCAGGCTTCAATTTCCACAAGAAGTGTGCCACTTTCAAAAAAATTAGTTGTCTAGCATTTTAATGGTTTGCTCGCTGTTTCTTCTATTCCAACAAAAGATTAATTCAGACATTACACCCAGCCACAATTAAGGAATCTTAATTTAGTGTAATGCCCTCATAGTCAAACTTCTGACTAGGAGGCAAGGATCAGAAATCATAGTTTGACATGAAATGGCAAACCATGGTTTGTGCATGTGATGTCTGTGCATGCTGACTTGATGTCTAAACTGAGCCAAAATTTATGAAAAAAATCAAAGTAATTAATTATCTGACAGTTTAACCCCACCCAAAGACTAAGATTATATGTATTTTTTTTCTGTGATGGCAACACCCTATCTTTCCAAACCTGGAGAGGCAAAAAAAGGAGCCCTCCCCGAGTTTCAAAATACATTTTTACCTGCACTTTACCTGCAAAATACATTTTTACCTGCTGGAAAAAACCCAGTTCTTATATGGTTTGGAACAGAAAAAATGTGAGGTAGGGAGAGGGTTAAGTACCTCCTTCTCCTCTGCTCAAGCCCATCCCCTCTCATAACTGTTGGGGGGGCACTGGTATCATATGTAATGTGTAGTTAGCTCCTAAATTAGTAGAGAAAAGCAGAGAAGAAAATCTGGAGACCCCCTTGTGTTTTTCTGAATATTTTAATAGCAACATCCTATGCCTTCATTAACGTCTGTTCTCCTGCTTGTTGCTTTTTCCTTTCTCCCTCCACACATGTTTTTTCGCCACTGCCCATCCCTAAGATTTAATTTCTGGTTTTTCTTTGTATGAGTTTGCTACAATTAGAAATTATCTTTCTAATTTTCCTCCAGGCTCATCATTCTGTGCAATCAAGAATGGGTCTGACATTCTCATCTCTGATGGTTTCTGAGGTCTGGAGGCTCAAGTAGAAATGCTGGGATGACAACCATCTAGCAGCAACTGAATTAAGAAGTACAGCAATGAGCACCGTCTTGAGTATTATGCAGTTAGTCTGGCACCCTTTCCTTTGAGGGAGATCCTCTCTAGTTTTCTTTGTTACTCCAAATATCCGTTACGGCAGGACTGAAGCCCTCAGATGATTCACAGGCATGTCAGCTACCAATGGTACACTGGAGTTTTGCAAGGATCACAGTGCCAGTCACCAAATACACTTGATTGGCTACAGCCTGATCTTCACAGCAGGTTTGCTACTCAATGTTGCGGCCCTTTGGATCTTCTTGTACTACCTAAGAATCAAGTCAGTGGTAAGCATCTACATGTTGAACTTGGCTGTGAGTGACCTTCTTTTCACAATATCTTTGCCCTTCCGTATTTACTATTATACCATGGGGGAGTGGCCCTTTGGAACCCTCCTTTGCCAAGTCTCTGGTTCTGTCTTCCAAATAAATATGTATGGTAGCTGCCTCTTCCTAATGTGTATCAACTTGGACCGCTTTGTTGCTATTGTCTACCCTCTACGCTGGCGCCACCTTAGGCGCCCCACAGTGGCTCGACTGCTCTGCCTTGTGGTCTGGGTGCTTATCCTGATGGGCTCTGTTCCAGTGGCTGGTGTCCACAAAACAACTTCTTGTAACAAATCCAATGAGACAGTCACTCTGTGTTTTGAAAGCTTCAGTGACGGCCTGTGGCAGAAAGGGCTCTTCCCCTTGGTCATCCTAGCAGAGATTCTTGGCTTTCTCCTGCCTCTGACCTCTGTGACATACTGCTCAGTCCGAATTTTTCAGAAACTGTGCCAGGCTGGTGGGATGCAGAGCGTACGCCAGCAGAAGACAATTCGCATGCTTGTGGTCAACCTGGTCATCTATATTATCTGCTTTGTACCCTACAATATCATTCTTGCAGCCTATGGGATGATAAAGGCCCATGTGATCCAGACTGAACCACCAATGCGGGATTCAGTGCGCCAGGCCCTTGTTGTCACTGTGCTGTTGGCCAGTATGAACTGCACACTGGACCCCCTAATCTATTACTTCAACACAGAGGGCTTCCGAAATACTTTAAAGAAACTTAGAAAGGGGCAACCTTGGGACTCTGAAATGGGAACTCTTCAGAAGCGGATAACAGAAGGGAAGTCTTACCAGGCAGCACGTGCCAAGTCCGGAGGAGTCAAACAATTCCAGGTTCAGAACTTGATCCTCCCCTACGAGGGCTTGCCATTTGCTCCCCCTAAGATATATTTGAACAGCCCCATTGAAGACTCTGAAATATAACAATGGATGGGGTTGCAAAAAAATATTTTGTTAGGGATTTCTGGATGGCAAACTGAGTGAGAAAAGTGATGAAAAGGAGCAAAGTCTCTTAGAACAAAGGAAAGTGAGGTATTTAAAGGCAGTTTCAGATACTTTAAGACATTTTTTGTTCCTTCTTGGGAATATGTTTACATGATAACTGTAATGTGTTTCTACATTGTCCTCATCCAAGTGGCAGCCTGCACACACATACACCCTTTTAATTTGGATTTTTCACATCTACAGATAATGTAGTATGGGGGAGGGGAAATCCAATATAAAATTGCATGTTACCTAGCTGTGGATGTACTGAAGCACATTGTGTCAGCAGGTTTTTTTTAAAGTGTCTGGTGACATTTTGCTGGGGGTGCCATCTATCACCACACCATTTTCATTGGTGAGGTGCTTCTCAGTGGGCTTCTGGTGGGGCCGGGAGCAACCCATACTTTTTTCCTCACTGTTTTATGAAAGTCCGGTATATTAGAAACCATGTATCTACAATTTTTTTAAAAAAAATTGGCCGCACACACAGGTAAAGAAATACCTGTGTACATGCTCACCATGAACCATAGGTTTCTAGAACTCAGGGAGGGTGGGAAAGTACTAATTGAAGGGTGGGCACAACAACACACAGTCCATATATATATTCCATCAAGCACCTCTCACTAGTGCAGA
Organism: Rhineura floridana; assembly: GCF_030035675.1. NCBI lineage: Eukaryota > Metazoa > Chordata > Lepidosauria > Squamata > Rhineuridae > Rhineura > Rhineura floridana. The sequence continues at coordinate 149,714,685 of NC_084480.1, forward strand.
CCAGAAACATTGATGTTAGGGTTTAATGGAAAGTGCTCATGGAAAAATCAGATCTGTGTGACCCACATGCGCTTTAACACCCTGGGGTGTACACAGCCTAAGATTGGCTGTGGACTTTTAAAGGTACTGCTGTTGAAATTCAAAGTTCTCACTGCTGAGATATACTGCTTATCCTTAAAACTGTTATGCAGAAAACTTGCTAGCTGCTACAGTCAGTTGGCTGCTCCTGTTAGTCACAGCCAAATCTCTGGTTTTCTTCTATATTGTCATGGTTCTCTGTTTTTTATGTCCAACCAGATATATAAATAAATAACCAACGAACCATCTGCACAAGAACTATTTAGCCTATGAATGTGCTTTCATGTGATAGGGTGCTACTGGCACAGGGCAAATGAAAAGCAGCAGTGGTGCTACTAAATGCTTGAATTACAGGAGGACAGAGCAGGCATGGCCCCCTTACTTTTTATGAGCCCCCTTAGTACTGTTTTTGAAGGTTAAGGTGGCAGGATTTGGATGACATTAGGGAAAGTCAGGGGGTGGTACTTGGGGATTTCATTAAAAATTCTCACCTTTAGCTTTAATCTTGCAGTGTTGAGAGCTGTGTCACTCCACCTCATGCACCTGCTACCGTTACTGAACAATCTGGCTTTTTAACTGAGAAACTTGAACACCTGCTGAAATACCCCACAATTAAAATTTGCATAATTTAACATAATTTTAATCATTGTCAATAAATGATCCTTGATTTCTATTTTGACAACTGTCCAAGTTGACCCAACTTACTTATAGAACTGTATGACATGACAAGTCCTGACTCTCACAGACAGAAACTTCCGTAATCTCTGAAGCTCTGAAAACTGAGATTCATGAGCTCCTGCGTCACATATTACATTACTTATGCAAATAGTCAGCTTCCAGGAGTAGGACAAAATGTTTGAAGTTACACAGCTGGATTGACCTTCACATCTGGCATATGAGACAAATACAATTGAAACTATTGTTTGAAATGGCCTTAAGTATGATTTACTTATTCTGAATATGCAATACTGTAGTGGAAAAGATCTAAAATGTAAATTAATTGGCTCTAATTAGAACACAGGGATACAAACATTATACACAGATGCCTCGCTGCTTAGTAAGAAGTACTGACTCGGAAAACGGATTCGCAAAGCTGTGGATTTGAAACCCACAGGCTGTACATCCCAGATTATTCTTGAAGGACCTCCATAAACTTCTGTGTCTTTCCAGTCATTGTGAAAATGATGCCTGATGTTCTGCCACTTTACCTCATTGTGGTGGTGATGGTGGTGGTGGTGATGATCATTCCTTTGGCTTATTTTCATTTAGAAGATCAGGAGTTCTAAGGGGTTAAGCCAAAGAAGAAAAAGGAGGAGGTCTGAACTGGGGTTTGAAATTAGACCAAATGGGGTCTTTCAGGTATTGCAAATGGGCTTTTGCCAACAGGTTTTTTAAATGTATTGGTGGAAAGAATAATTCTGGAGGAAATAGGAGGGACATAATGAAGACTGGTACGTTGATGCCAATGACATCATGTGAACACTGTGAAAAATGTGGTTACATTTGGTGTACTAATCCCACAATAAACACCCTTCTGGAAGAATCCCAAGAGGTGGCACTATGTAGGTGTTCCAAGAAGTCATTCAAGAGAGCAAGATACCTTTGGATGCACAGATAAGCATTTTTCATTTTAAAATAAAATGTTCATAACAATACACAACAAGCAATACAATTAGATACAGATTTGTGTTATTCTGAATGTCACTTTCACATTCTGCATATTTGGTAGAAATTGTCCTTCCAGAGGTCACCATGCATAGTTGGTAGTTTCTTTGCCCAGATTGTTGATTTATATAAGTTGTGAAGCAGTTCCACTGTTCCACAAAGTCATCTATTGTAACTACTTTGTTAGCTTCTCTGCTACTGCTATAGTCCAGACATATTTGCACCAGATCTCCAAAGAGATTTCTTCTTCAGTTTTCCAACATTTTGCTATAACTTGCTTCTCTGCTACCACACACACAAAAAGATAATTTATTTACCCCAAAATTTCCTTAGATATGGATAATAAGGCTTGTCTGGTGTCCTACTAAAGTGATTGTCCAAATATTTTACCACATTGTGCAAATATTTTCAACCAGAAGGCATATTCTTTCTCACATTTCCATCACATGCAGAATAACACCCCATCTGCGAAATGTTCTCACATTGTTTGGTAGATATGGCTTAATGTAAAAGGTGTCAAATGCAGCTAAGCCTTTCTAAGGTAGCTTCCTGATGATCTGTTTATTGAACATTAATCCTGATTTGTTTTCACAAAGTTTGTGGAGAGCTTAGACAAGGTCACCTATTTACTTAGCATTCATCCTGATTTGTGTGCAGAGAGGTTATACAATGTTGCATCAAGCAAGAGCAATCCTACACTTTCCAGTGCATTTTCCTGTTGCTTTCATTATTGCAAAAGTCCGGGGCGGGGGGGGGCAGGGAAGCGGGTTTGTTGTGCAATAACTCCAAATCAAATTTAACTGAACAATCTGAATTTGCTGGCATGCAGTTGAATTCCACTTGAAGTCCTCCAAGTGATTACGATAAAATGGATAATGTTGTAGTCCCCATAGCCTACTCTGTGTGGTCCCAAAGGATTATCTAATCATGAAACCTTGTTTTCCCATCCAATTTCCTCATGAACGTAACATAAGAAGAGCCTGATGGATCAGGCCAATGACCCATCCAGCATCCTGTTCTCACAGTGGCCAACCAGTTGCCTATGGGAAGCTCACAAGCAGGACCTGAGTACATAAGAACAATCCCCTCCTGAGGTTTCCAGCAACTGGTAGATGGCTTTGCCTGTCCCTGATGCTGCCACCATTGATGGAGAATTTTCTCCTTTGGGATCTTTGACTGGGGGTCCTTGAAGAAATTTGAAGACACAGTCTTGAAGCAAAAAGGTAGGCCTTTATTCTTTACAAGCATATGCAGGGTCAGCCTCCAAGAGACATCCAGGAGGGACTGCCATGAGACACTGTGTGCAGACTCTTTTATACCGTACTAAATATGCATCCTTACACCAATCATAAAAGTTCCTTCTCACATAACACAACAGTTCCTCCTCTCTGCAATCTTTCCAAACCAATCAGAAAGCATTAGGTAATTCTACTTCTTATTCCAATATTCTGTCTGTCTTATTAATATCACCATTGTTCTGCTGTCCCTCAAGACTAATGCTCTTTCAGGCCAGTTGAAACCAGTTACTACCATATATTACATTCTACTATTGTGAATGCATGCATACCTGGTACTTCCATTGCTCTATTGTTTCTGATCGATCAGGCTGACCCAGGTACACCTGCTTGGGTTCGCCTCAACTTAGTGTGGCTGAAATTTCATGAGCACCACAGTTTTAATAGTTATAGGGGTTCTTATTTCTTATATTTTCTTAGAAATCCCATTCCTAACTGTAAAAGTACATAGCTATGGAGGAAGGGTTATGATTAAGGTGCTGTACTATGCCCAGAAACCATACATTTAAGACAAGGCACTGGGTAATCCTGAACCAGGCACTGTCTCTCAGCCTCAGAGGAATGGAAAAGGCAAACCACTTCAAAATACCTTTTTACCATGAATACCCACTTACAAAGTTGTATTCTATTTATCAAAAGTGAAACAGAACACACTGAGTTACTTTAACATTCAGTATTAAAGCTCAAAGTTTCATGTAATTCCTGCTCTGCTAAGGTTATAAACTTTCTCCAGTAGTCAGGGCTATTGCTCTACAGAATACTAAAACAAGAATATAATTGCCAACTATGTTTTTCTTTAACAATGTAATATATCAATCATAGGTTATATGCTAATTGCTCTTAAACAATACACTCATTAATTATTGTCTGTCATGCACAGGCCTATTCCTAAAATGAGCAGGAGTTCACTGTGAGGTGATTTCGACCACTGCCTGTTTTCCAGGCCTTTCCTCACAGACCTGAATTTAAATGCTAAGATTTTAGGGTAACCTAGGCCTGTGAGTCTTCTTTTCTTAGTTCCTTGTGATTTTAAAATATATATATCTTCTAATATCTATGTTTATATGTGTGGATGTATAAAAATTCTCCATTATCATCACTTACCCCTTACCAAACAATTCCAGAAGAGAGAAAGGGAGTCAATTAGGAAGGAATGATCATCTGTATCAAAGGCAGCAGAAAGGTCCACGAGAATGAGGTATTAGTAAAGGCCATAGAGGGAGATCATCTGTTCATCATTCATGAGGACAGTTTCAGCAGAGTGCAGGGAGCAAAAACCAGTTTGGAGGAAGTCAAAAGTACAGTTACAGGAGAGAGAGCTGAGACAGTGGGAATAAGCAGCACAACCCAGGAGTTGGTAGATAAAGGGGAGAAAGGAAATTGGACAGTAGTTGGAGAGGGAGAATGAGTCAATGGAATTTTTTTTCATATGTATGATGTGCACCCGTACTTTTTTCAATATCAACAATTAGGAAACATAGCTAATTGCCTGATTATAAAAAAGTACCATCCAAAATAAATCAAAATTTGAAGTATTCATGACTACATCTCAGGTACCTAATCTTGTCAGCAGTTTCTACCATATTTTGATGAATGTTGATCCATCTAGTATAAGTATGAAGGAAATTTTTTATAAACTGCTTTTCTATGGGTGCTCAACCCCTTTTAAGGTTAAACCGTACTTATAATGACTCTAAGAAACATTGCTGGAGATGTAATGTTCATAATACTGGTATAAACCACATATTTTGGTCTTGTTAAAAAAAACTTTTTGGGCAATGGTAATACATGAAATATAGGAAATGACAGGATATATGTTGCCTATGAACCCCTTGGTTGTCTTATTTGTTTATGTTTATGATTTGGTTTATCTAGAAGACAGAGAGTTCATTTATTAACAAGTTCTCAGATGGTAATAAGCTGCAACTGGAAAAATCCAAACCCTCCCACATTAGAGAGGTTGGCTTATGAAAACAGAGGAAGATGGTGCAGGTGGTCAAACTGACAAAAATTGATCAGGTCACGTGAAGGAAGACAGCATAATCAACATATTGAGAAGTGGAGTGTATTAGCTGCTGTTGTAACCATTGGTTGGTTGGTTTGTTTGTTTGTTTTGGTTAAAAGATGAGGTGCCAGTACTCATGCCGTGAGTTCCAGCACAATATGGTTACCACGGGCTACCACGGGCAGCAAAAAAAGAGGTGTCAATAGTCCATACCAATGGGTTCCATCATTTACAAAGTACAGGATGTAACAAAGTTCAAGAAAACATTGATCTGTACTTTCTCTTATAGAGTTTAGGTGAAACTCTAAGCAATAACTGAAAAGTATCATGTTTTCTTTTGTTTGTTACATGAATTGTATAATTGTTGTACTGTTATAACATTTAAGTGAATATTTACGCTGCGTACTATATAATGTATTTTGTGGGAATTTTCTAATAAAATACATTAAAAAAGGAAGCAGTAGCATAGGAAGGACTCAGAGGAGAGAGGGAGGGTGTTAATGTGAAGGAGAGGATGGAGAATGACAGGGAGAAATGACAAACAGAAGTTAGGAAGGGAGGGACAAGATCAAGGGGAGGGGGGATGTGGAGGAGTCAGATGAGGATAGGGTAGCATCATCCAACCTGCATGAATTCCAGTATGATTCAAGCACAAATAGGGCCTTTCTCTTTCAAAATTTGTTTAAAAGATGGCAGCATGGTCAGACACCGACAAGACTACATCTGCATTTTTTGGGCATATATATTAAGGTGCCTGAGCCTTTGTGAAGAGCATGAGTGGTCAGAAGCACAAAGTTCTGTTACTGAGGTTTCAGGCTGTCTACAAGGTCATCTGTCCAGGACGTTGTCAGGATGCAGGATTGGGGCCCTGGCCCTTCAGAGGATGAGGAGGGGGAGGAGGTCATTTTCCCAGGGTTGTGTGAAGAAGAACCAGAGGAGGGGGGAGAGCCAGAGAAGTTAGAATTGCCCAGCAGTAAAGACCTTGAAACTTTAGAAGACCCAGACTCTCCCAGGAACTTCCCACGCTCACCCCCCTTCCCAGATCAGAGCAGTTAGAAACAGAAGGAGGGGGAATTCAACTCCCTCCTCAGCCAGAGAAAAGCCCGCCTGATGGGTCTGGCATCCACCCCCCTCTCTCCCCAATACCAGAGGCAGAATTCTCCTCAGAAGAGGAGGGGACAGCACTTCCCCCTTCACTGCGCACCTGGAGAAAACAAAAAAGAGCAAGGGGGAGAGAGAGGAGGGGTGTAGAAGAGAGCACCTTGAGGCGGAGTGAGAGAATTTGCGCCAGAAAGCCCCCTTTATAAGAGTCAGGGGGAATGGGGATTCCTTGTTCTGTCAACTCTCTTGCATGTCGCTGGACATGTGTTATTGTGTTGCTTCATGAGAAGACGTAGTCTCTGTTTGGATATTACTTTAATAAAGACTGAATTGCTTTCACCAACTGGTCTGGTTCCTGAGTCCAGTCCTGGACACGACAGATTGACAGAACCACCTACTTCACCCTCAACGCTCCCACCGCTTGAACGTGACAAGATGGAGAAGGGAGCAGGGGGAACAAATCCCACTTCTGAGATGGAGGAAGTGAGACGACTGAGGACTAATGTGGCGGATCTACAGGCAGACGTTCAAACCTTGTTAGCGGCGGTCAGGACATTGAAGACTGACAATCAGACCTTGAAAACCATGATAGACCAGATGCGAGCAGCCCCTCCAGCCGCTGTGGTGAAGATTCCTATAGGATTACTACCAAAATATGCGGGACAGAGTGAGCAGCTCTCTACCTTCATGGCTGAATGTGAATTGTATTTGGACATACAATACAGTCTTTTGGAAGGAGAAGCTGCCAAATGGGTAACTCCATACCTGGTTAGAAAGGATGGCCTTCTGGGAAGATATAGAGAATTTATGCGAGCCATGACTGAGATGTTCCAGGACCCTCAAAGGGCTGAGACTGTGGCTAGGCAGTTGGGCGCCTTGAAGCAAGGGAAAGGAACCGTGTCGGAGTACACGAACGCCTTTAAAATCCTGTCCCAGGAAACTGGTTATAATGATGCAGCCTTTATGTTTATGTACAGGAGTGGACTGAGTTCTGAAATCTTGGATGACTTGGCTAGAACTACCCCACCCCCAAATAATCTGCCTGGACTGATTAGGCTGTGCCTGCAGATCGATCACCGATTGGAGGGAAGGCGCCTAGAAAAGAAACAGGAGACCCAGAGATACTCAGTTTCAGTATCTCGCAGCAAGACCCCTTCAACCCCAGGAACGTCAGGCAACGCGACCGAGGGGTGGGGTGGGGGGCCAGGCTGAAGCTGTCAGAAGAAGAAAAGGAGAGACGATGTCGAGAACGCCTCTGCTTTCACTGTTCAAAGCCGGGCCACGTGGCTAGGGATTGCGGGCTGAAAGGGGGAAAAACAGAGCCGGCAGGAAACTAAAGAACCCAGTCCACGTACAGGCCGGTGGACTGGGGGCCGCGTTGCACAAAGGGCCTCCGGTGGCAAAACCTCCTTCAAAAGGAGTCTTGGTGCTGCCTATTCGGATTACAACTCCCAAAGGAGTAATGTTTAACTCCACAGCGCTAATTGACAGTGGAGCAACCACAAATTTTATTGATGCAGAGCTAGCCAAGCATTACGGAATTTTCCAATGGAAATTGGACACCCCCTTGTCGGTGGAGACCATAGATGGGAGACCCTTGAAATCAGGAGGGGTAACGCGAGCCACGGAGGAATTGAAACTACAAATCCCGGGGCACGAAGAGTTCATTTCGCTGTATGTGTCAGACCTCTCGAATTTTGATGTGATCCTGGGAATGCCCTGGTTAGTCAAGCATGACCCAAAGATAGCATGGAAGGACGCGGTGGTGTGGTTCACTTCTCAGTACTGCCATGAAAACTGTCATCCAGAAGGAACCACAAACGTGCTGGCAGGGGCAGTGCAAGAAGCCAAGCAAGTGACCCTTCCCTCGAAGTATGTGAAATTTAAAGATGTGTTTGATGAAAAAGAGGCAGAGATCTTGCCCCCCACCGCCCTTATGACTGTTCAATTGATTTAGTGCCGGGAGCGAGCATTCCATCGGGGAGAATTTACTCTCTCACAGAGAAAGAGAGAGAGGCACAGGGAGTTTTTGGAGAAAAACCTGAAGCGAGGATTTATACGTCCCTCGCAGTCCCCCGCTGGAGCGCCCCTGTTGTTCGTGAAGAAGAAAGGAGGTGAGCTCAGACCCTGTAATGACTACCGTGCCTTAAATCAAATCACTATTCCTAACAGCTATCCGTTGCCCCTGATTTCGGAGTTGTTAGACCGACTGCGCTCTGCAAAAATCTTCACGAAACTGGACTTAAGAGGAGCATACAATGATCCTAATGAAGGAGGGCGATGAATGGAAGACAGGATTTCTGACGGCCTATGGTCAATTTGAATATTTGGTAATGCCATTTCGGCTTTGTGGAAGTCCTGGAGTGTTTCAAAAGTTCATGAACGAAGTGTTTAGAGACCTCCTGGATAAGTATGTAATTTGTTATTTAGATGATATTCTGGTGTTTTCGAAGAATCAAGAAGATCATGATCAGCATGTGAAAACTGTGTTGGGAAGACTGAGAGAGAACCATTTGTATGCGAAGTTAGAGAAATGTGGGTTTGACCTATCGTCTTTGGACTTTCTTGGATATCGAATCTCAGCAGGAGGAGTGGAAATGGACCCAGAAAAAGTGAGTTGTATATTGGATTGGGGGCAACCGGCCACTAAAAAGGATGTACAACATTTTTTGGGATTTGCCAACTACTACAGAAAGTTCATTCCAGGCTTTTATTATTTATTTATTTATTAAATTTATATACCGCCCGACTAGCAATAGCTCTCTGGGCGGTGAACATAAAATAGCATAAAAATACAATGAATAACAAAATAATACTAAAATACAATCATCAATCCAATACAATAAACATTTTAAAAAGTAAATCAGTGTAACTTAAAATGCTTCATAGAATAGGAAGGTTTTGACCTGGCGCCGGAAGGAGAGCAAAGTCAGCGCCAGGCGTACTTCCTCGGGGAGACTGTTCCATAGTTCGGGGGCCACCACTGAGAAGGCCCTAGATCTTGTCATCACCCTCCGGGCCTCCCTGTGAGTTGGAACCCGGAGGAGGGCTTTCGTAGCAGAACGTAGTGCACGGGCCGGTTCATATCGGAAGAGGCGTTCTGCAAGGTATCGTGGTCCCGCACCGTATAAGGCTTTATAGGTTAATACCAACACTTAAGGGGAAAAAGAAAATTTCAATGGACAGAGGACGCTGCAAGCACCTTCGAAGAGCTGAAGGGAAAGTTTTCCTCTGAGCCTATTTTGCGTTTTGCCGACCCTACCCGTCCTTTCGTCGTGGAAGCGGATGCTTCGGATTTTGCCATCGGGGGGGTTCTCTTACAGCTGAATGAGAAAGGAACGGAGCTACACCCCTGCGCGTATTTTTCCAGAAAACTAAAAGATGCTGAAAGGAATTACACAGTGTGGGAGAAGGAGTTGCTAGCCATCAAGGATTCTTTTGAGAATTGGAGACAGTATCTGGAGGGAGCTCAGCATCAGATAGAAGTGCGTTCAGACCACAAGAACCTGGAGAGTTTACAGACAGCCCGAAAGTTGAACCAGAGACAGATACGCTGGTCGCAGTTCTTTGCCAGGTTTAACTTCAAGATTACTTACCATGCCCATGCCAAAAAACAGAGAGCAGATGCTCTATCCAGGCAACCGCAATACAAAGGAGGTGAAACTGACAACCAACCCCAGTACGTTGCCCCGCCAGAGAAGCTGATGTTGGGATCATGTCAGCCTTCTTGGGAAGAAGAGCTCAGAAAGACCCAAGAGGAGGATCCATGCATGCAACAGTATATTCAGGAGATGGGACAGAATCAGGATCCAGAAGTAAACTTCCACTGGAGAGATGGACTGTTGTGGTTTAAAGCCGCCAGATATGTGCCAAAGGGGGACCTAAGACTCAGAATCTTGCGTCAATGTCATGACTCTGTCACAGCTGGGCACTTTGGCATCTTTAAGACCATTCAAAATGTAGCCAAGGACTTTTGGTGGCCCCAAATGCGTAGAGATATTGAGAATTATGTAAAATCCTGTTCTGTCTGTATGTGGACGAAGACAGACACGGGAAGACCCCCCGAACTGTTGGAGCCTCTCCCTATTCCGAACGAACCCTGGAAGGACCTTTCCATGGATTTTATAACTGATTTACCGAAGTCACAAGGAATGACGGCCATATTGGTCGTCATGGACTCCCTTACAAAGATGGCACATTTCCTCCCTTGCCCAGGGGCCTTAGAGGCTAGAGAGACAGCCAAGCTGTTCATAAAGGAAATCTACCGGTTGCATGGCTTGCCCAATAGCTTAGTCTCGGATCAGGGAACTCAATTCACAGCTAAGTTTTGGAGGGCAGTTTGGAGACAGTTGCAGACAGAGTTAAAACTTTCTTTGGCTCATCACCCCCAGACGGACGGGCAGACGGAGAGACTGAACGCTGTTTTAGAGAGGTATTTACGCTGTTATGTGTCCTATCAACAGACTGACTGGGTTTCCTATTTACATTTTGCAGAGTTTGCCTATAATAACTCCTTGCATACCAGCACTGGGCAAACACCCTTCTTTGCTAACTATGGCTTCCATCCCAAAGCATTCCCCAGCAGTACAGAGAGCGTGCTGGTGCCTGCAGCAGGAGAATTTCTGCAGGCCGTGCAGCAGGTACTTAAACAACAATTAAATGATGCCAAAATTGAGTATAAACGAATTGCTGATCAGCATCAAAGAGAGGGGGCCCCCCTTCAACCAGGAGACCAGGTATGGTTGTCTACTCGCTTCCTTCAGATGCTGGGCAAGTGTAGGAAGCTGCAGGATAGGAGAGTGGGGCCCTTTGAAATAGAGGCACAAATTAATCCTGTGGCTTATAGACTGAAGTTGCCAGCTACTTTCAAAATACATCCTGTGTTCCATCGCTCCTTGTTAACGAAAGCAGCCCCTCCCAGCGATTTACGACCAGTGGAGCCTCCGGGGACACCCATTCTAGTGGATGGACAACCAGAATTCGAAGTGGAACAGATTCTTGACTCCAGAAGGGGGCATAATCAACTACAATACTTAATTCACTGGAACGGGTATGGGCCAGCTGACAGATCATGGGAAAATGAGAGAGATGTGCATGCCCCAGATTTAGTGAAAGAATTCCATCAACGGTGTCCCCATCGCCCTACACCGACCAGTGGGGGGGGCACAGCATGAGAGAGGGGATGGTGTCAGGATGCAGGATTGGGGCCCTGGCCCTTCAGAGGATGAGGAGTTCATTTTCCCAGGGTTGTGTTAAGAAGAACCAGAGGAGGGGGGAGAGCCAGAGGAGTTAGAATTGCCCAGCAGTAAAGACCTTGAAACTTTAGAAGACTCAGACTCTTCCCAGGAACTTCCCACGCTCACCCCCCTTCCCAGATCAGAGCAGTTAGAAATGGAAGGAGGGGGAATTCAACTCGCTCCTCAGCCAGAGAAAAGCCCGCCTGATGGGTCTGGCATCCACCCCCCTCTCTCCCCAATACCAGAGGCAGAATTCTCCTCAGAAGAGGAGGGGACAGCACTTCCCCCTTCACTGCGCACCTGGAGAAAACAAAAAAGAGCAAGGGGGAGAGAGAGGAGGGGTGTAGAAGAGAGCACCTTGAGGCAGAGTGAGAGAATTTGCACCAGAAAGTCCCCTTTATAAGAGTCAGGGGGAACAGGGATTCCTTGTTCTGTCAACTCTCTTGCATGTCGCTGGACATGTGTTATTGTGTTGCTTCATGAGAAGACGTAGTCTCTGTTTGGATATTACTTTAATAAAGACTGAATTGCTTTCACCAACTGGTCTGGTTCCTGAGTCCAGTCCTGGACACGACAGACGTCAAAGGTGGAAAAGGAATAATCCCTTCTCAAAAGAAACCCTAAATATTTGAAATACCGTATCTGAGTTGTGAGTTAAGAGGGGAAGAATGTAGGAATCTAGACCTTTCTTTTCAGTCTGCCCATTGTCCCAGGATTTAACCTGCTATACAACAAATGCATTGTATCTTTAAATTGTGCCATCAGTAAGCTCCACAGGGCTGGCACCAGACTGCCGCGGGCCCTCAAAGATGGCAGTGGGGCAGCACTTCCGCTGCCGCGGGCTTAAATAGGCCCAGGTACATCAAACGTATTGATGCCCCAGCTGCCATCTTGGGTGATGGCATGAATGCAAGCGCAGCATGCTAGTGCAGCAGTGAGGGGATGGTGGGGCCAGCAGCGACAGTGGCGGCAGGGGGGTTGCCTGGCAGAGTGGCTCCTGTTCCATGGTCTGTGCCAGCATCTGGTCATGGAATGCACATGCCGCAACCTCATGCTAGTGCGGATTGTGGAGCAGGAGCTACACCTCTCAGCCACAGAGGTGCTCAGCCAGTGCCCAGCCTGGCTGCCCGCTGACACTGGGCTTGGCTGTCAATATATATATACACAGTAGGGCCCCACTCATAAGGCAGGTTACGTTCCAAACCCCTGCTGAAAAGCGAAAATCGCCGAAAAATGGAACTCTGTCAATAAAATGGTGCCTGATGCTCAGCTATTGAGCGCGCCATTCCGAAAAACACTGTAAAAGCGGAACAAACGCCATAGGATTGGGGCCTTACTCTAATTGGAAACTGCCATATTATCGGAACGCCAAAAAGTGGGCCATCAAAAAGCAGGGCCCTACTGTGTATTAAAAGCTGCAAATGTACATTTTTAGAGCAACCTGTTCAGTAAAGGAGCTGAAAGTGTCATTGAACCCTCATATTGCCACTACAAATGTCCTGTGGGTTTTGCAAACAGTATTTTGAGGGTTACTGTAATGAGTCTCACTCTCTAGTCACCTGGTCTGTAGTCTAGTCAATGCAGCAGTCCTGGCCTGTTCCTCTGCTGCCACCTGCTGTCTTAGAAATCTGCTGAAAATAGCAATGATGCCTGGACTGGAGTAAACGTGTTTGCTTAAATAAGAAGTGGATTAGAGTGCAAGTTTAGTTACTCCAAAAATAGGGAGGAGCATCTCCATTTCTCTTTAAGAACATAAGAAGAGCCTGCTGGATCAAGGCCAGTGGCCCATCTAGTCCAGCATCCTGTTCTCACAGTGTCCAACCAGGTGCCTGGGGGAAGCCCGCAAGCTTTGGTATTGTTTAAAATTTTATTGTTTAAAAAAACCCTCTGCTCTCAACTTGCCACTGTTGACTTCTGTCTTTTTTATTCATTAACTGTACAGTAGCATGAAGAAGTCCTCTTAGTGTAGAGTAGACCTTGCAAATGCAGGAAAAGTGACTAGTCAAGAGAGTTGCCTCAAGCAGGTTCCAGAATGTGTCCTTGTTTTCTTGCCTTCCATATCTGAAAGACAAGGGTAAGGGTGCTACTTTCCCTTTTGTTGCTTCAGGGATGAAAGTGTCTAAACGCAACAGGATGCAGGTATGTGAAAAAAATAATGTTAAATCTATTATACCTTCTTTTTTCTGAGAAAGGAGCAACAGAGACTTGTGGTGTCTTTTTCAATGAACTGTTTATTTGTAAGTGCAGGCTGGGCAGATGGGAAGTCAGTGTGCATACCCTCACACACACATAAGCACCATTACTCCCCACAGACCCATCATTCTGGTACTGTAGTATCTTGACAAGCTATTTCTCTCATCCCAAAACGTCCTGGCACCCCTTTTTCAGCAACTTTCAAACTCCCCCCCCCCATGAACATTCTTTTTTGGCTCTCTGCCTACCATGCAGGCAAATGGGGTGATGGACACTAATTCTGTTGGTTGAAGTAGCCTTCAAAGACCTCACTCAGTCAGGACCCTGTAGTCCACCATCAACGGCAGCCAAGGGAGATGAAGGGCAATCATGCTGCATTAGTAAGATGCAGACTCATGCCATTACCCTTGTTTTCCCCGCTCCTTTGGACACAGCAGGGATGAGGGACTTAGGGTCAGTGCTGCCATTAGGCAGAGCGAAAAGGTCAGCAAATTGTTAGCTATTTACTATATTATTGTTGCAGCTTTGCTCCTAGGGAGAGGTGCTTATGGGATTTTCTGCCTTAGATGCCAAAGATGACTGGCCTTGGGTACTATGCACCTTGACTTGCAGGGAGGGATGGCATTTTGTTGCTCTGCCTCAAGCCACCCTTTTGAGGACCACACACCAGGGCATGCATGTCATGAGCACACAAACTCTCATATATGTGCATGCACACTTGCACAGCACATATGCACACATAAAGCACACTCACACAACACACAGCAGAGGAGGAAGAGACAACCACACACAGAGACTAACACAGCAGAGGGGTTTTTTTGTCTGTCTCCCAACTCTCTTTTGTCTTCCCTCTTCCTTCTCTCTTACCCTCACTGACAGGTAGCATACACACTCCTACGTATGCAGACACACAGCTCTGTCTCATAGACACACAATGCATTAGTGTGGTGGCAGTTCAGAAGTGCAGGGTCCCTTCATGATAGTCACAGCTATGTCCCCTCACAGCCACATACCCTTCCCACTTTCCCTTATCTCCCTTGCTCTCTCAAAGTCCACACTCCACTACAACAGACATCTCTAAAAGCTAGTCATCATGAAAGAGGGTGTGTTACCTACTGAGAAGAGTCTTCTCAGTAGCTGACTCACCTCCTTTCACTTTGATTGGTTACAATCAGCATGGAAGGACAAGGACTCTTCTCAGTGGCTAACACGCTCCCCTTTCATGATGATTGGCTTGTAGACAGAAACCTCACTGGGACCCTGCTCTCAAAAAACTTAGTAAGAGTAGTAATAATAATAATAATCATCCCTTCCTCTGCAGTGAGCCAGTTGCCTCCCCCTGCCATATCTTCTTCTGCCCTCTATGGCTAAAATGGCCTTCCTTGGTGCCTTCTATCTCTCTGCTCATCTCAAAACACCTTTCTCCCACCTGTAGTGGATGACATCAAGCGACAGGTTGATAGACAGAATCCACAGGAGGGAGGTGCCCTCAGTCCAAGAAAGACTAACCCACCAAAAATATACAGTGAGATAAGTCTCTGGCCAAGAGCCTAATGATCAAGAACCCTTTGGTTCTTGCTGTTCTTTCTGTGCCACAGACTCCTGCTTAGAAGATGCTTCTAGTAGGTTCTAGTTCGTAAGGTGGCCAGCAGAGTTAATGTGCTCCCTACCACTCGCTCACATTAGTTTCATTGCTGTACAAGGCAGCCCCTTCGTAGTGCATTACAGAACTCTAGGTTATGAAGGCTTGAATGATGATTGCTAAGTGACCAGTTATGTATCAGCAAAAAAGAGAAAAGATGACACAGATCTGCATAAATTTGCATATGCTACTTTGTATGCCTAGGTGCAAATTTAGAAACAAATACCTTAATGTAGAAAGAAACATATCTCCATAGTGGGAAAGACTATGACCTGGTGACCTGTGTGCCTCTTTGGTCTGCTGTCCAGGTGCTCACCATGGATGGACAACTTAAAGGCCTCTGCTCTCCCTTCTTATGATTATTTCTCTTTCAATCAGACTTGGATCAGACAGCCCTTCAAATAGAAGACTCCTGGAGAGCTGCCAGTCAGACAATTCTGAGCTAGATGGACCAGTGGTCTGACTCTGTATAAGGCCACTTCCTATGTCCTGTGACAGTCCTTCAAATAGAGGATTGTCCTCTGTAAAGAAGGACGCATGCTCACCCTTGTTTGAAATTAGAAAAACAACAACCACCTATATCCATATTTATTGTATACAAAAAGGCAACACGGGACCAAACTTTGAACTTCTTTAATATTTGCCCTCTGACGTGCATTAAAAATCACTAAAACTGGAAGTCCGTATTTGGGTCAGACCTGGGGAAGAAAATGGATGAAGTTAAAATATTACAGATCAGATGAGTTTAAAAAAGAAATCATTTGCTAAAAGGAGAAATCCATGCTGAAAAAGAGCAGATTAATAGCACGGAAAATGAATGTTACAAACTGGAAAGGATAACAGCAAAAAGAGGCATGAAAAGACAGGAAAGGTAAAAAGTGGAATGAGATATGCCAGCCAGTCTTCACGCAAGGTTTCATTCTCACTGGAAGCAGAAGCACAGGCCCAGCCACAGGAAATATCTACAACCAAGCTGGCTTAGCTGGCTGGGGTTTGGCCCACGGGGTCAGGCCTCTGGCACTATTATGGGATGTTGAGGCTTTATGTGACAGAGGAAAGCAAAGGAATATTATGGGCTGGAATAGGAGCAGGGACTTATGAGATGGGGAGGAGGAAAGATGGGTGGCTGAGAGGACTGTGGGATGTGGTGGCTGCTGCAGCTGGCGACAGTATTATGGGATGGTACCCCATGAGAGGCCAGAACTATTATGGGATGGGACAGCCTGGCAAGCGGAGGGGGTGGGATGCTGTAAATCTGAGTGTTCAGTGAGTATTATGGGATGTCTCGGCATTTCAGTCCGTGCGCGCGCACACACGTGACTGGGAGAGAACATTATGGGATGCGGCTGTCCTCTCTCAATTACTATGAGGTGTTGTGGACAAGAGGGAGGAGAGTGGGTTATTATGGGATGTCAGTGCAGACAGCGTGTCTGGCTGTGTCTGTTGGGACTCTGCCCAAGCGGCTGCCCTTCCCTCCTCTCAGCCAGCGCCAATATGCCCCCTTTTCTTTATCATCAACGCCTGCTTTTGCCACCACCAGCCCAGCCCCCTCCCACTTAATCTCCTCTGTTTCAGCTGTCAGAACCTGTACAGCAGGCATGTTATTATGGGATGGCTACTCTGTAGGTCGGGGTGGGGATAGTTGCTAGGGAACGCCTCTTGTCTGAGATATTACGGGATGCACCCAGTTTTGCTGGGTGGGGCTGCTCAGGAGGTTAAGTCAGGGGCCTCCACGGCAGGTAAAGCCAGAAGGATTGAAGAGAAGGCCCCGTGAATCATTCATATAAACACAGAGAGAGGGTAGCGGACAGAGGGGGAAAGAGATGCTGTCAGTGCCTCCAATTTTTCTGCCCTGCTTTCAGCTTCGTGTTCTAAAATATAAGCATGGAAAAAAATGGTGGGAATTTCCTGCACTATAGGCACTTGTATAAAGGCATAGGAGTAGGGCCAGAAAAAAGTTGTTAAATTAATTCTGTCAGCAGGACTGACAATCTTTCCAGAGTGGTGTAGTGGTTATAGCAGCCTTTCCCAACCAGTGTGCCTCCAGATGTTGTTGGACCACAACTCCCATCAGCCTCAGCCAATGGCTGAGGCTGATGGGAGTTGTGGTCCAACAACATCTGGAGGCACACCGGTTGGGAAAGGTTGGGTTATAGTGTCAAGTGACTGGGGAGAGCCAGGTTCAAATTCCCCCTCAGCCATGAAGATCACTAGATGACCTCGGGCCAGTAACTCTCTCTCTCTCCTCCTGCCTTATCTACCTCACAGGGTTGTTGTTAGGATAAAAGTGGGCAGTCATATAGGCTGCCTTAAGCTCCTTAGAAGAAAGGTGAGGTATAGAAATAATGCCCTGTAAAAAAAACACCCAGATTTTAAACTTCTTTTGCTTTTGACAACTGTATGTATTGTCAGGACTACTTAGGATAAAAATATGATAACTTTTTAAATGGTAGCCAGTTCTGGTGCCTCAGTGAAGGTTGAGGCAAAGTGAAATTAAGGAGGATAATTCCAGAATATCATGTTGAGCCCCACAATGTAGTTCAGAAATGCACATTCAAGTCTGAATAAAATTAAATGTAACAACATAATAACCCCCCCCCCGAACTCTGATTGTGTAAATTTGTATAGATATTCACTCATAGGCAAAAAACCTTGCGGTTTAAGAATGTACCTATAGCCCACAGATATCTCTATCAAACTTTAAAAAGCAGGGAAATTGGACAGCTATAGTGAATGCACCAGGGGAGCAGGAGACCTGACCTCCTCTCTGAGATATTGGACTGCCCTACAAATTGGTCAAAATGTAAACACCATTTGGGTTGGTCTTTCACAGTCCAATCCAATTCCTGTGTAGCTTGGAAGAATTTGGTAACATGTGCCTCTGAGCATATGGTGAATGGTGGCAACACCTGCCATCTCCAAAGATGGAGAATTATATTTTTGTATGTTTGTTGGTGTTCTTACTTTGCTTCTTTCCTGTGTTACTAATGTTTCTACAGAGAATCTAAACCAGAAAATTCCCCCCCCTCCTTATTCATCCTAGAAATCTGTATCAAATGTATTTTTATTAATTTCAAAGCCTTTTTATTAGTCATTGTCATGTGATTGTCATGTTTTATATATTGGAGGTTATGTTCTATTTCTATTTTGGGTGCATTAACAGTTGAATCTGAAACTGCAGTTTGATGTAAAATCAGACTGATTACAATATGTTGCTACTTCAGCAATGACTCTAGCTGTTGGAAAAAAGAGGATGCATGTTTTCAGCCTCCTATGTTTAAACCACTTTATTTAAGGCAAGGTGTTCATGGTCAATTAAAAACATAGAGCACATCTACAATTTTGCTAGAATATATTTCACCTCCCACTGTTTTATCATGTGCAAATTGAGACACTCCTGAGGTCCACTGGAGACTATTCTGCAGAAGTCAGTGCCATTATTATGTTTGGAATTTTTTTGTAGTGTACATTTTCCAAAGTGTTGATGTACTTCACATATTCACAGAAATAAAAACAAAAGAAAATGATTTCCTATAGGAAGCTTCACTAAAATTGCAAAGGAAATCAGACATATTGAAAGTGATCATCTGAACTATATCAACTGTCTTCATAATGTTGGTTCCTCCCTGCTAAAACAAGATCAGCAGAGCACATGTCTTGTTTCTGTTATTTGGGCTGATTGCAGGTGTTGCCACCACTCACCATATGCTCAGAGGCACGTTACCAAATTCTCCCAAGGTACACAGGAAGTGGATTGGACTGTGAAAGACTGCAAGGTTTTTTGCCTATGAGTGAATTTCCCTGCTTTTTAATCTGGCAGGTAAGAAATAGGATCCTGTCCAAGTTTGCTGAGAATGGATTGATCATTTGCATGCTTATTGAGTTCAATGGGATTTACTCCTATGCAATATTGGTTAGGATAGGAAAAACTGACCATGGGGGAGGAGGAGGAGGAGGGGGAAGGAATGTATTGGAGGAGGGCAAAGGAAGGGGGAGGGGAAGGCAGGTTTGATCATTTTCATGCTTATAGAGTTCAGTGGTATTCACTTCCGTGCAATCATGCTTAAGATAGCTAAAACTGACCATGGGGAAGAGGAAGGGAGGGGGAGGAGGGGCAAAGGCAGGGGATAGGAGGGAGGAGATGGGAGGGTGGGTTTGATCATTTGCATACTTTTTGAGTTCAATGGGATTTATTTCTATGCAACCATGTTTGAAAATGGAAATGGGCTGCCTTCAAGTCAATCCCCACTTATGGCGACCCTTTGAATAGGGTTTTCATGGTAAAAGGTATTCAGAGGTGGTTTCACCATTGCCTTCCTCTGAGGCTGAGAGGCAGTGACCAGCCCAAGGTCGCCCAGTCAGCTTCATGGCTGTGTGGGGATTCGAACCCTGCTCTCCCAGGTCGTAGTCCAACACTGACCCGGGGAAGAGGATGGGGAGGGTTTAATCAAAATAGCACTCCACTAACCTGGGAGTAAGCCCCACTGAACTCAGTGTGATTTACTTCTGAGTAGACATTTTCCTCCTTCCCTTCAAAATCATTGCAAGCATACAGAAGCTCTGCTCCACTTACCTGGGAGTAAGCCCCACTGAACTCAATGGGATTTACTTCTGAGTAGACAATTTTCCTCCTTCCTTCCCTGAAGCTCATTGCTAGCACACACATGCTCTGCTCCACTTACCTGGGAGTAAGTGTCACCGAACTTAGTGAGATTTACTTCTGAGTAGACATTTTACCGCCTTCCTTCCCTCAAGCTCACTGCTAGCACGCAGAAACACCTCTCCATTTACCTGGGAGTAAGCCCCACTGCACTCAATGGGACTTACTTCCGAGTACACTTTTTAAAAATTGCAGAGTCCTTCAAAGCTTCCCCCCCCATTTTTTGACTCTTTCCTTCCCTCAAGCTTGATTGAGCGAGTGGGGAAGGCAGGCAGTAGGAGAGAGCGCGGGTGACCTTGGGCCAGTCACTGCTTCTCAGCCTCAGAGGAAGGCAATGGTAAACCCCCTCTGAATACCGCTTACCATGAAAACCCTATTCATAGGGTCGCCATAAGTTGGGATCAACTTGAAGGCAGTCCAGCACAACAACATGAGCAGACACATAGGCAAACTCCCCTCCTTTTCTCTCCCCCCCCCAACTGTTTCTTCTAAGGGGCTGGAACCCTAATCCTTCTTACCTGGGAATAAGTCCCACCGAACTGAATCGGATTTACTTTAGACTAGGTTTGGGGTTAGGATTGTACTATGAATGTAATCAAATTTAATTTTGTAAAAATCAATTGGGTGTTAGAACAAATTTAACCAGAACTGTCACTAGAAGCTAAAATGATGAAACTGAGTTTATCATACTTTAGACACATAATGAGAAGACATGTTTCACTACAAAAGACAATAATGCTGGGAAAAACAGAAGGGAGTAGAAAAAGAGGAAGGCCAAACAAGAGATGGATTGATTCCATAAAGGAAGCCACAGACCTGAACTTACAAGATCTGAACAGGGTGGTTCATGACAGATGCTCTTGGAGTTCGCTGACTTGAAGGCACATAACAACAAGCCCCATTGAATAAGTGAGATTTACTTCTGAGTAGACATTTTTGGAATTACAGTGCGAGCCCTCAGAATCTTTTCTCCGTTCTCCCAAAACAGCACTCCACTTACCTGGGAGTAAGCCCCACTGAACTCAATGAGATTTACTTCTGAGTAGACAATTTTCCTCCTTCCTTCCCTGAAGCTCACTGCTAGCACACAGAACCTCCACTCCACTTACCTGGGAGTAAGCCCCACTGAACTCAGTATGATTTACTTCTGAGTAGACATTTTACCGCCTGCCTTCCCTCAAGCTCACTGCTAGCACACAAGCACCGCTCCACTTACCTGGGAGTAAACCCCACTGCACTCAATGGGACTTACTTCCGAGTAGACTTTTAAAAAATTGCAGAGTCCTTCAAAGCTCCCCCCCCCATTTTTTGACTCTTTCCCACTCACCTCCATTCTCCTGCTGCTTTCTCCCTCCATTGGCCATTTTGTCTCTTTCTCTTACGTGCTTCCTCACACAAAGCAAGCTCAGCAGAAGGCCAGTGTGAGTCACATGTCTGTTGCCCACCAATCACAGGAGCAGACTTCCCCTGCTTCCTCCAAGTAACTGGAAGTGGAAGGGGAAGGGGAAGGGGAGGGAGAGTGAACAAAAGAACTCTTCTGCGCATGCGGTACGTTATAATACACGGCAATGCATTTTTTAATAAATTAATTAAAAATAAACCATGCCTTTTTTTAATTTAAACCTACTACAGATGAAGTACTGTGTTTGGGGCAAGCTCAGGGATACCTTACAGTCATCTCTGAGTTGTAATCAACGACAACAGATTATGACAATTTCTCAAGAAAAAAGTCCAAACAGCTTCTAGTTTTTCTCTCTCCCATTTTTCATTTTAACCTGTGGATTCTCCATGGGGGGGGGGGGTTGTGTATCACCAAGAAAACTTCCAGAGTTGTAGAGCAGGCGATTCTGAATCCAACAGTATAAGACTTGTAAGTTTTTCTTTTGAATTGGGACTATACAAAGCACCAGAATGGGGTGGGGTGGGTATTTTCATTTAACATGGTAGAACGCGAAAAATCCCTACTGACTATAGTATACTGAGATGCCTGTGTGCCAGTGTGTGCGTTTACCCAAGAAAGCAGGCTTTTACCCTGCATTGAGATCACTGAGACTTAAGACTAGTAAAATAACAAAAGCTACTTTATTTATAGAAATACATGGTAGACAGAAAGGCTAACAAAGTTGGAGGCGCAACGCCCAGGTGTTTCCTCTCTCTCGGACAGTCGAAAAAGAGAAGGGGAAAGGTCAGAAGGAGGAGGGGCAGATAAGCTTCCCTAAGCATATCAATGTAATGTCAGTCAGAGCATCACAGGTAAAGGTAGACAAGCCCAGTCATCGGGATGACCCTAACGCTATTTCCCTTCTGGAACATAAACAAAAGAACAAAACAGGAGTTGCTCTTGACCCACTTCCAACATTATCTCTTTCAGCAAATCATACTGTCTCAGGGCTTCTCTGCACGATAAAAAAGTGGGCCCAACAGCAGTTTATACTTAGCAAGATACATATTGTTAATTCTTTCTCTCTCCCACCCCCATTTTAGAGCATAACAGCTTTAGTTCTTAAATAATGGGACTGGATGAATACATCATGCAGTGGATAGAGCAGAACAATATTGTGGAATCCCCCCCCCATATTAAAAAGATACATGAGTGGGGAACAGTAGTGGTATTGTATCTGAGTTGCTCACAACTAATGAAGTTGTACTTTCCAATAAGTTCTTGTACCACAGTCTTACAACCACATTGGAAAAAACACCATCCCAACAGGCCCAACGCTGGATGGGCAGGCTGGGGATTGCATTTTTCTAGCGATAAAATGCTGGAAGGAAAGTATGGTTTTTGTACAACAAATTACTTTATGAAGGCAAAAATGTTTGCATCTCTTTGCAACAATAGAGTAACAATAACACTTTAATCATGTTATAAAATTATCAACAGAAAAACACAAATATTGTGTATCTGCTAAATGTCCTGTGAATTCACACATTCATTTTGATTGTGACAATTGTGCAACCCTATAGAGTTGAGGTCGATTAATTGATTGATCAATTAGTTAATGGACTAAAACTCACACAATTGATTGATTAGCATTTTAATCATTAATCTATTGCTTAAACTTGCATGTGACTTAAAAGCAGTATTTCTGAAGCATACTTTGTTTTTGCAACAAATGTGTTGTAGCAGGCATAATCCTTGAAGAGGCATTTCCTCTGTATATATAGACAGAAAAAAGGGGATGCCTGTTTTAAGATAGCACTTGCCATCTGCAGTTTTTTTAAACTAATTGTATAACAAATTATCTATATATAGATATAGATATGATACACACAAACACGTATATATAGTAGTCCAATTAATAATTGATACAATGCTTACATCCCATAATGTGTCTGCCTTGCAACTATTTCATAATACTGTAAGCAAAACCCGATTCAGCATAAGTTACTAGGACAGGCTGTTATGGGGGCATTCTAGGTCTGTGCATTTGCATTAATGAGCTTTAGTCAAGAATCATACCCACTGTCTGGATATGCAGTTATCGGTGTTGGTAAAGCAATGCTCTGTTATTTTGTGAATGTGGGAGTGCATTTAAATGCATATATAAGATGCATACCCTCCTGAGTTAAAACAGATTAACTGCTAGAGGTGTGTGTGTGTGGGGGGTAGCTCTGAAGAACTATACTGTATATGAAGAACTATACTGTATAGTGGATCTCCAGTATTTCTCCAAAAGGCAAAACAAGGTTAGTGGACAGTGGTTTAACAGGGACAGGTACTAGAAAACAGAGACAATCCTTGGTAAAAAGGGACAGTGGAGTATATGCCACTCACAGAGCAATCCTGTGTAGGAATTACTCCTAGTTAGGTAGGACTTATTCCTAATGAAATATGCATAGGATTGCAGCTTCAGATATCTAAAAGTATGAGAGAGCTGTGAAGTCTGGAGAAGTTTACTGCGTGTGAAAACAACCAACTTGTAGTACTTTAAAGGCTGATTAATTAATTGTGACAGGAGCTTTCATAGGCTGGAGCCTATTTCTACTGGTCTGTGGACAGTGAAGATGCTGGGTATGATGTGTGTAAAAGTGAAGCCAGTACTACAACAAATATCTATCTATCTATCTATCTATCTATCTATCTATCTATCTATCTATCTATCTATCTATCTATCTATCTATCTATCTATCTATCTATCTATCTATCTATAAGGAGATGCTGAGCACTGAACTTGACCTATGGTTCCTTCCATCCAGACCATTATTATGAATGTGCTCTTTGCACTGAAACATTATAAGAGGCCACCGTGGTGGCCTATTTGGACCTCACCTTGCTATCTCTCTCAGTGGTAGTGACATCTGTGCCTCTCAGAGGGTATTGCTGCTACTAGGAAGATAGAGGGAGCAAGACAGAGCAAATTCTGTAGCTGCTGTCTCTTGCACTGGTCTCTCGTACTGGCGTACACAGACTGGATAGAGTCACTGTGTAGATAGTGTCGTAGAATTTAGTCACTAGGTGGCATTGGACTTAGTTGTATCTGGGTGGAGTCAGAGACAATAAAACACCCTTTGCCAATCTGGAGCCTTCCAGATGTTTTGGATTCCAACTCCCATCAAGCCAGTCACTATGGCCATGATGGGTATCAGATTGGCAAAGGCTGCAATAAAGTTATTGTCCAGCTGCCTGACTGGTGTGTTCTCTAAGCCTTCCATGACAGCTACGCAGGCCTTTTTTGGCCATAATTCTAATGAGTTTAAATCAGTTTGCAATCTTCCTTCTGTCTTTGCTCTTTGAGCCAGTTTAGGTTTTCCAAATCCAGACCCTGAGAAGGCCCTTACGCTTATATGGGATGCATAGTAGTAAACTAACACCAAGCCTGTTGTGCCACACCATCATCTTATATGAACTGATGGTATACTTGGATTGTTTCCACATTAGTCCTATTCTCTGGAACTGCCATCCTTGCTCACTCACTTTTTATAGAGACGCAAGTGAGGGTCTGTTAATCACCAACTGCAGTGGCATAGTGGAGAGGGAACACAGCGAGGCAAAGAGCTGGAGTAATGATGTCATCTGCCATAAATGAAAAGCTCTGGCAAGTGAATGCCAAGATAACACAGACTTCTGTTCCTTTTCTTTGATGGAGTTTCTACTTTATGCTAGCAGTTTTAAACAGTAGCACTTTGCAAGATTGGGTCTTGCATTTCTAATTAAAAGCTAAATGTTAACTTTCAATTTTCTGAAGATCTTTGGTTAAAGCTCAGTGTGTTTTGCAAGTTTAACCTATACAGGAAGAAATACATACCACTGAGGTCAATGGAGCTTTCTTTCAGGTAACTATGCATGGGACTGCAATCATTTTATTTAAAAAAAAATCTATAAAAAAATTCCTTTGTGAAATATGTTCTTAATTTTTGTAGTAAAAATTCTCTGTACAGCTGCCTGCATTTTTGGATTCTCCTTAGGAGTAGCTAGTGGGCTATCAAGATGAGCTCCTGAACTTCAAAAGTTACCACTGACAAATTTATGGAGGATCAGGCTATCAGTGGCTTCTAGCCGCAATGCCTATGTCCTATATCTACTGTTGGGAGGCAGTATACCTCAGAATGCCAATTGCCGGGAATCATAAGTGGAGAGAGTGTTGTCGCACTCATGTGCTGCATGTAGGCTCGCCATAGGCATCTGGTCGGCCACTGTGAGAACAGGATGCTGGACTAGATGGCTCATTTGCCAGGCAGGAAAAGGGAGGCATTGGGACAAGCAATAAAGGAATCCACAAATGCCGTCTTACTGCAGCCAACCCCATTAGCTCAATGTATATACCAAACACATTGTCCTCCACCAGCTGCCAGACCTAGCCATATATACCAGGACTGAGAGTCCCATCCTGAGGCTAGCTGTGGCACAGTGGGGCAGGGAAAAGATTCCTAGATGGCAAACTCTATTAGCAAAGAAACAACACCAGTTAAAAAAGTAAATGCTTTTATGAAACAGCATGAGAGAGACAGAGATTTCTAGAAGCAAGACCGATTAATAGGTTGCCCAAGAGTGTCTTGTCCCAGCAGATCTCGTGTCCTCAAAAGTTCCATGAAACGCAGCAGAGTTCCATCATTATGCTGGATGGGTTCAACAATATGTATTGTATGTCCAGCAGATTGCAGAAGGGACAGGACCCACTATAACATGAAGATTGTCAATTCCACAGAGGAATAGCTGGAATAGCTGGAATCACACTGGTCACTGAGAAGTCCTTACCAATGAACTTGTTGAAGGGCTAGCTGTGGAGAGCCAAGAGAGAGATACGGACATTAATGACTAAAGGTCAGCAGTTGCACCCAGTCTCTGGGTCAGATATTCAATACTGACTGAGAAGCAGTGCCACCACTCCTCATGCCCTTGCCTCAGCCTCCCCTCCTCCTGTTAGGCAAGAGAATATAGTGATTGAGGCAGTACTACTTAACCCTTTCTCCATAGGGAGTTGCAGCGCACATCTGTGTGTGCAGTGACTGTTTGGTCTGCTCCTGGTAGCTGGGCTCTCCTCCTCCTGCAAGGCAAAAGTGATCATGAGTTTTTGGCCAGCAGTAGCAATGGTTGGAGTTCAGTACCTCACATTTGCCAATAGAAAGCTTACTGGCATGTGAGTGTGCATGGTCACTTGCCCCCTTCCCCATTCTGCATACTTACCCTTCTGCTGACTGTGTGGAAGATGCTGCTTCTAGCTTTAGAGGGAATGAGTGATATGGGAGGCACTTGCAGTGATTACACTTAGAGGTATTAGAGTACTCCTCCTCCTTTGCTTATTTTTGCAGCCTGCTTTGTCCTAGAGCATCCTCAGTTGTAGGAGTGGAGTGGGAGTTGTGAATGGGTGCTTTTGTAGGGAATCCTGAAGCAGATAACCTGGAAGGGTTCTGGGAAAACAACTGTTCCTTATTTGCTCTTCCTATAGTTGTCCTGGGATCTTTGTGCAAAGTGCTCCCTTATTTTGCAAAGGGCCCTTTCTTCATTAGTTCCCATCACCAAGCTTTCCTCTTGTATAAAGTGTGCACAACATAAGGCCAGACATAGCCCCAAGTATCACACCCCTTTATTTAACTAATGAGTCCCCTGCCAGGGTTTTATGTGTTGATGTCCTGTGTTTGGTTGCAGTTAGTCAGAATCCAATATTTCATTGCAGCAGTGTAGGCAGAGCAGGAGGAGATGGCGGAGGGGGTCAGCAGTTTATTTTTGCTCTCCGTTGGGTTCAACAGGACTGTTTTGATTTACATCTTTTTTGCTAGCATAATGCCAAGAGTATAGTCTGAGACAGGTTAAGATTTTGATTAAGCCCACTCCTCCTTGACATTACCCAGATGCCACATATTTCTGCTCCTCAGCCTAGAGATGTGAAGGCCCAGGAAAAAAACTGGAAAAATTAGGGGAAAGAGACAGTTTTTTAAAAATAATTCTGGGAAAAAACCTGTAAAATTCAGAAAAACTGGGGGGGGACTGTTTTTGTCCCCATTTTTCTGTCCACCCTCCCCCCCAACCTTCACATCTCTACCTCCACCACTGCGCTCGACGTCCAAGGCCCTTCTCCGGGTCCCAACTCACAGAGAGGCCCGGAGAACAGTAACTAGATCTAGGGCCTTTTCAGTGGTGGCCCCCGAACTATGGAATGCCCTCCCAGATGAGATACGCCTGGCGCCTTCTTTGTTATCTTTTCAGCGCCAGGTAAAAACCTACCTCTTCGCCCAGGCATTTTAAGCTTTATTTTATTTCAATTTTAAACTTAAATTGCAATTGTAATTTTATCTTAATTGTTATTCTAATCTTGTTCTTAAATATGTTCTTATAATTGTATAGTGCAATCCACACTTGCTTGTATTTTAAATGTGTTTTATCTTGTTGTACACCGCCCTGAGAGCTTGTTGCTATAGGGTGGTCTAGAAATGTAATTAAATAAATAAATAATAAATAAATAAATAATAGAGTTTCATCAGTGATGGGGATACACCGGCATAACTTTGACATTGTCTGTTTTTATGATGTTTTATAGTGTTTTTAGTGTTTCTGTTTCCCGCCCTAGGCTCCTACTGGGAAGAAGGGTGGGATACAAATTGGTTAGACAGACAGACAGACAGACAGACAGACAGACAGACAGACAGATAGATAGATAGATAGATAGATAGATAGATAGATAGATAGATAGATAGATAGATAGATAGATAGATAGATAGATAGATAGATAGATAGATAGATAGATAGATAGATAGATATCAGGTTCCTAATGGTGGCACGTCTCCAAGATCTGCTGAGGAATGAAACTTAAACAAATCCTAAGCCCTTCCAGTCTGGATAATTTAAGCAGTGACCTCCAGTAGCATCTGTTATAAACCATCCCGTTGAGATTGTGTAAATTCAGGTCTGTGGCTTCCTTTATGGAATCAATCCATCTCTTGTTTGGCTTTCCTCTTTTTCTACTTCTTTCTGTTTTTCCCAGCATTATTCTCTTTTCTCGTGAATCATGTCTTCTCATTATGTGTCCAAAGTATGATAACTTCAGTTTCATCATCTTAGCTTCTAGTGATAGTTCTGGTTTAATTTGTTCTGACACCCAATTATTTGTTTTTTTTACAGTCCATGGTATGCGCAAAGCTCTCTTCCAACACCACATTTCAAATGAGTTGATTTTTCTCTTATTCACTTTTTTCACTGTCCAACTTTCACATCCATTCATAGAGACCGGGAATAACACGGTCAGAGCCCTAAATGCAATAATACAGCCACTAGTACGTAGGGACAAAAGAACTGTTACAATAGTTATTGTATAGAAATAGAAGAGGACAATAAAAATGGTAGAACAAGAGCCCTATTCCACAAGATTAGAGAAATTAAAGTGAAATTCAAACCAAGAGTAGGGATGTTGAATAATCAACAGGGGAACACACTGACTGACAGAGATGAAATAAAAGGAAGATGGAAGCAATACACTGAAGAACTATAGAAAATGATGCAAGGATGACAGATTCATTCACGGAGGAACCGATGAAGAACCAGAAATTTTAGAATGTGAGGTGAAAGCTGCTATGACGAATACTAGTCAGTTAAAATAAATACCTAACCATAACAGTGAAACTATGTCTTATCTCATAAACTCCGCTGGTATTAATGGAATTCACAAGCTCCTGAATGATATCAATATTTCTATAGAAATTTTGATCTGTGCTCATAAAGGCTGTTACTGGAGGCCAATCCTGTCTCTTATGCTTGTACTCCTCTTCCCTCCCTTCCCCTGCCCCATATATGGATTGTTTTTAAGAAAATGTAACATGCTACTTACACTGATTCTTATGTCTGTGGACTATGTCAAATGTAATAAGATGTGTGTTATGTCTGTGGACTATGTCAAATGTAATATTAGGTTGTATTCAATGTATGCAAAGATGCATTAGTGCAAGGATTTCTTCTTGTGCAACGGAATGTGTTCTCTCTCTCCCCCCCCCCAATCTGTTCTGGGGTTTCCCCCATCCTTCTGGAGCAGATATGGGGACAGTGCAGGGCATGTGGAGGGGGAGTGAAGAGGGGTGAAATCCTGTTGTGTTAGTTCAAATCCTTGCACTAGCACAACTATTTAGTTACATGACTGCCCATTCACTATACTTTTTCTAATATCCACTATTTTTACTGAATTCCTGTTTTTATACCATTTTACTATTTTAATGGTGTATCTCTTTTATGATAATACTTTATTGTTTTCATGTTGTAGTTTTTTTTACTGCTTAGAGA
Organism: Rhineura floridana; assembly: GCF_030035675.1. Classification (NCBI taxonomy): domain Eukaryota; kingdom Metazoa; phylum Chordata; class Lepidosauria; order Squamata; family Rhineuridae; genus Rhineura; species Rhineura floridana. The sequence goes on from NC_084480.1 coordinate 149,744,267, forward strand.
TTTTTAAATATTAAGTGGTTTAGAAATGCTTTTAAATAAATAAAATAATAAATATGTATCCATCCTTTATAAGGATGGCTACATTGTGGATCATGTGTTCAAAAAGAAGAAGAGGTGGATCATAATAATTAAGAAGATTGTGTGCCTTTAAATTAGGGGATGGACAGATATAATCTTCATAGATGCAGTCTACTAAACCTGCTGCACAGCTTCCATTAATGTCAATACAGCTTGCATAGCAATAGTGGAGATCCTGGTGGGTTGCTTTCCATTCATATTAAGGACCACATTAAGGTCAGTATGTTGATAGCATTAAAATTATAGATTGGGCACATGTTCAGCTGCAGATAAGATAGCTTTAAGGAATGTTAAGTTCAGAAACTGGGTTTCCTGCATTGTCAAGAGGTTGGACTAGATGACCTTTGAGGTACTTTCCAATTATATGATTTTATTATATTTTAACAGATGATATGGATACCTGAGAACAAGTGGCTATAAAATTGTATATTTGTAAAATGATACTAGTATTATGGGATGTGCTACGTATACGTATAGATAATATATCAACACTTTTTATTTTGTGATGGCAGTCCTATGTTTTAAAACTGAAGTGGGCTGAATTTTCAGAGATCTAGGTGTATAAAAAAGGAGTGGAAAGAATAATTTTTAGGAGAAGCTCATGTATGTGATCCTCACTGAAGTTCATGTTAGTACAATGAGATTATTTGTGATCCACAATGTAGCCATCCTTATAAAGGATGGATACATATTTATTATGTATTATTTGTTATCTCATACATATTTGGGAATACCATGCTATATACTCCTGTGCTGTCAATCTGTGTGAGGGCTGTGTGGAATTGTAGAGAGGTGAAGTCTGCTTAGAGGCCTTGTAATCAGACTATGAGGGTCTGACTTCTAACGTCTGTATTGGAGTGTATGAAAGATTATGGGATGTGCAGAGTCTGTATCATCTGAAGGAAGAATAGAGAATCCTGGCAGACTTTACCAGACTATTATGGGATGTGCCATTGGCCCTGTGCCCCCAGTGGTTATTATGGTCTGTGCACTTCAATGGGGGATGGGGTACCTTTATAATATCCATGCCAAATGTTTTCTTAGGGTGTAGCTTAAGGAGATGATGACCTGGAGGGTCACTGGGTGTTGTGCGCTGCTTAGCAGGGTCCTCTCTTCATTCTGTTTTGTCTGGACTAGGGAAGAACAGTGTGACGGTGATTATTATGGGTTGTGTGAAGGGGGGGGGAGAGAGAGAAATGCAGTAAGTGCAAGCATTGTAGGCTGTGGCGAAGAGTTGCTGACAGTATTATGGGATATCTCACTGGACGGGGACTATTATGGGATGTTTGTCTGAGGGGGGAGGAAAGAGGTGGAAATGGTTAATATTATGGGATGTCTTGGATGTGACTATTATGGGATGCCATGGGGCTCTTATGGAATATTTCAGTGAGGCAGGGTTAGATGGAAAGGGAGGAGTGCTTGTTATAGGATGCCAGACTTGGCAACGGGTGTGATTATTATGGGATATGTCAGTGAGTGAGTGATGGGGGAGATTATTGTGGGTTGTTGGAAGAGCAAGGGAAGGGGAAGAGGGTAGGTAGCAACTATTATGGGATGCTCAGGGCAGTGAGACGGGGGAGGAGGGGGAGAGAAAGGAGAGAATGTGATTATTATGGGATACCTCGATGGGGGAAGGGTGACTATTGTGGTATGTATGAGTAAGGGCGAGTATTATGGGATGTTTCCGGATGGGGGGAGAGTGTATTACTGGACGGTCCCCCGCAAGGACTATTATGGGATGTTTTGGAAGGGGGGAGGAGAGTGATTATTATGGGATGCAGGGCTGGGCTGGGCTCTGAGCGGGGAGTTTTGTGGACAGGGAAGTATTATGGGATGGCTCAGTTGAGGGGGGGGGTTACTGAGGTGACGGAGGTGGGACCGTCGCCAAGGTACCGGGGCATATTATGGGATGGAGGCGGGAGTGTGGGGGAGAGGGGAGGGGCTTGGCTGGGCCTTTTTTTTCCCCTTTAAGAGGCGGCGCTGGAGCCGGAGCCATTTTCCCTTCAGCGGCGTCGAGAAATAAGAAGCCGGGGCGCCCTGAGTCGGGTGAGGGCGGGATGGGGGCGAAAGCCCCATAGATATTGGGGTGGTGGGAAGAAGGAGGACGGTTCCCCAGGTTCTGTGCTGCACCAATAGCTCCCCCCCTGCCCAGGGACAACCCGCCTAAGGGAGGCGGAGTGCCCCACCTCGCCAGCCCCCCCCGTAGCCTCTTCTGCTGGGACGAAAAGGGGGGTCTCTGCCGTTTGGGGGCTCGGGAATGTTGCCCCCCTCTTGATCACTCCCTGATCCAGAGCCTAACACACGTGTTAGGAGGGCGCCTTGTGGGTATTATCTGTTTAGCTGCTCCTCCTTTCTCTATTTTCTCTCTCCTCCACCCCATCTCGAATAAGGGAGGAGACCTCTTCGCCCGCCGCCCCCCATCTCCCAAAGATCGACCGGTGTCCCCAATTTCTTGGCCATGCCCTCAAGAATGGCCATTCTGCCCGCCCCCGATGCTCTTAGAGTTGCGGTCTTTTTCTCTTCTCTGTCGCCCCCCCCCTGCCCCCATTGCTAGGAGTGGGACGGGTCAGACAAGTTTCTCCGCTTTCCTTTAAGCGCCCCTGCCTTTTGTTTTTTGTTTTGTTAAAACTAATTTTCCAGAATATTGATAATATGCTTCATCTGGCACTGGACATTCTGGTCACAAATAAAGTATGAAGGAGAAACTCTTAGATTGCCCATAATGTAAACATGGTAGTTTTAGCAAGAGGGGAACGGTCAAGAGGTAGGTTTAGAATTCCTTGAAAGGTATTTGGGGTGGTGATGGGTTGTTTCAGGCTTTGTTTCACCAAGGAATTCTGTCTGTCTAAACTACAGGTTGAACAGAACTGGAAATCCCAAAGTTGATGTTCCAGTCAATCTGCTTACAATGGGACAGTGACTCGCACTAATTTGGCATTAGCCTGAAGGCCATCTTAGTTGGGTGCTTGGGCCAGGTTGCTAGTTAACTGCTTGGCCCTCCCTGGTGCTGCCTTTCTCCAGGGTGCCCTACAGAGAGTCAAATGTTTTTGGCTCTTTATTATAACAAGGCTGTGACTTTAAGCCCTCTTATGCTTCTCTCTTCCTACAGCACGTTGCTGGCATTAGCAGCAAGGAGGTGCCAAGATAGCAAGAGCTGCTTGAGGCCCAGGATTGCCCTCTGAATCAGAGGACATGGCGTCGGGCATGGGATCCCCATCGCCATGCTCAGCTGGCAGCGATGAGGAGGAGATGGAGATCCTGCTGAACAACAGCATCCACCAACACCAAGGTATGCATACCAGCTAGCATAATAGAATTGACTTCATTTTGGGTTTTTTTTGATGGCTTTTCTTTGAACCAAAAGAGTTCTCTTTTGTTGTATGTTTTGAACCAGTAATGACATATTCTTCCAATTCCTCTTTTACCGGGGGAGGGGGGTCTGAAACACTGGCCTTAATCCAAGGACATGGGTTAATGGGTTTGACCTGGAGGTAGTATCTTGCCCTGTGTTCAGTCTTTGATGCATTCTGATAGCTATGCTATGTAGTCATTATAAAAGAACTTGGTAGTTAGGATCTGAGGCTGGGGAAAAGAACAAAAATTGTTTTGAACTTTTTACTTGGGCTGTAGATTAATCATTGACTGCTATTGCTGCTGATGTTTTAGATGTCTTATTTGCTTGTCTCTTTCCATTGCTTCTGCTGAATTCTCCTCCTCCCTGGAGAGGGCTTCCTGTAAAATGTAGCTTGTCATACTAGCTTTGTTTTTGAATGAATATGAGTAGTGGCTGCAAAAAGACATTGCACAAGGGAAAGTTCTGTTTACTAGGAGCTCCTATGTGTATGTGATAGAAAGCATCTCGCTCCTTATTATTGCATCCTTTTTCTAAACGTGTGATGGAGTTCATTTGGGGGACTTATGAGGGCAAGGAGAACCTTGCAAGTGGATCAACAAGAATTGAGGATGGAAGGCATGAGTGATGAATTCTTATCAGGCACAAATTTCATCCAGGCTGCTTTGAAAGGAAATATGAGATGGGAGAGTACCTGGCTTTCTTTCTCTTGCCCACTTGAGAGCTCAAATATGTCCAAAGTGATCTGTGCCCTGGGCTGTCTCATGACCCACTTTTCTTCCCAGCCACACCCATGGTAGCTTACTTCACAGCTGCTCACATTAGTGCTGTTTTTTGGGTTGAATGTGGCCTGCACCATGAGATGGCAAGATGTGAGCAATACATAGAAGTTTTCAGAAGAATTGTATTTGAGTGCAGTTGTATGAAGTTTCCATCTATTGATTTGGGTTGAGGGCAAGTGGATCCTAGGAATATGATGGGAGTTTCCTGGCTTCTGAAGTGCTTGTCGCACCTTGACCAATTGAGAGCTATATCACCTTGTTACCTCCAGTTTGCAGACTGTTCTTTCTGTCTCTCAAAGTTCAGGAGAGATAGGGATTGTGTGTATTTGAGTTCACAGGCCAAAGAGGGAAATGGCTCTCTCTTGGAGTACCGTTGCTGGATGTTAGAAGGCCTAGAGAAAGAGGTAGAGGTGATGTTTTGGTCCAGAGGGTTTGGGAAACTGCTCCTGACTGAAGTGCATGGGGAAGGTAGAAAGATGGGAAAGTCATGATGGAAAAAATACTTCTGACACAGGATATATTTGCTGGTTTGGGAATGCAGGACTCCACCCTGCGCAGTTTCCCCTCTGCTCCTTGTCCTTCGATTGCAGCAACTGCTGTGACCTGTAGCTTCCCCCATCCTGCCCAGTGCTTGTGGTTAGGAGGCCATTTTCCCTTGGAGGGAGAGCTTGTGACTCTGGCTGCGTGTAATGGGCGGGGGTGGCTGATGAGGGGGGAGGGGAGGGAGAATGCCTGGTTACTGTGGATCCTGTCACAAAGGAAGCTGCCGGCTGGCTGTGCCCCTCTGGGCTTTGGGAGGTGGGGGGTTGGAAGAACAGATGGGAGTGTGGTCTGTCGGGTTAAGGAGTGACAGTGACGTGCTGTGTGTGCACGCGCATGCACGCACATGAGAGGGGATGAGTTAAAGCTTGCATTTGCATAGAGAGGAGGAGATTTGTGAGTTGAAAGAGGATTGGCACCTGGGCATGCACCTTACTGCTCACAACCTCCATTTCAATCTAGGTAAGATGGAAGAGTCAAAACTGCTTCCTGTTGAGTTTGCTGTAACCTGTAAAGGTTTCTTCAGGGGATTCTGAGAAATGGGGGAGAGAGTGCTTGTTGTACCCTGATCATTTTTAGCAGATGTGTCTGAGGTTTTTTTCTTGCTTGTAGATGTATATTTTTCATTTGCGAGGGGCATGTTAAGGGATGGAGGAGTCAGTGCATTGCTGTTTAATTGTATTTATAAGGCAGAACTGGCAATCCCACCCCATATACACGGTCTGCCTAGTAAACGTCGCAAGACGTCACCCTAAGAGTCGGAAACGACTCGCACTATAAGTGCGGGGACACCTTTACCTTTTTTTACTATTCCTATTCTTTATTTGCTGTGTTGCTGGACTAAAAAAATGCCTTCCATGTGGAGCAACTTCACTAGGCAAGTAGTGGAGGAAGATGCACGAAGCCAGTTAGTTGATGATATGGCAGTAGTTTTTCAAACTATGGGGTGAGCCCCCCTTGTGTGTGCAGGACACCTGAAGGGCAGATACAAAGTCCCAGAGATGAAAAAGATCCTGAGGCAGGTGGTGCCTTGACATCTAGGTTGGTTTGAATGCCCCTGAGCAAGGGACCCTCTCTGAGTTGCATTAGGTTTGTAGGGATTACTCCTTTCCTTGCTGCCCTATTATCCCATTCTGATTTGGGAAGAAACTAACGTAGGAAGAGCTGTTTTATTTCAATCAGTGCTTTCTGTATGTGGTTTTAGGAGAGGATCAGAGATACCTTGTTCTTTTTAATCTGTTGATCCCAGTTTTGGACTAGTGCTCCAGTCCATAGTTCTGCTATTGCATTTAAAGGAGGTTGCACACAAGAATCTCACTCAGGGAAAAACCATCGTATCGGGGGTGGGGGGTGGGGATGGGGAGCATAAGGTAGGAGTAAAAAATGGCCCCAGTTCAAAAAGTTGTGAGAAGTGATGCTCTCCATTTGTGAGTTCTTATCCCCTGCTGCCTTTATACCTTGCTTCAGAGCCTGAAGAAGAGCCAGAGGAAGAGCTGTTATCAGAGGCAGAGATACCAAAAATCAAGAAGAAGAAGAAGCCCAAGAAGCTGAAGGAACCTAAAGTACCCAAGCTTAGTAAGCGCCAGAAAAAAGAGGTAAGGAATAGAGTAGGACTTGTGGCTGATGGGAGGATGAGGAAGAGAAAACCTGCTTAATGTGCCGATGACTCTGCGTGTTCATTTCATTAGGCCAGCCTTTCCCAACCAGTGTGCCTCCAGATGTTGGACCACAATCCCCATCTTTCCTGACCATTGGCAATGCTGGCTGAGGCTGATGGGAGTTGTGGTCCAACAACATCTGGAGGCACACTGGTTGGGAAAGGCTGCATTAGGGTCTGGCATCCTTTTGGAAACAACACTGTTCTGGTGCTGATTAATGTGGCTTAATTCTTTCCTTCTCCTCCATCCCAGCTTGGAGACAGCTCTGGCGAAGGAAATGAGTTTGTGGAGGAGGAAGAGGAGGTGCTGCTGCGCTCAGACAGTGAGGGAAGTGACTATACCCCCGGTAAAAAGAAGAAGAAGAAACTTGGGCCTAAGAAGGAGAAGAAGAGCAAAGCCAAGCGCAAGGAGGAGGAGGAGGAGGAGGATGAAGATGATGACTCCAAGGTGAGAAGGGAAACTTCTCAGATGTCCCACTAGTAGAATTGGAAGGGGCCTATAAGGCCATTGAGTCCAACATGAACAAGTGAGCCCACTGCTCCCATAATGCTTCCCCAGCTCCTCTTCTTTGCTTCTGAACCCTATTTTTGGTGCGGTGGTTGGATGGGCAAAACACAAGGTGCTGCTAAAAGAGGGTGAAATTTTTCTTGTGGCCTAAAGGAATGCCTTATCCTCCTTTTGTAGGGTTGGGGTGTGTGTCTCATGTTTGTCTTCCTTTTGTCCAGTCCTCTTATAAACTTCCTGCTGATCCTGTTTTTCTTTTACTAGTTTCCTGCTCAGGACAGGAAAGTGTCTCCTTGTTGAGACTATTGTCTCCTTGTTTAGCTACCTTTTCTGTTGCTTTCTCCAGGAACCTAAGTCTTCTGCCCAGCTTCTAGAGGACTGGGGCATGGAGGATATTGATCATGTCTTCACAGAGGAGGATTATCGCACTCTTACCAATTACAAGGCTTTTAGCCAGTTTGTCAGGTGCATCATTCTGTCTTTTTATATCTTGGGAATACAGGGTAGGAAAGATTAATAACCTGGGAGATGCTATGATATTGAATTGAAGCGTATGATCTGAAAGTCTCACTTCAGTTGTTCCTTGAATGGCAACTAGACATGCTACTGTTTCTCTGTCTTGGTACCTCATCTTAGTAGGAAACAATACTACCTGTCTTACAGGATTGTCGTAAGAATGCCGCTCTAGGCTCCTACTGGGAGGAAGGGTGGGATATAAATCTAATAAATTATTGAGGTAATGTATGTGAATTACTATGAAAGGTATAGGGAAAATACTATATAAATTATCATAGTATGCAATACTTGAGTGCTACAGAATTAATAGATTACCCTAGGAAATTGGTTAGGGTGCAGTTCTAACCCTACTTAACTAGAAATAAGCCTCAGTGAATTCAGCAGGACTTCTGAATAGACATTGTTAGGATTGTGCTGTTAGTTATTACTCATAAAAGGATGAAAGGCTAAAATAGGGTTACTTAAGTAATTGACCACAATTACTTAAGAAGAAGAATCGGTAGAGTTTTAGGAATATTCCTAGCTTTTCTTATGCTAACAATGTTCTTTTCCCTATGTTGATTGGCTTCAGAAGGAAATGGAGTGGCTAATAATGTTGAGAAATGGTTGTAAAGTTTGAGCTTCCTGAAGTCCACATTGTCCAGCAATGCTCTTTTATTTCTCTTCCCCCACACAGGCCGCTTATCGCTGCCAAGAATCCAAAAATTGCTGTCTCAAAAATGATGATGGTACTGGGGGCTAAGTGGAGAGAGTTCAGCACAAACAACCCCTTCAAGGGGAGCTCTGGGGCATCAGTGGCAGCGGCTGCAGCTGCTGCTGTGGCTGTGGTGGAGAGCATGGTGGCTAACGTGGATGCAGTTCTTCCTCAGCCTCCAGTTGAAGTCCCACTTCGGAAGGCAAAGACCAAGGAAGGCAAAGGTGATCATAGAGGGTTGCCATGATAGTGGGGAGGGGGGTGTTTTCATAAACACTTCACCTTATTCTAAGCAACTGTGATAAACTGTAGTGCTAAGCATGCTTCAAGTCACTTCCGGAAATATCTTAAAAGGTCTTTGGCAAAACCCTTGCCTTGTGTTCCCTTTTAAAACACAGAGCTCAGCTAGCATCTAGATACAGTAGGGCCCCACTCATACGGCAGGTTACGTTCCAGGCTCCTGCCGAAAAGCGGAAACCGCCGGAAAGTGGGGCCCTACTGTATTCCAGCTGCTGCACTCCAGCTGACAGCGATCAGCTGTAGTGCACAATCAGCTGTAGTGCGGGGAGCTCGTGCGCTACAGCTGATTGCCCCACTGGTACCACAATATTAGCAGAACGCCGAAAAGCAGGGCACCGAAAAGCGGGGCCCTACTGTACTACATAATAATGTCACCCGATGGTCTGTCTCTTAGGTCCCAATGCCCGGAAAAAACCCAAGCCCAGTCCTCGTGTTCCTGACATCAAAAAACCCAAAACCAAGAAGGTGGCACCCTTGAAAATCAAGCTGGGAGGATTTGGCTCCAAACGTAAAAGATCATCTGTGAGTTTTTCTTTTTCTGGTAAGAGGGTGGGAATTTTCTGCAGGATATGGTTGTGTGTCTGTGTGTGTGTGTGTACTGGGGGGATCTTAACAGGACTTCTCATTAGATCACAGAGACCATTTTTATGTTCGTTTATTTTTTTTTTCCTCAGAGTGAGGATGATGACTTGGATGTTGAGTCAGACTTTGATGATGCAAGCATCAACAGTTACTCTGTGTCAGATGGCTCTACCAGTCGCAGTAGCCGGAGCCGCAAGAAACTTAAAGCAGGAAAGAGGAAAAAGAAAGGTACTGAATTCTGCTCAGCTCAGAAGGGAGCTGTGTGGAATGTGTGGGGCAGGCATTTAATGATTCAGTTATTCCAAGTGTCTGAGTGGGATGCTGGGATCAAATGTATAAAATATTTGCTATTGTGAACTCTGGGAGGAAGTAAATTGAAAGACTGGGTTTTTCAAAGGGACAAGACCTTCATTGAGGAAATCTTGTGTGTATTGGGTCTTTTTATTGTATGCAATAGCCATTTTTCTGCTCTGACCCTTGGGATTCAATAATGGTATCTAGACTGCTCTCTCTGCAGCTGTGTAGTTATGTGAATTGTAAATCTTTTCTATATAGATACTCCAGCCTCATGCCATAGAGCAGTATCCTCCTAGTTGCTTGAACATGCTGCTTGCATAACTGTTTAAAAGCTTTCTCCACTATCCTGCTCTGCTAGGAGAAGAGGATTCTGCTGCAACTGTTGATGGCTACGAAACGGACCACCAGGACTACTGTGAGGTGTGCCAACAGGGGGGAGAGATCATCCTGTGTGACACTTGCCCTCGTGCCTATCACATGGTTTGTCTGGATCCAGATATGGAGAAAGCGCCAGAGGGCAAGTGGAGTTGCCCGCACTGTGTGAGTTTTGGGTTCTCAGCTAGAGGCCTGGGAAGGTAGCGTTAGGAAGATTCCCTGTTGGGACCATCAGCACATTGGTCTAACAGTTTCCCTCTCCTATAGGAGAAAGAGGGTATCCAATGGGAGGCTAAAGAAGATAACTCTGAGGGTGAAGAGATCATGGAGGATGCTGTGGGGGATGCAGAGGAGGAGGATGATCACCACATGGAGTTTTGCCGTGTCTGCAAAGATGGAGGAGAGCTTCTTTGCTGTGATGCCTGTCCTTCTTCTTACCACATCCACTGTTTGAATCCACCTTTGCCAGAGATTCCCAATGGAGAATGGCTTTGCCCACGCTGTACCGTGAGTGCTTGTGCTGTTTCACAAATTGGAAATGTAAGCTAAGTTTGTGGGATTCCCATGAGTGAGATAGTATTTGAACCTAGATGGCTCAAGTTGAGATCCTGCTCTAAAAAATATTTGACTATAAGTTTGAAACACTCACTCTGGGCAGATTAAATATTTGTGATTGAAAATGAGCTAGTACTGTGTTCATTTGCCGCTATAGAAGTCAGTTTTTGCCAAATAATTAAAAACAACTGGAAAAGTGGTTGTTTTTTCATTAATCTTGAAAGGAGCTTGAATTTAAGGTCCAAAATATATAGTCTTTAGGAACAATACTGTATACACATGAGCTGAGCTTGCCTTTCTGACACTGAAGCTGATAAACAAAGCAGCTGGAAATGTCAGCAAAATGGTGTGCAGAGGGAAAAAAAGTTTTGAAGGAGAGTGATTTCCAATGCCTTTGCTTACCTCCTCCAGTGCCCACCTCTGAAGGGTAAGGTGCAGAAGATCTTGACTTGGAAGTGGGGACAGCCCCCACTACCCACACCGGTGCCCCGACCAGCTGATGCAGACCCAAATGCACCTTCTCCTAAGCCTCTGGAGGGAAGACCTGAGCGACAGTTCTTTGTCAAGTGGCAGGGCATGTCCTACTGGCACTGCTCCTGGGTTTCTGAGCTGCAGGTAAGCAAAAGGGGCCGTAACTAAGAGCAGAGCAAAGAAGTTGACTAACCCCCCCATACTAAGATGGTACGTAACTGCATCTGCTTACATCCCAGCTGGAGCTGCATTGCCAGGTAATGTTTCGCAATTACCAGCGTAAGAATGATATGGATGAACCTCCTTCAGGAGACTTTGGGGGAGAAGAAGAGAAGAGCCGTAAACGTAAAAACAAGGACCCCAAGTTTGCAGAGATGGAAGAGCGTTTTTACCGTTATGGGATCAAGCCAGAGTGGATGATGATCCATCGGATTCTCAACCATAGGTGAGGAAAGAGGTTGAGATTGCCTTAGTCTTTGAAATTTGAAGAGTTGGATATTCCTAATATAAAAGTGGCCCTGAAAGGTCTCAAAAGGGAGAAATTGTAGCCAAGGGGTTGTAAAGACACGCATACCTTTATATATAGTTCTTTCACACTCAACACAAACATGTAAAAATAATATAAAGTCAGCAATACCAATAAAGATAAACTCAGTAAGAACCAAGTTGACCAAACACCCAACTTGACCTCCCCATCTGTGCCTGCTGTGGTTCCAATCAGTAATTTGCTATCTTATGAAAAAAGCAGGAATAAGAGACCTAGTTCTCATCTTTATACTTCTTTACATAGCTTTAATGAACATCACAGTCAGTCTGTCTGTCTTTCCTGTAGTGTGGATAAGAAAGGGAATGTTCACTACCTTATTAAATGGAGGGATCTCCCGTATGACCAGGCTTCTTGGGAGAATGAGGAGGCAGAAATACAGGATTATGACATCTACAAGCAAGCATACTGGAATCACAGGTGAGCGTGGATTTCATTCTTTATTGAACAGCAGGCAGATGAGAAAAGCCCACTTATTGGTCCCCTATTATTTATTTATTTGATTTATATCCCACCCTTCCTCCCAGTAAGTGCTCAGGGTGGCAAACAAAAGCACTAAAAACACTTTAAAACATCATAAAAACAGACTTTAAAACATTCTTAAACATATTAAAACAAAACATCTGTAAAATATATATTTTTTAAAAGCTTTACAAACATTTTCTTAAAAAGCTTTAAAAATGTATTAAAAAGCAATTCCAACATAGACGAAGACTGGGATAAGATCTCTACTTAAAAGATTTGTTGAAAGAGGAAGGTATTCAGTAGGCGCCAAAAAGATAACACAGATGGCGCCTGTCTGATATTTAAGGGGAGGGAATTCCAAAGGGTGGGTGCTACTACACTAAAGGTCAGTTTCCTATGTTGTGCGGAGCGGACCTCCTGATAAGATGGTATCTGCAGGAGGCCTTCACCTGCAGAGCTCAGTGATCAATGGGGTAAGATGGTCTTTCAGGTATCCTGTTCCCAAGCTATATAGGGCTTCGTACACCAGAACCAGTATCTTGAACTTAGCCCAGCAGCTAATAGGTAGCCAGTGCAATTCATTAAACAGCAGAATGACATGTTGGCGATACCCTGCCCCAGTGAGCAGTCTCACTGCTGCATTTTGCACCAGCTGCAGCTTCTGGACCAACCTCACATAGAGTGTATTACAGAAATCCAGCCTGGAGGTTACTGGTGCATGGACAACAGTTGTCAGGCTAGCCTGGTCCAGAAACAGCTGCAGCTGGTAAAAGACACTCTTTAACCACTGAGGTCACCTGGGCCTCTGGCGACAAAGATGGATCCAGGAGCACCCCCAGACTACGGACCTGTTCTTTCAGAGGGAGTATGACCCCATCCAAAGCAGGCAACTGACCAATTATCTGAACTGTGGAACCGCCAACCCACAGTGCCTCTGTCTTGCTACGATTCAGACTCAGTTTACTGGCCTTTATCTAGCCCACCACCGAGTCCAGGCAGGGGTCCACGGCTTGCACGGTCTCTCCCGATTCAGATGTTACATAGAGCTGGGTATCGTCAGCATACTGCTCACACCTTGCCCCAAATCTCTTGATGACTGATTCAAGGGCTTCATGTTGATGTTAAACAGCATAGGGAACAAGATGGTACCCTGCGGCACCCCACAGCACAACTGCCAAGGAGCCAAAAGACAATTGCCCAATGCTATTCTCTGAAAACAACCCTGGAGATAGGATCAGAACCACTGTAAAACAGTGCCTCCAATACCCATCTCACCAAGTCGGCCCAGAAGGATACCATGGTCAATGGTATCAAAAGCCACCGAGAGTCAAGTGAAAGTAACAGGATCGCAGTCCCCTGTCCTTCTCCCGATAGAGGTCATCCATCAGGGTGACCAAGGCAGATTCAGTCCCATAACCAGGCCTGAACCCAGACTGGAATGGATCAAGATAATCTGTTTCATCCAAGAGTACTTGCAATCGCTGCGCCACAACCCTCTCGATCACCTTCCCTAAAAAGGGGTATTTGCAACTGGTCGGTAACAGTTGCAAACCAGTGGATCCAGAGTGGGCTTTTTCAGGAGTGGTCGGATCACCACCTCTTTCAGGGTGGCTGGAACCACTCCCTCCTGCAATGATGTGTTGACCACACCCTGGATCCACTTGATCAAACCGCCTCAGCGATCTTTAATAAGCCAAGAAAGGCAAGGGTTGAGAGGACGCATTGATGGCAGCATTGTTGAAAGCACCTTGTCCTGGTTTGGTAATAATAATGGAGCATAGTTATTTTAAGACTTTTTATAGCTTTTTCTCTGAAAGGATAGGGACTCTCTACTAGGTATTTCCTTTGGAAAGGAGTTTTGTTTCTCTTCCTCCTGCTCTTGTAGTAGTTCAGAGTCTTTTCAACCCGTGGCTCTTTTCTTGCACAGGGAATTGATGAGGGGCGAAGAAGGAAGACCTGGAAAAAAGATAAAGAAGGTGAAGTTGCGGAAACTAGAGAGGCCCCCAGAAACACCAACCGTGGATGTGAGTTACTAGCTTCACAGGATATGTGGATGGGTGGAGGCAAGAAAGGGAAACAACACAATAGTCCTGCAGTTTGTATGTTCAAGATGAGAGAGAACATGTTCTGTAGCTGAAGTGAAAGCTATATATTTCCAGTGCTCTTGACCACCATGGCAAGCCTTTGCAATTTCTATGCATTCTTTAGAAACTTGTCCCTGGACTAGTTTTGATGGTGCTAAGTAGTGGATGAAAGTGATGCCCCCTTGGGTAATATTTTCTGGGTTTTGTTTTGCTGAGGATGAAGGAGAGGTCCAATTCACCAGCCTTCTATGAACTTACTGCTCTACCAGGGTGAACTAGCCTTCACCAGAGCTGCTGCTGCTGCTACTACTAAATGTCTTGCATAGTATTAGAAGTCTACTAGGTCCTGTACAGAATACAGAATTTACACCATTCCTGCTGGACAAAATCACTCTGACTTTGCAAAGGAAGCATCAAGCTTCCTTTTGGTTCTGTCTGTTCCTGTCCCTCTCCTAATGCTTGCCTACTTTCCCCCTTTCCCCCTCCTTACTAAACAAATTTCACATAGGAGTTTGAATAAAGTAAAGCTTACCTATGAGATGGTTGTATGTACTTCACACCACCACATGCAACAGTATGCACACATGAGGCACATGGTTAAGGCTATGCAAAACTGGCCTGCTGATGTCCTATTTTAACCAGGTTATACATGCTCATAGAGCCTTGCTTGGGTAAGGGTTTTTCTTAATTTTAAACATATGTTATGCAATGTTAATTGTGAGAGGTAGAGAAAACAAGCTTGTTGTCCTGGTCCTGAAGTGGGACTTTGCATGTTACCCAATCTTTGTCTAATACCAACAGAGGCAGAAATGAAACATTTTCAGTTGATTCTCTATATCTCTGCAGCCAACAGTGAAATATGATAGACAGCCTGATTACTTGGATGTGACTGGAGGAACCCTGCATCCTTATCAGCTGGAAGGCCTGAACTGGCTTCGTTTCTCCTGGGCCCAAGGCACAGACACCATCCTGGCAGATGAAATGGGTCTGGGAAAGACTGTACAGACAGCGGTGTTTCTGTACTCCCTTTACAAAGAGGTGAGGTTCCAACAGATCTTGATGTGTATGTGTATATAAATATATTCCAGAAGTCTGTTTTCTGCTGTCTTAACATCAGGGGTTTTATCTGACTATAGGGGCATTCTAAAGGACCTTTCTTGGTAAGCGCACCATTGTCCACTATCATCAACTGGGAGAGAGAATTTGAGATGTGGGCCCCAGACATGTATGTGGTAACTTATGTCGGTGACAAGGACAGCCGAGCCATTATCCGTGAGAATGAATTTTCCTTTGAAGATAACGCTATCCGTGGGGGAAAGAAGGCCTCCAGGATGAAGGTATTATGGTAGACTAACTTGAGTTAGTGCCTGTTCTGAGAACTTGGTGATGTTGCAGGTTCCTGAGTGAATCCTTGAATGTCAATTAATCTTAGATGATGGAAATACGGATTTTTGTGAGTCTGGTTCTGGCTTCTGTTCATTTCCATAATGTGTGAATTCTGTTCCTTGCAGAAAGAGGCATCTGTGAAATTCCATGTGTTGCTCACTTCCTATGAGTTGATCACTATTGATATGGCCATTCTAGGCTCCATTGACTGGGCCTGCCTTGTAGTGGATGAAGCACACAGACTAAAGAATAACCAGTCAAAGGTAGGGAGAAATTCAGGAAGCTTTGTTAACCCTCAAGAATAGCTTGGTGTTTGTTGGGCAGCTTTTGCTTATTTTCTGTGCTATTACTACACTGCATATTCTTTAATTGTTGGGTTATTGTAACTTTACAAAAGCTGGGAACTTGTTTTGAGAGTGGAGACTTGTCATCTTGGGTACAGTTCTGTATATTTGGAGATGTGTGGCAGTGAATCAGATGATCCTGGATCTCATCTCTTTCTCTTCCCACCCCCCCTTTAGTTTTTCCGGGTGCTGAATGGCTACTCTCTTCAGCATAAGCTGTTGCTCACCGGGACTCCTCTGCAGAACAATCTGGAGGAGTTGTTCCACCTGCTTAATTTCTTGACACCAGAAAGATTTCAGTAAGTCCTTCAGTGTGCACTCACACACCGCTTGCCTGTTGGGTTGCAATTCCCATGTTTCTTTTTTCCCTCTTTCTTCCTGAGTGTCTGTCTGAATTCCCTCATAGCAACCTAGAGGGCTTTCTGGAGGAGTTTGCAGACATTGCCAAGGAGGATCAGATCAAAAAGCTTCATGATATGCTGGGCCCGCACATGCTGAGGCGCCTCAAGGCTGATGTCTTCAAGAACATGCCTTCC
Source organism: Rhineura floridana (assembly GCF_030035675.1). Classification (NCBI taxonomy): domain Eukaryota; kingdom Metazoa; phylum Chordata; class Lepidosauria; order Squamata; family Rhineuridae; genus Rhineura; species Rhineura floridana. Next base: position 149,760,330 of record NC_084480.1, read on the forward strand.
AAGACGGAGCTTATTGTCAGAGTGGAATTAAGCCCTATGCAGAAGTGAGTGTGGGAGGATAGTCACTTCTTCTACTGAACCTAGTTCATTTATTGAGTGCCCTAAAGTTAATATAGTTGAGCAGAGTACATGCCTCCTTTTTTATGCTTCAAGATGCTGAATTGCTAATATGTTCAGTTTCTTGTTGTCAGTCTGTCTCTCAGGCTGATCTGCTGCGTAAACTGGACTTGTACTGGTAGTCCTCCTGGGAGTGCAAGCAGGTGGGGGAATGAGAGGGGAGCTGTGCTTCAATAGGTAATTCTGGGGTAGAAGCTAAGCACTTGTAGCAGACCTAAGAAATAAGTAGTCAACAATGTTAAACAGTAATATTTTTACAGAAAGTACTACAAATATATCCTGACGAGGAACTTTGAGGCACTGAATGCCCGAGGTGGTGGCAACCAAGTTTCTCTGCTCAATGTAGTAATGGATCTGAAGAAATGCTGCAACCACCCCTATCTCTTTCCTGTAGCTGCCATGGTAAGCTCCACGTCCTCCCAGAATTTTCCTTGAAAACACCATTTGCGCTTTTAACTTAGTTGTCTGCATTGGGGAATGGGGCTGTTGTTCCGTCCCCTATTGTTCTGTTTACATCTTCGTCCATATCTTAAATCTGATACTTATGACCAAATTTACCGAGTGCAGCTATCACTTGAGAGCTTGGCTGTGTAAAAAAGATGCCACATTACAAGGCTGATAAGATAGTCACTGAAGGCAAGTTTATTGTTTGAGGACCACCTCAAAAGTCTGTGAGAGTTGGTCCAAAGTTGAAACTCTAATAAGTAATAGGTCTTATATTTCTTGCTATGCTGCCTCTTGTGGAACAACTGGCGTTTTCCTGCTAATGGTGAAGCAATAGGGCAGCTGAAAAAAGTAGGGCGAACTACTAGAGAGACATAGGCAAGAAAGACTTGAACTGTAGCAATACTTAAGGCTGCTAGAGTACCTGCCAGATAAGCTAACCTATCTGACGCTTGAGAATAATAAATGGCCAAGATAATCAAGTTTGAATAATATTTTCCCTCCCTCACCCTTTTCTATTGCTTTTTCATCCAGGAAGCACCAAAGATGCCCAATGGGATGTATGATGGTAGTGCCCTAATCCGGGCCTCCGGGAAGCTACTTCTGCTCCAGAAGATGTTGAAAAACCTCAAAGAGGGAGGTCACAGGGTGCTGATCTTCTCTCAGGTAACCAAGAGCAGCAGTATCTTGCTGTGACCAGGAGCTGTTCCAGATGGAAAGGGGTTAGCTGAATGCATTTTGTGTGTTTTTACTCCAGTTCATTTCTCTGTCCTTTTTTTTATAAAGATGACTAAAATGTTGGACCTGTTGGAAGATTTTCTGGAACACGAAGGATACAAGTATGAGAGAATTGATGGTGGGATCACAGGAAATATGCGCCAGGAAGCCATTGATCGTTTCAATGGTATGATGTGACAGAATACCTAGCATACTTGATTATCCTTGGCAGGTATTAGGGCATTTCCCCCCCCAAACTGGCTGAGAAATCAATTTACTGTTTATAATTGTGCAAACTGCAGCGGCAAGATTGGCAACAGGGACCAGACGGTTCAAACATATAAAACCGATTCTGGCCGGCTTGCAGTGGCTGCCTGTATGTTTCCGAGCTCAATTCAAGGTGCTGGTTTTAACCTAAAAAGCCTTACCCAGCTTAGGACCACAATACCTGATGGAATGCTTCTCCCAACACGAACCCACCCGTACACTACGCTCAACATCCAAGGCCCTCCTCCAGGTGCCTACTCCGAGTGAAGCTGGGAGTCTGGCAGTAAGGGAGAGGGCCTTCTCAGTGGTGGCCCCAAATTATGGAACGATCTTTCTGACAAGGTGCGCCTGGTGCCAACACTTACCTTTTTAGCGCCAGGTCAAGACTTTCCTCTTCTCCCAGGCATTTTAGCATGTGTTTTTAAATTGCTTTTTAAAAATGTGTTTTTAAATTTGTATATTTGTTTTTAATGTTTTTAATTGTTGTAAACCGCCCAGAGAGCTTCGGCTATGGGGCTGTATACAAATGCAATAAATACATACATACATACATACCAAAGGGGTAGTTGGGTTATAGTCTGAGGTGCCAAAAGACTATGGGTTTTTTTGCTGCCACAAATTTATTGCAGCATAAGTTTCCATGGTCTACAGTCCACTTCACCATCTAATGAACTGTGGTCCATGAAAGTTTATGCCATGTATTTAACTAAGGATTCTTTGTGATTACCCTTTATAATAGCCTGGTCTATTTGGAAAACATTGTGAAAATGAAGAACTGGGTATTCCAAGCCTATGATATCTGACAGTGTCTTGTCTCATTTATCTCTCTAGCTCCTGGTGCTCCACAGTTCTGTTTTCTACTTTCCACAAGAGCTGGGGGGCTTGGCATCAACCTTGCCACTGCTGACACTGTGATAATCTATGACTCTGACTGGAATCCACACAATGATATTCAGGTGAGTTTGAACAACAAAATAAAAATCTCCCAAGATAGAATCTCAAAAGACAGGGGCTTGTTTTGCATGTGGCACTACTAAACTATAGTTTAGTATTTCAGGGACAACCTGCAGTGAGCTTTGGCTGTGTGTTCTTCCCATTGCTTCTCCTCCTCCAGTGCAGGTGTGAGGAGGAATCTGGAAGCATCCACTTCCATTTTAAAGTAACCCTAGTTTAGCACTCACATCCAAACCCCAAACTCTGGTTCATCTTGGGTGTGGCTAGTAAAACCCACCAGTTCATAAACTCTGGCCCTTCTTGAAAGTGATGAATTCACCAGGTGCACTCTAAGTGAAAGCATGCTCTGGGTCTCTGAGGGTCTTATTTATAAGGAATAACTTTACAAGGGGTTTGGATGACATGGCAAGCTGCATTTAGTGTAAAATGGAAGTGAAACCTTTCAGATTCCTCCTTGCCATGGGGAGTGTGAGAACCCAAAGCTCACCTGGGCTCCTCGTTCTTATAATCCTAAACTGTAGTTTGTCATGGCTTGGCTGCAGTGCTAATGTGTTGGGGAGGATGAAAATATGTCTGCTTTGGGAAGGCAAGGAAATTGAAGTATCTAGACAAAAGGGGGAATTTAATGAATCATGAAAAACTGGAAAAATATATTTTCTCTCCATTAGGCCTTCAGCCGAGCTCATAGAATTGGGCAAAACAAGAAGGTGATGATTTACCGCTTTGTCACACGAGCGTCTGTGGAAGAACGGATCACGCAGGTGGCAAAGAAAAAAATGATGCTGACCCATTTGGTTGTGAGGCCAGGGCTAGGCTCCAAGACTGGTTCTATGTCTAAACAGGAACTGGATGACATCCTCAAGTTTGGTACCGAAGAGCTTTTCAAAGATGAAGCCACTGAAGGTGGCAAGAATCTACGTAATGTGACACAATGTGAGTGAAGTAGTTAACTTTCCTTTGGCTGTAGTTTCTGCTTTGCCTTCTTTTCAGCTGCCCAAGAGCCCCTCAGTGACACCAAGCCTGTGCTTTTTCTCCAGGTGATATCAAGGAAGGTGAGGACGGCAGTGTCATCCATTATGATGACAAGGCAATTGAACGTCTGCTGGACCGGAACCAGGATGAGACTGAGGATGCTGAGCTTCAAGGCATGAATGAGTACCTGAGCTCCTTCAAGGTGGCCCAGTATGTGGTGCGTGAAGAGGAAATGGGGGTAAGTGTGAACTGACTACCTCTTGATTCTTTTGTTCCTTTGTGCAAAGGCATTGATTGCTGGTGGCCAAATTAAAGCTTCAGTCCTAAACATACTTGCTAAGGCATAAGCTTTACTGAAGGCACTGGGATTTCTGAGTAAAGATGTTTAGGATTGCACTGTTACCCTTAATTTCTAATGCTTCTGTGACAGGAAGAAGAGGAGGTTGAACGGGAGATTATCAAACAAGAAGAGTCAGTGGATCCAGACTATTGGGAAAAGCTGCTTCGTCACCATTATGAGCAGCAGCAGGAAGATCTTGCCAGAAATCTAGGAAAGGGCAAGCGGATCCGCAAGCAGGTCAACTACAATGATGGCTCACAGGAAGACAGAGGTGTGTGTGTGTGAAGATGATGGGGTGAAGTGGCTTTAAAAAGGTTGGCTTTTCTCAGGTGACTTACTTGGGCATTCGTTTATCTTTCCAGACTGGCAGGATGACCAGTCAGATAATCAGTCTGATTACTCTGTAGCTTCTGAGGAAGGGGATGAAGATTTTGATGAGCGGTCAGAAGGTATGTTGAGGTGCTGTGTGTTACACTCTTTGATTCTGGGAGAGCATAATGAGAAGATAGCTAAGCAAAAGGAAATGCTGCAAGCCAGTGTGGTGTAGTGGGTAGTGTTGGACCAGAACTAGAGAAATCCACATTCAAATCCCCACTTAGTCATAAAGATTGTCAGATGACCTTGGACCAGTCATGATATCTTGGCCTAACATATTTTACAGGGCTGCTGGGGGGGGGGGCAATCGGAAGAGCTGGGAGAGAAACATACTGTCCTGAACTCCTTCGAGAAAAGGCAAAGTGCAAATTGAATAAGTGAAACAGGGTGGAAGGTTTTTTTATATACTTTCCCTTGCAAATTCCAATTTAATATGCTCCCCTATCTTAAAGTTGTGCTTCTCCTCCCCTTTTTTGTGTCACCAGCTGCTCGCCGGCCTAGTCGAAAAGGCTTAAGGAATGACAAAGACAAGCCCTTACCCCCACTTCTCGCTCGTGTAGGAGGCAACATTGAGGTAATTCTTAATATGTCATGCTGAGTTTTATACTAAATAAAATTGGATCCTTTGTGGAATCCCTGAGACCCTGCTTGGGAGCAGCTGCTGCTGTATTCACATTTTATAATCTCCTGACCTGGTTTCACTGTTTCAGGTTCTGGGCTTCAATGCTCGCCAGCGGAAGGCCTTCCTTAATGCTATCATGCGCTATGGGATGCCACCTCAGGATGCCTTTACTACCCAGTGGCTGGTGCGGGACCTCCGTGGGAAGTCAGAAAAGGAGTTTAAGTGAGTCTGGTGCGCAGGATGGAGGAATGATTTTTAAAACCTCATACAAAGGAGTGGAATGATGGTAACAAATTCGGCTTAGCCATCACAGTGGCAGGAAGGAGAAGTGATAGAATTTGACAAGCAGTGTCTGAAGATTAAGGCCATGGGAACCAAGCCAATTTGGTGGTCAAGAACTTTCACACAGATTATTTTGGGTGTTGCTGGGCAATAACTTGCATTGAGGATTTGTGTGGCGATGGCACTACTAGTGTTAAAGGCTTCCTTTCCTTCCTCAGGGCTTACGTCTCTCTCTTCATGCGTCACTTGTGCGAGCCAGGAGCAGATGGTGCAGAAACATTTGCTGATGGTGTCCCACGTGAGGGCCTGTCTCGACAGCATGTTCTCACACGAATAGGGGTCATGTCTCTTATACGCAAGAAGGTGGGTTTTAAAACTGTCTTTCTAGTCTGGATGGGTCCTTAGCCCCTTTTATTTATTTATTTATTTTATAAGCTGCACTTCTTATAGAGTACATCAGAGTGGCTTACACATATGAAGACATAATACAATTTAAAAACAATAAAAACTAAAAGCATCAATAATCCTGTGTTGGTTGCGGGAGGGGGAGGATCATGTTAAAAGGCCTTCTTATCAGTTTTCAAGAGATGCTTGAAAGAAAGAAGGGATGGTTCCTGCCAAACTTCTATTGGTAGGGAGTTCCACAGGGCAGGGCCTATCACACTAAAGGCTCAGTCCTTAGTGGAGGCCATCCAAACCTAAGGGGCATGGGGATTATATGAATGGGATGGACTGAAATGGTGATCTCTTTGCCTCCCAACCTGTCTTTTTCAGAAAGATACTGATACTTTTAATTGGTTCTAACTTTGAAGAACTAAAAAAGATTTTTCATGACTTTTCCCCTCTTAGGTGCAAGAGTTTGAGCATGTGAATGGGCGCTGGAGTATGCCGGAACTAGCAGAGATAGAGGAGAACAAGAAGCTTTTGCAGCCCAGCTCACCTTCCCCCAAAACCCCAACTCCCTCTACACCAGGAGACACGCAGCCTAATACCCCTGCCCCTGTTCCCCCAGTTGGTGAGAACCTTGAGTTTGTGTCTTTTCTTTTAAGAGTCCTGTCCAGCCTTCAATTTTTGCTCCTCTTTCCAGCTGTGATAGAGGGCTTGGGGCGGACGCAGATCAAACCAACTCTTAATTTAGGAGGGCTTCTTGGAGCATTGAGTAGCTCTCAAAGGCACAAGAGGACATCAGTGTGGACTGTTTGTATGGGAGGAGGGTTATGCCAGAGGCTCAGAGATCAGATATAGAGAGCCTGTCTCAGTTTCAAGTGGAAGAGGTTGCTGAAAATGTCTCCCATGCTGTGATTTATAGAGGAGGTAGTGAAAGTAGAAGAGGGAGCGAGTACCAAGGATCCAGGGGAGCCCACAGAACCTGAGAAAGAGACCACTCCCACTGCTGCTTCCACTGCTGAAAATGAAGTCCCAGTTGAGGTGAGTGTCGAGGGTTTTCTTCACGATGTTAAGAATATTAATTCCTTCTCCTGATTGTCTGAAGATTTTGCTGATGATGGCAATTCTTCAGCTTTTACACGCTGTTATTATCTGCTCGTTTTGTCTCCCTTGTCACTGGGAGGAAGGAAATATGGCTTTTAACCACTTACTTTTCCATGCTTAATTCAGGATTCCGAATATAGACATTTGCTTCAAACAGACTTATCTTTTAAAATACAAAACTCCATAAAGCTGTGTACATGGATGAGAGAGCCATCTGTTCTTGTGGCTGGACTTACTGTGAAATCTGCTGGTGGTGGTGGGTTGGTTCAGTTTCTTACACTCCACCAAGTACAGACTTTTTCCCTTCTTTTTGTCTCTTTTCCCCACACAGCAGGGTCCCCCGCCAACAGAGACCCACTCACAGGAGGATAAATCCCCTGTGAATGCTGTGGATACTGAAGAGAAGAAACCAGAAGAACCAGAAGTGAAAGAGGAGCCAATGGAAACAGAAAGCAAAGGTAAGGATGTAACTCACTTGATACATGTATAAGATAGGTGAAATTCCATGGGGCTCTCTGGTATCAATGTAGATGGGCGTTCATAGGGCTTCCAAGATTAACCTGGTTGGGACTTGATTAGCAACTGCTCATGAGACTGGATTTTCAGTTTTTGAAACATTTCTCTCCTACAGCTGAGATAGAGAAGGTGGAGGAGAAGACTCCTGCAGAGCCAACCACTGAACCTCCAACAATTAACCTAGACGAGAAGGGTGAGTATTCTAGGCATGGATGGCATGCTGGAGTGGCCTTCGCTATATGTGGATATGGCAATCCAAAGTGTGACCAACAAGTTCTCTTTCCTTCTGCAGAAGAGAAGAAAGAAGATGAAAAGAAGGACGTAGTGATGCTGCAGAACGGGGAGACACTTAAAGAACCTTCTGATGATCGGCACAAGAAAGCCATGAAACAGCGGTTCATGTTCAACATTGCAGATGGAGGCTTCACTGGTACTGCTGGCTAAGACTGTAGTTTCTGCTTGTGGGAAGTGAGGCCTACTCAATTGTAAGAAGTGTTTTCTGACATCATTTCCTCTTGCAGAGTTGCACTCCCTGTGGCAAAATGAAGAGCGAGCGGCTACTGTTACCAAGAAGACTTATGAAATCTGGCACCGACGCCATGACTACTGGCTCCTGGCAGGGATCATAAAGTATCCTTTCTACAGCGTCTTCAGGATTAGTTCAGCCCTAGACTTTTAAAGTGGCCTCGTGCAAAGGGCTTCACTGGGCCCAAAGCTGCCTCTACAGTTTTGCCTGCATGCATTCACTGCATCTGCTTGTTACTTCATATTATATTCTCCCTCCAAGAAGCCTAGGGTATAGTACACAGGGTTACCTTGCTTAATCCTTGCAACAATTTTACAAGGTAGATTAGGATGAGAGTGACTTGCCCCAGCTTTGCACAATGTGATGGCTTGGCTGAACAGAGTTTGAAAACAGGTTTTCACATATCTGAAGTCAACAGTCCTAGTATGCATGCGTTCTGCACATTGCAGTCAATACATGCTGATATATACATATGCGCTCCCTTGCTTGCATTAACATACTATTTGCCTGTTAGCTTCTGGTGGATTTTCCCTGCTTTAGGCCTGCTGTAATTACTCCTGTTCCTATATCTTGCTCTCATTGACGGGTTTTTCTGCTCTGTCTGACAAGCCCCACTTGGCCATTGTAGGAGCTCCTTCCCCACAGAGAAGTGCTCTCTGCTGCAGGGAGGCTCTGCTCCAGCAAATTTTGTAGCAGTGGTTTGGCAGGAGGAGCAGTAAGATGGGGAAAGCTGACCTAAGGAAGGTGATTGTATTAGGGCCTGCTTCGTGGATCTGGGACTATGGAGACCTGACTTGGAGCTTGGTATGTAACTTGCATCTTTTGAAAAATCTCTTGCGGGTATTTTCCCCTTTTTAAAAAGAACACTATCCCATGACTAAGTCTTAATCTCGCCATTAAGACTCTCGGTGATAAGTGTGAACAGCAATATCAGTTGCTGAGACAGTGCTTTTCCAACGTTATTTCTTCTGAGCTTGGCCAACTTCAGCCATGGTTATGCTCGCTGGCAAGATATCCAGAATGATCCTCGTTACGCCATCCTCAATGAACCTTTCAAGGGTGAAATGAACAGGGGCAACTTCCTGGAGATAAAGAACAAATTCTTGGCCAGGAGGTTTAAGGTGAGAACCTCTTCGTGGAACACAAACTCTTCTTAGTGGTGGCTTAAGTTGTCTCTGAAGGGCAGAGTAGCTTATTTTTGTCTAGGCTTTCCGATAAATTAAGAAAAGAGTACTCTGTAGAATGTGTAGTTGTGGATTTGTGATAAATGTTGTGAGGACGTGGCATTTAAACAGAAGAGAAAGTGAGTGGAGGTCTTCTTCTGTAGCTCCTCTTATGAAGAGAGTCTAATGAATTCACACTAGTTTATCTCTTCAGTAAGATAAGTCCGCTTTTTAAACACATGCAAGCATGTTTGTTATTGCACCTAACAAGGTTTTTTAAAAAATTGTTAAGAGGCTGAGTAGCCCCATCCTATCCACCTGTCTTGCCTCAGTCCTACCATTGGAATTGGGACCCTGTAGGTCCCAGTAGCACAGGAGTAAATATCAGAAAGCAACTAGCCTTTTAGCTCTCAGTCCCTCCAAACAGGATTTTGTGTATTCTGTTGCAGGTCAAGTTGCAGATGTCATGGGAAGGATTTTCTCTTGTACCTTTTTTAACTCATTAACACCAGTGTAAGCCTATGCTGCAGCTGGCATTGGCACTAGAGATTGGTTCTCTGTGGGCAGTATTTGCTACTGAGCTGTGGTTTCCTTTGGGTTTCAAGGGTGAATTGTGTGGCTTCTGCATGTAAGCCTAACCCCAGACAGACTGGAACTCTATGAGAGACCATGAGCTGTGGAACTGCCCCACATAGGCTTGCAATAAACATTTTGCGGTTGTATGTCATTTCTGAGGGAGTTTTGAGTACAGATGTGTTTCTTCTTATGACAACAGCATTGGTCTTCCTGGTACTGCATAAACATGTTGGGAGCGGAATGAGTAATGTGCGTGAATCCTGCAGAGGAAGCCCAGTAGCTCAAGTGAGAAAAGGCCTCCCTTCTATTGGGAGGAAACTTTGTAGCAATTTGAAGAGGTAAACTCAGACTCCTGTGTTTTTAAATGCTCTCTTGCAGCTGCTGGAACAGGCACTGGTGATTGAAGAGCAGCTAAGGAGAGCTGCCTACCTGAACATGTCAGAAGATCCATCCCACCCCTCTATGGCCCTCAATACCCGTTTTGCTGAGGTGGAGTGCCTAGCCGAGAGCCATCAGCATCTATCCAAGGAGTCTATGGCTGGAAACAAACCAGCCAACGCGGTGCTTCACAAAGGTGAGGAATCGGCAGGAGATCAAATGGAGTGAGGGCAGACTTCTGTTGTGTGCCACTGGCCCCTTCCCCCCTCCTCCCGCCTCCCTTCCTCCTCCCCACTGCCTGTGTTTTTCTAAATGTGCACCCTCTTTTCTCTCTTCAAGGGGGTGAGGGCAGCTAGTGTTGAGAAAAGCCCCTCCTCTGGGCCCAAAAGGCAGACTCCAATATTAAAATAAGAAGGAGGGGCTTGATTCCCTTACTCTCCCAATGTTTTCTGCCTTAGTTTTGGGAGGCAGAGAAGGTCCATCAGAGCTTGGTCATTCTGTAATCACAAAGCACTAAAAACCAAAACAAGGAAGCAGACAGAGCAGGAGATGGGACAGGGTTTATCAGATCAAACCCTGCTCAAGCCTACCTTGGCACTGGATCCGAAGGGGAATTCTCTGGCATTGTCAAAGCGAACGCACGTGGGCTACTCCCATTCCACAGGTGCATCTCCAGTACAGCCAAATATTGTAACATACATCTATTCACTAGCACAGGTTTCTCTTCTCTACATCCCTTATCTGGTGGAGAGGGGGCCATGCGAGTTGGCATAGTCTCCCTTCAGTGAAAGGGAATGAAGACAGCTGTGGAGATGCAGGAAGGTCAGGTAATTCCCAAGGAAGCCCCTCTATTGCAGCCCATTCTCTGGGGAAGATGCTTCTAGAGCTTGAGGTGACCATCATTGGTTTTTTGGGGGGAAGGATCAAGTCTCCTCACTTTACCCCCTTCTCTTCCCCACCCCCAGTTGAAGGGGAGAGAATTAACCCCCCTCCCCAACACACACACCTTTTTGTAGTGGATCAAGATGACTCTTGTGTCCATTCCTAAAAAGCAAAAAGAAATGGACATGCATTTTTTCTGAGGAGCAGGAATCCCACTTTCCATGGTAGAAGTGAGAGTACTGATTTTTCTCACTCCTGCACCAGATGTAGAAGTGTAACTCCCCACTCAGATGTTGAGGGTGCAAGAGGTCCTGGGAGCTCTGATGCTCTAACATCTGCTCTAGGTCATTGTCCAAAAGGATAAGTACCATTTATAAGGCCCTTAGTAGATAATTTGAAGGAGGAAACAACTTCTGTTGGTTACTGAAGACATCCTACAAGACTGTGGACTCTTCCCAAGACACTTGCTATGATGACCTCACCGCCAAAGCACTGCTCCTGTCTGAAACAAAAAAGTTGCTGATAGACTACCACAGTTGCCAGTCTGGAGCTCACCTGTGGAAAAGGTTGGATTCCTCAGCTGTGACTCTAAGAAAATCTTCCACAGAGTGTCTTGTCACCAGAGCCACCTTTACATGGGTCAGTGAGATACTAGACAAAGATGGCTCAGAGAATCATACTGTGTCAGGTGGATATGTCTTTTGCTGACTCATCTTTGGACATCTATATAGGTAGGTAACAGATTCATGGCCTCCGAAAGGATTGTCTGAAGAAATCTGTTGCAACTGGAGTATAGGTGCCAAATATAAGACCTTCGGAGACTTGCTTTCATAGAAAGTGAAGACAAGCTTCAACTGTACAAAGGAATCTTTCAAACCACCTTGTTCTTTATGTCTTAAAATGAGTGTCAAGCCCATATGGCAACAAAAGCAGAAACAAGAGAGCCAAAACTAGTTGCTGCTGCTCAACATTCTGGAAGGAAGCTGAAGCTAAATTTATCTATTGTGCCTCCCCCTTGCCCAGTTTCCTGCAAGTTCCTAATGGTTGGAAGCCACCTGAAGGAATTTATGGACATCAGAAAAAAAACACTGCCAGTGGGTAATGGAATTGGTCTGCAGAAGCTATGCTTTGGAATTTGCCAAGAGGCCAAGACACCGATTTTTCTTGGCTCCCATATCCGGTAGTCCCTTCTAAACATTGGATTTCCAAAGTGATCCTTCATCTGCTGGAAATCGGCATTCAAACCAGTTCCTGTCCCAGAAAGGGGAAATAGGGTTGTCTCACACTCCTGAAAGAAAATAGCAAAACACAGTGGCTATCCTGGATATAAAGCACGGCAACCAGTTTGTGGTCAAGGTCTATATGATCCTTTCTTGGCTGAAACCATGCAGTCTTGCTCAGTCTCTTCCTGGCCTACCTTCACATTTCTGTTAAAAGCAGACAAGATAGAGGCTGTTCAGCTATAGGGCCTAATAATAGCAGTTCTGTGCCGATTGTTTTGGTCTTCCCCATGATCCTGGTGGTCTTAAGGCAGGAGGGATGACCTGCTTATCTGTTCTCCATCTTGGGGACAATGCCAGAGAGATGTAGCAACTACAATATAATTTATAATCAGCTGCATGGAAAGCTCGTTGGATTGATCTCTTGCTTTGCCACCAGAAAGTGAACATCTTCATAGAATGAGACTCTCTCCCAGTAGGCAGACTTCTGCAAGCATGCTAGTAACACTCCTCCGCTACTGTCCTAGGACACATCCCCACTATCCAGCAAACCTTGAAACTGATTTCATATATCTTTTCACTTATCTCCTTTGGGCAGGATTTCACTTACAGACCTTGCTATCAGAAATGCTGGTTGAAAACTGAGTGAACCTAGAGGTTGCACTTCTAAGAAATATTTAAATTAAAGGTAGCTATGTTGGCCCATAAGAAAAAAAATAAAATAGGTGCTTCAGGTGGTCATGTATATCCCATTATCTGACCTCTAAAATGTCCATTAAGGAGCCACAGTGCAAGGTGGTAATGAACAATGCCAGCCTCAGTGGCCATGGGGACTTGATCAGATAATAGAAAAGGGGGGGAAAGTCTTGGAGTTAAGGGTGATCATGGTGCCACTCCACTTTATGTATCTGACTCAGGGTGAGTCTGTCTTGGTGCCATACCCATCCTGATTCAAATCCTACTCAAAGTTGTTTGAAAAGACAGACATCTGGAGTCCATACAGATGGAACAATGGAAGAGAATCCCTAGTTTTCAAGTAGATTGGTTCAACCGAGTCCCTAAACCTATAGATCTTTGCCATAGTGACAATCAGATCTAGATCTTGCTCTCACCAATAAAAACCTATCCAAATTTGGTGCAAGGTTGGAGAGGAACAGAAATCACTGATGCAATCAAATCTGACTATATTACTTCTACCTCTTTGTCCAAAGACAATTCAGAAGATTCATCTATGTAGAAGTAATCCTCAGCAGCTGGCTGAAATGTCCATGGTGTTTGAATGTAGCGAGTGTCAGTAACCAACCTCTGGCCATCTTCCTACTGCAAAGTCCTACCATTCATCAAAGTCCAAAGATGATGTACCTAACTGCTTGGAGACAGAGTGGAACATATTTGGATCCCATCAATATTCCAGGGAAGCGATCCAGATGCCCTATCACTATGGCATTGCCTAGCTGATGCCATACGTTCTGTTGGCTAGAGGTCCTGAGGTTGCTGCGGGATGATCTGTTGTCTGGACTCAAACCAAACATTCTGTATAGGCAAGTCTCTGTTCTAACCAGCATTATGAGAGTTTCAGCTTCTACCTCTTAAACCGCTCACCAGAATCTTTTTATTTTTTTTATACTTGATTCACCATGATATACACATGATGCCTGCAGGGCTTTTGAGTACTTCATAGGCGGCATCCTGTTGATTAGGCAGGAGAGTTCTACCTGTCTCTACCAAGAAGTCTTTATAGGGCAAGAAAGTGTCTACAGCTTCCTTGTGATACTGGCTTCAGAAAAGCATCAGCCTAGCCAACTCTTCCAGCAACTTGCAGGTGGCCAAGAGTGTTGTTGCACATTTTGTAAGGGGTGCTATTTCCTCTCCATCCTTCTGGGAGAGCCCTCCACTCCTCTAAAAAGAGATATGCAAAACAGCCATATGGGCTTCAGGACACTGTGTGATAAACTTTTTGTCTAAGCTGAGGTGATCTTTGAACGACGGATCAACTTATATGACTGCGTACCTTTTAGAAGTGGCACCATAGGCTGGTTGCCAATTTCCTCTGTTTTTTTTAAACATCCTAATATTAGCTGTCCTCTTTTCTCCTGCCCTTCTCCAGGGCAGAGAAAAGGAAATTCTAGGCTTCCCTGTGAATTTCTGTTCTCCTCAAGGAAAGGTGGGCAGCTAGGTCCACTCTACGTACTACCATTCCATCTCGTGGCTCTTGAATATAACACATCCTTTTAGGAGGGCTGGTACCACCCCTTACAACTTGCTCTCTTCACAGAGATGCAGAAAACAGTCAAGTTTCCCTTTTTGGTTGTAGTTAGTTACGACTTGGGCATAGGAGCATTCTCAGTTTAAGTGTTTGGAGAGTAAGGGGGTGACCCATCTTTCTCAAATTCAAAACTGGAGTCTGCCTTCCTGGCCCCAGAGGAGAGGCCTTTCTCGAGACTAGCTGCCCCCCTCCTCTTAAGGAGATCAAATTCACAGGTAAGTCTAGAATTTCCTTTTCTCTTCCAGTGCTGAAGCAGCTGGAGGAGTTGCTGAGCGACATGAAGGCCGATGTGACGCGGCTGCCTGCCACAATTGCCCGCATTCCTCCAGTGGCTGTGCGTCTCCAGATGTCGGAGCGCAACATCCTCAGCCGCTTGGCAAACCGTAGCAGTGAACCTCCTCCACCGCCACCGCCCCAGCAGGTAAGCATCCAGACCTGCTGCCTTTCCCTCTCCACCCTAACCCTGGCCATGAACTGGAGGGAGGGGGCCCTTGGCGACTGCCCCAGGTGGGTGGGTTCTGCAGGATGTACACTATACTCAGTTTTTGCTTCTCTCTTTCTCTGCGTAGGTGGCTCAGCAGCAGTGAAATGCTTGCCCAGTGCTGACAACCCAGTGATTCGGCTAAAGTGACATATACATACCCTTGTTTGAATTCTGACCCCCTTCCCCTCTGCCTGGCACTCCTGATCAGAAGATGTCCTCTCTGCATAGGGGATATGGCTGGAGAGAGGAGGAAGTGCAATTCTCCATAAGCGGCCAGTTGCACTTGGATTGCACTGGGGTGATGGGGACATTGGATGGACTCTGTACATAGTGACTGGAGGCTGCAGCGCCACATCTGTTACACAGACCTGGCTGCAATGCTCATAATCTTGGCCCACTCTTCCTTGATTTTAATTTTATTTTGAGTTTGTTTACCAAGACGAGTGCAAGCAAAAGTCAGGACAGACACAGCTACCTCCATCGAGATCCTTTTAATACAAAAACTGACTGGACTTGTCCTCTGAAACAGCTGGAAAAAAGACAAAAAAATCTTGATAAAGTTGAAAATAAAGGTTTCCTTGTATTTTAGTTGGCTCTGTCCAAGTATTTGGGAGCTATGAGCTTTTCTCTATGCACAGTTTAATGTGCTTTCTGCCAGAAGCTACATGCCACAAGTGTAGTAGGCATGTAACTGTTTTTAGCTCGTGTAAGGTGAGCAAATCCCAGACTGGTCCAGGTTCTTAACAAATGCTGCTCCAGTTCAACTGGGGTTGAGACCTCTCAAAGGTCTAATCAAAATATATTTTGATTTTCCATGAAAAGCTGCTTTGTAAGTGCCGTAATTCAGCATTCTGCATCTACAGTGAGAGCAATACCTACTGGTCACCATCCTACAATAGCTTGCAGGCTTAGCTTTTTTTGTCTTGCTGTATCCCAACATAGCACGAGAAGGCCTGTAATTAGAAGTAGCAATCAAAATGTTCCCATGAACCCCATCTAAGCTCCCCCTTGTCAAAAGATCCAAATTGGCAGTGTTGATCTTTATGTGCTTTTGCTTGCCTAATTTTGTAGTCATTTGATGCCAGTGTGGTATTGTCAGGTCATGAAGTCTCAAAGCTTCCCATCTGTGTATTGTGGGCTTGTTTTGAGATTTGGGTTCAGAAGGACAGTACTTAATGACTTTTTTAAAAATCCAGCCTTGCTGATAAAAATTCTGTGTTTTCTTCTGGAAGCAGTTTTCTTTAATGGGGGCTTTACTATTCGCGTCATTAGGAATCACTTCACAAAATAAAGTACAAGCTTCTAAGTTGCTTCGTTACATGCTGGGAGCTATGCATAGCTGAGGGCAGGCATTCTATAAAAATGGTTAAGTAAATAAACAAATGAGAGCCAGTGTGGTGTAGTGGTTAAGATGTTGGACTAACCTGGGAGACCAGGGTTCGAATCTCCACATAGCCGTGAAGCTCACTGGGTGACCTCGGGCCAGTCACTGCTTCTCAGCCTCATGAAAACCCTATTCACAGGGTTGCCATAAGTCGGAATCGACTTCAAGGCAGTACTTTTTAAAAAAAATAAATACAGCATCTGGTTATCATTATGTCCTTAAAATTAGGTTGTGAAGAGATTGCCCGTGCAGAGGATTAGACAAATTCCTGAAGCATAAGGCTATGAATGGCTACTAGCCATGACAGTTATGCTCTGCCTCCACGGTTGTTAGGCAATACGCTTCTGAATACCAATTGCTGGAAACTGCAAGAGGGGAGAGTGCTCTTGCACTTGGGTCCTGTTCGCAGGCTTTCCATAGGCATCTGGTTTGCCACTGAGAACAGGATGCTGGACTAGATGGGCAATGGGCCCGATCCAGCTGGCTCTTGCGTTCTTAAGATACAACAGTAGTAGCGGATTAAAGGTAGATAGATCCAAGTGTTGAATATCCATATCTGAATAGTCCTAGGTGTGTTACTAGATTGAGACAGCCTGTAGCAGGCATCATTTCTGAAATGGAGTAAGCTCCCTTTGAACTCAGTGGAACTCTTACGCACTGGATCAGGCCACACAAATTCAGTCTATGTTGCTAAAAAAGGTAAAGGTGTCCCCGCACTTATAGTGCGAGTCGTTTCCGACTCTTAGGGTAAGGTCTTGTGACGTTTACTAGGCAGACCGTATATATGGGGTGGTTTTGCAAGTTCCTTCCCGGGTCTTTCTTTACCTCCCAGCGTATGCTGACGATGGATGGATGGAAGGCTGAGTGGACCTCGGCCCCTTTTACTGGAGATTCGATTTCCTTCTTCCGTTGGAACTGAACTCCGGCCGTGAGCAGAGCTTCAGCTGCGTTACCGCTGCTTACCACTCTGCGCCACGGAGGGTCTACGTTGCTAAGGGTAAATTATTACATTATGAACGGCTGACTATTTTGTCACCTATACGCATGGCGTATGGGTTATAAATTGAATGCAAGCTGACAATGCAAAGAAAAAAAGGTAGAAGCTAACATGAACTGATGCTCTTGGGCTGTAGATCTCTGCCCTACTAAAAATGACCAGTGCAACAATCCCATCATTACGGTTCAGTAACTCAAGTCTATCAGCTCACCTTTTATTAGAAAGCACTTCCCAATCTCAGCAGGGACCAGTATCGCACACCAGTAAATAAGAAAGAAAGTAGATCACATTGTAGGTGTGGCCCTTCATTAAGAATACAAATTTTGGACCCAGTCTGAATAAATACAGAAACTGGACATGTTTGAGAAAATTTCAGAATAAAATTCCCTTTTCCAATTTCCCTCCTTGTATGCAAAGGGTAGGAAGCTGCTTAATTGATCAGGGCCACATTCACCCAATGAATTTATTCCGCTATTACTCCACTTTGGACTGTCATGGCTTCCCCCCCCAAGAACCCGGAAGTGTAGTTTGTGAAGGGTGCTGAGAGGAGACGCCTTATTCCCTACAATTTTCAGAGTTCTTTGGGAGGGCGGACTGACTAACTGCTCTGAAATAGTAGATTGTGTTAGGGGAATAGGGAGTCTCCTAATAACTCTTAGCACTCTTCACAAACTACACTTCGCAGGATTCTTTGGGGGAAGCCATGACTTTAAAGTAGAGCAACAGCGAAATAAATGCATGGTGTGAATGTGGCCTAGCCTGTGGAGCAAGGAGTGGAGACGCCTCTGCTCTCGGTCGTGTGATTGGTTGTAGCAGGCGGAAGAGGTTGGCAGCACCGAAAGAGGCTCTTGAAGACATAGATATCAGAAAGTGTAGAAATATATTTTGAATTTCCGGTTTCAACAGATGTAGTATTTTCCTCTTGGGGGGCAGGGTGAGGAGCAGCTGTGCCGTCTGAAATCAACAGAGAAATCTACAATTTTACTGGAGCTGCGAGTGTGCGGTAAGGTAGCACCCAGCAAGAAAATTTAGCAGCAAAGGTGGAAGTTTCTGTACTTTCTAACTCGGAGGATCTTCATGTCAAAAAGTTTTTGTGTTTTTTAATATTGAACTTTTCAACATTTCTGCATGCATGTCAATGGAGTACAAGGCTGTGGTAGAGTGGCTTAAAACAGCCCTGCAATGTAGTTCACTAACAGCATTGCAATATCGGAGGCGGAGCTAAGGCTGGTTTGGTTTACCACTCAAAAAATCCCCCGTACGAAGCACCCTTCCGTTTGCAACAGAATCACTGCCTCAGACCCACCCTCTGGCCAAATTCAGCGCAAAGCCTCGCACCCATCGCCTCGCCTGCTGACGCGTTTGGGCTTTTAAATGTTGAAAGTCTAAAATTAAAATAAAATGCATGTTTCACATAAATTAAGACCAGAGTAAGAATTAGCATCAGATCCTCTCTGACACGCTAGGGTAAAAATCTCGGCATTTCTCCATTCGCTTCCATAGGCAGCTCTCATTTCCGGAGGGGAGAAAAAAGTCGTTCTCTTGATATCGGATCCCGCCTTGTGGCTGAGAACATTTATTACAAGTCTTGGAATCGAACACGGGTAAAACTACTCAGCCAATCACAAGGCTGAAAAAGATAGGAAAAAGATCTGGCCAATCAGTGTCCGCCTATCCAGCGGAAGGAAGTTGCGTTACTTAGGGGTCTGTGCACGTGTAGCAGTTCCTCTCGTCGTGTAGAGGGAGACCAGGGAGGCCTGAGCCATGGGGCGCAAGTTGGACCCGACCCGCAAGGTGAAGCGAGGTCCCGGGCGCAAGGCTCGCAAGCAACGCGGAGCTGAGGAGGAACTTGCTCGTTTCCTAACATCTGGTAAGTCACGACTTCATGTTCAGCCTGGGAGATGGGCGCTGCGCATGCTATGACGCAGGGTTATCTACGGATGACTTTTAAAATGTGCATAGAACGAGTATATGTTCAGGATCTAGGAATAATTAAAACATAACTCTGTTAAATAATCCCGGATACGCTGTCTTGCTTGAGCACATAACGATGAGCCTTGTTCAGCTAGGTAATCTACTGGAAGTTGGCTAGTGCTCCACCAATAGATGTGATCTACTTCTGGCCATCCCTGGGTTAGTGGCAATGGGTGCAGTCCTGCCTATTGCTGCAAACCTGGACCTGAAGTAATTGATTGCTGTGTGCAAGGAGGTGAAGGCGCATGCATCTCAAAGCTCTTGGGGACTCTTTCTGTGATACTCAGATTTTGGTTTAGGACAGCCTTGTTTAGGACAGCTGGTGAGCAGCTAGCTGCCTGGTAGCCATGGGTGAAAATGGATTGCATGCAGGTGGATTGGTGGAGAAGGTCTGTAGTGTTCCATCCCTCCTCAGTGCCCAGCATATCAATGCATCAGGCTGCTGTAGGAGAGAGTTAAACTTTTGTCCCTTCTCTGCCAGCTGTATTGCTATATCAGACTCCTGTGGGTTACTTATTGTTGTTTTTTTCTCCCCCCCCCAAGCTTCTGATGACAGTGCCAGGAAGCTTTCCAGTCATGCTCGACGAAGGTTAGTCATAGAGGCATCTGTGTTTGCTGTTTATTCAGAATAATAGTTTTTTTGAAAATATATGGCTGCTCATCAGGGAAAGAGGCTTTTAGTTGATGCTTTATTTTTTTTACCTTGTACATTAGTAAAATTAATGTTAATTGGTAATATTGATGTTTTTAATTGACATCAATTTTGTTACGTGTCTGCTTTCTGAAGAAATTAAAGCAAATGTGAGAATTTACCAGTGGAGAAGCATAATTGGCAACAGATTGCCAAGCCTTTCTAGCATACACCAGAAACTAGATATGCTGTTAATTTGACTGACCTAAACTATTTTTTAACTTGTCTATGCCATTCCATTTTCATGGGTTTTGATGCTGATGGTAGTGAATCTGGCTGTAGTTAAGATATACAACAGTATGTTTATGGATAACATTTGATATTGTAAGGAAGGCATATTGTAAACTCAGGTGTTAACTATTTCATGTGCTTTTTTAAAGTATATTTATCACCATTTTTGAAAAATGGGCAGATTCATGTTTTCATAGATCCTCCCCCTTGAAAACATGGCAACCAATGGCTTTAAAAGTAATGTGTCCTTAAATCTTACTTATCAGTTAAACTTTACTTTGAAGAAATAAATTGATTTGTTTTACTGTCTTAGACGTGTTTGCTTTTTGCTAATTGTTCTGTCTTATTTTAGAGCTGCAAAGAGGCGAATCAAATCCGTAAAGCCCCAAACAGTCAAGAATGTCCCTTACCTCCAAACAGGTGAGGGGTAGCAGGTGGGGTTATGGTGGGCCTTTAACTTGCTTTTGTTTGTTACTTCAAAGAGGCTGAGAGGACCCTGTTACTGCCATTCAGTGCCTAGGGCAGATGGGTATATGTTCACTTGACCTTGAGTGACCCATGTATCTCTTCATGGAAAAAAGCTCTGTCACAAAAGGATTCGTCACTCAGCCATTCCTCTGCTGAATTATGTAGTAATAACAGCTTGCATGCTAAATTTCTGATAAAGCATATAATTCTGGATATTGACAGTGTACGATAGCCTTGTCAAATAGTTCCTGCTCCCATTTAGACTTAGGAGTAAATGTCTCCCCTGGCAATGTATGTGCCCCTTACTTAAGCAAACTATCTGTCAAAGTATTGGAGAGCATTTTTTTCTGGTTAGGGTCAATGCCATGCGCTCTGTGATGATGGAAGGATATTTTCAAGGTATATCCTGTGACCAAAGATTTTATCCATGTGCTTCAGGTGCTGTTGAAACTATAGCACACATGCTTCTGTATTATAACTTCTATAAAGGTACAAGGGACAGATGGTTGCACCCTATTTTAGAACAATTTCCTAGTAGATCTGATGCAGTTCATTTGAAAATGCGTTTAAAGGCGAATAGTCCTTTTGTTATTTTAAATGTTGCCAAATTTATTGTTGATACTAGGGCTAAAATGCTCGAACATCAACAGATCATGGAGTAACTGGTTTTGTAACACTTGCTTGATTATTTGTAATGGTTGATAGATAAGTAAACATTTTATGTGTTTATTAAGTAACAAAAGTCTTAGCTTTTGATATGCAGATTAAAGGTTACAATCTTATTCTAGATGGATCATAACTTGTGAAGAACATGGCTTTGGAAGGTGGACCTGATTTTTGTTGTTGTTCAGCTGCTTATCCCTTTGGCAGAATCTTTGACTTGCTGGGGGATATGACAGACCTGCTGACATCATCTTTCACTTTTGTGCTACTACAACATTGTTTACAAAACATAGGTTTCTTCTCTTAAAGAAAAGGCATCAAATTTGTGTGATGGGAGTCTCCCTCTAAAGACTTCAGGTTTGCATGTGTGTGATTCCTAGCTGTTTAAACCTTGGATTTCATTTTTTCCAATACCTGTTGCCCTCTTCCTAAAATGCCTTGATTCTTAGACTGAGCGAGGTGCCTCAGATACTTCAATTTTTCTTAGAAAACTGAAGTACGAAGCACTATGTAGAACAGGCACAATTGCTTCTCCTTTGGAGGGCGCATGGCTTTTTAAACAATGGCTAATTCTGAATAGTTCTGTCTTGTTCTGCTTTACAGCTGCAGAGAAATCTTTGTTAAAGGGTGCAAATGTGAGAGCGGCATCAGAAGCTGGCTGCCAACGTGGTTTCAGCGATGACAATACCACCTGGCTGACTCCTTCAGCTTCTGGGAAAAAGAGATTCGGACCTGAAGAGAGTGATGATGAGGAAAGTGTGGCACTTGGCGGCAGTGACGGAAATGAGAGTGACGGAGATGATGCAAGTGAGGATGGGATGGTGGATGACTATGAAACTCTGTCTTCTGATGATGGAGAGGAGGTAAGGACTCCTGGCAGTTCCCTTGTGAATTGGGTGCAGATCATTCTTGCTGTTGGGGGGGGGGAGTTTTGGTCTTGCATAACTGAGATGCAACCAGGGCAATTTTGGGTGGAGTCGGAGTTGGTAGAAATGTACCGACTCCGACTCCTTCATAAATGGCAAATGTATATTAACTAGTAATAACAAATTTACTGTAGTAAAATGGTAGCCCAGGGATTGGGCTCGTGGGAATCGTAGTTCGCAAAAGTAACTTTTCCAAGCTCTGGATTCACGTGGCAGTGATGAAATGCCTTGTGCTACCATTTTACTACAGTAAATTTGTTATTACTAGTTAATATACATTTGCCATATATAAAGGAGTTGGAGTCGGAAAGTAGAAAAATAGAGGAGTTGGAGTCGAAGGTCTGGCGTACCGACTCCACAGCCCTGGATGCAACTTGATAAGTCTCCAGTTTGAATCTTGTGTCTGCCGTGAAGTATTAAATATTGTAAGTGTCTAAGAATTTTACAAAGGAAAGGGAAAAATATTTCAGTGTGTATCATGCTAATTGATGAGGTTCGATTGTAGTCTAGACGAACAGTGCATCTGAAGCAGACTGACATCAGCCAAGATAATAGCGGTGTGCCGCTTTGTTTTTGCTGTGGATGGAAAAAATGGGAAGGTGTGTGGGATTAAAGGAAAATGTAAAATTGCAAAGTTGCTGCATGTATGGCATAGATGTGAAGTAGACCAGATG
Organism: Rhineura floridana; assembly: GCF_030035675.1. NCBI lineage: Eukaryota > Metazoa > Chordata > Lepidosauria > Squamata > Rhineuridae > Rhineura > Rhineura floridana. The sequence continues at coordinate 149,782,930 of NC_084480.1, forward strand.
TTTGACAACTGACCCAGGCTGGAGATCGCATATTACCAGCAGGCAGCTGCAGATCATTGGTGGAATGAAGCGCATATGAGTGTGTGATTGCAATTTCCAGGAAAGAAGTGGTGGTGATTCCTACCCCTGGCTCTGATTGCTGGCTTTTCCTCCAGATGCAACTATAGGCACGTTGGCTTCATCACGAGTAGGTGAAGGAGTAACCTTCCTGCTCTTGCCTGCTGCTTGTCCGCTGCTACAAATAGTGTTTCCTCCACCCTATCCCCTGCCTTGCAGTGTTGGGTAGCCGAGGCTGCTGCCTCTGCCACTGAATGTCTTCTTTGGCCCTAGGATTAATGACTGACTCCAAACAAAATTGCATTCTGTAAAAGAATGGACTTTACAAGATTGTGAATGCAGACAGTGGGAAATATTTCTAAGCAGCAGGGCCCCACTCATACGGCAGGTTACGTTCCAGGCCCCCACTGAAAAGCGAAAACCACCAGAAAGTGGGGCCCTACTGTATTCCAGCCGCCGCTGGGCTCCAGCTAACAGCGATCCGCTCATCAGCTGTAGTGCGCGATCAGCTATAGCACGGGGGGCTCCAGCTGACAGCGATCAGCTGTAGTGCAGGGAGCTCGCGCACTCCAGCTGATCACTATCAGCTGGAGTGTGGGGGCTGGAGCTCCCCACGCTGCAGCTGTTGTCCCGCTGGCACCACCGTATTAGCAGAACACCGAAAAGCGGGGCCCTACTGTATATAAAAATCTCCTGCTAACGTGTTTCTCTGAAAATCTTCAGCACTTCAAACTCCATAAAATATAACTACGACCTCACATAAACAAATGTGTATATTTGGAAAATGTGCGAGGCTATTTGTAATTTGGCTATTCCCCCCTCCCCCTTTCGCACATTCTGTTGTGGATCTGTGTTATCCATCTTGGTATATGAAAGGTTCTTCTGGCATCTGGCTTAACTGTTTTTTCCCTTTGCCTTAAACTCAGCTCTTGCCTATAGAAAAAGCTGCCAAGAAGGAGATGCTGGAGGGGTGAGTAATCCGGGAGATTCGGGTTTTGTGGGTTGATCAGCCCTCTGTCCTTTCAGGAGTGGGATAGCCAGCATAGATGTCATTTGACTGCTACTCCTGTCAGCCCCAGCCATCATGGCTAATGCTCAAGGATGATGGAAGTTGTTCTGTAGCAACATCTGGAGGGCACAGCATTGGCTGCCTTTGTATTGGGGATATCAGAGCTACATCTTTCCCTCCATCCTCCCCGGGCTAGTGGTAGAATCTCCTGCTTAAATGCTTCCCTCCCTTGGATGCAGGCAGGCCTTCAGTGAGGATGACAGTGACAGTGAGGATGAGGAGGAGACATTGCCACACAAGCAGGATGTGGAGCAGGAACAAAACAAAGAGGCAGACCTTCAGCTCAATGTGGAGACAGACGAGTGCTTTGTGCTGCCCAGCGGGCAGGAAATAGAGAAAGAAGATATCCTTCCTCTCGGTTGACCCTCAGTGTACATGAAGATGTGGGCCCCTACATGTCCGGGGACAGGGAGATGTACCGCTTTGCACAGGGCTGGCAGTTGTATGCTTCCATGCACATCTTTTCCTCTGTGTCCCTTTGCATGGCAAAGTGTCATTGCAATGCAGGGGTGACTTAGTTTGTTGAGCCGAGGGCCTCTTTGACCCATTGTCATCCCGCCGGAGGTCACACGTCAAAGTGGGCATGGCCAAAGTGTAAATACAGTCAGTGAAAAACAAAACTTAAAGGACAAATTTGGAGGATCTTGGGGAAGGGGGGGTGTAACAAAAACCTTTTGGCATTACAGAACCACAGGTATCCTTTAGGAGTGCTCAGTTAGAAAATTAATATTTTAAAAAATTAAATGGATAACTTTTGGGAGGCCTTTTGGGCCCAACTGGCACAATGGGGGAGAGAGTGGAAGCAGTCAGTAATTTTTTAAGAAATGAGGGAACGTTGGGAGGGGCGGGGAGGACCTGCAGGTTGTGGGTTAACCATCCCTGCTGTAATGAGTGTCAGCAAGCTGGGGAATTTCCTGGTTCAAGTCCAGTGAACTCATCAGGTGCCCCTTACGCTTGCTGCCTCTCTTGGCCTTAAAACTCTCCATCTGCAGTAAAGGAGTGGTAATACTGGCTTCCTTTCCAGGGCTTTTTTAGGAATTGCTGAGATCACATGTGCATGTGCAGGTTTTTGAATACTTAGCATATGTATACATGGTGCTGCTCCATGATGGTCCACTTGCATTAAGAATAAACCATACTAGATTAGGTGGACCAATGATCTGACTTGGTATGAGGCAATTTCCTGTGTCTGCTGTTGCTCCTTAACTGCCTGATCACCTGCTCAGCCCCCTGACCTCCAGCTCATTCATCAGCGCATAAAGGACAACATAGAGGTGCTTCAGGATTTCACTACAAAGCGAGAAGAGGGGCACTCAAGGCAGGAATATCTGGCCCTTCTGCGGCGGGACCTTGCTGCTTACTACTCATACAGCGACTTCTTGACTGAGAAGATGATGGAGCTTTTCCCACTCTCTGAGGTACTTTTTAAAAAAACAAACAAATTGACTTAACTAATTTCTTGCCTTTTTAAGGATGCTCATATTTGAGAGAGGAATCTCTAGCCCTCCACATGTTGTTGGACTCCCATCAGCCCTAAACCAACATGGCTGAGGGTCAGGGATCATAGGACACTAGGTTGGGGGAGAGTGGCATGTGATGTCTGAATTAGCTCTTTGTTGGAAGGGCTGGATTGTTTAGGCAAGTAGCGTTGAAGCTTTCTCATCTTGTGGGATCTACTTTTTTTTTTACTAGAACCCCCCTGTTCCACTAACTGACCATTTGGGGTGGTGGTGGTGATAAGGTACTAGTTGAATGTGAAAGGAGAACGGAAGAAGGAATTACAGAAGATGAAAGATGTGGGGGGGTGTGCGAAGGGGAAAATATAAAAGAAAAAGTACCCTCCACATAAAATTTCTAGGCCAGTAAATTCTTTTGGAAATAGAGAGGCTGAGTCATAATATCTCCAGAGCAAAATTTGTATGTAGCTTGGGAAAAGCTGAACTCCTTGGCACAAGGAAAATACTATAGCAAATAATTTAGCAACTTCCAAAGATGGATTAGATATTGGTAGAAAGTGATGTTGGTAATTGAAGGCTGGTTATGTCAAACCTTGTCTCCATCTCCCATAATTCTGTGACTCTCTCTGTCCCTGTGCCATCATTTTGTGATTGATGGGCCTCAATTTTCAGCAGTGTCAAGTGGGCCCTGGTGGTAGTAAGTTTAAGAACTCCTACCCTAGGGATAGAGCAGCCAAATCAGACCAGTTTACTACTTTTGACTTCTGTTGACCCACCTCTTTGGGTACTGAGCATAATTGGCAGGAGATAAAAGATGGAGACTACTTTTTCACGTAATGCATGTTTAATGTATGGAATACAAAAGATGCCGTGATTGCCACCAGCTTAACTAGTTTTTAAAATACAAATTTATGGAAAACGGGTCTGTTGATGGCTGCTAGTCATTTTATGGAACTTTATTTATTTATTTATTATTTCAATTTATATACCGCCCTTAGCAGAATAGCTCTCAGGGCGGTGAACAAACAAGATAAAATACAATATATCATAGTAAAAAATCACAAAAACATGTACAAACAAACAACAGAAAGCACAACAAAAACAAAATACAACACAAATTAAGAAGGATACATGTTAAAAGTAGAAAGATTAAGAAAATTAAAAGATTAAAATGCCTGGGAGCATAAAAAGGTCTTTACCTGGCGCCGGAAAGATAGAAGTGTAGGCGCCAGGCGTACCTCTTCGGGGAGGCTGTTCCACAACTCAGGGGTCACCACAGAAAAGGCCCTAGATCTAGTAACCACCCTCCGGGCTTCCCGATGAGCTGGTACCCGGAGGAGGGCCTTAGATTCTGAACAAAGTGAACGGGTAGGTTCATAGCGAGAGAGGCGTTCCACAAGGTATTGAGGTCCTACGCCGTGTAAGGCTTTATAGGTCAAAACCAGCACCTTGAATCTCGCCCGGAAGCAAATAGGGAGCCAGTGCAGACGCGCCAGAATAGGTGTTATATGCGAAGACCGACTGGTCCTCGTCAATAGTCTGGCAGCCGCGTTCTGCACCAGCTGAAGCTTCCGAACTGTCTTCAAGGGCAGCCCTACGTAGAGCGCATTACAGTAATCCAATCTTGAAGTTACCAGAGCATGAACAACGGAGGCGAGGTCATCCCTGTCCAGATAGAGGCGTAGTTGAGCTACCAGACGAAGATGGTAAAATGCATTCCGTGCCACCGAGGCCACTTGGGCCTCGAGAGACAAGGAAGAATCGAAAAAAACCCCCAAACTACGTACCTGTTCTTTCAGGGGGAGTGTAACCCCATCCAGAACAGGGTGAACATCCACCATCTGAGCAGGGAAGGCGTTCACCAGCAGTGTCTCGGTCTTGTCTGGATTGAGTCTCAGTTTATTAGCTCTCATCCAGTCCATTATCGCGGTCAGGCAACGGTTCAGCACATCAACAGACTCACCTGAGGAAGATGAAAAGGAGAAATAGAGCTGCGTGTCATCAGCATATTGATGGCAACGCACTCCAAAACTCCTGATGACCGCACCCAGCGGCTGCATGTAGATGTTGAAAAGCATGGGGAACAAGACCGACCCCTGAGGGACTCCACAATGGAGAGTCCATGGTGTCGAGTGATGTTCCCCAAGCACTACCTTCTGGTGACGGTCCGCGAAGTAGGAGCAGAACCACTGCCAAGCAGTGCCCCCGACACCCAACTCCGCGAGTCTCCTCAGAAGGATAGCATGGTCGATGGTATCAAACGCCGCTGAGAGATCAAGGAGAATCAACAGAGTCACACTCCCCCTGTCCCTCTCCCGACAAAGGTCATCATACAGGGCGACCAAGGCTGTTTCGGTGCCAAAACCGGGCCTAAAACCGGATTGAAACGGATCTAGATAATCGGTTTCATCCAAGAGCGCCTGGAGCTGGCCGGCAACCACCCGTTCCAAAACCTTGCCCAAAAAAGGGACATTCACCACCGGTCTATAGTTGTTCAAGTTATCTGGGTCCAAGGAGGGTTTCTTTAAAAGAGGTCTCACTACTGCCTCCTTGAGGCTACCAGGGACTACTCCCTCCCTCAAGGAGGCATTAACCACTTCCTTGGCCCAACTGGTGGTCCCAGCCCTGCTAGCTTTCACTAGCCAAGATGGGCAAGGATCCAGAACAGACGTGGTTGCCCAAACCATTCCAAGCACCTTGTCCACTTCCTCGAGCTGCACCAACTGAAACTCATCCAATAATGAAGGACAAGGCCGTGCTCCGGACACTTCAATGGATTCATCTGTCGCAACATCGGAGTCAAGATCCCTGCGGATACATGCGATCTTATCTTGAAAGTGTCCAGCAATTTCATTGCAGCGGGCTTCCGATGTTTCCGTAGTATTGTGGGGGCCAATTAACTACGTTAATTGGGGCCCTCGAAAGCCCCCCCACGAAGGATGGAATCTTTTCTCCCAGGCACATGTTAAAAATACACAAACTCACACAGACAAGCAATCATACAATCATTCACCCAACAGTAACGCACACACACCAAACAAACAACGTTAAAATTAATTAGTCCTCTTCAAACAACAATGGCAGTCTCGGGCCCCCCAGCCAAAAACGAGCCGCCAGCGATGGCACCAGGACAGCAACACAGCCCCAAGCAGCGACAACAGCGCCCACACACGAGCAGAGAAGCGGCGAAGGCAGCGGAGCCGCAGTGGTAGTATCCTGGGCAGCGGCACGGTCCTCGGCGACGATGAAAACGCCTGCAACCAGCGGCGGCGATGGCGGCAACACGAGCCGCAGCGACGAAGTCCCCGGCAGCAACACGGTCCCAGCAGCGGCGAAAACGCCCCGCGCGCAAGCGGCGACAACGGCGGCGCGGGCCACGGCGCAGAGTCCACCGCAGCGGCACGCCCCACGGCAGCAGCGACAACGCCCGCATGCAAGCGGGCCGACAGTGGCAACGGCGGCGGCGCGGGCCACGGCGACAGAATATATAAAGATACAGTGACTGGCTTCTTGTTGGTGGCTGCCAGAACGGTGATTGCATGGGTCTGGAAAACTCTGGAAGGTCTCACACTGGACAGATGGCGTCGAAAGGTGTGGGAAATTGCCACATACTATTCAGTGTTCAGGCAGGACTCCAGGAATTGCTATCAGATGCTGGGCTTACATTGAGTTACATTGTACAGTTGAATTACATTGTTCATTTTTGTTGCCTGTAAGCATAAATCTTAGTTGCTTTAAGCTTTGCTTTTCGGCCTGAAGTGGAGCTTTGCAAAGATTCAAATGTTCTCATACCACAAAACGGTTCCAATGCCTTACGGTAGTTTGGTCCAGCAGTTACATCCCTATTTTTTGTTGTCGATTCTGTTTCTCTCTCACACACACACCTCTCACACACACGTGTGCAACCTGCCAACTTTAGTGAGGCTTTCTGCCTTTTTTATTCTTGAAAGTGCCATTTGTGTGTGTCACTGAAGGTATGCCAATGAATACCGGTTGCTAGAATCACAGGTGGGGAAAGTGATGTTGCACTCAAGTCCTGCTTAGGAGTTTGATTAGCTACTGTGGGAACAGGATGCTGGACTGAGTAGTCTGCTATAGTAAGGTCCTTTGTATGCTTTCACAGTTATTTGAATTGGTTAGCTCTCTGTGTTTTTAAAGCCTTTTGATAGAAAGTAGATTAGAAAAGGTAAGGCTTACATAGAGACTTGTTCTCTGTGTAACTCTCCCAAGCAATTGCTTGTGCGCAAATAAAGACTTCTAATCAAAGAATCGATTGTTGTGTCTTGAGGTTTGGTTAGGGCCTCCCAGCATTGAACTATAGCAGGCAATAGCCTATTTAGGCTCCTACGACACTCATTAAGATGGCAAATGACAGAATGGGTCTAAAATGGCACCTGCTACACATGAATGGACTTTTTAAAAACAAAGGAAGTATGTCTTTCTCCTTCAGTGGAGGAGGAAATCATGGAGAGGGTAACTCCTTCCAGTATACTCTGATGGGACAGCAAATTTCTGGTTTCATCCATTGGTAAGTTCGCTTCCTGGTTCTTGACCTGCCTACATTAGAGGAGCAAGGTTCTTTGGCCACTTCTCTGTCTAAGCTTCTACCTGTCTCAAGAGGTAGAGATGCGTCTGGCTTGCCTGTGTGATGGAGTTCCCCACTGGGAACTCCGTAGCGCAGCTGGTCCAGCAGACTTGAAGTCAGTGCCTGTCAGCTGGTGAGTTGACTTCACATCTGCTTTCTGCAAGGACTAGCCGTGCAATTGAGTTCCCCATAGGGAACTCAGCAATGAAGCCAATTCAGCTGTGTCTTTACCTGCCCCACACCTGACATCACATATGACAGGTGGGTGTGGGTTGGGAAAACAGCTTCTCGGGTCAAACTTGGCCCACCTGGCAGAGGTTCCATACCCCTCGTTTAAAGCTTTGCTGGTCCATGGAAGCCACTTTTTACTTGTTCCTTTTGTCCATATAGCTCATGGAGGGAGGAAGAACAACAAAAAAGTAAAAGGAAGATGTAGAGCATGGGATGCCATGTGCCCAGCCCAGCACAATGGCAACACAGTCTGAGTGCAGGGTGTTTGGGCTCAGGGCCTCTTCTTCCCTGGACACTGTCTTTCAATGTTCAAATAGTCCTTGCAGCTTCTTTACAACTTAAACTCGGAGGGGAGCCCTTCCTTTGGATGAGATGTGGAGCTGGCTGTTTGCCCCCTGTTCCCTGGAGTCCAGTGGGAGCAGTTGCCCTCTCCAGGAGCCCTTTTCCATCTGAAATAGAGGAATGATCACAGCAAGCCCAGTGCTCCATTATCTTTAATTGTTGTAAACCGCCCAGAGGGCTTCAGCTATGGGGCGGTATACAGGATGGATGGAGGGACGGAGGGGCGGACGGACGGACGGAGGGACGGACGGACGTGTTTAATTGATTTGTGTGAGCTTTTGTCGATGTAAAGTTCATACACCTAATTCACAAAGCTTTTTCTAATTAGGTGATGGCTCTACAGCCTTTTTTGCAGAGATGGAGCTGAAGCCCCGCAATGGCTCTTCCATAATGTTGGGAGGTTCTCATCCTTGTATTGGTTGTTTCTTCTGTCTCTCTCTCTCCCCCTCCGCAACCTTTAGCTGGTTGATTTCTTGGAGTCCAATGAGGTCCCCCGTCCTGTGACCCTTCGCACCAACACCCTCAAGACCCGACGACGTGACCTGGCCCAGGTGTGTAGCTAGCTGGGAACCCTGAGTCCTTCTCTGCCCCTCTCTTGTCCTGGTGAAAAAGCTTCCCTCTTTCTTTCCCCTTCATCCTCCAGGCCCTGATAAATCGTGGGGTGAACCTTGACCCATTAGGAAAGTGGTCTAAAACTGGACTTGTTGTGTACGACTCCTCTGTTCCTATAGGTGAGTAAGGGATGGCCTTCTCTCTTCTTCCATTCCCCACCACCAAAAAACCTGCCTCTTGCAGCTTGCTGGGATTTCTCAGCAGCTGGTTTCTCCCTGATTTGTCTGTGCTTATGCCTTCACTGCCAGGTGCCACCCCAGAATACTTGGCCGGACAGTACATGCTGCAGGGAGCATCCAGCCTTCTCCCCGTCATGGCTCTCGCCCCCCAGGAGAACGAGCGCATTCTGGATATGTGCTGTGCCCCAGGCGGCAAGACCAGCTACATAGGTACCGGTGGAGGGGAGGGATGGAGTGGGGGAAACGAGTCTTGTTTGTGCCTCTCAATAGGCCAAAGCACACGGGGTGCTCTTCCTTGTCTGTTAACAGGCAGGTTCACTGAAGAAAGAATTGGCTAGAGCCTGTACTTGGAGATTAGTGGGCCGTATACTGCAGCAGAAGTGGCCATATTGGGAGCCCCCCACTTTCCCACTGAGGATGGAGCTCAGGAAATCCCTTGGGGTTCAGTGGGAGTGGGAGATAGGTAGTCCCTGATTCAAGCCTTGTTCAGGAGCTCTTGTCGTTGTTTCTTGCCTCCTTCCCCTCTTTGCATTTTGGATGCATGAGTGAAATGAGCCAACTGAGAGTTTTATTTAGCCCAGTGGTTCCCAACCTTTTTTCCCCACGGACCACTTGAAAATTGCTGAGGTCTTGGCAGACCACTTCATGATTTTTCTGCCTGTTATTGCCATTGTAATGCATTGTGCTTGCTTTGCTTTGGACTGCCTTCAAGTTGATTCCGACTTATGATGACCCTATGAACAGGGTGTTCATGGTAAGCAATGTTCAGAGGTGGTTTACCATCGCCTTCCTCTGAGGCTGAGAGGCAGTGACTGGCCCAAGGGCACCCAGTGAGCTTCATGGCTGGGGATTCGAACCCTGGTCTCCCAGGTCGTAGTCCACCACCTTAACCACTACGCCACACTGGCTATGTACTGTGCTAGATGCCTTTTAATTATATTTTGATTATGCTCGTTGCTGTATGCCTTTTAATTTTATTTTAATTATGTTATGGCTGCTTTTATATCTTGTATTTGATTGTATTATGATTTGAATTCCATAGAATTCAAATTGTAAGTGTTCACAGACGTGCTATGGACCGCCTGAATCAAGCTTGCAGACCACTGCTGGTCCATGACCCAGTTTGGGAACCCCTGATCTAGACACTTCAAACACTTGAATGTTGGGTTGTTGACCTCTGAGGCTTCCTCCAGTCACTTGACTTGTGCCTCAACCTTGAGCCTGTCTTGGCTGTTTGAATGAAAAAGAGACCATTTCAGAGGCTCCTTCCTATCCTTCACCCATTGATATGACCTCAAGAGAAGTGGCTCCTTGGAATTCTTGTTGGCCTAAATGACCATAGAAGATTGAGCTGTTCTCTGTTTCTAAGCAAGCCTCTCTCCCCCTCAGACCCCATGTGCCTCAGAGCCCCAGTGATAATATACACCTGTCTTACAGGGCTGTCATATAGAGCCACATGATTAGGTGTGTGGATGCTTTAAATAGAGAGAGACCATAGTATGTGGATGCCCCCTGAATTCTTTAGCAATGACTCCTTCATTCAGTTGGCTTTAATGGGTAGGAAACATTATTTGCTCTGAGCAGATCTGGAAGGGAAGTATATTCTGGACTTTGGGAAGCTGTGTCGAGCGCTTCCTAAGGCATGCTCATCTTTCTCTTAGAGTGTCAAAGTCTTTTCCAAGTTTCCTTTTGTGATTCAAAGTCCTCTGTACCTGCCTGACCATTGCTCAGACCAAGAGGTTAACACCGTATGCAGTGTTAAATAACCATGTCAAGGCTTCATTGTGCTCAACTGAACGTAGTTTACTGTAGTTTCTTTCCATTTAACAAAAGCTGAATATGCTGCTGTTCTCTTGGCTAGAACACACTGTTGGGTCCAAAGCACAAAAGCAAGCAGAGATGAGTCAGAACCGCTGTATTAGTCCCTGCCTTGAGTTATGGGATTCAGTAATCCCTCCCCCAGCTTGGTCTCGGGGAGCACAGGGTGCAAAGCCTAGCCTTTTTTTGGGCTCCCTTCCTGGATATCTCTGTCTAGCCAAGAGGGTGCCCTCCAGATGTTGTGGACTACTACTTGCATCAACTCCAGCCAACATGGCTAATGATCAGGGATGATGGTAGTTGCAGTCCAAAATATCTAGAGGACACTGTCTTGGCTACCCTTGATCTAGAGCAGCCTTTCCCAACCAGTATGCCTCCGGATGTTGTTGGACCACAACTCCCATCTTCCTGACCATTGGCAATGCTGGCTGAGGCTGATGGGAGTTGTGGTCCAACAACATCTGGAGGCACACTGGTTGGGAAAGGCTGATCTAGAGCTTCCTGCATGGGCTTAGAAATAGGGGTAGCATGTCTCCATCCTTTTTCCAAGAAGTCTGGCACGGTCCCCATTCTTTCTGAAGGTAGCCCCTGTAATGCCAGGTGGGATTATGGAAGTGATCTTCCCCTGAACTGTGTGCCGCTGCTCCCCTCCATATAAGAAGGGAAGCTGTTATGGATTTAGCAGGCAGGTTCTCCCCACCCACCCCAGTCCCCAAGATGCACTTCTGTAACTAGGCCAGAGAAGGTCCTAGTATCTCCATTCTGTCCTGAAGCTTAACGGGGTCCATGAATTTCCCTGCCTTCAGTGCATCATTGCTCATCTGGGCGATCTAATCTTTTAGAGGACTTCCTAGCCTGACAAACCCATTGCATCCTAAGCTTGGCTTACTTAGGGTGCCACTAACTTTGTTCCCTGCTGAGTTCTTAGTGATCTTGCAGCCATGTCCACAACCATCTCCAGAGGGTTGATGGCCATCACTGTGGACCTTTTTCGGGTTGATTTCAAGAAACAATGTTGTTAGAGCTCAGGACTGCCTGGAAATACTGCCCTCTGATATGGAAGCCCTTCCCCATAATCCAAGGGTGGGGACCCAGTGGTCCTTCAGATGTTTGCTGGACTATGTGATGGCCATCAGCCGTAACCATTGGCCAAGCTAGCTGAGGCAGGTGGGCACCAGCTTCCCCATTCCTGCTTTAATCCTTGATTTGAGTGGAAGTTTTAGAGTTACCCTGTGGTGTCGGAAATGCACTGCATCCCCTCCTCAGGGATCCTCTCATTGCTTCTGACTTTGCATGTGCCAGGGTTAATTCTTGACGAAGGCATCTGGTGCCATGGCTGTGTCCAAGAGAAGCCGGCTACATGCCGAGCCCCTCCTGTTCATCTTTGTTGGTATGCTTTGTGGTAACTAGTAAAGATAATTTGAGCATGTTGGGCATATCTGTGAACTCTGCTACTTGTGCCCCAAACAGTTTGCCTTGGTTGTTGCCCTGGACACTTGCCTGTTAGTGGGTTCATTCTGGTTTTGTAGCTGGCCATCTAGCTCGGGTAACGTATTGTAATAACTGGCTTTAGGGAGGAAGTGGAATGTGCCTCCCAGACTAGGCCTCAGCTGAATTGTTCTTCAAAGAACTTGCCTTCCTCCTAGTGGCTGAAGAGAAGAGGCACCCCAGTATTTTAGATCACTGTTCAATGTACAAGCAGAAGGAGGAGAGGCCAGACTCTCCCTTCTGCCTGAGAAGAGAGCAGGAAGAGGAAGGAATTTAAGTCTCTCTGGATCAGGCCTGGGGAGCAGGCCGTTTTTCACGCGGACACCTGGACTTTTTCCCACACACCCCCTTTGGTGTTCCGTTTTGACAGCCCAGCTGATGAAGAACACTGGTGTGATACTGGCTAATGACAGCAATGCTGAGCGTCTGCACAGCGTGGTGGGAAATCTGCACCGCTTAGGAGTTACAAACACCGTTGTGGGCCATTGTGATGGGCGCCAGTTCCCCAAGGTATTTGGCTGAGGGAGCAGGGTGGGGTTGTTGTCATAGTTTTTGCGGATCTGACCATGCTTGGCCCAGCAAGTAACTCCCTGAAGGGGAGGGTCCTCTGGGTAGGGGGGAAAGCACAGATGCCATCTTGAAACCTGGCCAAACAGGTGCCAAAATCCACCCGTACAGAAGGAGACAAGGCCAGCGCAGCATCTTTTACTCGGGTTGAGTTTGCCGCATTCTTCCTATGCTGTGACAAGGAGGACCCCCAAGTGTCCTAGGAGGTGATGGGGGTGGACAGGAAGCTGCCTTGCCTCCTGCTGCCCTGGAGGTTTTAAAGATGTGCGCTTGGTCTCCAGGTGGCAACCCGAGAGAGGAGATGCTGTGCAGAACAGGGCTGTGGAGTCGGAGTCGGGAGCAATTTTGGGAGGAGTCGGAGTCGGGAGCAATTTTGGGAGGAGTCGGAGTCGGGAGCAATTTTGGGAGGAGTCGGAGTCGGGAGCAATTTTGGGAGGAGTCGGAGTCGGGAGCAATTTTGGGAGGAGTCGGAGTCGGGAGCAATTTTGGGAGGAGTCGGAGTCGGGAGCAATTTTGGGAGGAGTCGGAGTCGGGAGCAATTTTGGGAGGAGTCGGAGTCGGGAGAAATGTACCGACTCCGACTTCCAAATAAATTTTGATTGACAAGAAGCAATTTTGGGTGGAGTCGGACAATAGAAAAATAGAGGAGTCGGAGTTGAAGGTTTGGTGTACCGACTCCCCAGCCCTGGTGCAGAACCAAGGGAGAGACATCTTTCTGAATGGATTTTTCTTTCCCAAGGTACTGGGTGGCTTTGACAGGGTCCTGCTTGATGCTCCATGCAGTGGCACGGGTGTTATTTCGAAGGACCCCACAGTTAAAACCAATAAGGTGAGTTGAGCCACAGTCGCTTACAGATGGGGCATTGGGGTCTGAATTTGTGTGCAGAAACGGGTTAGGGGGTGAGCAAAGAAGCTTGGAGCTGTACATCTGCTTCCTCCGTTTGTATTTCTTGCCAAAACCTCTTTGAGAATATTTTGATGAAGGAAGTGAAGAGGAGGAACCCAGGCAAGTGTGTTGACTGCACGTGACTTGAGTGGAAAGACAGAACTTCTAAGCTAATCCTGAATAGAGCCCAGGATCTGGTGCATGAAGTGTTGCCAAAATGATTGCGAACAGCAACTATCGCAGCGCTAACTCGTTCAACAGATGTCAGTTTCCCCAGAAAGTCTAATGTGTTCACATTTAGTTTAAAAAGAGGAAATTTGCCACAAATGAGGGTATTGGTGTAAAGAAACTTGGAAGGGAGAATTGGGTGGTGGTGGTCAGATCTCTCCAGGGTGCTTGGAGGCGCTTTAAAATGGCAATAAGTATACGACAGATTAGGGAAGGAACCAACAAGTGCAAGAGAATGCCAGCATGCTTAATGAGAGAGTCAAGGAAACCAGACGATGCAAGGATTCCTTTTTAAAAGGTGGAAGGTGTAGCCCAAATGAGAACAGAATTAAGCACAAGCACTGACAGAATGAATGTTAAGTCGATGACAAGCAAACAAAAACGATAGTTTGGACGGTATATAGCTAAGTGCAAGGGTTATAGTAGGACGAAAAGGAGCTTGCAGAAAAGCTGAATTAACGATTTGTGTCTGTCTGCACTTGAAAATATGCTTGACAGATACCGCCCCTGAACCAGAGTTCTGTGTGGAGGGAGTCTGAAGAACTAAGTGAAATAAAAGTGTTGAGATGCAGTTTTAGGGCAAGTGGATGCATTTAAAAGCCAAGCAATCTCCAGGTACAGGTGGTATACACCATGAGATTTTAATGGGATACATAAAGGTGCCTTCATTCCACGGCGCAATGCTGGTGTTGCATACTTCATCTGGCAAAGGCTCTTAAAAGCTATAGGCCTGCTAACCAAAATCCTCTTTGCTGGAGATGCCAAGGCTTAAACCTGGGATCTTCTGCATGTCAAGCGTGTGTCTTGCTACTGAGCTATGAGCTCCTCCGCATGCTGTAGATAAAAGGTGGACAGGCAGTGGTTCTGATGTCTCCCCCTGCCATGACGTTGTCGGGTGGCATTCAGCAAGCTGTTGTATCTCAGCCTTAGTGTCGTTCCCCACCCCTCCAAAAAAAAATACAGGAATCCCATTGAGAGAAGGCTGTTAGGACCACTGGAAAATGGAAAACCGGTGGTGGAGAGCATATGGCCCTCTAGATGTCATTAGAGCCCAGTTGCCGCCATCCCTGACCGTTGGCCATGCTGGCTGGGGCTTACGGGAGTTGGATTCCAACAATGTCTGGAGGGCCACAAGTTCTCCATCCCTGATGTAAGCTAAATGCTTTGAACGCTCAAACTGTTACATGTTAAGTGTGGTGGTGTTGATGATGATGATGCACAACTGCCTTTCTCTTTTAGGATGAGAAGGACATTTTGCGCTGTGCGCACCTACAGAAGGAGCTGATTCTCAGTGCTATTGACTCAGTTAATGCTGCCTCGGAGACCGGGGGCTACATTGTGTATTGCACGTGTTCAGTCATGGTGAGCTTCTTTTCTCTGTTGAGTCTCTGCTGACCCAGGCAGTGAAGCATCCCTGCCAGTGGGCGACTTTAAAGGAATCTGACTGTCTGCTCTGTGTTGGCAGGTGGAAGAAAACGAGTGGGTTGTGGACTACGCCCTGAAGAAGCGAAACGTCCGTTTGGTGCCGACAGGTCTGGACTTTGGCAAAGAAGGATTTACCAGGTGTGCCCCTCTAATCCGAAAGCTGGAATGTGAAAGTAGACTACTGATCTAATGCTTTTGTCCTTGGAAACACATGATATGTGTGTGTTTGTGTTCCTCTTGATTCCTAGGTTTAAGGAGCGGCGTTTCCACCCCTCTTTGAAATCCACACGGCGTTTCTATCCTCACACCCACAACATGGATGGCTTTTTTGTTGCCAAACTCAAGAAGTTTTCCAATGCCATTCCAAAGCCTCCCAAAGGTAATGGGTCAGAGTGTTTCCCTGATCAGGAACCTTACTTTGCCGCCAAACAAACCCCACCACAATTCTGTGCCTTGTTCATTTGCTTCTCAAGCAGAGTCATTTACGTAAATGCCAGTTTTGGAGTTTTGCTGAACTGTTCAGTGCAACACCCTTCATGCATGACGCACAGATTCGGCTTAACATTAGCCACATACTACTTTTATTTTGAGGCAGAAGTACTAAGGTGGAGTTGTGGCATTTGTCATATCTTCTTAGGCTATTAGTTCTGTTTTTAATAAAATCCGGAACAGGGAAAAAAGTGAACAGTGAGTGGTAGCATCTTAGGTCAGTACCTCCAGAAACGCATCTATACTAGTTTGGCAAATGTTTCAGTTGAATCAGTTAACGGACAATTATTGTTTCTCCTAACTGCGTTAGGGAAGAAGCAATAGGATTAATGTGGTGATCAGTTAGGGATGGGGCATGAGTCTCATCCCAGAGCCTTTAGCAGGAACTTGAGGTGAGGAATTTTCAAAAACAAATTCATTAAAAGCTGAAATTCTCAGAAATCTGATGGTCATCCTGGACATCACCTTGGATGCCAGATGCTATCATTTGTGGCACTCCTGCGATAGTAAACAAAAGTCCCTTTGCAAATACAATGTTCTGATTTTTGTGTGTTTGTGGCCATTCCCACCCTCTGCTTCCTTTTCCGTTCGCTCCAGTGTTGCTGCTGCTGTTCTGATCCAACACTCCATTCTCTTTCCAGATGAAGACCCTAATGGAGAGCCAGCTGTGCAGACGGCCAAAGAAGGATCTGTTCCAGCACCAGCTGAGCCTCTGCCTAACAGGGGGAAACGTGTAGAGTTGAAAGCTGTTAAGAAGCAGACTGCAAAACAGGAGTGTTCTGCGGCAATAGCAGCCAAGAAGCAGGCTAAAGGAGAGTTGAAACCTGATAAGCAGAACAAACGGCTCTCAGTCTCACGGCAAGGCTCCTTCCAGAAGCGGCCCAGGCCTTTGAGGGCTGCTCGGCCCTCTCCTGGAGGTCCAACCCCCAGCAAGAAGCGCAGGGTGCACAGAAGCCACCATTAGAGGGGAAACTGCATCATTTGATGCTTTTCTGACAGTTGCTAGTAAGACCGGTGGGAGATCCTGTCCAAGCTGCTTGTCCTGGCAAGACCTGTGCAGAGTTGGTGTTCAGGAACTCTCCCCTACATACTGGGGCTGGCTTAAAATATTTAATTTTAGCCTGTTTAAGGGCAGAAACTGTTTGAATTTATCAAGTCATTAAAAATTTTCTACTTGGTCATGTTGAGTATCTGGGATAGGACTTTATTTCTAGTCTGACTGTTAATTGCCAGTGTCTTCCTTCATTCTTTGGGTTCAGCATGTGAGGGGCTCTTTCTAGACTGCTGTCCCTCCTAATCTGATATCCACCTGTATCCTTCCACCTTTCACGATATTTAATCTTGGGGTAGGGGAGAGAACGTTATTTGGAAGGCAGTGTGGGTTTTTGTGCACAGTCCCCGGAGCACGAGGATTAATGTTTGTGAACAGGCAGGATGGGGCTTTCAGTGCCTTGGACGCAGACTAAGATGATGGAAATTCAAATACGGAAAAACAATTGTGTAAGGAGTTAGACTTGAAGTTATTCATGCTGTAGATGAACCACTCTTCACAAGAACATAGAGCAGACTGGACTGTAAACGTGGCTCATCTCCCATTTGTTGCAGTGGTTTGACTCTCTTCCAAATACTGGAGCTAGTTGGTGTCCTCTTCATTCCTCTTATAAGAGCCAGTGTGGTGTAGTGGTTAAGGTGTTGGACTATGACCTGGAAGACCAGGGTTCGAATCCCCACACAGCCATGAAGCTCATTGGGTGACCTTGGGCTGCCTCTCAGCCTTAGAGGGAGGCAATGGTAAACCACTTCTGAATACCGCTTACCATGAAAACCCTATTTGTAGGGTCGCCATAAGTCGGAATCGAAGGCAGTCCCTTTCCATTCCTCTTACACCTTCCATTTTACTATAACCTGAGTTTCGTCCAGGATACCTTATTCTGTCCATTATGTTACACACATACATGAAGTTGTGGACTATGTGGAGAGATTTCATATTGTGAGATGGTTGATCTGCATTGTGTGTCTCTGTAGAGACATTGTGTATGCACCCCTGCAATATCTTGGTCTGCTTTGGGCATTTTAAAGTTGGCATAAATCAAACCAGGAGCAAATGAAGCTGGTGTTAAATGTGAGTTTTGACCTTTAAGGCTTTAATTGGTTTGTGACCCTAATATGGAAAGATACGTTCCTTCAGATATCAAAATACCTATTTAGATTCTCAGCTGAAGGTCCTGTTCTATATCCTGCTGTTGTCTGGTGGGTGGGACCTTTTCCGTGGTAGTGCCCAGGTTGTGGAATTCTCTGGCCCAGGAGACTTGCCTCGATCAGATTATGGACTCTGCTTATGGGGAAAAAGAAAATTATTTTATAGCTTATTATAAACAGTTTGAAATGTGTTTATAAATGAGTCATATACAACTTCTACTTGAAAACGGCAGTGTGTACTAGAAGGTAATCTTGCAAATGTGACCCATCAGCTTTGTTGCTCCCTGCAATCTTGTGTTTAAGTCAGAGGCTGCTTTAAGCTAGAAGTAGGGAACCTGTTAGACTACAACTCCTATCTTCCCTGACCATTGGCCATGCCGGCTGGGGCTCATGAGAGTTCTAGTCCAACAACATTTGGAGGGTACTTGCTTTCCCATCTCTGATTTAAGCTTTGGAAGAAGAGTGTTTGTATTTGAATTAACACCTGTCCTTAACTATACAGGGATTGGTACTGCTGTGTAATGGAATGGGTAATTGAAGGTGTTGGGTGTTTTTATTTACCTGCAAACACTTAAAGGCCCTTTAGCCTCAGTTATTTCATAAATATAAATAAGCAGAAGAGCTCGAGTTTTCTTAGCACTCCGATGATCTAGATCAGCCTTTCCCAACCAGTGTGCCTCCAGATGTTGTTGGACCACAACTCCCATCAGCCTCAGCCAGCATTGCCAATGGTCAGGAAAGATGGGAGTTGTGGTCCAACAACATCTGGAGGCACACTGGTTGGGAAAGGCTGATCTAGATTCTAGAAATTGTGAATCTCCGCTTTTTATTTTAATAAGTTTCTAAATTGAGCTGTCAATGCAAGTCCAGTATGGTGTGACTGGGGAGACTATGTTCTGTTGCGTAAGGCAAAAGTTTTCCAAAGTACTTTACTCCCTTTAAATCTTTATGAAGCTCCCTGTGCAAGCTTGTGCTCCATATTTACAGTGCTAGGTCAACTAGTGCCTGCTTCCATATCCATGCTACTACTTAGGAGGAGCCCTCAGGATCAGATGAAAGGTCCATGTAGCCAAGCATCCTGTTTTCCCACGGTGGCCGCCAGCTGCACACTTTGGGAAGCCCATAAGCAAGCCATGAAGGCAACAGCCCTCTCCTTCTGTGGTTCCCCAGCAAATGGTGTTCAGAGGTATGTTGCCTCTGAATGTGGAGGCTATATATAGCCATTCTTCCCTCGAATAGCTCGTCTGAATGCTAATAATATGATTGAAGGCAAAAAGAGACCACTCTTCTCTTGAGAGACTCCCAAGATGTGTAAAAGTGCAGAACATTTTAAGTAAACCCCAACAGGCAATCCCTCGCTGCCACCAACAAGAAAAGCCCAATGAAGACTGAGCAGCTTCGCCTCCTGCAGGAGCCACAGAAGGTAACGATGCTTGGAAAAGAAAATGGGGGGTGGAATGAATTGTCCTTCGTAAGTCCCTTACAGCTTTTAGGAACTTGGGAGGGCTAACGTTAGGACCCCTCCTGTCGGTGGGTAAGCATATACTTCATTTTGTTGCAAGTTCCACTTGAACATAAGAGCCCTGCTTGGATCAGGTGAAAGGCTTATCCTAGGTATCCTGTTCTGACAGTAGCCAACCACGTCCTGGTTAAACGCCCAAAGGCAGGACAGGAGTGTGACAGCATTTCTCCCCCTTTGTGTTCCCCATTGTCATGTTGAATATCCACTGATGAGTGTAATTTGTTTGGCTCCTTCCATTTTAAGCTTCAGCCTAGCTGTAAAGACCTCTTTAATATTTCATAGGGAATCATTCATACATACCTTACTTATTAGCCTCTGCCTTTACAAGTGACTTTGACTCTGAGGCTTGTTTAACTGGAAACCTTATGTTTATTGGCTAATACTTTGCTGTGCGGCTAGAAGGGAGCAGGATTTTTTTGCAGCCGGCTGCACCCCCTCCCTTTTACTCCTTACTGTCTAGTTTTCTACTTGCAAAGTGTTTTTGTCACAGAAGCAGTCCAGTTGCTTTTACTGCTTCATTCAGCTATATATAGACACAGTGCATTCATGTAAACATGCTCCACAGGGCGCAGGAATGTATTGGTATAGGCATCTAGGACTTGGTTTTAGGGGAAGCTGCCCTATACAAAGTATTGTGTTAGCCCATGTAACTATTATCAACATTGACTCGCGGTTGCTGGCCGGAGTTTCAGCAGAAGCCTTTCCTAGCTCTACCTGCTGCTACCAGCGATCGTACCTGGCATTGCGTGCAAAGCATATGTGATCTACTACTGATCTCTAAGGCCTTTGTGCCAGATTTAGACTTGGTGAGCCCTAAGCTATATAAAGCTTGGAGGCCCTTTATTAAAAAATTACACCAGATATATATATTCAGTACACATAAAATTTTGGAAGCCCGCCCCCCAAAAGATTCTGAATTTTTTTGAGGCCCCTGCGGATTGTGAGGCCCTAAACTGTAGCTTGTTCAGTTTATGCCTAAATCTGGCACTGCCTTTCCCCACGCCGCTTGCTCATCTTCAGGAAGTGGGGCCACTAGCGCTGCCCGGGTAGAATTCGGACAGTTTAATACACTGACATTTCAGACACTGCCCCGTGTTTTTAGGTCCACCACAACCGACAGTTAGGGCTCGGTTACAGTGCCGCAAGCCGCCCGGTGCCCCGGGTAAGAAACGGTCTGGGCGATATATATTTGGAAGGAGGCACAGGCGCTGCTTAGTCCCAAATCCAGCGGCCATGATGCGGAGCCTTCAGAGCTGCATTGGCAGCCTGAGCATATCAGGGCACAGCGGACGGGGAGGGCGGGGGCGAAAGAAAGTAAAGGAGTGACCAAGCTTGGGAAAGGCCACGTTTCCTGGCTTGCTGATTAACGTGGGCGCGCACGGTTTAGCCCACCAGTCGTCAGGAAGAAGGGCGAGCACCGCGTCACTTCGTTTCGCAAAACCCGGGTTGGTTCGGAGCCTGCTTTCCTGTACTTTGGCACCGTCGGGGGCGGCGGCGCAACCAGATCAGACCAGAGCAGCTCAGCTAGACGGCTGTGCGTCCTCACCGCCCCCCCCGGGACGTGCGGCGCGCATCCATCCACCCGTCGGCAGGACCCCCTACCGTTCCCGGCCGCCCTGCGGAGCATCCCTCCCTTGCGCCAGCCTGCCCAGGCACCTCCCCTCTGCAGCTGCGGGAGGAGGCCAGTAGGCTGGAGCCCGCCCCTTCTATGCCAGCCGGGCCGGAGCCTCCAGCTGTGATTGGCTCTGCCGGAAGCGTCTCCCCTCCCACCGGCCGCTTCCCCCTGCCCCGTCGCAGCCCCTGGACGGCAGCTGCAGCCATGAACCCGTTATTCGGCCCCAACCTCTTCCTCCTGCAGCAGGAGCAGCAGGGCTTGGCCGCCGCGGATCTCGAGAAGCAACAGCACCTCCCGGCTCTTCTCTTTCTGCCCGGCGAGCCCCAGGGGGGGGATTCCTTCGACGGGAAGCTGGCCCCACCGGCTTCCCTTGCCGCCGGGTCTCCCTTCCCGGCCCCGCCGGCCGCCATGGCCCTCCGCAACGACCTGGGCTCCAACATCAACGTGCTGAAGACCCTCAACCTCCGCTTCCGATGTTTCCTGGCCAAGGTGCACGAGTTGGAGCGCCGCAACCGGCAGCTGGAAAAGCAGCTGCAGCAGGCCCTGGAAGAAGGAGGAGCCCGCCGGGGCAGCTTGCAGCGTCGAGATCAAGCAGTCCAGACGGGCTTCATCGGCCCTATCCGCCCGCTGGGGCTCGCGCTGGCCGGCAGTATCAGCAGTACCCGGTCTGTGGGGCTGGGCGCCCCGTCGAGGGTGCTGAGCTCCCCGAGCTGCCACCACCCTGGGGCTCCGCTCACCCCCACCTCCTCCCAGTCTCCGTCCTTGTCCAGCAGCGCTTTCTCGTCCTCTTCTCGCTTCCTGCCAGGCACCATCTGGTCCTTCTCGCAGGCTCGCCGCCTGGGGCCCGGCCTAGAGACCACCCTGGTGCAGGGGCCCGGTGTCTCCTGGGTCCACCCTGACGGGGTTGGGGTGCAGATAGACACCATCACCCCAGAGATCCGGGCTCTCTACAACGTCCTGGCCAAGGTGAAGAGAGAACGGGATGACTACAAGCGCAGGTGAGGTGAAGGGTCGAACAAAGCGATCCTGGTGTGTGGGCACAAGAGGCGACAGCCGGCGAGGAAAGGTGGAGAAGTGGGACAGAGCCAGAGCGAGATACAGCGGTAGGGTGAGAAATGGGCTGTTGGAAGCAGCAGAGGCAAAGAAACGGGGCAGAGGCTCTTTTGTGGCACCTTGTACCAAAAAAGGGTTGATGGTTGTTATGCAGGTGCCTCTGATTTTGGCATGGTAGGCCAGTGTGGTGTAGTAGTCAGAGTGCTGGACTAGGACCTGGGAGACCAGGGTTTGAATCCCTGCTCAGCCATGAGGATTAAATGAGGAGGGGAGAGAATCATGTACACCACCTTGAGCTCCTTGGAGAAAAGGTGGGATATAATTAATTAATTTTTGTACTGTGGCGGGATCCTATTGGGACAGTGAGGGGCCAGCAAAAGGCCCTCGCTGACCCATGTGGCATGAATTCACTTGTGTGAAAGCCAGGGAGAGAGAATCTTATGCGCTTTAAATGCTGTGATGAACTTGTCAACTCCTGGTAGATTCGTTAGCGCAATCAATTATTCGTGTAGTGGAGAGGATGGAATTTTATGAGGGGATTTTGGAATCCTCTGTATGGAGAGTAGGGGGCACAGTGATCTGAGGGCCAGACATGCCCCCTTCTGCTTTTGAGCTTTATTGAATTTGTATGTTCCCAAATGTTCTGCAATGCAAATCTTGACACACGCACACCCTTTTTCACAGATGGGAGAACAGATTTAAGGAAGCAGTTAAATACCAGTTCTTAGGAAAAGAGAAACTTGAAGCATAATCAAGAACTGAATCTACACTTCTTGCCCTTTTTAAGTACCTTGTTAGTCCCTGCTACCTTAGATTTCTGCAACTAACTTGGGACACCACCAGCGTACCCTTACATAGTGCTCCCCTCCCTAGTGTTATTTGTTTGTATCCAGCCATCAACATCATTGTGCATTTTGTATGGAAGCCATATTGGATGAGTTTTGTGTCGCACCACAGCTACCACTGGCAGATGCTAACTGAGCTGACTTGGAAGAGGGAAGTTGAAAAACCCAAGCCTTTAGATATCTGTGTGTGCTGAATTATTGTCATTTCTGTTAATGACATATTAGTTATATAATTCTATCAGCGCGCATAGTGCTCCACAGTCATAAATGGCTTTGGTTTACATAAGGAGATGTAAAGGTCTTGGCCTAAGAAACTTGCAGTCTACATTTAGACAGTTGCTGGGAGTGGGAAGGGATGGATGTGAAAAAATGCATTTTTATATGCTTTTATGTATCATTTCAATTTGGCAGGGAAGCCTAAGACCCTTATTACACATATCCTTTCCTTGACATGTTATTTTCTTTCATTGAAAGCAGGCTCCAAGGCAGAGAACGGGAGTTGGGGTGCAGATAGACACCATCACCCCAGAGAATGAATGGGAGGAGGGAGTTGCTAAATCTTTTCCCTTTTTTTCCTGCCTAAGAGCCTTTCCCAGCTGCAAGTAGTTGTATCTTTTGCCTGAGTGGTAATGTTTTGAGCACAAAAATGAGAGAGCAAGTGGTAAGCTGTCTCCCTTTAGGTAAATGCCAAGATCATTGTCAGAGGCTCTTCTTGGAGTTCCCCCGCCTTCAGAATGGAAGCCAGTGGCGATCAGGAAAAGGGCCTTGTGGGGCCCAGCTATAGAATGCTCCTCTAAGAGAGGCTTCCAGGCGCTGAGTCTGTTGACCTTTGGGCATCAAGTGAAGATTGCCTTATCTGCCCAGCCTTTTTAAAGCAACTCTTCCAAATATGGCATTTCTGTGGTATATTCTTCTCGATTTTATTTATTAAAACTTTTTTTCATTTGTAATCTACTTTGAGAGTGTTTTGAAGTAGGATAGTACAGGATTAGATGCTTAAAACATATCTACATTTGAAGGGGGAAAGAGGTGCAACACTGGCAAAGTTCCAGGCTATTTAAATACATCAGGCCTGCAGCTGCCTTTAGCCGGGCTTCAGCAAGGGGAGCCAGGTTAAAATCTGTGCTCACCTTTGAAGCACACTTGGTAGCCCAGTGCCTGCTGTTACTTTTCATGCAGTTTGGTTGTCAGGAAGATGAACTATAAATAGCAATGCACTTTTGTACATGAGGAAGGGCTATGAACAAAGGAAGGCCCAAAACACTTTAAGGTCCTCACAGAGAAGCTGGTGAAAGTCTGAGATCATGAGTGAGGCAGAGAGATCCCCAAGTCAGAGCATCCTTTAAACAGCAAGATGGACAACTTATGAGCAGCTGCCAAGAAAAAGCATTTTTGTTTTGAACAAAGCTATTGCTAATTGAACTGGCTTTGAGCATGGAAGGCGCTAGCATGGCTTCATGTGACTGCCCTATCTGCATAATGTGAAAAGAGAGGACCTGGCTGTGGAAGTTCCTTGTAAATGTGGGCCTCGCTCATGTTGCTGAAAGGGAGATGTGCCACTTCCTTCTTTGCAGGTTTCCCAAGGAGTGTGAGGGGGGGAAATGCACAAGTCATAATGTGTTCCTGCCGCCACCACTCATCACTTCACTATAACATGCGACTCTTGTTCCTAATCCATAGTAACCAAGCAGAGGACGGTCCATGAGAGAACATGGAATAAAAAGTTAAGGCACGAGAGGAAGGAGTGGTTAGTTCTTTTCCCTGCACCAGTTTTGCAACAGGAACTGCCCCCTGCCTCATTGCTTTTAACCTAACCGGAGGGGGAAAGAATATATTGGGCTTGTCCACTCCCCTAGCAGAGCTAAAATGGGGCCGTTTTGGCAGGATGCAGGGGATGATTTTAAATTAGGTAAATGGAATGGGCAGAAAGGGTAAAAACACTCCCTATTTCTGTTACCCTTTTTGTTTTACATGGGTGTGGTAATGAGTCTCTCAAATCACGCCTGTTTTGGAGAGGGAGAAAAGAATTGTTATGAATGATGTGGAGGAAGTGAATGGAGACGCTCTCGCTCTCTCCATAATACAGGAGGTCAGCTTCAGCCCATGAAACTGATGGGCAGTACATTCAGGATAGACACAACATATGTGTGGAATTCACTGCCACAAGATGTGGCAAAACGGCCACTGGCTTTAAAAGAAGATTAGACAAATTCACTGAGATTAAAGCCATCAGTGGCTATTGGCCATGATAGCTAAAGGGAACCTTCATCTTCAGTGGTACTGGGAATGAGTTGCTGCTGGGAGAAGACTATATTTTGAATTCCTGGCTTGTGGACTTCCTGGAAGAAAAAACTTGTCTGGCTACTGTTGAAATTGGGATACAGCAGTCATTCCCCCCACGGGTGCTTTCCAGCCCTTTTGGACTATAGCTTCCATCAGCCATGGCCAGCATGGCATGTTTTTTTTTAGATGGGCCTGGGTCTGGCCCAGCAGGATTCTTCTTATGCTCATACTGGCAGCAGCAAAACAAAATGTGGAACATAGGAAAATAGCTTCAAATTTGTGTCATTTACAAAGGGCACAGCATGAGGGCTAGTTTGGGGCAGGTTCCTGGTTGCCTTTATAGCGTTAATATTTTATCATCCTGTGTCTAATTGTTACAACTAGACAATCACAGAATCATCACATTGGAAGGCATCTCAAAGATCATCTAGTCCAACCTGCTGCTGATGCAGGGAAACTACTACTACTACAGTGTCCCTGATAGACGCCATCCTAGTTGTACTTTAAAATATCTAACAAAGGAGAGCCCACCTCCTTTTATTCTATTGTCAAACAGCTTGCTTCATCCAGAAGTTCTTCCTAATGATTCATCTAAAATCTTTTTTTTAAAAATGTAAACCCATTGCTTCAGCCCTGCCCTCTGGAGCAACAGAAAACAAATTTGGTCCATTACGTGTGTAGCACAGCCCTTCAGATACTTGGCTATCGTATCACTTCTCCATAATCTGTTCTCCAGGGTGAACAATCTTTCCTCATAACACTTGGTCTCTCTTTTTGCCTTCCTTTGAACACGTCCTAGTTTGTCTTTCTTCCCAGAACTGGACACAGTACTCCAGGTGAAGTCGGACCAAGCAGAACTGAGCTGATAGCCTTATTTCTTGCACTATATAGCCTGCCTCTTTTGCAAGAAAGGCAGTGAAGCTCTCCTCTCATCCCAGCCAGCTTTCTTTGCCAGACAAGATAAGTGAGAGGCAAGCAGAAGACAATTCTTGACATAGCTATATCAGAACCAAGTGCGTTGATGGGATAGAGCCAAATACCACCCACTGATCACCCCCTCTCCTGGCATTTCCCCCCCACAGGCTCCATAAAAGCCTGTAGATCTTTTCCAGTGGCCATTCTTGTTAGGCTGTGCTGTGCTGTCCATCTATGTGTTAGATGTCCAACCTTTGGAGTTCTTTCTGGAGGAGAGGTGGCAGTTAAATATGCATGCATGTGTGTAAGAAACACCGCTTTGGGAGGGGGTAAGTCAGAACAAAGAAGCAGCAGGTGCTGGTGTTTAACCTTTTCCTCACCTCCTTTTCTGCTCCAAATGCATGTTCACCCTTGCAAACATGTTTGGAACCCTGTGCTGTGTATGTGTGATTTAAAGTGGAAAAGCGGCGGGCGAGGAAAGGATCAGGTATCATCACCACCCTGCTAGTGCACCATTCCAGATTCCCCACTGGAACTCATTTGTGTCTCATATGTGCTTACCTTTGGTCCCCGTGGTGCTTTTGAGAAAAATTCCCAGAAGCAGGACTGGACTAAGACACTGGTGCCTGAGGCAGAAAATCAAAATAGTATCTTCTTTCCACTGATTAATGTACAGTACAAATTACCAGGATGTTTTCCTACACAAGAGGAGGAGCTCCAGGGAGGGTTGCAATATCCTGTCCCCCAGGAGGTCTGTGGATGAGCACCCATACAAACCCCTACAATTGACCCTGTTCCTATGTTCTCGCCTGACACACAGTAATTTACTGAGGGAAGCTTTTCCTGGTATGAAGAGGAAATGATCGGAAACATTTCATCTGCTTAAATTATCTCTGCCAGACTCTTGTTAAAAACACAGAAGGGCTATGGAAAATAACAGCTGGAAATCCTGTGCTGAATTGGGGACGTGGGGAATTGACACATGTGCTGTGCACGTGAGAGAATGTTTGTGCTGTGGTGTATGAGTCTGGCATCTATCATAACGTTTCTAAGATGATAATTACAAAGAGCTTTGTGCAATTAGGGAAAGTACTAAATAAATGCTAGATATATAATTGAACATGTGCCACCCTTCCAGAAGCCAAATAGTTACTGAAATAGAAAGGGGCCTAATAACTGAACTACAGTTTCCCGTCCCTCACTTGTGATATCCTAAGGGAAAACTGAATCCACATGCATAAATCACTAAATGCTGTGGAGTTTGGCGATTTCAGAGTGTGTGTGCTGGAAAAAACTGAAAAGCTGTCAAAGACAAACGCAGAGACGAGATGACTGTGCAGTTCTGTTCAGCATCATTGGATGTTTACAGAATAACAATTTTTGGCAGGGCTGTGGAGTCGGAAGCAATTTTGGGTGGAGTCGGTAGAAATGTTCTGACTCCGGCTTCAAAATAAATTTTGACTGACAATTTTTTTAAAATATAAATTCAAAATGTCAAAGAAGCTTCCCGTGAAGTCAGCTGTAGTTGAGCATTTCACCATAACTCAAGATAGAAAACATTTTGTGTGTCAGTGAAGACAAATGCTGTGATGCCAAGATCAGCGCATATTCAGGCAGCGATAAAAATGCTCCTATGAGAGCTTCCAATTTAAAAAGACATTTACAGCCCTTTGCAGGGCTGTGGAGTTGGAAGCAATTTTGGGTGGAGTCTGAGTCGGACAGTAGAAAAATAGAGGAGTCGGAGTCGAAGGTTTGGTGTACCAACTCCGCAGCCCTGGTTTTTGGGATGGGAAGGGATTTCAGGCCATCTAAGTGTCCTTAATCTTTATTAAATAATTAAAGCTTTTTTAAAAAAATTAAAACTTGGCTGTTCTTTTGTACCTAATTCCTTGCTATTCTCAGACTGAATGAAATACTAATAAGTGAAGAGAAGTCAGTCCTTTCCCCTGTTTTTTTTGGCAGAAAGAAGACATGTCTGAACTGCCGGATTGCTTTGATTTATGCCAGTTTTAACTACTAGGGATTCTTCCAAAAGATCCTGGGAATTGCAGTTTAGTGAGGGTGCTGAAAATCTGTTGGAGATCCTTCACATCCTCTGCCTGTCATAGAAATAGTATTCTCAGGAGCCCCTGGGAACATTTCTTGGCCCCCTCCTTATGGATCTCGGTGTACATATATGGGATATAGCAGATGTTGGAGACAAACATGGGGGGTCAGGTGGGGGGTGGGGAGAGCTTCTGCCTTCATGCTTCGCTGGTGAGCTTCCCTGAGGCGTCTTGCTGGCCACTCAGAAAAGAGAGAAGTTGCCCATAATATGATACACCAAGGGAATGGTTGCATCCTTTAACGCATGCATGTGAATGAGGAACATAAGAAGTACCTAGGAAGTATGTGTGTGTTTCTGTTCATGCCCTGGATGATAATTTTATAGGGGACGTTAAGTTTATATTGTGTATGTCATGACTTATTGACTCCAGACTAGCTACTCTCAGAGTTACATTAAAAGTAGAGAAAATCTAAATCTGGGACATAGATAGCAGCATCCAGTGAAACTGAATGCTCTTCAGACTTGACACTTTGAACTGGACTCACCTGGTTTCTGAACACCTATTAGGGTTCCTGCTCCATAGTTTTCCTTGCTGTTGGGAGTTTACAATGTCTTGAGGGAGTGATGGTTCACTGCCAGGAAGGCTCCTGCTGGTCTCTTGTTGCTTCAGAGACTTGACCTCTTTGGGGAATGGGTTCCTGCCCCTCTCTTGTCTACCTCCCTTTTGGTTTGCAACGTAAAAGCAGCTCCCTAGGAAGGGTGAGCTGTGGGGTCACTCAAGGAAACTGTCTGTGCTAGATGCGCCCTGCTTGCCTGGGTTGGGCAGGGTGGGGAGGAGGGACTGTTGCAGTAAGACTGTTATTAGGAAATGGTGCATTGCAGATGAGAATGGGAACCAGGAGGTGATGGAGGACCAGGAGTTGAGGATGAATATGCAGGAGGATCAGAAGGAGGCTTAGATTTTTCTTCTAATTCTGATGCTGTGCAGTCAGATCAGTGTTTCCCCCTAGTAAGTGCTTACTCCATTTTCAGCAAAGAAAGGTGGAGGAACAATTCATAACAGACCAATACTGGGTTAGGGAAGGAGTTAAAGTGTGTGTTCTTTTCCCTGAGCTGAAAGGCCAGTAGAGGGAACGGGAGATAATTTGGTAAGGTCCAGGAACAGGGTGGAAATTGTTAAGGGAAAATATCTGATTTAAATCCTAGTTTCAGGCCATCTATATAATTCCCTGCATTTTGTTACTCAGTACTGTGACCAACAAACCACATTCAGGATGAGGCTCTGTCAATGGGAGCAGATTCCTATTGGCTGGAGTTGCCCCCCGTGGGCAGGAAACAGGTGTTGCCCCAACTCCACTGTATACCTGGGGGTATTGACGCTTTTCCATAGATGATCACCTGCCAGTCACCTTTGGGAGGGGGCCCTAAAGCAGCACTTTCTGGGATACTCTGCCCTCCCTCCTGGTATCCCTGATAATAGGCATTTTGCTTGTTTGCATGTGTGTGGGAGAGAGTGGTCAGTTTCAATACTCTTGTCACATTGTTTTGTGACCAAGACAGGGATCCCAGGGCAAACCTACAAAAGTAAGGGCTGACTTGTTTCCGTTCTCAATGGTGTCCATTACATTTTATAGGGCAAAGTAGACTGGGGGCAAACCTAGTATGCAGTTGAGAAGATGCAACGCCTGGGATCACCAAGGGCAGGTTTTGTCCATGCCATAATGTTGTTGCCACGCATGCACATTTACTTTCTGCCAGTGGTGTAGTGGTAAATTCTGAAGTGCAGATACTCCTCATGACAATCCCCCTAGCCATGCCTCTTCTAAGACTATTCCAGAAAATGAAATGTTAGACCATTGGAGACATCATGGCTGTAATGCCAAGGTGTTTTTTCCCCTCACTTTCCCTCCCACTTTGCTTATCATCCAGCCTGATGAGGAGCTCTGGTGGACTTAAAACCTTGCTCAATATTTTGTGACAGTTTGGTTAGTCACAATAAAGAGTCCAAACTAAAACTGGCAGTGTAACTCTCATCCATGCATGCTAAATATAACCTATCCCTTCCTCATCTTAACTTATTTAGTGGGTTTCTCTTGAGAAAAGCTTACAGTAGGGCCCCACTTTACGGCGTTCCACTTTACGGCGCTTTGTTCATGCGGCAGTTTTCAATTAGGGAAAGGCCCCATTCTTACAGCGCTTGTTCCGCTAATACGGTGGGTTTTTCTGTTGCGTGCCATTTTGATGTTATTTTTGCGCGACGCGGCCCATTATAGTCTATGGGACCCCGCTTTACGGCAATTTCCGCTTTACAGCGGGCGCCTGGTCCCTAACCTGCCGTATTAGCGGGGCCCTACTGTATTTGTTTGGCTTTGAAGAATTGGCAAACCGTGCCCTAGGAGATGACATCATTGTCCCTGCTGTGAAATAAGTGGCAGGACTCCCTCTAGCCTCCCCCTCCAGAGTACCACTGTTTTCTGCCATATAAGTGAATGGCTGTCATTCTTTCATGCGGGGATGAAGAAAATGTTGCAATGGGGCAGCACCATAATCCCTGTGAAGTGGGAGGGGAGGCAGGGGGGCAGCCACTGTTGATAGGCACATCATTGGCAGGAGAGAATCCCATCATCCCCCTTCCAGAAGGCAGCTGTGTTATGATGGGGTTAGGGCTATCTGTTTCCACTTCTTTCTCCTCCCAACCAGGAGCTAAGATAGTGTCTTGTCCCACTCCAAATGAAGCTTCTGAATTGAGGGCAGGGAAGTGGTCCTCAACTCTTGGTTGGGGCCCAGAGGGCAAGTTTCAGTTTGGGGAAACTGTGAGTGGGGCCAGCTTTAGAAGAACAGCCCTGGCGCTTGCTTTGTCTGAGGCAGTGGCCTCCAGGATGAATAAAAGAGTGGGGAGGGGGGTGTCGGGTGGGGGAAGGGCATTTCTCCTTCAGCAAGCCTTTTCAATAGATACCTTATCCAAGTCTGCATCTGTACTGGAATGGTTTTTTAAGATGTTTTATTTTTAAGATGTTCTGTTTTTAATCCATTTAGTACTTTATTATCTGTTTGCTGCCCTAGTCTCCCTTTGGGATAAAGGGTGGGATATACATTTAAATAATAATAATAATGGGAGAAAAGCAGGGCTGTGGAGTCGGTACGCCAAACCTTCGACTCCGACTCCTCTATTTTTCCACTGTCCGACTCCAACTCCGACTCCAACTCCTCTATTTTTCTACTCTCCGACTCCGACTCTACCCAAAATTGCTTCTTGTCAATCAAACTTTATTTGGAAGTCAGAGTTGGTACATTTCTTCCGACTTCACCCAAAATTGCTTCCGACTTCACCCAAAATTGCTCACGACTCCGACTCCACGACTCCGACTCCACAGCTCTGGAGAAAAGTCTAGAAGTCTGCACCCCTCCACTTCTCTCACTGATCATGCTTAATGGACCTGTAGCTTGTTCATAGTAATTGCTTGACTCAACCTTTTTAAACCGTGTTGATGGGTTACAACTTTATATTTCCCAGGAGGTACATGTAAAATCTGGATGTTTTCTTAAATATTTGACAGATGCACTGGGCAGGCGAGCCTATCGCCTCACTATAACTTTTGTAGTGGGTGCTGTTTTGTCACCCCGTTTATTTTTTAATGTATTTTTAAATTAGTGATAAAACACTTTTCTGGCTATTATTTAAATTTTTAAAATGCAGCTTAAATGAAAGAGTGTGAGAACTGTAACGCTAATTTTTTTCACTGATGGGAGGAAATTCCAGTTGCTGCCACTTTAGTACCTTGGTTTTTCCTCAGATTAAATACTTTCAATCCTCACTTCAGATCCAAAACAAATATTAAAACATTTTAGTTTTTGACATTGCATGTGTAGCAATTATAAGGATTGCTCAGAATTATTATTTTTTGTAGTGGCTGTTCTGGTGAATTGCATCTTTCCCACCCACAGCAGCTTTGTCACACTCACCAGTGGGATGTACACACAGGAAAAAGTGTAAAACATTGCTGACAGAGTGGAAAGTCAATTGTAAATTATAGCTGAAGAGCAATTATTATTAGTGATAAGGAAGCACATGTCTGAAAGCAGAATTGGAGGGTGGATGTCCACATGACTTGTCCTAATTAATAACAAGCATGTGCTATATCTATTATTAAGCCTTGTTTATAATGTATAATCTCAAAAAGCAGATGTCGCTTTTGTTTTTAACATAGAAAAGCAACCTTTACCTAGATATCTTTTATATGTTTTGACAGCATGCTATGATAGTAGGCCATGGATTCAGTTTTATTTTCCCAAGGACAGGAGAGGGAGGTATCTTTTAACAAATTTTGCAGAAGTGACACGTTTTGTCCTTCAGAGTCGTAAGCTTTCTGACTGCCCCTCCTTCCACATGCCCTCTGCCTGAGTCTTTCTTTCTTTCTCATATTCTTCCAGGTTTCCTCTGTTCTTTCCCAAGCTATGAGTCACCACCAATTTGTTTTTGTCCTGTAGGGATGGGTGAGCAGGCAAACTTTTTGGGCATACAGAGCATTTGGTGGGGGGGGGTTTGCCAGAGAAGAATTCTGCTTATTTTAGGCAAGACAAGATGGCAGCCCAGCCTGTTGCTTCTGGAAGGAAGGGGACTCTTCAAAGTGGAGTTTGTTCTGTGAAGTCCTAAAAGGATGATGGGAAAGGGGAAGCAGCAAGTGTTCACAAAAGTCCCTTGGAGGTAAATTTCAAACAGCCCTGATTCTGTTCTACTCACTCAGTGACCAGATTTACACCACCCAGTCTTCCCAGTAAGGTTATATCATTCCAGCCATTTTAGTGGGGCACTACATAGCATTACAATGTAGATGCTGATCTAGATATGATATATATGGGATGTATTTGTATCTGCATTGGCTGTGTATGCAGCAGCCTGCTTTTCTGTGGGAATCTTATAGGTAAAACACAGAGAAAAGCTGGTTCGGAAGGCAGTTAAAAACCTCTGACTTTGGAACTATTTATAAATTGGCTGGAGAAGGAATTAGGTATACTTGGATACAAAGAACCACCAACTGGTTCCACATACTCCCAGGGGCTTTGGGCTCTTTCTTCCTCAAGCAGAAGCCTTCCTCAGGGCCACAGGCAAACTACTTCTAAATCTGAAAGGAATTTCAAAAGCAGTTTGTGGCAGGGCACTGGAAGTGCAGGTGTCTGCTGATCAAAGAAAAAACATGTTGACAATCCCATTCAGTGCCTCTAAGGCATTTGAGTGCATCTCAGCCTCTGCTTGACTAGATGTTCAGCTGGTTTCCCTCCTGCTCTATGCTTTATGATTCAGTTGCTCCTTCATAGCTATTTTGAGGTGTTGCACAAAGCTGGATACAGCAGGAGTTGTGCAGCCTTCTTTGCACCAGCTACATACATCACGCGGAGCATTAGTAGCTAAGCAAAACTGCAGGCATGTAATGAACTAGCACATCATCATAGAGCGACTCAAGTTAGCAGAACATAGTGTGTTGATTTAATTTATACTCCACCCTTCACTTTACTGTGAAACCTTCGGCATTACAACAATGTGATTTGGTAGGGGAGCTGTCCCACTCAGCAACAACCTGCCGTATTGTAAAATTTCTTGCAGTGATTCCCCCCTACAGGCAGAGCAGTCCAGCACAGTAAAAAGTGGCATATGTTTTCTGCAGCAGCAGCTGAAGAGTTATGACCAGAGTGCTTGTGTAGGAAACTTAAAATTCTGTGTTCCTAATGTTTTTAAACCTGCTTCTTTATAGTGTGTTTATTTTATTCATACCTTGCCCTTCACAGTGAAACCCCAGACATTTTCAAGTCTATCCTCAGAATATTAAAGGCTAGACTTAGCTCATTTTTTTTCAAAGAAAACAGATCCCCCCCCCAAGATGTTGAATTCAGTACCAGTTTCTGCACATGTGTGATTTCTTGGATCTATGGAATACATACAGATAGAAGGAAAGGGATGGTTTCATTTCTGTTTTTCTCTGCTTCTGGGATTGTACCTTTTCTAAAGTTATGGCTTAACCTGGCCCTTTTCCCCATTTCTTTCTTTCTTTCTTTCTTTCTTTCTTTCTTTCTTTCTTTCTTTCTTTCTTTCTTTCTTTCTTTCTTTCTTTCTTTCTTTCTTTGCTAGTGTAGTCTAGACATCTCTCTTTTATTCCTTGTTGCTTCTGATTTACACTATACCAGTTTCCTGTGTCCAGGCCAGGGCATCCTGTTGTAGTGAACTCCATGGCAGTACATGGTAGTGGAGTTGCTTGAACACTGACAGTGACAGAGATCTCCCATAGCTGACTTGATGCTCTGTAGTGGACGGCTAACCTTTTATGGCCTGAGGGCATTTACCTTTGGCCAACCTTCCAGGTGCTGTGTAGCAGTGGTGGGTGTGGCCACCTCATGTTCTTTCTCACATGCCCACACACACATCACATGCAGGCAGGCAGCTCCTCCCCTCAGCTGATCCATGCAGATCAGCTGATGAGGGAGTTGTTGCCCCCTCTCCACTCATAAAATGATTATTCTCATGACTAGGGAGGGAAATTTGCATTGCCATCAGGGTACTGAGATCCATCCACATTAGTGCAGTGTTTCATTCCGCCCAGCCTTCCTTTGGGCTGCTGCCACCAAAATTGATTGAGTCTTGGGAGACCAGAGAAATTTGCTTGGGGGCCACTATAGATATATCAGTCCCTGTGAAGAACATATATAGCTATCTGGCAGCAGTAAAATGCCACTCCATAGGCCAGAGACAGCTGAGTGCCAGGTATAGTTGTGAAGGAAGGAAGAGGGAATGCAAGCTCTGGCTGCCCAAAAACCGATGAGGTTAGACATACCCAGTGGCTTGATCCAGCAGAACAGGGAAGAGAGGCAGGGGTCATCTGTCAGCATGGTTTATTCTGGGGTAGGGAGTCTGTTGGCAGTTACTAAACATAGTTTGTGGTTACCCTCCTCAATCTGCAGCCGGTGGTATGTGAAAAGTACTCAGTGAGTTTAGAGCAAGGTAGTTAAGTCTGTGTGGCAGAGCCTGCCACCTGTCATTGCAACACATTCCAAGGGGTGCCTCTGCTTCCATGCCAGTCTCTATTGAATGAGCAAAGCTTCCTATGCCAGCATCAGTGTCACCAAAGGGATGGATCCACCTGTGTCCCAGCAGAATCTGGTGCAAAAACGATTGCCATGTCCTTGGTCCATTTTTCTTGCCAGGTGGGAAGAGGAGTATACGTTGCGAGTTCAGCTGCAAGACCGAGTGACAGAGCTGCATGAGGTGAGGGTCATCCCTTTCCCTCCATCTCCCTGCACCCGGGTCCCCTGTCTCTTCCAAGTTGTGATGTGTCTGTCTGTCTCTCCACTAGGAGGCCCAAGAGGCAGAAGCATGTCAGGAAGAGCTAGCTATGAAGGTTGAGCAGCTTAAAGCAGAGCTGGTCGTTTTCAAGGGGCTGATGAGTAATGTGAGTGTATATATTACTGACTCCAATCTGTTACACACGCACACCCCTACCACTTTATTTCAGGTCCAGAGATTGCTGGCAAGAGAATACCCATACATGGAGGATACTATACTGCACAGGTGGAAAACCTGTGGCCTCCCAGATGTTGTTGGACTACATCCGTGGTTCCCAATTCTTTTTTCTCATGGACTACTTGAAAATTGCTGATGGTCTGGGTGGACCACTTAATGTTTTCTCTGCCTGTTGTACCAGTTGTAATTCACTGTGCTAGGTAGGTGCTGTATGATTTTTAATTATATTCTTATATTGTATTTCATTGTATTACAATTTGCATTCCATAGAATTCAAATTGTAATATAGTAAAATACAATATCATCATCACTCTTTATTTGTATGCCGCCTTTCCGTAACAATTTATGCACAAGGCGGCTCACAACATGAGCAGAGAAAAAGTTACACAACTCACTGTAAGAAATAAATTCAAATGGTCAATAAGTTAACAAAAACATCATAAAAACATACAATAAATTGATACATCCTTATAATTCCTAATAAAATCCAACAACAAAATACAAAAGCATAATCCCAATAACAGCAGAACAAAACACCAACCATCAGAAATTAAACTTTTACCCAAACAGAAGCCCCTAAACAACACCCCACAGTCAAGGTGGTCTCTAGCATCTTCAGGTAGTGATACCTTTTACAGCTGCAGTCAGACAAGGCCCCGCCCTTCCAGGGCAGGTGGAAAGAGGCCAGCAAGCAGAGAGAGGGTCTTACAGCCAAGATGGTCTCATATATAAAAAGCAAAGCAGATTATAGTTAGAAATCAATATGAATATTTAATATGGACATGCTGCAAACCCCTTGATGAAGCTCATGGACCACAGTTTGGACTACATAATTTTGCTGACCATTGGCCCTGCTGGCTGGGGCTGATGGGAGCTGGAGTCCAATAACCCTCAGTTCTGCTGCCTGTCTATAAAATACAATGCCCAGCACAAGGTTTCTCCTTCCACCTCATGCTTAATGTGAGATCTCGTGAGGCAACGTCATTCGTGTCGGAAGTTTCAAAGAAGATTATCTAATTTCCTCTCTTTCTCTTTCTTTACTTTGGTCTGAGCTAGAATCTTACCGAGCTAGATACCAAAATCCAAGAGAAAGCCATGAAAGTGGATATGGACATCTGTCGGCGTATAGATATCACGGCTAAACTGTGTGACGTAGCCCAGCAGCGCAACTGTGAGGACATGATCAAAATGTTTCAGGTGAGAGGTGCCAAACCCTCTTCCCATTTGTGGGGAAGGGATGTGATGAAGAACCAAAAACATGCCCTTTCGAAGGGAAATGGCCCTGCCGCTCTGACCTCATTCCATGTATTCATCTCAGTCACACGGGAGAAACCTGGCAGGCAGTTTGAGGGTAGCCTTCACACAAGATCTCTGGGAAGCTATACTAGGAAACCCCATCAGTACAGCATCTCTTCAGCAAGACTTGGCGGGCCCTGCCAAGGGAGCAGCTGCTGGAGAGAGAGACATGCTGCAAAGGTGTCTTTGTGTGTGTCTCTAACATCCTCTCTCTCCTCTCCTCCCCACCCCTTTTTTTATCTCTCTCTTTGTCTTATTCACTCACTGACTATCTCACACTTGCTCTCACTCTTCTTTTTCTTTCTTCCCCTATAGAATCAGTTGGTTAGTTGTTTTTTTCATTGAGCTGGAACAATATGCAAGTTAGAAGCTTTTCTGTAAAATAAAATTTAACTGTAAATCCTGGCATTTTCCTCTTCTTTCTTAAAACCTCTGTATTCCTGCCTCCACCTCTGGGGTGTGATTGGAGTTCCCTTACTGTGAACCCTCATCTGATTTCATCTTCAGTTGCTTAGCTTTTAATTTTAAAATAGAGGTTTCTGAAACTACATTTTAGCCATCACATCATCTTTAACCTGGTCATAATAAGCCCGTCTCTCTCTCTCTCTCTCTCTCTCTCTCTCTCTCTCTCTCTTTCTCTTTCTCTCTCTCTTTCTCTTTCTTCCTCTTCCTCTGTCTTTATCTTCATATCATCCTACACCCACCCCATTTTCCTTGGCATCTCTTCTCACCCACCCACTTCTGATCTCCAACCCAACCTCGTTCTGTAGTCTCTGCACTTGTCTCCCATTAAGGTCCCAGCCTCGATGGGGCGGAAGCGGGAGCGAAAGCTGGTCAGCGATGAAGACACTTCCCTGTCTGAGAGTGAGCCTTCCAAAAAACCTGAAGAGGAGGAAGAGGACGAGACCACAGCCATGAGCATAAATGAGGAGATGCAAAGGATGTTGAACCAGCTGTGAGTGTATCCTGCTTCTTGGAGGGAGGGGGAGGAATTAGCTTCTGGTGATCCCCAAGCATTCAGGGATTGCCAATCCAGCCTCTGGAAAGCAGAATTATCTGGTCCTCGGCAGCCCTCCTAAATTTTAATTAGAATCTGGTAATGCAGGGCCAGTCTGAGTGATGCCCTCTGGATGTTGCTAAAACACATCTCCCATCATCCCTGTCCGTTGGCTGCGCTGGCTGGGACTGATAGGAGTTGAAGTCCAACAACATCTGGAGGGCACCACATTGGCTACCCTTTTGGTAAAATTTGGCTCACTTTGGGTAGAAACACGCTCACTGTTCTGCCATTTCTAGTGCGTCTCCACCTCTCTCTTCTGAAAACGGGAGCACACAATGCTAGTGAACTCCTGCCCCTTTTTACTGTAAAATCTGGTGGGAGCAGCTGAGTGCATTTTTAAAAAGAATTCAACTTCAAAAAGATTTTGCAACTACTTAGCACATCAACCTGTTCCCGCTCCAGGTGTGGCTAATGGAAACGCTTTGCTCTGAAGGCTAGTGTGTTCACAGCCTTTGTTTTGTAAAGCAAAGAAGGAATAATCCTGAAAGTATTTCTTACAGCATTGCAGAGCTGTTTCATGTGCATTCTAGAAAGGGAAAGGACCTCCTTACAGTTCACCTTATGATCACAATCATTCCTTGGAACACCCTCCACCAAAAAAAAGATGAATGATCACATACCATCCGAGTTCTACATTTATGAAGCCTTTATTTGCTAGGTGAAGCCAACTTTGTTTTGTGTAGGCTGACCATCTGGCAGAGGGGTGGTGGTGGTGGTCCATCTAGTTTGGCCCCTGGACTCATGCCTGCCCAGTAAGAACACATAAGCTGGCCATCCCAGAATTGAAGTTGCTAGAAGCTTTTACCATAACCTGGCCTGTCCCAGTAAGAAATGTAGCAAAGTCACCACTCCTGTTCCTCCTCAGCACACCTGCTCACAAGGAGAGCCTTCCCATCTTCACTCTGCTGATAATACTGTTCTCTTGTCTCCAGGAGGGAGTATGATTTTGAAGATGACTGTGACAGCCTCACCTGGGAGGAGACGGAAGAAACGTTGCTGCTGTGGGAGGATTTCTCTGGCTATGCTATTGCTGCTGCGGAAGCTCAAGGGGAGGTAATGGGAAGAGTCTTTGTCTCCTGGGCAAGCTTTGGAACTTCCCCTCTCATCTGTCCACATTTCTACACAAGCTCCTCTACTATTGTGTAATGGGCTCTTTGAATCACTTCCTGTACTGCATGCTGGAGGGTGATAATCAGGGCACAAAACAAAATTGCATCTGTCAAAATTCTGGGCCAAGAAAGAGTTGAATTCATAGGTTTCCTGAGTTTGTAGAATGCATTCTGGTCTTGCTCCTTGAGGCTCAAGCAATAAGCTAAGAAGGGCACTTAAAGCCTGGCTGCCTGACCATGGGATGATCCCTTGGCTCTGATTAAGGGAAAACTTGGAGCACTATCTGAAATCCTAGAGCAGATCTATTGTTAAACTCCTTGCTCTGGAGCATTAACCTAAATTAATCAACAGCAGTCAGTAGCATTTGGTCAAGGATTAGATTTAGAGTCATTAACTCCAAGCAATACATATATTTAAAAGAAAAGAAAGGTACATATAAAAAAAGAGCAGCATTATTTTCCTTTGAAGCCAATTACCCACAATTACATAACACTGTGAGAGATTCAAAACAGACAAAAGGAAAACAACAAAAGCTTACTTAGCCTAGCTTAATACTCCCTTCAGTTGAAAGCCTGGTTCCCAATGGCTTACAAGTGGCTTCAAGCGAGTCAAGGTAGATGGAATAGGGAACAAGGAACTGAAAGATCATCCTTCATTTTATGGGGTTTTGGGTATCAACAGGGAGGGGGCCAATTAGCCATCCTAGTCGCCCCTTCCGTGATGACCTTCTTTGAAGATAAG
Organism: Rhineura floridana; assembly: GCF_030035675.1. Lineage (NCBI taxonomy): Eukaryota > Metazoa > Chordata > Lepidosauria > Squamata > Rhineuridae > Rhineura > Rhineura floridana. Next base: position 149,822,559 of record NC_084480.1, read on the forward strand.
GAGGGCTAGACAGTGACACCAAGCGGTCCCTGATCTGCAATACCCAGATTCCTGACTTTGATCTTAGGAAGCAGATAACAGATAGGACTCAGCTGCATCTTCTTGACATTAGCAATTTGCAGCTGTCTGGCACTAAAAGACTTGGGTTCCCCCAGCACAGAGTATCCCAGAGGTCTTTGCAACAAAGCACCCCAGAATTCCCTCTGGTTGAGCCGTTTTAGCTTGACCAAATTTAGCTATTGTTGACAATATGATGCTGGGGTTGCCAACATTTTGCCTGTGAGTGCTGTGGCACCTTCTTCCTTTTGTGCCCTTCCCCATTTGGGGTTTTCCTTTCTTAATTGAACTTGGACTGCTGCCAGGAGCCCAGGCCTCCAGTGGCAGTGTCCCCTTTGTTTTCTTTCCCAAGAATTCCTCTGTGCCCCAGATGGGCCCAGAGGCATTCAAAGGAAGTTAAGAGGGCGGGCCTGCTGGAGAACTGGACTAAAATTGCCCTTAAAATGAAAGAAAGAAAACCAGAAAGAAATGGTCTTTGTCACTGCTGGTAAACAGGGAGTGGAGCAGCAGACAGTGTACTGGAGGTAGGGAGAAGCTTTCCTTCACAAATTGCCATCTCGAGGGGAGAGCCAATCCAGATCAGAACTCCACCATAGCAGACGGGGTGCTTTAATTCTTTGTCCCTGCTGTGGTCCTGATCTAGATCCAAATGAAGCCTATCTTACGGTCAATTTGCATTTAGAAAAAGGTCCCATTGAACTAAATGGGCCCTTTTTTTGCAATACAAATTGCAAGCCCAAGGTAGCCCTGTCTGGATCAGGACCACAGCAGGGGGCAAAGGGTTAAAACCACCTACCTCTGCACTAGGGTCCTGATCCAGACCAGGTGCTTTGCACCTGCAAAAGACTCCATTTGGTTCAATTTGGCCTATTTTTTTTCATTTTTTTCCATCGCAAACTGCAGACATGGGTTTTGTCTCTGTGGGTGTGTGGTTGTAGTGTTTGGGAAGGTCCATTGCTGAGGGGCAGAGGATCCATTTTGTATGCAGAAGGTCCCAGGTTCAGTCTCCCCAGCATCTCCAGGTAGGACTGGGAGAGATCCCTGTCTGAAATCCTGGAGAGTTGCTGCCAATCAGTGAAGACAATACTGAACTAGATGGGGCAGTGGGTCTGACTCAACATAAGGCAACTTCCTACATTCCTGTGAGTTGCGCCACAGCAGTCACTCGGGTTTTCACGTGTGCCCATGAACCCCAAAACAACCCTGGTCTGCACTAGGAGTATGTTTTCCTCAAAATAAAAGCAGCCAAATTAAGGCTGCGATCCAATCCACACTTACCTGGGAGTAAGTCCCATTGAACCCAATGGAGCTTACCGTTGAGTAGACATACTGGATGGCAGCCTAAGTGTGATTGTTTAAATAGTTAACTAACGCCACGGTTAGCTCGGCTCTTGGCTTCTCTGCTCTCAGGAGAAACAAGCAACCCTGCCATCGTGCTATGAATGAGGCTTTAGAAATAAAGTGCTCTGTAATCTGTGCTCCTGCCTGAGCCCTTCTGTGGTGATGCTGGTTCCTTTTTGCAACCTCTGTTACTGAGGCACCTGCTCTTTTTCTTTCCTATTGGGGCACCGCCACTTTCCCTGCCAGCAGGCGGACGACAGTTTGGAGAAAGTGATCAAGGACACAGAGTCGCTCTTCAAAAGCAGGGAGAAGGAATATCAGGAAACCATCGGCCAAATTGAGGTGGGAAAAGAGGGATGTAAGGAAATGAATACAGCCAAGGGCCATTGTAGCTCAGCGGCAGAGCATCTGCTGTGTATGCGGAAGGTCTCAGATTCAATCCTCAGCATTTCCAGATAGGGCTGGGAATGTAGCCAGTTTGGAATACTGGAGAGCAGCTGCCAGTCACTGAGCTGGATGGACCAGTGGTCTGACTCGGTATAAGGGCGCTTCCTATGAAGATGGCAACTACTACCTGCCATCCTCAAAGTAAAAAAAAAAATTAAAGAGGAAGTCAACAGTGATAGCTGTTAGCAGGTGGTGAAGTGTGTGTCAGGCTAGCTCAACTCAAGAGGCCAAACAGGCACCCACCTGAGGGGAAGAATTCCAGGGGCATCTGGCAAATGGTGAAGATCCATGGGCAAGGGGAAACCAGTGGCCTCCCTCAGAGATTCTTGGGCCAATGTGGAGTCTAGGGCAGGGAGCAGCTATGTTCTATGTAACCACTTGCACATATATGTTTTCCCCATTCAGAGCCCCTTCAATGCACTGCATGCAATTGTATGAAGTGGAAGAAAGGGCTTCATATCTCAGGGAAGCCCTCAAAGTGGGGGACAGTTTGGTTCTCCCATTCCTTGAGGCAACAGGATCCCACGGTGGAGGCAGATATATCTTGCACCCTTCAGGTTTCCTTTTGTTCAATTCACCTGTGTGTAAACAAATTATATTTTGTAATTGTTCGTTATCATAATCATATTCCCAGCTTTCCCCTTTTTTCTCTCTTCCTTCTTATTTATTAACAGCCTGAAGGCAAGGCCAATTTGCTTAATTTTCATTTGTTATACAGCACCTACCTATTAGGTACTTCATAAATAATGTATCTTTATTGGCATAATATCCTTCATCATGAGTGGAGTATGTAGGGAGAGCAATTCTGCACACTGCATTTTATTGCATCCCCTTTGGGGTCTCTGCCCAGTAAGGCCTGGCCCCCCAGTGGATGGCACACTTTGTCCCCAAGTGCACTGCTTTACTTTTCCCCATGGGAATGGATGGATAGCCATTAACTGTTGTGGGAGAAAGTAAAGGAAGGTGGAGTACCTCAGGTCCAGGGGCCAAATGCTGCCCTTCGAGTCTCTCTGTCTCTTCCCAGTCCTGCTCCGTGCCACCCCTGTTTGGAATGTGTCCTTGAATTGTGATCAATGCCTCTTGCTTGCCTGGGTGGAAGGAGATGAGTGTGGGTGTGCAGAAAGCTCTCTGACTTTTGCATGGCTACAAGGTATTATAAAGTTAAGAGTCACCTTCATTGCTCTGTGTACTTTTCTCTCTGGCTCTGCCTACCACTGGTATGTAGCCCTTGGAAAGTTGACCACGAGGGAAAGTGGCCATTTGGCTGAAAAAGGTTCCCTGCTTGTGAAGTAAAGGGTTGCACACCTGGGGACACTATCCCTCGCCATGGGAGCTAAATATGCTTCGCCCCAGCTGTTCAGAATCCATTGAATTCTTGATTTGCAATAATGGGCCCATGTTCACAAGTGGTGTTTATATGTAGCTGTGTGAGGAGGGGACTGCAGTGGAGGAAAATCTCAGAGGAAGCAAGCCCTCCCTCTTCCCCACTGTATACAAAACAACAAACAAAAAGAGACCGGTAGGGTGTGTGGCAAAACTAATGTTTGTCTAGGGCAGATTGAGCCAGCCCGGACAGCAGCAGGGAAGGCATTTTTGAGACAAGGTGGTTGGGGATACTATCTACAGGGTGACAGCCTCTGCTGCTCCTTTTTTACTCAGTTGGAGTTGGCAACAGCCAAGAATGACATGAACCGGCACCTTCACGAGTACATGGAGATGTGTAGCATGAAGCGTGGGCTGGACGTGCAGATGGAGACTTGTCGCCGGCTCATCACCCAGTCTGGAGACAGGTGAGCCACCTCTGTGGGGACATGACCAGGCCTTCATCCCAGGTGTGGGACGGGAGGCAGCGTTCTCCAGTGAGGGGCTGGCAACTGGGCCTTGTCGGTTCTCTTTCCTGTTGCGGGAGGGGAGGGGAGCGTGTGTGTGGCTGGAGGTGGGGTGGGGATGGCAAATTTGGGCAGGATTCTGAGTGATCGGCTGCAACCCCCACCTTGCAGACTTACAGGAGTTGTGTTTCGTGCCATGTGTCTCTAGAAGGTGACGCAGTTTTGAAAGATGCAACTGCTGTTGAAAGAACTTCGGCCGGACATAAGAAGCATCGCTGACCTGCTGGACTTTTGCACTAGCTTATGGGACGATGAATTCAGTGCAGCACTGGGCTGGGGAGGATTTTTGCACTGCACCCCCCCCCTCATCCCTTTGCGACCCTGGGCTTGGCAAGATCCCAAGGAAGCTCCCTCACCCTCCTCTGTGTCTCCCTCTCTGTGCCCTGCCACTTGTCCAGTGTAGCTAGCAAGTAACCCCTTTCCACTCCAACCATGCCCCGCTTCCGGTACCAGGGCCCTTTCCTGTGCTGCTTCTCTGCCCTGTGAGCCTTGTAACTGGCACCCACCAGACCTTTTCACCCCTCCCACAGCCCTAGTGCCCATGTGACCCCCCACCCTTTTTTTCTTTCAGAAAATCTCCTGCTTTCACTCCAGTATCGAACAGTGAATCGGCCCCAAGCGAGGAAACGGAGGAGTCCGATCATGACCTCCCAAGTGATGCCTCCATCAGATAATGAGGGAGGCTCTGCCCCTCTCTCTCTCTCCTGGCCCAGGAGTGTGAGCGTGTGGAGGAGGTCTCCTAACTATGGCTGTGAGGGATGGAAGGGAGCCAGGAGCCACTCTTTAGAATTCTCTCCGCACTTCAGAGGTGGAGATGTGGGGGGGGTCTGCCTCCCAGCTCCTTTCCTCTGATCACCTCCTCTCTCTTTTCTCCCCCTCCCTGTACTTTTGTGGGCTTTAGTGGGGAGGCTCCCACCTTATTGTTGCTGCTCTTCTTCCTGGGGTCGCCCTCATGAAGCCCCCTCCACCTTGCTGCCACCTCCTTGTATATGTGACTGTTTTCCCACCATGCTACACACAAGCAGAACTGGATCTGTTTCTCTCTGCAAAACTTGAACCTTCTCTTGGTGTCAAGAGGCTAAAAGGCTGAACCCTGTTCTGCGAGCAGGCACCACTTTCGTTTTCTCTAGGCCACATTGTACACAGTAGCAAGAACCTCTCCTCCTGGGGACGAAGAATGAGCCGTGGCCTCCTTCACCCCTGCTCCACCCTTGCATTTTGCTTGGTTGTGTAGCTGTGGCAAAAAAGTCGTATGTGATGTGAAATGTCTGGAAACAAGGAACATTAAATGGATTAACTTCCTTTTCTATGCCTCTTGTCTGCGTGAGATTTTGTGAACCTCATGGTGGGTGCTGCTGACACAAGATTTTAGTACAGATATTCATAGCCACAGACTAGCCCAGATTATTCAGTTGTGAAAATCAAAGTGGACTCTGAAGAGCTCCTAAAGGATACCAGATGAATAGGCAATAAAATGGCAAATAGGGTTCATTGTAACTAAGTGTAAAATGATGCATGTTTAGGACGAAGAATCCCAACTTCAGTGATGGGGGTCCAAGCTGGCAATGACTGACAAAGAAAGGGATCTTGGGGTTTTATTGACAGCTCCATGAAAACGTTGGCCCACTATGCGGCAGCTTTGGAGAAGGCCAAATTCTATGCTAAGGATCATTAGGAAAGAATTGATTTTTTTTAAAAAACAATCCTAAGCTGCCAGTATCTTAATGTTCTTATACAAATCTATGGTGTTACAGAGTGGGAAAAGGTGCAAAAAAGAGCAACCAAAATGATCAGGGAGCTGCAGCACCTTCTTTAAGGTGGAAAGGCTACAACAATTGAGGCTTTCAGGCTGCATTCACACTGTACATTTATTCCACTTTAAACAGTCATGACTTCCCCCAAAGAATCCTGGGAAGTGTAGTTTGTGAAGGGTGCTGAGAGTTGTTAGGTGACTCCTAATCTCCTCACACAGCTACAATTCCCAGAGTCCCCTGGGAAGAGGGATTGACTGTTAGACCACTCAGGGAATTGTAGCTGTCTGAGGAAAACAGGAGCCTCCTAACAACTCTCAGCCCTCTTCACAAACCACACTTCCCAGGATTCTTTCGGGGGAGCCATGAGTATTTAAAGTGGAATAATAGTGGAATAAATGTCTGGTGTGAATGTGGCCTAAGTCTAGAAAAAAGGTGACCATGAGGGAACATGATAACGGGTGCACAACGCATGTATGGGGTGGAGCAATTAGAAAGGTTTCCCCCCCCCCATACTGAAGTCTGGGGACATCCAACAAAGCTGGGAGATTCAGGACGGACAAAGCGAAGTACTTCTTCATACAGTGCATGATTAAACAATGGAGTTCTCTACAAAAGGACCACAGTCGATGGCTTTAAAAGTGGACTGGACAAATTCATGATGGATAAGGCTATCGGTGGCTGCGAGTGATGATGGAGATATATGTGTCACCGGAGGAGGGGGGAGTGCTGTTGGGCTCACGTCCTGCTGGTGAGCATCCCCTAGGCATGGGGTTGACCACTGCGGAAATAGAGTGCTGGATTAGATGGGCTTTTGTTCTGATCCAGCAGGGCTCTTCTGATGTGTGAGGCACTTAATGCTGTTCTCTTGTCTGTTGCGTATGTGTGCCCTGCCATCCATCTATCCCTCACATCTATCCCATGCTGCCTTCTCTGTACCTGTATGATTAAAAGAGGCTGAAAGCATGATATTCCAATTGAAGTACTAGCATTTCTGTAACGCAGTGCAGGAGTCAGGCCTATCGTCAACACCCAGCATCTGCAGGTGTCTGCTGGAGTCCATGCGTTGCCAGGATCCGCTAGTGTTGATTCTACCCTGTCGAAGGTGCCCTGGCATTGCTGCTGCTGATTTCTCCCTCTTTTGTTGCTGTACCAGATACTTTCAGGCACTACACTGTGGAAAAGTTCAGCAAGGCCACAACATGGCTTTCATTCAAACGGTGCTTGCACCACCATGAAACTTGGTTGGCGGGGGTGATTGGTGGCTACAGCAGTGCCAATATGAGCAGGACTGGGGTGCTCAAGTGGTGGCAGCAATTTAATGGCAGTGGCAGACAGCACTATGCCAAGTGTTTGCTTAATCCAGGCAGGAACTAGAATTTGCACTGGCCTTTGAAAAGGGCCCTCCTCTTCCCGAGGTGGGGGGGGATAAGGATCCCATGGTACTTGGAAGAGGGAAAACCAGAAAAGGTCTGAATTCTCATTTGTGAATAGCAGGGAGACTAGTAGGAGTAACTCACATGCATCTTTAACAGTATCACAAAATATAAACAGGCAAAAAGAGCCCAAGAAGACTACCTAGAGCCTGTCTAGTGCTGTTGTTAGAAGATACAAGTGGAATCTGGAGCACAATATTTCATTCATCGACTTTCTATCCTACCCTTCCTTCCAAAGGAGCACAGGTTGGCAAAGAACAAAGTAGCATAATAAAATTAAAATTCAAAAATTGAAACATTAAGAACATCTAAAAACATTTTAAAAGGTTGCATACCATCCAAGCTGCTAATTTCAATAACGCTGAGTGCAGTATTCAGCCATCAAATGCCTGAATGTTGATAATGAGGAAGGCACACACCTCACCAGTGAAGGTTTTCCGCAATGGTGGAACCTCACCAAGAAGGCTCTGTCGCAGTCAGTGCCAGCTGGGCAACTGTGTAGCTGTAGCTCCTAAGAGGAGTGCTTATGTTCAGCCGTTGATCACTGTTGTTCAACTTTGGGTCCCCAGATGTTGTTGGACTACAACTCCTATCATCCTTGGCCATCAGCTCAACTAGCGGGGATTGATGGGAATGGTAATCCAACAACATCTGGGTGTCAAAGATTGCCCCCCTGGGGTCCCTTGACCTCAGCACCCCAAGGGGGTTCTTTGCTTTTGAGAACAGTCCCAATTCCCTTGGGTCACTGCTTCCCAGGCAAACTCTCCCTCTTCCAGGATTAGTTTTACAGTAGAACTGCCACCACCCCCTTTCTTAGCTTCCACTCTGAATAAGGGGAATTCAGAGCACTAACAGAGATCCTAGAACAGACCTATTGTTACACCCTCTGCTCTATGGCATTAACCCACACTAATCAACAGTAGTCCGTAGTGTCCAGTGATTAAGGACTGAATTTAGAGTCATAGCCCCAAGCAATACACACCATTAATAAAAGGGTAGTTTATTTAAAAGAAAAGAAAGGCACATAGAGAGCAGCATATATTTCCTTTAAAGCTGATTGCCCTCAACTGGGCTAAACAACAGATACATTCACATAATACTGTGAGAGATTCAGACAATCAACACAACAAAACTTAACCTAGCTATACTCACTACAGTAAATGCCGGGTTCCCCACAGCATAGTCAGGCAGATCAAGTAGTAACTGAAGGATCACTCTTCATTTTTATGGGATTTAGCTGGCAACAGGGAGGGGGCCAATTAGCCATCCTAGGCGCCCCTTCCGTGATCACCTCCTCTGAAGATAAGGGGGGGCTAGACAGTCCCACCCAGCGGTCCTGATCTGCAATACCCACTCTCCCTGACTTAGATCTCAGGAAGCAGATAAGAGATAATAGATAAGGTTCATTTGCATCTTCTTGACATTTGCAAATTGCCTGTCTGGCACTTGGACTTCTCCAGCAGAGTATCCCAGGGATCAACAAGCTCCCAGATTTCCCTCTGGTTGAACCATTTTAGCTTGACCAACTTTAATTCAAAGTTAGCTATTCTTGACACTGGGGTCATTCATTCATTCATTCATTCATTGGCGATCACTCATGACCGAGTAAGATTGTCTTCCAAGGTAAGGTCTTTAACAGTGGGTCCGTAAGTGACTGTGGAGGCCAATTCTGGATCCACACAGCCTCCCACAGTGAGGACATAGGTTTCCAGACTGAAGACAGCCGCGATGAGGATTTGCTTGATGTGCCTTCTGCTTAGCTCGTTTCTCCCGTTCACCTTGTATTTGTGCTTCTTCAAAGTCCACAGCTCCTTTGATAATAGCCAACCTCCATTTGGGACGTTCATGGGCCAAGACTTCCCAGTTCTCGATGTTCATGTTACATTTTTTTAGATTTGCTTTAAGAACATCTTTAAAACTCTTTTGCTGTCCACTGATGTTTGGAACAGGAACTTTTTAGGCCTCAGACACAGTGAGATGCGTTTCAGAAGTGGGAAAGGGCTGGACACATTCCCCACCCACCCACAGTGATACTTCCTCCTGTTGTGCTATATACTGCCAGAAGACTGCCAGCCCCAGGCCTGGCAACCATGAGGTCTTCTGTATCTTTAAAAGTTGCGCTGTGGAAAGGGAGAATTCCACCTTGTGGTTTTTCCCATTACAGAGTTGCAAGAACACCTGCACTTGGCTGACTTTCTCTTCTCCTAAAGACACAGGATCAGTCTCAGGCCCTGAACCTGGCAACCCTAGCGTGTATGCAGTTCTGAAGAGAGAGAAAAGAAGACAGTTGTCATTTCCCCCTTGTGTAGCATGTGCTTGGGTTAATCTCATGGCATGCACCCTTCTCTCGTTCTGTGCTTCAGCATCACCCCTCCTCCCTTCACCATGCTTATTTCTGGTCTTAAGGCCAGCTAGGAGGGAGAAGAGCTCAGCATCCAGCTCCTCTCTCTCCCCCCCCACCTCTGTGCTGGACATCACTCACTCCCTGCCAATGTACAGCTCTTCAGCTGTTTTGTATTGCCCCCCAGCTCATGGGACAGCATTCAGAAAATGGTAAAGCCACCCACTTGTGGTTTTGAAGTGGAAAAGACCCCTCACCCCGCCGTATTCAGCCTTATCTGGAACTCGGCCTGTGTGGCATTTGTGGCCAGTTTTTGTTTTTTGTATTAGAAATAGCTCTCAGATTTATGTTAGGAAAAAGTCTGGCCTCAAGTGCTGGAATGCCTGACTTCTCCCTGGTGCTGTTGAATGCAGGGAAGTGGCTGCCTGCTGAGAGAGGCAGTGATGGTCAGACTGCCCGTTGCTAAGCACCAAGTTGTTGATAAGGGTTGTTTGTTAACAAAGGTCAGGCAGTAATCATAAGAGTGTGTGTGTGTGGGTGGGGTGGCTGTCTTTCTTTCGCTGTGGTGTGTCCGGAAGTTCCCCTTCCCTATTTCTGTCAACGTTCCACCAGAGGGGGAGGAGGAGAGACAGATGTCATGATGAAAAGCAAAAATCTGCCCTTTGTAATAGTCTGGAATGAGAGAGAAGGGGTGTTACACAGACTTAAACCGTGCCTGCTGCAAAAAAAAAAAAAAGATCTCAGGCTTACAGAAAGATACACTACAGTGAAATGCTGTTCTCCCTTTGAAAATACAAAAAAAGCCTGCACCGATTATTTGGACCAGTTTTTGCTGCTAATGTATTTATTAAGATCATTCATATCCCACCTCTGCACTTAAAATAAAGCACTCAAAGTGGCCAGTGACGCACACATAAAAACCTAAAAGTGTAATAAACCACCACCAACAGAATCAATGGGGGAAAACATTCAGTAGCAAAATAGCAGATAATAAATACTAAAACGAGTCAGCATAAGTGGGCTGGGAAAAAACCCAACTATGCAAAAATGTCTTAACCAGCCAACAAACGAAAAAGTGAATCAAAATACAAATCTTCCCTGTAAGGCAGAGAGGTAGACCTATTACAGCAAAACTGCAGATTAATTTAAGGTGGTGTTCTAGGCAAAAGAAGCCAAATTTGAGAAGGTTAACTAGTTGTTATAGGGATCTTGTTTGGTTGTTGCAGAGAGCAATGTACTCTTTTTAGGATTTCTCCTTCCTGAATGGCAAAGTGGATAACACTTTTTTGGGGGGGGGCAAGGGTGTAGTCATCTGGGATCTTAGGGGGGTCTTAAACCCCTTCCTTTTTTGAGAGCAGGGTCCCTTTGTATAAGCCAATCAGCATGAAAGGGGAGTGTGTTGGCCACTGAGAAGAGTCTTCTAACCAGCTTCACTGTCTTTTCCTGCTGATTGGAGCCAATCAGAGTGAAAGGAGGTGAATCAGCCACTGAGAAGACTCTTTTCACTAGTTAACACTCTTCCCTTTTATGCTGATTGGCTCCTAAGGATGTCTGTTGTTGTGGGGGAAGACATTAACAAGGAGCTTGGTCCCAAACCAGCAACAAAATAAAAAGGGAGGGAGGAGTGTTGCTGTGACTATCATGAAGGGACCCTGCATTTCTGAATTTGCCAATACATTACTGGGGTGTGGGGTGTTGGCAAAATTTCACTTTGGACTGTTTGGATGTTGCTTTGAGCCTCCAGACATAGTGTCAGATTTGTGGTTGCTGTGTCAGCTTGGCTGCCAGGATGATAATTCTCCTGAGGACATTCAGCAGGAATTCTCTCCTTCCCAGGGGCTGGTGCACTGGTGGTCAGGTTTAGCCAGCAATCTGTCTTTAAGTTTTTTAATAGCATAAGTAACTAAGTGCTCAAACGGAAACAAACATACAGCAGGTCTCTCCCTTTTGGTGCATAGCCCACACATTCTTCTCCACTTTGATAGCAGAGTTACTTGGGTAACGTCATTATTCTCCTTGGTAGCACATCCATTGCCATTGCTGTGTGGAGTGTGGTTACAGATATGTCATGAGTACCAAATTTGATGCTTCTTGCGTCATCCTTTACGTCACACAGCACACTTTGCAACCTATTTTATAACTCAGTTCTATTTAGCTTCTCAGAATCGCAATTAAAAAGTTACAACCCTCCCCTTGCCGCTCAGACTTTAAAGGCTAAAACTTCCAGGTTAGTACATAAAACAGGTTGATTTAAAGCTCTTAATATAAACATAGATTGTGACCTCTCTTTAAAAAAAGAGCCTTCATTGCTCCTTGAAGGCTGTGCAGTCCCTGTGCAGTTTCTGTGCACATTCACCTCACCTTTATAACCAAGTGGCAAAACTCCCAGATCCCTGAGACATTAGGTCATTCGGTCACCCAGTTCAGGCATCTAAAAATATATTACCTGTTCTGAGAAATGGCATCATTTTGCCGCTGCTTCTCTAAGCTTGCCTCCCTCCAGACAAAACTCCAGCAGATCCTCCCCACTGGATTGGTTCTTATGCATACACATTCTAGATTCTACAAGTAAAACTTTTCAAGTGCCCAAACATCATACTATTTTATCTAGGGGAGGGGGGGAGAGTATTTATCTGAAATCAGAAGTCCAGGATCTCCAACTTGTTCTGCTGCAACCTAGAATTGCTGCAGTCTGGCACCAAAATCCTTTCCATTAATACCCATTGCCTTTCACCTCAAATTTCACACCCTCGATAGAGAACATCAATTAAAAGAATGGAGCAATAAGGGGTTACATAGACTATGTGACTTTTATATAAATTCCTTTCCAATATCAACTGAACAATTAAAACTTAAATTAAAAGGAACACAATTGGGCTGGTTAACTCTTGCCCAATTTCGCAGTTTCATCATGTTAAGAGTACATAAAACAGCAAGCAACAAGGCCTATCACACAATTCAAACAATTACTTCAAGATACACACAAGGGAGACAAAGGTCTGGTTTCTAAAATATACTCCATCTTACTTAATACATCCCTAAAATCCACTCTCTCACTCAAAGAAATTTGGGAAACAGATATAAACTCTGAAATACAGATTAGAGATTGGAATAGGTTGTGGGAATGCAAACTGTTTAAAACTGTTTCCAGCTATGTTAGAATCATAGAATCATAGAATAGTAGAGTTGGAAGGGGCCTATAAGGCCATCGAGTCCAACCCCCTGCTCAATGCAGGAATCCAAATCAAAGCATTCCCGACAGATGGCTGTCCAGCTGCCTCTTGAATGCCTCCAGTGTCGGAGACCCCACTACCTCGCTAGGTAATTGGTTCCATTGTCGTATGGCTCTAACAGTTAGGATGTTTTTCCTGATGTCCAGTGGAAATCTGGCTTCCTGCAACTTGAGCCCATTATTCCATATCCTGCACTCTGGGATGATTGAGAAGAGATCCTGGCCCTCCTCAGTGTGACAACCTTTCATGTACTTGAAGAGTGCTATCATATCTCCCCTCAGTCTTCTCTTCTCCAGGCTAAACATGCCCAGTTCTTTCAGTCTCTCCTCATAGGGCTTTGTTTCCAGTCCCCTGATCATCCTTGTTGCCCTCCTCTGAACCTGTTCCAGTTTGTCTGCATCCTTCTTGAAGTGCAGAGACCAGAACTGGATGCGGTATTCAAGATGAGGCCTAACCAGTGCTGAATAGGGGGGAACTAGTACTTCACGTGATTTGGAAACTATACTTCTGTTAATGCAGCCCAATATAGCAGAACATTAATTAAAGCTAGTACATTGATGGTACTGCACCCTGTTCAGATCTCACGTATGTTCTCAACAACCTCCCCCAAATGTTGGAGAGACTGTGGAAACACAGGAACCTACTTTCATCTTTGGTGGGAATGCGGAAAAGTACAGGATTTTTGGCACCTGATATATGATGAAATGCAGTTGATTTCCCAAGAACACTTCCAGTTTTCTCCAAAATTGTTATTATTTAATATCTTTGATGATGCACACTCAAAACTGCTCTCTAAAGAACTAAATCTATATGACTTTAGCAGTGAAATTAACGATTTCATCTCAGTGGAAAACAACAAATGATCTTTCTACAAAACACTGGTATAACTCCCTCTGGAACATTGCCATGATGGAAAAGCTGGCACATGAATTGAAAGAAAGACAGGGAAAGGAAACACCAGATTCCTTCTATCTTGCTTTGCATTATTTTATTGAACGCACTTCAGAAGATACATTGATTCATCATCCATCTATGGTGGCCTGGAAGATATGGGGACATTTATAAGTGTTGTATTTGTTGCACAGAGAGCAGGCAGAAATTACTTCTTAAACAAGAAGATTATACATCAGTTTAATAATAAGTCAAGTGCCACGAGAGTCTCTCTTTTATTTTTATTGTTTTCTTTGGATGTTGTTCAGTTGTATTTGGGTTCTGTTATACTGGTATCTGTTTGATACGAAGAAAGAGCCTCATGTTATGTAATGATACCTGTGAAAAATAAAGTTTATAAATCAGCCTTTCCCAATCTTTGGGTTCCCAGATATTGCTGGACTACAATTCTCATAATTCCTGATCATTGGGGCATGCTGGCTGTGGCTGATTGGAGTTTTAGTCCAACAACATCTGGGGACCCAAACATTGAGAAATGCTGATGTACATGAAGTTACTGTCCAATCAATCTCAAAATTTCTCAACTTAAAAACTGATTTGTGTTCCTCTAGAGCCACCTAATGGACACATGCTGCCAAGAGATACAAGTTAAGGAGAAATGAAAATGCCATTGATCATGTACCTTGACATGTAGAACACAACTACAATGCCCTCTACAGGATAGGTCCAGGATGGTTAAAAAGTGCCTTGTGAAGTGGTGTAGCTAGCTATTTCTAAAGAGCCTTTGTTTCTTAAAGGGGAGCAGAATCACGACTACACTCAAGCTGGAAAGGGGCTGAAAAATTATCCATTAATTACAGCCCTGATATTGAGGGACAAAGAATTGAGAGGACCCTGGTCTATATTAAGTTACCTTTGGTCATTGGTAAGATTCCAAACAGAAGTGATTCCTTGGTGTATTTGCAAATTGTATATGGCAAAACTTTAATAAACATTATTACAAAACAAAACAAAAGCTGTTTCAAAAGGTGGAAAAAGATATGAGGGGATCTTGAAGGGCTGGTGCCAGTGGGCAGTCAGGTCAGGCCCTGGCTGAGGGCCACTGGGGCCAGAGGAGCCCCTGAAGGGCCCCTCTTTAAGGTGGGTTGGTAGAGGTCCAATTCTGCGATCCGCAGCAGCATTGCCTCTTGACCCTGCCACAGATTGCAGACAGGGAGATCCCAGGCACCCCCCTACAACCATGCAGGCCCGCAATGTCCACCTGCACGCTCCACCTATCTCTCCCATTGGGGTGAATGCTGTCCACATTGCATGCATGCCTGCCACCAACCAAGATGGTGGCAGAAGCATCAGCTCCTTAGGGAAGCCTCTGCCACCACCATGGTTAATGGTAGGCATGTGCTTGCAGTGTGACCAGCATTTACCGCAGTAGGAGAGGTAGGTGTGGGGGGGTGCCATTGGCCTGGGGCAGGCTAGTGTCCAAGGACCCAGTCATGCCTGGCCCTGGCCCTGAGATCTTGCCTATAATTGACTAAATCTTGACTAACAGGAAAGAGTGAGGCATGGGAACTTTGTGGTGACTTGATATGGTCAATATATAATGCAGGAATTTATGATCTCCTGTAAAGCCAAAGGTGAGCATAATTAAATGTGTACCTTGGATATCAGGAAAGCTAATTTTCATAAGTGCAGGAAAATGTTATGTAGGGAGAAATCTTTTAAAAATGACAATGTGGCTACATAAATAGCGTAGTGAGAAGCTGAAGATAACTGGGGGTTACTTCAAACTTTTTAAGTGGAAGTGGGGAGAGTTAACAGGCTTATTTTGTTTGTGTAAAAAATGTAATGTGAACTCCAAAGTATGCAATATAAACTTGTATTTTGGAAAATCATGATTTTTTAAAAAAAGGATTGCAGTTCAAGACTGATAAGGAGTTGGTCAGGAAGTGCCTAGCTATGTTAAATGAGTTCAAGTCTTCAGGGCCAGATGAAAAATGCATCTTAACAACTTGTTAACTTAGCCTGCAATCCAATACATGTCTGTTCAGAAGTAAGCTCTTTTGGGTTCAATGGGTCTTACTCCCAGGTAAGTGATATTGGATTGCAGCTGCATCTTAGAACTTGTCAATTTAGGCTGCAATCCAATACACACCTGGGAGTAAGACCCATTGAACCCAATGGAGCTTACTTCTGAGTAGACATGTACTAGATTGCAGCCTTACTCTCAAAACTTCCATCTATCCTCTTTGAGAAATCTTGGAGAATGGAAAAGCTACAAGACTAGAGACAGGCAATCTTTGATAATGCAGCGATTGCCAGCTTGAATTTGTCAAGAATAAGTCCTGCCAGACCATTGTTGTATTTTGGGGCTTCTAGAGCTTATTGAATTGTGGGAGAAAGACCTCAATGGATGACTGACGAAACTCTTAAAATGGTTAAAGAGAGAAGGAAAGCAAAAGCAAAAGGAGATCCCTAAATGCAACAATACAGCGAGTTGCTGTCAGCGACTAGTACATGGATACAAAGAAAACTATTACAATAGTTATTGTATAGAAATAGAAGAGGACAACAAAAAGGGAATAACAAGAGCCCTATTCCAAAAGATTAGAGAATATAAAGGGAAATTTAAACCAAGTGTACAGATGTTGAATAATTAACAGGGGAACACACTGACTGACCAAGATGAAATAAAAGGAAGATGGAAGCAATACACTGAACTCTATAAAAGAGACGCCAGGATGACAGATTCATTCACGGAGGAACCATATGATGAAGAACCAGAAATTTTAGAATGCGAGGTAAAAGCTGCTCTTAAAATACTTGGAAGAAACAAATCACCAGGGACAGATGGCATACCAATAGAGTTTCTACAAGCTACTGAGACTGAATCTGTCCAAATTTTGACAAACATTTGTCAAGAAATATAGAAAACTAAACAATGGCCCACAGACTGGAAGCGATCAATATATATCCCGATTCCAAAGAAAGGGGATCCCAGGGAATGCAGTAATTATCGAACTATTGCCTATCCCATGCAAGTAAAGTAATGCTCAAGATTCTACAACAAAGGATCTTACCATATATGGAGTGAGAAACGCCAGACATCCAAGCTGGATTTAGAAAAGGAAGAGGCACCAGAGATCATATCGCAAACATACGTTGGATAATGGAACGGAGCAAGGAATTTCAGAAGAAAATCACCCCAGGATTTATAGATTACAGCAAAGCCTTTGACTGTGTAGATCATGAAAAACTATGGAATGCTTTAAAAGAAATGGGGGTGCCACAGCATCTGATTGTCCTGATGTGCACCCTATACTCTGGACAAGAGGCTACTGTAAGGACAGAATATGGAGAAACTGATTGGTTCCCAATAGAAAAGGGTGTGAGACAGGGGTGTATTTTATCACCCTATTTGTTTAATCTATACGCAGAACATATCATACGGAAAGCAGGATTGGACCAAGATGAAAGAGATGTGAAAATTGGAGGGAGAAATATCAATAATTTAAGATATGCAGACGATACCATGCTAGAATGCTGATGAACGTTAAAGAGGAAAGCACAAAAGCAGGACTACAGCTCAACGTCAAAAAGACTAAAGTAATGACAACAGAAGATTTATGTAACTTTAAAGTTGACAATGAGGACATTGAACTTGTCAAGGATTATCAATACTGTCAAAGATCCATCCCCCCAGGGTTCCTTACCCTCAGTACCCCAAGGGGGTTCTTTGCTTCTGAGAACAGTCCCCACCCCACTGGGTTCCCACTTCTCAGGCACATTCCTCCCTTTCCATGGAAGTAATTACCCCTGGTATTCACTGCCACCACCCTTCTTTCTGAATTCTTCCCCTGAGTGAAGGGGCCTCAGAGAAGTATGTGATTTTAGAGGGATTTACCCTCACTAATCAATCCGTAGCATTCAGCCTTCCAGCGCTAGATTTAGAATCCTTAGTTCCAAGCCAATACACACCTTTTATACAAAGATTGTTTATTTAAGAGTAGATACATTGGTATATACAAGAGGAGAAATAGGAGTTTGATTCCTTAAAGCTAATCACCCTCAGGCGGGCTACACACGGTCATTGGCATAACAAAAGGAGAGATGTCCAATACAGACACGAACAAAAGAAAGACTTATCCTAACTAGGATCCTATACTTACATCCAGTTAACTCTATTCCTTCATGGAGCAGCCAGTCGAGCTAGATGGAACAAGAGGGAACTCCCTTTTGAAAGAAGCTTTTTCATATTTATGGGTTTCTTTTCCTCAACAAGGAGGGGGGGAAATAAATAGCCATATCCCGCCCCTGCTGGGGACCCCTTCCTTTGAAGTCTTTGAAGATTGAGAGAGCAAGACAGCATCATCCAGGTGTCCCAATCTACAATATCCCCTCTTCCTGACTTTTAATCCCAGGAAGCTGATAAGGGGCAACACCTAAGAATCAGTTGCATTTCCTTGCAAGGTTGTAAATTGCCTGTCTGACACTGAGCTTCGGATCTTCCTCAGTAGGGAATCTCAAGGAAGACACAGGCTCCCAGAATTCTCTCTGGTTGCCTCAATTCAGCTTGACCAAAGTTAGCTATTCTTGACCAATACCTTGGCACAGTCCTTAACCAAAACGGAGACAATAGTCAAGAAATCAGAAGGCGGCTAGGACTGGGGAGGGCAGCTATGAGAGGAAACTAGAAAAGATCCTCAAATGCAAAGATGTATCACTGAACTCTAAAGTCAGGATCATTCAGACCGTGGTATTCCCGATTTCTATGTATGGATGTGAAAGTTGGACAGTGAAAAAAGCAGATAAGAGAAAAATCAACTCTTTTGAAATGTGGTGTTGGAGGAGAGCTTTGTGCATACCACTGACTGCAAAAAAGACAAATAATTGGGTGTTAGAACAAAGTAAACCAGAACTGTCACTAGAAGCTAAAATGATGAAACTGAGGTTATCATACTTTGGACACATAATGAGAAGACATGATTCACTAGAAAATAATGCTGGGAAAACCAGAAGGGAGTAGAAAAAGAGGAAGGCCAAACAAGAGATGGATTGATTCCATAAAGGAAACCACGGACCAGAGGACAATGAAGGGGGTAGCAGGAATATCAGGCCCATCTGAGGCATGAATCACTACAATGGGTCCATTTGCAATCTGGGTATGTGATGGGCAAGCTAGCAGCTGGCCTGGCCTGGTCCGAACCAAGAAGCAACACATCTACCTCCCAGGAAATTCTCCCCCCTCAGTTATGGCAGAGACACCAAAAGGAAAAAAGCTAAGACACAGTGCTGGCATGGGCAGCACGACTGAAGTATGGGGTGGCCACAACTTTCACTGCTGGTATGCAGGCTCCAGAGATCAAAAAAAGGTTAGTCACCCATTTTAAGAGGATCCACATTTTGGAATGCAGAACATCCCTCCTTTCCTCCACTTGCCCCCATTATGGGTGTGAGCTAGGGGTGCCAGGTTCAATCCCTGAGACTGATCCTGTATCTTTAGGAGAAGAGAAAGTCAGCCAAGTGCAAGTGTTCTTGCAACACTGTAATGGGAAAAACCACAAAAGATCTCTTGGAGGCTGGGCCTGGCAACCAAGTTGTCTTCTGTATCTTTAAAAGTTGTGCAGGGGCAAGGCAGAATTCCACCTTGTGGTTCCCATTAGTGTTGCAAGAACACTAGTTGTCTACCTCAGTGCTACAAAAAGGCTGCAATTCAGCTCCATATACTGTTTTTTGTGATGGACCAGCACTTTTTTTGTTTTACATAGTAACCATTTCGTGCTAGTAATCAAAACATTTTATCAAAATATGAGTACTGACACCTAATTGTTTATTTAAAAAGCACTACATGTATGTAAGTTAAGATGGGAAAGTAAACAAAGAAGGCTGCAAGGTAAACAAGTCATTTCAGGTGAATATTTGTGGAAGTCAAGCAGATTTTCCAGTGGCTATTCCAGCCAGAGCTGCTGGTACATAAATGATACCACACCACTGTAGCTGTTTTCCAGCCCTCAAAAATACAGTTTTGTTTGTTACCAACAAGCCAATGTCTTTTCCCTAATGAAGCTACAACTGCTTGATAATCTTGTTGCCTTTTCTAAAATTATAGAAGTATCAAAACAGATAAATTTTCTGTTGTAAATTTACAGTTACTTGATTTTTTTCTATAAACCATCTCATTTACTGTATCAACAAATGAAGTACTCTAAGTAGCAGCCCATTCAGTTTCACTCCTTCAGATAGTGGCATTTTGGACACTTGAAACTCTGCAGTAGTTAGGACAGATGCCCATTCAACCCCTCTTTGAAAGAGACAGCAGTGCGGCATCACCACCCTAGCACTGAACATCCCAGCTCATCTTTCACATAGATGGTCCTTAGAGCAACACAATTGCTACATATAAGCAACGCAACCATCAAGTAGGAAATTTTTATGCAGAAGCTTTGTTCTGCAGCCTGCATGGGGTGGCTGTAATGTTTTAAGCCAGACAAACTCTTTTTGAAAAAGACAGCATTTGTTCTCACACTTTCACTTTCCCACAACAACAGGCAAGACAGCAAGAGTTTTCAACAGTGATGACTTTATTGAGAGGGGAGATGTTACTGAAACATTCACGTTTCTTCCAGCCTCTCCACTTCCTCAGAGGCAGATGGAATGGAGAAAGCCTCTTACTGCAAGATTAGAGCGAGTTTTAAGGGGAAAAAATGGTACTCTGCTTTTACTCCTTAGATGCCATGTGAACCAACAAATCTACTATACGGTTGCTGTATCCAAATTCATTGTCATACCTGAAAAAGAAAGCAGGAAATAGTATTGTTGCTGTAGTAGCCTCTCGATCTGACAAGTGGGGATGGGGAGGAAGAAGAGAGAGCAGCAAGTCTATGTCACCATATAACACATTGCAAGTGCTATATTCCCCCCTTCCAAACTTCAGCAGGCCATTGAATGTCTGGTGCAATTCAAATAGCAAGAATTTCCCACTTCCACCCCAGTCCCAAGCCTCTTTCCAGTGGTCATCTAGCCCCATCTCTTACCAGGAGACCAGCTTGACAAAGTGATCGTTGAGAGCAATGCCAGCAGCTGCGTCAAAGATGGAAGAATGTGTGTCACCATTGAAGTCAGAGGAGACAACCTTTGGGAGAAGGAAGAAGACTTACAATGCTAGGCAAGGCTGAGCAATTAGGAGGAAGGCAACATGCCCGGTTATTTCTCAGGGTATGGTCTGAAGCTAAACAAGTCTGGGCTCCCCCCAGTGTCTGGGAGGCTCCCTTCAGTTCCATGATGAATGTGAATCATATGTAATCAGTCATGTGGGGCAGGGGAGGAAAGAGAGAGAGAAAGGAAATTGTACCACAGATACAATCAGCAACATTCAAAACTATGGCACTATCTTTAGTGCCATCACCACAATAGCAGGAATAGCTACAAAATGCATCAGTGCGCCAGATAGTACTCTCTCCACATGATTCATCTGCACGCACAAGGGAAAATTCAAAGTAGATGGTGTCTGCTGAAGCAACCATGACTGTGTACCTGATCCTCGGTGTATCCCAGGATACCCTTCATTGGGCCATCAGCAGCTGCCTTCACAACCTTCTTAATGTCATCATACTTGGCCTGTGAGAAAAGAGATGGGAAATGTTTTAAAAAAGGCAAAGCAGCCTGAGCTCAACAGGTATGCGTAGGAGCTTATGGCAAAGCCACTTGCGACTTAAGACCCAGGGCAGAGAAGAAGAGAGTACAATTACACCGCCAAGGCATATTGTTCTCTTAGTCTGCTTCCTAAGCCTTTTCAATAAAGTTTAGGGCTGGCTCACCAAGGCAGAAAATGCCACCATCCAATACACTGCAACATTATCTGCACTGGATGGATCCACACACAAAATTCTTGAAGGTTTACCTCTAGTAGAAGCATTGTGGGTACCGGGGGCACCTGCCCAATGGGGCAGCTAGGTAATTTTAGGCCCTGGACTAAAAGAAGGGGGCTTTAGATGGCCATGTGCATTATACTTCAGTTTTGAAGCAATTAACATTCCTCCCATCAATCCATGCTTTACAACTCATATGTTACAAGAAACAAAAAAATTGTGTGTGGAGTTCCACATTTTAAACTCAAATCATACAGGAATGAAATGGAGTTTGCTTATGGTGCCACAATGCTAAACAAATTTACTTGTAGAAAATGGTCTATGCTACAAGAGCAGAAGGAAAGGTACTCCAGGTTGCAAAGTACTCACTGGTTTCTCCAAGCGGCATGTTAAGTCCACAACGGAAACATTTGGAGTGGGGACGCGGAAAGCCATCCCTGTGAGTTTTCTGTGGGTGTATAAGGTGAATCAGGTTAGGGTGCACATATTCCTCAGTTTGATCCCATGCCTCTGATGCCACTACTGGGGAAACAGGAGGACTTACCCATTCAGCTCAGGGATGACCTTGCCAACAGCCTTAGCTGCACCTGTGGACGCTGGGATGATGTTCTGAGCAGCTCCTCTGCCATCTCGCCACAACTTCCCAGAGGGACCATCTACAGTCTTCTGTGTGGCTGTGATGGCATGGACTGTGGTCTGGCATCAAAAAAGCAAGACAAGACAACTGTTCACCCCAAGCACAAGATACTTTCCATGTACACAACTGTAAGAAAGGACTCTGAACTGTATAAGCCCTTTCATTAATCCCAGACAAAGTTCCTCCTAGGTTGCCTTTCACCACTGTAGTCATGCTTTGAACAGCACTTGAGTATAGGGGGGGAAATGGTAGTCCTATCTAGCCCTAGTTCCTGAGGCCTTTCAACAATCAATCCTGCAGTGGGAAATTTCGTGGTGAGGGAGAGAGGGCTTAAAGAGTTAGGTAGTAACTGCAAAAGAGCCAGAATATGAACCCTGGTAGTTTAATACTGTATCACTTATTAACTAGTAATTGAACAGAATACTATATGTATAATTTTCCTCATACCTCCACAAGGTAGACCCTCATTAAAAAGAGCTACAAATTTAGTCAGAGCAGGGATGGAAAACCTAGTGTTCTGTAGGTATTGTTGGCTACAGCTCCCATCATCCCTGATGACCATTGGCCATGCTGGCTGGGGCTGATGGGAGTTGGGAGGCCACAAGCTTCTCACCTGAGTTAGGGGCTTGGAATATCTGTGAGGGGTCAAGGCCTCCCCATCTCTAGTGGAAGGATCTTGACAGGAGGCCCAGGGTCCCCTGGCAGTGAGGAGTGTGCACAATTAGGAGCATACAGTTCACTTACCATGAGGCCTTCCACAATGCCAAAGTTGTCATTGATGACCTTGGCCAAGGGAGCAAGGCAATTGGTGGTGCAAGAAGCATTGCTAGGAGAAAACAAGAGCATCTAAGTGGATTGTTACACTGTCACCCCTGTCAACTTCTAGATAAAAAAAACCTTCCAGGTCTTACATTAGCAGGATCAACACTCTGCTCCAATTATTATTACCCCAGTTTCACTTCCATATTTACCTGACGATTTTCAGAGACTTGTCGTATTTCTCATGGTTGACACCCATCACAAACATGGGAGCATCAGCTGATGGGGCAGAGATTACAACACGCTTAGCACCACCCTTCAAGTGAGCCTAATAAGGGAAAGGCAAAACCTGTAGTAATATGTTCACTTAGGTAGGATGTCTTATCCAAGGGCACCATGACAACCAGGGCAGAGATTTGGTTAGTGAAGTGATGAAGAATGTTGTTACTAAAGGCCTATTTTCAAGAGTTACCACAATAGTGAATGAGCCCCTTCTCTGTGGATTTATCCTGTGCTGTCATGGTTGTGTTTGGAAGCCTGCAGCCACATGGATGAGGCAAACTATGTGGCTTTTCAGACTTGATCACTGCCCAGCCTGGGGAAATACTGAGTGCACCGACACCCTCCATCCCCTGGAGAGAGGCCTCTCCCAATGCCAGTCTAAATACAAGCTACGTACGCTGGCCTTCTCTGTGGTAGTGAACACACCAGTGGATTCCACAACATATTCTGCACCAGCATCTCCCCACTTGATGTTTGCAGGGTCACGCCTGGCAAAGAAGATGAGACAGTTTAGATGCTGCAAGTTTCTGATAAAGCCAGCCCCTGCCAGGCAAGGAAAGCTGGAGTGGAGGGATGTTACTCACTCTTGGAAGATTGTGATGGCATTTCCATTGATCACCAGTTTTCCATTCTCGGCCTTCACGTCACCATGGAAACGGCCATGAGTGGAGTCATATTTGAACATGTAGACCTAAGATGGAGACATTCAGCATTGGTCTTGGCCTTTTTATAGTCCATTTCTGCTTTAATCCCTTAAACAGCCTTTCTCACTTTCCACCCCCCAAGATGTTTCCACCCGAGCTACTCTCAAATACAATGCTGTGTGAACTGACAGTAGAAATGCAGTTTGATGCTGTTGCAGTTTGTGGGGAGGATGTGAAGTACAGCTGTAGTCACAGAAACTATGGAAGTATAGCCACGTGCCATTTCACACCATATTTTCTCCTTGCAATCCTGAACAACTACCTGCATCTGTGCGTATGGAAAATGCTGGTAACAAAATAGTATGAACTGGCCCTTTGAAATTCAGCATCTCATTCATATAGAGATGGCATAAATAGTTTGGTTTTCTGGCTCTGCTTCAAGAGTTCTTCAGCTAGGGGCTACGTAGTCTAAACTCTCAAGGGGCACTTGCTCTATCACCCCTAACTGCCCGATGCTGCTTGCTTTTAGCCTGTAGACAATCTTCTTGACAGAGTTATT
This sequence comes from Rhineura floridana, assembly GCF_030035675.1. Lineage (NCBI taxonomy): Eukaryota > Metazoa > Chordata > Lepidosauria > Squamata > Rhineuridae > Rhineura > Rhineura floridana. The sequence continues at coordinate 149,846,691 of NC_084480.1, forward strand.
ACCAGCTTTCTAGATAATATCAAGAGTACTATTTAGCAATTCAAATAAACAGTCACAAGGCAAGTCATAGCCTGTTTTTGACTTCACAAGGAAGAATAGTGGATTCTCACCATGTAGTTCAGATCAATGAAGGGGTCATTGATAGCCACAACCTGGACTTTTCCAGACATCACTGCAGTTCTGGTGGCCAGACGGCCAATACGGCCAAATCTAGAGAAGGAATAATAGCAACAGTCACCAAGTTCAGGACAGATAAACAGAACTCTCTCAAGGTGTTCTACAAGTAAGAGAAAGCAGAAGAGTACTTCGAGAAAGAATCAAGGACCAAGTGTTATGGGGAGGAAGGGGGGGAGGAGAAGCAAGGGTTCAGGCATGTTATACTGCAACTTGTGACAACTTGCAATCCTATGGCAACCACTGGGATGGACAAGGCTTTAGACCAGAATCTGACCCTATCTTGAGCAAAGCAAGCTTATTCTAGAAATATTTCCTGCCTTAGGCATCAAAAACACATAGCAGACATCTTTCTTTGTTATGTCAGTATCATTGGACACAGTCTGCAGGGACACTGTGTAAGCCTCACTAAAATGCCCAATTCCATTTAGTTTCATATGAGGTTTGTTCCCAAGACTGTGACCCACATAGTAGACCTTCCTAATCCTATTCTGGCACCCTCAACCAGCAGTCAAAATCTGATGCCCAAGGCAGCTGCATCATGTTAGAGCTATCTTCAACAATGAACCGTAATCTGCTGATGGCCAAAATGTGCTTTGGCAGGATACAGCTCAGAAAGCCCTCTCTCAGATTTTCTTATGGTTAGGATCAAGAACTAGTGGGGGAAATGTGGGGAGGAACAGGGTAACTGGAAAAAAAACTCAACTAACTACATGCAATACCACTTCCCTCTGCATACCTCCCAGTACCCTATAACCGCATGGAGCTAACAGTCGCTTTTGGGTCACATGATGAAGGCTTTGTGTTTGAGACAAAGAGCATCTTTCCATGAGACCAAACCACCATTAACCCCTTTCTGCCAAAATGGCTGAAACTGGTAACTAGCAAATCTAAGGGACAAGGAAAAATGTGGATTGGGGAGGCCTGAATCTTTCCACTCGGTCATGAATCTCAGTTTCAAATCCCTACTCAGTAAGTGCATTTGCCTGAAAAGTTGTGCCAGATTCATCTTAAGACTACTGTGAGGGTGTCAGATAAGAATTAGTAAAGGCTCTGTACAAATGAAAGCTCCATAATCAGTATGAAGCTGCTTTGAGGAAAGTCCTTTTCGCTCACACATTTACTTCTGACTTACAGCAGCAGCTGTTGCTCCCTCTTATCTCAGACAGAGGGTCCCTCTCAGTTTTGCAACCTGAGATCTTGGAGGTGCCAGAGACTGAGCCCACAATCTATATGCAAAGCATGTACTCTACCACAAATCTATGGGTCATCTACAGGAATTCTGCCTGGAAGCAGCTTTGCAGTATTTCATTAGCTGCCTTGCGCTGGGAAAGATATTGCTTAGGCCGTCTCTTTCTCTCATGTTGCATCCCAGCAAACCTCTCCTCCTTTACACCACCAGCCCGCTGCAGAAAGGTCAGGCCCTAACTTTAGAGCCAGCTCCCTCCCAAGCAGTTATCTGGTTACAGTTTCCTGCCTCCATGTGGTGTAGGCAGAAGGTCACATTATTTTTGGGCCCTTAAGACAAACAGACACACAACCTTCCCTTTGATTTTTAGAGCATGGGGAAGAGGCCAGAGTTGCAAGAGAGAGAAATAGAGAGAAGTGGGCTGGAGAGGACCAGGGACCCCACAAGCCGCTGCTGCTTCCTGCCCCCAGTGACTCAGCAAGCACAAAGCTCAGGTAAGTGAGTCACCACTGCTCCTCTGAAGCCGAGGCATGTCCTGGCCATTGGCTTCCCCCATGTGCTTTCTCTATACTATGCTGCACACATTAGTCAGAGGCGGCCAAAAACCTGTTGGGTGCCATCTGTTTCAAGGGGGCAGCCAGGCTGACAAGGACAAAAAAAGATCCTTGTGAGAAATAAACAGCTGCCAGGCGGAGGCAGATGACCAGAGTGACCTTCACATGTCTTTGCAAGGGGCAGGAATGCCGGGCTGGGTCCCCCAAGGCTGGGAGTGAGACAGTAAGAGGCATCCGGACGCCAAGAGTTCCCCATTGGCTGGAAAGTTCTCCAAGCGCTGCCAAGGGACAGCCCCTCCTTACTTCTCCCAGGAACCAGGCTCCTCCCTTCCTCCCATGCCGAGGCAGTCTCGCCGCACGTCCACCCCGTCCAAAAACTCACCCGTTAACTCCGATTTTCACCATCTTTGTCTCTGGAAATAGCGCTCCTGGAGAAAAACAGAAGATACAGGGTTGCTTTGCACTACGGCGAGCTCCGACTCACACCAGCAGAATCTTCGGAGACTGAAAGAATCTCTTATCTCCCGGTCCCATCGCCAGGAAAAATCTTCCCTTAGGAGAGGAGCCGCCCCACGCCCAACAGAGGGGAGGGAAGCAAAGCCCAAGATCCAAGAGGCAGCAAAGCTTCATTGGGGGAGTGGGTGGATGGGTTTATTACACTAACGAAGCCTTCCCTCCCCCCCCCGGTGATTTCCGCAGTCGCCTTTCAAGCGAATCTCCTCCCGCAAGTTGGCCCGGGAAACTTTTGTTACTGGCCGAGGCCGAGTACTGAAAGACGCGGACCCCTCGGGCTGGCCAGGGAGGAGGCCCGTTCAGAGGAGGAAAACTCCCCAGCCGTCCAAGCCTGATCCTCCGCACGGCTACTCAGAAGTAAGCCCCGCCGCCCAGTTCGATGAGGCTTCACTCTCTGTAACAAGCGCCCACAGAGCTGTAGCCATTCTCTCCACTTTTACGCCCGCACAGCCAGGAGCCTAGTAAAAACAGCCCGTTTCCTGGTAGACGGAGGAGGCTAGGCGAGCGGAGAAGCGACTCATCCAAGCTGGATTCTTTGCCGCGGTGCTCTGTGGACCCTCCTTCCCCGAGGGCCAACAACAACCAGCCCCGCCGCCCTTCCTCCGGCATTAGCCTCCCCAGCCAAACAAAGTACCAAAGTCTGCTGCGTCTCCCCTCCCCTATGAGGCTTCTTACCTAAAGGGTCCCTGACCTAACTCAACTCCGCAGTACAGTGAGGAGGTGAGAAGGAAGGGCCCCCGTGCCCTCTCCTTTATACCTCCCGGTATGGTAATTACGAGGCCCGGCCCCGAGCTCAGGCACCAAATCAGAACCCGAGGGTGTCTGAGGGGAGGCTATGTGCAGCCCTAATATCGCGAGTGTAGGCTCCCCAACTCACTTCCCCGACACCTACCCCCCCCTTCGGTGCCTGCTCCTATGCAGTTGAAAATAGCCCTTGTTCTTTCCCGCCAAATTTCATCACCATTAACCTCATCCAGATTTTTATTTTGGGCGGGATAACCTTCCAAACCAGGTTTGTGCCTCAGAGATCTCTAAAGGGGATTTGCAGCTTTTGCTGGGGCAGCAGATTCTTCACCTATCCATTACTCGGCCTAGCTAAATGGAGGGATAAGAGGGTGAGAGCAAAGAGGATTCGGTATAATTACATTTTCCCCGCCAGGAAGTGAGCTTCCTGGTGAAATCAATGCCATTCTCTTTCCCAGCGGGCACATTCGGAATGTGCCCTACCCTGAAGCTTAGATAACAGCACCTGTGCTTTTTGCAATCCTAACAAAGTTTTTAGTGCTTAATTAGGGCCCTGAATCTGGCACGACAACTCTCTGGAATCTCCAAAATCACAGGCTAAATATCTGAGGGCAAACAAGAAACAGCCCACATTGTCACGTCCTGCTTGTGGGAACTCTCAGAGATACCCGCCTGGCCACTGTTGGGGAGACCGAAATGCTGGACTATATGGCCATTCGTCTGATTAAGCAAGGCCATTTTACTGCCCATATTAGCCAACTGAGTGACACAGAACCTCCATGTTCAGGGCAGATAGTGGGGACTCATCACTTGGTTGCTCTACGCTTGAATTACTGTGCATTTTAATGACCGGCAGCTGGATGCGTGAGCGGCCTCCGCTGAAAAGCATGGAGGTGTGTGCGCGGTGCATGTGAAAGTTCTGACTGCATTTGGCTCTCTGGTGTCTTATCCATACCTTAAACTCGTCACTAGATGCGGCAGATACCATGCTGTGAACATGTGCCTTGGGTAAGAACATCAGCCATGGCACCCCCTTTAATTTTCTAGGACGTCCCTCAGTCATTCCTATAAAAATGCACCAAGATTCGCAGGAGAATCTACACCACCGCTTCGGTACTCTCAAATCCCTTTTTTCCTCTTCCCGCAGAAATGACATGTAAGAAATGCATATATCACAGTTAATACGGTAAGGGGGCAGAAGGCCAAGCCCCGCCCTCCAACACAGGCAAGCATGGGGGTTGGGAGGAATATCCTTTTTCCTAACCTCTCCTCTACCCTCCCCTTCCCCAAACCCGAAGAATTACAGCTTGTTTCCCCAGCAACTACGGGGGGGGGGGTCCTCTTCGTTTCGTTCTTTTTAAGTCTTGCGTGCCCCATCCTGCCTCCTGTTGTCCATATATAAACAGAAGTTTAAAGGGGATATGCTTGTAATAGTGTTATATTACTGATCTTTTCGAACTCTTCAAGCTCACTGATATGTATGTTTATTCGGAAGTAAGTCCCACTAAGATCAGTGAGATCAAAGTCCCAAGTAACTGCATAAGGAGGACTGCATCCTCTGGAAAGAGAGCATAATAAAATGTATCATATGTATTGTTTCATTTGTATCTGGCACACCAGCCGCAGTTAACACTGTTTCTATCCTTGGCTAAACCCCATCAGTGAGGATGCCCATTCTGATCTAATTTTTCAAGAGTCCAGGCCCGTAGCCAGCCTAAAAGTTCAGGGGTGGGCACCAAAAAAGTAGGGTGGGGGGGATAAAAAAATCTGTAATAAATTTGTTTTTTGAAAAAAATAGGGGGCAGAATTGTTTGGGGGGGCAGCCGCTACCTCCCTCGCTAAGGGTCTGCAAGAGCCTCCATTTCTGTGAAAAAAGGCTGGAGGCTCCATCCTTCCTGGTAGCTGAGTTCTCTGGTTTGGACATCCCAGAGGCGAGCGAGGGAGGTCAGCATTGTGATTCTTCGGTGGTCAGGAAAAATGTATTAGTATTAGGGTTGCCAGGTCCATGGCCTGAGACTGATCCTGTATCTTTAGGAGAAGAGAAGGTCAGCCAAGTGCAGGTGTTCTTGCAACTCTGTAATGGGAAAAACCACAATGTGAAATTCTCCCTCTCTGCTGCACAACTTTTAAAGATACAGAAGACCTCTTGGAGGCCGGGCCTGGCAACCAAGAGGTCTTCTGTATCTTCAAAAGTTGTGCAGGGGCAAGGGAGAATTCCACCTTGTGGTTTTTCCCATTACAGAGTTGCAAGAACACCTGCAGTTGACTGACTTTCTCTCCTCCTAAATATACAGGATCAGTCTCAGGCCAAGAACCTGGCAACCCTAATTAGTATGGTCAAAGGCACACACCTTTCTCAACCCCAAACCCCACGCTAGATTTCCTAGCATTAAAAATGCACTGAAATAATCTAAGGTATCACAATCTTGTGCATAATTAATTGGAAGTTAAGTTCTGTTGAGATCAGTGGGACATACTTCTGAACAAACATGGAGAGGACGAGACCGCAACAGCTAGGCTTCCATTTTTTAGACGTGATCCACATATAATTAGGAACAGCCAGGTTGGCGGATGCTGGTTTCCTTTTCGTGGGAATGGGACAGAAAATGACGTTCCAAGTAAAATGGGCCAACTCTGCAAAATGTCCCTGCTCTTTACAAGGGCAGCTTTCTCTCACTCCCCTCCCCCCCAAATTGGAGCCTGTTGATGGTTCTTTTCTGCATCTCTCTGGCCGGACTCGGATTGCTCAATGACCCAGAGTGACCCCTCCCCTACTCCGCTTTTTCTCCGCGGCGGCGTGAGCGACATTTTTAATAAGGCCAAGAGGAACGTGACACCGGAAATCCCGCCTTCTCTTTATAATTGGGCTGCTCTTCGCGGTTAGATACAACAGGCACGGAGGGACAGCGGGGAGGGGAGAACGCAAGACGCAGAGAGAACCGTTTTAGCGTTAGCAGCCCTTGGAAGCTCTTAGGCCGAGAAATCCTGCGCCGGTAGGGCTGAGGCTGTGTTTGGACACAAGCATGCCTTGAGGCTGAGCAGGGTAAGGTTACAGCTCAGGAACTGGCAGCATCTGTTGTAACAACACTGTGCAAGTTGCTGGAGAGAACGCCTTAAAGCTAGCAATCGAACTAGGTTGGAGCAACAGCTTTCCAGTAGTGCACGTTACTATTGTGAAATGTGCAAAATATACCCACCAGAAAGCAAGTAAGTATCTGAAGAGTACAGAGGCTCATGTATCCACTGTGAAAGAGAGTTGTAAAGTACAAAGCACACCACATTTAGGGGAGAGAGAATGTGTGAAAAATATACTGGGGGAAAAGACACCATTTAGGCCGGGCAGAAGGTGTGCGTGGGGGGAGGCAAGGCCTGGGGGCCAAATGTGGTCCTCCAGACCTCTCTATTTGTCCCTCAAAACTCTCCCCAGGTTACGCTCCTCACTTGCCCTGCTTTGTACTCCCAAGTGTATTTTCCCGACTAGAATGGGTCCTCAAGCCCCCTGGATGGATGACAGAGAAGGGTATGTGAGTGTGTATGTAGAGACTAGCCTACTGCACAAAGGGAAAATGCGCATTCATGTTCTCTGTTCACTTTTGTCGCTGGCCCTGTGACCACTGGCATGTGGCCCTTGAAAGGTTGCCAAGAAGGTAATGCATCCCCTGGGCTGAAAAGGCTTCCCCACCCCTAAGGTAGATCATGGGGCACTGAGAGACCATTGCCCAGTTTCAAGTGGCCTGAGATATTACCTGCTGGTTTAACATTCCTCCTGCAGAGAGGCAACATGGAGCACAGAAACAACTGACATCAAAAACAGTGTTGTGGAAAACATGAAACGAGAGTTGACACTGAGCTGAGTTGCAGTGTGACAAAGAATTCAGATGGTAGAGCCCCAAATGTGTCACTGGACATAGTCCTGAGAAGCTTGTTTATCATCTTTCTGGCCCATATTACACCTTAGATCTTAAAGTGGTAGTTTCACCGTACTCAAAGACAATGAGGCATAATAGATTTTCCAACAGGACTTCTTGTCATCCATATGCTATGGACACCAGGGTAAAATGTCTGCCAGTCAGATCAAAGGCCTCTTAACTGAATATAGATTAAGATATTTGACACTGATGGAGGCCAAGGAGCACTGGCACAATCTGAAACAGTGCTTGTGGCCCCTCAGAGGTAGAGAAGCCACTATTACGTATGTATGTATATCCTGCCCTTCCTCTCAGAAGGAGCCCATTATTCATTTTTTGTATGGGAAGGATCATAGCTCTGGTAGAGTATCTGATTTGCATGTGGAAGGGTCCTAGGTTTATTCCTGGGCATCTCCAGGTGGCACTGGGAATGTCACCTGTCTAAAATCTTGGAGAGGCACTGCTATTCAGTATAAATGCCAAACTAAATGTATCTATGGGCACTCTAAGGCAGCTTCCTATGTTCCTATATTTGGTGTAGTAATGAGACTGTAGTTCATGGTGATGGGAAATAGGCATTAATAAAAACTCTTGCAATTACTAAAAGACTCTGATTTTCATGGATAAATCAATCCAACTGACAACAATTACATCATGATTATGATTCTCCCAGTGTTGGCTTCCAAGATGTACAAAGTACAAAGAACCAAATCAGACTTGACACCCCCAAGATTTAACATATTGGTTCATCACTCTTGTAGTTGTAGAAAGATCTCTGGGAAATGAATTCCAGTGTGATTAGTACCCACAAGTTCTTAACTACCACTCCAGCTTTGAAGACATCCACACATGTGCACCTTCTCCATTTCCCCAAATGCCAGTTTTAAAAATTAGGGTTGAGCTCTCCTGGGATTCAGAGTAGAGAATGGATTGATAGATTGAACTTTTCCAAAACAAACACAGATACCCCTGACACTTGAAATATTGTAGCTTCTATAGCGGAACTCTGACATGTGTGGCTTTGCAAAACAGGACAAAAAAATGGTGGAGGAGCTGGCAAAGAGGTGCAGGTGGAAGAAGGTAACAGGGCAGATACCAAGAGACTGTGGAGAAAGTTCATTTAGCTCAGGACGTAACCTGATTCTCATCACCCAGCTGCTATTCCCACTGCTACCAAAGGACCAAGGCACTAAGTTTAGCCCTGGCTGAGGTTATGACCTTTAACGAAAGGCCAGGGGGATGGTTTATAACTTGACACTAAAAGGATGCCAAGGGAGGTAGGAAAGACCCCATTGCCACCATCTGCACTAGGATGATAATTCCTGCATTGGATATGGGCTACTTTGTGGCAAGCCAGCACAAACGGTGATATGCTAAGCCAAGTGTATTGTGGCCTTTAGCCACCACCGCCACCTCCTCAGACAGGCAGCAAAATGAGCAAGTGCACTGAATCTGACAAGCCACAGTACTGTTACGGGATTGGGCGATGGCTGGATGTCATCTCTGGGGTCGCCTCCAAGGCTGTATTTTTATGTCTGTACGATGGGATTCTGTAGAAAGGACTGCTAAAGTGGTTAAACCAGTTGCTTTGTTAAGTCAGTGGCTCTGTTAAGTATATATTTTGCATGAATAAAGAGTACAGGGAGTTGGTGTGCCACAAAAAACACTAAATGGAGATGCTTCTGGAAGGTGGGCTAAAGGGGACAGGCCTTCTCCCCCTCCCTTGGTTGGAGGTGATGTCATCAGTGAGTGACAGATAGCAATAGACCTGGGACCGGTGTAGTGAGCCAAGCAAGGAAGACACACAGGCTTGACTTGCTGTCTGTGCTGCTATTCAGAGTGATGGTTCCCCCCCGAAACCTAATGGAAGATCAAGATCTGTTGGAAGATCTTCAGTCTTAGAAACATGGGAAGCTGCCTTATACTAAGTTAGAACATTGGTCCATCTAGCACATTATTGTCTGCACTGACTGGCTGCAGCTCTCCATCATTTCAGGCAGAAGTCCCTCCCAGCCCTACCTGGTCATGCTGGGGATCGAACCTGGCACTTTCCTGCATGGAAGGCAGATGCTCCACCACTGAGCGATGTCCCTTCCTAAATCTTATGCTCACCCTGTATATATGGGTGTGTAAATAAAACCATGGTGTGGTGTAGTAGTTAGAGTGTTGGACTACAACCTGGGAGACCAGGGTTCAAATCCCCACACAGCCATGAAGCTCACTGGGTGACCTTGGGCCAGTCACTGCCTCTCAGCCTCAGAGGAAGGCAATGGTAAAGCACCTCTGAATACCGCTTACCATGAAAACCCTATTTGTAGGGTCGCCATAAGTCGGGATCAACTTGAAGGCAGTCCATTTCCATTTCAAATAAAACTGTATATCACAAAGACACCATAGTCTCCAGTGACTTTCATTCTAAAAAAACCAAATCCAAGGTATGTGCGGGCAGACTTGACACCTCTCACCACATGGAGTTTGGGATAACAGTACATTGCTGTGAGACTGCATTTGGTTTGATGGCAAAATACTCAGGGTCATGATAAAGGAAAGTGGAGAGTTCATTTGGAGACTGTTGGAGCATTTGCACAATCGAGCATTGTGTTTGATGAGCAAACAATTGCCAGCAAGGACTCTGTGCTGGGGACAGAGGACAAATGAGAGGAACATCAAATGCTAATGTTCCCTTGAAGTTTATACTATCACTAGAAGCAGAACACTTACTCTGTACACCCTTTGCGATGGGAGGTGCCAGCTAGGTGAATACTGGATGGATATACCCATGGATTAGGAACATAGGATGTGAGTTGCCTTATACAGAGTCAGAGTGGTCAGAGTCAGGCTCTCCAGAGTGGCTGGCAGGCAGGCAGGCAGGCTTCTTTCCCAGCTGTGCTTGGAGAGGCTGAGAGACCTTTTCCATGCAAATCATGGCCTCCACCTCTGAGCCATGGCTCTTTCCCAGTCACTAAATTCTCCCTCAGTTTATGGCTCATAGTTAGGCCTGTGGTATATTTAGGGCCTGAAGCGGGGAGGGAAGAGGGGAGAGTGAAATATGGCAGCAAAGGGTAAAGATAAAATGTGGAATTTTTAAAGATGGAAAAAGCAACAGTGTGAGCTGTCTCTCTGCCATATGAAGATATTGACATGCTCTATGTCAGTGATTCTCAAAGTGTGCACCCAGGCACACTGGTGCGCCCTAAGAGGTGGCTAGGTGTGCCTCAAATATTATGAAAGTATATTTTAAAAATGAGAAGAAACCCATTTGTATATGGTAAGTAATAGTTTTCTATAGTTTATTTCTATTCATAGTTTAAAATATATTAATATATTTTTAATTTTGTACACAAAGTGCGCCAGAAATTTTTTATATGTTTTACAGTGCGCCGCAAACCAAAAAAGTTTGAGAACCACTGCTCTACGTAATCACTTAATGGGGATGCCTAGGGTGCTATTAAAGGGCAGAGAGCCAGTGTGGCATAGTGGTTAAGGTGTTGGACTACGACCTGGGAGACCAGGGTTCGAATCTCCACACAGCCATGAAGCTCACTGGGTGACCTTGGGCCAGTCACTGCCTCTCAGCCTCATGAAAACCCTATTCATAGGGTCGCCATAAGTCGGAATCGAGTTGAAGGCAGTACATTTACATTTATTAAAGGGCAGCAAATTGCCAGTCACAACAATATCCGTAGCATGTTTTGGACCTTAGGAGAAACATCTCGAATTTCTGCCCCAGACCTGAAAAATGGCCAGGTTAGCTTTGGCTGTTTGTATGTACAACGACAGCAAGGCCTGTGTCATCTGCTCAACTTCCAACACTGACTGATGGAATCTGGTGGTATCCTGGAGGTGAGCAACCTAGAAGACGTTCCTAGCAGGTCCCCACAAACTAGGTTGAGAATTTATTCCCCCCCCTCCCTCTCCTCCCCCACCTCCCTCTTTAAAGATTGATACAACCAGCCTGACAAAAGCAATGATAAAGAAATGGAGCTGTACCAATTTTAAATAACAGGTCAGATGTGGCAGGCGTAAAGGTGAGCGGGAGCTACTCTTTCTGTGAGGCTATGTGAGATAATGTCTATAAACAGCATGGCTGCCAGCTTAGGTCTTGACCAAGCCTATCATCCTTAAATCTTTTCAAAAGCTGCAAACATTTCTGACACCCCCTCTTCTGACCTGGAAGGCTTGGAAAACTAAGCAGACCATAATGAATTTTGCCATGAAGATACTGGTGGCTGTGCTGCCACCTGCTGGCAACAACCTACCAATCCCAATACTGAAATTATTTTCAAAAATAACAACACTACAAAACAGGATAAGCTGATTTTAGTATCACCCACAAGAATGAAATGGGATGAAAATATGCCGGCTGTGACAGTAAGGCTGTTAATCCTGTGCGCACAGTAAGTCTTAGTTTGAAGTAAATATGTATCACATCGGGGCAAGCGTGTGCTTCATTTTAGCTGCATGTTAACTCTGCTATATTCAAGACAACTTTTGAGTATCATTGCTGAGTTTGGTGTGGTGCTCTGTGTATTTTGCTAGTATTACAGATGTGTTTCTGGTAGTATTTTTTCTTATTTTCATGGTTTTTATTTATTATACTTATTCATTGTATTTTTATGCTATTTTATGTTCACCGCCCAGAGAGCTATTGCTAGTCGGGCGGTATATAAATTTAATAAATAAATAAATAAATAAATAAATAATACTTTAAGATGAGCACCTATTGTTAAAAGTGATTAATTAGCAGAGCTTGGAAGATTACTTTTAAAAAGTAATAAATTACAGTTACATGGCCCCCCAAAAGCAGTAATTACCGTTACAATTACAATTGCTCTGAAAGTAACTTATTACTTGACTTTTACTCAAATGTAATTGCTACAATTACATCTTAGTTACTTTTTAAAAATGAAATTGCCTACAAGGTGCTGGCCTTGGCTGCTGCACATCTAAGTAGCCTAAAACAACATTAAAAATAAGCACACACACACAGAGGGTAGTAGAATAATTTTTTTTATCTGTAAGATTAACAGAATGGCATAACAGAATCTCACATCCCCTCACCCCACCCCCAGCAATGATGATACCCCAACACACATATTTTTGTATATATATATTGCCTCCAGCTCTTTTCTCCTTCCACTCCTGTCAATTGTTAAACAATTGTTTTCTCCACACTATCTCGCTCTCCACCTCCTCCCTCGTCGCCTCCTAAGCACCCATAGAGCATGAAGGAAGAACAATGCTTCACAGAAGCCCAATTTGAAGCACATGATTTTTATTCACAAATCAGAGGAGCAGAAGACTTCCCCTGCTGCCCCCCCAAGTAATGCACAAAAGTAATGCTGGAAACATTACAATTACTCCTCAAAAGTAATGAAGTTACTACTCGTTCTATTACCAGCAAAATGTAATGAAGTTACCCTCTCGTTACTCAAAAAAGTAATAAACTAGTTACTTCCAAGCTCTGTTAATTAGTATAATGAAACAAAATAATTTACACTAGTGAGCCCACTATGGAACTAATTGTCTTACATTTAGTTATTTATAGTTGGCTACTATGAGGCTGGTGAAGTACAAGCCAATGCATGTGTTGTAATGAGATTAATATATGAGAACTTCTGACAGATGAAAAGCCTATCTATCAGCCAGACTATGCCACAAAGCTCGACAGAACCATAACAGGGCAGAGAAAGTGTTTGTATTCAGTCTACTTTATTCAAGTTGCTATCCTCCCTCCGTACCTGAAAGCAGAGAAATGACAGGGTACCATTGGGCAGAGCTTGGAAAAGTTACTTTTTTGAACTACAACTCCCATTAGCCCAATCCAGTGGCTATGCTGGCTGGGGCTGATGGGAATTGTAGTTCAAAAAAGTAACTTTTCCAAGCTCTGCCATTGGGTTCCAAGAACAAACATAGTATGTTTGGCACTGTTTTAGGTGGTGTAATCGCAACTCTGATTTCTGTGTTGATACACAAACATTTGGCATCAGCTGCAGCACAACCTATACAGTCTCCTCCATCTCAGCTCTGTCATGATGCTCACAGGTCACAGCCCTAGTACCAAAATTTCTGGAATGGCAGCAGCAAAATTCACCACCACAGAACAATGACTAATATACTGACATATTAGTGGAACATTTCAGATCCAGCTACAACCTGCATTTCTGATGTAGGGAGCATCCGATCCCTACAGGGACATTCCAGACACTTGTATATGCATTTCTTTTACTGCTATTTAACTCATTTTACTTATGGAGGTGCAAGGCATGCTTGCATGGGTTTTCCCAATTGTTCATTTAACATTAAAGTTGCACATAAATATAGGTAGTGTGATGTGTTTATGTTTATGCCTGGCTCTTTAGGCTCCTTTACTACAAGACTTCTGGCTGCAGGCCTGATTGTTGAGGGCTTTGAGTGAAGTTTGATGCCTACATCAGCAGTCTCCAAGTTACCCAGGCCACAAGTGAGGGGATCCCATCCAGATACGGTGATCTAGTCTAATATTAATAAAAATAAACCATAAACCACTATTTGATTGTAGGAGTCTTGCATTTTCTTTTAGAGGTTGTGGGTCATTTCACTGCAGGCATGTTCCTAACTTCAGTGAACGCAGTGAAAATCTTAAGAATAACTAAACTGTTATGAAGTGTGCAGCTTGAAAGTACGCTTGCAGTTCCCACATGTAACCCTGACACTACTGTTTTTGGATATTTTGACATTGAGATGCACTCCATAGTTTGGCACCCCAATGGCTAAGAAGCATGACAAGATAGATCAAATGTCAATTTTATTATATCAAAAAGGAATTGGCATATTTGTGAAAAGTGTTAAAATCAGTGAACACACTAACGAAAGGCTATGTTTACCAGAGGTTACAATGAATAAACGAGTTAGAACTAATTATATTCTAAAAGCATGCCCAAACACACACGCGCGAAGGAGGATGCCATAAAAGTGAGCAGGGGAAAGTCAGGAGAGAAGAATGTTGGCTGAATGAGGGGAAGAGGGAGATTTTACTGAAGGGATGAAAGTGGCCCAGAAGAAAAATGAATGCTGACTGGAGCCACTTGGTCTCGAAAGAGAACAGAAGGCGGTCAGAGGAAAAGGCAGTTTGAAGGGAGACTTGTGGAGCTTTGGGGAAGTGTTTAAGAATCAGAAGGGAGCAAATGGCAGAGAATAAAAGTTCCGTTTTTGCAGCAGTGGGTGGCTATGGATTGTGAGGGAAGAATATTAATTGTGGGGGTGAGACAGCCAAGGAAGAAGAGCATGGCAAGAGCAGGTCTCCCTAGGAAACAGGGTCCTGATTGGGCTTGAAAGCAGAACACGGGAAAGGGAGAGAGTGAGGGTTTGGCCAGCAACACCCAAGTTAAGCTTAAAAATTAAAATAAAAACAAAGACTACAAGCCCTGTCTTCCTGGCTGTGATCAGGTGCTAAAAGGTTTTTAAACAGTGCCACTCAGGAATAATTTGTCCTAAATGTCTGAGAAATGGCTTCTAAAATTACATAATTATTCTGCTCTCCAAGTGAGTGGAGGAAATATTAACATATCTTTTGGGATCTTCTGGCGGGAACCTCAGGCTATTGAAACTACTAGATTAGTAATTGTGGTGAGAGAGGAAGAAGAAAGGAGTGACATTTTAGGCGAACATATCTTGGCTTAACAAGTCCATGATGCTCTTTTGGTTACTTTAAATTTACAGATAAGCGGGTGATGGCAGAGATTCACAGCAAAGGGGACAGCAATCAATGGGTTTTCCAAGAGGTGTTGCAACTCAGATTGGTTGAATGTGTCTGCCTGGGTTCCTATACTGGAACTCTCTTCAGGTATCTTCAGGCCAAAACAGAACTTCCTCCTCAAGTGCAGGCAACCACAGCAAAAGCTGGATTTTTAGGATATTTTGTATCAAAACCATCATTACAAAGTCTTAGCTGGAAGACAACTGGTTTTTGTGTGAGATTTGTATTAAAAGAGATAGCATAGCATTATCAGTCTCCAAGACTGGGTATTAATCCAATATTAATCTCTAAGGAAAGGTAGATCCAAGTACTCTTATCCTAGCTTATTCAAAGATAATATATTTTGGAATATTAAAGTAAAAGACAAGCATTCTGGGGCTATTTGCCATCATCTGACTGCAACACGCATGCACCCCAGCTTTCTGAACCAAACTGGCCTCTTTTGCTAAGTGAATGCTTGATTTGATGGCTTCAGTACCCCTCTTGACATGAAGTCCTCCGGAACTCTCAAGTCCCCAGACCAGCTATAATTCATTAACAGGTACTGTATTCCTAGCTTCCAGAAGTCAAGCTAGGAAAGCTGTGGGCCAAACTTTATTTCCCCCCCCCCCGGGAATGGCATGGGAGAGCCCACAGCATGAGCCAGAATTCGTCTTCTGTGGCTTTCAGATGTACTGAATTCCCCCATGCTCATTTTCACCCCAAGGCAGTGAATGTTTTTGTTCTTATTTTCTGCCAAAATCCAAAAAGGGTTATCAAGCAAAAGAAAATAAAGAGATGAATGGAATGTTAGGATTGCACCATTGGATGTGAAAGGCAATTTATACCTTAAACTGAAAACCCTGTAAGTAATCTAATACTGTGGCTAGGTCAGCAACCATAGAAATGATATGAGTTTGCAAAATCATGAATGATGTCTACCCAATTGACAGGGTAATTACTCTTAGAAAACCAGGGATCAAGACAAAAAGCTTCAAATACAACACAAAAGTTAGATGGGGGTGGGAATATATGGCAAGCCACTGTATTCAGAGCTACAGCCCCCAAGTTCAGACACAGCCTACCTACACGTTCCAGCTTCCTGGAATCAAATGTGAAAGGATATTGCCATCATATCTTGCTTGCCATCTTTCTCAGACAGGATGCCAAACTTTATAGACTATTGATATTCACATCTGTTCATGTTCTTTGGTCAGTTCCATTAGAACGCTTTCTAGCACTGCAGGGCAAGTCATTCCAAGATTCAGTGGCAGCTTTGATCAACTTAACTCGGATGTATACACTTATGCTACTCAGGAAAAGTATCTTATAAAAGGGGCTGGGATGAGTCTTTGGGGCTGGAAAGCCAGGTATGACAGTGGCATCAAACACAAAAGTTGCTTGGAACAGATTTTTGGAGACTGTACCAGGAGTAGATTGTTGCGCTGTGTGTAGTTGTGCTGCTTAATTTCATTTAAAAGCAGCACCACAGCAGCAGAGAGCAACAGCAGATGTTGAAATGCGAGTGTGCCGGCATGCGCGGGCGTTTGCCTAAGAAAGCAGGCTTTTACCCTGCATCACTGAGACTGGAGACTTGGTAAAATAAGAAAAGCTACTTTATTTAGAGAAATACACAGTAGATAGAAAAGGCATACCTAGTTCTAACTAACTAGCTAAGTTGGAGGCATAACACCCAGGTGTGGGAGTCAGCCTCATGGTAGGAGAGAGAGCAGAGACAAAGGGATGTCTCCTCTCTCCTGTACAGCCGGAGAAGGAATGGAGAGGGTGGAAGGAGGAGGGGCAGGTAAGCTTCCCTAAAGACGTCACAGTCTAGTGACAAAAGGACGTCAGTCAGAGCATCACAGGTAAAAAGGTAAACAAGTCTGTCCATCTGGAGGACCCTAGCTCTATCTTCCCTCTGGAGCATAAACAAAAGAACAAAACAGGAGTTGCTCTTGCCCCACTTCCAACATAGATAACTCTTTTCAGTGTGAGGACCAGCTTTGCTTCATAGGAAAACTTCTGGGGCCCTCTGGCCAGTTCTGGGTGAGGCCAGAGACAAATATGAATGGAGCAATAGACCAGACTTTTCCTTTTGTACTGTCAACTACATTCCAGCCACGCAAGTTGGAGGTTTCTACATGCACACACATCTCCATCTGGGGAAGCAAGAGGCATTCACAGTTCAAGGACACATGCCAACCAGGCAAAAGGTAGCAAGGAGTGTTGCCTGGGGAGAATCCCAAGGCCGGATAGAGGCTTGGAGAGCTGCTTGAGGCTCCTAGCGCCCAGTTTCCCTACACCATTCCTCTTAAGTTGTACAGAACTATTGGGGGGAACCCCCCACAACTTCCATTGGATCCCAGGCCACTTCAGATAAAAAGCCCATAGACAAGGATCAAACATACTTATAGATCACTTCATACCTTCCCATGACATTGCAAATTAGGCAGCACTACCTCCCCTATGCTTAACAGCAGGTTCCTCCCTTCTAAACCATTTTGCAATACAAATACATTAGATATATGTTGCTCTGTTAAGTAATTTAGTGTCTTTAAGCAAGACACAGTATGAACTGATACTTCAGTGGTATTTAACACAAGGTTGATTTAGTAAAATGTTTTCTGAAACCAGGTTTAAAATGCTGGAAATGCAAGACTCCCTGGGCAGATCTTTTTCACACACAGTGGAACTGTCGATTCATATTATTTGCATCTAATAATTTTGTTTTATATTTGGTTTAGATCTTCTATTAGTTATATTTAATACTGTGGCTGTAGGTAATTAATTTGTTGATGTCAACAAAAATTGCCTGGGACAATGGAAAAATCCCAGAACTCTTAAAATGTTTGAATTTGGCAGAAATGTATGCGTGCATATAAGGCAAAAAAAAACACCCTTTGTGGTTCAAGAATGTACCTATAAGCCAACAGATATTTCTATCAAATTTTTAAAAAGTAGGGAAATTGGGCAGCTATAGTGAATGCACCAGGGGAGCAGGAGACCTAACTTCCTCTCTGAGATATTGTACTTCCCTACAAATTTGCAAAAATGCAAACACAATTTGGGTTGGTCTTTCACAGTCCAGTGGGCAGGGGAGGAGGAAGAGGAGGGGGAGAGAAGGTAGGTCTGATCATTTGCATGCTTATTGAATTGAATGGAACTTACTCCTGTGCATTCATGCTTAGGATAGGTGAAACTGGCCTGGGGAGGGGCAGGGGGAAAGAGGGAGGGGAGGAGATTGGGTGGGTGGGCACTGGGCAGAGGGAAAGCCCCTCTCCTTTCCAAAAGGAAAACATTGTAAACAGTATCGTTTTTCAGGGTGTGCCCCACCTTTTTATTCTACAGCAGGCACATATAGCCTCCCACTCAAATTTAAACCAAAGTAGTCCCTGGCCACATCCACACCAGACCTTTATTTCACTTTAGACAGACATGGTTTCCCCCAAAGAATCCTGGTAAGTGTAGGTTGTGAAGGGTGCTGAGAATGCTAGGAGAGGCCCTATTCCCCTCACAGAGCTGCAACCACTTTGCCGATGGGCACTCTGACAGAGGAATAGGAGTCTCCTAACAATTCTCAGCACCCTTCACAAACTACACTTCCCAGAATTCTTTGGGGGAAGCCACGACTGTCTAAAGTGAAATAAAGGTCTGACCTGGGTGTAGTCACCTGATTAGCCAAGCCAAACAGCTATTAGTCTGCCTGTTAGAACACTGCTTTTTACTAAGAATGCCCATGCTTATAATTGACAATGTTAAATTTCTTAAATTAAACATCAGCCATGTATTTTTTTAAACCTTTGAACCACAGAAGATGGTCAGTATGGGGCAAGGTCAATAATAGGATTACAGGTACTCTGTGAACTTGGCTGATTTTTAATTAATTTCAACAAATTATAAAACCACTGACAGAAAGAAGTCTAACGGGGACTGGATTTTTTTTCTCGTTTTACACTTCAAACTCTCGATTCTTCCGACTCATGGCGATCCTATGAATAGTTTTTTCATGGTAAGCGGTATTCAGAGGAGGTTTACTATTGCCTTCCTCTGAGGCTGAGAGGCAGTGACTGGTCCAAGGTCACCCAGTGAGTTTCATGGGTGTGTGGGGATTCAAACCCTGGTCTCCCAGGTCATAGTCCAACACTCTAACCACTACGTTGTTAATCAAGCGTTTCTGAGTTCAGGACTATAAGTTTTGTAAGGTTTTGTTTTGAAATGAGCTTATGGGAAGCAGCAGAATGGCATAGGGGTATTTTCAATTTAACATTGTGGAATGCGAAAAATCCATGTTGGCTATAGCCACTCTTGTGGCTGTATAATCAGTGTGCAAAAGACAGTCCATTTAGTTGACAAGTGAAAATTTTAATAGTGGAATAGGTACTGTGGTCACATAAGACTGGATAGAAGTTTTTTTTTTAATATGAATGGCATTTACTGTAATCTACATATTTTACATTTAAGAAAAATGATATTATAGTTCTCAGGGGCACTTTGAAAAATCAAGAACCCATCCAAAATAAAGAGTTAGTACTTTGCATGAAATGGCACATATTTACTCAAGGCCTATGCTGCCCATTTTACTAGTCATGCGCTTGTGCATACTAACGCCTTCATCTTCTTGAAAGCTTGTGGTTGGAGAGGCTGAGCAATCTCCATGTTGTGATGCAAGATCTCAAAGTCCAAGCTGCCACACTGCATTGCTTTAACATGTGCAAAACCTGGAGAAGCAGTACATCCAAAACTTGTGAGCTTTATCCCCGTTAACCAAGAGAGAGTCTATGAAGGGCATCATCATCACCGACCACAGCGAGATGCACGGGAAATGGGAGTCCTTTTGCTTGGCGTCTCCTCATCTGTCAGTTCGGCACAGAGTTCTGAAAGAGAAGAGAGAACCAGTTTGCTTTGGAGGAAATCGGCCTGTACAATGGGTGGCAACAACAAGTCTGAAGGAACAATGTCTTATATCCTGTTTGAATTTATAACCTACTTCTCAGCATAAGAACATTTTCAGGGTGGCTAACAGATCAAAGAGCTGACGAAGGAAACTCTCAACAGGTGGCTCTAAGGTCTTCACATCTCCCTAAAAACATTTCAAAGGGAGACCCTTCCAAATACATTTCTTCCATCCCAATGTTCAGGCACATGCAGAACATATTCCCACCTTCCTCTGGGCTGTTCTCTTCATCGCTAGAGAAGACAACAGAAACTTTCAGTCTTGAAGTCTTTCTGGAGGGTTTGGAAACACGGGGCTCAGGAGTGAAAAAGGGTGAGCCAGCCTCTCTGTTGGCTGCACGCAGAGGTCGCCGACGTGAGCCTACAAAGGAAGTGGGAGTTGGAAGAAGCTACAAAGACTGAACATACAAATGATTAACTAGATACTATTTACTAACTCTTCATAAAGCAAGTGGGACCATTTTTTCTGGCTCCTATTCTTGGGTTTTTCAAGTAAAAATCACATACAAGTGTCATAATGTTTTCCCAAGGATATCTCTACAAAGGATTATACTGAAGCAAACCATGTTACATACAAAGCCATTTGACAGTGTTGTACTCAAAATCGAGACGAGAGGTATAAGCTTTGGAGGTAAATAGAAATCTGCATTACAAGTTATATTTGCCAGATCATTTCAAGTCTTGTTCAGAATCCTGAGGCTTTTGAACTTTTAGATAAAAAAAGGCAATAGTCACATCCTCATTGTTACAAGGGAAACCTGCATGGTTTTTTATTTTTACAAGAGGCCCACAAAAATCAGTGAGGGAAGGAGGACTACTCTCGACAATGTCGTTATCAACTTTGAGAAATCCCATTCACTGTACATAATTCCAGGTACCCCTTGCCGGACCCTCCTTAT
Organism: Rhineura floridana; assembly: GCF_030035675.1. Classification (NCBI taxonomy): domain Eukaryota; kingdom Metazoa; phylum Chordata; class Lepidosauria; order Squamata; family Rhineuridae; genus Rhineura; species Rhineura floridana. Next base: position 149,867,342 of record NC_084480.1, read on the forward strand.
ACCTACTGTTCAATAGTGCCCCTTCCTAGCCCTCAAGAGTTTAGAAAATATTTCAAGAGTTGTAAAAAGCCCTATCAGTTGGCAAGAATTTGGCATCTTAATTCAGCAGGAAAATGTAAAAGTGTCAATGCAAATTTGTAAACTGTGAACATACTTGCTGCTGCTTTCTTTGCTGTCTGATGCAGAGGGGTATTTCTGCCTTTGTGGCCTGTGGACTCTTGAGGAGGAGCTTCAGTGAGAGAGTCCAGGCCCCTGTTGTGGCACATCCGGAGCTTCTGCTCAAATTCTTCAGTAAGCGCCTGAAGAGTGATACCACATACAAAAGTAGAAATCTCCGTATACATACATATAAATAATACTGCATGCTCAGGTGCCAACAGTGAAGCACCTTGATTTTTCTTTGTTTCAGGAGAAAAAGGGCAACCACTCCCTGCCCAGCTTAAGAACAAACTAGTGGCCCTCACCTTCATCTCAGGCTTAGTGCCCACCCTGCGAAGCCGGCTCAGCACAGCCAGGAAGCAATTGTAGACAGCTGTGTCCTGAAGTTTGTCAGCAAAGCAATCAAAGTTGTCTTGCATCTTACGGAGACCTCGTTCAGTGAGTGGAAGCAAGGTAAGGCAGTATGCCAGATCGTGGTGTTGACGCTCTGTTCTGCAGAAGAGACAAAACCACAGTCTGCCTTCACTGATGGTAGACCAAGTCCAGAGAGGAAGGATCTTGTCCCTGACCTACCACTACCCCTTTGAAATGGAGCACAGAGGTCAGGAGATTCTACTCCAAGTTTCAGAGGAGAGATGGAGATGCGTTGGCTTGCTGCGAGCTGGAAGCCTGCAATGGCTCTGCACTTCTGCTGCCAAGCACAGAGTCCAGACAAATCCCAGACTGGGAATTGGGGCTGGGGAGGGCTTCACCCACTCTCCCCCTGTAGCTTCAGAGCCCATCTCGCTCACCAGAGCCTTGCTTATCCCTTGCTATGGTGAGCAAGATTGTTGTACCCTGGCTAAAGTTTTCCATACTGAAGAGATACCAACATATAAGAGAAGGGAAATCTGTGCCTCAGTGGTACCATTTCCAGTCAAAAGTACAGACTGCAGCATGGCATCTTTGCCTGCTACTAGGGCCACTTCGGCAGATAGTTCTTAAAGCAAATATAAGTGAGCAGGTGTTCCAGAACCCCTTTGCTGTGAAGCGTACACAAGAGCACTTTACATCCTGTGAGACCCTGTAGTACAGCCCAGATATAGGCTTAGCACTTCAAACAGAACTAGGCCTGACTTTCATATGAAGAAATCAGGAATCAGAGAGCTAATCAGAGGCAACACCACCACATAGGACAAAGCGCTGATCACATGAGCACTGTATACACTTTTCTGTCATTAGCCTGCACAAGAGAAGTTGTACATCGGTGTAACAAGGATTCGGGGCCATTCAGGTGAGGTGGCATGAGCTTGATTTCAAAACATAAAACCACCACCACAAAAGGAAACATTATCTAGTAGCACAGCCAAGCTCACTGAACACAAGGTTGTACTAATGCTGTGCCTGGATTGCCAGTTCACTTTGGCAAACTTTTACAAAACATCTTGGCCTGTTGGCTGCCTCCTCAGCTCCTGGGCTGGTATCCAAACTGGACAAACAGCTTCTCTCTCAATAATCAGTTTGGAGAGCGCACAACCTAAAAAACGGCTGCAGACAATGCCATTTAGGCACGCCTCTTTTCTAGAACTTTAAAGGATTTCTGTATCCTTGTCACTAGCTCTTCCCTCAGGACAACACCCATCTTAATCTAAGAAAAGGACCTCAGCAAGGTTGCCTTCACTGGTTTCAAAACTGTCATAACACACAGCGGCAACTGTCTAGTATGAAAATGTAATTTACATCCCACCCTAGCTGCAAAGTAGCAATTATGGCAAGTAAGGACAACCTATAATTACAACCAATTCTACATTTTTTGCCTGCCCTCAATAATTCCAGAGGGGACACTATGCAGCAGCCCTCAGAGAACAGGGGTAAGTTTTGATGGAATTTCCCCCTGCCAGGGAACAAATATGATCTGGCAGAAATTGTCAGTCCCTCTGCACCCAAGGGGTGTGTGGGAGAGGGGACAGCACAAGCTCCAGCCGCTATTGGCCTACTGGCAAATGTATAAGCCCAGACAGTCCTGCCCACTGAACCGTCCCACAGATAGGCCATGCTCTCTTAGTTGACTCTGTAGATTTGTCATTAGTTTAAGACAGTTGTAGCAGTAGGACAACTAGCCTTTGGCCTTCGTGACTCATCTCCTTACTTTTGTGAAGCAGGCACACCCTTTCCATCCAATTCTCATCTGCCAGTTTCTTCATTCCACAGCTCATGGTGTCCAATTTCAGAATCTAGAGGACTGAAATGTATGTTCCCAGGTAGTATGCCCGTTTCCCTGGAAATTCCTCACTTACCGAGCAGTCCGAAACCGCTGACAAAGCTTTTCCACCAGGCTCTCTGTCTGCTTGTCCTTCGTGATAAATGAGAAGAGCTGCCTGTAAAGGGTGGGGGGAAGGGGGATTAAGAACGCAGTTGCTGTTGACCTCCAGCTTTCAGCAGCTTCACGTGGTCTCTCCTATCATATCAGCAGGAGCAACCAATAGTCTGAAGGGACCAAGAGAACGGAAACATACCCAAACATCCGAAGCCAGAATAGACAATTTGCTAAGGTCAATGACACAAGAGCATTTTCATCAAGAATGGCACCTACCCTCTCCGAGACCATTTCCGAAACCAGTCTTAAGGGACTGACTTTCCGTGAGGCCCTCTATGCTTGAGAAACACCATGTATGTATTCACAGTATCAAGTATTTCATCTTCCATCTGGAAGTATCAGGCATCCATTTTGGCCTGGCGTACTACACTGTCATGGCCACTGGTCCCCCTGCCGAGTCCTCCAGCATTTGCAAAGAACTTGGAGAAGGGGTCTTGTTCCACCTCCTGTGGGGCTTTGGAGAAGGCAAGAAATAGGGAGAGCCCCTTTTGAGCTTCTTGCGTTCCCCATAACCCATAAAGATGCCAAGGAAGAGGAAATACACTAATGCAGTTCTTTTTACAAGCCCCTCTGCAGTTGCTAGGGGACTTGGGGGAAGGAGCTGGGCTCCCCTGTAATTCACATCATCTTTCTACAACCTTGATGAGCTGTAAGCTGTCTCCCCTCCCCAATACATTTTTTTTCAGATAAGGTGACTAGAACTGTATAGCACGCAAGTGTGATTTCTTATAAAAGCACTGTGCAGAGGTAGCTGCACACAGCTCCAGCTCCCACACTCCAGACCACTGTGCCAGAGAGGATGAGGCTTGGCTGCCAGAGTCGCCTGAAGATGCTGATTCAGCTCCCGGCGGCGTATGAAGGCGAGGGCTGGGATGTGGGAGGAAAGAGCAGCTCAAGCAGCAGCACTATCAGAAGGAGCCCTGATTCTAACTCCATCACAATCTCACATGCAGCGGAGAAAGCCTAGATGAGGCAGAATTAGGATGGGACACGAGAGCACAGGGGACTGTACATGAAGTAATGGCATCACCCTGGCCATGGGAGAGACCCTGACGGGAGGGAAATGGGTACATAGAACACAGTATAGTATTAAAATGGTACCACTGAGCCTCAAAGGAACCTGGATGGTGAGAAAAGACTCAGACTTCTTATAACAAAGGAGTAAGGGTTGTATTCCACTAAGCTCTACTCAGAGCAAACCCACTGAAATTAATGAACATGTGTTAGTCATGTTCATTAATTTCATGTGAGTAGGACTAGCCCTGAATACCACTCTAAGAGTTTCATCAAGTCTTCTCCAAATCTGAAAACACTTGCGATTCTGAACAGCATCTAACATGCTGCTGCATCCTACAGGGGCACAGGACAGTCATTTTAACATTTTCTGGGAAATTCTGGCTCCCATTGTGATAATTAGTACTGCTTATCTGCAAAGTGAGCTGAACAGCAGTTAGAACCTGGGTCTCTTAATCCAAAACCCATGTTGGATCCCACGAAGATTCCCAACAGCGGACAGCCGGATAGTTCTGGGAAACCCACAAGCAAGGCACAGAGGACACAATACTCCTTCACTGTTCCACCTCCCAGAAATGGCACAGGACCAGGAGATTCAAATTTACCCAGTCGACAGACCTAGCCTCCGCTATCTGATGTGCTGTTGTCTCCCCCTTTTTATTTATTTTTCAAGACTGCCATTAGTAAATTTGGCCTGGTAACACAGCTGTGTCCTTCTGCCAGCCTGGGCACTTGGGAAGCTCTGTGCCTCAAAAGGGCAAGGGGTGGAAGTGGTGGGAAACACACAAAACCGGAACAAGGTTACCTCATAACAGTGCGGAAAGGCTGCTCCTCTATGCCAGAGTCTGGATCTGAGAGACGGCTGATGATGTCTGGAAGCAAGTTGTACACAGCGTTATCCTGCATGGAGAATACAAGATGTTGAGCCTTTGCACCATTCTGCTGCTACCAAGGATAGTGGTGCAGCCAGTCTTGCAGCCGGGGCCCAGACCCTACAGCCTTTAGAGACTCCTGGTTAAGATACACACACTAAAACAAAGATAAGGGTCTGGCCCAGAGATTTTTTGTTTTGTTTTTTCACTAAGCACAGAGAGGGAAGCTTCTCAGACAGAGTGCAAGAAGAGCTAGCCTAGAAAGAGCACAGCAAGGACTCTCTTTCTCCTTGGGACAAGTGGACTCCACCTCTTGTACAAAATACAGGAGGGTACTTTCAGAGAATGAAAAAAAACAGTGGGAGGGGGAAAGGAAGCACACACTAACAGAGTATCACGTGAAATGTTTTTTGCTTCTTGGTGGAAAAGCAGCAATTTGATCAGTTTTAGAGCATTTAAATATACAATAAAACAACTAAGTGGAACAATCTACTATTTAGAACACTTACGCTCTGGTGACTATTGAACAGGGGCTCGCAAAGTTTGGCTGACCTTGGTTGTCTGGATCACTTCCAGATGACCTTTTGTTTTGGAACTGAAATTGCCTTGGCTGTCCTACTGCACAGGTGAGGCACCTCAGGCTTGGGGGTGAATGCGGCCCTTCACTTCTCTGTCTGGCCCTGCTTTGCACCCAGAGTGTTTTTACCTGGTTGGAATGTGTCTTTGAATAATGCCTCTGGCTTGTCTGGATGGAGGACATTACCTTTGTTTCTCTACCCATGGTTGCCTCTGGCTGTGCCAACCACTGACACGTGGCTCTCAGCAGGTTGTCCAGAAGAGAACGTGGCCCTCGGGCTGAAAACGGTTCCACATTCTCTGTACTAGTGGATGGCTTGTGCAGGAGACAGACAGGATGTGTTACCCTGTTTGATTCTCCTGGCTCTCTCAGCAGCATTTAATATATACAACCATGCTATCCTTCTGGGTTGGCTCTCAGATAAAGAGGTTAGGAGGTACTGTGTTGAAGATGTCCTCCAGGTATCAGGAGAAGGTGCTGGGGGATTAACAGTGTACCCTTTGGCCTTTGTGATATCACAGGGTCCCATGCTTTTTACCATCTTCGATTGGTAGCCCAGCTACGTCCCTATCTGGACAGTGACGACCTCGCTTCAGTTGTTCATGCTCTGGTAACTTCTAGATTGGACTACTGCAATGCGCTCTACGTTGGGCTGCCTTTGAAGACTGTTCGGAAACTACAGCTAGTCCAGAATGCAGCGGCCAGATTGTTGACGCGGACCAGAAGGTCCGCTCATACAACACCTTTTCTGGCCTGTCTGCACTGGCTTCCTATTTGTTTCTGGGCTAGATTCAAAGTGCTGGTTTTGACCTATAAAGCCCTACACGGCATGGGACCGCAATACCTGGTGGAATGCCTCTCCCAATATGAACCTACCCGTACACTGCGCTCAACATCTAAGGCCCTCCTCTGAGTACCTCCCATCGAGAAGCTCGGAGGGTGATGACTAGAACCAGGGCCTTTTCAGTGGTGGCCCCCGAACTGTGGAATAGTCTCCCCGATGAGGTGCACCTGGCGCCGACGCTACTATCTTTTCGGCGCCAGGTGAAAACCTTTTAATACTCCCAGGCATTTTAAAGTGTATTTTAACAGTATTTCTGTATTTTGGATGTTGTTTGGTTCTTTATTGTTTGTTTGTTTTGTCTCTTGATTTATTGTATTTATTGTATTTATATATTATGCTTGCTTTTATCTTTTTGTACACCGCCCAGAGAGCCTTCGGGCTTAGGGCGGTATATAAATTAAACTAAATAATAAATAATAATAATCTTACCAGAGCCTGGAAGATTACTTTTTAAAAGTAATAAATTACAGTTACATGGCCCCAAAAGTAGTAATTGCCGTCACAATTACAATTGCTCTGAAAGTAACTAATTACTTTACTGTTTCTCAAAAGTAATCACTACAGTTACATTTCAGTTACTTTAAAAAAGCACGTACAAGGTGCTGGCCTTGTCTGCTGCACATCTAAGTAGCCTAAAACAACATTAAAAATAAGCACACACACACACAGAGGGTAGAATAAAAAAAAATTATCCGTAAGATTAACAGAATGGCATAACAGAATCTCACATCCTCCCCACCCCACCCCCAGCAATGATGAAACCCCAACACACATATTGCACAGAAGCCCAATTTGAAGCACATGATTTTTATTCACAAATCAGAGGAGCAGAAGACTTCCCCTGCTCCTCTCCCCCAAGTAATATGCAAAAGTAATGCTGGAAACATTACAATTACTCCTCAAAAGTAATGAAGTTACTACTCGTTCTATTACCAGCAAAATGTAATGAAGTTACCCTCTCGTTACTCAAAAAAGTAATAAATTACAAGTAATTCGTTACTTGTAACTAGTTACTTCCAAGCTCTGCATCTTACTGCCCACACTTTTAAACATCTATACGAAGCCACATATGGAAGCCAGAGAAAGGAGTCATTACACTGACGACATCCAGTTCTCTCACTTTCAAGAGATCAAAGGCAGCAGAAACCCAAAACTGTTTGGAATTTAATCCTGTTAAGATGGAGGTATTGTTGGATAGTGGGTGGAGTTGCCTGATTTAGGATTAGGTATATAGGCTGTTTTGGATGGGGTTGCACTCCTTCCCCCCCAATCAGTTTAGCTTGGACTGTGTTCCTTGGGCAGACAGAAAGCACTCCTAGTGACTGTCCTACACCAATTGTGCATTAGGGCCATGGTTGTTCATACCTGAGTAATCTCTAGACTAGACTGTTGTAAAATTTGGAGACTTCAACCAGTACAAAATATTGCGGGACTGTTGGTAGGCTCTAGTCAAAGTAGAGCATTGATTTTGCATAATCTATAAAGGTTACTTATTTGTTCTAGGCTCAATTTAAGGGCCTGCTTCAAGTACCTTAAGGGCCACCTTCCACTGTATGTGCCCTCTTGTGCTCTGTTCAATATCTGAGGCCTTACTCAAGTGTGTCCGCATCAACTGAAGATAGGCAGATGTCTCCCAAGTGGTGTATGTCTTATGTACACCTTAGGTGTATGTCCTAGGAAGGCCTGCCAGGGCCCAACACTTTGGTCCTTGTGGTAGCAGGCTAAGACTTGGCTCTCCAGGAAAGATTTTGGACCAAACAGATCAGATGTTTCTCTGCAAACTGATGCTTTTGGGGAGGGGCAAGGGCAGTCCCAACATTCCCCAGCTGGAACAAGAGGGAAAGGCTGGGGTTCATTCGAGTGGCAGGCAGCTCAGTAAGAGTAAGAACAGCCAGCCCTGATCTTTCTGTCCAGGAGCTAGAGAGGAGGATGGAGAATCTTCCCAGTTCTTGAACTAAGCCTGGGCCAAGGTAACTTGTTGCCTGAAGCAGAGGCGGTATCACATCACCGTATCATTTCAGGCTGCAAGTCAGGACTTATAACAAAGGTCCTGCATACAAGGGGAAAAAAGTTCCCTTCATCATAGAAACTAGATGGCAGGGAGAAGGATTGCAGCACGCTACTTTGCTACTTATAGGTCTTTATGTAAGTCCCCACTTTCTGTCTGAAGCAATAAAACCAGGCACAGGTTTGTCACCTTGGTGAGAACTAGGCCTATTTTTCCCCTTAGTGGCTTGTTGTCCATGCAAATAGGGCCATTTAGGTCAAACACGTACACAGCATTGATCATCTTGCCTCCTCTGCAGGGAGGATGTGTTGCTGTTCTTATCAAACACTTGCATGATGTGCCATACCTCTGATGAAATAAGAATTGAACTTTGACCTGATTTAAGTCCTAGTGGAGGAAATGAAACCAGGGAAAATATGAACATTGTCCAACGGTGAATGAGAGTGTTGACACCATAAATCCCACTACTAGGAAGTTTCCACCTAGTTGCAGACTTACAGGTCATCTTTGAGGTTAAATTCAATTTGCATCTTTCACTATCCTGAATGGGCATGTCCCAAACCAAGGTGCTTGAGCTCATTTCCTTACGGGAGACTTTTGAATGGTCCTGTGCTGTTTGAAAAAAAGCTTTTAAATGGCAACTATGCTTTGGTGACCTACTTCATATAACATTTAAGAAGTATAGCAGCATACAAGTGAACAAGATTGATGCTTTGTATTCCAGAAGTTTAGCATCACACCCTTTTGCCTCACCTTGCTGGAGAGTTCAGTGAAGAAGTTTCGAGCCAGTCCCACAATCTCCTCTTCCGGATCAATGAGAAGAGCTGCCATCTCGCTCACCTGCCCCTTCACTTTTACCATATCCTTCAGGATCAGGTGAGTCATAACCAAAGCAGCTGTCTGCCTCACATGCTGACAAGGGTCCCGCAACCTGAGGAGCAAAGCCACTTAGAGTAATAGTACTAAGCAGCCTGGCCGCTTATCACCTGGTGCTCCCATCTGCCTCCTGCAAGCTTTCCCATCTGGAAAAGTCTTGCTCCTACTACCAGCAACACTGCAGGCTGTTATAGCCCTCCAGCTTCCAGATTTAATCCCTCCCAACCAGAACTTTACCTAGCATAGAGGTGGAATGTCCAGGGCTCCACCAAGTTGGGGAAACGGATGGCCAGGTCTCCAGCTGCAATCATGAGGTTGGCACGCACACTAGGGAGGGTGGATTTTTCCATCATTGTGAAGAAGAGTCGCAAATGAGAGTCACAGAATTCCGAACTGAATGGAAATGAAAACGTAATCAGCCTCAGGTATGTCAAGGAGGCGGCTCCATGTTGTAGAACATGGCAGAGAATGCAACGCAAGAGGTAGTACCGAAGAGCAGGAAGGGAAAGATCATAAATGGATAAACACCTGATCATGCAGAATTTTCCAAGGGCCAATGCAGCAGTGGCTGAGAGTGCTGGATCACTGTAGAGTCCTGGGTTGTTGCAAATCTTGAGCACCAGGGGAAAAAAGGCTGAAAGCAGCTGTTTCCCTATACAGTGAGAGGTGGTAGAGAGGTCGCAACAGATCAGTCTAAAACAGAGCCCTACAACCACTTCATTTGAGTGATAGTTTCTCATAAGCTAGGGTGAGTAACTTAAATCCTATGGGCTACATGTTATTGTGTGCAGTATTTCCGTAGCAGATAGGCTTTTTAGGAACTTGACAGTTTCTAGGGAACATAAAAAGTATCTTCTCTCTAACCGCAGACTATCTCCACTTTTCTTCAAAAATATGTTTTTTAAATCCACAAGATTAATAATAAAGTCAAGCGTGACCTATTCAAATTACACAACTTCACAAGTTGCAGTATTTCTCTACTGCTGGTTGTGCAACAAATCTCCAACGGAGGCTGTTCAAGCTTCTAATCTGGATTTAGAGTCAATATGGATATTTTTCCATTCATGATTCCAAAGTGCTGGGAAAAGATACCCAGATGCACAGCAGAATTAGGATTCCCTGCCAAAATCTCTGCTCTTATTGGAGAAGAGAGGCAACCATTCAGATTTTAAAAAGTAAAAGAGAAAAGTCCAAACACATCTTGTACTAATGGTTAATACAACTTAGATTTTCCTGCTCAATTAGTTTGTACTGTATTCCAGCAAGGAGCTATCACCATCATCCTTATAATGCTGGGGTCCCTAGTGGGCACCACAATGCCCTCAGATATCCTCCTCTGGCACCTGCCAAGACTCCCTGCCCATCCCAGTTTTAATTAAAAAAATAGAGGTTTTGCATCTTTCTGTTTGGGGCTGTTGCCTGCCTTTTTGTCTGTGTTTTATTTGTTTCAGGGGGAGGGCATCCACAGGTGTTTTGCCTGTTTCAGAGCATTGCCGGTTTTCCATCTGTAAAATGGGTACTTTGTGGTTCTTATGGCAATTTCTTATATTTTCAAAAATGAGTCCTCAGGCCTCACCTTTTTGGGTCCCTTTTGCGAAGTGAAGTTGTCATGGACACCCCCATCCCGCAACCAAACACACCTCACAACCTATCCCACTGGCTACAAAATAATGTTTCAAGCTTGATTTGGGGGGGGCACCAGGGAAGGCTTTTGTGGGTGTTGTATTGGCAGCCCCCTCCTTACATCAGCTCTGTAACATAGGTCAATCTCATTAAGGCATATTGTAGGAGGTTGAGAATTCACAGCAGAGCATGATTCATTGGGACTTTTTGATCTGAAGCTCAGTTTCTTAGACATTTGCCAGCATGGGAGAAGTGGGCCACTCACCGTCCAACAGCTCCGTCTCACAAATAGTGCGGATGAGCTCTGCTTCAGTGTCGTCAGCAGAGGCCCCAACCAAGCCAAGGTCCTCTTCCATGGTGGTCCCATTCCCACTGCTCTGTGCAGAAAGAAGCCAACAGAAGTTAGCATCCTCTGTTTTCCCCTCCAGTGCAGACTGCCCAATTTAAAAGCAGGACAGACCCAGATAAACTCCCTCAGGCAATATTCCCAGCACCTCTAATTCCAATTGAGGAAGCACTACTAGGGAATAGGGCTCCGTTTCTGTAACTCAGGTAGTGGGGATCAGGTCTGCAGATCAAATTTCATTTGTTTTTATAGCAGAGAACTGAATTGAGACCAGTGGTTTAAAAACAAACTATGCAACATTTTGAATACTGAATAATTCTAGCAAAATACAAGCAAACACAAAATATTGTAACAAAATAGAGTAGAGCAAAGGGGAGAAGCAACGAGATCACCTTTTCAACTCCTCTGGTCAAATCATCATTAACTGAAGGCAAGAGGATTGAAAATTAAGTGAAAAAACATAGGCTTAGATGGGAAACAATTTTACCACACTACAAAACAGGTAAATTCTGTAATTCCAGTAATGGAAACCAGCTTTTCTGTTTGCTGCATGAGATTTCTAGGCAAAGGATTCTGCTGCTTCTAAAGCTTGTATACAACACAGACGAACAGAATTTCAAAAATAAGATTATACAGAACAATCCCAGACTGTTTGTAATATCTTTGCAAGAGGAGTCTCAAACTAGATTTGATCAAATGGAATCAATACCTAAGGACTTAGCAACACCCTGCTTCTCCCCACCATCCAAAAACAGATGAAGTAGTGACAAGCAAGTGCTCCTAGCAAGGGTCTTCTACAGAAGATGAGCTCAGAACGACTTTTTGTGTTGAAAAATAAGAGCTCCTGAACTAGAGAGACTCGTAGAATTTTATGGCCAGATGCAAAACAGAGATCTGCTGCCGCTATGGTGTCAAAATGATAGGAGGCAAAGAGACAGGAAACAACAGAACTCCAGCCCTCACCTTGTCATTTGGCACCTTTGTTTTGCTTACAGCCTGTTCTTTTGCTTCACGTTCTTCCCCAATGACCCGGCGCCTGCGTAGCTCAGTGCTTACTGACAACTCCAGATGGACAAGTTGCTGCAATGCCACATCCCCAGCAAGGGAGATCAGATGTGTCAACACCACAATATCAATAGAATTAGGGTCACTAGCAACTTCATTGGGAGATGATGATCCAGGCTCTGAGAGAGAAACAAAACACAAAAACCCTTGTTTTCTGGCTATTTTTCTGGGCTGCATATTTACTACTTAAGAGAGTTCTTGTTGCCCTTCATCTATAACTTGCATTTTTAGTGGTTTCTTGGTCATCTCTTTTCCACTTCACCCTTCCTCACTCCCAAACAGATTCAGCCGTAAGGAACGGTAACGTTACCATCTCCAACAAACCTGCCTCGGCCCCTTCAGACTCGGGCAACTTCTCCAGGGCCTGCCGACTACAACGTTGCAAGACCTGAGCACATATTTCTTCAGGCCCTTCTGCCAACTGATAGATGAGAGCAACTGCCATCTCTGTGAAAGGGATCCAGTATGCACTTGATCTAGCAAAGCCTAAAGAAAAGTAGAAGGGCCACTTATATTAGATAAGGCAACATGCTTGTGTGTGGACACCCCCTCGTTATCCTTCAGCTTCAGTAACTCACCCTCAGTTATAACCTCACACAGACGTTCAAAGAGCAGGTGTGACTGTGGAAGCCGGAAGGGAGGGCTGCTTTTCCCAAGGCCAGGCTGTAGTAAAGTAGGTAGACACTACTTTAATTTTGTTCAACAAAACCTTTTTCCTGTTTCCCTTTTAGCAATAACTTCACACCATGATAAACAAACAGTTTTAACTTAAAATTAACCCTCACAACCACACCATACAATTGAATTGAAACTTTATTTTTACCCCGCCCTTTTTCCAAACTGGAACTCAGGGCGGCTTACAAATAGAACTACATGTAGTTAAAAACATAGAAAGACACACAATTAAAATACAATTAAACTATGCACAACCTTAAAACCGTAAAAGGCACTTAAAAATCTAAAAACAATTTAAAATAATACAAAAAATACAAATAATATAAAACAATAAAACAAGCCTTGTAAAGGCCACACACAGCAGCTTGTGATTTTCATATCTGAACTCAGCCCTCTATTCACCACCTCCACTTAAAGGACACATGCTTGATCAGATTGGGCTGTGACACTTAAAGGCTACCGGAGTTCCCCAGTTTTTGGACTAATCTAGAGCAAGTGTGGCATAGCAAAGTGACTAAGAAAAATCTCCCATAGCTCAAAGTGGCTCTTAAAACACACGCAAAACATAAGACAACACTAGGCACAGCACTGCAGTAAACTAAATATTATTACAGTTTGAGGCCAAGTATACATGCACTACTCATTTCTGATTAAAAACTCCTCCAAGGCCAAGACCAAATAAAGTTGGCTACACCTACTGCAGAAAATAAGACAAGAGAATTCTGCTCCAATCATGGGCACATTCTGACCTTCTGGCTATTTGCAATTTTGGAGATGGCATTACACACTTCTTGGGCAAGGCGATAATCTTCATGCACTCTCTCGTCCAGCCCAACTGCTACCAAAACATCCAGGTTGCTCCCCACGATCTCAGGCTTCCCTCTGATGACGGCATAAACACATTTCATTAGATCCACATTAGGGTGACTTTGAAGGACTAAAACCACCGCTTATTATTCTTGTTGTTCCACAGAAGCAAAGCTATCTAAGGGCTTATTCCCTATGCCAAAGTTTTAGTCATGCATTAAGCCTCAACTGGTGGAGACAAGGGAAACAAAAGATTTCACTGGGATCCTATAACAGTAAGAACCCCAAGACTGGTACAGTAGGGCCCCACTTGCCAGCGTTCTGCTAATACGTCGGCGCCAACTGGGCGATCAGCTGTAGCACAGGGAGCTCCATCCGCCTGCTCCAGCTGATCAGCTGTAGCGCGGCGGCTGGAGCTTCCCACGCTACAGCTGGTTGCTGTCAGCTGGATTGTGGGGAGCTCCCACGCTGCAGCTGAGCAGTGCCCCACTTTCTGGCGGTTTTTGCTTTTTGGTGGGGGCTTGGAACAGAACCTGCCATATGTGTGAGGCCCTACTATATTTGACTTCCAAAATTCTTTGACCTGGCTTCAGCCTGCATAAAATGCAATACCTTTGAAACTTGGTGAGGGCCACAGACAACGATACCAACCCAACTTCAGGATTAGTTGGACTTCTCTCACCTATCTAACCCAGGGAAGAGAGAAGGAACAGCTTAAAAAAACAAACAAAAAACCTGTTGCTTTGAAGGAGACAGGACTGCAACTAGGAGGGGTCCCCTTTAATGGAAGTTTGCTTTGATTGACACAACTGGAAAGAGTAACCCATCTGAAGATAGCTTCCTCCATTGAAGGAGCCTTTCTAATGCAATTCTCCCCAGCTAATTCCAAAGAGGTAGTCTGTGTGTGTATATATCTATATACACAGATACGTGTATATCCTAGTTATGAGCGGCAACCTAAGTCCTGGGAGGCAATGACAAATGTTTCTGTATCTCAAGAATGAAGGGATGTGCGCGCACATGTGAATAATTTCTCAGAGCTTTCCTGGAAAGAGAAGAAATCAAGATTCCTCTTCATGCCTTGTTGCACATGATGCAGCTGTTACACTGAAGCACCCTGTATCTCTTAAGCTCATTGCCAGGGCCAAGGAGGCTAAGCTAATGACTCACCGTGCCATCATGCCCAGAAGCATGATGGCAGCATGGCGCTTCAACGCTGAGCACTGCGATTTCTCTGTAAACCGTTCCCAGAGCAGCTGGACCACAGTGGGTTTTATTTCATCTTTTTGCACAAACTCAGAGATCTAAAAAACCAAAAAGCAAGCAGTTAAGATTTTTAAAAAGACAAAGGATGTGTCTCTCTCCCCTCCACCCCCACCCCAATAATGTAGGCCAATACTGTGCTGATTAGATGGATGGAGTAAAGAACATGCACTTGGGCCAGAGGAGCCCAATTATGGTAAAGAAATTTGGATAGGTTGTACTAAAAATACATGGAGATCTGTCATGGAAGTAAATACCCATTCCAACTTTTCAAAACTATTGTTGGGAACATGGATTAAGACAGACTGTTATATGGGGCTGACTGATTTTACTTCTGCACCCTAATACAATAATTCTTCAGTGAATGAAACAAGGACAGAATATATCATAAGATCCCTGTAAGATCAGGCCAAGGCTCTGTCGAATCCAGTTTTCTGTTCCCAACAATGGCTGGTATGATATGCCTAAGAAGCCCACAAGCATGAAGGCAACAATCCTCCTCCTAGAGTTCACCCCCCCCCAGCCAGTATTCAGGGGAACACAGCCCTGGAACAGAGGTCCCATTTAGCTAGTAGTCAGCCCTTCAAAAAAGTGATCTAAGCAAGTGGTCACCACCTCATCTAGTGATAGCAAATTCTATCAAATGTGCTCTGGAAAGCACTTTCGTCTGTCCTGAATCTACTGTCCTTTAAAATTGAGTGAGTGACCCCAAGAGTCAGTACTGCATGTGTGCGTGCAGATCCATCTTCATATGCCCTATACTTTTATATTCCAATCTCAAATCTCCTCTTGGTTGTTACTTTTTCTAAACTAAAGAGGCCCAAGCCAGTGTCAACTTAACCTGATTCAATCAGATTACCATCCAATATCAGCATACACAGTTGGTTTGATGGACTTGAAATCCTACTGCAGGGGTCCTTGGACCGTCTATATTAGAAAGCACCTCAAGGGCTGCAAAAGCCCAAGAAACAAACTTGCAGGAAAAAAATTATGCTAGACAGGCAATAATGCCAGGAAGTGCTGATTGTGTGATACTCGAGTTTGAGACCTCTTGAACCAGTAAGCTAGATAACAAGCCTCCTAAAATAACTAAGAAAAAAGAGGAAGGCCAAACAAGAGATGGATTGATTCTGTAAAGGAAGCCACAGACCTGAACTTCCAAGATCTGAGCAGTGTGGTTCATGACAGATGCTCTTGGAGGTCGCCGATTCATAGGGTCGCCACAAGTCGTAATCGACTTGGAGGCACATAACAACAAGATAACAAGATATTCTGAGTCAAGTGCAACTAGGATTGTGAGAGTTGGCCTGGTACAGGGGAAAACACACTCACAATTTCTCCAAGACACTGAGCAGTCCCCAGTGATGCATCCACCATGAGGAGGGAAAGAGACTGCACCAAGTGCTGGGCTCGAGCCCTGTGTGTAGAAGATAAACCAGACGTTTTCTTTAAGATCTAGCATCTTGAGATTCCACGTAACAGCCAGCAGTCTTGATTGCAATTTATTTTAAGAAGGTGAATATTTTATTAGTTATTTACATTCTTACATTTATATCCTGCCTTTCACCAAGAAAACCAAGGCAGCATACTTGCTGTTCCCAGGTGGTCTCTCATCCAGGCATTGACGAGACCCAGACCTGCTTAGCTGCAGCAAGGTGTGTGCAGCTTTGTGTGCCTTCAGACCATACCGTGGGGCCTACACCCAAAGAAGCCGCTTAACAGAGGCCCATTGCCAAAGAATTCATTCAGAATGAAAAAGCAACTTGGGATCTGCAGGCCTTGTTATGTGGCACCAAAAAAGCATACCAAGGACAACGCTAGATTTCAATCTGAAATGTTAAAATGGACCTCAGAACTGACCACATAGAAATAGTATACTTAATAGTAACTGCATTTTCTCCCCCCACCCCATGAAACTCCCAAGTTGAGAGAATGCATGATTCATTTTGTTGTGGCA
Organism: Rhineura floridana; assembly: GCF_030035675.1. Taxonomy (NCBI): domain Eukaryota; kingdom Metazoa; phylum Chordata; class Lepidosauria; order Squamata; family Rhineuridae; genus Rhineura; species Rhineura floridana. The sequence continues at coordinate 149,883,784 of NC_084480.1, forward strand.
GGTGGAATGGGGCCAGCCGCACCTTTCAGAGTCTCCGCTAGGGTTCAGATAGAGCCTCCTGTAGGCATCCAATACGGCATCTCTGATTCCTGGCTCCTTAGACCATATGAGCGGAAGCATTCGACGGACTCCAAGCACAGCCTCAGGGACACCAAACTGAGAGACTACCACAAAGAATTCAATGGCTTCTTGCACCACTGGGGAAAAGAAAAAGGTGGGGAGGGATTTTTTAAAAAAAGATTGCAGCTTAAAATTAAATGCCTTCAACCAACCCAACACTGAAACAATGTTCATGTTGCTTTTCTGTTAAGCTTGTAAGCAGGCTTGTAACACCACACACCCCCGTTACTAGCCTAAACATTCATTTATCTCAAAGAGTTCAGGAGCTGAGCTGGAGACAGAAATGAGCATACGAGAGAAAAGCAGAGGAAAAAGGAAGCCCCAGCCAGAATACAAAACTTCCTCCTATTTTTCCTCTGTCTCTCTCCAGCAGGAGCTAAGTGAAATGTTCTGGCCTAGGCAAGGCAGGAAAAGGAACTGAGGCAGAGCCTCAGAACTGTCTACAGTATGTAAAACTGTATCACATGCTCCTATCTAGCCTAGGCAATAGGGAATGTTCAGTCTTTCCTAGCTTCCTTTGGCACACCAACCCGAGGAAGACCCTCTTTCGAGTTCCCACACTTCAGATGTTGGCAGGATAGAAAGGAGCTTCCCTAGAAGACCTTGGGCAGGCTCGTGCAGAAGATAGTATTTCAAGTTGTCTGGTCTCAAGCTGTTTGGGACTTTATAGGTCATAACCAATATTTTGAGTTGTGCCCAGAAACAGATTGGCAGCCAAACAGTCTTCAAAGGCAGGCCCACATGGAACATGTTGCAGTAATCTAAAGAAGTAGCAAAAGCATGTGTCATCTTGGCCAGATCTGACCTCTATGAAAAGGCATATTTGACACACTAGCCTCGGCTGAGCAAAAGCACTCTTGGCCATTGCTGAAACCTGGGCATCTAAGGCAGAGGAAAGGATCCAGACGTATTCCCTTTGAAAAGTCATAGTTTGGGCAGACAACTCCATCCAAAAGAGCCTAAATGCTCACTTTCCTGCCTTTCAGGAGCACCTGTTTTGTCTATGTTAAGTTTTAGTTTGTGTGTTTCATCCAGGCTCTTTCTGAAACTAGACATCAATTAAGATCAACAACCTTCCTGAACTGAAAAGGAGAAACAGGATTGCGTGTTTGTGCACTACTGAAAGCCCATTCGAAGGCCTCAGACAGCCTCCTCCAGCAGTTTCATGTAGATGCTGAATATGGGAAACAGAACAGAACCCTGTGGGACTCCATGGGCAGTGGACAAGGTGTTGGTTAGGAAAAAACACCTGAAACTATCCTTCCAGGAAAGGCTGGACCCACTAGAAAACAGTGCCATTCAGTCCCATTCCGGTCTGGTGACTCAGAATGATACCACGGTATTTAAAGCTGCTGAGAACCAATCGGGACACTCTTCCCTTGTCTAGTTCCTGATGTAGGTCACCCAAGGTAACCAACCAAGCCTGGAACCGGATAGAAATTGTGAGGCTGAGATGCCATAGGCTGCTTAACCTTCTTCTTCCCAAAAATGGAATATTAGACATCTGGCAATTATTCAACAGGATGTAACTCAGGGAGATTTTTTTATTTTTCAAAAAGAGGCCTTTCCAGTGCCTTTTTGGGGCCTGATGGAGCAGCTGCACCTCAGAGGGGCAGTGACCATTCCCCTAACCCACTCCCCTTCTGATGGCTTCTATGAGCCAGGAAGGGCAAGGGTTGAGCTTACATGCAATGAGTCTTACTTCACCAAGAATTGTCTACAAACTTAGGCTCAACAAACTAAAAAGAGTATTATATAAAACTAGCACTGTCAGGGAAAGGTAAAACAAAGTGCGGGGGCAAGGAATTAGACCTACCAGAGACTGAACTTTCATACATTAGTCTGGAGACCAAGCTCAAGGCTTCGGTGATTTTTGCAGAAAAGTTGTAGGCATCCTGTAGGTACTGTACCAGCATCTCCTGCTTTACCAATTCTGATGGTGGCTGCACCTGGTCTGCTTCCTGTGGTTGCTCTTCATTCCCATCTGTGGATCCTTGGCCACCTCGCTCAGCCTGGGAACCTGCACCACAGGAGCAAATATATGGAGTTCCAAACTCCTTGTCTTGCACAAAGTATTATCAGTACGATCACACATAGACCTATTTTGCAAAGGTGGATCTTTCATTGCAAACAGTCTGATGAAGGACACAGTTTCCAGGCAAACAACGAGGCACAGAACGGGGGCCAATCTAGATATGATGGCTACAGCCACCATCATATATAAAATAGAACTGAATCCTGCACACTTCCTCCCCCCTGTGCTCTTTTGATTTGGGCATTCCCCCCCCCCCGGTTGACAAACAGTACTGGAATGGGGTAAAGGAAGATGTTTGAGTGGCTAACAGCAGATAGATATGGTGGAGGAGAAGGGGGAATTCAGCTTTCCACATCCCCCATTTTTTATTTTAAGATCTCCCACTACTCTTCTTATGTGAAGAGACTCGTGATTAGATGCAACAGTGGCATCGACATTTATTTAGTTTGGTTCTTGGAAAGAGGACCTTCTGCCTCTATGAATACTGGAACCAACCAACTGCCAAAGTGAAGTGGAACACCATCAAATTGTTACCTAAGTAGAGTGTTCTCAACACACTAAGGATAAAGTCTTCTTCATCACCCTCTGTTCTTGGTCTGCTGAAGGGCTCCACCGCTTGGAACTGGTGCATACCTTCTTGTGTCAGGTGGATGGCACCCCTGCATGGAGAGCATGCACAGTAAAAGAAACATGAGCAAGCCACCCTTCACACATTCATCCAGCTCACCTCTGGGAGGTGTGGGGTGACTCAACTACTTGCATGGGACTATTAAAATGAACAATACGGAACACATACAAAAGCCTCGTCATGTTGTAAGCAGAAGAACATGAATCTTTCCCAGATTTACTCACTTGTAATTGGACTTTCTTAACAGCTGGATGATGCTGTCAAATAGCTGCGCTGGGTTCCCCGCCTCAAGCCCATCCACCTTTTCTTCCTGCTTTTGTGAGCAAAGACAGCTTTTCAAGGTTGCCTGGAGCTCTGGCTGCATTGCTTCCCACTCCTCCTCTGAGGAGATCACCATAGCTATGGGACGAAAGCCAGAGTCAGATAAACCCTTCATTTGCAGAGGTAACTAGCACTTAATGGGAACTTGGAACACTACAGAGCCAGGACGTTGTACAGCTCAAATAATCACTGCCATTATTATTGGATGGTTTAAAAATTATTGGAAGCCTTTGGGATAAAACTTTGCAAATAAAACTGCAGAGTTGCCCTCTCCACTTCATGCCACTGAACTGGCTTTTATTGAATTAGCCCTGTTGAATTGGAAGTGCTGCACAAACCAATTGCCTTATATTTGTCACTTAGGTGGAGGGCTTGCCATTGGATTTCTGCCAACTTCAGCAGTGTGTAGGGTGGACAAATTTTAGATTTTGTAAAACTCTGATTTTGAGGCAAAACAGTCCCTTAAAAATGGACTTATGACCCTCTTGGGAAAAGACTGCTTTTCTTTGTAAAAAATGAACTATGGAGAAAATGTTTTCATCCAATAGCACAATAGTTTATGTACTTATATTACGGCTTGATACTGAGGGGCCAGCCTGGCAAGTCACCACATGTGGTAAAAAACAGGCAGTGCCACCCTACATGTCACCATGTCATCCACTGGCTGATATTGATGATTGGGTGCTCCTATTTTATGCCCAGCTACGTGAACTCTGCACCATGTTTAGTTCTGAAATTATTTTGCAATCCTACCAAGCCAACAGCAAGGACATTCACTTTTCAACTCATGGAGAAACATAGTTTGGGCCAGTAAGCACCATCCTTTGCTTCTGGAAAATTCTAGTTACAGCCCAATCTTATGCTTGTTTGCTCAGAACGTCAGTTGGTTTAGTTCTGTACATTGGGACTTGGTTCCAAATAAGGGTTCACAGGACCAAAACCTTAGCTTTTAAGTAAGTGATCTTCCTTAGTATCCATGCATATATACATGACTTTGTCCATGATGTGACATAATTAGAAAGTACAAAGGACACATGAGCTGCATGTTTTGAAATTACTTTGTAAGGCTATTGCATACTAATGGGTTCAAGTTGTGGGAACAATTTGTTAGAACCTGCATTTGCTCAGGAAATATATGTATTTCAAAAGGGGAAGGTGAGGGGGTGGTCAGGAGCCATATACTAGGGGTTACTAGGGCAAAAAGCCAGAAGTGAGCAGGGACTCCCTCCTCCCTCCATCTACTTATCCCTCTCCCCTTCACACATGTACCCCATTCTCCACTTGCTCCTGGTCTGCTCCTTCTGGCCATTTCAAATGCAGGAGAAGGCAGCCAGGTTCCACAATTGTTACTAGCCTGTTGGGGGAATGGCGGAAGAGATGGAGAACTGCTTTTTTATGCTGGGCATAAAGGGAAGGAGGCAAGGAGTGCATGCTCCATCATTCCTCTGCCAGCCTTCTTACTTGCCTGCATGGAATCCCATGCACTCGCTGGCATGCAGTTCTTGATCACCCATGAGTACCAGGCTAGTGCTTCAGCAGAAGGCTGTTCTAGGCACTGTGGTTGGGCTGCATCTTTCTACCAGCTTGTTTCTTGTCATGGCAGTGGCCTGAAGTACTGGGAGGTAAAAGGCTACATGGGACCTGCCCACCTCAGATTTAAACTGATAATTTTCTTGCAGATTTTAAGTTGCCCTAATTTAAATCTATCTACCCTGGCAATGGGTATCCCAAAGTGAATGCAGGTTCTCCACTGGGTTCCCTAGCAACAGCACCTGAGAAAACTCGGTGCTTTCCTTCAGTAGAAGCTGGTGGGGATCAAAGTAGGCTTTGACCAGGATAGACCTGGCTCAAGTCGCCATTCAGCCAAGGTCATGGGGTGGCCTTGGGATGACACATTGCTCAGCACAACTCACCACACAACTGAAAGGCTAGAAGAGTAACACCTCCAACCGCTTCTGAGCAAAGGACATTTATTTATTTATAAAACTTTTGTATATTGCCTTTTATTGCTAAAAAGATGTACCTTGGTCAAAAAATCCCATTTGCATTGAACCTGTTAAGTTTTATTAATGTGCGTAAGTAAATCCCTAGGGACCACATTCAGACAAAGCTACAGTTGCAAAGGGAGAATTGGTAGGTGGACTATTTTTCCTTTCCAGCTTCAATTCAGTGCTTGCTTAATTTGGCTGTGCACAGCTACAGAAATAGGTACCAAATTCAAAACGTGTGTTTTAATCTGTTTTAGCTTATTGTTCATCTTAATTAGTTTTTGAATGTTTCCAAATATCTATTTTTAACTTTCTTATTTACAATTTTAATTTTTTTTTTTTTTGCAAACCGCTTTCAGGTTTTATTACAAACAAGTGATCTATACATTTTGTTAAATAAATCAAATAAAAATAAAATGAATGCTGAATTTAAGCAGTGGCTGGTAAAGAAGTATCAGGAGCCAACTTAAGAGGGCACTGCTTAATATTCCTTTTGAATTTGGCACTGTGGCTTCACCAGTCCAGCATCTGACATTGAGGAAGAGGTGGGCGTGGCAGTGCCAGAAGAGCACAGTGAGCCAAATGGGGAGGCCTAGCAGACCTACGTAGGCCTTCAGGCTGGACTTTCCCTACAGCTGTTTGCTGGTTTTCATGATGCCATGGTGAACTGCATCAAAAAAGACTTGCGGTGACATGGCTGAAAGTCAGTGGACCACTAAGGCAAACTGCTTGAAACGGGGAACATTTCTGAATCTGGAGCAGCCATGTACTTGTGAACGGGCTTAAGACTCCTTAATAAAGGAAAAAATACCCAAATGCATACAAGCTGCAAATATCTTAAGGTGAACTCCAAGATACCCTTCAGACAGGCTTTGCTGGAGCTGTAGGTACAATTTTGAACAACAGGGGTCTTTACTGGCAATGTTAAATCCTTCAGAGGATTCTGCCTTTTCTCCTGCTCCACTCCTACCAGAGGTCCCAAATTTTGTCATTCTGTTCTCCATGCCTTTCTCTTCCCCTTTCTGCCTTTCCTACACCTGCCCAGCTAAGGGAAGGTGAAAGCGCATTACCAGCTTTGGTCCTGCAATTGTCCTTCATTTCCTGAAGTTTCTGCCTCTCCTTCTCAAGCAGTTCAGTTAAATCTGTGCAGCTCAGCTGTGAACACAAGGAGAATTCTCGTCAACACGGCCAGTTTCTTGCCCACAAAACCCTCTTCCTTCCTCACCAGATTTCATACCCAAATCTTGTGGGAACCTCGGGGAACACGATCCGAAAGTTGGATCATGTTCTGGTTACTTGAGCAAATGCTGATATAAGAAACGTCTAATAATTAAAAAATACATGGAAGATAAAGCCAGCTTCTAAAAGCCACCCTGGGGGAAGAGTCCTTGCAAATGAAATGCTGAAGAGTGACTGCCCTGTGGCCTCCTGCAATTCAGTAGAAAATTAAGCCACCTTCAGTGAGCCAGGGGCATACCTGAGGACTGCCATGTCCATGGAGAGAGGGCAAGTTCTTTACAGGAGAAAAGTAGTATGTATGTGTGTGTTTGTGGGTGGGTCACTGGGATAAACGTTTAATGATGCTCTGATCTCTGTCTTGCATTTGTTACATATCATTGGGTTTAACAAATTTTTTCTGAGGGGAATAGCTCAGTGGCAGAACATCCGCCTTGCATGCAGAAGTTCCCAAGTCCAATCCCCAGTAGGACTAGGAGAGAGCTCTGTATGAAATCCTGGAGAGCTATTGCCGGTCAATGCAAACAATACTGAGTTAGAGGAACCAACAGTCAGCTCCCTACGTTCTCATCTACTGAGTTGTCTCTTCCGTTCATCAGATTGTGTATGAGTAGAAACCAAAGCTTGGGGGGGGGTGTATCTATAGAGCAGCCTTTCCCAGCCAGTGTGCCTCCAGATGTTGCTGGACCACAACTCCCATATTTCCTGACCGATGGCAATGCTGGCTGAGGCTGATGGGAGTTGTGGTCCAACAACATCTGGAGGCACACCGGTTGGGAAAGGCTGCTACAGAGGCAGGAGAAGGGGGAGTGTTAGTCTGCAAAGAAAGATCTTTAGCATAACATTGTTTTAAAAAGGAAGATAAAGAGCTTACCTTACAGGAGAAAGGATTGTTGGAAAGGAAGGCAGCCAACAGCTGAATAGCATTCTTAACCACAGTTACGGTTTTGTCCTGTAGCCGACCCACAGCTAAGCAAGCTACGGCATGGAATCGAGTTAAGGGCAGAGCCTGTAGCAGGGAGGAAAGAGGTGAGAGATTATAACAGGTATGGCTGAAGAAATATTAAGCGGGACCATATCCCACGATACCTTGAAGTTTCCAACATTGTTCAGGCAGTAGTATAGCCTATCAGAAAATAGCCTCCCTCTGGACATGGAGGTGAGGACTCCATACAGCATTCAGAGATTGTCCCTTTCTCTAGAGCAGCCTTCCCCCAAATGTTTTTGGGCTACAACTCCCACCAGCCCAGCCAGCATGGCCAATGGCCAGGAACTATTTATTTTTCCTGTTTGAAATGTTTTTTTTAGCTGTTGCTATCTTTTTATGTTACTGTAAAGTTTAACTGTCACTTAATAATTATCTGTTATATGATTATGGTTTAACACTTGTAAAACACGTGAGGGCAGGAACTCTGAAAGGCATATTAAAAACTGACTACATAAATAAATCTTTTTTTTTTTTACAATAATTTTTATTCAAATTTTCATAAAACATACAAAACAAAATCATAAAACATTCAAAGACAAAAAACAAAACAAAACAAAAATGATTAAACAAAAAAATAAAATGACTTCCCATTTGTCGCAGATCAAATCAGTTATAGGTCTACAATATATAACAATCCTGTCTCTTAAATTATATTATAAAATCACTTTCCTCCAGTAGTTATCTTAATTAATCATCAAATCTCATAAACATTACTTTATTCTTTCCACAAAAAGTCAAAGAGAGGTTTCAATTCTTTAAGAAATATATCTATCAATTTTTCTCCAAATAAACATGTCGATTAATCCATCTCGTTAATAATAATAATAATCTTATTGTCATAACCATAGTCCAAATAAACATATCGATTAATCCATCTCATCAAAATCTGTTAGGTCCAATAATTTCAATAGCCATTATTCCATTATCCCTATTAATTCCATCTTCCATCTTCAATAGTCCTGTTAAGTCCAGTAATTTCAGTGTCCAATCTTCCATTATCAGTATTCCATAATAATCTTGCTGTCATAGCCATAGTCATATAATAAGAGTCTGATGGGAATTTCCTCTATCCCAAATATTTTCTTGCCATCAATTCTGAATAAGTTGCTGAAATATTGTTGTGAAGTCATATCTGTGTTCTTCTTTTTTACAAAATGCACTGGCTCATCTCTTGAGAGTTTTTCCATTGTCACATGGCTGCAGTTAATTCCATAGATTTTCTCTATATCAAGCTCCATCACGTCATTCCAGTCCAGAAGATTATCCAAGCCATTGATAACTTTATCTCTAATATCTTCATTAATTTCTTCAGAGATAACGTTAAATTCCAAACAGTAGATTTTATTTCTAATATCCATAAACTCCAGATCTTTTTCCAATTCCACATTTGTTCCAATCTCCAGGGCTTGTATCTTCCCTTTATTTTTTCTTTTCTCATCTCTGATCTCATTCTCCTCTCTCACAGGATCCCCTGTTTCTTTAAGCTCCTGCGTCATTTTGCTCAGTTCAATTTTCAGCTCCTTACTGCCCTGTCGCAGGGTTTGTTTCGTTATCTCAATCTCATCCATTATTTTCTGAAACATAATTACTTCCAGATTCTCAGCCACTTTCTTGATTGCCATTTTTAAAACCACGAAAACAAAACAAAACAAAAATAAAGAAGAACCACTTCTTATTTCAGCAACAATTGGGTTAATATTCCAGGCTTGATGACATCACAGTATAAACAGAGCAGCCTGCCTTATCTCTCTATGTTCAAGAATACAAAACAAATTTAGTTCCCAGCATCAAAACAGTTAGCGGCGTCGTGAAGAAGCAGATTCGTCAAAATAAAATAGACCAAAAAGAGAATAGTCCCAGACAATATAATGTTCCTCGGAATAGAAATCCCTCTTCTATCTTTAGAATGCACTTCCAGGACAGCTTTTTGCAATAGAAACAGAGATAAGCTGTTAATTTCGTGAATAACAGAGAAGAGTTATAGCTCACCCAGAAGTTCCTTAAAGCTGATTCATTTGACAAATCTCTTTTTGCTGCAACAATTTAAACCAAGTAAAAAAAAAAATAGAAAGAAGGGTGCTTGCCTGTTAGTCCGTTTTCTCTTTGAAGAAAAGATAAACTTATCGCATTAATCAGATAGAGCTTGTTCGGAAGTCCGTCCGGCATTGCTGGCTGGACCTTTTCTCATAAATTAATGAAATCCAGTCCTCCCAACAAAAACAGGCTTTTGAGGTTGATCTCTACGTTTCTCCCTGCCCGGGAGAAATTTCATCAGTCAAAATAAAAAATGTTCTGACTGATTTATATCTGAATAAGCTTCTTTTGAGGCGGGAGCCCGTCTCAAAAGCAGGCACAAGCGAAGTCACCCTTCCCGGAAGTCAAGATGACTTTCTGCAGAAGAGCCACATATGCAGCCCTGTCCACTGGGCCCAGACAGTGTCACCTGCTCTGCTCAAGTTCTGATTGCTGGGGAGGGCGAGATACTTCCAAGGTAGGGTTAATCTTTGCCAAAGTCAAGACATCCAGTTCCCCCTGACATCAGTGAAGGAGCAGGGCAACTCCCTCAATCTCCCTCCCATGAAGATTCCAGCTGCCATCAAAAACTGTGTGGCAGGAGCAGCCCTGCCCTCTTGGTCTGGCATTCTCACCACTTTTAGATCTGATTGAGGGGGTGCTGTTGGAACGAGGTTGCTCTCCATGATAGTAATGTTCTGACTGATTTATATCTGAATAAGCTTCTTTTGAGGCGGGAGCCCATCTCAAAAGCAGGCACAAGCGAAGTCACCCTTCCCGGAAGTCTCACTACATAAATAAATCTTAAATCAAGACTGTGGATTCAAAATAACTATTTGTACTGCTAATATAGAAGCAATCCTTGCCAAACCAATTGATTGCCAGGACGTAGGGGGTGGGTGGGAATGCAGGGGGTCCAATCTGCATCCAGTGTACTGGACCCAGGAAATCCTGTTTGCACCCCCAATTGCCATGCATCAGGGATCTACATGTGAAATCATAGGATTCGGACATCCTTGCTGATCTACAATATCAATGAAAAGTCCTATAGAAGAGATACGAGTTCACTCCCGGGGGAAATTTACTTCCACCATGCTATTTTCTAGTAACTTGAAAATACCTCTGAGACTAGTTTCTTATATCCTGTCTTGGAAAGGCACTCATAACTGCGCTAACCATGCTGCTGACACTTCTTGATTGCAATGGTACTAGAACCCTTATTTTTGCTTTTGGTCCTATACATGGTGGGTTCAGCGTTTCTAACTGCCTCTGAAGTAAAGACTGGGTGTTTCTTGAGCTGTTGCCTTGAAGGCCTATAGATCTCTCTAGCCATCACAGTCAGATTTTTCTGACAAAATCCAGGTAGAGATGAACTTCTACAAAGCAAGTGGCCGGGGGTGGGGGGCTACCTAGAAAAGCCCACTGCCCCACCTCTCACCTCCCGCCCTCACAAACCCTGTATTCTTTCAGTGTTGTTGTATATACGAAAAGTGTAAATCCTCTTATGGTTGCATCCAAAAGGAGGGAACCTAGAGGTATGGCTGGCATACATGGCTGCCCAATTCCTGCTTCCTTTAACTGCAAAAGACAGACAAAATGGGGCATGGGAAATATCCCAAGATTGCAAAGAACATGAATCAAAGAACAAAGGTAAACAGATGCCCAACGCACACAAAATGGGGAGGGGGAAGCAGGATGAATGACAGTGACTCTGAATAAGCCAATTAAATGTGTTGGAGCAGGAAAACTAGTGCACAGGTCCCTCTAAACATTCTCCAAAACCTGACTCCAAGTCAAGGGAGAGGGCACTTCCCAATGGAAACTATCCTACCCTTGGAGTTATGGATCCGATAGCAATAGCTTCTAACAAAAGGATGCTAACTCAAGAGTGCTCCCTCCCTCACAACTCACTTTTTGTTGCACAATGCGGGTGAAGAGCTGAAGCACACGACTGCGCACAAAGCCATGGACATCACATGTGTGCGCCTGCAGAGTATCCAAGAACTGATCCCTTGTATTTTTGGCAGCTTCTTCCAGCTGCTCTCCATTCAGCACCTGCAGCAGCACCTCTGCCATAGCAGCCAAAAGAGCATTGCGCATCCCATAGCTCTGCGGAGGATAACACTGTTTAGAAGGGCCTTTCTCTTGGCATTTTCCAAATCTCATAAACCAAAGATGACAAGGGACCCGTGAGGGAAATATCCCAAGGAAGCTTCAAATGTGAAACAGGTTAAAATGCATAATCTCTGCAGCACTCATAGGCCAGATGCCCACTACAGCAGCAGCTCTGTGCCAGGCTGGGCCTATTTGTCATGGACTGCTAAATGCTGCAGGGAAAGGCAATCCAAAATCAGAATCTGCTGATGAAATACTCAGAAGTTATTGATGAGTCAGAACTCAAAGAGAGACACTTGGAGAATTAAGATGTCACCTCCCTACCTTTTTTGAATAGCTGAAAAGGCATTTCAGGGCGGGCACATATGTGTCTCCGGTGTTCCAGCTATAGCACAGGCTTGTGGCAGACTTACACATTGATCCAAAGAGTGTTTTCTCAGAGGAGTCAGTGTTCAACACCACTAGTTACCAAGTAAACGTGAGCAGGACTGATGTCATGGGAGACGGTTCATTAATTAAGAATCACAGAGTTGACTTGCATTTGAACCAGTCTCCACCTAACAGCTCTCTACAATTCTTCTGCAGCCTCAGGAAAGCTAATGACCCAGGATGCTGAATGACAGAATGGATTGGGGGCATAGGTTTGGCTGCTTAATACTTTCTACCTGGAACAGGAATGTAGTTATAAGGCAGGTTCTTATGGAGGGAGTAGGAGGAGAAAGATGACCTGCTGGTTCTGAACCTACTGAGACGCAACAGAAAATTTAACAAGATGCAGACAGAATAACAGAACACAGCTATGCTGCCCTAGCACATGAAGGATGCTTGTGCACCATGTGTGTTGTGGGGGTGGGGGGCCATCTTTGCTCTAAAAGGTTAAACAGCCTGTTTAGTCACAAGTTCTCCCATTTATTCTCAAAATCTCAGGCCAAATGAAAGCAGAATTGCACTGTCTTGAGAAATATTTCACAGGACCCCGCTTGGTACCTCTCCATCCAGGTGATGCAGCAGGACACTCATATTAGCCAGCACAACGGCAGGCATTTGTCCAGCCAGTTCTACAAGGAAGGCAGCATAGCCTTTCACCCCCAAGGCATCTCGGGACAGCTCCTGAGGGCACTTCTGTCCAATCTCCCTAAAGAGTGAATCAAGAGTCAGTGGCTGAAGCTGCTGAGAATGGGTGGGAACAAGGACAGAAGAGCCTCTCTTTCTCACCTGAGCAACTCCCCCACAATGCTTTTCATTCCATAATCTTTGATCCATACACTCACAGCCTCCACAAACACTGGAGCCACATGTTCAAAGTGCTGAAGCATCTGTGTGACCTTCAGAGTGGCACCTACCAAAGATAGCTGTGGTAAGAGAAGATCCATTTTCAATAAGAGAGATAGGAAGGTTTAGGTTAGGGGGTTGAAGGTGTAGCAACAGCTGGGCCATATTGTGTTTAATGCTCAAGTAGCTCTAAGAGAAAAGAGCAGACTTACTGAGCATATGGTTATAACGTAGTAGAGCGACACCAAGTAGATGAATCACTGCCTCTCGTGTAGGTCGATGTCTCTGGTAGCCAATATTAGGATTTTCCAGGATGCGGTAACAGCAGCCACTCACTAAGCTGAAGGGAAAATGAAAATAGGAATCAGAACAGGTATGGATTATATTTGCGAGAACAGAGCAATGAAAGGATTTTGATTATTTGCAACACTGCAAACCTCCAAAGCCCACATATTACCAGTGATAAAATAGAATTCTGAATGACTTTTACTTAGCTCAAGTTTACCTTGTTGTTATTATTATTTATTAAACTTTTATACCGCCCGACTAGCAAAAGCTCTCTGGGCGGTGAACAACAAAAATTGTTGCCCTAATCAATCCCTCCTCCTTGCAAACAGCGATCCCTGTCACTTTTCCCCAAGACAAGAAAGCATGTTTTCCAGAGACCTTGCCCCAAACCAGTTTCCCATTCAGCCCCTCTAGTATTCACCTGATAAACTCTTCCTCAACTATCAAGTTACTCCACAGTCGATGAAGATCCAGTTGAAGTAAGTGCACAAGTAGCTGTACAACCAATTGCCTTTCCTCCTCCCAGAGAAAGCTTTTAGCCTGGCTCTTCTTGCTCTGTTACACAAAACACAAGACATCAACTTCAGGAATATGTGTGCAGAAGAGAAAAATGAGTGCACACAACCCCTCTTTCAGGAATCAAGTTCCACACATCTAAAGAAAGTCTTAATTCCACCCTCAGACCATTCTGGGCAGCTATGCATGTGTACCTTTCCCCCTTCAGATGTTCCATCCAACATGTGAAGGTTTGGGAGTGGAGCCTATGGCGAAAGGCCAGGACAATGGCATGTGCATATATGTGAGAGGCAGCATACACAGCTCCACCCTTTCCTCCATGCATTCTTTTAATGTGTGGAACTAAATTTCTGAAGAGGGCTATTCTTTTGAGAATGCGTCACAGAGAATTGCATGGGAGCATTCTTGTCGCATGGGAGAAAAACAGTGTAGTTCTTATACAGCCTCCAGTGAGATTCATAACACAAACTCCTTTCCCATCCTAGTTAGCTGATCCAGCAAAGAAAAGAACCAGCCTGGTGCTCAAAGTGAAAGAGCTGTGCCAGAACTGTTCCGATGTATTGCCTCACAGCAGGTGTAACCAGAAGATGGACGGGGCCTCCTCCCACAAGGAGGGACTAGGCAAAAGCTAATTAATACAGCTCTGCTTACTGGAGCAAGCAGGGTGAATAGTCCATTCAAGTGTACCCTCCTCCACTGAAGGAGAAATCCTTTATTACTGAAGTGGGACTTGGAGGGAAAGCTGCAGCCTAGGAGCATCAAATGAGAAGGATGAGTGTCAAAGAAAGGAAGACAGCCTGCCATTTAGAGGCTGCGCAAATACTGAAATCAGGTACATATCATTTTCCTTAACCAGCAGTCCTTGAGTCCTCACTGCAATTTCTGCATGAATTAGTTTCTCATACAACTTGCAAGACTAACTTTCATTTGACTTTGGGGCAATTCTCTTCAGGGAAACAAAGCCATATTAAGCCCAGCACATTTACAGGTTCAGCCTTCTACCTTCCGCTTGGAATCCAGTCCCACCACGTTGCTCTTGCCAGTCTCTATTTCAAAAGCCTCTACCAGACGTACTAGTAGGTAACAGTTCATCTTGAGAGCATTAAGATGAAGAAGACGAAGTGAGGGTACTAGGTCAGCATCATTCATGATGGCTGTCAGTGCACTGGAGTGACTGGTGACAACTGGAGAGAGAAATGCAAAGCTGTGATCACCAGACATGCTCTTGGTGAATATTTTCCTTGAACACAAACTCATTGTAGCTTTCAGATTACCAAAGACTTGTGCTCATGATGCCCCAACAGCCATAACTCTGGCAGCACCCAGCAACCCATAACCCAGATACACTAAGCTTGTCCTGTGCCCACACCCTTGACCACGCTTTGCGATACTTTGCAAGAGATGGATACCTTCTCCAGGGAGAAAGGCAGAAGGAATGGGATATACTGTTGGCCTGCCCTTACAGCGGACACATATTACTTTGCATTGACCACCAAGATTACAGACCTCTAGATAGGCAATGGGTTGAGGAAGCTGCCTGCCAATGAGGTCACATTTGCCTTGATATCATCATGAAGCCACCAGAAAGAAACCACGTTTTCTATTATCTCAAGGGGCCTCACTTACCTTTCATCATCAGTTCTAGAGCATCTTCTTTAACAGCAGGATCAACAGTTCTGAAGTGGCTGCAGAGCAGAGATGTGACATTTAATTTTTTTAAACTCAGTTCAAGACTGCACAGTGACCTCAACTTCTAAGGCATACTTTTTAAGTACATCACTCAACCCTCATTCCCAATGTGGTTGTAAAACATCATGAGGATTAGGTTAACTTGATAAACAGTTTTTCTGGGGAAATGTGAGAAGTTTCCAACAACTTCTGAAAGGAATTGTTTTCAAAGTTGAATAAAACAGATTTTCACAGAAGATGGTGGATCAAATCACTAGATTCAGAGGAAAAAATGTTTAATTAAATAGAACACAAACACACATATATGCGCTAGCGCTCTTAGGGCACACATTCTTCCATTCGTGGTATCCCAAGGACTGCTTCATTCATGTTTTTCTATGGTGACCGAAAGAGCAGCACAATTAAGCAATTTTGCCATAAGTACATGATCTCAATAGCACCAAATTCACTGCAAAGCCAGATAACTATTCTTAACAAAGCATCCCAAGAACTTTATATTTGATAGGCAGGATCAATCTTAGATATTGTTGTATGCACCTATAACAGCACAAGTTTGGTGGACCTCAACTCTCACGTTTATTTAGTCTCTTGATAACATCTCTATTGCAAGTGTTGGAAGCACTCCATACAGTAGGGCCCCGTTTCCCGGTGCTCCGCTAATGCGGTGGCTTTCCTCCCCTCTTTAAAAGCCGCTTTTGCGGCATTTTCACGTGACACGCCCCATTAACGTCAATGGGGTTCCACCTTACGGCGATTTCCGCTTTACGGCGGGGGTCTGGAATGGAACCCGCCGTATAAGTGGGGCCCTACTATAATAGGATTGTTGATCTTACACTGGCTAACATACAGCTGCTAACCCTCATGCCATTGGAAACAGTACACAGCTTCACAGCAGCTCTCAATTTCATCCCACAATTTCTTTAGCAAGATAACTAAATAAGATCTGATACACTTTCCCACACTTTTCCATGTCTATGTGCCAACATTATTCTTGTAACACCATTATTAAGAAAGGGATCCCAACCCTAAGAGGCAGAGCTCTCCCCAACAGTATCAGTAGCGGTTATGAATGTGCAAACTCACTGTAGGATACTGTACAGAGTATCAAATTGCTGCAGGATAGCAAGAGGTCCTTGTGTGCGAAATACTGTCCGGAACACTGCAGAGAGAAAGTCCACATATGAGAGCCAAACTCTGTCTACCTGACTAGGCTATAGCAACACTGTGACTAAAGGCAGCGTACTTCCAATTACTGCTGTGATCTGATTGCTGTTCAGCATCAGATTAATGTTGAAGGTAAACAGCAGCAGAGCAGGGTCAGGAATACTAGCTCTGATAGCTTTAAAAAGGAATCTGACAAATTCACAGAAGATAAGTTTATCAACAGCTGTTAGCCACAATAGCTAGTGTAGGGTAGCAGTTAGGAGTCTGATGTACAAATCAGCAAGTCCCCTGGGTATGAATCTCACCCATGCCATGAATTGATAGCTCTAGGCAACTCACTCTCTCTTAGCCTTAGTTGCCCCTCCTTGCAATATGAGCCATATTTCAGTGGTAGAGCTCATGCTTTACACGCAAAAGATCCCTGGTTCAATTCCTGGTGTCTCCAGGTAGGGCTGAAAACCCTGAAGAGCTACTGCCAGTCAGTGTAGACAATAATAAGCTAGATAGGCCAATGACTTGGTATAAGGCAGATTCCTACGGTGGTCTTCTGAAGGCTTCATACCTTGCTTATGAACAAACATTTGGTAAACTACTACCAGTTTAGGCTTTTGATCTTAAAAAAAAAAGTCATACTGAACACATGTTCTTAATGGGGATATCAGTAAGGACAGCTACAATTCTTAATTGTTTTTCTCCTCCTAACTTCACAGTTCTACATGCTGTCCTTATGGCAGGGGTGGTTAATCTAGCAGCCACCAGACGTGGCTGGACCCCCAACTCCCCAGTCCTAGGCAGCACCGCCTAAGGTCAGGGATAATGGACGTTGCAGTCCAACAACTTTTCGAAGGCGGCAGGCTTTGCCACCCCCGTTTATGCAAACAGGAACGGCCTTAGGCAGCTCAGGTATCTTCGCTGGAAACTGACACACCGTTTCTTAAGTCTGCAACCCCCTGAACTGAAAGGGTCTTACTTCCGAGTAGACAAGTACAATAAATCTGACTACTTGGCCCTCTTTTCCTACCAACCTGCCAGCTGCCCCGGGAGCTGTTTGAGGGGCAGTACCTCCTGCACCACGTATTGCAAGGATCCCGCACTGCGAAGCAAGTCGGTGGGAGACAGAGGCAAATGGAACTCCCAGGAGGAAGCCGGAGAAGAAGAGAGATCAGCCATGGCGGCTCCGCTCTTTGCCCGGAAACAGGCTGGACCACAAACACGCCGCGCCACAAAGGCCGCCCCTGAGAAATCAACGTATCGTAGTTCTTAGAACACAACGCTGACCAACCAGATGTGCGGAGAGTTTAGCAAATTAGAAAATGCACGAGGCGGACGGAAAATCCGAACGGGCCTAAATTACTCTGCCGCGCACCCGCTACCCGATATAGAAAAAAAGGCGCGCTAAACAGTTCGAATGATATTCGGGCGCCCAATCAGGATGCTAGGTAAGAGCTCGGCAACCAATCACGTTAGGAGCAATATTCTGTAACGGTCCGAATTCAAAATCCTACAAAACGGGCCTTGAAAAGCTTTGTTAAAACATAGAGATATGAAAAGTTTAAAGTCACAATCCGATAGTTGGAGACTGAACTTTTTGGTTCCCTTTGACACTGTTTTTGTTTTTTCCGTGGCGGAAGTGAGAGCTTTTAAAAAGCAACAGTGTGTTGTCCATTCAAAAAGAAAAACAGCCGTTTGTTTTCTTTCTAACTCGCGTCTTATTTTGTGCGGGGAAATATGATTTGTATTTGTTTGTTAAACGCTTTTAAACATTTTAAAATTGCACTGTCCATAAACAAGAGCTCATGCTGTTTCTAACTCATTTGTACCTTATTTCGTGTGAGTTTATTTAAAAAGCTCTTAAAATTAATAGTATTCCATGTAAATCAATGAAGCCCAAGACGTCTGCATGGATTTGGAGTTGCGGGGGAGGTCTTGAAGGGGCAATTCAGTAAACCGAGTTACTTGCAGGTGTAAGCCACCCTCATGTAAACTACACTTTTTCAGTCACAGTACAGTACTCTTTCTTCTTGTTTTTATTATGTGCCTTCAAGTCGACCCTATGAGTTATGGCGACCCTATGAATCAGCGACCTCCAACAGCATCTTTCTTACAATATAAGAATGACAGCTTATATTTGAATTAATAAGGCACTTTAACAAATGCTTATAAACTAAAAAAAAAATTAAATACACAAAATAAGATGCCAGTTAAAAACAACAAAGTAGTTCACTACTACTTTTTCCTTTTAGGTAGACATACTGTAACTCAATCACAACTACGCTAAAATCCTGAATTTCTCTGTTGATTTCCACCGGCAACTCACTTCTACTTTGTATTCATTTTGTTTACAGTTTTAAACCATTTTTTATCCCGCTCCTCAACCCAAAAAGTCTTCCAGTGCTATTTACACTGCCTTTGAACCTTTTTATTTGTACGTGATCTACAATCTTCTCTCTCTGGAAATTACCTTCCTTTCCGCCAATTTAAAAAAACAAACCTCCAGAAGAAGCGGTGCATTCTGGGAAGGTTCTAAAATGGCTGGAATAGTGTTCTGAGCTGGCGGTGGTTGTCTGATCTGCGAAGCGCTTTAGTATCTCGGAAGCGGAATGGCGACGACGCAGCTTCTTTTGACGGCGGCGCGGGGCTTGTTTGGGCGTCGTTCTTTTGTACCTGAAGCTCGCCGACTGTTCAGTACTGGTGAGTCATTGCGTGAGAAACAGAAACAGCGGTTGCAGGGCTTGGGACTGTCGCGTGTTGATGACTGTCGCGTAGTCTCAGCGTAGTTACTGCCTTTCTAGCTGTTTGAATGAACAGAAAGGCTTGTTCATTTTATTTTGTTAACTTGTTTACTCAGAAGTAAATCCTGCTAGTTTCCCTAGAGCTTGCTTCTTGGTAACTTGTTCTCTAGAAACAGTTAATCGGCAGCTTTCGCCATATTCTGTACATGTATACTTTATTTCAGTGGGGTGTAGTACTTTGATGCCATAGAATGTGATATCCTACTGGGTTGGGAGTCAGTGGTGGTTTCGGGCCTTTCTATGTGAGATATTTCCAGTAGCTGGTTCTTTTTTAACACCATAGCCATTGAACTTTGGTGGGTGGATAATCTTTTCAGGGTTGTACTATACCTGTACTTTTTCATCTTCACTGGTTTTTGATTTGTTTCTGGGACCAAATCAAGATGCTGTTTTTTCACTTATAAAGCCCCACTTGAGACCTTTCTACCCGAAGGAACACTTAATTCCAAACAGTCCCCTACCTATGCCAGAAGATCATCAACAGAGGTCCTTTTTCAAGAATTCTCACTGCCATATTCTACACCAGGTAGCCTCACATATAATTCATTACAAGCCCCACAAGCAAAACATTACAGTAATTAAGACGGGAAGTTAATCAGTGCATGGATAATTGAAGCTAGACTTTCCGTGCTCAGATAGGGTATGGCATAATACAAAAATAGAACAGTAATTGCTGGTCCTCCTCTCACCCCAATCTGGACAATCTCATGTTCACCGTGGAATGTCAGTTATGTCCTGCTGGTCCTCACTGACACACAGTATTGATTCTCTCCCACCCTTATACAATATTGCTATCTAATAACAAAGAGGAGCATTCCCCAGTACCAGGAACAATATTCTAGGTCATCACTCACATACACACACCACACGGCATGCTCATGCACTCTTCACACACATATAGACCACAGATGTACATGCATCTCTTTCTATTACTCATATGCACATACGTAACATATACACAGCCACACATAACATCTTTCTGCTCAAGTGCATATCTCTTTCTCTTATAGACCACACACACAGACCACACATTCATGTGTACCTTCCCTCATCCACCCCCTGCCCAAGGGCATTTCTCTCAGTCGTGCACACAGAGCCCCTTCATTGGGTGAAGCAAGTGCCTGCTGCAACAGCAAATAAACAGGATGAGGCACTTGATGAATAGGGAAGCTATTCCTATTGCTCCTCCCATCCCCTCTTAAAAAAAACCTTCAAAACAAACCAGAATGCAAGGCGGCAAGCCCTTCCAGCTCCAGAAATTCTCTACACTGCTCTGCCATTTCAATCCCCATCCTAAAATATTTTTTTATTTCAAGGGTCACCGACCTGTTGCCCATGGGCATGTGGTGGCAATTCCTGGCCTAACTGCTAAAGGGCACTCTGCACTACAAAGGCCACTTATGCCTTCAATGACAGTGATGGGTGCAAGATCACTCCCAAGCTATGAACTTGCTCCTTTAGAGGGAGTGCAGCCCCATCAGAATAGACTGAACACCTCTCATCTGGAGAAAGAACCACTTACTTAACAAATCCTTTGTCTTCTCTGGACTGAGATTTAGTTTTAGCCTTCATCCCCTCCACAACTGCACTAGGTACTAGTCCAGCACACCATTGCCTCAACTGGTTTTGATGAAAAAGTGAAGTGTGTTATTTGCATATTGATGAGAACACATATTCCAGATCCCTAGATGACTTCACTTTGTGGTTTTATGTAGATCTTAAGCAGCTGGGAGGAGAATATGGAACTCTGTGACACACCTTTTCTCAAAACAATCAACCAGATATGTGATACCGCTGTAGCTGTACCACTCACATCCAGCTTGGGACCTCCATCTCAGGAGGATACTATGGTTGGTGATACTGAAAGCTGCTGAAAGATAAAGGAGAAACAGAAAGATCACACTTTCTCTGTCTCTCTCCCAACAGAGATGGTAACCAAGGCAGTTTCATTGTCAAAGCCAGTCCTAGTCTCTGATTGAAATGGTTATAAAAATCGATCTCATCCAAGATTGCCTGGGTCTGATTGACTACTACCTGGTTGAACACTTTGCCCAGGAAGACAGGTCATTTGCTACCAGCCAACAATTAAAATTTTCTAGGGCCAAGAAAGTTTTTTTCAGGAATGGTCATACAGCTGTCACATCTAAGGAGTCTGGGACTGCTCCCTCTCTTAAAGAGGAATTGACTACCCCCTGAACCAAGCCTGCTGTCTCCTTCCTGCTAAATGTAATAAGCTGCAAAGGTCAAATAAATGGTAGTTGCATAAACTCAACCAAGTCCACATCCTTAGGTCCCACAAGCTGTAAATCATCCAACAAAATAGGATCAGACACTGGTCTGGAGATCTCCATAGATTGATCTGTAGCAACTGTGGAATTGAAGTCATGGTAGTTGCTAGCAATTTCACCCTCAAAATGTCTTGCAAGCATATCATAGTTAGCTACAAAGGATTCCTGTATTATTCCTAGCTTCTGAATCAACTAGAAAAACTCAGGACAACATTGAGAGGATGCTGTGATGGTGGGAAAAAATAACTTCATCACTACTAAAGAGTAGGCTTGATGAGCTTGTACTAGTATTTGATTGAATTTGTCATGAATTTTTCCTCCATGTGTTCAAGATGTCTCCCGGCTTGTATAGTTGCCCTTACCTTAGGTGTATAGGTTCTTCTAAGCAGGAGGGGTGTATCACTTCAGGTTGTTTTGGGTTACCAGAGATGAGATGCAGACAAGAGATTTGCTTACAAAGAGTTAAAATTTATTGAGTAACTTACAAGCATACAGCCAAGTAGCCCAATAAAAGTGGAACAGCCACACAGCTCTGGAGTAGCTCGTGTCAGACTGAACACCCCATTGGGCACACGCAACACTTTTATAGTATTGAAACTAGCACGTGGCATTGGCATGATTACATACAATTATTGGCAGGATTACATACACAAATGATATTTTTCATGCATTGAACATTACAGCATAACACCGATAATTGGTTATTTGACCTTCTCACAGAACATCTTCAAAGGTCTACTTATTGCTAGAAAACTATATGGAAACTCCCTGGCACTTCTTTGGCAAGCTATATGTTGGCCATATATCTCTGCTAACAAGCAACTCCCATCATTGACCGGCCTTTGACTCGTCCACCTGGCTATACTAACAAATAACCGCTCATTAACCGTCATCCTTGAGAGTCCTTGGGAGTATAACCTAAACTTAAATCATCTATGCAACACCTTACTGATAACATATTCTTGAATATATGCCTAATTGGGCTCCTTTGATGTCTCTCTAACTAACAAGGTACATTCCCAGCATTATACTGGGCAGGTCATCATGCCCTTGACTGTTTTAGGCTTTCAGGTGCTTATGAAATGCAGGGGCCTGAAAGGGGGAATACAAACCTTCAGGCTCACTAACAAATATTCTAAATCTATGCTTAACATAAGGCTATAATATCTTGCTATAGGCCTCTACTTGCTTGCTGGAAATATCAGACTGGTACAGGGTACACAAGGGGACATTCAGCTGTTATGTCAGCCATCTGTGTTGTCTCTGCAGTCCGTAGATTGACAAGGGTTCTCTCTAGAGTGCCAGCCATATCAGCCAGAACATGCCATCCAGAGTTCTATTCTGCCCTCTGTGTTTAACATCCACATGAAGCTGTAGGAGGAGGCTTTGTGACATTTTGATTCAGTGTCATCAGTATGCAGATGATGCCCAGTGCTGTTGTTCTATTCCCTCCCAATCCAAGGAAACTTGATATTCTGAATCAGTGCCTGAGGATGAACAAGCTGAACCTTAATCTGGGCAAGACAGAGTTGTTCTAAAAACACAGGTGAGGGAATTGGGAGTTCAGCCTGGTTTGGATGGGGTTGTACTCCTTAAAAAAAAAAGGTTCATAATTTGGATGGATTCCTTGATCTGCTCTTAAACCTAGATGTCTAGGTTTCAGCAGTGGCCAGGAGTGTTCTTCCTTAGCTGAGGCTGGTGCATGAGAGGTGTCAGATTTGCCCATGGTGGCGCATGCCTTAGTTCAGGGATTTTCAAAACTGTGGTCCAAGAGCTTCATTCAGGTGATCATTGTGTCTATTAAAATACAATTAAAAATTATACAGCATCTAACACAGCACATTACGATTGCTATAACAGGCAGAAAAACAATTAAGTGGTCCGCCAAGACCCTCACCAATTTTCAAGTGGTCCATGGGTGGGTGGAGCCACTACCTTAGTTACAACTTTTTTTTGATTACTGTAATGTGATCTATAAGCCTTAGAAGACTGGAAACTTCAGCAGGGACATTTACAGACAGTTTGTGATTTCTAGGTTACAACTGCTATGCTGACTGTTGGCCTGTTTCTGGGCACAACTCAAAGTGCTGGTTATGACTTAAAGCCCTGAAGGGTCTCAGACCAAGCTAGCTAAAGGACTGTCTTCTCCTTTACAAGCTTGCCTGTGATCTTCTGGGGAGGTCCTTCTCCTCGTCCTGCCAGCATCTAATGTATGTTTGACAAGAACTTGAGAGAGGTCCTTCTCACTGGTTGCTCCAAGACTCTGGAACTCTCTGACTTGAGGGGAGCCCTCTCGTTGATGTCCTGACAGAAGATTAAAACATTTTTATTTAAATAGATATTTGGCCAATTATTTATTTATTTAAAATATTTCTATCCCACCCTTCTACTCTGCAATAAAGCACTCAGGGCGGCTTACAATAAAATCGAATATGTACATAATAAAAATTGTACACAATAAAGATCACAAAAACATTAAAATAAATTAAAATACATAAAATTGACCTGATTTGTCTTGCCCTGTGTGTTCAATCTGTATCTTAATAGGCATTTAACTGGATACTATTGCCCAATTTGTTTTAATTGGCTCTTACCTGATTTTTTTTATTGGATTGTTGATTGTTATGTAATATTGATTATTCATTGTTGTCAAGAATGCCTGGTTTCTAAAATGGTTCTGTGGCAAAGAATTGTGGGGCCTCTGAGAGGCAACGAGATAGTCATCACAGCTGAACTCAGTTAATTAAGCAGTAAGTAAGAACACCTGTTTATCAGCCGAGACTGGTACTTCAAAGCCACAGACCAGGGAAGGTTGGTGAGTGCGTGACCATTAGGTGTGAAAGCTCCAGAAGATTTCATCATCAGAAACTCTCCTGATTGGCTAATTAATTATTGGCTGTTGCTGGGCATTTTCCCATAAGAATAGGACCATGACATTAGATCTTTGTTCCCCAATGTTCTTTGGTGCTACCTGATGTTGGGGTTCTATCTTCCATGTGCTATCCAGGCTATACATCTCTGGGGTGATGTAGAACCATGATGTTACTCTGCTGGTTTGTCCTGTTGTATGAGTATAGATTAGGATAGACAGCTTTGTTATTTTTATTTGTGATTTGAACTCTCTGTATTTAGCCTAGCCCTTGGGGGTGTTTGGTTTAAGGAACTATTTTGCTGCTATACTTGTGCACTTACATTTTATTCTAATAAAGCTACCTCTTATTTACCAGTGTAAAGTTAGGGTTAGGGAATTGAGTCCTGGTGAGAAGTGGTAGCAGTTCTTGACAATTATGTATATCATTAGCCCTCTTGGGCCTTTAATATGGAAAGGCAGGGTATAAATTTAACAAACAACATATATTGGATATTGGCCTTTCTGCCCTAATTTAACATTAAGCCCATGTTCTTTACACAATTTCTTTGTCTCCTTTCTTCCACCATGAAACCCAAAGGGGCATACATGTGGTTTTCAGGCAATCACCCTTGCAGGCACTGACAAACCAAACCTACTAAGTTTCAATGAGATGGTGGTCTCATGTGCCTTCAGACCATAACCTGGCACTGATTACCATATGCAGATTTAAGTGAATGCATGCTTCTGAGTTTAAAATGATTCCTTGGTGGTTGGAGGTCTTCAAAACCCACACCAGTGAACACAGGTTATATGATGGTATTAGGTTCTCAGATGTTTTGCAGTCTTTGTTGTCATCATCTTGCAACAGCTCTATGAAGTACATTGCTAGTTATTTCTCTTTTCAAATAGCAATTTGAGGTTTAGAGTTAATAACTCTCCCAACACTATACAGCAACTCTGTAGAATGGGTGGGACTTGAACCTAAGTATCCCACGTTCAGATCTAACTGGGTTTCAGATAAGTGCATATTTCCAAAAGTACTAATGTGAAAATTTCCCTTGCAAGCACCTCCACTTTCAAAAGTGGAGTTCTTGCAAAGACATACTTGCCATTTCTGTTCATTTTTTTCTTCTAGGAGTCCCTAACTCATACCGTGTGAAGGAGCCTCCCCGCCCCAAAGAAGTTGATCGATGGACAGAGAAACGAGCACTGTTTGGAGTCTATGACAACATTGGAATTCTGGGTAAATATTAGGAATATAAAGTTGCTGAACAGAAAAAAGAAATTAGGCAAGATGCAACATTGTACCGGCAGACATAAAGATACTTCATCTTCCTCTCCTCCCCACCCTGCAGCCTTCCATAGCTCCCCAATCTGCTCTGGAGGGTCCTCCAGAAAAGATTTTGGGGGTGTGCAGGGTGGACAAGAGGAAGCAGAAATCCTGTTTGCACAAGTGGAAGTCCAATTGGATATTTCCCACTATACTTCTTACTCGGAAAAAACTGCAGATTTAAGCCCTTGTGTGCTTTCACTTATAACAGTGAAATGATTCTAGAATATGATGTTTATAATGAGGAATCCAGAAATATGCTTGTCATATTGTTGGTGGTGACTCCCTGGCGAACAGGTTTTCTTTTGATTGTGTCCATGTGAAATAGGCAAGCTGTGAACCAGGGCATGACCTGAAAACTTTACTGCTGTTTCTGCTTTGCTAGTTATTTGTTATTATTTTAAGACTTTTAACAGTGGTGGAGAACCTGTAGCCCAGGGGCCTAATTTAGTCCACCAGGCCTCCTCATTTGGCCACAAAGCTGTTTTGGCCAAGCCATGCTCACCTGCCCTATACCTGACATGAATTGTGGGGCAGGTAAAGACATGACTGGGCAAAAATGGGTTGCAAGTACCACCTATCTATCACCTGATCAGCAGCACCTGCAAAGCCCGCCCATAATGCTGTGCGGCTCTTTGCAAGCCTTGACAATTGGCTGATCAGCAGTGCTTGCAGAGAGCTCTGTGGGAACCTCAAGGATCATCTGATTGTTATGGGTGACATCAGGTGATTGTGAGATTGGGTAATTGGCCTTCAGGGTCGGGGTGTGGAGATAAGAATCTGGCCTGCTGGTTGAATCCAGTTTTCCACCTTGACTAAGTGCCTGAAATTTTCTAAATGCTGTAGAGGTATTAAAGGGTAAAACAGATAAGAGATTAATATTTGTAAACTGCTCTGAGTCCCCTTTCACATGAACAGCAGGGTAAAGTGCTTTAAATAAATATGGATAAATAATCCCAGCAAGAAGGCTTGCAATCTGATAGACACCATACAAAAAGAAAAAAGGAAGAGAGAAGGAAGAGTGTTGGAGCAGCTGTATTTTCACTGGCCAATGGACAGGGCTAGATTGGTCTCCCCCATGATATTCTTCCTGGGAGACAGAGTATACAGCCTCCCAGTGGTCCTTCGCCTCCTGACTGGTGGCAGTGGTCAGAGTATGTCTCTTTTCAGCTGTGCTGTTCTGGGCTAGTTTGGTAACATTTGCATTTTAGAATTAACTGGACAGTCAGCCTTTCCTGTCATCTTTTTGGTTTCGGGAGCCCACAGTGCTAGCCAACAGCCTGTGTGATTCCCACCTCCTTACTTACCAGCCCAGAATTCCCTCCTTTGTCCTGGATCATATCCCAGGACGTTTAGTTCCCTTTGTGACACAGAGAAGCAAATGGAGCCATGTGTTGCTTTGGTAAATGGCCTTGTCACACAATCTGGCCTTCTCTCTGTTTTGCTGCTTGCATACCTCCTTTTCCTCCTCTTATTTCTCTTTTCCCCTTCCCCTCCTTAATTTGGGTTTCTCATTGCTAGTACATATTTCTTCTTTTCTTAATCTTGTATTTCTTGTTTTCAATCCTTCCTTTCCCGTTTCTTAGGGGGGGGGGCTTTCATTTACCTGAAACTGCCTCTCACTCCTCCTAATAGTGGAGTGATCTTTCCTTTTGTTCTCCCTGGAAAAGGTTGGGTTTTTATGTGTGTGTGAGAGGTCTTTTCTATCTGGCTGCCCCTGCAAATCTCCTCTCCAATGATTCTATCAGATGTTTAAAGGAAATTTTAAGGGACACCTTGTCCCCTTTCTTGCAAGTTTTTTTTGGGGGGCAGACTGATGTGAAAGCTTTACTTTTGGGGAGATGTATGTGCTGGGATTTGGTAATGAGCAGTAAAGGAAATACACTGTTGTTGTAATTGATTTTTGATTGTTTTTATGTCATGTGGTATTGTATTACGATTTTACTGTACTTTGTTCACCGCCCAGAGAGCTATTGCTAGTCGGACGGTTTATAAGCTTAATTAATAAATTAATAAATAAATATTAATAGATATTCTTATTTATTACTTTGGTACTCAGGAGGGGGAGGGATAGCAAGAGTGCTGTGGGAAGTATATACAAGAGGGCAGATGGGACAGTGGCTGGTTACAAAACTATTCACCACTTGAAGACCCCAAGGCTGACCTCTCTTTCTGGTCTACTGCTTCTCTCTCTCTCTCTCTCTCTCTCTCTCTCTCTCTCTCTCTCTCTCTCTCTCTCTCTCTCTCTCTCTCTCTCTCTCTCTCTCTCTCTCTCTCTAGGGGACTTCTTGGCCCACCCCAAGGACCTGATTGTAGGCCCCGTATGGTTACGTGGCTGGCGGGGCAATGAATTGCAGAGATGCATCCGCAAAAAGAAAATGGTGGGTGACCGAATGTTCTTAGAGGATTACCACAACTTGAACAAGAGGATTAAATTTCTGTACAAGCGTTTTAATCGCACTGGGAAGCATCGCTAAGAGTAGCTCCTCAGGAGCTAGCATCTGTTGCCAACGTGGTGGAAAACATTAGCTCATGGGACTGTACAAAGAATTACGGATATGTAGAATAGTTCAAATGACCTTATTCTGATTGTTTCCATTATATGTCACTTCATCTACCAATATATTCCAGAGCAACGTACTGAAATTTCATTCCTGGAAGTCTTTGCTTAAAGTCTGAGGATGTAACCCATCCATCAGTTTCAGCCTTGTTGGTGTACATGAATACACTGTAACCATTATGTACTGTGTTCTGTGACTATCTGCACCTCAAATGCAGAGTAAAGAGTAAAGATTGTTTTTTATTTGATGTGTATTTCAGGCTAAAAATTACTTAACAGTGTGTTATGGGTGTTTGCCAAGGTAAATAACATGGCTTCAGAACAAAAATTCCTGCTTTTTTGTTATCTCCTTGCTGTGTCTAGTTGTCTAATTCTCCACTTATGTATGGGTTGACTTATACGGAACAGAATTGAGTTAGCTGTGTGATGAGTTGCATTGGGACTAGCTGAGCAACCACTGTGAACAGTCATGTTCAGATACAAATTTGCCTTATTTTCTTGCTCAGGAACACCCCACTTGAGCTGAGTTCATGCTGTCTAAAATGCTCTTAGAATTCTTGTTGGATGCAGAGTCTTTTACTAACCAAAGATGCAGCTCTATGCATTGAAGAACTACAGGGAAAAATAACCACATGGTGAGAAAAGAAGAATGGAATAGGATTGAGTAGGTGCTTCTCTGGTGAAATGCATCGCTTTTCCTAATTTTATTCAGTAAGCAGTATAGTAGCATGGTCTTGGAGCCACAAGCTTCAGTCTCTACTTTTGCATGATCCTAGGCAGCTAAGGCTGCTTTCCTAATCCACTTACCTGGGTGTAAGCCCAATTGAATTCAGTTGGACTTACTTTTAGTTAGACATGGTTAGGATTGTGCTGCAAGTTGCACCAGTGAGTTTCTGGCTCATCAAAGTTTGGGTTGTAAGAAGCTGGGATCCATTTTCATTCACAGCTGTAGTCCTGGAGTGGGGCAGAAAGAGCCAACTTGTTCCACTCCACTTTTAACCTTGCAGGTGGCTTATATTATGTATGAATAATGACCTATATTAAGTCGGATTGCCCGTTACATGCATGGGCAATTCCATTTAAAAGCTGGACATGTCTGTCATATAAAGTGTGAATTGGTTGTAAGTTACAGCAGCGTTAGCAATCGCATCAAAGTGTCTCTTGGAATGTTTGCATACCCCTGTTTTGACAGGATGTAATTGTATCATATTCATTTTCTGTTGTCAGTCTTAAAAGATTGACTTTGGAGGCAAGGCAATAGGGTTCGTGTATGATACAGATTAGTAACACGCTACAGAGGGAATCAGGAAAGGAAATACTGATATGCAAGTAGCGTTAATAAAATGGCAAATGACTTTGGGTAGCTAATGCAGTTCAATACAAGTCACGTATGTTTCTTAACTTTACTCTTCCCAACTCCATCTGCTGTGACTGCCTCACATATGTATGTGAAGACTCCTGCTGAGTAGATGTTATTCCTGGTAACGCTGGAAGACAGCTCAACCTTCCTCATAGGCACATTCTCACTTTCTGGCTATTGGGAATTTTGGAGATGGCATTACATCCTGGGCAAGGCAAAACACTGAGCAGCATAAGAATAATGTACAGCCTGGGAAAATGGAAAGGTCTTTTCCTGGTGCCAATACGGCATCATGGTAAGCCTGCCTGCGGAGAGCATTGCCACCATTAAGTAGGCCCTTTCCCTTGTGCCACTCCACAGATGGAGGGAGTATCTGAAGAAGGGCTTCTGCTGAAGATCGCAGTGTACAGGCATGCATGGAGACAAGTGGTCCTTTAGGCCCCTTGGTCCCAAGCTGTAAAGGGCTTTAAAAGTTAAAAACAGCATACTGAATTGAATATGGAGACAGCGTGGTGGGTCAGGAGACTTTGGGAGCCACACTAGGCAGGAGAGCAGACTGACTGAAAAGCCTGGATGGGGGCGAGAGGCTGTCAGGCTGTCACAGTAGGAGACTGAGTGCAAATGAGAATGGATGACACCTTTAGTGCTGCTCACATTGGCCTTTGCCCCACCCACTGCCCAATATGTGTCTTTGATCCTGAAAAGGTTAGTCACCCCTCCTCTGAAGGTTCTGAGAAGACAGGTGTTTACCAATTTGCCCTTCTCTATTTGTCCTGAGCCTGGCTCTTTGTGCAGTGCTGCCTATTTGTGCCAAGTGGCTTTTCACCATGGCTCCTGTCACCAAAGGTTAACATACACACTGCTTTTGCTATGCTGTGATTGGCTGGAGAGTTACTCGGATCCCTAGGTTGCACAGCAGGAGGGGCAATGTATTTTGGCCCTTCAGTAGGTCCAGTCTGAGTGTTCTGATTTGCATAATCTCTTTTGACGTGTACGGAGTGTGAGGGAGTAGGTACTGCTCCTCTCTGCCTTCAGAGCCCAGCAGTGGGGCTCCATGGCATAATATTACATTAGTGTATCCTGGCCATACGCAGTTGTAGAGTCCCTGGCAGTTCATCCTCCAGATCTACCAACACGGGGCACTTAGCTGGCATTCTAAAGCTCACCAGACAGTATAAAGGGGATTGGCAAAACCTTTTAAAAAAGCAGGTCAGGCTCAGATCTGTGGCAAGCTTTATCAGCAATGCAGACTTGCTGTCAACTGGCTGCTGTGCCACAAAAGAGGCAGACACCTCTGCTTATTAATAGCATTTATTAGTTGCTTTTTCCCAAAGATAGGACTCAAAGCGATGTACAAAAAGGAAAACAAACACATTGCATATGAAATAGCTTGCAATAAGTCAAACATGTGCAAAAACAATTTCAAGTGAAATAATACAATAATAAAGAAAATAACAAATGGCAGATAAAACAGCAGCACAAAAACCATATCAACACTATAAATATAACATAACAATCCTATTACACACCTAGTCAATATGGCAAAGGTAGAAAAGAAGTAACACAATTTCAATTTAGAAAACTTCGAATACTGCAAGTGTATCTTGCCAATTTGCCTGAAGTTGTTGAGAATCTGATACTGTCTGAGCGGTGGTCTTACTATCCCTGTAATACCTATTCATCTGAACATGTATAATAAACAGATTATTGCACTGATGCCGTAAGTCTCCATCTCTTTATTAAAAAAAGGCGCTGACTTTCACTCTTGTATATGCAACAACATGAAAGAAAGAATTGCACTCTTTTTTATTTTAGTAAGTAAAGTAAAATTTAATTTTTGTGTCGCCTATCTGGCCGAAGCCACTCTAGGCGACGTACACATTGAAATTTGATAAAATACAATATAAATACAAAGTAAAATTACAGTGCAGTTAACAATAACCATTCTAAATAGCAGCAGTATAGAACAATGTAGGGCAATCAATAATAATTTTAAAACAATCATGAAATTAGCCCACCCCGGAGATCCCAAAGGCCTGTCCAAAGAGCCAAGTTTTTAAGGCTCGGCGGAATGTATCCAGGGAAGGCATGGCGAAGATCAGACGGGAGGGAGTTCCAGAGAGTGGGGGCCGCCACTGAAAATGCCCTCTCTCTAGTCCCCACCAATCTAGCTGTTTTCGTTGGTGGGACTGAGAGAAGGCCCTGTGTGGCTGATCTAGTCAGGCGGCTTAATTGGTGGTGCTGGAGGTGCTCCTTCAGGTAAACTGGGCCGAGACCGTATAGGGATTTAAAGGTTAACACCAACACCTTGAATTGGGCCCGGAAAACAACTGGAAGCCAATGTAGATGAAATAACATTGGTGTGATGTGATCACGGCGGCGGCTGTAAGCAAACGAGCCGCCGCATTCTGCACGAGTTGTAGTTTCCGGACCGTTTTCAAGGGTAACCCCACGTAGAGCGCATTGCAGTAGTCTAATCGAGAGGTGACCAGGGCATGTACCACCAGTGGGAGCTGATGAATAGGGAGGTAGGGTTGCAGCCTCCGTATGAGGTGTAGTTGATACCAAGCTGCCCGGCTCACTGCCGAAATCTGAGCCTCCATGGACAGCTTGGAATCAAGAACAACCCCAAGGCTGCGGACCTGATCTTTCAGGGATAGTCTCACCCCATTAAGCTTCAGGTCAGCAACACCCAACCTTCCCCTGTCACCCACGAGTAGCACCTCGGTCTTATCAGGATTGAGCTTCAGCCTGTTCCTTCCCATCCACCCATTCACGGATTCCAGGCACTTGGACAAGGTCTCCACAGCCAACTCCGGTGAGGATTTAAAAGAGAGATAGAGCTGCGTGTCATCAGCATATTGGTGACATCGCAGCCCAAAACTCCTGATGATGGGTCCCAGCGGTTTTACATAGATGTTAAATAGCATGGGAGAGAGGATAGAACCCTGTGGCACTCCACAAGTGAGGGGCCAAGGGTCTGAAACCTCATCGCCCAATGCTACCTGTTGATGCCTGTCAGAAAGAAAGGAACGGAACCACTGTAAAACAGTGCCTCCTATTCCCAATCCCTTCAGGCGATCTAACAGGATACCGTGGTCGACGGTATCAAAAGCCGCTGAGAGATCCAGGAGGACAAGAAAGGTGAATTCTCCCCTGTCTAATGCCCTCCTCATATCATCTACCAGAGCGACCAAGGCTGTTTCAGTACTATGTCCAGTCCTGAAACCCGATTGGTATGGATCCAAATAATCCGTTTCATCCAAGTGTGCTGATAACTGGTTAGCCACCACTCGCTCAATGATCTTGCCCAAAAATGGCAAATTCGAAATGGGGCGACAGTTGTTCAAGACATGGGGATCCAAGGAGCACTTTTTTAGAATGGGTTTTATAATTGCCTCCTTGAGGGCCGGTGGCATTACACCCTCCTTCAAGGATGCATTTACCACCGCCCTGATCCGTTCGCCCAATTTCTCCTTGCATTTCATAAGGAACCATGATGGGCAAGGATCAATCAGACAGGTGGTAGGCTTCACCGTTAAAAGTACCTTGTCCACATCCTCAGAAGGAAGAGGCCGAAACCAATCCCACTGAACCGGATTGCAGCTGGTCAACTCTGGATCCTCTACCGCATCCACAGCGTACGGAATCGAGCTCTTCAGGTGTTCGACTTTATCGGCAAAGTGCCTTGCCAATTTGTCACAGGAAGCCTTAGAATGTTCCAAGGGTTCCTGAGCAACTGGACCGACCAGGCTTCGGACCACTTGGAACAGCTTCCTGGGACAGCACTTTGCGGATGCAATAGAGGCAGCAAAGAAATCCTTCTTTGTTGCCTTTATTGCCACCTGGTAGGCAGCTATTGCTGCTCTAACCTGTGTCCGAACATCTTCAGAGCGGGATTTCCGCCACCGGCGTTCTAGTCGTCTCAGACTACGCAACTGGGGTGTATACCACGGTGCTGTCTGAGTTCTGTTCAGGGGGAGAGGATGTTTCGGAGCCACCCGGTCTAATGCCCTGGTGATTCCCTCGTTCCACTCCATCACCAGAGTTTCGACCAGGCGACCTTCAGCAGGTTCCAATTCCCCCAGCGCAGTCAGGAATCCATCCGGATCCATCAGGCACCTGGGGCGGACCATTCTAATAGGTCCCTTACCCCTGCGGAGGGTATGTGGCATCGAGAAGTCAAAGTTCACCAGATAGTGATCTGACCATGACACGGGGGTGCAAGAAATAGCCCTCAACTTCAGAACACTCCCCGCCACTCCCAGGACAAATACAAGGTCGAGGGCATGACCGGCTACATGGGTGGGCTCAGTGTTACTAAGGTGCAGTTCCCAGGAAGCCATGGTTTCCAGGAAATCCCGAGGGGCTCCAATGAGAGTGGTCTCAGCATGCACGTTAAAGTCCCCCAACACTAACAGTTCTGGGGTCAACGTTCGTACATCTGAGACCACCTCTAGCACCTCGGTCAGGGAGTCTGCCGTGCAGCGGGGCGGGCGGTACACAAGCAGGATCCCCAAACTGCCCTTCGGGCCCAACCTCCAGTACATGCAATCAACAAACTTGGTCCTAGGGAGCGGAGGCCTGGTGAAGATCAAGGACTCCCGATAGATGACTGCCACTCCTCCTCCCCGCCTTCCTACCCTCGGTTGCTGCGCATAATGGAAACCTGGCGGACACATGGCCTCAAGAATGGGAGCTGAGGCCTCGTCCAGCCAGGTCTCTGTGATACACACCAGGTCTGCGTACTCATCCAGTATCATGTCATGGATGACAGATGTTTTTTGTGTCACAGACCTGGCATTACACAGCAGCAATCGAAGGTCGGTAGGAATCCAGCGTCCCCCAGTTGATTTCTGGTTTTGGGCAGACCTGTAACAGGGGATGGGTATTACACATCTATCCCTTGTTCCTCTAAATTGACGTGGTCTGCCCCTAGCATCAGCCCAGTGCCTGCCGCCCAACCTTGGTATAACTTGGTCCCCATCCTTCTCTGTTCCATCCCCCCTTGGTTTACACATGCCCCTATCCCGGCTGCCTAATGGACAGGCCTATCCTAAACAGTAATAAAAGCGAAGACCCACCCCGTATACCCCGGAGATTGTCAACCACTCCTTTAAGACTGCAAGATAATTTAAATCATAAACTATCTACACTCATACATTCCAACATACATTATAAATTATAAATTAATCATAAACTATCCACACTCGCACTCCTACATTCAAACATCCATTTACTACTATACTATCACACAACAGTCTAACACACAGCAACAACAATCAAATTAATGGCTGTAAAAGTGAAAGTGGAGTGGTAGAAATAGTATCAATGGTATTAGATGGCACGCCAACAAGCCGACGTGATAGCGAGAACACGGCAGTGTCCAATAACAACGCCAGTGCAGAGATGGTATTCGCATCCAAGCCAGCTTGCAGGACTTCGGAGAAAATGTGTTTCGGACTGCAGTTACAACAGCCCTATCCTAAAGGGTTGATTTAATTACAGTCTTGAAAAAAAGGTGTGCACCGCCACAACAGCTTAACCACACTGGGCATATGGGACAGAGCTACCGAAACCCCCTTTACTGTGCCAATCAATGATCAGGAAACGGAGTGAAGAAGCAACGCAATTTACCAACAGAGCATGAAAAACTATCGGAATGTGGCAAAAGGGAAAGCAGGGACGGGGATGAGGGATGAATGCAGAGGAAGAGCGGTGAACCAAATTAGGAAACACGCCTGGAGATCTCGGCACAATGCACTGCAAATTACCACCAGTACTTCGGTTCTTTTGCTCCGTATCTAGGGCCCCATCATGTCCTGTGTGAAGCCTGGAAGCAATTTCCAAATCCCAGGCGCATAAAGTTAGGAGGGATCCCTACAAGGACGTCCCACTCCTGAGTAAAAGGGGACAAAGCACGTGGACGCGGGTCCCCCAAAAGACTGCATGTGGGTGGGTGCGGAGGGTGGGATCCCAAGGCTTGTTGAGCACACGGAGTCCCCGTCTCCAAACACGCAAAGCGGTCGGATAGTTTTGGTTGGATGCGAGGGACTAACATTGTCTCCGAAGTTACAGTTCGCCTGGCCAGTAAGAAGAGGCAGGGAAGAACAAGGAGAAACCACAGAGATAGGAAAATAGTACAGTAACCCATCTCGTTGTCTGGCTAGGCAACTTCCGGGTTGACGTTGGAAACCATATGTTTTCTCCTCGGGGCGAAAGTGAGAGCTGACCCAAAATGGAGAAAATCCAGGATTTTAACGTAGCTGTGAATGGACAGCAGCGGTTTCACCTAGAAAAAAAATAAAACAGTAGCACCGAAGACAGCAGTTCATGGTTCTTTTTGTGTGTGGAGCCTTTGAACGTTTAAAGAATAGCCATGCCAGATTCGATTCTAATGCAAATACAGTCCACTTTCTCCGTATCGGGGGAGCCGTGGATGAAAGAAAGTAATTTAGAGGTGGGCGGCGGCAGATTGGGATTTCCAACCAAAATATCCCGCATGCACGCACACACACACCACAGGCTGCAGAAACAATCTATTTCCTTCAATTACCCGTTTCAGGTCCTGCCCAAATCCAGCTCTCAATTGAGTGCAGTAGCCTTCCGCCTCATTGATGGGTATGTAGACGCGTTGTACTTTCAAACGGCTCCTCTTCTCTGTTACTCTCTCTTGTTTCTGAGTGGACACGCTGCCGGCCTAAGGGTCGTAGCTCAGCGGCAGAGCTCGTGTTTTGCATGCAGAAGATGGCAGCTTCGATCCCCGATATCTCCAGGTAGGCTGGGAAAGCTTCCTGCAAGGAACCCTGAAGAGCCGCTGCTAGTCAAGCGTCGACAGTACCGAGCTAGATAGGGTTGTATTGTGAGTGGACATTTAATGTCCTGGTAGCAGATGGTGAAGTCAGTGGTCACCTGCGAGGAGGAAGGGAGAAGTGGGTGGTGGTGGTGAGGAACTATTCAGAGTAGAGAAGCTCAGCTTTGTCTTTTCTGTCCTTTGGACTTAAGCAAGGATGAGATCGTTGCCATCTCTAGTGAGTGCATCCATCCATTTTTCTTTCTCTGTGGGCCAACTAACGACTGTCTGGTGCTGCTGCTGCCTGAAGCATCTTACCACACGTTATACCAGACTGGTCATTTGTCCAATATGTTCTGGTATTCTTTCATCATCCCCCAGTTGCCATGTGGGAAACAGCCTTGCTCTCAGAACTGGGGCTTAATCTCTTGAGCTGCAGGAAGACATATGGCAGCAAAAGCCAAGGATATTGGTAGTAACTTTCCCCAGGGATAAAACGGTCCTGCCTTGTTGTGGCACAGCAGTTCTTTCCTGTTTACCCACACCTTAGCAGACCTGGGAGCTCACTATGTTTCCACTGAGGATGAAGAAGTCATTTGACTTTCTTTGCTGCAACATTTGCTCAGGCAGTGTCATCACAGCCATGATAGTACTCATGTTCAAAGCACATACACATCCCAGGAATCGTTACAACAGTATTACAAGGGAGGCTAGTATTCTCGTATACTGCAGGTTGAGGATGCTGAGGCTGAGCTAGCTGCTGTGCTTACATCCACCAAGACTTTGTTGCTGAGGTTAAGTCTTGAGCTGGGTGACTTCCTAGACCCATTGCTCGCACTTGCTCATGAGGCCAGCTGTGTCACCCTGCTTGCATGACGAGGAGACGCTGGCACAGCAAGATAAAAGCCATCTGAAGCAGTGAGATGTCGCTTATTATCCGTTACTTGTATTCTGGATTTCCATCTCATTTGGCATGTTTAACCACTGCTGCAATCTTCTCAATGGCATTTCTTGTCTCCTAAAGAGCACTAGATGAGCCATGCTGAATCGGGCCAAAGGTCCAGCATTCTGTCTCCAGTGGTGCCTGGCCAGATAGTTCTGGGAACCAATAAACAAGGCATACAGGCAAAGGCTCCCACCCCTATTTGTCCCCTAGCAACTATTATTATTTATATTCAACTTAGATGCCAAAATTGCTTCTAGTCTTGAGACAGAAGATAGAGATCTGGACATAGAGATCCTACTTTACTTATCTTTTTTTTTTTTTTATATATAATTTTTATTCAAATTTTTCCAAAAACAAACAAAACAAAGTAAGAAAAAACATAACAATATTACAACAAAAAATGAAAATAAAATGGTTGACTTCCGATTTGTCACAAATCAGCTATAAGTATATAATATACATCAAACCTGTCCCTTAATATATATACATACATAGTCCCTTTTCTCCATAAGCTGTCTTAATTAATCATCAAATCCCAGTATCATCATTTTATTTTGATCTTTTGACAAAAAGTCTAAGAGAGGCTTCCAATCCTTAAGGAATGTATCTGTCGATTTTTCTCTAAGTAAACACGTCAATTTATCCATTTCTACTAAGTCCATTAATTTCAATAGCCATTCTTCCATTGTTGGTATTGATTCCATTTTCCACTTTTGTGCATATAATAATCTTGCTGCCGTAATCATATATAATATTATTCTTCCATATTTCTTTTCTATTTGTTTATCCATAAAGCCCAATAAAAAAAATTCTGGTTTTGACTGAATATTTATTTTTAAAATTTTTTGCATCTTCCTGCCTATCTGTGCCCAGAATAATTTTGCCTTTTTACATGACCACCACATATGATAAAAAGATCCTTCTTGTTGATTACATTTCCAACAAACATTAGAGACATTACTATACATTTTTGACAGCTTTTCTGGAGTCATGTACCAACGGTACATCATTTTATAAAAATTTTCTTTAAGATTATAACATAATGTAAATTTCAAGCCTTTTTTCCACATATTTTCCCATTGATCCATTTGTATGTTATAACCAAAATTTTTTGCCCACTTTACCATGCACTCTTTTACTTGTTCTTCCTCCATATCCATTTTCAGTAAAAGTTTATACATTTTCGCAATTATGTTTTCATCATTTGTACACAAACCTATTTCAAAATCAGATTTACTTATTTCAAACCCATACATTTTCTTATCCATTTTATATCTTTCTAACAATTGTAAATAAGCAAACCAATGAAAACTATATCCTTCCTTTATCAGTTGTTCTCTCTCTTTCATTGTGTATTCTCCATGTACATTTTCTAATAGATCTTGATAAGTTAACCATTTCTCTTTTCCAGTCATTTCTCTTCTATAAAACGCTTCTTGACTTGAGACACATAATGGTATTTTCGAAAAAAACCTTGGTTTATATCTATTCCATATTTTCAACAGAGGACGTCTTATAAAATGATTGTTAAAGTCTACGTTTACTTTTACTTTGTCATACCATAGATATCCGTGCCATCCCCACTTCAAGTTATGGCCTTCCAAATCCAATAGTCTTTTATTCCTCAATAAAATCCATTCCTTTATCCAGACTAAACAGCAGGCAGCAAAATAAAGTCTCAAATTTGGTAATCCCAGTCCTCCTCTTTCTTTAGCATCTTGAAGTAATTTAAATTTAACTCTTGGTTTTTTTCCTTGCCATACAAATTTAGAAATATCTTTTTGCCATTGTTTAAAAGGTAAATCAGAGGATATTACAGGTATTGTTTGGAACAAAAACATCATTCTCGGTAATACATTCATTTTTATCACAGATATTCTACCCATTAATGACAGTTGTAATTTATCCCATCTTAGCAAGTCTTTCTTAATCTCTGTCCATAATTTTTCATAGTTGTTATGGAACAACTTTGAGTTTTTATTTGTCATAATAATACCTAGATACTTCAACTTTTTTTCTATTGTAAAATCTGTCTTGTCCATTAACTCTTTCTGTTCACTTAAAGTTAAATTTTTCACCAACATCTTTGTTTTTTGATTGTTGATCTTAAATCCTGCTAACGGTCCAAATTCTTTTAATTTATCCATCAATATATGAATTCCTTCCAAAGGGTTTTCTAATACAATTATCAAATCATCAGCAAATGCTCTCAATTTATATTCTTCTTTTTTTATTTTCAAACCCGAAATCCTTTTATCTTGCCTTATATCTCTAAGCAGCACTTCTAAAACCAAAATAAATAAAAGGGGAGATAATGGACATCCCTGTCTTGTACCCTTTTGTATTTCACATGAATCCGTTAAGTCTCCATTAACAATTATCTGGGCCTTCTGTGATGTATAAATCGATCTAATCCATTTTATAAAGTTGTCTCCAAAATCCATTTGCTCCAAAACCTGGAACATAAATTTCCAATTCAAATTATCAAACGCTTTTTCAGCATCTAAAAAAATCAAAGCTGCTTGTTTATCATTTCGTTGTTCTAAATATTCCAACACATTCAAAACATTCCTGACGTTGTCACGTAATTGTCTTTTAGGTAGAAACCCTGATTGATCTTCCTGAATAAATTGTTGCAATATTATTTTCAATCTTTCAGCCAAGATCATTGTAAAAATTTTATAGTCATTGTTCAATAGAGATATTGGCCGATAATTTTTTGTTTTAGTTAAATCTTGGTCCTCTTTAGGTATTAATGTTATATTAGCATTTTTCCAACTATCGGGCATCTTTCCCTCTTGCAAAATAGAATTCATTGTAGACTGTAGGGGTAACAAGAGTTCTTCCTCCAAACATTTATAATACATTGCAGATAACCCATCTGGTCCTGGTGCCTTTCCTAATTTAATTTTATTTATAGCTTCAGATATCTCTCTTGACGTAATAGGGCCATTAATAACTTGTCTCTGAAAATCTGTAATTTTAGGCAAATTCTGTTTGGATAAGTACTTTTCTATTTTTTCAGATGGAATTTCTTGACACTTGTATAATGTTGAGTAATATTGATGGAAAATCTTTTTAATTTTTACATTATCTGTGAGCATCTCGTCTCCTTCTTGTATCTTTAAAATAATGTTTTTTTGACGTTCTTTTCTTAACTTGTATGCTAACCATTTCCCAGGTTTATTTGCAAATTCAAAAGTCCTTTGTTTAGCAAAATTTAATTTCCTTTCAATTTCTCTGACTGTCAACATTGATACTTGCTTCTGTAACATTTTAATTTGATTTACAATAGAAACTTTAGCTGGATTCTTTTTCAATTCTTCCTCTTTTTGTTTTATTTCTTCCAAAATTAATTGCATTTTCTGTTGTTTCTTTTTTTTTAATTCAGAGTTACATTTAATAAAGTATCCCCTCATAAATGCCTTACTTGTATCCCAAACAATATTTTCACTTGTTCCTTTATATAAATTATATTCAAAGAACTCTTTTAATTTCTTCTTACATTCTTGTACTACTTTATCATTCTGTAATAAAGATTCATTTAGTCTCCATCTAAATCCAAGATTTTTTTTTTTTAAAGTTAATATCACGGGATTGTGATCCGAAAAAGTTTTTGGTAATATATCCATTTTAAAGATATCCTTCGCTAAAATTTTAGACATCCAAATCATATCAATCCTCGAAAATGTTTTATGTCTTTCTGAAAAATAAGTAAATTCCTTTGCGTTATCATTTATATATCTCCAGGTATCCACCAATTCTAAATGTTCCATGAGTTCAAAACAAATCTTCGGTAATTTACCTTGTGTCTCTTTGATATTTTTTTCAGAAAGCCTATCAATTTTTGGTGAGATTACCCCATTCCAGTCACCCATGACACACCAATGCTCATATGAAAGCTCTGACAATTTTTCCATAAGTCTTGTATAAAACCTTGTTTTATCTTCATTGGGGGCATAAATACCCACTATCAAAATGTTTGTACCTTGTAAAGTAATTTCAACCCCCACAAATCTACCACTATCATCCAGTAATACCAATTTAGGAAGCAATTGTGGATTAATATAAAGAACAACTCCATTTTTTTTTTTTGGTCCAGCTGAAATAAATTCTTCACCCAAATTTTTACAAATCAAATATTTGGAGTCTTTCTTCTGAATATGAGTTTCCTGTAAACAAATTATATCCAATTTTAATTTTTTCAAGTAATGAAACACTTTCTTTCTCTTTTGTGCCGTGTTAGCTCCATTTATATTCCAAGTTAGGTATTTGTAATCCATCATTAAGCATGTATTTTAAAATGTGCCTGGTGCTCCTTTTGATCCATCATCTTCCTTCCCCTCCTCTGCATATCCTTGTTGACTTTGTTTCCCAGGAACTATATCCATATCTTTGAGTTTATCTTCTTCCATATCTTTTGAAGCTTTTCTCAGGAAGTCCCTTGCTTTTTGAACAGTATTCAATCTATATTTCTGTTGTCTGAATGTAAAAATCACTCCTTCTGGAACATCCCACCTAAATTGAATTTTGCATTGCTTAAGTTTTTCTGTAAGGAAAGCATATTCTTTTCTCTTACGTAAAAGTCTAATAGGGATTTCTTTCAACACCAGTATTTCCTTACCATCAATTTTAAAGGTATATTTAAAATGTTGCTGTAATACCATATCTCTGGTCGTTTTCTTTACAAAATGAACAAGCACATCTCTTGGAATTTTTTTCATTGTTGCATATCTGGAATTAATTCTATAAACTTTGTCTATTTCAAATTCCATCCGATCTTCATTCAAATCCAGAAATTTTACTAAAGCATTAACAATTTTATCTCTGATGTCTTCACCTGTTTCCTCAGGGATTGCACGGAATCTCAAACAATGCTCTTTACTTCTCATTTCAGTCACAGCCCCATAGTCCAAATTTTTTTCTAATTCCAGATTTAATATATCTGTTCTATTCTCCAAGGTTTGTACCTTTTCTTTAGTATTTTTTGCATCCTCCTTTATTTGCCCAATTGTCCCTTTAATCTCATCCACTTGTGTTTTAATATAGTCTCTTATATCTGTCAATTCAGTTTTCATTTCATTCATTTCCTGTTTCATCTCCTGTTTTATAGCATTGATCCCTTCCATTATTTTTTGAAACATTTCTGAGGGCATATCCTCTTCCTGTGTATCAATAGAACCTCTTCGCCCCTTAGTTGTTTTTTTAGTTGCCATTTTCAAAAATAAGCCTTTAATTTCTAATATTAATCACTATTTCAGAACCTAGAGGCAATCTATTTCTTTTCTTTTTTCTCTCCACCGAAAAAAGAGTTAATATTCCAGGCCTATTATTGAAATCCAGCCAGCAGTTCTTATCTGTATCCAAGAATGCAAAACAATTCTGGTTGCCAAGACTAAACAGTTATTAGCATATACGAGCAGCGGATTTATCCAAAAAGAAATAGTCCAAAGAGAAAATTAGTCCAAAATATAATAATTGCCTCTCATCCGTTTTTAAACTTTATAACTCCAAATTCAAGCCAGCTTTTTGTCG
Organism: Rhineura floridana; assembly: GCF_030035675.1. Taxonomy (NCBI): domain Eukaryota; kingdom Metazoa; phylum Chordata; class Lepidosauria; order Squamata; family Rhineuridae; genus Rhineura; species Rhineura floridana. The sequence goes on from NC_084480.1 coordinate 149,926,612, forward strand.
TAAAAGAAGTATATAAGTTGTTTATATTTTCTTTCTTCCTTAATTATATTTAAAAGAGAAAAGGTATGACTCACCCAGGTTTCTCAGTTGCTGATTCATAAACAAATCCCTTTTATTGCAGTAATTTAAGCCGAATGATAAGATTTAGGTAGAAGTGGGCTCGCTGGTTAAGAACGTTTTTTTTTAAAAAGAAAAAACGCTTCGCTTTATCCCAGTGCAGCTTGCGTGGAAGTCCAGACTCCGTCTTCAGCCGATCGGCTTGCCTTCTTATCTCAGGAATTTCCTGATCAATTCCAGCCGCCGACAGCTCAACGAAGTCTTGTGGGAGATCTGATCGGTTCTCCTATACCTTGGAGAACATTTGAGCCAGTCCAAGATTCCTCTTGGCTGGCTTTTAACCTGGAAAAAGCTTCCTCTGAGGCAGAGCTCCCTCAGAGACAACCACCAGCCAGCACCACTTCCCGGAAGTCCAGATCCTACTTTACTTATCATGGCTGAGAGCTGTTTTCTAAACCAGAAATAGGGCATCTGTGGACCACTAGATACAACTGGGCTTTCATCAGCTCCAGACAGCATAGGCAGTGGTCAAGGATGATGTGGGTTGTAGTCTAACAACAGCTAGAGGACCAGAGGTGCTCCGTGCCTGCTCTAAGCCATCTTAGCTAGTAGCCTTCACTACATCTTATACTACGAATGTCAGAAAGTGTGCGTTGGATGAAGTACCTCCAGTCCTAAACCCTTCGCTTAAAGATTTTCATTGGATGAGGAGAAAAACTTCTCTCTATATCATCCATAATTCTCTAACCCTTTCATGTTTTGCATTATAACTTTTTCAATTTGTGGGGGAAAAACAGCTCAATGCTCTTCACTTTTCCTCATAGAAAGGGTAGCCCAATTCTTTCATCGCTTTTGGTTATCCTCTTCTGTACATTTTCCAGCATTGGAATATCCCTGGCTGCCTTCTATGCTGGTAGCAATGCAACATTTGGAGCTGCCACCTCTAGTTGCAGTTTAGTTTCTTATCTCTATGGCTGGTGTCCCTAGTGTGGCACCTATGGGCATCATAGTATCCCCAGCCACCCCCTTGGTGCCCATCAACTCACACTGCCTCTCCAATTTTTAGTTTTTTAATTGAGTTTTGTTTTTTTTCGGGAGGAGCGTTTTTGTTTGAGGCAGCTGCCTTCTTTTTGCCTGCGTTTTTGTTTGGAGGTGTTTTGCCTGTTTGGCAGATGTCTGGAGCATTGGTAGTTTTTCTTCTGTGAAATGGGTATTTTGTAGTACCCACAACACTTTCTTACATTTCCAAAAGTGACTCCAGGCCCAAAAAGGCTGGAAGGCCTCTGGTCTGTGCCTTCTGGGTGAACACTAGAATGTGCTATCACCTTTGGTACCTGATACGTCTTCACAGATCAGATCAGGTCTGATCCAGCTCAGCCGCCTGCCCCAGGGGCAGGACAAGAAGGGGGTGAAAATGCTGGAGGCCCCCCTGGACCACCTCCAAATTTGACCAGCAATCACCACATGCAGCAGACTCAAGCGCAGGTGGCAGAAGTAAGTTGCTAACCTCCTGAGTTGTTCTTGATGGGTCTTCACATTTTCCTTTCTGCAGGCAGGTTCAGGTGTCCTTTTTCTCTTCAGGTGGTAGATATAATGCGTGTGAATGTGGACAAAGTCTTGGAGCGAGAGCAGAAGCTGTCGGAATTAGATGAAAGAGCAGATGCACTCCAAGCTGGTGCTCAAGTATTTGAAAGCAGCGCAGCAGCGCTCAAGAGGAAGTACTGGTGGAAGAACTGTAAGGTGAGCATTTCAGGAGCAACTCACTGGGCAGTGTGGTAGTGCGCAGCCATAAGGAGGGCCCATATAGCAGAAGTAAAATGAATGCTCTGCATGCACAAGATTCCAGGTTCAATCCCTTATATTTCCAGGGAAAAGAAATATTGGGGGTAGCATGGCTGGGAAAGAGTCTCTGCCTGAGACTGGAGCGTTGTGGTAGGCCAGCCTTTGCCAACCTGCTGTCTTCCCATATGTTTAGACTCCCAATTGCCATCAGCCCCAGCCAACATTGCCAATGGTCAGGGATGACGTGAGCTGTAATCCAGCAGCATCTGGAGGGCATCAGGTAGGCGAAGGCTGCAGTAGGCATTAGTGGACTAGATGGACACATGGTCCTTCATGGCATGTAAAGGTAAAGGTGTCCCTGCACTTGTAGTGCGAGTCGTTTCCGACTCTTAGGGTGATGTCTTGCGACGTTTACTAGGCAGACCGTATATATGGGGTGGGATTGCCAGTTCCTTCCCCGGCCTTTCTTTATCCCCCAGCATATGCCGGGTACTCATTTTACCGACCACGGATGGATGGAAGGCTGAGTGGACCTCGACCCCTTTTACGGGAGATTCGACTTCCTCCTTCCGTTGGAATCAAACTCCGGCCGTGAGCAGAGCTTCGGCTGCATTACCGCTGCTTACCACTCTGCGCCACGGAGGGTCTTTGCGCCACGGAGGGTCTTGGCATGGCATGAGGCAGCTTTAAATGGCCATTGTGTTCAGTTGCCCATCTTTGTGGGACACCTGTTCACCAAGGGAGGTATTGTAACAATGGCTGTGTGTGGTCTCATGGTAACTCTCTTCTCCAGATGATGATCATGCTGGGAGTGATCTGTGCCACTGTGGTGATCGCAATTGCACATAAGTACCAAGGGGAGCCAGGATAACTGGTAGACTCTAGTCAGGATGTGAGAAGCATTCTCTCATACTTTGTACTTGGTTTGGAGTACACTTGTCAAAAAGTATCAGCCCTTCCATCTTGAAGACCTTTTCAATAGCCAGCTGTGACAAAGAGGCAGAAGGCTTGGTATTGTGAAAAATGGCCTAGGCTAGGGCAGTCCCTGACCAGACCCTACAATATCCATATTGTGCTTAGTTCCTACTTGTCCTATCTCCACTTATCTTATTGACATAACAAATCTGTTTCCTTTGCATAAACAGCTGAATTCACTGAAACCATTAATATGAGCAGAGTGAAGTATCAAGATAATCAAACACCTGACAACGTAATCCGTTTTAGTTTGGCACAGTGAAAATAATCAGTGTAAAACTAGCACTTTTGATGCTACAGTTGAGAGTGCATAAGAGTCTATTCTTGGTATTGCTGCTCAGATATTTGGCTGCTGTATGGGGGGAGGGAGATAAGTGGTGGAAAGAAGAGTGTTCTTCCCCCTCTAACTTGTAGTAGGCCAAACTGCATCCTCTGCATGAGAAGAGAGGAGACCTAAGAAAAACATTTATGCTGTCAAGGCAGCATCTTGGGTGCTCTGCTGTGTCACATTACACACCCAGTTCATGGGTACAAGTGTAACTGGAAGTAATAAAATAAGCTCCCTTTGTACATCCACTTACAAAATCTAACTTAATTTTGTACCATTTCTGTTCAAAGAAGGAATTGCGTAACCAGGCATTAAAGGAAATGAAAAAAAGCATTTCAGGGATGCTGTGCCATGTATCATAACGCATGATACTGCTATCTTTGTACTGTGCAGATCAGGGCTTGTGATGATCTGGCTCTCCAGCTGCTGTTGGATTACACTTCCATCATCCTCGACCGTTGGCCTTGATGCCTAGGGCTGATGGGAGTTGTAGTCCAATGACAATTACAGTACCGCAAGTTCCCTAGTGCTGCCATGGATTATGTAGGAGGTCTACAGAGCAGATATTTCATGTGTGTATGTTTGAGGGTACTAAATCCAGAGCAATACTTCATCCCTGTCACACAGATGATGTGGCCTGTGAAAATAGGACTATCCCTGTGTACATGCGTTGCTCTTGTTTTTACTCAAAGGATCAGTGGCTGAAGCCCCTCCTCATTATCACATGTTGCGCGAGGCTCTTCTTTCTCTGCTTTATGATGTATTCATTTTCTTTGCAACCTGTCCTGATTTAAATGCAAGGAGAGTGTTTGTTTTGCTACAGATAACCCTGGAGAAGCATGATTGTCCTATATTAAACAGATCAATATCATCATCCCTACCTGCAGTGTATGAAATGGCAGGTTCTACCTTAGTGTGTGCATATTAAATCCAAAATGGATCTGTCCTCGCTCACGTATTTAAATGCTAGACAACTATAGCAGCTTATATTAACAATATTTTTCATGAAGGCATACCCAAATGGTGATGGTGACTTATTAGGCGATCTCAGGAAGCTATTGCAGTATCTGCATAGGATGGCCTATGATCATCATGACTACCCATGCTCCTGTTGAAATGCTGAAGATTTCAAAAGAAGATACATCAGACCAGCTTGATTAAAACCATGCCAGAAATGCACAGCAAAAAATATAATCCTGTTCAGTGGGAACCCTGTGCTGTGTGGGCGCCGGTTTCCTCATCTTACTTAGATGTTTAAGAGCAGCTCCCATCAGCCCAATCCAGTGGCCATGCTGGCTGGGGCTGATGGGAGTTGTAGTTTAAAAAAGTAACTTTTCCAAGCTCTGAGCTGAAGTCTGTGTAGCAAAAAGGATCTCTAGAACGTGCCTCTCAACTGGTGTGTATGTTAGGGTCCCAAGCTGTCTACATGCAACCTGGTGGGCTTATGTGATGCTGTGTCAGTACAACAACAAAGCAAGATGAGGTAGTAAAATACCCACCAAAATCAAAGGGAGCATGGGGGGGGGGAGGCAGTAGGACAGCTAGTGGATTCTTCTTTGCCAGTATGAAAAAAATGTTGTCGACTATGGAATAAACTTACCTATGCAATCTACATTACTTGAACAGTGCACTTTTCTGTGGGGAGGCAGAAGAAGCACCGAGGTTCTAACCCTTTCATCAGACTTTTGAAATAAAAGAGGCTGCCTTGCCTTTCCCAGTTCTGTAGGACAAATGCAGGAGCGGGGTCGGTGAAGCACTTTACTACAATAGTGGGGAGCCTGTGCAGTCCAGATGTATTTGCAGTGCAGCTCCTATCATCCCTGACTCTTGGCCATGCTGGTGGGGGTTGTACATGTGAGTGGTTGTAGCTTACTGGTGGAGCATCTGCATTGTGTTCAGAAGGCCCCAGGTTCAAGGCATGGGATCTCCTGGTAGGGGAAGGAAAGACCCATGTCTGAAACCCTGGAGAGCTGCTGCCGGTCAGTGTGGACAATATTGAGCTAGATGGACCAAGGATCTGACTCGGCATAAGGCAGCTTCCTGTGCAGTCCAACAACATTTGGAGGGCCGCAGGGTCTTCATACTGCCTTATCCTGTACTATTACTGTACTCCAGAGTTGTTGTTTGGGTTTTTTTTGGCAAAATACCTTGAATGCAGACCTTTTTTCCTAATGCCTCCTGCCAGAGCTGCTCCTTGCGCACATTTTGATCTTTATTTGCATCACACTACTAGAAATGGGAATCTGGTGCTGAAGCTCATTTAGCCACCCTTTTTTCTTGGGAGGGACATTGCGTACTTTCATGAAATGGCAACCAGTGCCATGGGCAAAATATGCTCCACCCACTGGAAGAGTTAATAGGTCAATACGTACAGGGCCATGCCATTGTTTGAGCTAGGGACTGTGGTGGAAAGCAAAAGAAAGAAAGGGCCCAGGTCCATGCTCAACTCCAGCACCTCAGAGACAGGTCTACAGCAAAGGGGCTGAATGTAAACAAGTCCCTGAAAGGATAATACAAGTAGACACAGCTCTGACACCTCCATGGCTAACCTTTGGCCCTCTGGATGTCACTGGATGACAACTCCTGCCATCCCTGACCCTTGGCCATGCTGGCCGGGTCTGATGGCTGGCTGTTGTAGTCTCAACAACATCTGGAGGGCCAGAGGCCAACCAGCCCTGTCATAAAGTATAGCAAGATGTGTACTCTTTGATGCGCTCAAAGAAAGAGAAATTGATTTGAGACTAATAGAAATTCCTTGACAGGTTGATAAAAGAAGCACAGTTTGAAGCAATCCAAACTTTAGGGACTTGCTGTTCTCAGAAAAGGTACTCTATGAGGAGTTAACTTGAGTTAAGAGAAACTGAAGAAAGACAGTCTGTTTTTCCTTAATTAAATATACACTTCATGTTAACACTCAAATATTTTATATATAGATACACATATCTGATCACCTCCTAGGACAATTAGTTGATAGTTTTTGCTCCTGCTGTGGTGTAACCCCATTTAATATTACCTCCTGGTGCTCTTCCCCTATTGTGCCTAATCAGAGCTGAGAAGGTACTTTGGTTTCAAGATCCTGGGTTGTATTCAACGTAGCACTAAGCCCAATGTTCCATCAGTGCAAGGTTTTCTCCTTGCACGGCATAATGATTTCCCCTTCTCCTCCCCTGCGCACCTCCTAAATCTGCTCTCAACCCTCCACAGCAGATTTGGAGGCAGCACCTGTGTGCACAGGGGGAGGAGGGGGGGAAAGTCCTGATGTGCTAATGCAACTTTATAGCTGAATACCGCGCTGTGAGATGCTTCTTGGATTCTCCTGGGCTCCACTGGGCCTAGCATGAAGAAATCCCAGGGTGTCTTGTCTTCCTCCTGGTGGTGTCCCTGCTTGTAGGTTGCCAGGATTGTCTGTATGTCAGTGCTGCATGTGGCTTCCCAACTCTGAGGGGCTTAGAGAGATGGATACATCCACCATGGAAGATATAATTTTTACAGCCACATTTCACCCCTTTTCTGGCATCCAAACTGGGACTCATTGTTCCAAGGATAATACCACCATTCTAATCCCAGGAGCTCTCAGGTTTATTGCATATCTGTTCTGCATTCATACTGCATGTCTCACACTGACAATGCTGCAAGACAGAAGAACTCCAGTATCTAGCGCAGCCTTTCCCAACTGGTGCGCCTCCAGATGTGGTTGGACCACAACTCCCATCAGCCTCAGCCAGCATTGCCAATGGTCCGGAAAGATGGGAATTGTGGTCCAACAACATCTGGAGGCGCACTGGTTGGGAAAGGCTGATCTAGCGCAATGGAGAAAGATGCTTCTGAGGAGGCCTTTCATTAGCTAGTTGCAGAAGCACTCCAGATTTCCTGCCTTTGGACAGTAAAATGTGTATACTGTGTGAGGTAACTCCTATTCTGGCTCGGCTGGTTTTCATGCACATGGAGAATCTGCTGGCAAAGGAATGACAAGAAAAACAAAATGGGTAGGAAGCAGCACTCAGTATGCCACTGAAGACAGTGTTAAAATGCATGGGTTGAAGGCTGGGGCTGGGGGGTTTGGTTCCTTGCTGTTCCCTGCTAGGCTCTTGCTTATTCATCACAGGCTGGCAAATAAAGCCCTCTTAATAGACATGCAGTCTATTTCTTTAAGGTGGTTTGTTCTTTTAAGATTGGGAGTTTTCAACCTTCTTTGGCCTAGGGGCACATTTGGAAGTACAAAAAAAATTGTGGGCACTGCAAAATACCCATATCACAGAAGAAAAACTGGTGATGCTCAGAACCACCACCAACAGCCAAAAGACTCCCCCCCCAAAATAAAACAACAAAAAAGACACTCCCTACAACCAAACAGCAACAAGAAGCCAGGCAAAACAGCCCAAAACCGAGCAAAAGGGGGAGTGGGGAGGCAAAATGCCCTCAATGCCCCCCCAAGCATGCAAATCACACACCAAAGAAAACCAACCAAACACTCCCATGTGGTGTCCAGGGGCATTCTGGAGAAATGGAGGAGTGGCTGGATGCCTCAACTTTGTTTTCTACCTAGCGCAATGCCACCCATGGTAAAAACAAAATTCAGAAAATTGGGAGGCATGGGCAAGTGCCACATTGAGGACCTCTGTTTAGATAGATAGATTACACTGGTTGCATACAGCAAAGGTGCAAAGCATGCAAAGAGAGGAGCTTCCAAGTTATTTGGCCCTTTATAACTTCATACTGCCCTCAACTTCCTAGGAGACCTTGCAGTCCCATCTGCCTCGTGGAGGTATCAGAAGGACAGCGATTTGCAGTAATTTACATCACATTGCTTCAGGTCCTACAGAAGCCATCCTGGCCTGGGCCCCTCATTCTGTTCTCCTGAAGGAAACTCTGTGCAGGTCTAGTGATTCCAAGCTGTTGTAGGATGGCAACGTGGCAATGCCAGCCTCAACAGAGGCATGTTGTGGGGTGTCGGGAGATACAGCGTGGGAGGCAGTGTTGTCATGGCTGTTGAGTGTACGGAGGTCAGAGGATTTATGCAAGCACAGCCCGTGGAAAGCCAGGATGCAGGCGATGGCAAAACAATCAAAAATCAACTCGGCCAGCTCTACCACTGAGAGGACAGATGACCCAAACCAAAGACTCCACTGGTTCCCCAGCTGCGAAAGTAATGTCACAACCTGCAGAATGGAGATCAGAGAATAAAAAACAATACTCCGGAAAGAAAACTTGCTCCCTGAACAGCTGAGCTGCTGATACGGACTCAAAGAGCTGCCATCCTTTTCTTTGGGACTCACCTAGACCCAGGGCTGGATTATCCATTAGGCTTAGTAGGCTGAAGCCTAGGGGCCCAGAGCTATTGGGGGGCCGCCATCCCCCCGCTTCACTTATCTTTTTCTCTGCTGTTTTTTGAGGTTTGCCGTCAATCAAGATGGCGGCCGAGGTTTCCCTAAGGGGCTGAAGCCTCTGCCGCCATCTTGGTAGAAAACACAATATCCAGTCTAATTGTAATGAGGGGTAGCTATCTTGTCCCCTGAAGGCTGGATATGTGCTCCAGAACATTTGTATTTTGATGTCTAAATTTGACACTTGCATTTCAGAATCAAATTGCGATTAAACTGTGACAATTGCCTGTTTCAATTTGTTGAATGAAGATAATATATAAAATTTACTAAATTATAATGCATTGTCAGTATGAAATGTTGACTGCTACTGAATATCAGCCATCACACTGTAAACTATTGACTGCTACAGTGACAGCAATATCTTTGGATGTTACATGTTGGCATTGACTGTCAAATATTTGCTGAACCTAGCATTCAGAGAACATCAACTATCAAAATGTGCACAGATTTGGGAGTTCATTTTTGCTCTAGCTCCAGTGTAGCAGCTCAGTCTACTAAAGAACAGACTCTGACCAAAGCTGAAAGTGACTAATCTCAAGTCTTCTTTCTTGCTGGGCAGATGGGGGTGGGGAGGAGGACGAGAAGCTGTTTGCCTTGAGACTAGCTAGTTTCAGTTCCTGTATGAGCTCTTTCCAGGGACTGGTGTTAGCAGGCATGGTGGGGTGGGGGGAGTTGTGTTACTCAGCATCAGTGATGCCATGGGCATTATTCTAACATGCCCATGACAAGTCTAACCAACACATTCCGCATAGCACCCCAGAGTGCAATGGCCCTGCTATTTTTTTTGGGGGGGGGAGAAGAACCAAATTTTCTCGACAACAAAAATTAGAATATTTTGAGAGACCTGGGAAAGTACAATGGACCTGAAGCACTTATATGAAAGAAGATGACTGGATTCCCATGCAATGAGCTGCAGTTAGCACATTTGCATTTCTAGAAACTGGCCTTCTGGAAAGGCCCTGTACATTTAAAGGATAGTGACTCTTTGGTGTCACAGATGGGTGGTAGGGACAGCAGCTGGCAAAATGTGATAATGAATGGAATACATACTGTGAAAGCAGGAGACTCTCCATTGCTTTTATAATTCCACTTCTCAAAAAATATGTTTACTTTGGCAATTCCGTCCCTGGCAATAAAAGAGGGATTGAGTAAATCCAGGCCTGTGGACAGTTCTACCTCCATCAATGTCCTATAGCATTCCCTAGAACATGTGTCTTGTTTTAACTTGTGCAGTATTAATACTGTATTTTTGATGTTTTTGTATTGGTTATGTTAATACTGTACTTTTGATGCCTTTGTATTGGTCTCTGACCGTATGAATAAATTCATTCATTCATTCATTCATTCATTCAATATCCTATAGCACAATCCTATAAACAAATATTCCACCTACTGAGTGCACTGGGGTTTATTCCCAGGTAAGCGGGTATAGGATTGTAGCCTACATCTCCCAAAACTATACTCCTTCCAAACCCACAAGCCAACATCCTCAGGTCTACAGCAATTTTCCAAAGTTTAATCTCATAAACTCCCATTAAGCTGCACCATAACATATATGTTTTAAAAATATGTGAGCATCAGCTCAGAAACCATCATTTCCTACTTGACCTTCTGAAACCTATAAACTACCTCTCTAGGCCACTCAGCAATTTGTGGTTGCTGTTAAAGAGGACTTGTAATATTATATGGAGGAATGAATTACTGCATTGCTTCTTGCACCAAATATTCTCTCCGTAGTTCCAGAAAACATATCTTGAATGCCAGAAATCTAGTTTAAACCCTATCCGCAGGCAATTTCTTTCTCAGTCCTAGAATTCACCACATTCTCCTTCTAGACCACTGTAGCTTATCACAGGGTGCTACGTTGCAGCATCCTTTCTCCCCGTCTCTTACCAATCTTTGTGTCTCAAATGCTGACTTTTTATTTTGACTGTAGATGGAGCTCTTACCTCTTGGATGTGATGTTGTACTTGTTCTGCCGGGATAGCATGTGAAACACCCAGGCCTGGAATGACAACACACATTTGGAAAACCTGTTATACACAAATGCATGTAACTGAGCTTCAGTGCCATTTTGTTTAAAGAAACAAAACAAAAACAAAAGCCACCTTGGAAGGGGGAATTTATAGTGAAGTGGGAGGGAAGGGGTGCTTCCTCCAGACACTGTCTTTTCCCCTAGTCACTGTTTCTCTGTTCCAAACTGCCTGCCCTAAGTGGCTTTTCCTCTGGTACATTTAAAAAGAGATTTTGATGCAAACAAGCATTTGCAGTCCCAGCTGCACGCAAGGTTTAAATGCTGCGCCCCCCTACTTCTCTGCTTTACACCCTACCCCTCCCGAAGTGGCTTTTCATTTTAAAGACAGGCACTGGGGCTCTGTGATGTGCATTTGTGTGAAACATGTAATTGCCCCATGGTAGCTCCTAAGTGCGCATGTGTGTATACACATAACCTGAAAAGCAACTCCTTACCTCAGAAACAGCAGAAGGCCAGTGTGAGTATCCAGCTGACAACTGGTATTCTGTCACCCTAAAGAGAAAGGCATATGAGAAATTTAGAGGCATATCGCCATGGGGACCTCCTTTACAGGCAGCATTCTTGGCTGTAAAGGATTATAAGAATGCACATCTGTTTTTCTGTTGATGCCCTACTAAATCGTGCTCGGCCTCCATGGCTGGGATGTTGTACACTGAGCTAGGCCAACTGGCACCACCACCTTCCAAGCTGCCATTCACAAAATATGTTTGCTGCATTATGACTGGAATCATCAGCTAGAGAAATGCATACAGTGATAGGCTACAAAGAGAGGTAACGGAAGAACCCTGCATTACTGGGTTTCTGTCAAATGCTTGGGGTTGAGAGGCCTGAGTTTGGGAAACCAGCATGGAATGATGTGTTGGGTACAAAAAAACCCACCCTGTTGTGCTCCATTTTACTAAATATTTTCTATTGCCAAGCAAGCTCTGTGGAATTTGACCAGGCCCAGGAATGCAATTCCACAAGTTTTGAAGCCTACTTACTTGCAAGGTTTCCGACATTTGGTGAAACAGCCCAGGATGCCTGCTTTGAATTCAGCCTGGAGTTTGTAATAGCAATAACCTAGGCAGGAGACAGAGAAACATACAATAAGTTAATAGTACAAGACCTGTGCAAGGAGCCCCAGCACCTTGTACCTATGCGAGTACAGCATTGGGGAGAGTTAGGGACAGGTTTTACAAGAGTGTGAAACGGAGGTAAAGGGCACTGGTGGACTCCTCTCTGCCTTTTATCCACACGTACCCCAGGCTACATGCTTATTGTAGTCACAGTAAGCTGCTCCAGGGGGCAAGGGGTAGAAGTAATGGCCACAGCCACACCGTTCTACCATGCTGCTCTGAAAACAGGAACGGATGCAGACCTAGGAGAAATGCAAGAGCTCTGATCACATGGCAGCATTCGTAATAATACCCCGGGAAACCCATGGTGATAGGCCTGTCATGGGAATAACTCCAGCATAGGGATAGGGTTGGGCTGGTACCCATTACGGGTGAGTTGAATTAAGATACCTGCTCAGTATAACGAGATTGGTAGAGGTTCTTCACTGGCACGTCACTCCCATTTTCTGTGCAGTCACTGTAGGTGCCCCCAAGACGGTGTGTTGTTTCCTGATAGTTAATTTGCAACATGTCAAATGGGTGCGGTTTTTTCCCTCCCCTCTGATTTGCACCTGGCTCTCAAGCCAAATTGGTTTCTCTTCCCCCACACCCATTGGTGAATGTACTGTTTGACTCCAGAGCTTGAACTGGGAGTTGTGTTGGTCTGAGGACCTAGGCGATAAGGTCTGCCACAACTTTTTTTTTACCTTGTTGTTTTGACTTTGTGCCCTCAGACACAGAAGGGAATCAGGCTGTGCAACATCAGCCCCTACCATTGGCAGGAGGCAGCTGTGTTGGCTGGTCAACAGAGCAATTCCTTCTGCCTGCTCCTCATAGGGCTCCAGTAGGACATTCCTATTCCATGCCTTTCTGCACTGAGTGCATTCCTGCTAGGGCACAATAAGCTACACATTGCTTCTGGTGCCTCACCTTAAAGCAAGGATGGGTAACCTATGGGCCCCCCAGATGTTCCTGGGATCCAGCTCCATCAGCCCCCAAACATGGGCACTGATTAGGGCTGATGGGAGTTGTAGTCCAAGAACATCTGAAGGGCCTCAGGGTCCCCGTTCTTGCCTTAAAGCTTCTACCCCCAAAGCATGCGCAATTCCTGGTCCTGCTAAGTGTAGCCTGATGACTGGAGCCTGGGGGAGAAGTGAGCTTCTAGATGTTCCAAGGTGAGGCTCAAGAGGGCCTTGCCTTGAGAGAACAGCCTACTGCAGTGCAGCGTGCCTGCCATAGCAGTGACACCCTGGGTGTGGAGGCAACAGGGAGGGAGAGTTACACTGGTGCTCTGTACAAAGCTGTTCCACCACACCCTGCTCTCCACAGACATAGAGTGCAGGATTACAGCCTTAGTGTATATCCACTTCCACCACAGAACACGCAAGATGACCACATTACGTACTTTGCTTTTACTTAGCCCTTTTTCTTCTCCCAGTTTTATGATAATAATCCTGTGACGTAGATTAGTCCGAGAGAGAATTACTGGCCCAAGGTCATCCAGTTAGCTTATTGGCTGAGCAAGAATTCAAACCCAGGCCTCCCTGGTCCTAATGTTCACCATCTGCACCTTGTGGAAATGTTCAGTCAGGATCTGGGTCCAATCGTGGCTCTGAGGCATGTTTCCCTGGTTTATAGGCAGTGAAGAAAACCCATTACAGAGTAGAAGCAGCTATACGCCACATATTCAATGGGCGCTTGCTTCAACTGCAATATGTAGAGTGGCCCTTCGTTCTTGCATGGATTATTCTTTCTGTTAATTTTATTGTACACAACAAATCTAGATAAGAAAGTGATTAGCTGTCATAATGACAATACAGGATGTTGGCTTGTTGACTGTTAGTTGACACACGCTAGTTTTATGGAAAACTAACCAAAGTTATTTCATATTTTCTTTTTGTGATCTATGACTCCAGATAACAGACTCTGGATGGAATAAAACTAAACCCAGCAGGTCTTTTTGCAGCCATTTGCTTTCTCCTTTCCTCACACAGGAAACTACTCTGTCTGCATGCTGAAGCGAGGTCTCATCCTGCTTTTGCTCTCACCTTTCTCATACTGATGGATGTTTCAACACCAGGACGCACGTTAAAGCCCCCCTCGTCCATGAAGGCTGGCTCATTCTGACCATGGACCATCACTCGGGATCCCGTCACAGTGGACAGAAGCGGGATAAAGTCATTTTGCTCTGTGCGGATGACTAGAGAGAGGCCTGTGGAGACAGAGAGCAAGGAAGACCAAGGCCAGTCACAGAGACAAAAAGAGGGCAAAAGAAAGGCAAAAGTTAGCTGTGGGAGTGAGTTAAGCTAGGAAGAAAAATCAGGGTTAGTGGATGGTTAGAAAGATAGCCTGATAAGCATGAGGATTTCAAAGGGTGTCCAGGATTGAGTCTCAGGTAAAGAGAATGTTAGGCCTTTCACGTGCACTGGTGAGGCTGGACTCCAATGAGCGCAGTACCTATCCATGTGTTGTATGACACAGAACTGAAACTGGGGACCTTAGAGAAAACTTCACAGGTGGAACTTGCTAATAATGTTAGACCATGTGTGGTATATGCCGTGGGAGAGAGAATGGGTTGGAGCAAAATCAAGTCAAGAAGGTTGCCTTTTGTCTGTGCTTTCAGGTCACGGAAGCCAATTTCACACCAACAGCAGATGAGGTGTTCCTGGACTGGGCCACTTCAGACTGCAGGTGGAACAATCTCATGGCCAAATGTTCCTATATACAAAAAGATCCCTGCATACATAATTAAATGTCCAGCGGAAGAGTTGTAACTTAACCCTACCTCTGACATACTTACGATTTATTTAGGCAATGTACACGGTTCTCCCCACTTCATTTTATCCCCATAACAACCCTGTGGGGTAAGTTAAGCTGAAAGACAGTGGCTGGCCCAAGGTCACCCAGTGAGCTTCATGGCTAACTGAGGAACTAAACCCTGGTCTCCCAGATCCTAGTCTGACACTGTATGCACTACACCAGACTGACTCTCTTGTGTGCACAATGATTCTCCCCCATGGGAAAGCATTTGCCCATGTATTGCCCCACGCTGTACTTTGAAGTGATGCAGTCCACAAACATTATTACCACACCATCTGCATGAACTAGAGTAGGCAGAGGCAAGCCCACTTGGTTTGGGTGAAGTGCTGTAGCCTGCACTAAAGAGTTGAAAGTGGTGCCTTCCCTCGAAGAGAACGCCGTAGCACCCATCAGCTGCCATGGGCCAGATTAGAAAGGGAAGCGAGGACCCTCTTCTGACATCCATTACCACCTTCTATGCACCTGCTCACCATTATTGATTCCAGGCAGGGAGGACATCCAGAGAGTGCTGCTGTTGTCATTGAATGTGTAGCAGTTTCCATAAATAGGATGATGAAAATGTGTGTAGTTCCTGAGAAAAAGAGACGAAGCATCCAGGTTAACCGAATTATGACAATTCAGCTGAACAACAGTAACAACAAATTGTTTGCTCTGTCGGTCCATTAGGAAAAAACAAACATCAACAGTAGTATAAATACCTTTACTGGGGCCAACAAAACAAAATAACAAAGTAGGGATCAAGCTATAGATGCAGGCTGAGTGTTCACCCTTCTCCCTCCCCCCTCGGTTTAAAAAAGCAGTTGAGGAAGAAGGAAAAAAGAAGTTGCTAGTCATGGTGAAAGGCCCAAGTGTGCCTTAAGATATAATGGAAAAAGTGTTGTGCAAATTTAACCCTCTGTCAATAGAAAAAAAACCCAATGTTGGGGTCAAATATACTCCAAGAAAGCCATACAAATCAAATAACTGGCAGTAGGCATTAACCATGCCACCATTTGCTAATAAAACAAACATGCCTTTATTGAGAATTTTCCTTTGCCAGTCATAGATGCCCATACGTCATTGGGCTCAATGTAAAATACATAAAATACACGGGATAAATACACAAGAAAGACCATCTTGATTGTGCCAGAAACTCCGACAGTGAGTTTTGCAAGACCCTCTCCTGGCTTGCTGGCCTTTTCCCACCTGGCTTGGGACAGTGGGGCCCTGACTGACTACAGCAGCTATGAAAAGTGCTACTACCTGGAGATGCCAGAGAGCATCTTGACTGTGGGCTGTTGTTTGGGGGATTTGGTTTGAGCCCAAAATTTAATCCTGCTGGTCAGTTACTTTTGCTGTTATTGGGATTATTATGTTTCTGTATTATTGTTGAACCTTATTATGAATTTATAACGGTATTGTTTCATTTTATTTTATATTTCTTAATAAGATGTGTACTTTAACTTTAACCTACTAGGCCAGATTTAAGGCTCTTCTGTTAGTATTTGGAAGCTGAGAACCAAATAAAACTGTGTTATGTTTAATGTTATGTTTTTTGGGGAAAAAAGTCCACAAGTTATTCATGGAATCTTTGCAAATTCATTTCATTTTTGGCCCGTAAGAACCTGCAAGGAATTACACCAGCATCAGGGGTCAGCATGACTGGGCAACCACTGAGGGCCCCAGGGCTCAGGAGGGCTCATTACCTTGCCCTGCCTCCCCTGCCAGTCACTGATCTACTCCCCCTCTCATGTCATGCTCTTGGGGTACATTTGATACCACCTGTCAGTGGAATATTAAATTAGGTTAAAGCATACTTGCCTCTTCCCCCCTACATGCCTGGTTGCATCCTGGGTTCTTTTTGCGTCAGCAAGGGCTAATTGTGCATACCACTCACTCCATTCCATCTTAAAAAACTGTTACAAACTGCTGACATGAGCCTTTCAGTCAAGCCCAGCAATACCTCTTTCTCTTCCTCCACCCACAGATTCAGTGTGAAGCACTTTAGTGAACTCAAGTGTTTGCTTAGTACTCCATAACTCTTTACTTGGCTTTGGTAAAGGTAAGTAAAGTCTGCCTGTGATGACCCTGTAACAGGACAATTTCTCTGGGAAACTTGGATGCACTTAGCAATCTTCATGGGGAAGATCAAATACTTTTTAAGATGCACAAAGGATGTATGAAAGGAGTGGAGACGACCCACCGCAAGCTGTGTCTACACTATAAATAAAGTTTCTGCAGCATGAGAGGCAATTTAGCAAGGCTTAAATGTAATGCAAATTTAAACAAGGATGAACAGCACTGCAGTGATTCAAAGCATTCATGGTGAAGCCTGGTGTCAGCAGCAGATGGATTGAGGGGAGGGGAAGGGAGGTACACAAGTTGTGAAAGGAAGGTCAGAATAAGGTGAGTTGACAAAGTCCTGCAAACAATTGCTGAAATTAATGATGGTTTTTGCATGCCAGCTGGAACCAAAACAACCCAAGCTCAGCTGCACTGGAAAAATGGTTTTTCTGTTCTTGACAAGGGATCTAAGCTGTGTAACTAACTCTGGTTTAACTGTGGTCACGGAAGGCTTGATTCATGTATTCCCTTATCACCAAGCCAAATGCAGCCCACTGGGGACTTGATAAACTTCCTTGTTATAGCTGTTTGCCTGGCCCTGCAAAAATAGGAGAGAAAAGGCTGGTTGCCAAGCACCGGGCAGCAGGTTGGAATACGTGTGGCTGGCGGGCTTGGTGGATCACAGGTTGTGCAGGTCTCCCTCAGCAGCACCTGGAAAGTCACCTCAAGGGAATCACGCAGAGATGATTCTTTCCATGTAAGAAGTGTCTCTGCATAAAGCTTGGGCTACTTCAACCTCCTTCTTAGGGGGAGGGGGATATACATGGATATGGCTGCATTGGCTTTACTTCTTAAGACCATAACAACTGGGATTGCTAAGCTGCCAGACAAGATTCAGCATGCAATTTTCATTCGAATGTCTTCTTAGGGTGGAACTAAAAGATATCTCAGCAAATGCATGTTTCCAAATAAAGGCACTGGAACATTGGGATGGGGGGAGGCACTTAAAGCACAGAGCTCAGTCATTTCTGTGCCCACCAATTCTTCCCAGCAAATGCCCCTCAGACATATTTTTCTCTTAGATGAACTTCTGGTTTCAGAATCTGGCTGGGGAAAATCCAAATTATCTGGGGGATGCAAGAAAGAACTGTGGGGGAGGATAAATGAAAACAACAACCACCCTGTTTTCCACACTAAAGGTCCAACATGATCCTTCCCCTTCTCTTGGACAAGTCCATTGACAAAAGGAAGGGGGGAGCACAGATCATGCTGTGAACTGCCTCCTTTAACATGGTGATCCACTATTTTATTGGCTATTTTTGTTTCTTTTAAAAAAAATGATATTGTGAGCCACTTTGGTCAATGATGGGAAGGTGGCATATGGATGCTATAAATAAATAAAATAGAACGATGTGAGAACTAGGCTAGAATAAAAAATAACAGTGCCTGTGTTCATCTGTGACAGACTTTCTCAGCCTGGTGCCCTCTAGATGGAGTACAGCTCCCATCAGCCCCAGCTAATGTGGGCACCAGGTTGAGGAAGGCTGGTTTATTGATCAGCAGTTACTTTGGGACTCACGCTTTGTTACATGTTGCCTCATTGAAACGGCAAACATAAATGAAGCTTGTGAAGTTGGACTCATCCAGGGCCTTGGTATCGGGCATCCTCGCCAGGATGTTGATGTAGTGGAAACTATACCACTCCCGTACGGCGTCCACACCTGAGGAGTACATTTGGTGGAAACAGTCTGTCTTGTTTTCATTACACTGCGAAAGGAAATTAACAACCCCATTATTAGGCCACTCCCAGGGCAAAAGGGAAGGCATCATGGGAAGGGAAGGCATTCCTGTGTGTTTATAGGTGAAACAGTGGGACAGAAATATCAAATGGACATGGAGAAAAAGGGCATTCCAAATGCTTGATGAGGATGAAATTTTGGGACACTAAGAGAGGCTCAAATCTTGGCTGTCACAAGCAAGATTATGGCACTCGGTTTTTCAGGATAGCTATACTACAGATACATTGGTTTAATATCTATCTCCCCACTCCCAAGGCACCCTGGGTGGTGTAATTCTGTGAGAGAATACTAGTATTGGACATAACAGGGAAGTGTCAGTACCCTCAAACTGCCATTCCCATAATTCTTTGGGGAAGCTATGACAATTATGCAGGTATAAAACTGATACAAATTTGTAGTGAGGACAGAACTTCAGAAAGCTGAAGAGACTTGGCTGGTAAAGTGTAAACATGACCTTCATTAATGAAAAGAGTTGTTTTTCTCTCTTTCTTATAACATGTGGACCAAAATCACAGGAACCTTTTTCAGCCCAAGAGTCACATTCCCTTCTAGGCAAACTTCCAAGGGCCACATACCCGTGCTCAGTGAGTCCAGGCAGAGGCAAAAGTGGGCAGAGCAACAAATGCAAATTTTGCCTTTGTACAGTAGGCTAGTTTCTACACACATCCCTCCATCCAGATAAGCAAGAAGCATGATTAGAGTTCCAGGGCACATTCCTGACAGGCAAAACTGCTGTGATCTCAACTCTTATTGCAAAGTTATAAAAATAAGCTGAAGTGTCCTGTTCCAGATTCCACATGAGTCAGTCCTAACTGGAATGAAAATTCAATATTCAAAGCTATGCTTAATAAATATGTGAATATGTATTCATTCACATATTTTAATAGCGGCATCACTTCTAAGAGGAAAAGTCCAGGTCCCTAAAAACACAGCCTTTTTTAAAACTCCTTTTAAGATAAGCCAGCCTTCCTGAACCTGTGCCCTCCAAATGTTTCGGATTATAACTCCCATCAGGCCCAGTCACGGCATGGCTGTGCTAGCTGGGGATGATGGGTGTTGTAGTCCAAAACATCTGGAAGGCTCCAGATTCAGAAAGGCTGGTATAGGCCAAACGGTGGGATGCAAACAAAACTAATAAAAACCTTTGCAAACTTCATCAACAAAATACTTCCATAGGTAGAAACACACTGTGACATCTACAAGAGTCGGCACTTTTAATCCCATCACCATGCAAGCAGGATTTGGTGATTTGTCATCACCAGATTTGTGTGAATGAGGTTCCAAAATCATCCGCAAAGTGGTCTAAAGAAAAACAGTCCTATAATGAATTTTGCCATATTGAGGTAGGGGGTGGAGAGAGGCATGGGCATCCTTCCCAACTTTCAAATTTTCCTAGGGCAGCGCAGATACTGAACTTCAAAGCAATATTAAGGGGAAAATCATGGGAGGAAAAGATGCAGGGCAGGTGGAGGGGAGAAGCAGAGAGGACGCTAGAGTGCAGATGGAGACGAACTCCTGGTGGATGCAATTACACACTGGTAAGTGCCTATGGTAAGCTGTATTTAGGGGCAGTGAGGGCAGCAAAAAAACTATTTTGCTGCCACTATCAAATCATCAATCTGCCACCCAGCAGAGCTCTTCAGAATTGTCCGGGGGCTATTACACTCTGGCCCCAAGGACATGGCAGAACCATCTGAGGCCTGCTGTAATGAATTTGCTAGGCACTTCCAGGATAAAATCTTTAGCATCCACCAGGACTTAGACTCCAGTGTTATAGCAGATGAATCAAGCAAGGTATCCAGAGCACAGCCTTGTCCCAATTTCTTGGATGAGTTTCAGTTGGTGCAGCTTGAGGATGTTGACAAGGTGCTTGGACAGGTTCGTGCAACCACTTCTGTGCTGGATCCTTGCCCTTCTTGGCTAATAAAAGCTAGCAGGGATGGAACAGCCGGCTGGGCCAGGGAAGTGATTAATGCCTCTCTGTGTGGTCCCTGGCTGCCTGAAAGAGGCGGTAGTGAGACCACTCCTGAAGAGACCCTCCCTGGACCCAGAAAATCTTAATAACTATAGGCTTGTGCAGAGCTTGGAAAAGTTACTTTTTTGAACTACAACTCCCATCAGCCCTAGGCAACATGGCCACTGGATTAGGCTGATGGGAGCTGTAGTTCAAAAAAGTAACTTTTCCAAGCTCTGGCGCTTGTGGCAAATGTTTCATTCCTGGGCAAGGTCCTTGAACGAGTGGTGGCAGGCCAGCTCCAGACACTCTTGGATGAGACCGATTATCTGGATCCATTTCAGTCTGGTTTGAGGCCTGGTTCTGGCACGGAAACAGCCTTGGTCGCCCTGTATGATGACCTCTGTCGGGAGAGAGACAGGGAGAATGTGACTCTGTTGATTTTCCTTGATCTCTCAGCGGCTTTCGATACCATCGACCGTGGTATCCTTCTGGGAAGACTGGCTGAATTGGGAGTGGGAGGTACTGCATGGCGGTGGTTCCGCTCCTACTTGGTGGGTCAGCTCCAGAAGGTGGTGTTTGGGAAACATTGCTCGGCACCCTGGACTCTCCAGTATGGGGTTCCACAGGGGTCAGTTCTGTCCCCCATGCTGTTCAACATCTACATGAAACCGTTGGGTGCGGTCATCCGGAGCTTTGGAGTGCATTGCCATCAGTATGCTGATGACACACAGCTCTATTTCTCCTTTTCATCTTCTTCAGTGAGGCTGTCAATGTGCTGAACCAGTGCCTGGCTGTGACAATGGACTGGATGAGGGCTAATAAACTGAGGCTCAATCCAGACAAGACTGAGATGCTGCTAGTGGGTGGTTCTTCTGACCGGATGGTGGATGTCTAACCTGTCCTGGATGGGGTTGCACTCCCCCTGAAGGAGCAGGTTCGTAGCTTGGGGTTCTCCTAGAACCATCTCTGTCACTTGAGGCTCAGGTAGCCTCGGTGGCACGGAGTGGCTTCTACCAACTTCGGTTGGTGGACCAGCTATGCCCCTATCTGGACAGGGATAACCTGGCTTCAATTGTCCATGCTCTGGTAACCTCCAAGTTAGATTACTGCAATGCACTCTATGTGGGGCTGCCTTTGAAGACGTTTCGGAAGCTGCAGCTTGTGCAAAATGCAGCGGCCAGATTGGTAACAGGGACCAGATGGTTCTAACATATAAAACTGATTCTGGCCTGCTTGCATTGGCTGCCTTTATGTTTCTGAGCTCAATTCAAGGTGCTGGTTTTAACCTATAAAGCCTTACATGGCTTAGGACCACAATACCTGATGGAACGCCTCTCCTGATACAAACCCACCTGTACACTACGCTCAACATCCAAGGCCCTTCTCCGGGTGCCTCCTCGGAGGGAAGCTGGGAGTCTGGCAACAAGGGAGAGGGCCTTCTCAGTGGTGGCCCCCAAATTATGGAATGATGTTTGTGACGAGGTGCGCCTGGCACCAACACTGTTATCTTTTCGGCGCCAGGTCAAGACTTTCCTCTTCTCCCAGGCATTTTAGCATGTGTTTTTAAATTGTTTTTTGTGTTTTAAAATTTGTATATTTGTTTTTATTGTTTTTAATTGCTGTAAACCGCCCAGAGAGCTTCAGCTATGGGGCGGTATATAAATGTAATAAATAAACAGAAGAATGTGAAGTCATCTTTACCAGAATGAAACCAATTTGCCAGTCTTTCTTGTCTACTTGGGGATTGTTGTCCTCCATGCTGGCCTCACGTTTGTATCTACGCAGTGGGTGGCGCTGTACATGATGGGCCAAGCTCCTATAGCTGCGCTTCCGCAAGGATCGGGCCTTCCAGTTGCTCTGCTCCATGGACATGTTATATTTGTACAGCTCCATCAGTGTCCGGCGGGTGATGCGATCCAGGTCTTCCAGCTCCTTCTGAAGAGCACTGTACCTAAAAGATGGAAGAATGGGCTTGTAGGGTCAGTGTCTTTACACTTACCTACAGGGATGCAATACACCAAAGGTGGACAGAAGATACATTATGGTCCACCAGTGGACCAATGGCTAATTAATGGTGGTTCACCTATTGCTAGGATTTTTGCAAGGAAGGCTGGAGCACGTAGACTGCCCCCTTGATCTACTCCAGTATGGAACATATTTCAAAGCAAGAGTACATGCTCAGGAGGATTACATTACACAGATTAGTTGTCCCTTAACTATCAATGAATACTGATTATTAACTCTTCCTTTATAAATCTAATGCTGTAAACACACTAGTCACCAGATCAAAGCTTTTCCATTAGCCATACCTGGAGGGAGAATGGATTATTTGCTGATCAGTTATGAAATCTCTTTGAAGCTGAATTAAAAAAATAAAAAAGCACTAGAGCTGCTTCCACCAGGTTTTACAGAAAAAAGGCGTGGGGTTTGACTAACGTCGTGTGCCCGTTTTCAGAAGAGAGAGGTAGAGATGCTCTGGAACCAGCAGAACAGTGAGTGTGTCTCTACCCTAAAACACTGATAGACCACTCAGGTTCTAGGGCAGAGGAGATAGACCATGCAAGGCTGAAGGCAGCCCAGCCCTCCAATATTGTACATCGTCAGGCTTACCTGTAGGGATTGAGGGTGCACAGTGTGACAGCAGGGAATGTAAGCCTATCAGAGTTGAAGTTCAAGTTCAAGCTGACAGGATAGCTGAAGTATTCTCTGTAGATAATTCCAAACTGCCAGTACATGAGGCCAAAGGTAAGAAAGAAGAGTACCGACCAGAAGGCAGTCTTCATCTTGTTCTTCTTAGAGCAAACCAGCCGGATGGCCCCATGGATGGTTGTGTTGTTACAAAAGAACTGGAAAAGCTCCTGGAAGGAACTGAAGAACTCAATAAGACCTTCACTCTCATCCCTTTTCTCCTCTTCTATCTCTGCTGCCTTCATTTTCTGTTGCTTTGCCTCCATCTTGAGCTGTTCCACCCGCTTGCCTTCAGTCTGATTTTCAAACTTCATGGTTACAATTAGAGCTGAAAGGAACAGTCACACAAACCAAAAATTCATCACCTCTAATTTCACTGTTCAACTTTTCAAAATGAAATTCTGAATTTGAAATGTAAACTCACATTTTGAGTGTGAAAGTTTACTTCAACGTTTGAAACTGGACTGCCATGCAGCCGGTTCTATGTACAGTATGCTGAATCAGAGATAACATAAATCACGCTGAGTTCAATGGGATTGGCTTCTAAGAAAGTCTGCATAGTATTGCAGTCATAGACTTCTTAGTATCTCTTGATTGTTTTGATGGTGGCAGAAATCAAATATGACATTTCAAAAGCTATAAAATACTGCCAGATACTGAGAACAGTCTTGTAGCACTTTGAAGACTAACATTCAATATGACATAAGCTTTCATGAACTAGACTCCATTTCATTATATGCACTTTATATTCATACGGCTACACCTTAATGTCAGATGTTAGTACTATTCCATGTCAACCATCGAATTCAGTCAAATAATAAGATTTATTCTTCTTACCGTACTTAAAACCTAAGCACTGTACAAAATATTAAATGCTGCTACTTGCTAACTGCCAAGTACTGTTACATATGAAAAAAATTAATCAAATGTCAGCTGTCAACACCTTTATGTGTCAAATATAAAATATTTATTCCAGTTCTTGGTATGACATTGATATTTTCTTTCAATATTTGTTACATAATTTCAAATATCATCAGATGTAAAATGCAGATATCAAATAGTCAGTATGTGCCAAGATATCCAGTGAATATTGAGCATCAAGGACAACAATTTTTGATTGTATTATTTAGTATTATTTTGTTATTCATTGTATTTTTATGCTATTTTATGTTCACCGCCCAGAGAGCTATTGCTAGTCGGGCGGTATATAAATTTAATAAATAAATAAATAAATAAATAAACAAACAATTTTAGGGTTTCATTTTAGCTCTAGTTACACTTTTCCACATGATCTTCCATATCCCCTCCCCGCAAAAAAATCCCTCCATATAGAAAACTATAATGTAAGAGAGAAGAGTTCTAGGGATATACTTCTTGAACCAAAGTGACTGCTTCGGTCTGATTGAGTAGTCAGCATGATTGTCAGCCTTCTCCTATGCACATTACTTCTGTTGGTGCTCACTGGGACTTATTCCCAGGTAAGTGTGCATAGTATTGTGTAGTCTAGCCTGTTGCTCCCTGATAGGTTGAGAATGGATTTTGGTTCTGCAAGGTCATGACACTGAAGCACATTCCTTTCCGTTTCTCCTGTCACATTCATTGCGCAATTAATCACTTCTCAGAGCTTGTTTGCAAGTTAGGCTCAGGAATATAGTAATGTTTGGTTTCAGTGTGATGTGTCATTTGCACTAACAGATGTCTCCAGTACTGGGAGCAGCATGTCTGTATATATCAGTTGTTGGGAATCACAAATAAGGAAAGTGTGATTGCACTTATGTTCTGCTCGCCGGCTTCTCATAGGCATCTGATCTGTGAGATCAAGATTCTGGACTAGATGGGCCTTTAGCCTGAACCAGCAGGCTCTTATGTTCTTCAATGCACATAGAAGTATATTTTGTGCCTCATATTTGGTCATACAAAACCTACCTTTTCCACGAAGTCTTTGGCTCAGGCCCTTAGTCCTAATCTCCAACTAAAACAAAAGTAAAAGTAACTGCTCAAATTTGCTCATATGCATCCCTTTGTGAACTGCCTCTCTCATTCCCCCGTCTCTCGTTTGTCTCATCCACTGCTGAAATGCAGATTGTAGGTTACTTGGGGATGCGGACCTGTCTTTTTTGCTTATATTCCTCTGCTTACTTATGTTAAGCAGAGGTGTCCAACTGTTTTTTCATACTTGCTAAAATTGTGGCAAATGTGCTAACATTTTCACCGCATGACAAAAATGTTTTTTTAACTGTGCTTTTGAGGGTAGAATACACAATGTTTTGAATTTATTGATAGGATTAGTGAGAGATCTGACACATCTTTTCGTGAAGCAGTGCAGGGAAATCAGGCATAAAATCAGTTAAACTACATCTCAACTCCGCCTCCAAATTTTCATCCAATACCTGTGATGTACATTTTGATTTTACCATTTTTATCACAGAAAAAGTTGATTCATGGAGCCATGTTGCACCAAAAAATGAAAATGAAAATAGTTTTGGAATAACTGTATTTAGAGCCACAAACTCATTTTGATTTAAAATACAAGTCCACATTGTAACAATTGAGTCATCTTTCAAATGTTGTGTGCTTTGAAGTAAAATCCCATCCTTCTTGAAAAGGTGCCTCTCCATAGAAAGAAGCCTCACAAGCTCTTGAGAGAGTTGAGAATTGTAAATGCCAAGATGAAAGACCGGAGGGTGGATACTTTTCTGAACTGGTACATGTATAAAAGAATTTTATTTAAATATTTATTTTTAAAAATGGGTAGTAGAAATAAAGCACTAATTTGCCACAGATCAATAGCCATTTTGCCACAGGTGGCGACTATATTGGACATCAAGGTGTTAGAACCAAATCAGATGTGACTTTTATCCCATAGTTTGGTGTGTCATAGCTGTGTTTTAATTTCACAAATAGTTGGCATGAGGGCCAGTGGGAGCTACAAATTAGAAAACTATGTCATAAAAGTCATAGTTAGTTTGAGCATCATGTAAAGCACCATGTAAAACATCATATACACTGATGTGTAATCAACCAATTGACCCAACAGCAGACTAAATAGGAAATGTCCATATTGGCCAATATTTTGGTAAGGAAATTTTTCTTTTAAAAGGCTACCATAAGAAAAGAGATAGCACCCATTCACAACAAAGTGAAAAATCAAGCTCTGCAATATATTACTCTCTTTACCTGACACATTTGTGTATATGGCTGTAACTATTCCAGATGCCTTCAGAGTGAGAGTCTGTAACTGGCAGAAGGCTGGCCCTCCCTGGGTGTGAGATGGAGGAGAGTAGATGTGCCCCATGTGAAAGATATTGAGTGGGTCTGACTGTTCCCAATTCTCTCAGAGGCATACTGGGATAACTGGTTCAAGTAGGTTTTGTTGGTGGGCTCCTGTTGGGTCTATATCAGGTGTCTAGGAGGAGTCTTAGTAAGGAGGAACATGGGTGATGCCACCAGGGCTGTGGAGTCGGTACACCAAACCTTCGACTCCGACTCCAACTTTTTTTCTACTGTCCAACTCCGACTGAGACTCCACCCAAAATTGCTTCCAACTCCACAGCCCTGGAAAGGGCTGTAAATGTATTTTTAAATTGGAAGCTCTCATAGGAGCATTTTCATCGCTGCCTGAATATGCGCTGATCTTGGCATCACACCATTTGTCTTCATCTGGGTCCTGTGTCATACACTGACACACAAAATGTTTTCCATCTTGAGTTATGGTGAAATGCTCAACTACAGCTGACTTCATGGGAAGCTTCTTTGACATTGTGAATTTTTTTTTTTTAATTGTCAATCAAAATTTATTTTGAAGCTGGAGTCGGTACATTTCTACCGACTCCGACTCCAACTTCACCCAAAATTGCTTCCGACTCCGACTCCACGACTCCGACTCCATAGCCCTGGATGCCACCCCAATTTCAGTGATCACAGGTAAAAAGAAGTATAGCCGTGGGGAGATGGTGAACTACCATATAAGACAAGAGCAAGGCTATCTACGCTTGTTCCTTACTCCCACTCCTTTCATGGATGGGTTCCTCATTGCTCACCTGCTGTGCCCACTGGCCTGTGTGTGTTGTTTCATGCCAGATCGGTACACAATAAGACCACACTCATCCATGATTTGATCGTGGATGAAGGTGCCGATTTGGTATGCATTACTGAGACCTGGGTGGGTGAGCCAGGAGTTGATCTGACCCAGCTTTGCCCACCTGGATACTTGGTGCAACATCAGCACAGGCTGCAGTGACAAGCAGGAGGAGTTGCTGTGGTCTACAGAACTTCCATCTCTGTCACCAGGAAACCACTTTGTCTTGGAGCTGGCTGTGAGGGCAGTAAACTAGGGTTGCTGCTGGTATACCGTCCACCCTGCTACCCGGCAGCTTCTCTGACTGGGCTGGCAGAGGCCATCTTGGCTGTGGTATTGGAGGAGCCCAGAACGATAGTGCTGGGTGATTTCAATTTACATGCTGAGGCTGCCTCTAGTGTTCCAACTTGGGACTTCATGGCCTCCATGATGACCATGGGGCTGTCTCAAATTGTCACTGGCCCGATGCATAGGGCAGGGCACACCCTCGATTTTGGCTCCAGATAGAGGAAGGGGTGGTCTGGAGATGCAGGGGTGGATGTCACCCCATTGTCATGGTCAGATCACTTCCTGGTGAAGTTTAGACTTATGGCTCCAATCCTCCCCTGCAGAGGTGGTGGACAGATTAAGATGGTTCGCCCCCGGAGCCTAATGGAATCCATAGGATTCCTGAATGCCCTGGGGGAGTTCCCAGTAGATAGAGCAGGTGACCCTGTTGAAGCCCTTGTCACGCTGTGGAACAGCGAGGTGCGTTGGGCTCTTGACATGGTTGCTTCCAAGCACCCTCTCTGGCATTGTGGAGCCCAGCTTGCACCTTGGTACACCAGTGAGCTAAGGGCAATGAAACAGGCTGGAAGACAGCTAGAGCGCAAGTGGCAAAAGATGTGTTGTGAGGCTGATCGGGCATGAGTAAAACATCATAACTTTGCCTACTGTGTGTGGCGGTGAGGGCGGTGAAGAAGTCCCACTCTCTGCCTCCATCGCATCCTCAAGTAGCTGTTCAGTGGAGCTTTTCCATATTGTCAGGGGTCTGTTGACATCAACTCCAAGAAAAGGAGTTTTAGACCCTTCAGAGGTCCACTGTGCATTGTTTGCAAGGCACTTTGAGGGTAAAATTGCTCGCCTCGGTAGCAATCTTGATGACCCATCCACATCTACTGTAGTCCCCTGTGAGGTGTCCAGTGCAACGTCTGCTGCAACTTCTTGGGAACGGTTTCAGTTGATGCGTCCTGATGACGTAGACAAGGTGCTTGCGATGATACAGCCAGCAACATGTCCTCTTGACTCTTGCCCTTCTTGGCTTATTAAAGCTTGCCAAGGGGGTTTGACTGAGTGGATCCAGGGTGTGGTCAATGCATCGTTGTGGGAGGGAGTAGCTCCAACCACCCTGAAAGAGATGGTGATCTGACCGCTCCTGAAAAAGTCCATCCTGGATCCACTGGTTTGCAACAATTACCGACTGGTCACAAATACCCCCTTCTTAGGGAAGATGATTGAGAGGGTTGTGGTGCAGCAATTACAAGTACTCTTGGATGAAACAGATTATCTTTACCCATTCCAGTCTGGGTTCAGGCCTGGTTATGGGACTGAATCAGCCTTGGTCACCCTGATGGATGACCTTTATCGAGTGAAGGACAGGGGGAGTGTGACCCTGTTACTCTTACTTGATCTCTCAGCAGCTTTTGATACCGTTGACTATGGTATCCTTCTGGGCCGACTTGGTAAGATGGGCATTGGAGGCACTGTTTTACAGTGGTTCTGATCCTATCTCCAAGGTCGTTTTCAGAGAATAGTATTGGGTGATAGGCTTTCGGCTCCCTGGCAGTTGTGCTGTGGGGTGCTGCAGGGTACCATCTTGTCCCCTATGCTCTTTAACATCTATATGGACATCAGGAGATTTGGGGCAAGGTGTTAGTTGTAAGCTGGCGATACCCAGCTCTATTTCTCTGTAACATCTGAATTGGGAGAGGTCGTGCAAGCCTTGGACTACTGCCTGGACTCGGTGGTGGGTTGGATGAGGGCCAATAAACTGAGTCTGAATCCTAGCAAGATGGAGAAGCTGTGGGTTGGTGGTTCCCGAGTTCAGATAATTGGTCAGTTGCCTGTTTTGGATGGGGTCGTACTCCCTCTGAAAGAGCAGGTCCATAGTCTAGGAGTGCTCCTGGATCCATCTTTGTCGCTAGAGGCCCAGGTGACCTCAGTGGCTAGGAGTGCCTTTTACCAGCTTCGGCTGATAAGACAGCTGCAGCCATTTCTGGACCAGGATAGCCTGACAACTGTTGTCCATGCACTGGTCATCTCCAGGCTGGATTACTGTAATGTACTCTGTGTGGGGCTGCCCTTGAGGTTGGTCTGGAAGCTGCAGCTGGTGCAAAATGTGGCAGCGAGACTGCTCATTGGGGCAGGGTATCGCCAACATGTCACCCCGCTGCTGAAAGAATTGCACTGGCTGCCCATTTGCTACAGGGATAAGTTCAAGGTTCTAGTTTTGGTGTATAAAGCCCTATACAGGTTGGGACCATGATACCTGAAAGACCTTCTTATCCCTTATATACCCAGTTGATCACTGTGCTCTGCAGGTGAGACCCTCCTGCAGATACTGTCTTATCAGGAGGTCCATTCTGCAAAACATAGGAAATGGACCTTTAGTGTGGTGGTACCTACCCTGTGGAATTCTCTCCCTTTAAATATTAGACAGGCGCCATCTCTGTTATCTTCTCGGTGCCTACTGAAGACCTTCTTCTTTCGACAAACCTTTTAAGTTGAGACCTTTTCCCAGTCTGCGTCTGTGTTGGAATTGCTTTTTAATATCTTTTTAAACCTTCTTTTTTAAAAAAACATGTTTTAAAATCTTTTTTAAAGATGTTTTTAAACCTTTTAAAAAAGTTTTTAAAGATGTTTTGTTTTAATATATTTTAAAGTATGTTTTTGTGACATTTTAAAGTGTTTTTAGTGCTTTTGTTTGCCGCCCTGGGCTCCTACTGGGAGGAAGGGCGGGATATAAATGAAATAATAAATAAATAAATAAATAAATTTGAAATGCTGATCCCAAAGTATTGCCTTGAAGTGCCACAATAAAATGAGTGCCACTTCAGATTACCTGTGAAAGTGCTTATGGTTACCTAATAAAGTATAAGGGCAGACACAGAAACTGTCCCAGCTTTGTCACTTCCTTCACACTGATTTACACCAGTCATTTATTCATCATTCTGTAGCCTAACCTCTTAGTTTAGCCTGTGCCTAGCAGCAATTTTTTAAACTGATGTTTTCCTTTAATATTACAATAAACTGGTTTGAGAGGTTGCTTATTTCTGAAAAGCAGAATATAAAAGTCTGAAATATAACTAATATATTTATTAGTTGGGTAACTTACAGAGGTAAAACTCAGAAAGTATGATCCAGCCTGAATTAGGTAGGTGCTATTAAAAGGGAGAAATATAAGCATGTATGTCGCACTACCATGAGACTTATAAAAGTGCAAAATTGGAGACTTATTTATTTATCCTCCCTCTGCTTTTCCTCACAGACTCCTGTCCAGTGCCTCTTCAAATGCACAGGTCTAATCCCCAGGACCAAAACCTCCATGCAAGACATGTTAGTTTCCCTCACAAAACCATTAAAACGCTAGAAAGGAAAATTCAACCTAAGTAAAAATATAAGTGATTTTAAAAGGTGACTGCTCCTAAATCAGGTAAACCCAGCATCCTTACTTTGGGGGGGAGGGGCGGAATAAGAGCTAACCAAAATTACAGAATGATAAAGATGCTAGATCAGTAAATGTTTAGAAGAATTTCTATTACACTCTACTTGTAATAATATAGTCCCATCAACATGCTCTAAAGTAGCATTTGCCAACTTGGTGTCCTCCTAAGATGGCTGGAGCTGATGGGAGTTTTGGTCCAGAATATTTGGAGGGCACCATGTTGGCAAAGGCTTCTCTAAAGGGTCAAAGAAAATGTGATGGAGACATCTATGTTGTTCATTCACGTGGCTGTCCTCTTCATGTGAAGAGTGAACATAAAAAAGAAGAGCATAACAATCGCTTGCTGGATCACGCCAATGGCCCATCTAATCCAGCATCCTCTTCACACAGTGGCCAACTACTTGCCTATGGGAAGCCTGCAAGCAGGACCTGAGTGCAAGAGTGCTCTTCCGTCCTGTGCTTTCCAACATACTGCCTCTGCCTGTGGAGGGAGAGCATAGCCATTATGGCAAGTAGCCTCTGATAGCCATGGTGTGTGCCTTATTTTAACATGAGATGGTGGGTGTGCATAGAAAATCCAACCCCCCCTCCTAATTCTGTCTTACCTTGCCTGTGGTGCGGACGTCAAGCACTTTGTCTGCCAGCTGGGCTCACATCCCATAAATGAGACAAGCTGGCAAAGAAGTGTCTGCAACAATGGAGTGCAGGGAGATGGGGAGGGAGGATTCAGCTCTGCTCAGACACCCAACCCTTTTGGTACTAAAATTAGACCCCTCCCCCTGGCCTGGATACATTAACAGGGTAGACCTGTGAACAATAAATATTCTTTGGTCCTCAAAAAGAAGCAAAAAGAGACCGTTCCCTGAGGAGTAATGGGGCTCAAGAAGGTGAGGAGAACTACAGCAATAAAGAAGTGGGCAGAGGAATCTCCTCCCAAAGCTGCTGTTCCCTTGAAGGACCTGCTGCTGGGTTGTGTATTTTGTTTTAATTTTATTTATTCCTATTTTACATATAAGAAATACGCTACAAACCAGTAACTTTATCCCCCCTTTCCCCATCCCCCCAACATATAACTCTTTCTTTCTCTTTTTTTTGCAGATACTACAGATGAGATCTTCAAGCATCAAGATAGCCACAGTAATCTAAATGGAGAAGGTACTAGTCCAGTTCCTGAATCTGATGTAGATGCGAACACAAAAGGCCACCATTCTGCTTC
The DNA here is from genome assembly GCF_030035675.1 of Rhineura floridana. Classification (NCBI taxonomy): domain Eukaryota; kingdom Metazoa; phylum Chordata; class Lepidosauria; order Squamata; family Rhineuridae; genus Rhineura; species Rhineura floridana. The sequence goes on from NC_084480.1 coordinate 149,958,574, forward strand.
AAGAGTCTTTTTCTTTTTCCCTTCCACCAGTTTTATTTTATGTGTCAGTTTCTATAAAAAGACTATTTCCAAGATTTCCAAGAGCTTTGGGTGCCATTTTTGTACAGTCAAACTGTCCAATGTTTTCCAGTATCTAGCAATCACCAGTCTGGCTGCTGCCAGCAAGAATCCAATAAATTAGTTTTTTTATATTTCAAGTCCAATTTTTTCCCCATGAAAATGTTCGGTAAGGCTAAATCTGGGGTGAAATGACATCGTTGTTTTGTCAGTTTCTGCATCTCCACCCACACCTCCTTCCAAAACCCTTTGATCTTACAACATTCCCACCACAAATGCAGCCTTGCCAACACTTTTGGGAACTTGATTTAAAAACTTGTGCTATATATAAAGGAGTTAAGTACCACTTTATAACTTTCAAGGTGATTTCTCTGTGGGAGGTTGATACAGATCTATATGGGAACTTTGCCCACATACATTTCCATTCCTCTTCTTCAATCTGACAGTTCAAATCTGATTCCCACATCGATTTTAAAGTGAAATTGGGCCCCATATCTTTCCCTACCAGGAATCTATATAGTTTTGAGATCATATCCTTGCCCACTCCCTCTGTATTTAATAGCAACTTCTCCCCTTCTGTCAACTGTCTGGTTCCCTGATTTATGACATGGTTCTTCCTAATAAATGAGCTTAATTGATACCAGGAAATGCTGCTGGGGTTTTAGGGTTCACAGGTTGAGTCTAATGTGTAGCCTGGCTCCAATAATAAATCAAAGCCACTTCTACAATCTGCTCTAGTTTTCCCATTGAAAATGTGTACCTCAGATGACACTCTCACTGCAGCAAGACATGCGCTGCAAAAAAATGTTTTTAAAATGAATCCAGTAACTCTAGTAATTTAAAATCTTAGAAGATTTAGGGGTCAGAGTAAACCCCAAACTGGGCAAACTATGTGCCACTGGGGGTTGGGGGGACTGAAACAGAGAGGCATTCTGTACTTGTGTGCTTTGTATAATCACTTCACAGAAGGGAGGGCAAGAAGCTGTGCCCTGGGGAGAGTGGCCTGGCTGCTGACAGTCTGCTACTTCAGCATCTCAGTGGAAACAGGATGAAGGAAATCAGTCTCGAAAAGGGGGCAGGCAGCACACTCACACAAGGCAGTTTGCTCAAAATACACATGCAAGTTTTGTGCTGCATCCACACCGCATTGTCTTTATCAAAATGCTCCATAATGTCTCATTTAATCTGGATTTATTGTTTCTCCTGAAAATCCAACCATGGAAATGGCAAATCTAGATTAAATAGGGAGGGCATATTGTTGTTATGTGCCTTCAAGTAGATTATGACTTATGGCGGCCCTATGAATCAGCAACCTCCAAGAGCATCTGTCATGAACCACCCTGCTCAGATCTTGTAAGTTCAGGTCTGTGGCTTCCTTGATGGAATCGATCCATCTCTTGTTTGGCCTTCCTCTTTTTTTACTCCTGTTTTTCCCAGCATTATGGTCTTTTCTAGTGAATCATGTCTTCTCGTTATGCGTCCAAAGTATGATAACCTCAGTTTCATCATTTTAGCTTCTAGTGATAGTTCTGGTTTAATTTGTTCTAACATCCAATTATTTGTCTTCTTCGCAGCCCATGGTATCCGCAAAGCTCTCCTCCAACACCACATTTCAAATGCGGTGATTTTTCTCTTATCTGCTTTTTTCACTGTCCAACTTTCACATCCATACATAGAGATTGGGAATACCATGGTCTGAATGGTCCTTAGTGTTCAGCGATACATCTTTGCATTTGAGGTCCTTTTCTAGTTCTCTCACAGCTGCCCTCCCCAGTCCTAGCCGCCTTCTGATTTCCTGACTCTTGTCTCCATTTGGGTTAATGACTGTGCCAAGGTATTGATAGTTCTTGACAAGTTCAGTGGCCTCATTGTCAACTTTAAAGTTACATAAATCTTCTATTGTCATTACTTTAGTCTTTTTGATGTCCAGCTGTAGTCCTGCTTTTGAGCTTTCTTCTTTAACTTTCATCAGCATTCGTTTCAAATCATTACTGGTTTCTGCTAAGAGTATGGTATCATCTGCATATATGAAATTATTGATATTTCTCCCTCCAATTTTCACACCTCCTTCATCTGGGTCCAATCCCGCTTTTCGTATGATATGTTATGCATATAGATTAAATAAATAGGGTGATAAAATACACCCCTGTCTCACACCCTTTTCTATTGGGAACCAGTCGGTTTCTCCATATTCTGTCCTTACAATAGCCTCTTGTGCAGAGTATGGGTTGTGCATCAGGACAATCAGATGCTGTGGCACCCCCATTTCATTTAAAGCATTCCATAGCTTTTCATGATCTGTACAATCAAAGGCTCTGCTGTAATCTATAACGCACAGGGTGATTTCCTTCTGAAATTCTTTGGTCCGTTCCATTATCCAGCGTAAGTGGATCTCTGATGGGGACAGCAGGGCAACCCCATTCTTTAATCCCAGGGTGGGAATATGGGCGCTTCCATGAGGCAGTTTATTGTGAACTCAGTGCTGATGCTCATGCGTGCAAGTTTTTTGCAGCATCTACACATTGTCCACATCAAACTGCTGGGGGGGGGCATATGGGATAGCAATTTGACGATGTGGACAATGTGTAGATGCTGCAAAAAACTTGCACGCATGAGCATCAGCACTGAGTCCACAATAAACTGCCTCGTGGAAGCGCCCATATTCTCACCCTGGGATTAAAGTATGGGGTTGCCCTGCTGTCCCCATCAGAGATCCACTTACAGAATGATGCCTTTTTTCATTGGCCCTGCTGTGCCTTTAGAAAAACAGCCTGACATGCCAAAACTTAGCCCGTGAAGCACATGGGGATAAGAGAGAAGAGAAAATTAACCTCCTATGGAGAAGCTGTAGCCAGTAAGAACAGAGCAACAATCTGGCAATCCTGTTCACTTATAGATTTGGAAAGGCTGCAGAATTTGTTACTCAAGTGGAAAATAACTGACTCTACCCCCTGCACTTACCTACATGTATCCCCTGTCTTTTCCAGCAGTCCCTCTTGTGCCCCAGCTGCACAGTCTCCACCTCCCCATGCTGCACCTCAGAAGGAGTTGATTAAAAGTAGAATTAGAGTCAAGAGAGGGAGATCACCAACCTCATGCATTTTGCCTTGCGTGATGCTCCTATCCTGATGTCTTTTCCCAGGAGGCTGCTCTCCCAGCAGCTGGGGTCTCCCCTCCTGAGGAGAGATCTCTCCTGGTCTCTTTTTGCCTGATCTCAGAAGGCTGGCTCTGCCTTGCTGGCAGCTCCCTTTTCCTGATAGTTGGGATTAAACTGGTTCCTTTCCAGATCAATCTAGCGACTTGTCTGGCTCCAGCCCTCCCTGTTTCTCCCCGCCCATGTGAGGGGCTGGGATGAAAGAAAAGTTGCAGCAGCAGCAACGTCTCAATTCACTGGACAATAGTCAAGAGAAGAAAAGGGTGGGAAAGAAAGAGGAGGTGGTGATATCAGAAGAGAAAAAGCAGGCAATGACTCCACTGCAGGACATTTTAATTTTTTTTACAGGGTTTTGTTACTGAATTATTATACGTCATTGAATAATAATTACTAGCGTTATACTTTAATTTCTCATTGTGCAGCCCCTTTTGGTGCATTGCTTGCTCCATCCCATGCTCACTGATCTCATATGCCTCAGTTTCTCCGGTGTCTGGCTGCACTGGCTTGTTGTGACAGAACAACTGGCTTTGTGATGGGTGGCTATTTAATGAACACTCTTTCTGATTTGTCTGCAGGGAGGTTAAAGCAAGTTATCCAGCACTTTCCAGTGCATTTTCTCAACATTTTTCTTACTGCAAAAAGTCCAGCCTTTTTGAGGAAGTGGGTTTGTAGCGCAAGAGCTCTTAATCAGCTATAACGTGCAACTGGAATTTGCCTGTATGTGATTGAATCTCACCTGAAAATAGTGACAGGAAGCGCCTTAGCTTTTCAGTTAGCTCATTCAATTCAGCTTTTTTAAAAAAAAGTCTAATAATTGTTGGCTGTTGTGTAATTGTTCATTACAATCATACAAAAATGAGGAGGAGGGGGACTAAGAAATAAGCTAGTGGGGTTGGGGAAGGTGTACAAAGACCAAAGCAGCCCTGCCGATGTGTAACAGCCATTATACTTTTACATTCATCCACAAATTTGTTGTACAGTAAATGGGGAAAGCCCTTGTCAAAGCAGTACAGATTTCAATGCAGAATCACTGCAGATGGGTGCCATCTCTCTACCCCGCCCAACACACTGATTTGTAATTGATCTGAAAAACCTAGATTAATTAACTGGATGCCCACTGAACAATGGGTAGAGGCGGGAGACAGGGTGAACATAATTCATGTTGCAAGGAGTTCCCTTGTGCTAGAGGTCTTTCTGCCCTGGCGTATAGTGATAGAATAGCGCATCAGGGCTTGGAGGAGTCCACACTGTCCTTATTAGAGTGGCCACCAATCTGAATTTATTTCAGATTCAAAGCAGATGTTGGAAGGTCTAGAGTCCATAATTAATCTGAAGGGGGCAGTCCCTTCAAATCTGGCTAACCGATTGGATATTTTTGGAGTTGGGCACAGGGACAGCTTTTCCATTAGGCAGAGTGAGACGACTTCTTCAACTGGCAGATGTTGGGCAGGGGAGGGAGGGATAGTGAGGTGTTGGAAGGCAGAACAGTGTGTACCTTCTTGTCTGTCCTGTGCTCACCTTGCTACCCTGACAGTGTTAAAATAGGTTAGAACTGTCAGTCTGGTTGGCTTCTGTATGTAGAATTAGGCAGAGCTTGGAAAAGTTACTTTTTTGAACTACAGCTCCCATCAGCCTAATCCAGTGGCCATGTTGCCTAGGGCTGATGGGAGTTGTAGTTCAAAAAAGTAACTTTTCCAAGCTCTGGAATTAGGGAGGTGTGTGTGTGATGACATTTTGTCTTTTGCTTCAGGCAGCAAAATGGCTTGGGCTGGCCCTGGGTGCGTGGCAATACTAAGTAAGAGGATCTCACATTAATTAATTAAAGCTTTTTGTGTTCCCTTGAAACTAAGCCTATTCTTCAGCTCATTCCAGACCCCCCCCCCACTAAAACAATTTGGTACAAGTTAAAGGGTTAAATCCAGTGAAGTCATTGCAGAAGTGGAATGACGTGGGGCTTCCCCTCTCTCGTCTCTCCATGCACCCCCCGCATCTGGTTGGAAAACTCACAGAGCAGATTTTGGGGTGTGTGGGAAGTGCATGGGTAGGGAGAGGGAGGAGAAATTTCATTGCTCAAGTGGAAGTCATTTTGGACATGCAGTGTCTTTGATGGGTACAACCCAATATGTATGTTTATTGCTTGATAGGTATGTGTTTGTCTTTTAAAACAGTATCAGTGGAATCCCTCATAGGAGACCCCCTCTCTCATGAAAACATTCCCTCTGCTTTTCTACACAAGCAATATTGTGGGGTGAGGAGGAAGGGGAAAAAAACTCAGCTTCTGGTTCCAAAAATGTCTGCGTCACCTCCAAAACGAGCAGACTTTTTCACACCCCCAGGCCACCAGGACTCCTCAGCTGCCCTGTATTTCTTGCTAATACTGATGCAGACCAAAACAAAAAGTCTGAACGGTGCCCTGTGTGCTCTGAACCACTAGGATGTGTCTATTTATTTGCTAGTTCCTCACAGAGATAGATATCTAAGGCAGAAACAGATCACCTCTCTAGCCCAAAGAGACTATTGCATATTGCTTCCTTGTAAGACCAGCCCTGCCTGGTGCTTCTTATCCATTTTCATTAAAAGCTGAGGCATGCACACAAAATGTGAGGGGAGCTGAGTTTGCCAGCTGCAGGAGGATAAAATGATATGATCACCTGGCAGCCTTTTAAAATTAGAGAAAGATATTGGCAGACGCTATTCGTGCGCTTAGTGAATTTGGTGGTGCTTTTGGAGTTCCAGAACTATGGGGGGGGGGATGAAGAGAATAGTGAGCGACTCCATTTCCACAGCTGCGGGAACTGCATCTCCGTGCCTGCCACGGTGCCACCTCATAATTAACTTATATCCATATCATTTATTTATTTATTTATTAAATTTCTTAGTCACCCATCTGACTGGTTCTCCACCAGTACAGACAAAGTCTGAGGGATCACAGAGCCCAGGCCTGTCCTAAATTTATTTCTGGTATCTGTATGGATTGGAGGGAACCAGCACCAAATGAAGGATGCTGAGGACCTCAAAAAAGGGCTACTTAGGGCTCATCCAGACGACTGTAAAATGTGTGACATGATCGCTTTGTGTTTTCATTATTTTTCGGCTGTCCGTATGACGCCGCACGCTTTTGCGCATTTTTGTGCGGTTAAATCTGCTCCTGCAATACCGCAAATCATGCGATTTGCTTTTTTAAACCGGGAATCATCCGCTGTACCTTCAGGCGCTCGGATGCAATACCGCAGACTTTACAGCTGTGGGCGTTTGATGGGTGGTTCTTGGGCGGTTCCCCATATCCCTTCCCTCATTCTCAGCCAATCACGTATTTCCACTGTTGCGCATGTGCACAAATATCTGGGGAAAGCCCGGGAAAAAGGAACCTATCAGAGCAATGGTGTGGTCTTGGGGGGGGGGGGCTGCAACTTCTACTGCGCAAATGCAAAAAAGCGCATTTGCGCAGAAGCAGCAACAGCGGTTAATTTTAAGCCAGCCTGCAAACTGGGCAGCCGCTCAGGGTGAGATCTGCAATTGTGGTTGTTTGGAAACTTTTTCAAGGGAGAAAATATTTATCTTTGCCTAACCTCCACCTCCCACCCCTCACCCCCACATCAAATGCCCTTCTTGAACGTATTGGTTTTTGCTTCCAGGCATCCAGAGTCGAGGGAGATGGGGGGAGAAGAGAAATAGAGGCTTTCCTCTTGGATTACTCATGCACCCTTAGACAATTTCGCTTTCCTGCCTGCAAGCTACTCTCTTTGAGTCTTGTCAATTTCAACCACAGCCTGCAGGTTCTCCGCAGCCCAGCTGAGCTGTTGCATACAGTAGCTTTTGTGAAATATGGCAAATACAAGCAAAAAACCCACAGGAATTATTGGCATATAAGTGGTTTGCTAGAGCGTCTCAGCCACCCGCAACCATAAAGACTGGTGGTCTACCTTCCTAGACATGACACATCGTTACTTGCTGTTCTGGAGAAATAAGTGGAATTGCAATCATGTGTATCTCCAGAAACGTTAAAGGTAGAAAAGCATACAGCCGGTTTTGCAAAATATTGCAAATACAAACAAACAAAAATACAGGAATTGCATGTTTCTTTTATCAGAGGGAACACCACAAAGCCTGTGCTGGTTGCTTCAGCACAGATTGACACAGCAGCGCGTGGGGCTTTTTGCCTGCATTCCCTGCCTGAGCCAAGAGCAGCCACCCGTGGGGGGGGGGCTGTTTGCTTCCCTCAGGGGCAGCATTCCTGCCGCCGAACTGCATAATGGTCCAGGGCTGAACCCTGCAGTGAATGAGCCCAAGGGTTATGGGGAGATTTGCCCAGAGATTACAAGCGCTGATACCTTGCACTGCCCACAATCCCCCTGGATGGTCAGGGGCACCTGGAGACACCCCCCCTGGCCGGCACTGCTCCAGAGTGGTGAGCGACAAGGAACTCCATTACAGCCACTACTACCAAACCATCAGGAAATTCAAACTTTTGCGCTCATATGTTCAAGTGCATGCGCCTTGTGCTTTGTTGCAAAGGGGGAGAGGAGCATACGTCATATTTTTGCGGACCAATTGGCTCATGGGGGGAGTGTTATGGGCGGAGCTGGGAAAAAGTGAGAAGAAGTACGGGTCCTCTTGCTGCGTGTGTGGGCCCCAAAAAAGCAGGTTTTTTTATTGGGAAAGAGCGAACAAACAGGCAAAGTGAGGACTGTCAGATGACAAACCGGGTATGGAAAACATGGATTATCCCGCTCCGTTTGGATGAGCCCTCAGATGAGACACAGAACAATCCAGGAATGACCCAATTCTGTTGTCTATGTTTTAAGCTTATTCAGTTCTAGAAACTGCTTAAAGGAAAGTTTCAAAACCAGGAAGTTTGCTCCTTACAATGGTCACATCCACACCATACATTTAAAGAATGTTTATACCACTTGAGCAGTCATATTGTTCCCCAAAGACTCCTGGGAACTGTCATTTTTCAAGGGTGCTGAGAGTTATCAGGAGACCCTCCACAGAGCTACAATACACAGAACGCTTAACAAACTACAGCACCCAGGATTCTTTGGGGGAAGACATGGCTGTTAAAATGCCATAACAGCGCTTTATATGTATGGTGTGAGGTGAAGCAATCTGATACAAAACAGTTGTCTTGAAAACTTCATATTTGAACTCTGGTTAACTGGACTAGTTCACCACACAATACTATAGAAACTATAAATCAGAGATGAGCAACTTGTGACCAGGGATTCACAGTGACTCCCCTCTCTCTGCAAATCAGCTTTCTACCTGGCCCTTCCCAACTTCTCCCTCTGAGTCAGTGAGCAGAGCCAATATTGCTTGGCCCTTTGGCCACCGCTCCATTAAAAATACGGCCCTTTTAAAAAAATTAGTTGCTGGCCATGCTTTTAAATAAATCTGAATTCACTGCTTGTAGATATCACGACACAGTGAGACACGGTGAGACCAGAGTTCAATTTCGGAGCCCCCCTCGTAATTCTCGTCTCCGCTTTTATTTTACCTCCGCTTGGAGGCGTGGATTATTTTCTCTCCATAAACAGCCTATGACCTTTAACTATTGTATAACATCACGTACATACATAGTACAACAGCATTATCTACGTGGCAATATGCAGGCAGTTATTTAACCACTACAGATGTCAGTATCGTTTACAGCCATAAAGTTAACCACATCCTGTTTTTCCACTGGTCAGATCGCAATGTCTTGAGAGATAGTGTACTGAGAACAGCAGCGTGGTTTGCCAACGTATGCTGTTCATTCAGTCCACCCCACATCTCCCCCTTTTTTATTTTTTAGCAAAAAGTAATTACTACGTAATGGTCGCGGAGCAACAGGTGTACACGTCTGGAAAAGGTATTGTAAAAAACAGCATAAGCCTATACTTAAAATGAGTAAAAGAATAGCATATCTAAGAATCTGACTTAGCCATCCAGTGGGCAGCCAACTCCAAAGCCACTGCCACCAAGTTGTAGGGGCGTCCTGCAAAATGTTATTAGCTAGATCCTTCAAGTTTTTTACCTGTGTTCTGATTTCAAAACTGTTGTCAGTTAAATTAAAACAGCACATATTCTTTATAGTTTCGCACCCCAACTGATGTTGTAATAGCAGGTAATCTATAGCTGCACGATTATCCAAGATAGCTTGTCTTAATATACCCTGCTCTTCATTTAACAAAGCAATGGCTCGAGAGGTGGCATTTATCATCTTAACATAATTACAGGCTAATTTATGTAATTGATTGCTGTTACTTACTGCCAATGCAGGAAGTCCAACAAGGGAGATGGCTAGTGATACACTTTCTGCTTTATTAAGCAATTCCACCTTGTCATTACAATCAGCCGGCATGGCAACAGCTTCTCTTTTCCTACGTTGGGCTAGCAACTCCCTTTTATGAAGGAAAATGGGAACCAGTCGACTCAGGCAACAGATGGTATCAGAAATATTAGCGGGAACATAATTAAAAGTGGTTTCTCCACATGTCCAAAACCATCCACCTGGTAAAGGAATGTGTCCGTACATACTGGATATGTTAATGTGCTGTGTACAATTCCATGTGGGTCTCCCAACCTTTAGACATCCCTTCTGCACCTTATGTCGACTACAATTAACCATCCGAGCACACGTATTATTAATGGAATTTGCAACATGTGATGTAAATAATTGAAAAGCATTAACAGGCAGCTGGAAGGTTGGAGTTCCCCAATTCGAAACAGTATGATATTTAATCTCTGAAGTATTCATGAACCGCCCAAGTCCTGTAATGTTCCCAATATCCCCAGGTGCTTTGCATACGGGTATTAAACATGTTCCCAACATACCCATTTCCTGTACATGTTCAGTCATGCAAAAGTCACTCACATTTGTCATTCTTGCTAACTGAACCCAGATATTGTGTTGAAACCGCATCCCCAACTCCTGCCCCAACCTGTCAGCCCCGGCGCTTCCTAAAATCCAACAAATGCAAAGTACAAAAATAGAATTTGTATTTAAAGACGCAATTAAAGCAAGAATGGTATTCTCAGTTGTCTTGTCCACCCCGGCTTGTTCCATTGCTTTTTCTGCTTGTGTTGCTAAGTTCTTTATTTGGCCCCAAGTCACGGGAGGTTGCGGAACATTCCGACCACGCTTCCTGGAAGACATCCCAGTATCCTGAAGTTGCAGAGAAAAATTAGGGATGGGATTCTTAAGATTATCGTGCCAGGACATCGTCTTTCCAGGGCCGGATACACCTAGCAGGTACCCACACAGGACCGTCAGGCGTAGACACAGCCGCGTAACCTCGACCCCACGTTATAAGCGGAACTGGGCCTTTCCACTCTGGATTTGGTAGTTGCCGAAACTGCACCCGCGGGGCAGGTAGAGACTCCGACTGCTGAAAATGCCGCTGCGCTCGAGTAGAAAAGGAAAAATGAGTATTGGGAGATTGAGACAAATTTAAATGATTAATGGTAAACAACACTTGTGCCAGCCACTCCTCTTTGGTGGCCAATCCCAGTGGTACTCCTCCTTTTTGTTTTTGTTTAAGCAAATGCTCTTTAAGGGTACGATTGGTACGTTCGACGACAGCTTGACCTGTAGAATTATAAGGAATACCAAACAAATGTGTAATGGACCACTTAGTGCAAAACTGTGCAAATTGCTGTGAAACATATGCAGGACCATTATCAGTTTTTATCGTCTGAGGTTGGCCCATGATGGCAATAGAACGAATGACATGATTAATAACATTCTTAGTTTTTTCCCCTTTCTGAGGAGTTACCCATATGTATCCGGAATATGTATCTACTGTAACATGCAAATACTTCCATGGGGAGAAAGTAGGAAAATGTGTAACATCCATTTGCCACAACTGGTTAACTATGAGACCTCGTGGGTTCACTCCTGGTTCTGGGGATAGAGTTAACTGTGTGCATTGGGGACATTGTTGAATAATGGCAGAGGCTTCCTGGGCAGTAAGATGGAATTGCTTCTGGAGTGCTTTAGCATTTTGATGATGAAGGGCATGACTTTCTATGGGTGTGCAAAGGAGGGCACGAAGAGCCTGATCAGCATATTGATTACCTTCTGTTAACAATCCTGGGAAAGGTTGATGACTGCGAATATGAAATATAGCAAATCGACAAGACCGAGTATGTATGAGTTTTTGAAGTGTAAGCATAAGAGCAAGTAGATTAGTGTCCAGCATGGGAGAGACATAACTACCGGGTAATGCAAGTACAACATTCTTAACATAAAGACTATCGGTAATAATGTTAACCTCCTGATCTGCAAAAGTCAACAGCGCCATACTAACAGCGGCCAACTCAGATCTCTGAGCGGAAGTTTGGGGTAAGGTGAAAATTGTCTTCCAAACCCCCTGCTCGTGCCATGCAACAACCCCTCTAGTTGGACTGCCATCAGTATAGACCGTGACCGCAGGTAAGGGTTGTAAACTGATTACAGATTGAAACTGGATAGGAATTTTTTGTGTAATTTGAAGCCGTGGATCTGATGAGGAACGACATGAAATTGTGCCCAAATAAGAGACTAAAGCCCATTGAAGGTCATCAGAAAGCGCAACAGCATTTTCCCATGTGTAAAGTTTAAGAGGCAACGAAATTTCAACCGGATCGATACCTAATAATTGCCTTGATCGTAATCGTGCTTTTTGGATTATTTCTGCTGCTTGCATTGGCAAAGTTGTGATAGATGACTTTGGTGTATGGGCTAAGTAAAGCCACTCTATTATATGTGTAGCATTGGAGCCTGACTCCTGAGTGAGTGCAGCAAAAAGTTGGCTTCCATCAAATAAAACAAATAAAATCAGTGGTTTATTCAATATTTGTCGATCCACCCAAATAGCTTTTAACGTTGTAGAAACTAATTCTAGGGATTGCCTTGCCTGTTTCGTTAAAGTAATAATATCTGCAGGTTGACGTCCTTGTTTTAAACATTCAAATAAAGGCCCCATGTCTTGAGTGGTAAGTTTACAATATGGTCGAATCCAATTAATAGAACCCAAGAATTGTTGTAGTTCTACATAAGTTGGCTTCATTGACAAAGTAAGACAGGGCAATACAGGAGTGGAGTAGGATTGCATTAATTTATGTCCTAAATACAGAAATGGTTCTTTGAGTTGTACCTTTTCAGGGGCAATCTGCAACCCTGACTGTGACAAATGATCAGTAAGGTGTTGTTGCCACATAGATGGGAGGGTTCTCCCAGCCACCAAGATGTCATCCATATAATGGTAGACCAATAATGTAGGGTATTGAGCCCGAAAGGGTCGCAGGGCCATGTCTACAAACTGTTGACATAGGGTTGGACTATTTAACATGCCCTGAGGTAGCACTTTCCATTGATATCGTTGCGCAGGGCCAGAGTTATTATATACGGGAACAGTAAACGCAAATTTCGGTGCGTCTTGCGCTTGTAACGGTATTGTGAAAAAGCAATCTTTCAGGTCTATAATAGCTAAGGAATAGTCATATGGAATTAAATTTGGATTGGGCGTCCCACATTGTAGCGGACCCATGGGCACAATTAATTTATTTATTTCTCGTAAATCATGTAAGAGCCTCCACTTTCCAGATTTCTTTTTAATCACAAACACTGGGGTGTTATAAGGGCTATTACTTTCTGCTATATGATCAGCTTCCAGTTGCTCCTTTACCAGTTGGTGCAGAGCTTCTAATTTTTCTTTGGGTAAGGGCCATTGTTCTACCCAAATGGGTATGTCTGTCTTCCATTGTAAAGGAAGAGCTGCCTTTTGTTGGCTAATCATTAATAACAATGGTGGTCTGGAATTGCTCCAGTAAATCCCTTCCCCACAGATTTACTGAAATGTCCAAAATACAAGGGCGAATGTGGGCTATACGATCACCATCAAGAGCAACAACTTGTATCCAATCCTTACTCCGTTTTGAATCCTGAGCTCCGCCCACTCCCCACACAGAAGGGGCCACTTCTACTGGCCAAGAGGATGGCCAGTTATGTTCAGCAATTACTGTGACATCTGCCCCAGAATCTATAATACCTTCAAAAATAACATTGTTTAAACAATACTTACGAACCGGTTTCTCCCTGGTCACTTCTGCCAGTACTGCAGCTACCTGTGGATGGAAAGGATTACCTGAAATACTCACACTCGGCGATTTCGTCCTTGTAGATCCGAATCCACCAGTACGTTTTTGGGAGGAAGTGTTCGATGTGAAAAGACGATATGGCAATAACAATAGTTGCGCAAAAGAATCTCCCTTCTTCAACTGAAGGGGAAGGTGACTCCAATACTGAATATAAATAATTCCCTGATAATCAGAATCAATAACACCAGGTACCACCATTATATTATTCTTGGAAGCAGAGGATCGCGGTAGTACAAGGCCTACGGTGCCTTCTGGTAAAGGGCCAGTGAGTGTGGTAGGCATTAAAAGAACTGCTCCAGGCAAAGGAACATCTTTTGACTCTGCATGTATTAAATCAATTCCAGCGCTTCCTTGAGTAGCAGGGGTGGGTACACTTCCTTGAGATTCGGGGCTGGAAGCCTGCCCCAAGTTCAGTTTCCCTCAATAGGACGGGAAGACACGTTGGTATTGGTAGTGGGAGCTGAACGACACTGATTAGCCCAATGATAACCCTTTTTACATTTCGGACAGATTTTCTTTGGCCGGTTTGTAACAGTGCCCCCACCTTTAAATGCTCCTCCGCCAGGAGCCCAACATTCCCTTCTGAAATGACCAGGCTTTTGACAATTAAAACAATTGCCTGTAGGTTTGTTACCCTGTCTTAATGCCCCAGCTAACAATGTCATGGCATGAACATGTGTACCTACCTCTGCACAAGCTTGAATCATGTCTCCCAATTCATATTGCGGTCTATGAATAATGTTTTTCAAAATCTTTTTACAGTCTGTGTTAGAATTCTCGTAAGCTAATTTTAACAATAATTCCCCTTGTGCCTGAGGGTTATCAACCTGCCGTGTCAGAGCCTCTTTCAAACGGTCAACAAACTGAAAATAGGGCTCTGTTGCTTGCTGCCGTACATTCGTAAAAGAACGTAAGGGTTCTTTCCCAGCAGGCACCTTTTTAAATGCTTTCTGTATACACTCAGCAGTTCGATGAAATGCGGCTTCAGGCAATACCCCTTGTTGTGCTATGGTAGCAAAATTACCTGACCCATAAATTTGCTCGGGAATGATATTAGCATCCCCAGCTGCTATAGCAGCATGTCTAAATTCTTGGTCCCAAACTACATATTGCGAAGGAGTCAAAATCATCCTAAAGAGATCCTTCCAATCTTGAGGGATCATGTTATATCCAGTAGCTACTCCTTCCAACATCCCTTGTACATAATTAGCCGTAATCCCATATTCTCTTACTGCCTTATTTATTTCTCTAATAACAGAAAACGGAAGAGCTGTCCAAGTTGCTATGCGATTATTAGCATTATTAGGATCTGGCTGATATGTAACGGGAAAAGCTGAAATTGTACCCTCCCAGTCTCCCATTTCTTCCATAGATAATAATCCTGAGGCTGCAGCCTGAGCTATGGCTGCTTTAACCTTCCCAGTAACCTGTTCTTGTTGAACTGGAGGGCTATATGGAGGAGCATTTACAAATTTCTCAATATCCTTTTCAGGTGTAGGTAAAGAAAGTTGGGGATAAAGAGGAGTTTTCTGGTCAGAATTGGCAAACAGCGATGTCTCTTTTATCCCTAAATGACTAATGGCCTCAGCACACTTTTGCCATAATAAGAGATGGTGAATAGGTGCTCTTGGTTCTTCATGTAATTTTCTCCCTATCTTTATCCAATCTGACTGACGTAGTGATCCTTGCTCTGGATACCATGGACATTGACATTGAATTGTTTTTAACAATGATTCAATGTGAGAACGACTTATAAAAGCTGAGGTATCCTGTTTTAAAATTTTTTGTAGCTCTTGTGCATGAACCTTCTGCTGAGCTGACAATTCCCCCCCCATACTCACGAATGGGAGCTGTACGCTGAGGTGCACCGTTGGCTGATCCTGCCAGTGGGTACGAGGGTGTTTGTTCTGAATCACGTCGGGGTCACCAGATGTAGATATCACGACACAGTGAGACACGGTGAGACCAGAGTTCAATTTCGGAGCCCCCCTCGTAATTCTCGTCTCCGCTTTTATTTTACCTCCGCTTGGAGGCGTGGATTATTTTCTCTCCATAAACAGCCTATGACCTTTAACTATTGTATAACATCACGTACATACATAGTACAACAGCATTATCTACGTGGCAATATGCAGGCAGTTATTTAACCACTACAGATGTCAGTATCGTTTACAGCCATAAAGTTAACCACATCCTGTTTTTCCACTGGTCAGATCGCAATGTCTTGAGAGATAGTGTACTGAGAACAGCAGCGTGGTTTGCCAACGTATGCTGTTCATTCAGTCCACCCCACAACTGCTACTGTTTAACTTGTGGCTCACAAGCGGGCACATGCGGGAGTAAAAGCGCAAATGTTTCTGTTAAGCATGGTGACTGCAGAACATCAGAACTCAGTGTCTGCTGAGGAAGCTATTAGGCCTCATGGAATCCCTTATCAAATTAAGCCATCACACTCATCAGATCAGTCATTTCGAACAGAACCAGGAAGAGGGAGTTGCTGCTAGTAGCAGAGTTGTCACCTTTCTTGTGTAGCTCTGTCCCTGTACTTTTAACAGCTGCTGACACACCCAGAAATTTAGCAGCTGAAGGCTTTCTCCACCACTTATCTCCGTGCTAGAGAAAGGTTCACATGGTCAGTTTCTCTAGGCCAGTAAAAAATGATGGCAAACATATCATTGTGTCCCGCGTCTTGCTTGATGTGATTACAATCTCCTGGCCCTTCTCTGTCACCTGAAACAGGTGAGTAGGAGGAATTACATTTTCTCCTCCAGGGTATAACTGCAAACTGCTTAAAGAACATTGTGTTCCTGGAAGCGGGGAGGGGATTAGAAGGTAAACAATTAAGCTACAGTAGAAAGGAATAAATAATAAAAAGCAGTTGGCAGCAGATTCTCAAAGACACAGGGAAACTTTGGGTGATGATGAGCAAGCGGCTAGGATTAGTGGTTCATATTCTCTGTGCTAAGGATCTTTTATTTATTGATTTGATTTATTAGCCACCCTTCAACATAAGATTCCAGAGTAAGTCACAGCCATTTAAAAATATAACATCAAAAACAGTTTAAAACAAATTACTATCCATTAGCAATGCCTGTATACCGCCAGCTTATACCCTGTCCCTTTTATCCACATCCTTTTGATGTGGACTCTCCTCCTTTGTGTACATCCCAGAGCTACATTAGGGTCCCGTAGGCAAAAAGCATAACTTCCGTTCATCCTGTGCTTTAACTTCTGCTATTGAATCACCTGCTGATGGAAGCAGCTTTGTGACGAAAAGATTAGCATACACTTGCCTTCATGCTGCGCAATGCCCTTTCCCATTGTAGGCTGGCCATGACTTTTCCGTCCTTTCAGATAGTTAAACGCTCTGCAAGGCCTTTGAAAAATAACCCTCCCTTTTACTGATAAATATTGAGGACTCATCCTGCAGTTGTTGATTTGTAGCTTGCTGAATTGTTTTCAATTTCATTGGTTTTATTCCTTTGAGTGAATTGTACTTTGTTTTGAAAGGTTGTAAACTACTGCACCTTATAAATTAGATAACTGAAACACAGGCAAACAAACAAACAGGGCTACAGATTGGAAAATATATGAACAATAATCTGGCTTGCTACTTTACAGAGCAAATAAATAATAATCTATTGCCATACTTTACAGAGAACAGCCTTCTGTATGAAGAAGTTTAGCAGGTCTTACAACCTTTACTGATAGCCGTTGTCACAGCTCCCAGCACTGTTGGTATCCACGCCATGATCCACATTGCTGGGAAAACATTAATTGGGAATTATGGAATGCCCTCCCTGACGAGATACGCCTGGCGCCTTCTTTGATATCTTTTCGGCGCCAGGTAAAGACCTACCTCTTTGCCCAAGCATTTTAGTCTTGTTTTAATTTTAATGTTATAGTTAATTAATTGTAATTTTTATTAATTTTGTCGTATCTGTTTTTAATGTGTTTTATATTTATATGTCGTATTCACATTCGCTGGTTTTAAATGTGTTTTTATCTTGTTGTACACCGCCCTGAGAGCCTGTTGCTATAGGGCGGTCTAAAAGTGCAATAAATAATAATAATAATAATAATAATAATAATAATAATAATAATAATGTACTAGCTGTATTGTAGGCAAAAATGGCAGTAAATATAAAAAGTAGTCCATATGGACTTTCTGCACTATT
Organism: Rhineura floridana; assembly: GCF_030035675.1. Lineage (NCBI taxonomy): Eukaryota > Metazoa > Chordata > Lepidosauria > Squamata > Rhineuridae > Rhineura > Rhineura floridana. Next base: position 149,976,085 of record NC_084480.1, read on the forward strand.
GTGATGGCTAAACAATCTTTTTCCATATTGTCATAGACTCTATAGCCATCACAACAACTATATATATTTGTTAAGCTTTTTTATTCCTGCTGGAAGAAGCAGTATGATTTGCTGGAACTAACTCTGGATGTGCCTTTGGGCTTATAAGTGGAGGATACTGAAGGATTGAAAAGCTCCACTTTTGCCTGGGCTCACTGCCCAGCTGGTGTTGGAATCACCTCATAGGGAGGGACCAGGTAGAATTGGAAACTCAACCCCCACCTAAATCAAAGGCACTGGACAAACATTAGCTTAACTGTCTTAACCCCAGCTCTTCCAGGAAACAGAGATTAGCTGCAAACTACTCTTTACAGTAATTTTGTTTTTAATTACATTCGTTCAAGCCAGATTTCCCCCCCTCTCTAAGGAACAGAGCAGAGCTCAAGTGCTTTTAATGAAGGGATGGGGGAACCTGTCAACCTCCAGATGCGGTTGGCCTCCAGCTCCCATCGTTTCTAACCGCTGGCCATGCTTGCTCGAATCCGTGGAAGCCTACCACATATGGAGAGACACAGATTACCTGTTTCTGATTCAACAGCTTCACAAAATTTCAACAATGCATCTTCATGGCAGCACAAAGTAAACCTTCTGCCTTCTGAGCAGGAGCCCTTTGTCCAACACAAATACCCCCTGCCCCATGGCAAACTATTAAGAAGGAACAGCTGCCAGAGATCTGTCCTCAGGTGACTTTAATGATCCAGTTACCAGGAGAACAAAGATAATGTGGAGGGTGGGTGAGAACAGGTTTCTTGACAGCTAGGTGCTTTTGGTCATACTTCTAGGATTGGAATGAGGAAGCAACAGGTCTTGGCCCAGGAGAATGGAAAACCACAGACCACTGCAGTGCTCCTTGAGAAAAAGACTACAAGAAATCTTCCACTCGGATTTCGAAACTGAAGCTGTCCTGGCTCCTCAAAGCAACACACCTTGCGTTTTGTTTTTTCGAGCTTTTTCAAATAGATCTTTCTCTTGTTTCAAATATCCAGAGTGTAACCTGATGTAGTTAGGAACAAGCATGTGGAATTTCAGCTTAAGGGGGTTAGGGAAAGGTAGATCTCCAGTATTATGTGTCCCAAAGATGCAACAGAAACCAAAGGAACAATTGCTGCCCTGAATTTGGTTACACTATAGGCAGCCACAGGAAGGAAGATATAGTGCATATCTCTCAGTACATTCCCAGAATCTCCAGATCCTGAAAGGGTACAGTGGCCACTGCCACATGCCCTACTTTACAGAAGAAATCCTCTATTTGAAGAGCTGTCTGGTCCAGGTCCAGTTAAAGGATAAAGAAGGAGAGCAGGGACCTTGAATTTGCCCATCAACAGCTCCTAAGCCAACTGAGCAGGCACACAGGTCACCTGGTTACTATCTAAATTTGAATATATTTATCAAAATTAGTATACACAATTTTATGCAAATTGATGTCCTATTTTGTCTTCTTTTTTTGGCAATGTATAAGTGGCCACCCTATAAAGGGCTCCAATACCTTTAAGACCTGAGAAGAGGACGGGAGATATGATAGCAATCTTCAGGTACTTGAAAGGTACACAGAGGAGGACCAGGATTTCTTCTTGTTTATCTGACAGCGCATAATGGAATAGTGGGCTCAAGTTACAGGAAGCCAGATTTTAGCTAAACATCAGGAAAAACATCTAACTGTTTGAGTAGTGCAACAATGGAACCAATTGCCTAGGGAGATGGTTCGCTCTCCAACACTGGAGGCGTTCAACAGGCAGCTGGACAGCCAACTGTCAGGTATACTTTACACTGGATTCCTGCTTTAAGCAGAGGGTTGGACTTGATGGCCTTATAGGCCCCTTCCAACTCTACTGTTCAATGATTCCAAGACATTTGTTTTCAACTGGTGGGTTAGGGCCCACTACTTGGCCATGGCTTGATTTAGGGTGGGTTGCAACAACATTAGCACCATACAAATATATGATACACAATTAAGGGTCCCCGAATGCATGATTAAGTTTATTTTATTTATTTATTTTATTTATTAAATTTATATCCCACCTTATGGCCAAAAGGCCCTCAAGGCGGCTTACAAAAACATGAATATAACACATCATAAAGCATAAATACAATAATGCAATTCTCAAAATTAAACAACAAATAACATTATTAAAAGAAAAGAAAAAACATTTAGATGTGTCACAATAAGAGAACCAAACACTTTATAAAAAGGCCTAGATAAAAATCTTCAATTTCCCAGCAAATAAGTAGCATTTTTATTTTTAACATATAAATATACACAGTATATAAGTAGCCAAACAATAATAATAAACAACAAACTAATGAGAACATCTCAATATACAATTAAACAATCCCCACACACTTCACAACAGTGTTTAACAAAAATATGCTATAGTCCAAAGTTATAGTCCAAGTTAAAGGTGGGTCTGTGTCTGAAAAGGGTGAAGACTGCTACTTTGAGAATTGTGAAAACCAAAGAGTTTCACCTGTGTCTGGTGTTCCCACCACACCTCTGCAGCGACGTGGAAAAACTGCACAAATAATATCTATCTCTTAAAGGTTCAAGAGTCCTTGCAGAATCTGGATCTGTTGACCCCAACCTGTAGGAGAAAATGCTTTAGAAAACTTCTTTTAGAATAGTCATGCCCCATCCTTTCCCTTTGCCCCTTCCTGAGAGGTTGATTAAAGAATCCCAAATCTTATTTTCTCTCTATTTTTAAGGAGTCCTGTTTATGGGCTTAGGGCTGAACAAAAATGATCTTCCAAAATATTCTACTGTGGAAAGCAACCAGCAGATAAGAGAAGGAATGGAAGGAATAGCGGCCAAGCTTTCAAAAATGGTAAAATTATATTAAAAGTGGATCTATAGTTACACCCAAAATTCACCACCCAATTTATGCATGGCAAAATGGTGAGGTCATTTCTTTGGATGTTTTTTGGGTGCCTGTGTGAAACTCTCCATCAATTCAAGAGGAGCTTCTGAAAATCAGCAAATGATTTTCTTGGATATCTCACTCCAGCTCTGGATGGGCTATCCTGGTATTTATTGCTCATAATAATGCTTTCAACTTTTCAAAGTGCTTCACATACGTTACATTTTTATAATTCTTACAACAACTTGGAAAGTGGGTCAGTATTATTATCTCTGTAGTACAGATGAGGGTCTGAGGCTGAAAGAGCAGCTTGCCTAAGGCCACAAAGGGCCCCACTAGACGTCTTTTTTATTGCTCATTCATGATGGTTTGTGCTCATGGTACTATTGGGGCAATCACATGTGATCACACTTTTAATACTGTTGCATCTGCAAAAGTTTTGGGGCAGTCACACTGCTTCATTTCTAATTAGTGCATATCCCATAACTCTGCTGAAATCCTGTAACGTTTTAAGCCACAAAAGTTTGGGTTCATTTCTGTTCTCCTGTTGTGCTATAGCCCCTTTGGACAGCAATAATGTGGTGGCGTTGGCGAAGCACTACAGAACAAACTAATGCAGAAGAAACAAGGCAATTTTTTAAAGTAATAGTGTGTCCAAATGGACACTCAGTCCTAGCTTTTGGACACCCAGCGGACACAAATGGACACATAAAATGTAATCACTGAGCCAAGAACAAAAATTCCGATTGGAAACCACTGAAATACTGACCAAAGGTATGAAATTTTAGTGAAATTGAATGGAAACAATAGAACACAGGTGCACAGTGCACAATAATTCTTAAGGTTATTATAAACCACAAGTCTTTCTGAAAAACTTAACAAAATCTCTCTCCCTGTACACAGTGATGTCCAGTCCTCTGTATCTTTTTTTTTTTGGCGGGGGTATGGTAAGAATTCTGCTACAGCAAGGCATGGATCATATGCGACCGTTTTTAATTTTAAATTTGCTTTTTAAATTAACGTATTTACTAGCGGGTGGGCAGGCTAATAAGATTTTTACTAGGCTAGTAGCATGTAAATGCATTTGTAAGGCTGTATTCACTCTCTGTTTGTTTTTTGTTCGTTTGATCCACTTTCCCCTCAATCCAAATGTCAGGGCTCGTACGTGGTAGAGAGGCTTCCATGTGCAAGTCATTTGAACAAAAAAAAAATGGACACCCAGTACCAATTCCTTAAAAATACCCTGAGAATATATCCACCACTAAGGGGCCCTCCAGGCATCATTGTTGTTGCACATTCATGCTGATTTATGCTCTTGATGCTGTCAGGGCTGTCGCACACAATCCCACTTTCAATACTGTTTGTGCTTGCAACAGTTCTTTTGGGTCATACTGCGTCATTTCCAATCAGTGCATATCCCTTAACTTCCTGCTGAAATCCCACAACCCTTTAATACCACAAATGTTCTGGTTTATCCGGCTTTTGTTGCACTATAGTCACTCCCGACAGCAATAAATGTGGTAGCATATGGAAAGCATCATAGAACAAACGTACGCGGAATACATCCACCATCACCATCATTAACACATCACTATTGTGGTAAGCGCATGCTGTAGGATATACCTGCAATAAAATTTCAGTCTGGCCAGCCCTTAATTGTGATTCTGCATGTAGCCTACAACACAGATCCAATGAATGGTTAGGGCAAAGAGATGCCAGTATGGTAGACCATCCGTGGCCCTGGTTCATCTTCCAAACGTCCCGGCTCTTCAGAGGCAATGTGAGATGTCCATATCAGGCAGTAGATTTTTAAGTTCCATTTTTTTTAGAGGAGACTGATACATCACAATGCACCAAGACGTTCTCCTTGCTCAAGGCCCCATTGAAATAAACAGAAGCTGTGACTGGACGGTTTTCCACCTCAGCCTGATCTCTCTGTCTCGGGTTGAACCGGTAACTTCTTCTAAATTTTGACAGTGCTAGGCAACGCTGTTTTGGATTTATTTAAAGTATGCCCCATACTTTAGCCAAAAAGGCTCCCATACTGGCTTGCAAAAACAGAAGTAAGACAGTACCTGCCCTCACGCTTACAATATTGTTGCGCACCACCCCAATCGCCAAGCTGTGAGAGATTTCCAGGGGTCCTTGCGCTCACTCAGGGATTTGGTTTCCTTGGAAAGAAGGTCAGTGGGGGCTGTGGTGTCTTTATGAAACATGGTTTTATTTATTTACACACACATTCCAACCTGAGCTTAAGATGGAGGGGTCCAAAGCATCAGCAGTCCAATATCTTGCCTTTTCGTTAGGCTTACAGGAGGCACCCTACAGCCATGGTGCAGGGAGCCAGCCTCTCTCCTGCCTCCAGTTCCCAGCCTTTTTTCAGACTCTGCCCAAAAACACAAGCTTCTCCTTGGCCTCAGGAAGGCTCTCCTGAAGAGTTTCAATAACAATAGGATCTCCCTGGCTCATTTGCCAGTTACTGTGCACTTGATAGGCCCGTTAACTCACTTGGCCACTCTATTAGACTAACAAAGGGAGATCTGGACAGCAGAGCAGATTTCTCACCTCCAGGTGCAGGGTTCCAAATCAGATGCTGGAAGGGGACTCATAGAAATCATCCATCTCAACCCCAAACCCATAACAATATTATAAACATGACACAAGAGGGGAAAAGGATGGGGAGTGTGGAAGGAAGAAGCAAGCTTAGGCACCAGTTCTTAAATGCATAGTTCTTACAATGTAGTTATACAGTCCTATCTATGCACACTCATACTATCATGGAGAGCAACCTCGTTCCAACAGCACCCCCTCAATCAGATCTAAAAGTGGTGAGAATGCCAGACCAAGAGGGCAGGGCTGCTCCTGCCACACAGTTTTTGATGGCAGCTGGAATCTTCATGGGAGGGAGATTGAGGGAGTTGCTCTGCTCCTTCACTGATGTCAGGGGGAACTGGATGTCTTGACTTTGGCAAAGATTAACCCTACCTTGGAAGTATCTCGCCCTCCCCAGCAATCAGAACTTGAGCAGAGCAGGTGACACTGTCTGGGCCCAGTGGACAGGGCTGCATATGTGGCTCTTCTGCAGAAAGTCATCTTGACTTCCGGGAAGGGTGACTTCGCTTGTGCCTGCTTTTGAGACGGGCTCCCGCCTCAAAAGAAGCTTATTCAGATATAAATCAGTCAGAACATTTTTTATTTTGACTGATGAAATTTCTCCCGGGCAGGGAGAAACGTAGAGATCAACCTCAAAAGCCTGTTTTTGTTGGGAGGACTGGATTTCATTAATTTATGAGAAAAGGTCCAGCCAGCAATGCCGGACGGACTTCCGAACAAGCTCTATCTGTTTAATGCGATACGTTTATCTTTTCTTCAAAGAGAAAACAGACTAACAGGCAAGCACCCTTCTTTCTATTATTTTTTTTACTTGGTTTAAATTGTTGCAGCAAAAAGAGATTTGTCAAATTAATCAGCTTTAAAGAGCTTCTGGGTGAACAGCTCTTCTCTGTTATTCACGAAATTAACAGCTTATCTCTGTTTCTATTGCAAAAAGCTGTCCTGGAAGTGCATTCTAAAGATATAAACAGAAGAGGGATTTCTATTCCGAGGAACATTATATTGTCTGGGACTATTCTCTTTTTGGTCTATTTTATTTTGACGAATCTGCTTCTTCACGACGCCGCTAACTGTTTTGATGCTGGGAACTAAATTTGTTTTGTATTCTTGAACATAGAGAGATAAGGCAGGCTGCTCTGTTTATACTGTGATGTCATCAAGCCTGGAATATTAACCCAATTGTTGCTGAAATAAGAAGTGGTTCTTCTTTATTTTTGTTTTGTTTTGTTTTCGTGGTTTTAAAAATGGCAATCAAGAAAGTGGCTGAGAATCTGGAAGTAATTATGTTTCAGAAAATAATGGATGAGATTGAGATAACGAAACAAACCCTGCGACAGGGCAGTAAGGAGCTGAAAATTGAACTGAGCAAAATGACGCAGGAGCTTAAAGAAATAGGGGATCCTGTGAGAGAGGAGAATGAGATCAGAGATGAGAAAAGAAAAAATAAAGGGAAGATACAAGCCCTGGAGATTGGAACAAATGTGGAATTGGAAAAAGATCTGGAGTTTATGGATATTAGAAATAAAATCTACTGTTTGGAATTTAACGTTATCTCTGAAGAAATTAATGAAGATATTAGAGATAAAGTTATCAATGGCTTGGATAATCTTCTGGACTGGAATGACGTGATGGAGCTTGATATAGAGAAAATCTATGGAATTAACTGCAGCCATGTGACAATGGAAAAACTCTCAAGAGATGAGCCAGTGCATTTTGTAAAAAAGAAGAACACAGGTATGACTTTACAACAATATTTCAGCAACTTATTCAGAATTGATGGCAAGAAAATATTTGGGATAGAGGAAATTCCCATCAGACTCTTATTATATGACTATGGCTATGACAGCAAGATTATTATGGAATACTGATAATGGAAGATTGGACACTGAAATTACTGGACTTAACAGGACTATTGAAGATGGAAGATGGAATTAATAGGGATAATGGAATAATGGCTATTGAAATTATTGGACCTAACAGATTTTGATGAGATGGATTAATCGATATGTTTATTTGGGCTATGGTTATGACAATAAGATTATTATTATTATTAACGAGATGGATTAATCGACATGTTTATTTGGAGAAAAATTGATAGATATATTTCTTAAAGAATTGAAACCTCTCTTTGACTTTTTGTGGAAAGAATAAAGTAATGTTTATGAGATTTGATGATTAATTAAGATAACTACTGGAGGAAAGTGATTTTATAATATAATTTAAGAGACAGGATTGTTATATATTGTAGACCTATAACTGATTTGATCTGCGACAAATGGGAAGTCAACATTTTATTTTTTTGTTTAATCATTTTTGTTTTGTTTTTTGTCTTTGAATGTTTTATGATTTTGTTTTGTATGTTTTATGAAAATTTGAATAAAAATTATTGTAAAAAAAAGAAAAAGAAAGAAAGTCATCTTACGCTCAACGGGCTACTGCTCTCATGTATTCCTTTGCTGAGTTCTGCAAATATTTGCAAAAATACTTTGGTAAATACATCTGTCCTGCTTGAACCTGTGATGAACAAGTTTGTTTAATAGGCAGGTGAAAGTAGATGCAGGCAGCTAGTAGGTCTGCCAAGCTGAGTGGGATGGGCGAGGAGAAGCTTGACACTATTCCTTGGACAGGAGATGGGACTCTAACATTTTGCCTAAAATGTCCGTGGCCAGCCTTGTTTAAATGCACAGCCAACAATGAAACAGAAATTAGCAAACAGTGAACACGGGGACTTACTGTCTTGATGCTGTTTGTAAGTCTTCAGGGGGCTTTGGATGGCTATTGTTGGTATCAGGAATAGATGCTGGACTGATCGAGCAAGAGTGTTTTTATTTATTTATTTATTATTTGATTTATATCCTGTCCTTCCTCCCAACAGGAGCCCAGGGCGGCAAACAGAAGCACTAAAAACACTTTTAAAATAATAAAAACAGACCTTAAAATACATTAAAACAAAACATTAAACACATTTTTAAAAAAAGTTTAAACACATCTTTAAAAAAGGGTTAAAAACATCATTTAAAAAAACATATTAACAAGCAATTCTAACAAAGACACAGATTGCGATAGGTCTCAACTTAAAAGGCTTGTTGAAAGAGGAAGATCTTCAAAAGGCGCCGAAAAGATAGCAGAGATGGCGCCTGCCTAATATTCAAGAGGAGGGAATTCCACAGGGTAGGTGCTACCACACTAAAGATCCATTTCCTATATTGCGCAGAACAAACCTCCTGATAAGATGGTATCTGCAGGAGGACCTCACCTGCAGAGCGCAGTGACTGACTGGGTATATAAGGGGTAAGACGGTCTTTCAGGTATCCTGGTCCCAAGCTGTATAGGGCTTTGTACACCAAGACTAGAACCTTGAACTTGGCCCAGTAGCAAATGGGCAGCCAGTGCAATTCTTTCAGCAGTGGGGTGACATATTGGTGATACCCTGCCCTAGTGAGCAGTCTCGCTGCCACATTTTGCACCAGCTGCAGCTTCCAGACCAACCTCAAGGGCAGCCCCACATAGAGCACATTACAGTAATCCAGCCTGGAGATGACCAGTGCATGTAGAAGGCACTCCTAGCCACGGAGGTCACCTGGGCCTCTAGCGACAAAGATGGATCCAGGAGTACCCCCAGACTACAGACCTGTTCTTTCAGAGGGAGTATGACCCCGTCCAAAGCAGGCTACTGACCAATTATCCGAACTCGGGAACCACCAACCCACAGTGCCTCCATCTTGCTAGGATTCAGACTCAGTTTATTGGCCCTCATCCAACCCACCACCGAGTCCAGGCAGCAGTCCAGGGCTTCCATGGCCTCTCCCGATTCAGATGTTATGGAGAAATAGAGCTGGGTATCATCAGTATACTGCTGACACCTTACCCCAAAGCTCCTGATGACCGCTCCCAAGAGCTTCATATAGATATTAAACAGCATGGGGGACAAGATGATACCCTGAGGCACCCCACAGCACAACTGCCAGGTGGCTGAAAGACAGTCACCCAATGCTATTCTCTGAGAGCAACCCTGGAGATAGGATCGGAACCATTGTAAAACAGTGTCTTCAATACCCATCTCACCAAGTTGGGAGATACCATGGTCAATGATATCAAAAGCTGCTGAGAGATCAAGTAAGAATAACAGAGTCACACTCCCCCTGTCCTTCTCCCAATAAAGGTCATCCATTAGGGAGACCAAGGCCGATTCAGCCCCATAACCAGGCCTGAACCCAGACTGGGATGAGTCAAGATAATCTGTTTCTTTTTTTTTCTCAATTAATTTTTATTCAAATTTTCAAAACCAAAACAATACAAAAAGAAAAAACACAAATCAATAACTAATACAATAAAAAAAGAAAAGAAAAAAAATATTAAAATATTGACTTCCAATTTGTCGTAGTTCAGCTATAAATCTATAATATATAACAAGCCTGTCTATTAATAGATTATAAAATCACCTTCCTCCAGCGGTTATCTTAATTGGTTTCAAATCTCATTAATATCATATCATTTTATTCTTCCACAAAAAGTCAAAGAGAAGTTTCCAATCCTTGAGATATATGTCCATCAATTTTTTTTCTAGATAAACATGTCAATTAATCCAACTCATCAAGTCTACTAAGTCCAGTAATTTCAAATCGCTCTTCTTCCATTATCCGTATTGGTTCCATCTTCCATCTTTACGCACCCAATAATCTTGCTGTCATAGTCATATAATAAGAGTCTGATAGGAATTTCCTTTATCACAGATATTTTCTTGCCATCAATTCCGAACGTATCACTGAAGTATTGTTGCAAAGCCGCATCTCTGTTCCTCTTTTTTACATGATACACTAGCACATCTCTTGAAGATTTTTCCATTGACACAAAACAGGGATTAATTCTGTTAACTTTCTCCATTTCAAGTTCCATCAAATCCTTCCAGTCCAGGAATTTTTTTGAACCGATAATATCTTTATCTCCAATCTCTTCAATTCTTTCAGGGACAGCGCTGAGTTCCAAACCGTAATATTTGTCTCCAGGATCCATCACAGCCAGGAAATCCAAATCTTTTTCCATGTCCATATTTAATCCAATCTCCATAGTTTGAACCTTGCCTTTAATTTCTCTTTCATCCTTTTTTGGTTTTCCAGATCTATCTTTATTCTCCTTTCTCATAGAATCCTGAATTTCTTTCAGCTCCTGTCTCATTTCGTCAAATTCAATTCTCAACGCTTGACTATTATTTCTCAGTTCTTGTTTTATTGACTTAATCCCATTCATTATTTTCTGAAACATGTCTAAAGATAAAGTCCCTTCTTGTACATCCATGATCTTCTTAATTGTCATTCTTAAAGCCAAAGGAACAAAACTCCTTCAATTTTCAATGTCCCAAGCAAAGAGCAGTTTATTTCTTTATCCAGTTACAAAGGAGTTAATCTTTCAAACCAACTGGCGTCACACTCTAGACAGCCCTTATCTCTTATATGCCCAGAAGTGCAAAAACAGCTTTAGTTCACAGCGTCCAAATAACTAGTAGCAGAAAGAATGAGCAGATTCATAAAAAAAAGTAGATCAGAAAAAATAGTCCCAGACATATATTACACATAAGTCTTATAAATCAAAAAGATTTTTCTTTTCTCTTCCAATCAGAAACCCCTCATCCGTTGTAATCTTTATAATGCTATTTTCCATGTCAGCTTTTTGCAATAAAAAAAAGATAGGCTATTTTTATTTTCTTCCCCCTTAGTTCCGTGAGTAAAAGAGAAGGAAAGTTTTGACTCACCCAGGTTTTCTTAATTGCTGGTTCTTTGACAAATCTCTTTAGCTGTATAGATAAGAAAGTAGTAAGCGTAGACAGGAGAATGCTTGCCTGTTAGTCCATTTTTCTTTAAAGAAAAAAAAAACGGGTCACTTATTCAGCTGAGCTAGCTAGAAATCCTCGCTCCGTCCGAGCTGCTGGAAGACCTTCTTTCACAGACAATTCTGACGAATTCCAGTCTCCAACAATCACAACAAAGCTGTGTGGGAAATCTCATGTTTCTTCCTTATCCGGAAGAAATTATCCCCAGTCAAAAAAGACCCTTCTGACTGGATTTAAAACTGAAAAAGTTTCATCCAAGACGGGAGCCCGTCTCAGAGGCTGCACAGGCGGAGGGATCCTCCTGGGAAGTCGTCAAGATAATCTGTTTCATCCAAGAGTACTTGCAGTTGCTGCGTCACAACCCTCTCAATTACCTTCCCTAAAAAGGGTGTTTGCAACTGGTCGGTAGTTGTCACAAACCAATGGGTCCAGGGTGGACTTTTTCAAGAGTGGTCGGATCACCACCTCTTTCAAGGCGGCTGGAACCACTCCCTCCTGCAATGATGCATTGACCACACCCTGGATCCACTAGGTCAGACCCCCTCAGCAAGCTTTAATAAGCCAAGAAGGGCAAGTTGAGAGGACATGTTTCTGGCCGCATCATTGCAATGACCTTGTCCATGTCATCAGGCCGCATCAACTGAAACCGTTCCCAAGACGTTGCAGCAGACATTGCACTGGACACCTCATTGGGGACTACAGTAGATGTGGATGGGTCATCAAGACTGCTACGGAGGTGAGCAACTTTACTCTCAAAGTGCCTTGCAAACAATTCACAGTGGGCCTCTGATGGGTCTAAAACTCCATTTCCTGGAGTTGATGTCAACAGACCCCTGACAATACGGAAAAGTTCCACTGGACGGCTACTTGAGGATGCGATGGAGACAGAGAAATGGGCTTTCTTCGCTGCCACACAGTAGGCACAGTTATGATGTTTTACTCGTGCCTGATCAGCCTCACAGCACGTCTTTCGCCACTTGCACTCTAGCCGTTGTCCAGCCTGTTTCATTGCTCCTAGCTCACTGGTGTACCAAGGTGCAAGCCGGGCTCCACAATGCTGGAGAGGGCGCTCAAGGGCAACCATGTCAAGAGCCCGACTTGCCTCACTGTTCCACAGTGTGACAAGGGCTTCAACAGGGTCACCTGCTCTATCTACTGGGAACTCCCCCGGGGCATTCAGGAATCCTGTGGATTCCATTAGGCTCTGGGGGCGAACCATCTTAATCTGTCCATCACCCCTGCAGGGAAGGATCGGAGCCATAAGTCAAAACTTCACCAGGAAGTGATCTGACCATGACAATGGGGTGACATCCAACCCCCCCATCTCCAGACCATCCCTTTCTCCATCTGGAGCAAAAACCAGGTCAAGGGTGTGCCCTGCCCTATGTGTTGGGCCAGTAACAACTTGAGACAGCCCCATGGTTGTCATGGAGGCCATGAAGTCCCGAGCTGGGACACTAGAGGCAGCCTGAGCATGGACATTGAAATCACCCAGCACTATCGTTCTGGGCTCCTCTTATAGATGTGATCTGTAGAATAAGAGGTAGGTTCTTGCTGGTTCTTTGATGCTCTTATTAAGGATTTGAATTCCAATAATAGTGATGAAATCTGCATTCTGGAAGCACAACATTTTGTTCACGCACATGCCTTCATATACACTTCTGATGAATTTGGGGGAAACTGATTCTGTGTGTTTATGCACTGTGCATTGATTGATTGGAGTGTGGTGACATAATAAATGTCCAACTGCACTCCCTAGAAGCAGTTTTTCAATTTTTAAAGAAGAGGCACTGGGCAAACATTATTTATTTTCTTCCGTCTTGGAACCCTGCTTGGGCTCATGTGTACAAGTGGTTCCCAAGCAGTCACCTATCCAAACACTGACCAGACTCAAACCTGCTTAACTTCAGCAAGGTATAACCTCAGGTACATTTAAACCACGTTACTATTCCTCTACACCATTTTAATTTAAAAAGTAAATTAGGTTAGCTTGGCGGTGTCACTTTAAAAATAAAATAAGGAGGACAGCACTTGTGAGCGTTCAACTTGCTGCTATGCTCCTGCTGGGAGAAAGGGCGGGATATAAATCTAATAAATAAATAAATAAATAAAATAATAAACACATTTAAGTAAGGCCATCTGTCAAAAGCACTGTGACGGCTGGGGAAGAGGAGACTGCTGCAAGTCCTCTCTTAATGGTACCTCAAGTAGTCATCTTATGAGGTTCCAGTGCAAGCACCATATTGTTTTGTGATTTCTCAGAGGCGTCCACAGAATGCAGGTGGTAGCTACTGCAGGGATGTTGTCAATGCAGGACTTTGGGGTAGAAGTCCAGGGCTCCACTCTGCAAGATCAATAGGAGGGCTGCCAACACAGCAACAGGGCTGGTTTACCAAACTTCAAATGAAGTGAAGGAATACACATTGCCATCTAAAATCACCAGAAAGGAATGCGGTGTTTAGCTGGCCTCCTGGCACTGTCAATGCTGCAACTTGCCTGGAGCAAGGGGGGAAGCACCTGCACTGTCAGCTATCCCACCCTCCTTCCCAGTAAGCTGCAGCAGCACAAGTGTTGGGAGGCCTGGTAAGCACTGCTGCCCCTCCCTGCTGGTTGCTCCTGAAAATTACGTGCACCTCTGGGCTCCCGATGCATCAAAATCTAATACTGGATTGCAACAAGAGGCAAGCCAAGACTGACAACTAGCACAAAAGGCCGATGCATACGGCCATCATGCTCTTCATGGCCTCTCATGCGGAGGCTGGTCCTTGCTTGTGGAGAACAGCAGCATGTAAAATTCTGCTCAGAGCTCATTTTAGGATTCTGTGGAGCTACAAGCTACTTCCAGCCAGCCACAGTGCACCCTGTGCTCCTCTGCAATGGGGCAGGGGAATTTGGATATGTTGTCAGTTTGGATGGTCCCTACACCATTCTGGGCCTCCCCTCAACACATGCCTGATTTTGCTGGCCACTAACTCTGGCCATGGTTCTGTGGTGGATGAATTGTTCTGTCCCATTCACATGGTCAAGGACCAGGAAGCAGCCTCCAGCAGGCAGACATGAGAACATAAGAAGAGCCTGCTGGATCAGGCCAGTGGCCCATCTAGTCCAGCATCCTCTTCTCACAGTGGCCAACCAGGTGCCTGGGGGAAGCCCGCAAGCAGGACCCGAGTGCAAGAACACTCTCCCCTCCTGAGGCTTCCGTCAACGGGTTTTCAGAAGCATACTGCCTCTGACTAGGGGGGCAGAGCACAGCCATCATGGCTAGTAGCCATTGATAGCCCTGTCCTCCATGAATTTGTCTAATCTTCTTTTAAAGCCATCCAAGCTGGTGGCCATTACTGCATCTTGTGGGAGCAAATTCCATAGTTTGACTATGCGCTGAGTAAAGAAGTACTTCTTTTTGTCTGTCCTGAATCTTCCAACATTCAGCTTCTTTGAAGGTCCACGAGTTCTAGTATTATGAGAGAGGGAGAAGAACTTTTCTCTATCCACTTTCTCAATGCCATGCATAATTTTATACACTTCTATCATGTCTCCTCTGACCTGCCTTTTCTCTAAACTAAAAAGCCCCAAATGCTGCAACCTTTCCTCGTAAGGGAGTTGCTCCATCCCCTTGATAATTCTGGTTGCCCTCTTCTGAACCTTTTCCAACTCTATCATATCCTTTTTGAGATGAGGCGACCAGAAGTGTACACAGTATTCCAAATGCGGCCGCACCATAGTTTTATACAATGGCATTATGATATTGGCTGTTTTATTTTCAATACCTTTCCTAATGATCCCTAGCATGGAATTTGCCTTTTTCACAGATGCCGCACACTGGGTCGACATTTTCATCGTGCTGTCTACTACAACCCCGAGGTCTCTCTCCTGGTCGGTCACCGCCAGTTCAGACCCCATGAGCGTATATGTGAAATTCAGATTTTTTGCTCCAATATGCATAATTTTACACTTGTTTATATTGAATTGCATTTGCCATTAGCTTAGCAGCTGCATACCCTGAGAAAGTCCTGCTTTGATGGAATCAATTTTCTTGGCAAACAAAAGGACAACAGGACATTCTTATTGCCCTTGACTGACCCAATATTTGAGGAGCAATAATATCACAAAGAAGGTCCATGTTGTAGCGCATGAGCAGAGCTAGTGATTTCATTGCCCATTGCATGCCTGGGACAGGATCTGGTCCCTGAGAACAGGCACTGTAGCAAGTTAAGGAAGCTTGTGGACCTTTAAGGATTCTTTTTCTGAAACTCAGTGTGTTACTTTCTCAAATAGCCTGCTCCTGCTCAGAATCTGCTGTGCAAGATGCCTGCTGCTATCTAGTGTCATATTATAGTTTTCTCTTCCCCCCTCAGTGATCACAATTGCATATCTCTGACACACAAATATATGTAAAACAGAATAAATTAGGCATATGATCTCACTTGCTGAAAAATTATGAATATTTGTTTCCTCAACTAGCTCCACATAAATAAATGAGATATATCTATTATATGGCAAGGATCGCCAGCACATCTGGGTGCCCTGGCATCATCAAAGAGCTTCAGTGGCACTCCAAGCAAGTAGCCCAGAATCTACCATCCAAAAACCTGAGAAAACAGGGGCGAGCCCTAGTGACATCATGGGGCGGGCCCTAGTGACATCACGGGGGTGGACCCTAATTATGTCATTAAGCATGATACATTAAGTATCAACCACAGTTGCTTGGAGCATACCATTAAAAAAAAATTCTCTGACTGGAAATTAAAACAGAAATCTTACCTAAAAGAGGGTGTTCCCAGGTCCAGCTAAAGTGACAAGGTCATTCCTTCTCACCGTCTTAGGGAGCATGGATGGAAAATGGAAATGGGCTGCCTTCAAGTCGATCCCGACTTACGGTGACCCTATGAATAGGGTTCTCATGGTAAGCAGTACTCAGAGGGGGTTTACCATTGCCTTCTTGTGAGGCTGAGAGACAGTGACAGGTCCAAGGTCACCCAGTGAGCTTCATGGCTGTGTGGGGATTTGAACCCTGGTCTCCCAGGTCATAGTTCAACACCTTCAGGGAACATTTAATCTAGCTTACTTGCTTCTGGCAAGAAGGGTTTACGTGCCCTCAGGCCAGGCCATTGTAGGAAGAAAGGAGCTTAGTGTTGCAGAGATGTTAGATGGGAGCACAGATGGATGCCCCTGAAGGCAGCAATTCTAAACATGCTTATTAAGGAACTAGCCTCATAGAACTCAATAGGACTTACTTCTGAGTAGATATGGTTGCAGCCATGTTAAGGACAAGGGAGGGCATTCTCGGCAAGCAGTTGGCAACTGCCTGTTAGCATTGTGCTGTTGCTAAGATTTGACTGGGGATCTTCCACAAAGTTATGCATAGGCCACCGCAACTTTATGTGTTGGCTACTGTTCTATCAGTCTCTATTCAAAGAAATTGAACAATCACAATTACACGATTACCTCTAGTATTAAGGTAAAGGTAAAAAAGTGAGGAGAGAGAAATAAAACCAATAGCACCAGGTTAGAAACAATATTTTTAATTAACAAACACTGTCTTTCAGAGAACAAAGGCAGGTTACATCACCAATCAAACTGCTAATCATAATCCAATTGCTAGTCCCAACTAGAGTAGACCCACTGAAGCAATGGAATTTACATGGTGTCAATTAGCCAAGTTCCCATCGATTCAATGGGTCTACTCTAGTTGGGACTAGCAGCTGGATTTAGGCATTTATCTCCCTTACAAAAGAGAAGTGGATGACATCCAAGGGAAGTTCTCAAACATTACAAACAGTATTACTCTTTATAAAAGAAAAACAGAAAGAATGAACAAGGTGCTTTCACTGTAGGAACTGGTGTTAAATAACTAAACAGGCTGAGTTTAGAATTTGTACTTCTCCTTTGAAACACAAGCTTTAAGCAACCTTTGTTCTTCCTTCACATATTTGAAAAAATCAGCACAGTTCATGCCAAAGTTTAGTTTGACACAAAGCTCTACTTTGACAAGAGAAGGTAACATACGGTTCCTGTTGTCAAGTGCTCTTGACTGAGGTTCACAAGTCAAACAAATGATCCTCCACACTTCTTTGCAGACTTTATCCATCACTGCAGAGACAGGAATGGGTAATGGTTAAGAAGATTCTCTACCCTTCCTTGGCTACCCTTTTGTGGGCTGCTATAAACTCACTTTGAAAGACAACCCAAATCTAGTGAGTAATGATTGACAGAGAAAAAACACCCATGGTTTGGTCTACCTTCACAGGCGGTAGCTTGGGAACAATTGCAGCCACTCTTTCAAATATGTGAATTCTCTTTTACCACTATTGGGCAAGAAACAAACTGCCATGCAACCAACAAGGTGCATCATCAATGGGTTTTAGGGGGTTGAGCTGAGCACATTTATTTATTTTATTTATTTATTTGATTCAATTTCCATACCGCCCATAGCAAGCTCTCTGGGCGGTGCACATCATGTTGCTTCTATGGATGTAAGGGAGTGAGGTTAAAGGTAAATGAAATGCAAACAGAAAATGAAAGACAAAAGACAGCAATACTTTCCTAAATGCAATACCATACCAACCACACCAAGATTCCTATGAGTAAGGCAGACAACTTAGCATCCCGCAACCAGTCAGGATTCATAACCGAAAACCAAAACTAAAAAAATCCTGGCAGCCAGTCAGTTAATGTAGAATGCTGCGGCATGATTGCTGACATGAGTGAGATCCTATCCGCACATAATATCTCTGCTCTGAAATCTGCATAGGTTGCTGATTTGCTACCAGGCCAAGTTCAAGCTGTGCTTTCCATGTTATGGGTGCCACTTGTAAGAAATCAGTCCTGTAAAGTGGCAGCATTTTGGATACTTTGCTCATAGGGTTTTCGTGGTAAGAGGTATTCAGAGATGGTTTACCATTGCCTTCCTCTGACTTTGGACACATATCATACTTTGGACACATAATGAGAAGACATGATTCATTAGAAAAGACAATAATGCTGGGAAAAACAGAAGGGAGTAGAAAAAGAGGAAGACCAAACAAGAGATGGATTGATTCCATAAAGGAAGCCACAGACCTGAACTTACAAGATCTGAACAGGGTGGTTCATGACAGATGCTATTGGAGGTCACTGATTCATAGGGTCGCCATAAGTTGAAATCGACTTGAAGGCGCATAACAACAACAAAGTGGCAGCACCTACGCTTTGGAACATTTTCTTTAAAAAAAAAGTTTTTAAAGCTTTTAAAATGTTTTTAAAGATGTTTTAATATATTTTAAAGTCTGTTTTTATGATTTTTAAAGTGTTTCAGTGCTTTTGTTTGCCACCCTGGGCTCCTACTGGGAGGAAGGGCAAGATATAAATCAAATTATAAATAAATAAAAATAAATAAACTTCATTCACCGAACCCAAAATTCAGAATCATGCCACTTTAAGCTGTTTTGCAACTGTTTATACTTGTTTTATGATTATTCAAATTAATACACACCAGAAGCCGCAGCAACAGTCTGAGAAATAGAGTATGTTTCCCCCACCCACCCCTCTCAGTGCCAAACCACAGCATTCCCCACCAGCTGCAGTTTTCAATGGGCGCCTAAGTAGAGTGCATTGCAGTCATTTACACAGGAGGTTATCAGAGCATGGATCACTGAGGCCAGGCTATCCCACAGTAAAGTCACAATGTGTGGCACAGGGGCTTTCTGATTCAGAGTTCAGTTGCTCAGTCACTGAGTTACACTAGCTTTGAAAAGTAAATAAACAAAAATTGCTTCTTGTGTTAGGATTTTCACAGGAGGTGTATCACTGCCAGTGCAAGGCATTTTGCTGCCTGAAAAGGAGCCCAAATCCCCACCCTCCACAATGGAAGGGCCAACATTAAAAAAAAAAATCTCATAGTACCATTCAAAAACTAATTCTTGCCTTCATCTATCCCACTGATTCTGCTACCTAAAGCAGGTCACTTCACCGGTCCTGGAATGTGTACTTTGACAAAACCTCATTGGCTGGTTCTATTTTGTAAGGGGACTTTAGAGCTTTTACACACACACACACACACACACACACACACACACACACACACTTTATTGCTGTTTCTGTCTTTTCCTAATGAGACGGGGGGCAGGACAATTGAGCGATTGAGTTTTTAAACCAGCAGGGAGGGCAGGTGGGGGGGAGAGAACGGGGGTGGGGGGAGGGCAATTGAGCTTTTAAACCAGCGGGAAGGGCAGGCAGGGGGAGAGAGCGGGCATAACACACACACACACACCATCATCACTCTCCTCCATTCTGCTGCTGCCTTCTCCTCCACCATCCTTGTCCTGGCTTTCTTCTCCACTGTCCATTTTTTTCTCTCCGGCGCTCCACTCCTCCGCCTTTTCACCTCCTCCCTCGTGCCGCCTAACACAGAGCATGAGGGAAGAGCGAGGCTGCGCAGAAGCCCAGTGTGAAGCACATGTCTTCTGTCCATCAATCACAGGAACAGAAGACTTCTGCTTGCTCCCTCCTCCAGTAACGTCCACAAAAGCCAGAGATTCAGGGAAGTGAGGGCGAGTCTGACCAGAGACCAGGAGAGCAAGCGCAAAGCCGGAGTCTCTGGCAGGATGCCGGAGAACTGGTAATGCTGCCAGAATCTGATCTTTCATTTTAAAAAAGTAAGGTTTTAGCACTCCTAGAAGGAATGTTATGGAGCAAAATGTGCCGATACTCTTCCAAGTGATTTCTGTTAAATGGGCCAGGCTGGGTGCTCCTGTCTGTAAGTGTTATTAGTCAATGAGTGAAATCGGAGCTGTGATTGACAAGTGAGTTGTTTGGATACCTTGGAATCCTTGGGGTTCTAAAGAGCTGCTGTTTTGCTCTCCCATTTAGTGTACATTTCCTGCTTCTGTCTTTTTTTCTAGTCCTTTGAATCTCCATCGTTTGCCCTTTCTTTTCCCCTAGCAACCAGGAGGAATCTTTCCTATGCTGGCTTTGTCTGAGATCAGGTAGTGCCTAGAAGTTATTTTCTGCAAATACTACTACACAATAAGTGTGGGTGAATGTTAAAGAATCCCGCTCCCCCCCCAAAAGGCAAATTCATTAAGAATTCATTGTATATTTAACTTATAGTATAATGGCTCACATGTCTTATCAGAAATAATTCTGTTTGTGTTTACTTACTTGTAGGTAAGTGGACAAAGGAATGCAGCCTAGGCTTTGGTTTAGGGTTGGCATTGGGGAAAACAGGGGTTTTGTGCCTTTAATAGCTGTATGGCAGGCAGAAATTCAACAGGTCAAGCCTTTTCTACAATTATGGGGAAAGCTTCACCATGACTACTGTCTAATTTTGTGTTATGCCATGCCCTCCTTGGCAGCCATTTTGCGACTGGTGCCCCCAACAGTCTCAAAATTTGAAATGTGTCCTCCAGCTGGCAACCTCTAAGAACATAAGAACATAAGAAGAGCCTGATGGATCAGGCCAGTGGCCCATCTAGTCCAGCATCCTGTTCTCACAGTGGCCAACCAGGTGCCTGGGGGAAGCCCGCAAGCAGGATCTGAGTGCAAGAACACTCTCCCCTACTGAGGCTTCCGTCAACTGGTTTTCAGAAGCATACTGCCTCTGACTAGGGTGGCAGAGCACAGCCATCATGGCTAGTAGCCACTGATAGCCCTGTCCTCCATGAATTTGTCTAATCTTCTTTTAAAGCCATCCAAGCTGGTGGCCATTACTGCGTCTTGTGGGAGCAAATTCCATAGTTTAACTATGCGCTGAGTAAAGAAGTACTTCCTTTTGTCTGTCCTGAATCTTCCAACATTCAGCTTCTTTGAATGTCCATGAGTTCTAGTATTATGAGAGAGGGAGAAAACCTTTTCTCTGTCCACTTTCTCAATGCCATGCATAATTTTCTACACTTCTATCATGTCTCCTCTGACCTGCCTTTTCTCTAAACTAAAAAGCCGCAAATGCTGCAACCTTTCCTCATAAGGGAGTTGCTCCATCCCCTTGATAATTCTGGTTGCCCTTTTCTGAACCTTTTCCAACTCTATAATATCCTTTTTGAGATTAGTGACCAGAACTGTACACAGTATTCCAAATGCGGCCGCACCATAGATTTATACAACGGCATTATGATATTGGCTGTTTTATTTTCAATACTTTTCCTAATGATCCCTAGCATGGAATTTGCCTTTTTCACAGCTGCCGCACACTGGGTCGACATTTTCATCGTGCTGTCCACTACAACCCCGAGGTCTCTCTCCTGGTCGGTCACCGCCAGTTCAGACCCCATGAGCGTATATGTGAAATTAAGATTTTGTGCTCCAATATGCATAATTTTACACTTGTTTACATTGAATTACATTTGCCATATTTCCACCCATTCACTCAGTTTAGAGATGTCTTTTTGGAGCTCTTCGCAATCCCTTTCTGTTTTAACAACCCTGAACAATTTAGTGTCGTCAGCAAACTTGGCCACTTCACTGCTCACTCCTAATTTTAGATCATTAATGAACAAGTTGAAAAGTACAGGTCCCAATACCGATCCTTGAGGGACTCCACTTTCTACAGCCCTCCATTGGGAGAACTGTCCATTTATTCCTACTCTCTGCTTTCTGCTTCTTAACCAATTCCTTATCCACAAGAGGACCTCTCCTCTTATTTCATGACTGCTAAGCTTCCTCAGAAATCTTTGGTGAAGTACCTTGTCAAAAGCTTTTTGAAAGTCTAAGTACACTATGTCCACTGGATCACCTCAATCTATATGCTTGTTGACACTCTCAAAGAATTCTAATAGGTTACTGAGACAGGACTTTCCCTTGCAGAAGCCATGCTGGCTCTGCTTCAGCAAGGCTTGTTCTTCTATGTGCTTAGTTAATCTAGCTTTAATAATACTTTCTACCAGTTTTCCAGGGACAGAAGTTAAGCTAACTGCCCTGTAATTTCCGGGATCCCCCCGGATCCCTTTTTGAAGATTGGCGTTACATTTGCCACTTTCCAGTCCTCAGGCACGGAGGAGGACCTGAGGGACAAGTTACATATTTTAGTTAGCAGATCAGCAATTTCACCTTTGAGTTCTTTGAGAACTCTCGGGTGGATGCCATCCGGGCCCGGTGATTTGTCAGTTTTTATATTGTCCATTAAGCCTAGAACTTCCTCTCTCGTTACCACTATTTGTCTCAGTTCCTCAGGATCCCTTCCTGCAAATGTTAGTTCAGGTTCAGGGATCTGCCCTATATCTTCCAGTGTGAAGACAGATCAAAGAATTCATTTAGCTTCTCTGCAATCTCCTTATCATTCTTTAGTACACCTTTGACTCCCTTATCATCCAAGGGTCCAATCACCTCCCTAGATGGTCTCCTGCTTTGAATGTATTTATAGAATTTGTTGTTGTTGGTTTTTATGTTCTTAGCAATGTGCTCCTCAAATTCTTTTTTAGCATCCCTTATTGTCTTCTTGCATTTCTTTTGCCAGAGTTTGTGTTCCTTTTTATTTTGTTCATTCGGACAAGACTTCCATTTTCTGAAGGAAGACTTTTTGCCTCTAAGTCTAAGAGCTTCCTTGACTTTGCTCATTAACCATGCTGGCATCTTCTTGGCCCTGGTGGTACCTTTTCTGATCTGCGGTATGCACTCCAGTTGAGCTTCTAATATAGTGTTTTTAAACAACTTCCAAGCATTTTCGAGTGATGTGACCCTCTGGACTTTGTTTTTCAGCTTTCTTTTTACCAATCCCTTCATTTTTGTGAAGTTTCCTCTTTTGAAGTCAAATGTGACCGTGTTGGATTTTCTTGGCAATTGGCCAGTTACATGTATGTTTAATTTAATAGCACTGTGGTCACTGCTCCCAATCGGTTCAACAACACTTACATCTCGCACCAGGTCCCGGTCCCCACTGAGGATTAAGTCCAGGGTTGCCGTCCCTCTGGTCGGTTCCATGACCAACTGGTCTAGGGAATAGTCATTTAGAATATCTAGAAACTTTGCTTCTTTGTCATGACTGGAACACATATGCAGCCAGTCTATGTCTGGGTAGTTGAAGTCACCCATTACTACCACATTTCCTAGTTTGGATGCTTCCTCAATTTCATATGTCATCTCCAGGTCTCCCTGAGCATTTTGATCAGGGGGACGATAGATCGTTCCCAGTATTAAGTCCCTCCTGGGGCATGGTATCACCACCCACAACGATTCTGTGGAGGAGTCCGCCTCTTTTGGGGTTTCAAGCTTGCTGGATTCAATGCCTTCTTTCACGTATAGAGCGACTCCGCCACCAATACGTCCTTCCCTGTCCTTCCGATATAGTTTATATCCAGGGATAACCGTATCCCACTGGTTTTCTCCATTCCACCAGGTCTCCGTTATGCTCACTATATCAATGCTCTTCTCTAAGACCAAGCACTCCAGTTCTCCCATCTTGGTTCAGAGGCTTCTAGCATTAGTGTACAGGCACTTGAAAGCAGTGTCTCTCTTCAAGTGTTTTTGGCACTTTTGGTTTGGCCTGTGGTAATTTTGCCCTTCTGAATTGATATCCTGTGCCCCTGCTCTCACAATGCCTACTAGGCCTACCCCTTTTAAAATTTCATCATTTCTTTGGTCCCAGGGGGGAGGTTTATGCAACAGGAGGGAGCCCTTGCCCTGTTTTGTGTTGTAGTTGCATAAAATCACCAACCGAGGGAGCCCTTTCCCTGATTCGGCATTGTAATTTCATAAAATCACCACAGGAGGGAGCCCTTCCCTGCTTTGCATTGTAATTGCATAAAATTACCACAGGAGGGAGCCCTTGCCCTGCTTTGCATTGTAATTGAATAAAATCACCACAGGAGGGAGCCGTTCCCTGCTTTGCATTGTTATTGCATTAAATTACCACAGGAGGGAGCCCTTGTCCTGCTTTGCATTGTAATTGCATTAATTCACCACAGGAGGGAGCCCTTCCCTGCTTTGCATTGTTATTGCATAAAGTCACCACAGGAGGGAGCCGTTCCCTGCTTTGCATTGTTATTGCATTAAATTACCACAGGAGGGAGCCCTTGTCCTGCTTTGCATTGTAATTGCATTAATTCACCACAGGAGGGAGCCGTTCCCTGCTTTGCATAGTTATTGCATTAAATTACCACAGGAGGGAGCCCTTGTCCTGCTTTGCATTGTAATTGCATTAATTCACCACAGGAGGGAGCCCTTCCCTGCTTTGCATTGTTATTGCATAAAGTCACCACAGGAGGGAGCCCTTGCCCTGCTTTGCATCGTTATTGCATAAAGTCACCACAGGAGGGAGCCCTTGCCCTGCTTTGCATTGTAGTTGCATAAAATCACCACAGGAGGGAGCCCTTGCTCTGCTTTGCATTGTAGTTACATAAAATTACCACAGGAGGAAACCCTTCTCCTGCTTTGCATTGTTATTGCATAAAATCACCACAGGAGGGAGCCCTTCCCTGCTTTGCATTGTTATTGCATAAAATCACAATAGGAGGGAGCCCTTGCCGTGCTTTGCATTGTAATTGCATAAAATCACCACAGGAGGGAGCCCTTGCCCTGCTTTGGATTGTTATTGCATGAATTTATTTTATTTATTTATTTATTAGGCTTATATCCCGCCCGACCAGCAACAGCTCTCTGGGCGGTGAACAGCAGAAAAATACAATAAATACAATAAAGTCACCACAGGAGGGAGCCCTTGCCCTGATTTGCATTGTTATTGCATAAAATTGCCACAGGAGGGAGCCTTTGCCCTGCTTTCCATTGCAGTTGCATAAAATCACCACAGGAGTGAGCCCTTCCCTGCTTTGCATTGTTATTGCATAAAATGACCACAGGAGGGAGCCGTTGCCCTGCTTTACATTGTAGTTGCATAAAATCACAAACAGAGGGGACCCTTTCCCGGCTTTAGCATTATAATTGCATAAAATTGCCAGAGAGAGCCCTTGCCCTTCGTTGTATTTGCATAAAATCACCACAGGAGAGAGCCCTTGCCATGTTTTGCATTGTAGTTGCATAAAATCATCATAGGGGGATCCCTTGCCCTGTGTTGTAGTTGCCTAAAATCACCACCGGAGGAAGTCCTTGTCGTTCTTTGCATTGTAGTTGCATAGAATGGCCACGGGAGGGAGCCCTTACCGTACTTTGTAGTTGCCTAAAATCATTAAAGGAGGGACCCTTGCCCTGCGTTGTAGTTGCCTAAATTAGCCACCGGAGGGAGTCCTTGCCCTTCTTTGCATTGTAGTTGCATCGAATCGCCACAGAAGGGAGCCCTTGCCCTGATTTGCATTGTAGTGGTATAAAATCACTACTGGAGGGGGCCCTTGCCTTGCTTTGC
Organism: Rhineura floridana; assembly: GCF_030035675.1. NCBI lineage: Eukaryota > Metazoa > Chordata > Lepidosauria > Squamata > Rhineuridae > Rhineura > Rhineura floridana. The sequence continues at coordinate 150,001,682 of NC_084480.1, forward strand.
ATTGTAATAGCATGAAATTACCACAGGAGGGAGCCCTTGCCCTGTTTTGCCCTTGTAGTTGCATAAAATCACCATAGGAGGGAGAGTTGCCATGCTTTGCATTGTAGTTGCATAAAATCACCAACCGAGGGGGCCCTTTCCCTGCTTTGGCATTGTAATTGCATACAATCTCCACAGGAGAGAGCCCTTCCCTGCTTTGCATTGTAATTGCATAAAATCACAACAGGAGGGAGCCCTTGCCCTGCAATGCATTTTAGTTGCATAAAATCACCACAGGAGGGATCCCTTCCCTGCTTTGCATTGTTATTGCATAAAATTACCACAGGAGGGAGCCCTTACTCTGCTTTGCATTGTAATTGTATAAGATCGCCACAGGAGGGAGCCCTTCCCTGCTTTGCATTGTTATTGCATAAAATTGCCAGAGGGAGCCCTTGCCCTTTGTTGTATTTGCATAAAATCACCACAGGAGAGAGCCCTTGCCATGCTTTGCATTGTAGTTGCCTAAAATCACCACCGGAGGGACCCTTGCCCTGCGTTGTAGTTGCCTAAAATCACCACCGGAGGAAGTCCTTGCCCTTCTTTGCATAGTTCTTTGCATTGTAGTTGCATAGAATTGCCACAGGAGAGAGTACTTTGTAGTTGCCTAAAATCGTCACCGGAGGGACCATTGCCCTGCGTTGTAGTTGCCTAAAATAGCCACCGGAAGGAGTCCTTGCCCTTCTTTGCATTGTAGTAGTATAAAATCACCACTGGAGGGGGCCCTTGCCTTGCTTTGCATTGTAATAGCATGAAATCACCACAGGAGGGAGCCCTTGCCCTGTTTTGCCCTTGTAGTTGCATAAAATCACCATAGGAGGGAGTAGTTGCTCTGCGTTGGCCATGTAATTCCATGAAATCGCCACACGAACGTGTCCTTGCCCTGCTTTGTATTGTAGTTGCCTAACATCACCATAGGAGGAAGGCTTGCCCTGCTTTGCATTGTTATTGCATAAAATCGCCACAGGAGGGAGCCCTTGCCCTGCTTTGCATTGTTATTGCATAAAGTCACCACAGGAGGGAGCCCTTGCCCTGCTTTGCATTGTTATTGCATAAAATTGCCACAGGAGGGAGCCCTTGCCCTGCTTTCCATTGCAGTTGCTACCCATTGAAACCTATGAGCGTGTGGGACTCCAGGTATACCCAATGAAATGCGTAGGCTGTTCAAACACCAGTTCTCCACACTGAACCGCATGGACTTTTCTGCCACCAGGTCTACCCATTGAGAAGCATAGAATTTTCTGTCACAAGGTCTTTGCATTGAAACAGATGGGTTTTTCTGCCAACAGGTCTACCCATTGAAACCCTTCCATGCTTTGCATTGTATTGCATACAATCGCCACAGGAGGGAGCCGTTGCCCTGCTTTGCATTGTAATTGCATAAAATTGCCACAGGAGGGAGCCCTTCCCTGCTTCACATTGTTATTGCATAAAATCACCGCAGGAGGGAGCTCTTGCCCTGCTTTGCATTGTAATTGCATAAAATTGCCACAGCAGGGAGCCCTTGCCCTGCTTTGAGTTGTAATTGCATAAAATCACCAACTGAGGGGGCCCTTTTGCTGATTTTGCATTGTAATTGCATAAAATCGCCACAGGAGGGAGCCCTTCCCTGCTTTGCATTGTAGTTGCATAAAATCACCACAGGAGGGAGCCCTTGCCCTGCTTTGCATTGTAGTTGCATAAAATCACCACAAGAGGGAGCCCTTGCCCTGCTTTGGCATTGTAGTTGCATAAAATCACCAAAGGAGGGAGCCATTGCCCTGTTCTGGCATTGTAATTGCATAAAATTGCCACAGGAGGGAGCCCTTTTCCTGTGTTAGCATTGCAATTGCATAAAATCACCACAGGAGATAGCCCTTGCCCTGATTTGCTTTGTAGTCGCATAATATAGCCCCTGGAGAGAGCTTGTTCCCTGCTTTGGCATTTTAGTTGCAGAAAATCACCACTGGAAGGGAGCCCTTGCCCTACTTTCCATTGTAGTTGCATAAATATGCCACAGGAGGAAGCCTTTGCCCTTCTTTGCATTGTAGTTGCATAAAATCACCACGTGTGGGTGCTGTCTTCCTACTTTGGCATTGTAATTGTATAAAATCGCCACAGGAGGGAGCCCTTGCCCTGCATTGCATTGTAGTTGCATAAAATAGGCACAGGAGGGAGCCCTTGCCTTGCTTTGGCATTGTAGTCACATAAAATCACCACAGCAGGGAGCCCTTGCCCTGCTTTGAATTGTAGTTGCATAAAATTGTGAACAGAGGTGGCCCTTTCTCTCCTTTGGGATTGTAGTTGCATAAAATCACCACAGGAGGGAGTCCTTACACTACTTTGCGTTGTAATTGTACAAAATCACCACCAGACGGAACCCTTCACCTATTTTGCATTGTAGTTGCACTAAATCATCACAGGAGGCGCCCTTTCCTTGCGCTGGCCTTGTAATTGCATAAAATCACCACAGGAGGCAGCCCTTGCCCTGCTTTCCTTTGTAGTTGCATGAAACAGGCACCTGTGGGGTCCCTTTCCCTCCTTTGGCATTGTAATTGTATAGAATCACCACAGGAGGGAACCCTTTCCCTGCTTTACATTGTGGTTACATATAATCACCACAGGAGGGACCCTTTCCCTGTGTTGGCCTTGTAATTGCATAAAAGCGCGACAGGAGGGAGCCCTTGCTCTGCTTTGTGTTGTAGTTGCATAAAATCACCACTGGAGGGGGCCCTTTCCCTGCTTTGGCATTGTTGTCGCATAAAATTGTCACAGGACGAAGCCCTTGCCCTGCTTTGCATTGTAGATGCATAAAATCCTCACCTGAGGGACCCCTTGCCCTGCTTTGGCATTGTAGTTGCATAAAATCACCACAGGAGGGAGCCCTTGCCCTGCTTTGCATTGTAGATGTATAAAATCACCACAGGAGGGAGCCCTTGCCCTGCTTTGCATTGTAGATGTATAAAATCACCACAGGAGGGAGCCCTTGCCCTGTTTTGCATTGTAATTTCATAAAATTGTCACAGTAGGGAGCCCTTCCCCTGTGTTATCCTTGTAATTGCATAAAATCACCACAGGAGGTAGACGTTGTCCTGCTTTGCATTGTAGTCTCATAAAATAACCACAAGAGGGAGCCTTTGCACTGCTTTGCATTGTAGTTGCATAAAATCACCACATTATAAAAGGTAAGGGCGTTGATTTATAATTTGCAGGGGGGTGATAGTTGAGATTAGGGTTAGGGGGTGTTTTGGAGAGGCTGTTAAAAAAATAAGTAGGATTACTTCTGCTTTTATTTATATCTTGGGGGGAAATGCCTGGGATTCCCTGTCTAGCCTTCATCCCTGGAAATTGCTAGGTCAGTTGCCCAGCTGCTTTGCTGAGTCCAGACTTTCCTTAATAATCCACACCAGGCCTGCCTCCACCACCTTCTGAGCTATGGAGACCTACTCTAAAGTCTTATTTATCTACACAAGACAGGTGGAGTGAGATACACTGCCCTGATGATACACCCAGATTAGGGCACAGACAGCTGAGACAGTAAACATACATTTATTTAAACAAACAGTCCGCATAACACGTTCTTTCATCCAGAATACTAACATTAGCATTCTTACAACCAAACCTATTGGACTCACAAGGACTGGGAAGAATGTGTTTGGCCACGGCATGCAGACCTTCATCAGGAAAGCTTTAAACTGAATCTTAGGGAGGAGGGAGATGTAAATTTGGCGGTAATGACTAATGAAGGCTTGTGCACAGTAAGAGGAACTGAGAGAATAGCTCTAATGGGATCCAGTAATAGTCTTCATAAAAATGTAGAAAAGAAGCCAGTCCGTAAATCACATGGTCTTTGATGTCTGTATACTAATGCCCAGAGTATGGGAAACAAACAGGACAAACTTGAACTCTTAATACAGGAGGGTAAATACGACTTGATAGGTATAACTGAAACTTGGTGGGATGACTCCTATGACTGGAACACAGCAATTGAAGGATATAATTTGTTCAAAAAACAGAAGGAAGAGAAATGGAGGTGGAGTTGCACTATGTGTTAAAAATATATATCCCTGTACAGAAATACAGGAGGATGAGCTAGGTAGCTCCACCAAGATTATCTGGATTAAAATAAATGGGGCAAGGAATTAAAGGGAACATGGGGGTTGGAGTCTACTACCGACCACCCAATGAAGGAGAAGATGAGGATGTAACTTTTGAAACGCAAATTGCCAATGTTTCAAGGAGGCATGATGTAGTAGTAATGGGTACTGCAGTTATCCCCAATATCTGTTGGGAGACAAATTCTGCCAAACATGGCCTCTCCAAGAAATTCCTGACTTGTGTGGGAGATAACATTCTCCTACAAAACATGGAGGAAGCAACTAGAAGATCAGCTATCCTTAACTTGATTCTAACCGATAGAGATGACTTGGTGGATGAAGTGGCAGTTACGGGAACTCTGGGGAAAAGAGACCACGCTATACTCAAGTTCTTGATTTTAAAGGAAGCAAAACTGACAGTAGCCACACATGTACCCTGAATTTCAGGAAAGCTGATTTTAATAAATTCAGAACAATGGTAAGTAAGGTTCCATGGCAAGCAACCCTAATGAGAAAAGGAGTCCAAGATGGGTGGGAGTTTCTAAAAAAGAAAATTCTAAAGGCACAATGGCAAACAGTTCCATCAAGGAACAAAAGGGAAAGACAACAGAAGAAGCCAATGTGGCTTCACAAAAAGCTTAGAGATGACTTGAAAACAAAAAAGGACACATACAAGAAGTGGAAGGAAGGCCAGGCCACAAAGGAAGAGTACAGGCATGTATCACGGAATTGCAGGGATGGCGCCAGAAAGGCTAAAGCTGAGAATGAGCTGAGGTTAGCAAGAGATGCTAAAAGCAACAAAAAACCTTTCTTCAGATACATCCACAGTAAAAGACAGAGAAAAAAATGGTGGTACAGCTACTCAATGAGGATGGCAAAATGATAACAAAGAAATGTCAGAAGCGCTCTATTCCTACTTTGGCTCAGTCTTCTCCCAAAAGAGGGTCTATAACCCTCCTGGGAAATGCGATGTTGAAGTGGTAGGATTGGAGCTTGAGACGGATAGATAAATGGTCAAGGAATACCTAATCACTTTGAACAAGTTCAAATCTTAACTGCATCCTAGAGTATTGAAGGAACTGGCTGAAGAACTCTCGGAACCACTGTCTATTATCTTTCCAAAATCACGGAGGATGGGTGAAGTGCCAGATGATTGGAGGTGGGCTAATGTTGTCCCTATCTCCAAAAAGGGCAAAAAAGAGGAACCTGGGAATGACAGACCAGCCAGCCTGACATCAATCCCTGGGAAAATTCTGGAGCAGATTATAAAGCAGTCAATCTATAAGCACTTTGAAAATAATGCAGTGATTACTAGAAGCCAACATTCATTTATCAAGAACAAATCCTGCCAGACTAATCTTATCTCATTTTTTGATTGGGTAACGTCTCTTCAGCATTTTTATTAATGACTTGGATGAGGAGGTGCAGGGAACACTTATCAAATTTGCAGATGATACAAAACTGGGAGGGATAGCTGATACCCTGGAAGACAGGAACAAATTCAAAGAGATCTTGATAGGCTGGAGCATTGGGCTGAAAACAACAGAATGAAATTTAACAGGACTAAGTGCAAAGTTCTACACCTAGGAAAAAGAAACCAAATGTATAGTTGTAAGATGGGAGATACTTGGCTTAGCAATACTACATGCGAGAAGGATCTTGGAATTGTTGCTGAACACAAGCTGAATATGAGCCAACAGTGCAATGTTGCTGCAAAAAAAGCCAATACTATTTTAGGCTGCATTAACAGAAGTATAGTTTCCAAATAACATGAAGTATTAGTTCTCCTCTGTTTGGTACTGGTTAGGTCTCATCTTCAGTACTGCATCCAGTTCTGGACACTGCACTTTAAGAAGGATGCAGACAAACTGGAATGGGTTCAGAGGAGGGCAGCAAGGATGATCAGGGGGCTGTATACAAAGCCCTATGAAGAGAGACTGAAAGAACTGGGCATGTTTAGCCTGGAGAAGACTGAGGGGAGATATGATAGCACTCTACACAGAGGAGGGCCAGGATCTCTTCTTGATCATCCCAGAGTACAGGACACAGAAAAATGGGCCCAAGATGCAGGAAACCAAATTTCGACTGAACATCAGGAAAAACTTCCTAACTGTTAGAATGGTACAATGGAACCAACTACCTAGTGAGGTGGTGGGCTCCTCAACACTTGGAGGCATTCAAGAGGCAGCTGGACAGTCACCTGTTGGGTATGCTTTAATTTGGATTCCTGCATTGAGCAAGGGGTTGGACTCAATGACCTTATAAGCCCTTTCCAACTCTACTATTCTGTTTCTCTTCAAAACTCTTTATATGAGTTTCCATTCTCCCTCCCATCTCATTCCATTTTTCATCTGTCAAACAGTCAGTCTCAACAGACACTCTCCATCTGCCTGCCAATCACTCTGGCTCCATCCTAGGCTCCACCACACTCCTCTGCTGTCCAGCATCCTTCCGCTCACACTTGTCTTACACGTTGGTGTGTTCAGGACCCTCCTGGAGGCTTCCTTGCCCTGATGTAGCAACCATTGCTGCCTCCAAGCTGCTGTTTGCAATGTGGGGGCAGTAACCTGGTCTTTTTAGGGATCAATGGAGACTTTAACAACACCCCCTCCAGTGATCCCGATACACCTGAAATGGTAGAGGCAATGCCTGCAATGAAAGAGCTTGACACATAGAAAGCTACCCCTATTTTCTGTTTTGGGTGCTTTGCAGATTCTCATCTCTCCCCATCTCTTTCAGGTTTAAATGCCTATGGGGCCTGCTGGTTCACAGGACCACAAAGGTCACCCCCTCTGGGGGCGGCTTCCAAAAAACCACAGAAGTGTCCCTGATTCAGGTGGAATAAAAATAGTCACTCCTGAACATAAAGCCAGGCCAGGTGAGGCTGCTGGTGTGAGTTGTCACGTATTGTGGAGAGGGAGAAGGTTAGGATGGCAATGCAGAGTCTATGTGATGGTAACCTGATGGGCAGGCTTCCCGCATAAGAGGACCCCTGTTAGATCAGACCAAAGGCCCATCTAGTCCAGCAGTGTGTTCCCACAGTGGACAACCAGATGCTACAGGAACAAAGCCCGCAACAGGAGCCATCCGCAGGAGCCTTTTCACAGTTGTGATCCCCAACAACAGGTACTATTTAGAGGGCCACTGCCTCTTCTCCTGGGGGTTATCCATAGCCATTGATGACCTTACCTTCCACATTTTTTTTCTAACCCCCTTCTGCAGCTGCCCTATATGTCAGCCATCATCACCAAACCGAGGAGCAGGGAATGCCATCCTTGAGCAACGTAATGCTGCATGAAGAAGAAGCCCTTCCTCTTGTGTGTCCTGAATCCCCCACCTTTCAGCTTCACTGGATGACCCCGCTGGGTTCGAGCATTGCAAGATGGGGAGAAAGTCCACTCTCTCCACCCCATGTGCCATTTTATATGCCTCCAGTAAGAATAAAGACATCACATGTGAAAGAAAGGGAGGAGGAGGAGGAGGGTGCCAAATGCAAAAGAGAGGGAAAGGAGTTGGGCCTCCAAGTGAGAGGGAGATGCGTGGGGAGGGTTGGAGGCAGGGGGCAGAGGGGATCATCTGAAGCCTAGCCAGAAGATGGCAAGGTTCCTGCCCTGTGAAGGGTCTGAGGTGGAGCGTAATGAGAGAGGGGATGGAAGCCACGGAGAGGTTTGAGAGGGCTGAGGACAGAGGGGAGAGGCATAAGAAGCAGGAAGATGTTCAAATAATCCACGTGAGAAATGAACCTTTCTTCATATCCTTTCCTCCTCTTTCCATTACAGGACCGCAGATGGATGAGTTCATCCCCTCGTCTGAGGTTGGCATTTTAGGGAGCAGAAGTGAAAGCCAGTCATAAAATCTCTTGGCACAGGAGTTTCCTTCCCTCCCACCCTCAGCCCAGGAAAATGTCCATTCTAGATGTTTGCCCCTTGGGATCTGGGAGCATCTCATTTGAACCAAAACGTTGGCACTTTCCGGGATGAGTTCTTTCTCTCACCTGCGGAGAAATCCAGGTGAGGGGCCAGGATATCCTGCTGTGCCATATGATGACTCCACGGCTCAGGCCTTTGTGGTGAGTGAGATGCAGGGTGAGCACTCCAGCGGAAAGGTGTACGGGAGGCCGGGGGAAGGGGTTTGGGTAATTTTCTGTGGAAGGGAGCCTTGTGGGTCTGGCAGAGGGGAGGACTTTGCAGGCAACAGTAGCCTCTTGTCCAGAGTATAGGTTGCGCATCAGGACAATCAGATGCTGTGGCACCCCCATTTCATTTAAAGCATTCCATAGCTTTTCATGATCTACACAGTCAAAGGCTTTGCTGTAATCCATAAAGCACAGGGTGATTTTCTTCTGAAATTCCTTGGTCCGTTCCATTATCCAAGGTATGTTTGCGATATGATCTCTGGTGCCTCTTCCCTTTCTAAATCCAGCTTGGACGTCTGGTATTTCTTGCTCCATATCAGTGGCGTTACTAGGGTTGGTGTCACCCAGTGCGGTAACTCATAGTGTCACCCCGCGTCTGTCTGTCTCACGGGCCTCTGGCTGCCTTGCTTTCCTGGGGGGGGGGGCATGAGGGAAGCCGTCCTCTCCCACCGTGGTGGGGAGGGCTTGGGGCGCCCCCCAAACCAGGCTCCTTCCTCGAAGACCGCAGTCCGGGGGGAGGGGGCTGCCATGTGCCCGTTTACAGAGAACCCTCTCCCTCTTTTATGTAAAGGGGTGTTTTCACAGCATCTGTGCCAGGAGAGAATACGGCAACAGGTAATGCAAGAAAGGGGATTGCTATCCTCCTTTCTATATCAGTTGCAGCAGAAGATCAGGCAGGGCTGGCTCCTCCTCCCAGCATCCCTGACTACTGGCCATGCTGGCTGGGGCTGATGCGTTCCAGTAACATTTGGAGGGTCACAGATTCCCCATCCCTGACAGTCAGGTTCTGTACCCAGGGTTTGGATTCTACTCCTGCCTTGGTGGAGAGATGCAGCTAGTGGCAGCTTTGCCCAGGTAAACAATTCCAATGTGGCTCAACAACCCCCTTTCTGCACAGCAGAGGGAAGGGAAGGCCAAGTCTTTTCTAACGATAGGTTAATGGCTTTGGTCTTTTGCCTGCAAATCTGGAACCGGATGAAAGTGAAGTCATTTGATTTCCCTCACTTCCCCCCCCCCCAAAAATATAATCAGCCAGTTTTTGGAGTATACAAATCTCTATCCCATCCTGCCTTCCTTTCCTTTCAGGCTTAGCTCATCTTAATGTTTTAATGTTTATATTCTATGTTGTATTTTGTTGATTGTGTTAATTATTTGTTATCTGATTTTATTGTAATATTCCTGTATTTTATCCTGTTTTGTACACCGCCCAGAGAGCTATTAGCTATGGGCGGTTTATAAATGAAACAAAATAAATAAATAAATAAGGCTGAGATGGTGGTGATGGTGCAACTGGAAAAGGATAAAGGTGGGGGATTAGGAAGTGGGGCAGGGGTAGAAAGATACAATGTCTTGGTGGGCGAGGTGCTTCATGGGCCATCTTCATGCCCAGAGACAGGGTGCTTTCCCCCAAAGGAAAACTATACAGAGTTTTTTTTTTTTTAAAAGGACCACATTCTGTTCACATCCACCTAGATCAAAATGGGGACGTGATGTGAAATGCATCTTTCGCAATCATGACAGAGTTTACTGGGGAAGGGCTGCGGCTCAGTGGAGGAGCATCTCAGCTGCAATCCCTGGCATCTCCAAGTCAGGCTGGGAGAGCTGCTGCCAGTCAGTGCAAACAATACTGAGCTAGATGGATCAGTGGTCTGACTCCCTATAAGGCAGATTCCTATATAACAGGTGAGCAGAGAGGGACACTTGTCAGGTCCACGGCACAGAGGGAGGGGAGGTTTAACTCTTTGCTCCCCCACTGTGGTCTGACAAATATCTCTCCCCCCCCCCCGCCACCACAAGTTTCAGGGAAGCTACTATTGGTGTAACGGCACTTGTGGGGAGATTTTTTGGAGATCATGAGGGGGAGGAAAGGATTAAGCCTCCCATCTCAGCATGCTATTGTCCTGATGGAGTCTCTCTCTCTCTTTCACTGTTTCACACACACACATGCATACCTACCACTAATGTTCTCAAGAATCCTGATGTGGTTGCTAAAGATGCATTTAACATTGCATCTCATTTGGCCCACACCAAAGGGAGACTGACCTTTTTGTGTGTTGAATTGGCATTGGCTACTGTGTGAATCTCGATGGGGATCTCGATGGGGATGGCGCCCCTGGCCAACTCGCCCCCCTCCTCTGGCTCTGCCATGCCCTGGCACGGAGCAGGAGAGGCGATCCAGCAGCTGGCAGAAGAGCGCTGCGTCGCGCCCCAATTTGCCTCCTTTGCCACGGCACTGAGGCCGCTGCAGCTGAGGAACCACCTCCAGCTTCCCCCCCGTTCCCCGCCACCGTAGGAGGGGCCAGGCTCCCGCTGATGCCCCCGCCTCCCCCCCTACCTGCGTTGGCCAGAGCGCGCAGCCGAAGGAAGGCGAGGGGAAGATCAAAGGCCTCCGTCTGTGGGAGGGCGGTCTGCGTGCTGCCTCGGCCTCAGAAGATCTAACTGGCTGCGTGGGAGATCCAGCTCGGCAGCGGCGCACGCCTTCCACATGTTAGCGTGGTGGCAGGGCGGTGCCTAGGGGTGGCTCTGGGTGTCACCCCCCTCTCATGGTGTCACCCAGTGCGGTCCGCACCCTCCGCACCTCCCTAGTGACACCGCTGCTTCATATATGGCAAGAGCCTTTGTTGTAGAATCTTGAGCATTACTTTACTTGCATGGGATATTAAGGCAATAGTTCGATAATTACTGCATTCCCTGGGATCCCCTTTCTTTGGAATTGGGATGTATATGGAATGCTTCCAGTCTATGGGCCATTGTTTAGTTTTCCATATTTCTTGACAGATTTTAGTCAAAATTTGGACAGATTCAGTCTCAGTAGCTTGTAGCAACTCTATTGGTATGCCATCTATTCCTTGTGATTTGTTTCTTCAAAGTATTTTAAGAGCACCTTTCACCTTGCATTCTAAAATTTCTGGTTCTTCGTCATATGGTTCCTCCGTGAATGAATCTGTCATCCTGGCATCTTTTATAGAGTTCTTCAGTGTGTTGCTTCCATCTTCCTTTTATTTCATCTTGGTCATTCAGTGTGTTACCCTGTTGATTATTCAACTACCTCTAAGCGAGTTTTTTTTACAAGAAACATGAAAATTATCAATAAAAACATTTAAAATCAGCAATTAAAACATTTAAAACAATTAAAATCACAGTAAACTAAAAAGAGATTAAAACACATCAATATCTATACGTCTGGACAGGTTCGTTTAAACAGAAATGTTTTAAGCAGACCCCCGCAAAAAATGAAAGCACCTGCTTGATGTCAATAGGCAGGGAGTTCCAAAGGGCAGGTGCTGCCACACTAAAAGAATGATTTCTTACAAGTGCAGAACAAGTATAGTGTGGCATCTGTAACAGTGTCAGTTCCGCAGACTAAAGCGCTCGAGTGGGTACTGTAAGTGAAATTTGCCTCGTTAATTGTGCACACCCAAGATTCTCAGTCTCATTGGAAGATGGCCCCTCTCTCTATTCTGCCAATTTGCTTCAGTATCACACTTCCTTTTATCCATTGCCAAAAATCAGTTACCTGTTTTTCCCCCCTTTCCACATTATCTCTTTCCTTGAATCTATGGATCCACCTCAATGAAAAAAGTCTCCGACATCAGGAGCTCAAAGAAATACTTAAATGCTGAAGAGCCTCCTATCAGAGGCCCCAACCCTGAAAATATTATCATGCATGTTAGAAGTAAGTGTGCTATAGGCTGAGGGTATGTTTCATTTAAGCACTGTCTTGCAGGGAGGCGTCACCCTCACCCCCCCAACACGTTTTGTCAGCAGAATCACCCACCAGGCACCCCGTGGGACTTTCCCCTCTTGGCAAGCAAGCTGAACATCCTGCAACATTCCACATGTCTGGCAACATGCTGCTGAACAGCCTTTACTTTATTTATTTAAAATATTTCTATCCCACCCTTCTACCCTATAATAAGGCACTCAGGGCGGCTTACAAAAATAAAATCAAACATGTACATAATAAAATTGAAACAGTAAAATCACAAAAACATTAAAATAAATTAAAATACATAAAATACAACACACACACACACACACACACATATAGGGATTGGTACTAATTTGATCTTTCACATGACATAAAAGCCAATTCTGCTTCTCTCTCCTTCCACATACTTTCCTCACACGGCTTCTTTTTATAGATGAGAATCTCTTCATTCTGCATAGTTAGAGATGGCATGTGTGCCTTCGTGGCTACAAAAATGCAACCCTGCTACCTGTCTATTTAGTCAGATGCTCTCTCAAATGCTTTCCAGTAGGGGTCAGTGGTGTATAAATATGTGGCATACAATCACTTCTGGACGACATTATGTTGGCTATGTAGTCCAGCATGGTCTACTATCTGGTGCTCTGAGCTTTCAGGTAGAAGTCTTTCCTAGCTCAACTACCTGAGAAATTTAAACTGAAGATGCCAAGAAATGAATCTGCTCTGCGTGTGAAATGTGTGCAGCTGCCACACCATGCAATATGAAAATTCATGTTTTGAAGTACAATCCCCCCCAAAAGGTTTCCCTACCCCTAAAATAGTGCATTGTTCCTTATGCTTGATGGCAGGACATAGCCTCTCTTTAAAACTTAGGACCCAAAGGCCATATTGTGTCCTTGCCTTGCTCTGTCAAGGCTAAGAACATAAGAATTGCCTCCTTGGATGAGGCCAAAGGTCCTTTTGCTCCAGCATTCTCTTTCCCACAGTGCTCACCTAGATTCACCTGGAAGTTCAGTCCAGGACTTTAAAGCGATGGGCTTCTCCTGTGGCTTGAATTCAGAGGTAAACTGCTCTGAGCACAGAGGCTCAATAGATTCCATTGCAAAGAGCCATGAATCAAGCTGTCTTTCACAACATTTGTCTAATCTTTTAAAAAGCCATCTAAGTTAGTAGCCCTAGCCGTAACATGTGGTAGTAATCCTACAGGTCGTAGGTGCAAAAGTAGAAGAAGCTAAGAATTGCTTTGATCTGCAGGAGGGATGGGGGAGAGACTTGATTCAGTTCATATTTCAAGCCAAATCTATCAATTTGTACTTTCCAAAACGATATGGGAACCAAAACACAGCTCTTCTTTGAAATCTTATTTGAATTTTGCAATGCAGTTCACCAACCGACTAATGTTTCCAAAACAGGTGTGACAGAAGGCGGACATTTCTTTGGGCTTGCAGGCGGGGGAGAGATTGGAGGAAGTTTGTCCCTGTGGTGCCATCATTGTAATCCTCATCCTTCTCTCCCTACAGGTGGGGCAACTGAGGCGGCAGAGGCTCCTTCTGACAGGCCAAAGTGGAGGAAGTGGCAGCTGTGTGGTGAAAGGAGGATGCTGCAGTTCTGACACTGAGCGTGCCACTGGTAAGCAGAAGGCTCTGGGCGGGCCCCTGAGTATGTGCAGAGTGCGCCTCCCCCTGCGGCTTCTGCATCTCTCCGGGGGTGGGAGGAGGAGGAGAACCTCTTTGGGGTCCCTGAGCTGACTGGCGTAGTACGCCTCTTGGGAGTCAGTGGACCGAGCCTTAAAAGGAGGGGGGGAAGGAGGAAAGGGGCTTGGCTTGGCTCGTGTCCTCCACTCGAGCAAGGTGCTTTCCTGAATGGTCTGGTCCTCCTCCTACCCCTCCTCTCCATCTCTATCCTCCTCTACCTCCTGCAGCACCAGGCCTCGATTTAGAGAGAGGTCACCAGAAATTTCACCAAGAACAGCTTCCTAGGAAATAAACATAACCATTTATTTTAGACTAAGAGCACAATTGAGGCCCAGAACCACTAAGAACAGTTAACAACTGCAAGAGCAACCAGTTGTTTCCTCACACTGCCCTGGGAGGCTGATGGCCGCTATTTCTCCTGCACCAAGTCAGCTTATGGATGGCTGCTCTATCAGGAAAGAGGGACAGACTGTTACAAAGGTTCTCCACATTAAGTAACCACCATGGGAGGATGTCATTTAGTATGTGCATTCATTATACATAACTGACAAATGCTCGTTAGAAGCTGTTTCCTGGCCTTAAAATTTAGTCTCAGTTCTTCTGCTCTGGACACCAAGGGCCTAGCTCATTGTTTCTCAAACAGTGGGCCAGGTCCCAGCTTTTAGATGGGCCTCAGTGCCACAGCCTACCAAGTGCTTTTTCGCTTGCCTGCCCTGCTCCCTAGCTGTACCACAGCCTTTTGGGTGGACTAATGCCAGCACCAGCAACTCCTTGCTTGCTGAGTGAAGGTGGCCAGCCAGAAGACAGAGAAGTTCAGAGGGACAAGAGGGAAGGAAGGTCTCACTTCTGTAGGAGGGATGGCAAAAGGTGAATATTTATTAACAGCAAATAAATGAATACACTGAGAATGGAAAGGAAGTGGATAAGCAAAGAAAGCAAATTCTGCCTAAAATGTCACCATACAGGAATAGCCAATGTAGTGCCCTCCAAATACTGTTGGACTACAAGTGCTGCAGGGATGAGACTGTGCTGGGACCATCAAGGGGCAAGCATTTCCACCTGCCTTGCCCCACCCCTCTGCCTGGGCCTTATCAGGAGGAGCTGCAGGCTGAGTCATGCTGCTGCAGGGATGAGACTGTGCTGGGTCCATCAAGGAGCAAGCATTTCCACCTGCCTTGCCCACCACCCCTGCTCTTAGTGACATTTGTTTGGGGACTGTCCTTTACCAGGAAGATGAATGTTTTTGGTTTGCTGTTCCTGTTTTTTTAGCTTTTCCGTTATTGTTAGTCTCTTAATGTTTTGATGTTTGCATGTTCTGCTTTGTACGTCGCTTAGAGCGGCTGACAATTCAGCCAGATAAGCGACTAATAAGTCAAATAAATAAATAAGTCTTATCATCCCAAACCGGATCTGGATCAGGGAGTCCATACACAACCCTAGGGCCAAATTATGACACCATCTGCCACACTTTTGTGATTGGTTCTGCCCCTGCATCACCATTTTGTGACTGTTGGGCCTCAGTAATTTTCAGCCATCTCAAGTGGGCGCTGAGCATAGGCGGCTTGAGAACCCCTGACCTAACTAATTTAGGGTGCAATCCAAAAACACATTGACCTGGCCTGGGAGCAAGTTCCACTGAACTCAGTGGGACTTCTGAGAAGACTCTTGAGAGTATGAACATGCTCTTTACTTTGATATGCTCCGTATCTTTTTATTCCCTTTTTATTTATTACGTATTCCTTCCTTCCTTCCTTCCTATTTGTTATGGCTTCCTTTATTATAAAATCGCAGTAAAGACATTTATGTTAAAAATGAGCCATGGAATGAAAAATTATGAGGTATCTCTGTCTCGGAGAATGCCTTACGGGGAGACACTGGCACCCATCTCTATGCCACTCAAGATTACACAGTGAGGCAACTGCTGAGGAAACCAAACCCAACTCTTCATAGAGGAATGCAAGTGAAACATATTGCACCATTTGTGGTGGACGATTTGCCACCCATTAATGGTCCCCCCAAATCATTTGCCTCATTTTACCTTATGGGAGGGACGGCTCTGAAATCTTTTACTGAGATTTGTCTGTAAACTTTCTTTCTGCAAAACCAGACTGCCATTTAATGTCTATTGTTATATCCTCTGAACAGGTCCTCTCCCAGCTGAGTTTGCTTCTAGCCCCTGTGCTTGAGTGGTTTCTCTTTAATTTCCATTCCCTTACCCACACAACTTCCTGTTCCCTCATCTGGGTTTTACTGCATTAGCTATTTGATGAGAGCCAAGGATGTTGCTGCATCTGGAGTTGGCTTGTCCGGGCAAATGTCTGCTAAGACACTTCTTTGTTCCAGTAAGCTTCCATTTGCTTGTTGCTTCATTATTCTCATCAGGTAAGTGACTTTTTTATTACCACCATCATTTAAATCAGTGGTTTTCAAACTTTTCTGACCTGGGATAGTTTTTTTTTAATCCCTGCCTGAAATATAGGACCCACTATTAACTTAGTGTGTATATAGCAATAGTTTTATACAGAGCAGAAAGTGGTACAGTTGAAGTATTTTCTGAAATGGTGTTCATATGTGCTAATCTTTACTGTGAAAGCCTTCACAGGAAAGCTGGGCTGATGCCACTGGTGTGACCAATCTTTGGTTGTGACGAGATGCAGTTGTGAGTCACAAAAAACAGTAATTTAAACAGCACCCAAGTGAGCTTGCAGATATTTGGCTTATAGATACAAAAAGCTGACATTCTTCTTAACCCCAGCCACTTTTGGATATTTCCTACTATTTTATTCCTCTGATTGCGCTATAGGGTTATGTCACAGAGGTAACAACTTAAGTAACAACTTAGATTCTAAGGTCTCCAGTGTAGTGGGAGAGACCAAAATCTGATGGAAATGTATACTGGCTTTGAAGTTGCTACATCTCCCTTTATTTGCAAGTCGTCCAATTAAATTTTCATGTTTTCTCCCCCTATTTTTATTCTTACAGGTTGTGCTCTTGAGCAGTCTGCAGACATGATTGTCAAGGAAAATGTGTCCGTCGACCTGAAATGTTCCCAAAATAAAACCACTTATTCTTATATGTACTGGTTTAAGCAAGAAAGAAACGATACACAGCTCCAGCTAGTGATTTTTTCGGTGGAAGATAGTGGAGCAAACTCTGCCATTGAGAACAAATTTAAAGAGCGCTTCAAGAGTTCTGGAACAAAGAGTTATTCATTGCATCTGAACCTGAAGGCAGCCCAGCTGGAAGACACTGGCGTCTACTTCTGTGCTAAGCAAGATTACACAGTGAGGCAACTGCTGAGGGAACCAAACACAAACCCCTTCACCGGGGTTCTACATACAGTGATCTGTATGCAAGGCTTACCTAACCTGGTTGTTTCATTTCAGACATGCGTGTTGTTAGTATTGAACAAAAAGTGATCTGAAATATGTTGAACTGCTCTCCTTTTTTGTGGTGTAGGACCCAATTCCTATTCTTTCCATGTTAAATGTTTTTGTTAAAGAAGTAATGTCCAGGAACGCATCTACTTGGTTATCTGTATATTACTTCGTGTTACTGTATAGCTCTGCTTTATGGCGAGGCTCTCAAAGCAGCTTACAAAAGATTATCACATTCCTGTCTGCTCTCAGGGACAGAGGTAACAGGATCTCCCTATGGGGTCAGGATGATTAAGAAGGTGGCATGCTTTGCCCTCTTCTTTGGTGTTGCCCTTTGGCCTCCACCCACTAGATCGCAGAGCCCACAGAGGTCCTTTCAGGCAAGGGAGGGGGGCTGAACAGTGGATCTCACAGTCCTGCTTTGGGTTTCTCATGCACTCACACTTTGGGTTTGGGGCTGGGCCACCGACAGTTGAGTAAAAAGGGTCCATTTCTCCCAGACCCTGGGACCCCAGGCTCTTAGCTTTCATTTTTTTTAAAAAAGTGAAGTTCCTAAGTGCTTTGAATCAAGAGATATATACCAAAATATCAGCTGCCCCCCCAACATGTGTTAAAAAATGAGTTAGTAGCCAGCTGCTCCAATCCCCGCCCTTTCAGGCTTTTAGCTAATAAGTGAAGTCAGAGTTCTGATTGACAAGGGATTTGTTGCCCTCCAGGCAATAGCTAGAACCCCTTGCAAGTCCTGAAAACCTTCCCAATATGAAGCTTTAACCCTATACTTACTTTTCTAAAAATAAAGCTGCAATGCTAATCCCACATACCCAATAGGAATAAAGCCTATTGAATTCAATAAGACTTACTTTTGAGTAGACATTGTTAGGACTGTGCTGTAAATCAACAGGACTTTTGAGTAGGCATACCAAAGAATTGTGTTGTAAATCTTTCTCTCCTCCTCCAATTCTATTTGTTTAAGCAATTAGGTAGGCTTACTTGGGTGTCATGCTGCTATGTGGCAGGTAACTAATAATGATTTTTTAAAAAAGGTTCTTCAGTGACCAACTGGCTTTGACAATAAACTACTATATGGGTGTGTGTATTTTTACATCTCCATTGTGTGTGTATATGGAGTCTTTCTAACAGCCATGTGAGGGAGGTTAGACAGAGTTGGTTCACTCAAGCTGCGTATGTCCAGAGTATTTGTGTGTGTTGGCAAGTTTTGTGTTGTTGCTGATGGTATTTTGCTGTAAGTGCCAGAACTGTGGAACGTTGCCGTTAAAGCAACTGGGGGTTGTCTTTGTGCATGTTCCTTCCCCTTCATGGCATAGTTTGTGAATATGACATGATATATTTGCACCTCGCTTTTCTTTCTGGATCATTGCCCCCCTTTTATCTTTGCAACAACCCTGTGAGGTAAGATAGGCTGAGAGTTGGTTCAGTCAATCTGCACAGGTTTTTATGGCTGCTCCTCTCTTGTTAATGTTATTCTAATGTTTAAATGCTATTTCATAATTTTATGATTATGGTTTTTGAATTATTTGTTGCAAAATTCCTTATGAGGGCAGGAACGCTGAAAGTCAGGTTAAAAATCTGTTAAATAAATACACCTTCAATCAAGACTGTGGATTCAAAATAACTGTTCATGTTGATAATATGTGTACATAAGCAGCGGTTCTTGCCAATAGATTGCAGGGAAATAGGTGGTGGTGGGTGGAAATGCAGTGGCCCCAATCTTCATGGCACCCATTTTGGGAAGTGAAAAAAGGACCTGATCTAGCATTTTCTTGCCTCCACAGCTGGAGTCTGTTTCAGAGATTGTCCCTCCTGAACTGTCTGGGCTATGCCTGAAAACCAGTGAAAGTAACATCTCCATCCTGGAAGCACCGACCCAACACACCAGCCTCACTTTCCACACTGAAGCACTCCTGCACCGAGGCTACAAAAGTGGGGTGGGGGGCAGGAAGTGAGTGCCAGCTCTCAGTGGTGGAGACCAATGACTACTGAAGGAGGGGGCTCAATCATCTGACAAGGGTAGTGATGGTTGGGGTGGGTAGCAGGCAGCCCCATTGGGCCTAGCCAGGGCATGCGACCCCCACCAGTTGCCTAAGTATGCTTGCTGTGCACTGAGTCTGGACCTGGAAAGTCAAATCAAGTGGCTGTAATTAAGACTCGCTTCTGTTCCCTCCTTTTCCATCCAGAACTGCTGATTGAAGATCTAGAATAAGATTGTGTGCATCCCCAAAGAGGAAGCAAACAGTGATGTGGACAGCAATGAAGGAGGGATCATAGTTTGTTTGTTGCTTGAGGGGGTTCTGTTGTTGTTTTTCTTATGTTTACTGTATTTTTAATATTTAAATTTCAAAATAAAATTAGTTTTGACTGATGTCCTTTATGATTCTAATGTATGAAAGCTGTGTTTTTTTTGTTTTTTTTATGAGGAAGAGAAAGAGGGATTTCTGAGGGTGATTCAGATTACGGAAAGGGTTTGGCAGGTGAGAGTTGAATACTCCTCCCACCACGCAAGCTGCTTCCCCAAGTAGCAGCCCCTCAGAGCTTTACAGTTATAGCAATAAGCCTGATAATGTGTGTCTAGTTGATTTAGGATTGTTTTGTACATTCAGTGTGAACAGAAACTGATTCCCAGCAGTGCCACCTGGAGAAGACTTTGGGTACAAGCCCAGAGCACCACTCAGCAGAATGGGCAGGAGGGTGGCTGACTCAGCACATTTTGAAGCAATACACATTACTGTCTGAGAAGGAGGGGGCATCCCCAAAACACTATTATGTTCAGAGTCTGAAATTACCTTAGTGCACTAGTAGAAGCTGATGATGATGATGACACCAAATTGATCAGGATGTTTAGAAAAAGCAAGGATCATTAGGAAAATGATTGAAGCAAATCTACCAATAACGTAATGCCTTTCTACAAATCTATATATGCTTGGAATACTGGGTGATGGGGAATGTTATATATACATACATGTATAGCTAATGTGGAATTCAATATACATAAACAATAAATAAAATGTATTCTTCCATAAAGCTATAAAGGTTCATAACATTTTAATAGTTTAGTAGGAAAACAGATCTTTTTCTTTTTGGAGCTATCTCCCCTGACTATGCTGGTTGTTTGGAACTACTTGTACCCAAACCAATTGATAACACTGTGCTGAATATCTCGGTACCTCTAAGACGTAGAAAGAATTGCAGAATAGCTAAGATGCTTAGCTTATTAGCTGGAGTGCTTAGCTCACTGTGAAAATGTACTTTCATGTGAAGTACTGAACATTGCCAAATTCATTAGAACACCATATTCACTAGAACACGATGCAGAGAAGTACAGTACCTATGCAATGCCCGTGTAAAATGCCTATGTCATTTTGATGTGTTAAATCCTGATTGGTAGATGCTAAAGTCTGAAATGTATAAAAAACCCAGGCAAACAGTGCCAAGTTGCAGTTCTCCACTCACTCAGAGGGAGACCGACCAAGTGTACACTTGTCATCCAATAAAGGCCGACCTTTTTGCTGCAAGCCTGTGTCTTCAAAATTTTTATTCAAGGACCCCCAGCAAAATAACCCAAGGAGAAATACAAAATTCTCCAACACTGTGTACAGTTCTGGTCACTGCACCTCAAAAAAGGATGTTGTAAAGCTCAAAAAAATAATAATCCGAAAACAAATGAAGAAAGCACAAATGGTGACAAAGGCAGGGCTACTCAGTTAGTGGGGCTTGCTACTTACTGTGCCATTCATTTCATGACAAATGGGAGAGGGCCCCATTTGTCATGAATTTCCCAAAAAGCAAGCAAGGACAGGTCCTTTAGCCACAGTGAGATAACTAAGGAGACAGCCTTCCAATCAAGGGATGCTTCTTTATGATAACAGATCAAATCTGCTTTATAGATTACAGCAAAGTCTTTGACTGTGTAGATCATGAAAAACTATGGAATACTTTAAAAGAAATGGGGGTGCCACAGCATCTGATTGTCCTGATGTGCAACCTATACTCTGCACAAGAGGCTACTGTAAGGACAGAATATGGAGAAACCGATTGGTTTCCCATCGGAAAGGGTGTGAGACAGGGGTGTATTTTAACACCCTGTTTGTTTAATCTGTACGCAGAACATATCATACGGAAAGCGGGATTGGACCAAGATGAAGGAGGTGTGAAAATTGGAGGGAGAAATATCAATAATTTAAGATATGCAGATGATACCATAATATTAGCCGAAACCAGTAATAATTTGAAAAGAATGCTGATGAAAGTTAGAGGAAAGCACAAAAGCAGGACTACAGCTGAATGTCAAAAAGACTAAAGTAATGACAACATAAGATTTATGTAACTTTACAGTGGACAATGAGGACATTGAACTTGTCAAGGATTATCAATATCTTGGCACAATCATTTACCAAAATGGAGACAATAGTCAAGAAATCAGAAGAAGGCTAGGAATGGGGAGGGCAGCTGTGAGAGAACTAGAAAAGGTCCTCAAATGCAAAGATGTATCACTGAACACCAAAGTCAGGATCATTCAGACCATGGTATTCCCACTTTCTATGTATGGATGCGAAAGTTGGACAGTGAAAAAAGCGGATAAGAGAAAAATCCACTAATTTGAAATGTGGTGTTGGAGAAGAGCTTTGCACATACCATGGACTGCGAAAAAGACAAATAACTGGGTGTTAGAACAAATAAAACCAGAACTATCACTAGAAGCTAAAATGATGAAACCGAGGTTATCGTACTTTGGACACATAATGAGAAGACATGAGTCACTAGAAAAGAACATAATGCTGGGAAAAACAGAAGGGAGTACAAAAAGAGGCCAAACAAGAGATGGATTGATTCCATAAAGGAAGCCACAGACCTGAACTTACAAGATCTGAGCAGGGTGGTTCATGACAGATGCTCTTGGAGGTCACTGATTCATAGGGTCGCCATAAGTCGTAATCGACTCGAAGGCACATAACAACAACAAGAAGAAGCATTTAATGATATTTTTGGAACTGGTTCAGAGCCTGGATGAGATGGCTTAGGGAGTGATACTGCTCTATGTAAGCCTCAAACTGTAGTGAATAGAAGGGTTTCTCAAAAAGTGCTTAGGATGATGGGAGGTAATACACCAAAGAAGAGCAAAAATATACCATCTACCCCTGATCAGATCCAGGGTCTAGATAAGTAGGACCTGTGGTCATAAGTACCCTCAGGAGCAGGGTTGATAAAAATATATGATTTTAAAAAAATAATTAAAAAGTGGTGTTCTTATTTAAATTGGATTTTTTAAAAATTTGAATCAGATTTCAAAATATTCTTAAAACAATTAGTAAAAAAAAGCTTAGGCCAAAGATATAATAATGAATACTAATTATACACCCCCTCTAGGAAAAAGACGAAGGCCAAACAAGGGATGGATTGATTCCATAAAGGAAGCCACAGACCTGAACTTACAAGATCTGAACAGGGCGGTTCACGACAGATGCTCTTGGAGGTCGCCGATTCACAGGGTTGCCATAAGTCGTAATCGACTTGAAGGCACATAACAACAACAAAACTAATTATACAACTTCTAATTATATTCTATGAATATGCTAACAGCTGTTTATGGAGATGGGAAATAACCTGGTCAGTCCTATTCTGCAGGCAGTATACATGAAGCGCACATGGTCCTCTCTCTCAGCCTCTCTAAGTGCAAAGATAGAGAAGGTCAATGAATAGAGAATTCGGGGAGATGGAATAGATCTGAACAAGGAGAAGACCACTTAAGGGGTAATCCAGCTCTTAACAAGCCGTAGCTTCTTCTGCTGTTGTAGACAGAATTTTTTCTTCCTTTGGACTAGTTCATTCTAAACTGAGAAATAAGTTGGGAACTGAAAAAGTAGGAAAGCTTGTGTTTCTTTTCCAGAATGAACAAGGAAGACAAAGGTGAAGGAAGAAGACTTGAGTTAACTGCACCACACAATATTTTAAGTTTCTCATGTTGACTTGGCTGAAATTGCCTGGATTTTATTTTTTTAAGAACTTTTACATTTATCGAAAAACTGAAATAGTTAACCATTCAAAAAACCGTATGTGTGTTTTGTTAATGTCATCTATTGAAGAAGAAAACTAACCAAAAGAATAAACAATCTTAGTAGTACAATTTAAAAGTCCGTTTGGTGGTGGTGATTCTGACATATCAAGATAAAAATATCATGATTAATTGAATAGTTGGAGCTGGTTCATCTCCTGAATGATTTCTCAAATTCATTCTGCTTATACTAAAATGACTAAATTATCCCATTTTTGATGAAAATTAATCTGAATTCAGAATAATTGCTTACTGTGCACCTACCTTCTAATGAAACTTGCATCTCTCAATATGTAATAAGGTTATATTAAACAATAATTTACTTCTACTAAAAATGATGATTACATAGAATCTTCCTCGCTAGTGATTTAAACTGATTTAAATCATTGAAATCCAGTTCTTCAAAGAAGCTATTTAAACCAAATCAACCCTGCTTGGGAGCAAAGAAATGTGAGAGGGAGACAGCAGACGGTAATAACTAGAATTGAGTTCTGATCTGCCAAAAGTTTGTACTATCCAACGACCCTAAAATCAGAGGTATCTTTACCACAAAATGAGCACAAATCACACCTTTTACATATTTTCAATATGGGGCTCCCAAGTCTTTTTATTACAGCTGATGTAGTTCATGGGGAATATATGTATTATAACTGTATGCTTGCAATACTTTTAGAGATCAGGACTCAGCTAGTTTCATATTCCGTTGCAGGGATGTATTTTCTAAAAATGGTATATTCATCTCCAGATTCTTTGAGAATCTGGCTCCTCCCCAGGCCATATATGGATGTCTAAATATATGCCTAAAATGTAGTTCAATAGTGGAGGCTAGTAGATCCAAGAACTGAAATGATCTAGAAGATCCCAAGAAACCTTCTTCTCTCATAAATATCCAGATAGCCTACAGCAGAAATTAAAGAAACCTGCTGGGGTTCAAGATAAAGTCCATTTTACACTGCAATCAATAGGGCCTGCAGTATTGATTGCAGGGAGGCTGTATTCAGGTATCAGTTTATTCCATTTTCCCAAGGTTTCCTTAATTGATGTTTTCCACATTTTATTTGATCTTTCACATGACAAAAGCCACTTCTGGACATCTAGCGGAATATCGTGGAAATTTAGTGCTCATTTCTATGTTAATTGCTTCCAGAAAAATATCCGTTTGCAACCCCAATAACCCATAAGATCATGGGAGTAAAGTGACAAAATTTGGTTCAGTATATACCAGCATACAGTCCTTTCTCACTGGTTTCATAGGGGAATCATGGGGGAACAGAAGAAAAACAGAAAATAATAATAATAATAAAAAATAATAAAATAAAATTGTAA
The DNA here is from genome assembly GCF_030035675.1 of Rhineura floridana. NCBI lineage: Eukaryota > Metazoa > Chordata > Lepidosauria > Squamata > Rhineuridae > Rhineura > Rhineura floridana. The sequence continues at coordinate 150,026,102 of NC_084480.1, forward strand.
TCAGTAAAACTAATGCAATAAACAAATCTGACTGCCGCCTTAGTTCACAGAAGAAACAGGACAACTGCTGATAGCATATAGTATTATTGTTTGGGTATTTGTGGGTTCAGTGATGCAATGCATACCTATGGGTAGAAAACAGAAAATAATAATAATAATAAAAAATAATAAAATAAAATTTTATTTATGAGTCGCCTATCTGGCCGAATTAACGGTCACTCTAGGCGACGTACACTGACATAAGAAAACAGAAAGCAGGGTAACCACTCCCCCCTCCTCTCCATTCTTAACTAAAAACATCCTGGTATAGAGGCAGACACAGTCCTTGGCTTGTGCTTGTCGTAGCCGACAAGGAACACAAAAAATCGTCTCCAGCAGCTACAGGGACAGTTCTCCTTAGCCCTTGAAGGTGTCCTTCCTCAGCCCTTCAGACCTGCTTCGGCTAAGTTTAGTGTTAGTTCTCTCAGTGTAGTAAAATATCCCAGGACAGGCCCAAATTCTTTCTTCAGGACCTGCAGGCTTCTCACCCGTCCTTCTCAAACCCTTCCGCTCTTTATAGCAGTTTATAGCAGTTGCAGCAGCACAAGCTCAGAGAGACTCCCCACCTGATAGCAACTAGGATGCGCGAGTGGTTTCTAATTTCCTCTTCCTTGCCCACACACCTTCCCGTTCTCACATCTGTGTCTTCTTGCATTAGCTACTTGATGGGTGTCAAGGCTGTATTCAGAGGAGGCTCAAGTCAGGCAAATGTGTGCTGAGACATTCCTTTGCACCAATGAGCTTCCATTTGCTTGTTGCCTTACTGCTCTCATCAGGTAAGTGTCCAACCATCATGACACAATTTTAATCCTCCATACACAGCACATCCCATGGATGGGAAAATAGGATAGCTTTCAAGAGAGTTTTGAGTGATATGATAGAAATATATACCCCTTAATTTCACCCCTATCTCAAATCAAGTTTCCTGCAAATTTGTGAACAGTGGCAATACAGAGTAAATGTGCACATCGGCAGCAGCTAACATCAATTCTGAGAAAACGATTGTCTGCTTCCAGGCTGGATCCATCGTTCTCTGATGTTTGTGCTCTCTTTTTGGCCTCTCTGCCTATTTTTCTCTTCCCATTTCCTTACTTAAACTTAAAAAAAGGAAGTGGTGTTGGTACCAGTTGTGAGACATGACCCACAAGGAATGTGATTTCAAAAAAACACCCGAGATGCCTGCAGCTGTTTGCCTTATAGATAGAAGACTTCAGTGGAAAAAGAACTGATAAAAGTTCTCCTTAATCCCAACCGCTTTTGGATGATCCCTGTATTGCATCCTCTGGACTTTCTGCTATGTTGTAGGAATACCAAAATTTAGGGATGAAGGTTATGTCACATCATTCCCTCTTTTATTTGTAATTCATACAATTAAATCTTTCAACTCTTTTACATTTTATCCTTATAGGGTCTGCTTTTCATCAGTCTCCAGACATGATGGTCAGGGAGGGGGATGCAGTGACTCTAACCTGTTCCCAAAGGAATACCAAATATTATTACATGTCCTGGTACAAGCAAGAACAGAAGATTCCTGCACAACCTAAGCTGGTGATCTTTTCATCAGGAGAGTCTACCATCGAGAAGGAATTTCAAGACCGTTTCAAGAGTCCTGGAACAAAGGATTTTGAGCTGTCTCTGTCCTTGGAAAATACCCAGGTGGCAGACAGAGGCACCTATTTCTGTGGCAAACAAGATGACACAGTGAGACAACTGTTGAGGAAGCCAAACATAAATATCTTCCCAAGATTTTGGCTGTTAAACTGTACCATCTGTACCATTTTAGTGCCTCCTTGACTGCTTTTGTCTGGGTGGAACGTATACTTCAAGAGTGAAATTACCTCCTGCTTGACTGGATGGAGGATGGAGAGAGATGAGGGGCGGGGGTATTTTGTTTGTGACACAATTGTATTTTGTTTTAATTTCATTTTAATCTAGTTGTTAGGACATTTTATTGCATGCAGTTTTCTTGTTTTTCTGTAAACTGCTTAGAGATTTTTATTCTATTAAGGAGTATAACTATTTAATAAATAATAAATAAACCTCTGGCTTTTGTGTGGCTGGAATGTACCAAACTGTACAAAGCAAAGGACCTTATCCATCGTGCCTCCCGCTTCTGCCTTTGACACAGACAGTTCACCTCCAGTAGGCATGGGGGAGATATTCGATCAGTTCACATTTCAAGTTGATTTTATCGAGTTCACACTATTGAAAACAACATAAGGACCGAAACAGAGCCACCCCTTGAAATTCACACTTCTCTGAATTTTCCAATACAGTTTTCCAACCAAGGAGTGCTTACAAAAATGCATAGATTAGGGGAAAGTGTGCATATGAATGAATATATTAGTGAAAATAACATACGAAACGCATTATATTATGAGACGTTGCTTGGAAAAATGCATACTTCAGTCAAAACTTCAGACAAACGTGTTTATTAGGAGAAATTTGCATTAAAATGCTGAAAATTTTCATGAGGATTTTTTTTTAAAAAAATTGCAAATTGCTGCAAAAATGCGGAGAACCAAATTTAAGACTGGACGAATGAGAAAGAGAGAACCCAACTGACAGATCCTTCCATTGTACTGTTTTAAAAGCTAACCCTTTCCATCTCATGCTTGCTTTTCACTGCCTTCTGTTCTTTCTGATGTTTGCCCCTTCTCTTCCTTGTCCTGTTGTCTTTCTGTCAGCAATTTCCACTCCTTTCTCTTCACCACAGAGACCAGCAACTTGGAGTCCCCTGGCCCCGTGATTGCTTTGGCAATGTAGAGTGGCTAAGAAATATTTCAAATAAATGAATAGCTACGTTCACTGCACAAGCCATGTTGTGTGAGCAGGGGCCAGTGCAGGAAAAAATCTAGCCACCTAAGTGGGGTGGGTGATGCTGGGTCTTTCATTCTCAGTGGGGTAGGGGAATGGCCCTTGGCCTCTTCCCTTTTGTGACAGCCCTCATGGCTACTGGTTTTAGGTGATGGGGAAGGCCTGTTAAGATTGGGAACAGTCAAGGGATGGGATATGTGGATTTCATTAAGAGCCCCCTATTTCCCTCCTGCCCCCTGCAGGTGGAAAGATGGCGTTTCAGGAACACGCCTATGAGGACTCTAGCCTTAACCCGGAAATCTCAGGTTTTGGGGCCTAGGATTGGTAGGCTTAACTACCATAATGTGCTCAGGCCTTGGAGCCACCTTCAGGTCCAGAAAACAGTAAGGACCTGCACCACTGCAGTTGTGGCTCCTAAACTACGGAACAGCTTCCCAAGAGAGGTTCCGCTGGTGCCTCTTTGCCATCTTTTCAAGATTGTTCTGTTCTAGTGGGTATTGTGTAGCGCCTTTGGAGGTATGTTTTTAGTCTGTTGTGGTCTTTAAGCTGCTGTTCTTTACTATGGTTTGAATATTATTCTTGTTCTTAATTGTGATTTGTATTTTTATTTGTAATCTGCCTTGTGTTTAATTTTACCATAGAAAGACTATGAAACAAATATTAGCCCATGCAACAGGCAGCCAATATGAAACCATTGTATTGGTCACAGCTGGTATCCATGCTGATTGGGACAGATAGTCCAAAACATCTTCAGGCATCAGGTTGATGAAGGCTAAGCTAAGCTAAGCTCATTCGGAAACAATTCTGCTTCTCTTTCCTTCCACATACTTTCTTCACACGGCTTCTTTTTATAGATGAGAATCTCTTCATTCTGCATAGTTAGAGATGGCATGTGTGCCTTCGTGGCTATAAAAATGCAACTCTGCTACCTGTCTATTTAGTCAGATGCTCTCTCAAATGCTTTCCAGTAGGGGTCAGTGGTGTATAAATATGTGGCATACAATCACTTCTGGATGACATTATGTTGGCTATGTAGTCCAGCATGGTCTACTATCTGGTGCTCTGAGCTTTCAGGTAGAAGTCTTTCCTAGCTCAACTACCTGAGAACTTTAAACTGAAGATGCCAAGAAATGAATCTGCTCTGCGTGTGAAATGTGTGCAGCTGCCACACCATGCAATATGAAAATTCATGTTTTGAAGTACAATCCCCCCCAAAAGGTTTCCCTACCCCCAAAATAGTGCATTGTTCCTTATGCTTGATGGCAGGACATAGCCTCTCTTTAAAACTTAGGACCCAAAGGCCATATTGTGTCCTTGCCTTGCTCTGTCAAGGCTAAGAACATAAGAATTGCCTCCTTGGATGAGGCCAAAGGTCCTTTTGCTCCAGCATTCTCTTTCCCACAGTGCTCACCTAGATTCATCTGGAAGTTCAGTCCAGGACTTTATAGCGATGGGCTTCTCCTGTGGCTTGAATTCAGAGGTAAACTGCTCTGAGCACAGAGGCTCAATAGATTCCATTGCAAAGAGCCATGAATCAAGCTGTCTTTCACAACATTTGTCTAATCTTTTAAAAAGCCATCTAAGTTAGTAGCCCTAGCCGTAACATGTGGTAGTAATCCTACAGGTCTTAGGTACAAAAGTAGAAGAAGCTAAGAATTGCTTTGATCTGCAGGAGGGATGGGGGAGAGACTTGATTCAGTTCATATTTCAAGCCAAATCTATCAATTTGTACTTTCCAAAACGATATGGGAACCAAAACACAGCTCTTCTTTGAAATCTTATTTGAATTTTGCAATGCAGTTCACCAACCGACTAATGTTTCCAAAACAGGTGTGACAGAAGGCGGACATTTCTTTGGGCTTGCAGGCGGGGGAGAGATTGGAGGAAGTTTGTCCCTGTGGTGCCATCATTGTAATCCTCATCCTTCTCTCCCTACAGGTGGGGCAACTGAGGCGGCAGAGGCTCCTTCTGACAGGCCAAAGTGGAGGAAGTGGCAGCTGTGTGGTGAAAGGAGGATGCTGCAGTTCTGACACTGAGCGTGCCACTGGTAAGCAGAAGGCTCTGGGCGGGCCCCTGAGTATGTGCAGAGTGCGCCTCCCCCTGCGGCTTCTGCATCTCTCCGGGGGTGGGAGGAGGAGGAGAACCTCTTTGGGGTCCCTGAGCTGACTGGCGTAGTACGCCTCTTGGGAGTCAGTGGACCGAGCCTTAAAAGGAGGGGGGGAAGGAGGAAAGGGGCTTGGCTTGGCTGGTGTCCTCCACTCGAGCAAGGTGCTTTCCTGAATGGTCTGGTCCTCCTCCTACCCCTCCTCTCCATCTCTATCCTCCTCTACCTCCTGCAGCACCAGGCCTCGATTTAGAGAGAGGTCACCAGAAATTTCACCAAGAACAGCTTCCTAGGAAATAAACATAACCATTTATTTTAGACTAAGAGCACAATTGAGGCCCAGAACCACTAAGAACAGTTAACAACTGCAAGAGCAACCAGTTGTTTCCTCACACTGCCCTGGGAGGCTGATGGCCGCTATTTCTCCTGCACCAAGTCAGCTTATGGATGGCTGCTCTATCAGGAAAGAGGGACAGACTGTCACAAAGGTTCTCCACATTAAGTAACCACCATGGGAGGATGGCATTTAGTATGTGCATTTGTGAGGGTAGCAGAACGCCATTAGTAGAGGAGGGTTTAACACGTAGGCCAGAGGGAGGCGCAAGCGCAGAAGATCGCTTTAGAATGGAAAATTACCAAGCTCACAGTTGGAGAATTGTATCTTTGTATCTTTGTTGCCTGTAACTGAATAAAAGTGCTGTGCCTCATCTGCCTGGGGGCGCAGTTTGGAGGACAAATTCCCCTGTGCCTCTGCTAGCAATAAAGTCATCTGTTGAACCGAATTTGGGCCTGAGACTCTGTTCTTCTACCGTAACATTTGGCGCCCGAACAAGGACTTGAGAGTCTTGGTCAGGGATATTTCCCCTATATCTGCCTTGGTCCCCGCGGTTCCCCAGATCGCTTCACCACCTCCCTTGGGAGCGCGCCTTCAGCAGTTGCTGATACCCGATCGAACTGAGGGAGACGCCGGGGAGCGGCGCTGAACCAACGAGGTCCTTTCGGAAGTTCGGTCCAGATTGCTTTACACTCGGTACCGGAGGTGTTCACAGCCAGGTGAGTATAAGGGGATGTTTCTCATTACTGTCCTGTTTCTGCCTACCAGCCGATCCCAGTGGGTCGAAGGGGGGTCTGATCCGCCCCCATTTCTGTTTCTCTGTCGGGAGGATTGGGAGGAGGGTTTCCTGTTGTTTGTTTGGTGTGTGACTGACCACTCAATTCCCACGTCTGGCCGTTGGACGCACTAGTCCTGGGACGCCCTAGGGTGTCTTGAAAGTCCGGGAGACGTGGGCAGTGGTGTATGCCTGAAACCCTCGCTTCAGCAGGTCGACTCCCCCAATTCCTATAGTCGGCTTGTATCCTGTGACCCTCCCCTTTCTTTGTGTTGTTTTCTGTCCTGATTTGATTAGGTTAGGAAAGAACTAGGTTATGATGGGGGGAGGCTCTTCAACCCCTTTGGCTCTCATGGTCAAACACTTTTCTGAAGTCTTTGATACTAGCACCTGCAATATAGAGGCCATGAAGACTAAGTGTTCCTGGGACTGGCCAGGACTCGGACCCCTGGTGGATTGGCCCTCTGAAGGTACTTTTTATGGTCCTGCCATTTCCCGCCTCTGGAACGTAGTCATAGTGGAAGGCAATCCTGGATGCCCCGAGGATATCCATTATGTGGACGGATGGAAGAAGGTGGCTAACAATCCACCGCCCTGGGCGAAGAAATGGGTGGAAAATGCAGCTATGATTATGCTAACTCAGGTTAAGAAGGCCCCTAAGGCGGGTCACAAAACGAATCAGAAGGCCAAGGTGCAGCCCGACCTCTGTTATACTGTCACCCGGAAACAGAAAACAGCTTCAGAAAACCAGGCCGAGAAATCAGAAAAACCTGTTTTAGGAACCCAGTCTGAAGAATCACCTCCGCCGTATGTGTGCCCTTGTCCATCTCCGGCACCATCAGCTCCACCACCACTTGTAACTGAGATTCGGTCAGTAGAGCATGAGACTCCGGATAAACACCTATACCCTCTGCTGCCCGGGGCAGAGGGTCAAGAAAGCCCCGCAGGAGAGGGCGTTGAAAGCCTCCGGAGATCTGCCCGATTAATAGAAAAAGAGTTGGGGAAGCCCAGCCCCTTTAAACAGAGGAAAGACATAAGTACCAGTCAAAGAAGGGACAAAAATACAGATGAAAGCAACCTTGCGGACTCTAAAATCCTGCCTGTTCGCACCGTCCCAGCTATGGTTCCCGCCTCAGACCCAATTGATCCCGGCAAAGTAGTCTACAAATCGGTTGATACCTATACGTATGTGCCATTTAGTTCCTCCGATTTGCTCAACTGGAAAAATCATGGACCATCGTACGAGGAGGAACCGGAGAAATTTGTGGATATGGTTGAAGGCATAGTGTCAGCCCAGAACCCCACCTGGTCCGACATACAGCAGTTACAGGGATATTTGATGACTACGGAGCAACGAATGCAAATTCAGACTAACTTGGAAGAGGCTGCAGGCAAAATTGCCAAGCGGGAGGGAGCGGGTGACGAAGATCGAGCAATGTATATAGCCAGATATGCTCCAACTGTAGACCCACGCTGGGACCTTTCTAGTGGAGCGGACCGTATAGCCATGCGTCAGTACCAACACGCTTTTATCAAAGCAGTGAAAAAGGGCCGGAAGCGAATGATGAACATGCAAAAGATCCACGATGTAGTCCAGGAAAAGGATGAAAGCCCTGGGGCTTTTCTTGAACAACTTTTTAAGATACCGGAGATACACCCCCATCGACCCTGTGGATGAAAGGAACCGACAGACAGTGGCGCTGGCCTTCGTGTCCCAATCAGCACCGGACATCAGAAAGAAGTTACAGAAAGCTGAGGGCTTTGAAGGAATGCCCCTCAGCCAGTTAAAGGTCCTAGCAGATAAAGTATTTCTCAATCGAGATGTGGAAGAGAAACGGGAACAAGTAAAACGGATGAAGGAAAAGGCTAATGTTCTTGCAGCTGTCCTGAGGCCCCAGGAGTCACGAGAACAATTCCCACACCCTCGTCCATCTTTAGGATGTAATCAATGTGCATATTGTAAAAAGGAAGGCCATTGGAAAAATGAATGTCTGGAAAGACCTCCAGGGTGGGGAAGAGGACGTGGACAGGATAATAGGTCCCATCGAGGACAAAGCCGGGGAAGAGGACGTGGAAACCTGAATCCTCAGGCTCCCCCGTTCCGACCTCCACCCCCCCCCCTTGGACAACCTGCCCGCACTATGACCATGGAAGACTATTATGAAGGGGAGGACTGAGGATGCCTATGGGGCATTCTGCCTCCCGACCCCGTACTGGAAATCACTGTGGGAGGCAGGAAAATCAAGGGCCTTCTGGACTCCGGAGCTCAGCGTTCGGTCCTCAATGTGCTGCCTGTTGAGTTACCCATTAAAAAGAAAACCTACATACCTGTCATAGGGGCGGGAGGACAAATCCTTCAGGCCCCCCAGTTTAAACCAGTAGGCACCAAGGTTGGTTCCTGTGAGGTTGATCACGAGTTCATCCTGATCCCTTCTTGTCCAATACCATTAATCGGCCACGATCTACTCTGTAAAGTTCAAGCTACCTTGTCTTTTCACCCAGATGGCCAAGTCACCGCCACGGCTAACGGACAGCCTCTGACGTTGACTTGCCCCCTCCAAGAAGCCTGGAGGCTCGGACCAGCCATGGGTCTGTGTGCACCGGCAATTATTCATCAGTCACTGACAGCCCTCCGTGTCATCGGGGCTGTGCCCGGAGTGTGGGCTGAAGATCACCCTGGAGGGTTGGCCAGACTGGCCATACCCCTTCGGATAGAATTGAAGGACGATTACACCGTAGTTAATCAAGCCCAGTACCCAATTCCAGCAGAGGCCCGAATCTCCATGCATGAACATTTGGGGAAATTAGTTCAACTTAAGGTCCTGGTGCCGACCACATCTGCTTGGAATACCCCCTTATTACCTGTAATAAAGCCCAGTTCTGGACCAGTCCCCCTCTACCGTCCAGTGCAAGACCTCCGATTGGTAAATCAACAAACCAAAGATATTGTGGCGGCGGTCGCTAATCCATACTCTCTGATAGGTTTGATCCCTGGAGGAAGTCAGTGGTATTCTGTGATTGATTTGAAAGACACTTTTTTCACTATCCCCTTACATCCTGATTCTCAAGCAATCTTTGCTTTTACCTGGGAACATCCACAGACTGGTCAGAAAAGACAGTTCACCTGGTCACGGTTGCCTCAAGGGTTCAAGAATTCACCCACCCTGTTTGGCCAGCAACTAGCCAAGGACCTTCAGCAATTCCAAGAAGAGGTCGGGTTAGTGCTTCAGTACGTAGATGACCTCCTCCTGCCCCGCCGGACTGAACAAGAATGCTCCACCGACACGGTCGAATTACTCAGATGGCTCCAGAACTGTGGGTACCGTGCTAGTAGGGCCAAAGCTCAAATATGTAGCCAAGAAGTCACCTACTTAGGATTCACGATCAAGAAGGATACCCGTGTTTTAGGCAGTAGTAGAACCCAGGCTATTAATTGCCTGCCCCGGCCTACCAACAAGAAGGAGCTCCGTGTATTTTTGGGAATGGCTGGCTACTGTCGTATTTGGATTTTAGATTATGCTTCCATGGCTAGACCATTATACGATCTGTTAACAGGAAGGGTGCCAGAATCTTGTCCCATAAATTGGACAAGAGAAGAAATCCAGGCCTTAGAACGGTTAAAGCAGTCATTAACTAGCTCACCTGCTTTAGGGTTACCAGACATTACTAAAACCTTTCAGCTTTTTGTCTATGAGAGAAAAGGAACCGCTGTGGGAGTTCTCACCCAGCAAGTTGGAACCTGGAACCGACCGGTTGGGTATCTCAGCAAAAATATGGATCCTGTTAGCCGAGGATGGCCAGGCTGTCTCCGGAGTATAGCAGCAGCCTTGCTTCTCTTGACAGAAGCTGTCAAACTGACGTACGGCCAAACTATAGAAGTGACTGCATCCCATTCTAAGTGCATGGGCCTAAATGGATGACCAACTCTCGCTTGGTAAAATATCAAGCCCAGCTATGTGAAAATCCTAACATAATTATAAGGGACCGAGCGACCCTGAATCCGGCTACCCTGATGCCCCTGCCTGGACGATTAATACACCAGTGTGATGAAATTATGTCAGCCGTACATTCCAGCCGACCAGATTTGAAGGATGTGCCAATCCCTGGGGGAGTTATATTGTTGACTGATGGAAGCAGCTCTATCATAAACGGAGTCCGGCATGCAGGGTATGCTGTGGTCTGAAGATCAAATCCTAATGGCTAAACCTCTGCCACCTGGTACGTCTGCCCAGAAAGCCGAACTCATAGCCCTAATTGAAGCCTTGAAGTGGGCTGAAGGGAAAAAGGTTACCATCTACACCGATTCTAAATATGCTTTCTTAACTGTTCAAGTACATGGAGCCCTTTATCGGGAAAGAGGATTTCTGACTGCAGAAGGCGAGGAGGTGGCACATGCCCCTGAAATTCGCCAATTACTGGAAGTCATTTGGAAGCCTGCACGAGTAGCTGTAATCCATTGTCGAGCCCACACAGGGAAAGCTAACCCTGTGGCTAGAGGGAATGCTAGAGCTGATAAGGCTGCCAAAGAAGCCGCCCTGGAATCCTTACCCAAGACTGACAATATAATGACTATTTCTTTACCCTCTCTGACTCAGGGCCCGCAATATACCCAGGAAGAAATTGAGGAGAGTCAGAGACAAAATTATACCCTTCAACGGGGCTGGTATGTTCTTACTGATGGCAGGATTTGGGTACCCCAAAGGTTAGCCCGTACGGCCGTTTTCCATATGCACAATCAATGCCACCTAGGAAAAGAGGCACTCCGACACTTAATTGAGAAGACTATGTTTATTGATAAACTTGCTTCCCTGTGCACTGAAGCATCTCGACGATGTGTAACTTGTGCCCGAAGCAATCTCCGAAGAGGACCCGTCCCTGAACCAGGCCAGATTCTCCGGGGAAGTCGCCCGTTTCAAGTGATCCAGGTGGACTTCACCCATATGCCTCCAGCCGGGGGCTACAAACTTTTATTAGTGACTGTATGCACCTTTTCCCGATGGGTTGAGGCCTGGCCAGTCCGGTCTGAAGGATCCAAGGGAGTAGTAAAGCATTTACTTGAGGACATCATCCCCAGGTACGGGTTGCCCCGACAGATTAACAGTGATAACGGCGCAGCCTTTCAAGCTGAAGTGACAGAAAAACTCAGCAGAGCTCTTGGAGTGGACTGGAAACTCCATTGTGCCTGGAGACCTCAGAGCAGCGGAGCGGTTGAACGGGCCAATCAGACCCTCAAATTGCACCTCAGGAAAATGTGCGCGGAAACAAAGACTAAATGGATTCAGATGCTGCCGGTGGCTTTGCTACACATGAGATGTACACCTGGAGCTAATGGTCTCACCCCATATGAACTGGTTTACGGGAGGCCACCACCTTTGCCTGTGGCAGTGGATACCCTGACATTAAGGGGGGAAATAAACCTGAAGCGCATTTTAAGAGAATTAAACCGAACTGTTCTAGAGATAGGTCAGTACACAGAACAGAGCCCCTTGGGACTCACCACCCCTGTCCATGGATTCCGCCCCGGAGATACAGTATGGGTCGAAAGTTACAAGGAAGATGCATTGGGAAAAATTTGGGAAGGACCTTTTGTTGTCTTATTAACTACCCCTACTGCCGTAAAGGCCGAAGGAAACCCTACCTGGATCCACTGGAGTCGCGCTAAAATAGCCTCTCTGGAAGGATGGACGATTGCCAACCTGAGAGACCTGAAGATGACCTTGAGAAGGGAGGCCACCCCGTGACAGGAGAAGCCTCCTCGGGACCGGCAACCGAGGGAGCGAAATAGCTGAGGGCGCTGCATCCCCTACCGTCCTGGATAGAGTAGTGGGACACCGCCCGAAGATTCAGATTTGCCCAACTTCAACTAGAATGCCCTGTTGTAAATTGTCTTATTTGATTATACTGTTCCAGTTTGGGGTTATTCTAATGCTGCTGTTGTTTCCTCCCCACTGTGAAATGGCTTCCCTCCCATTATGCAGGATTTGTATTAAGACTGTTAGGAACCATAACAATATCCAGGACACTATAGTTTATCAGAGTAAATTCAGTTGTAAAGGAACAACTGTCGCTTGCCAGTTTCGTAACGTTAGTTACTCAGCCTGTACTCAGGGAAATCAGACAACTTGCTATGACCCCAAAGAAAATCCTGAACAGTGGTGGCTCCAGGTAAGGGAAGGCACGCAGAGTGGACGGGTGCTCTCCCAAATTAGGTTAGCCACCCCTAATACTAAAGCGTGGATCAAAATTGAGCCTTGTGAGATTTCAAAATGGCCTGACCAATGTGGAGGTTATGATTGGGAGAAGACCTATACATAGAATGACAAATACATCTGCCCGGAAAAAGGAATAAGTACTGAATGCACGAATCAATGTCCTTACTGGAACTGTGTGGGCTGGGCCACCTGGCAAACTACCAGGATAAGTGCTCATCTTTCTAAGGTCACAGTACAAAGTGACTGCAGGCCTCAGAAGTGTAATTATGTAAATTTTACTATTAATAATCCACAGGCCTTTCTGAGTAAGTTTGGGCAACACTTTGGGTTACGCATTCATGGCCGGGGAAAGGACCCATTAGGATTATTTTATCTGAAACTCGTCCAATTGACAGAGGCGGGTCATACCTTGCAGCAGACTTTCTTCTCCGAATTCTGGGAGGAAATAAAAACCCCTTTTCAGGTGCCTGAAGTGGCCAGAAATTTGTTTATTACTTTTGCAGAAACTGTTGCCACCACTTTAAATATCAGCAACTGTTATGTTTGTGGGGGGACTCAGATTGGAGATCACTGGCCCTGGGAAGCTGCTGAGTTGAATGTTAGTCAGCCCTATAACACTACCAATGTTTCAAACCCCCACAGTCAATGGATATTGGTCGTTGGTGCGTACAAAGAATCTCCCCCGGAGCCCCGCAGATAGGTCAGATGCCCTGTGAAACCATGACCATTTTGAATCAGTCCACTGTTAGTTATTGGCCCAATGCCTCTATGATTCCGGTTAACCTGTTATGGACATTGGAGTTAAAGTTGAGATTAGATTTATCAGTTGTTAACAATAATTCCTCGAAAGCATTGCCAGGGTTTTACTGGGTTTGTGGGAAATATGCTTATTCCGAACTACCCGAACCCTAGGAGGGAACTTGTACCCTAGGAGAGGTCAGACCATCCTTCTTTCTCATCCCCCTCAGTGCAGGGGTTCGGTTGGGACATCCAGTGTATGATAGAAAAAAAAAAGAATTACGATTAAGATTGGTGACTGGAAGGATGATGAGTGGCCCCCTGAGAGAATAGTCCAGTACTATGGACCTGTGACCGGGGCCCAGGATGGGTCTTATGGGTACAGGACCCCAATTTACATGTTGAATAGAATAATTCGGTTACAGGCGGTGCTTGAACTTATAACGAATGAAACTGCAAGAGCCTTGACTGTCCTGTCTAAAACACAGACCCAGCTTAGGAATGCTGTATATCAAAACAGGCTCGCCCTTGATTACCTGTTGGCAGCGGAAGGAGGAATCTGTGGGAAGTTTAATTTGACTAATTGCTGTCTACACATTGATGATAATGGAAAAGTAATAGAAGACATAACTGATAAAATAATTAAGCTTGCACATGTGCCTGTGCAAACATGGAAAGGATTTGAGTGGGCAAAAGGATTGGGCCCATGGTTCCAATGGGTAGGAGGGATACGAGGTATCATTGGAATAATACTTGTGGGAATTTTGATGTATGTTTTGTTACCTTGTATTTTACCTCTGATTATGCAAGGGCTAAGAAACATGATGGAAAACATAGCAGACAGGAGGACAGCAGTACAGCTAATGGCGTTGTATGAATACAGATCCATAGCTACATGTGAGAATGATACAACCTGAACCTCTTAGTGAGGGTCAGTGAAGTATCAAGGGGAGGACTGTGAGGGTAGCAGAACGCCATTAGTAGAGGAGGGTTTAACACGTAGGCCAGAGGGAGGCGCAAGCGCAGAAGATCGCTTTAGAATGGAAAATTACCAAGCTCACAGTTGGAGAATTGTATCTTTGTATCTTTGTTGCCTGTAACTGAATAAAAGTGCTGTGCCTCATCTGCCTGGGGGCGCAGTTTGGAGGACAAATTCCCCTGTGCCTCTGCTAGCAATAAAGCCATCTGTTGAACCGAATTTGGGCCTGAGACTCTGTTCTTCTACCGTAACACATTCATTATACATAACTGACAAATGCTCGTTAGAAGCTGTTTCCTGGCCTTAAAATTTAGTCTCAGTTCTTCTCCTCTGGACACTAAGGGCCTAGCTCATTGTTTCTCAAACAGTGGGCCAGGTCCCAGGTCCCAGCCGAGTGCTTTTTCACTTGCCTGCCCTGCTCCCTAGCTGTACCACAGCCTTTTAGGTGGACTAATGCCGGCACCAGCAACTCCTTGCTTGCTGAGTGAAGGTGGCCAGCCAGAAGACAGAGAAGTTCAGAGGGACAAGAGGGAAGGAAGGTCTCACTTCTGTAGGAGGAATGGTCCAGAGGAGGTGTTGAAGGAAATTGAAAAGTAAGGCAAAAGGTGAATATTTATTAACAGCAAATAAATGAATACACTGAGAATGGAAAGGAAGCGGATAAGCAAAGAAAGCAAATTCTGCCTAAAATGTCACCATACAGGAACAGCCAATGTAGTGCCCTCCAAATACTGTTGGACTACAAGTCTTATCATTCCAAACCGGATCTGGATTAGGGAGTCCATACACAACCCTAGGGCCAAATTATGACTCCATCTGCCACACTTTTGTGATTGGTTCTGCCCCTGCATCACCATTTTGTGACTGTTGGGCCTCAGTTATTTTCAGCCATCTCAAGTGGGCGCTGAGCATAGGCGGCTTGAGAACCCCTGACCTAACTAATTTAGGGTGCAATCCAAAAACACATTGACCTGGCCTGGGAGCAAGTTCCACTGAACTCAGTGGGACTTCTGAGAAGACTCTTGAGAGTATGAACATGCTCTTTACTTTGATATGCTCCGTATCTTTTTATTCCCTTTTTATTTATTACGTATTCCTTCCTTCCTTCCTTCCTTCCTTCCTTCCTTCCTTCCTATTTGTTATGGCTTCCTTTATTATAAAATCGCAGTAAAGACATTTATGTTAAAAATGAGCCATGGAATGAAAAATTATGAGATATCTCTGTCTCGGAGAATGCCTTACGGGGAGAAACTGGCACCCATCTCTATGCCACTCAAGATTACACAGTGAGGCAACTGCTGAGGAAACCAAACCCAACTCTTCATAGAGGAATGCAAGTGAAACAAATTGCACCTTTTGTGGGGGACAATTTGCCACCCATTAATGGTCCCCCCAAATCATTTGCCTCATTTTACCTTATGGGAGGGACGGCTCTGAAATCTTTTACTGAGATTTGTCTGTAAACTATCTTTCTTTCTGCAAAACCAGACTGCCATTTAATGTCTATTGTTATATCCTCTGAACAGGTCCTCTCCCAGCTGAGTTTGCTTCTAGCCCCTGTGCTTGAGTGGTTTCTCTTTAATTTCCATTCCCTTACCCACACAACTTCCTGTTCCCTCATCTGGGTTTTACTGCATTAGCTATTTGATGGGAGCCAAGGATGTTGCTGCATCTGGAGTTGGCTTGTCCGGGCAAATGTCTGCTAAGACACTTCTTTGTTCCAGTAAGCTTCCATTTGCTTGTTGCTTCATTATTCTCATCAGGTAAGTGACTTTTTTATTACCACCATCATTTAAATCAGTGGTTTTCAAACTTTTCTGACCTGGGATAGTTTTTTTTTAATCCCTGCCTGAAATATAGGACCCACTATTAACTTAGTGTGTATATAGCAATAGTTTTATACAGAGCAGAAAGTGGTACAGTTGAAGTATTTTCTGAAATGGTGTTCATATGTGCTAATCTTTACTGTGAAAGCCTTCACAGGAAAGCTGGGCTGGTGCCACTGATGTGACCAATCTTTGGTTGTGACGAGATGCAGTTGTGAGTCACGAAAAACAGTAATTTAAACAGCACCCAAGTGAGCTTGCAGATATTTGGCTTATAGATACAAAAAGCTGACATTCTTCTTAACCCCAGCCACTTTTGGATATTTCCTACTATTTTATTCCTCTGATTACGCTATAGGGTTATGTCACAGAGGTAACAACTTAAGTAACAACTTAGATTCTAAGGTCTCCAGTGTAGTGGGAGAGACTGAAATCTGATGGAAATGTATACTGGCTTTGAAGTTGCTACATCTCCCTTTATTTGCAAGTCGTCCAATTAAATTTTCATGCTTTCTCCCCCTATTTTTATTCTTACAGGTTGTGCTCTTGAGCAGTCTGCAGACATGATTGTCAAGGAAAATGTGTCCGTCGACCTGAAATGTTCCCAAAATAAAACCACTTATTCTTATATGTACTGGTTTAAGCAAGAAAGAAACGATACACAGCTCCAGCTAGTGATTTTTTCGGTGGAAGATAGTGGAGCAACCTCTGCCATTGAGAACAAATTTAAAGACCGCTTCAAGAGCTCTGGAACAAAGGATTATTCATTGCCTCTGAAGCTGAAGGCAGCCCAGCTGGAAGACACTGGCGTCTACTTCTGTGCTAAGCAAGATTACACAGTGAGGCAACTGCTGAGGAAAGCAAACACAAATCCCTTCACCGGGGAATCTATGCATACACGATAATGATTGTTACACAAGGACAGCCCAAGATATTTTGGTGCCTGAGGAGAAAAATCTAACTGGCAGCATCTTCCTAGTTATCAACATGGGGCTTAATTCACCGGGAAGTTCTCCTGCAAACGCCCCATAAAGAAAAGGAACAGGAACTGTGCAAGAGGCATGGAAGGCATTCTCGGTGCTGTATAGGAATACAATGGGCTGGATCCAGGGGGTCTTTTCTGCAAATGAAAGGGATCCTACAGAAGAGACTGAGATCCAGTGGAGGCTCCCACTGGAATGAACAGAGGTGAAAGCTTGAATAAAACTCAGCAGAAGGCTTGTGTTTGTCCAGCGGCAAAGACATTTCTTGCAGTCAAACAAGCACAAAATGACAATCACCAGACTTTTTTTTACATTACTGAACACTATCATGGTTTTATTTTTGCATATTCGATCCATATATTGAAATGTCCACTCTGTGAGTGAAAAGGAAGGACGATAAATCTTTTCCAAATGGGACGCTTTGATCAGTTGGACCTGATAGTGCTTTCAATCCATGAGACATAGTTGCAGACCTTGGTGTAGACTCCAGGTTTGCCTTTCTGAGCACATCCAATGCCCCAGGAGACAATTCCCTGGAGCTGCCCATTGCAGACTACGGGGCCACCTGAGTCTCCCTGTAAAAGAACATGAGGAAAGCATTTTCAGCAAGCAGACAGAAAGATGGGTTGTGTCATTCCAATAACTTGGGTAGAGACGGGCGACCGTTTTTAGAAAGTGCAGCCACAAAATATGGACAGTCATTGACATAATTTTGTCCAATTCCTGCCACACAGAAATTGCAGCCTCGTAAGACAGTACCAGGGAAGGCGTAGAACTGTACAGTCGGTGAGGGATTTCTAAGAAAAACTGCTCAGCAGCACCTCACCAAACTTATAATTCCAAAGATACTTTTTTGCTGATGGGGGGAGGAGGGAGCTATGGTAGTTCAAGCAGTACAAAATCTAATAAGGTTTGCACCATAGACAGGATCAAAGAGTTAAAAGAGGTATGACAGAGCCATGATTTCCACTGGTGCCCACAATCTTTTATCCAACTGTAATTTGGGCTCAGGTTTTGTAGGATTTTGAAGGTTGACTGCGTTCTGGTTTGTATATTGTTTTGGAAATGTCGATTTGGGAGGTTCCCCTTCAGATGTCAACTGAATCGACTTTTTCTCCCATCCCTACTTCTACTGGTCCTCTGAATTTCCCAATTCAAAAGACACCCTCACTTCCTTCCTATTATCTCTTTAGCCTTTACTCAGTCCAAACTTGACTTTGTAAAGTATTAACTGCCAACCTAGCACCTGTGTAATCTGCAAAGACACATCTATGCCACTATGCCCTATGTGGAAAGAGAGAAGATTTACCTGGCAAGAGTCTTTACCACCCTGCAGAAATCCCACACAAATCATATTTTTGGTGATTTGCCCTGGATAGGCATTTGTGCACTGACTAGAGGAAAGTACAGGAGCCTTCAGGCATTGCAGGAGGTCAGGATAGCTAGCTGCAGAAAACACAGGGTGGAAAAAGAACAGGGATGTTGTATTCATTTTGAAAATAGGAGAAACGTTTGTTAAAAATACTTCTGTAACTATACACTACAGGCAGTGTATATCGGTGGTGACGGTGGTGGGAGAATGAATTGGAGAAGTGAAGCAGTAAGAAGGGACAGATTCTTAAGCATTTTCTCCACCATATGGCCTGGCCTGCTGCCCTCATATGCGTATGAGAAGATGCTTTATATCTAGTCACACCATTGGTCCATCTAGCTCAGTACTGCCCACACTGACTTGGCAGCAAATCTCCAGGGTTCAGGCATGAGTCATTTTTTCCCAGCACTACCTGTAGTCACCAGGGATTGAACCCGATGCTCTACCACCAAGCTACAATCCTCCTCCAGAGGATGTTTCCAGGGTCGAAGTAAGATTCAACTGCCACTCAGGCTGGCTTTTGTACATGGAAGGGGGTGCAATTTGTCCTTCACCAGTAGTGGCCGGCCAGGCAGCACAGGTGGGGTGGCGGCAGAGGGGAAGGGCAGCAGGAAGCTTGGACTGGGGGTGGCGGCAGCAGCAGAGCCAATCCAACACTCCCACCACTGCGTCTGCCCCGTGCCAAGCTCCCGGCTGCCTTACCCCTCCCACTCTTGGTAACTAGCAGTGATGTGTGGCATTGGGAATCCAGGGAAGCAGTACCCAGCCCACCCGCTACTGTCTGTCACCTCAGGCAGCAAAAGGTCATGGACTAGCCTTTAAGAGGGCTTAGAGAGAGAGGTACCATTACAACGGTTCTTGTAACTTTGAAGAGGTGCGGGTTGGTGTTTTTTTTTAAGGAACAGAGGAAGCCTGCAGAAGGTGGCTGGATTGGTGAAGTTTACAGCAACACGGTGCTATTCCTCCTGTAGGTTTTACTCGGTAAGCTTGTCCCCATGCCTGCCTGCATATGATATATCACATCTTGACAAACAACACAGAGAGCGACTCACTGCCACTGCTGAGGGTGTTGCCCCAGCCAGAGATCAGACACTCTGCCCCGGTGGCCACACAGCTGGTGGGGAGAGAGACCGATGTGACGCGACTGTTGAGGGTGGCCGGGGTGGACAGCTTGATGAGCATGATATCATTGTCCAACAAGTTAGAGTTGTAATTAGGATGACGGATGACTTTGGCTGAATCGACATACTGTTCAGTGCCGTCGTTCAAGGTCAAACTGTGTTCCCCCAGTCTCACCTGGATGCGTCTGGTTTGAGAGGAGGAACAAGAGCATCTTGGCCATCCTCATTACTGTTTAACATCCAACACCCCCAAAGCCACTATCATGTTGCCCAAAGTGGTTTGAATATTGAAAAATGTGGATTTGAGCTTCTAATCCCCTTTAGGCATTTCATTTGATTGAACACAGGAAGACGCCTGATGCTGAATCAGACCATTGGTCCATCTAGCTCAGTATTATCCACACTGACTGGCAGTGGCTCGGCAGGGGGTCTTTCCCGGTCCTACCTGGCAATGCCAGAGATTGAACCTGGGGCTTCCTGCCTGGAAAGCAGATGCTCTACCACTGAGCTATGTGGCCCTTTCTCTTGGTGTACATATAAACACACATACCCATACATTGAGGCAATCATCATACAATGGCTTTGGTTACTGATGTTATCACTTTTCCCAATGTGGAATGTAGGGTGGGTGGGGTGTCTACTACCCTTCATTGAAAAAAAAAATGGAAATGGACTGCCTTCAAGTCAATCCCGACTTATGGCGACCCTATGAATACGGATTTCATGGTAAGTGGTATTCAGAGGAGGTTTACCATTGCCTCCCTCTGAGGCTAGTCCTCCCCAGCTGGCTAGGGCCTGCTCAGCTTGCCACAGCTGCACAAGCCAACCCCTTCCTTGTCCGCAACTGCCAGCTGGGGGGCAACTGAGCTCCTTGGGACTATGCAGCTTGCCCACGGCTGCACAGGTGGCAGGACACGTAACCCCTGAGCCACTCACTGTGGGGGTGATTTTCAGCTGGCCCTTGACACCCAGGAGACACGAGCGGGGATTTGAACCCACAGACTCTGGACTCCCAGCCAGGCTCTCCTCCCCACTGTGCTACATCCTTCATTACAGTTCAGAAAAGATTTTTTTTTAAAAAAAATTCAGAGCAACACTGCTGCAAGGAGCAGCATGACAAGCATTTTTTTTTTTAAAAAAACTTACGATTTGTAGCAGTGAGCAGCTGAAACAACCCACTGGCTGTTGATGAGGGAACCGCCGCAGAAGTGGTATCCAGAATTCAGGGAAACTTGGTAGGGGACAGAATTCTTCTGACAGGTGTAGCCTCCCACAATCTTGTCATCATCGACATCGTCGATGGGGAAGGCAACTGGATAAAGAATGAAGAACATTGAATTACTGGCCAACAACTTCAGAAACACTCACCAGACTACACATCAGACTTCATTAGGATCATATACTAAATCTGTACTGTGCAAATGGTCAGACGTGAGGAACAGAAGCCCCAACCCCTTTCTCCTTGTCTGCCATCATTTTAAAATCCCTGGTATGTCATGGGTACTTTCCTTCGATTTAGCAAGGCAGGGGAGGCGAACGTTGCCCACAATCTCCAAAGCCAGCCAACACGTTGGCAAACAGTTGTTGTTTTGTTTCCTGCTACACAAGGAAATATCTGGCAGGGGAAAAAGAGACATCTCCAGTTTCCACCTTTTCAAGATGTTTTCCTGGCCTAGCCAGGTGCTCTTTCCTGTCTATATGAGGAGCGCTAAGCAAAGCTACAAGAGTCTCTCAGACTGCAGGCTGACCATTCTGCCTATCCACTCCTTCTGGAACTCATCTTTAAAAGAATGGGCTTTCTTTCTTTGTCTCCATTTGCCTTGGACTGAAACTGGCCAGGATCAGGTGGAAGTGACTGACATTACCTAGGTGCCGCTTCCCTTGAGCTGTGGCCCGTTTGTCACAGACGTAAACAGTCTCAAGAGTGTTCAAAGTGATGAGAAGGGCCATCTCAGCTTGTTACCAAACAGGAACTATAAGGAAAACCCCCACACTTACCAGCCGCTCCCAAGAAAGCTATGAACAAAAGAAATTTCATGTTTTTTTCCTTTCAGGTAGAAAGCCAGCAGGAACTGTTGTGTATTTATCTCCTGGAGCAGCCTTTATCTCCATCCCAAGGTCTGCAGCCAAGGGAAAAATACACAATGGAAAATTTGAAAAATCCATACTTGGATCTGCATCAACAACAGGTGGAGAGAGAAACAAGTGTAAACTCCGTATCAATCATAAAATGCACAAAATATACACAATAAACACAGTTAATCTTAGCTCCTGTTTGAGATCCTGGCTGTTTTTAATTCTTCCCTGCTTGTCCTTCTTATATGTAATACCAGTGTGGGCTTTTGAAATTTGATCTGAATTTTATTTCGGTCTTGTGTGATTTCCCTCAGAAATGTGTTTGAAATTGTGTTGTAAATAGAAGGAACTTTTGCCCAAAACATCACTCCAGAAGCTTGCTTCAGATTACAAATGGTATTCCTTCGAATTCCTTCTTTAAAAAATCCTTTGCTGTGAAGCCCTTGGTTCCTTTGTCTCCCTGTTACTCCAACAGTGATGAATGTCAGGTGCATGCAAGTGCATTCGCTCATGTTCCTCCCTTGTTACCCTTCATTATCTCATCCCCCTTTCTGTTCTTCTAACACCCTTAACATTCATATTTCATGTTCTTTGGGGCAGAGATCTGTCTTTTCTCTCCCACAATGTCTTTCTCTTCTAAGCAAGATGAGCAGTAGGGGTGAAGAGAGACTGCACCTTCGTGGAGCTTTGGGGAGCAAAGACTGAGCACAACAAAGGGGCATGTTTTTGTGGCTCTCCATCAGTGCGCAACCAGAACTCTGGAGACCAATTTAGTGCCAGGGGTAGGATCGTCAAGCAAATACTCCTAGCTCCAACGAACTTGTAAAAATCCACATTTCTATTGTCTTATTTGAATCCCACCCGCCTCAATAATGGATGCTGCTGGTTTTGGGATTTTGAAGACAACCAAGGCATAAAAATATTGCATGTGGCAAATGAATTTTTAATGTTGTTGCCTTAAAATGAAACAGGATTTATATTTTGTTCAAATTGTCCTTCAAAGTTAATTTTAAAAGAGGTATTTGAACGTTTTCAACATGCCAAACACTGGCATGAATTCTGAAAGTTTGCCCAGTTTCACATATCTATGAAGTTTCTTTTGAGCTCTAATTGTAATTCTGTGAATAGGGAGCTCAAATCCTCACCAGATATAAAACCTAGTTACACTGTGAATGGAGTACTCAAACTTCAGTTTAGAGCAAACTTCTCTGTTACATAGACTCCAATGTGAGAAATGAAACACATGTTCTCTTAAATCTCATGTTTACTGGTGGGTGATACATTCCAACAAAGACATTGTGGAACACCTTGGACTTTTGAACTATCAATAGATTCAGAATAGACACAGATGATGGAGAACCTTGTGCCTTGTGTTGAGGAGATTCACTGCTCACAGAAAATATTAGAGGAATGAGAGAGTAAAGTTTTCTTGGCTTATAGAAAAGGCTCAAAGTTGAGATGCAGTATTGGTAACTCAGAAGATGTTATAAAAGTAGAGTTGCTAACTCATTCACATTTGACTAGTCACTTTGCTTTTAACTGTTGAATTAAACTATCCATTTAAGATTATATGATCTTAACAGATAGGAGTTCCTCTTTCTCTGTAGGTTCCCAGCTACTCTACTTCATTGGCTGATGGGCGTCAAAATCAGTTCCTCCCACCAATGGGATACTCGAGCCTTCTTTTAACAGAACTCTATTCCAACACTCAGATGCAACAGAGGCCATGTGGTGGGAGATGTTGGGTGTCTCTGTTGGCTTGCAGCTGTTGGCAGGTAGGAATCTCTCTCACCAGCAGAACAGGTCTGTCCAAGGGCTTCCATAGCTGTAAAAGAGATGAAAATAAACCAGCTGCACAGAATGATAGTTTAAGGAGAGATCTGCTAAGATAGTGGGCAATGAAATAAACATTTTATCTTGCAAGCAATATGGAAGTTGCAATTGTGAAGACAAACAGATGGAGAAGTGAGACAGGACAGAAAAGACCGGGATAGATAATGAGACAGAGAAACACAAGAAAAATCTAAGGAGGAATCCACCTGGGCAGAAGGGGTGTCTGCTAGTCCAGCCATAGAAGTCTCTAGCATGACCAAGAAGCAGAACCCAGTAGTGAGCTGGACAGATAGGAGCAGCCTTGATTCCTAATGGCTGGAGTATCACAGACAGGGAGAGGTTTACCACCTGCTCCAGTGTTATCTCTAAGTTCACTCCTTTTTTTACTATCAGAGAGAATGGCTGCCATTCATCCCAATGGGAGAAAGTAAAGTGCAGCACAGAGGGAGAACAAAAGACTAGGCGGTGCTTTGTGGGGTGGGGAATATTGAGGGATGGGTGCATAGGAGAACTGGAAGGAAGGAGATAAAGGGGTGGATTGGGAAGAGCAGGGCTAGGCAATGGAGCGTTCACCACAACTTCTCTCTGATGAAGTATATTATTCATTCATTGGCAATCACTCGTGGCCGAGTAAGATTGTCTTCCAAGATAAGGTCTTTAACAGTGGGTCCATAAGTGACTGTGGAGGCCAATTCTGGATCCACACAGCCTCCCACAGATGGAAGATGGCATGATGAGGATTTATTTGACTTGTCTTCCGCTTAGCTCGTATGTCTTGTTCACCCTCTATTCATGCTTCTTCAAATCCCATAGCACCTTTGATAATAGCCGACCTCCATTTGGGACTTTGATGGGTCAAGACTTCCCAGTTTTTGAGTATAAGCAATCTGACTTTGATGAAGTATAAGCAAGTAGCTAGCACAAAAATTAGATGGAATTGAAGAATGAAGGAAAGAGTGGTAATCCAAGTGGAAAATACGGAGTCGAGCTGTGACATGGAAGCTGAGCAAGCTCTCCTATTATGGGCCCTTTTTCACTTTTCTGGTGTTTTACAGGTCTCTGCAGTGCGGTCACAGTGACACAGAAGGAACGGTTCAAAATCATCCAGGAGGGTTCCAACACAAGCATCGAGTGCAAGCATGATGACTCTGCCTTCCTAAATATCATTTGGTATCGGCAGAAGAGGAACAGGGCAGAGAAGCAGCTGCAGCTCATTGGCAACTCTGTACATGGAAGTAATGTAAATATGGAATTGAAGGAATACAGTATAGAGAGACCAGATGTGAGGCATGCTTCCCTCTCAATCCCTCTGGGAAAGGCTGCAGACTCAGCAGTGTATTTCTGTGCAGCCAGTAAAGGCACAGTGAGAACTCCCTGCCTCACATCTGCACATGAACATCGCAGCATCCCCGTCTATGCCACAAACAGAAATCATCACCAGTCATGTACAGAGTCATGTTTCAGAGGACAGGAAATAGCAGGAGCCACCACTGAAGGCTTAACTGCGAGGATCACCCAGAGTGTTCTCCAACCACATTTTGCAATTTTTGCACATTATGCTCAAAACCTCAGTTTTATATCCCAAATAACACTTTAAAAAGATGTTTTTGTCTTACAGGCAAGCATCCTGTTAGAGCTAAAGGTGCCATATTCCACCCCCCACAATCCAGGCAACCTGATTTGCCTATTATGCAAAATGTTTGTTGATTGTATAGATCAAGAACATCAATTTTTGTGTCATCAGATTTTCAGTATCTTAGGACTGAACCAGATGTGCACTTAATATGTGGTGGACCCCTCGTTTTTTCTTAACCAATTACAGAGGCGGGGGAGCCTAATTCTCTATGCATGGAAAAAGGCTGATCTCTTCAATCCTACACCAAGAGTGGAATGAACATTGGAAGCTAGAGATGGGCAAGAAATTTGATTCAGTTCACATTTCCAATCAATTCTATCATACTCACACTTTTCGTAACAACATGAAAACAGAACCACAGCCATCCTTCAACATTCGCACTTATTTGAATTTTGCAATGTAGTTCGCAAACCAAAAAAAGTTTACAAAATGTACATATTAGGGGAAAGTGTGCATAAAAATGATAACATGCAAAAATTCATTGCAAGAAATGGTTTGCAAAAATGTCTACATTCGTCAAACGTGCCTACAAGACACAAAAGTGTGTTTATTAGGAGAAATTCACCCTAAAATGCTGGAGAATTTTCACGAGCATTTTCTTTTAAAAATCACAAACTGCTGTAGAAATGTGGAGGACTGAATTTAAGATTGGAAAAACGGGAGACTGAGAGAACCAACATTGACAGATCTTTCCATCCCTAGTGGAGACTGAACTCCTCACAGGGTTAGGAGCCTTAGTTAAGAGAAGTGTGCATTAGAAATAGTGATAAAATATTGTTAAGACAGAACTGTCAGCTGTGGATGAGTTCATCTGCATAAAATTCTTTTTGATCAATTTCAGGTTTCTAATTCAAGGTATTTATTGAATGGGACAAGGTAAAGGAGTTGGGAGTATCAGACTGCATTAAAAAACCCCGTTATTTATTTATTTAAATTTATATCCCGCCCTTCCTTCCTCCTCCCTAACTAGCTTTATACAGTTAAAATCTTTAACAGCAAATTTAGCACTTATAGAAAAGAATAGCATCCTTTGCTCGTGATTCTCAAACCAGAGCACAGCAATCTTCATACTGTTGGTTTTTCAGGGCAATAATACATATGCTATAGGAAGAGGCTAGAGCAGTGGTTCCCAACCTTTATGAGTATGGGACCCCCTTTGTAAGCTCAAAAAATGTCATGACCCCCCCCCTGCTAATTGTAATTTTAAAACAGCCAGACTGGTGAGGACCAGAGGGAGGGCCTTTTTAATAGTGGCCCCCACCCTGTGGAATTCTCTCCCAAATGATCTCCGCCATGCCCCTTCGATGATGACCTTCTGCCGGACTTTGAAGACCTGGTTCTTCAGGCAAGCCTTTGGGTTGGGTTAAGTTTTTATTATTGGGTTCTAATATTTTAACATTTTAATGTTTAATGTATTTTACTTTGTACGTCGCCCAGAGTGGCTGAACAACCAGCCAGATGGGCGACTAATAAATATAATAAATATAATAATAATAATAATAATAATAATTTTAGTCTCTAATTGAAAAAATGGTGTGTGGCAAAATCACATCTTAAATACCCCTTTCCATAAAAAGCTCCCTGCAGACAGGTGTTGCTTTATTTTCTTGATGCAAAGGTCCAAACAATTTGGTATCTCCCCCTCCACAGTCTGAAGATGTATAGTCCTGTCTCCCAACACCAGTGGGTTACAATGTTGGACTAAGATTGAGGTTCAAATTCCCATCCAGCCATGAAGTGCACTGGGTGACCTTGGGCCAGACATGGTCTCTCAGCCTGACCTATCTCACAGGGTTGGTGTAAGGATAAAGTGGAAAGTGGGGGAACCATGTGCACCACTCTGAGCAACTTGGAGAAAAGGTGGGATATAAATGCACTAATAATTAAATAAATACATTTCAGCTGCAGGATGTGGACCCCAGCCTCAGCCAACCTGATCAGTTTTTTAAAAAAAAATACTAATCAAGAAGCAGAAATGTGTTGGTGATGGGGATGCTAGATTGCGCACAGCAGACAACAGGGTGGATAGATTATGGACAGGGCCGGCAAAATACTGATTGGGTCTAATCAGGCCCCGCGCTTGTGGGGGAATTGCGCCTTTTTAAACCCTGAAGCGGCAGCGCTAACATTTTTATGTTCTAAATCTGCCAAGTAGAAGCCTGTGCCCACATGAATGCTCACAAGCATGCTCTCGCTCACGAGCGCGGCAAGGAGGCCAGCAAGCAGCATGATATTATCTTGTGACTTCCTAGACATTGCTCGCTTTCTAGGGACAGGGGTAGGTAGAAAGGGACACCAGATAAACAGGAAAAATTGCTATCTCTTCCCGCTCGAATGTCATTGTTCCCGTTTCTGCTGCTTCACGGAAATCGGCGCCCACCATTCTCTGGTCTGCACATAATCGTGGTAGATTGTATTATGTACACGTGAAGCAAAGAAGTAATGGAAGAGAACTCTCAGATCAAAATCACCACATAATAACAAATTTCGACATTTGAGCTGCTCTAAATTGTTCATTCTGTTGTGATCAGTCAGTGAAAGAAGTAAGCGTAGAATATAGATTTATTAAAATGTCTATACCGAAAAGCACTAGAGACATAGGCAGGAAATATCTGAGTGGAAGTGCGAAAAGAAAAGTAAGTGAAGCAAGACAGGCTGCCAGAGAAAAGCAAAAAGGTGCTCTACGTAAGTATTTAGGAAAAAATGAAATATCTGAAGAGACAAATCAAGTTAATGGAAGTGAAGGTAGTGGTGTTTTGTCAAAATTAAAAGAGCTCAACGATTCCAGTAGAGAAACTCAAGAAACAGATATTGACATGGATATTCATATTTCTCACCCAGATACAACGTCCAGTCAGAACGAAGATCCTAGTTAAAGAGGAACTCAATTTCAAGAAAGAGATACTGACATGGAAACAGTTCAGTTTGATGCAACAACCAGTCAAAGCGAAGATACCGTAGAACATTGTTATGTCAAGAATTCTAAAAATGGTGCACAAAAGTGATATGTGTTTCCCCTTCCAGTTTACCCTTCCTTCTGCTGCTTTCACAAATATGCTTTCTTGGATTTGCACAATTACAAAAATCCAAACCGGTAAAACAGGCCTGTTACACTTCTTTTCATATACACGGACGTCTCCATTCTGATATACTTTGAAAAGCAATGCAACAGCTGTTTACTTCACAGCGACAGTGTGCACCGGGCTCTATAGGAGGTCGGAGTACCGGTCTCTATTGTAGTAGGACGAACGCTTGCCGTGAACCCGTGTGTGGAACGCTTTCATGTTACAGCGTTTTTAAGGCCTACACCAGCGGTATCCTGACATGGAAGCGATGGCAGCCAGGCGACCGAGGAAGGGGCGCTATTGGAGCGCGGAGGAACTGAGGCTGCTCCTAACTTTGGTGAAGAGGGCAGGCAAAGCCGAGTGACTCATGGGGAGCATCCCCCCTCCTTACTGCTCCAATTTTTCAGGTGGTGGCACGCCAGCTGGGCGAGGCTGGGTTCCAGTGCATCACTGCACAGGTGCGCTCCCATTTCAAGCGGCTCAAGGCCGATTTTTTTCACGCCATGGAGGCATCCAAAGCCCCCCCCAATAAGAGACCACCGTATTTTAAAGATCTATACGGTTTGTGGAAGGAGGGGGGATGGTAAGCACCCGAATCCAATAACATGTGTTTTAAATTGTATATTTGTTTAATGTTTTTGATTGCTGTAAACTGCCCAGAGAGCTTCAGCTATGGGGCGGTATACAAGTGCAATAAATCAATCAATAAACTAATAAATAACGTCTGTGAGTTAAGGTCTTAAATATGCCTCCTTGGGAAGGTGTTTATTGAGTTTGATGGGACTGTGTACTGCTTGGGTTCTGCTTTGCTGTCATGCCCGCTGTCCAGGTACGGGCGATTGCTGACATGATCTGCTGTGGGGAGCCACAGTGCATGCCTCTGACCTCTCCACATGTGTGGACAACTGGGATGCCTGTAGTGCCCTTCTCTGATGAGTTTCCCACCTGCCTTGAAGACCTGGCTCTTCAGGCAGGCTTTTGTGGTGGGCTAGATTTTATTCTCAGTGTTTTTAGATTTTTAATGTTTAGGTGTTGTATTGCTATTTGGTACGTCGCCCAGAGTTGCTGGACATCCGGCCAGATGGGCGACCAATACATTCCATAAATAACATAAAAAAAGTTGCCTGTTACCAGTGTGTGTGTTGCCTGTTGCCTTCCTCCAAACAAGGTGGTTGGCAATTCACTGGATGTCATGTTAGGTCGATGATAATTCGTCTTTGATTTAACAATTCCCTTCTCCACCCGCAGTGTGGCCAACAAGCTACCCGCTCTCCTCGGGAGAGGACGATGTGGTGGAGGAACAGCCAGAAGGTAGGGCACCAATCATACTGGGTCACGGCCAGCCGCATGCAGGACAGTTCCAAAACTGTTGGTGCACCCAATTAACCTGCAACTGTTATGTGTTACGGTATTTACAGTTGCTATGCACCCAGGGTTGCATACGTTTGACGGCTCCTGCATCTCATCATCCCTTACACTGTTTCTGAAGAATATCCAACCACGCAGCAGGCCGGATGGAAAGTAATGGCATGGGCAGCATTGCAGTTGGTGGTGCAAAATGTCAACAAATGATGCTTTCTGTGGTTTCTTCATAACAGGTGAGTCCTCCCAGGCTACACCACCCAGACCCATGCACACTGTGGCCGAACCGGTCCATGTTGCGCACGCCACCACACAGACGGACATGCTGCCCCAGTCCACCCAGACAACCAGCCTGGAGGATCTTCTGGCCAGGATTGAGATCTTGGAGAGGAGAACTACCACCCTAGGTGAGATCTGGGTCGATTACATACATGTAATTGGGCCAAAGCATTGTGTTTTTATCTCATCGGCTATGTGTGCAAACTTTGGAAACCCATGCTCTGCCTTGTAATGTGAATAAAAAGCAATGTGCACGTGGCCACAACATGCAATGCCAATTATTCCTCTGCATTTACAGGTCAGCATTTTGAGGAGGAAAAGAAGCAAAAGCAGTCCACCGCGGGCACCATCAGAAAGATGGAGAAGCTGTGGATCCCCGGTCTGCACCACAGACTGCGCGCCCTGGAGGCGGAACAACATGGCTCTGCCGAGTTCCCCCGTGAGGCTTCAGAACAGCGCTAGCTGTTTCTAACCCATTCTGTCTATCCCAGTTTGGCACCCCTCCCACCATCCCCATCTCCTGTTATACTGCTTTTTTGGTTTTTGTTGCACACAAGGCACACCCATGCAGTGTGATGTTTGCGCATGGGTCCACACAGACAGATATGTTGCCACAGGCTACGCAGACAACGGATCTTGAGGATCTTATGTCCAGAATTCAGATGATGGAGAGCAAATCTTTAACTCAAGGTGAGATCAAGCGTTGTTTTCATCACATTCGCAAAGTACAAAAAGTGTAGAACTCCATGATGTGCCTGTTCAGGGGAACAAAATGCATTGTGCATGAGTACACCATTGACTGCCAGTATTACCTTTGCATTCACAGATCAGCAATTGCAGGAGTGTATGAACTCCCTGGAGGATGCCATTAAAAAAATGGAGACCATGTGGATCGTTGGACTGCACCAGAGACCGCAAGATATGGAGGCAAGATACCAGACTGCACAAGAAGTGGCCAGGCAGGCTCCTGTGCACCGCTAGCATGACTAAGTAAAGTAAAAGCAGCCAAAGTGTGTCTCCCAGTTTTGGACCCCTCAGACAATCCCCATGTCAAGTTGTTACTGTTGTGTTATTGTTATTCCCCACAAAGACAAAGTTTTATTTTGCCATCGCTTCCCCAGTTTTTGTATGCTACGTAATACACTATAAAAATCGAGGTGCGCCTGTAATTCAAAAAATTAAAAATAACAGTGCATTCAAACAAAGTGACTCTTTATTTCTTAAGTGTGGAAAAATAAACAAAGGGATGCATTTGAGAAACAACATTCCCTAAAGTGACTTGTGGCAAACTCTTTCTTATAAATTGTAATTCAACACGTTAACTTTATACACAGTTAAACAGAAGATGAGTTGGTCATAACAAACACAAACCTCCAAATAATACTGGCTTTCCTCAACACCATATGACTACATGGACAGCAAGAAATGCAAGGGTGGACATGCGTAGCAATTGTCTCCAAGGGTGTATAACACCGAAAAGGTTGCCTGGCTAATTACAACCGGAGAAAGTAAGGAAGGTAACTGCAAAGTTCTGGTGTTCCAGGAACCCCTGTCATTTCTGGTCAACAGCAGCCGGGCGTGCCACTGGTTCCGCAATGCGACCACAA
Organism: Rhineura floridana; assembly: GCF_030035675.1. Classification (NCBI taxonomy): domain Eukaryota; kingdom Metazoa; phylum Chordata; class Lepidosauria; order Squamata; family Rhineuridae; genus Rhineura; species Rhineura floridana. The sequence goes on from NC_084480.1 coordinate 150,057,260, forward strand.
AACAAACATTGCAGAAGGCTGGAAAGAATCCTTTTACTGATGCTTTGCTGCGGTGCTGGAGGCGATGAGGCCATCAACTTACAGCTTCCCCCAGGCACCTGGTCGGCCACTGTGAGAACAGGATGCTGGACTAGATGGGCCACTGGCCTGATCCAGCAGGCTCTTCTTATGTTCTTATGTTCTAATCCCTCCCCTTTAACTCTATTTTTTCTTTCAGATTTTTTTTTTTAAAAAAATAGACATTTACCATGGCAAAGACGGCAAGAGATGGGCTTTTTTTTTGCATTATGGACTTTTATTCAAACAACAGGCCAATATCTGAACAAGCCTTCCACAATGCTATGGAGAGATCCTGTCACATGGTTGCAATGGCGGCAATTACACAACGTCATTAATCATGTCAAAATTAAAAACCAAGCCAATTCTGATCTCTCTGCATTTGAAAATGTAATTTTGGCTGATAGAGACAAGGAGAAAGGGATAATCTCCATTGTATATGTTGTTGCTGGACCAAGATGGGGAAAATCTCTTAGGCCTTAAAAGGATTTGGGAAGGGGATTGGTCCATGGACACAGAGGATGGAGACTGGGCCTCGTTATGGAATAAACCTTTAGTGACCCCCACGGTCTCTAACCAAATATGTGAAGCCATGGATCACACACAGATAGCATGTTAGTCATGTACTCCCAGCAGGGTCACCCATGGCAGTAAGGTCAAGGGAGAGGAACCAGACAAAGAACAATCCAAGAATGTCCTCAATGGCAGAACAGGCAGAGGATAACAATGTGTATGTTACAACGGCTGTGAAGGCTGCAGCAGATAAAAGACTTCCAATCATCATGGTACCCATGCCACTGGATCAAAGCCTTTTTCTGTCAAGATTGTGTGTTGATTGTTGTGTGCCGATCTCCTCACATAAAACAAATTCATGCACAGGAATCTTCCAAAACAAAAGTCCTGTGGAGACTGGCAAATGGCAAAGGGGGCAGGATTGTGAAATCCAGAAGCCCCTAGTCATGGACCAGGACATGGGCGGTGGTTACAGATTCAGTCAACCTGGCTCAAGGACTGAGGCAGTTGAGTAGTTCAGCAGCTGTATCCATGACTGAGCAGTCCTATTCAGGATCCACTCTGCTCACCCTGTATGGGGAGGTGGCTAGACAAGGTGCCCTAAAAATAGTCTGCCTAATCTCTGCCTAACTGGATTACCGCATCCAGTGGGGTCACCACTTAGCAGTTGCAAAAGACACTTGAAAGCCTGTGAAACACGGTCCATCTATAAACGCCACTCCCAGCTTCTTGAAAGATTCCACCAACGCTGCCTCTGGAAAATTCTACAAATTACTTGGGAAGATAGGCGGACTAATGTTAGCATATTGGAAGAAGCAAAGACAACCAGCATTGAAACAATGATCCTCCAACATCAACTTCGTTGGACCAGCCATATTGTTTGAATGCCTGATCACCATCTTTCAAAGCAGCTACTCTACTCCCAACTTAAGGATAGAAAATAGGATATTGGTGAACAGCAAAAGAGGTTTAAAGATCTTAAAAATAACCTTAAAAAATGTAACATGAGCATCGAGAACTGGGAAGTCTTGGCCCATGAGCGTCCCAAATGGAAGTTGGCTATTATCAAAGGTACTATGAACTTTGAAGAAGCATGAATACAGAGCGAAAGGGGCCAAATGAGCCAAGCGGAAGGCATGTCAAGCAAATCCTCATTGCAAACATCTTCCATCTGGAAACCTATGTCCTCACTGTGGGAGGCTGTGTGGATCTAGGATTGGCCTCCAGTCACTTATGGACCCAATGTTAAAGACTTTACTTTGGAAGACAATCTTACTTGGTCATGAGTGATCGCCAATGAAATGAGTCTATTAGCCCTGCGCGCTTATCTCAAATGTGCCACAACTTATCACCTAAACGGAGAGGTTACCCCACAGCTGGCACATACCATCATGTGGTGTCTTGCACTAAAGTCCGATCTTTTTAGGATATGATCTTTGATGCAATTCAACTTATCACCTCACAGGTTTTGGACAGATCCCCACAACTGGATATTCTTAATTTCTTTATAGATGCATATTTAGATCTTAAAAATAAAGTACTGATAGGTCACCTTCTAATGGTAGCTCACCTCACTGTGGCAAGGCACCCAAGAGATCTCAAAGATACAACCCATTCTCTCTCTTATGGAAAAACCTAACCTCGAAACAGGGTAGCACAGGGGATCTCAAGAAAGGACAAATTGTGTTCAGAAGGAAATGAAAGAGAGCCCCTGCCACAATATGCCCAAATCTGGAATGCACGACACATACCAAAGTTAGTGGTGGCTTCATAAGTCATCCATTTTTTGTGTGTGTATTACATTTTCTTGTTGATAATTTCTAACTGGAACTTATTGGTATGTATGGGGCTGTGATCAGCATTACACTATACTATTTTTATGTTGTCTCCAAGCCAAATTCCCCTTTTGACAAATGTGGGAATTCTTTGTGTTTTCCTATTTGCTTTGTCAAACTAGGGGAGAGGGGGCTTAGGGTTTTTGTTTGTTTCAACCATTTCATGTTTTGAATGGGAATACATTGCCTTTATGTGTAGAGTTGGATGTATCTATTGCTGTGTAATAATTATCTGCTCTGTACTCTCATGCTTTATTTGAAAATCAATAAAGACAATTTTTTTTAAAAAAATCTTGCACTCTGACCACGCCCCTATTAAAGTAGTTCTGGAACTGGCTCCTCCAAGGCCTCACAAATTCACTTGGCACTTTAAGCCCATTGTTACTTGAAATCTTTTCGCAAGAGAAGAAATTCTAGAAGATATAACAGATTTCTTTGAAATACACAATGTTAACAATACCCACCATCCCCTTTATGGGATACTCTAAAAGCTGTGTTGAGGGGCTCCTTCATACTGAACAAAGTAAAATCCTTAGAACAAAATTATTATTATTATTATTATTTATTAAATTTATTAGTCCCCATCTGGCTGGTTTACCAGCCACTCTGGGCGACATACAACATAAAAACATATAATTCACATTAAAACCTTAAAATTCCAACAATAACACTAAAACCTAACCCACCCCAAAAGCCTGCCTGAAGAGCCAGGTTTTCAAGGTCCGGCGGAAGCTCATCATAGAAGGGGCATGGCAGAGATCATTTGGGAGAGAGTTCCACAGGGTGGGGGCCACTATTGAAAAAGCCCTCTCTCTAGTCCTCACCAGTCTAGCTGTTTTAACCGGGAGGACGGAGAGAAGGTCTTTTGAGGCTGATCTTATTGGGCGGCAATGTTGATGATGCTGGAGGTGCTCTTCCAGATAGACTGGGCTGAAACCGTGCAGGGTTTTAAAAGTCAAAACCAACACCTTGTGGTCTCACCGAGTGATGTGGTCTCACCGGCGGCTACCCTTAATCAGGCAAGCCGCCACATTCTGTATCAGTTGCAGCTTCTGGACCATTTTCAAGGGTAACCCCACGTAGAGCTCATTACAGTAGTCTAGGCAAGAGGAGACCAGGGCATGTACCACCAAAGGGAGCAGATGGTTTGGAAGGTAGGGGCGCAGACTTCGTATTAGATGGAGTTGATACAGCGCCTCTATGGACAGCTGGGAGTCAAGAATGACCCCCGGCCTGCGGACTTGGTCTTTCAGGGGCAATTGTACCCCATTAAGCACCAAGTTAACATCCCTCAACCTTCTCTTGTCTCCCATGAACAGTACCTTGGTTTTGTCAGGGTTCAGCTTCAGCTTATTCCTTCCCATCCAGCCACTCACCAACTCCAGGCACTTGGACAGGGTTTCCACAGCCAACCCCGGGAAGACTTAAACGAGAGATAGAGCTGCGTGTCATCCGCATACTGATGGCATTGCAGCCCACATCTCCTGATGATAGCTCCCAGCAGCTTTATGTAGATGTTAAATAGCATCAGGGACAGGATGGAACCCTGTGGCACCTCACAAGTGAGAGGCCATGGGTCTGAAACCTCATCCCCCAATGCCACCCTCTGGTACCTATCAGCGGAACCACTACAGTACAGTGCCCCCAATGCCCAGCCTCTCCAGGCGGTCCAGGAGGATGCCGTGGTCAACAGTATCAAAAGCCACTGAGAGATCCAGGAGGATGAGGAAGGTGCATTCGCCCCTATCCAACGCCCTCCTCATATCATCCACCAAGGCGACCAAGGCCGTTTCAGTCCCATGTCCAGGCATGAAGCCAGATTGAAATGGATCAAGATAATCTGCTTCCTCCAAGTGCGCTTGCAACTGCTTTACCACCTCCCAGTCCACCACCTTGCCCAGAAATGGTAAATTCGAGACTGGGCAAAAGTTGTTCAAGACTTGGGGATCCAAGGAGGGCTTCTTTAGAATTGGTTTTATTATTGCCTCCTTGAGGGCCGATGGCATTATTCCCTCTTCCGGGGACATATTTACCACCGCCTTGATCCCCTCGCTCAGTCTATCTTTGCAGCTCATAATGAGCCATGATGGGCAAGGGTCAAGTAAGCAGGTGGTAGGGTTTAAGGTTGAAAGCACCTTGTCCACTTCCTTGGATGGCAGAAGCTGGAACCAATCCCAACCTGCCGAGATGCCCCTGGCCGACTCACTGTATCCACAGCACACGGAATAGCACTCTTTATATGATTGATTTTATCTGTAAAGTGCCTTGCCAATTTGTCACAGGAGGCCTTAGACTGTTCCATCAGCTCTGGGGCAACCAGACCGACCAGGCTCTGGACCACTTGGAACAACCTCCTGGGACAGTACCCTGAGGACGTAATAGAGGCAGCATAAAAATCCTTTTTTGCTGCCCTATTGCCACATGGTAGGCTGCTGCCGCCGCTCTAACCTGTGTTCGATTGTCCTCAGAGCATGATTTCCGCTACCGGCACTCAAGCCGTCTCACCTCCCACCTCAGAGTTCGCAGCCGTGGGGTATACCACGGTGCCACTTGAGCTCTATTCAGGGGGAGCGGGAGTTTCGGAGCCACCCAGTCTATTGCCCCGGTGATTGCAGTGTTCCACCTCTCCACCAGAGCCTCAACCGACTGCCCATGTGCATGCTCCAAGGATTCCCCAAGCGCATTCATGAATCCATCTGGATTCATCAGACACCTGGGGTGGACCATCCTAATTGGTCCTCTACCCCTGCGGAGGGTTTGGGGCATCGAGAGGTCCACTCTTACCAATTAATGATCTGACCATGACAAGGGGGTGACAGATGTATCCCCCACTTTCAGATCATTTCCCTTCTCTCCCGAGACATAGACAAGGTCAAGTGCATGACGAGCTACATGGGTGGGCCCGGTTGGAATAAGGTGCAACTCCCAGGAAGCCATGGTTTCCATGAAGTCCTGAGGCACCCCTGTGAGAGTGGCCTCCGAACGTACATTGAAGTCCCCCAGCACCAACAAATTTGGGGACTGCACCCGCACATCAGAGACCACCTCCAGCACCTCGGCCAGGGAGTTTGTCGTGCAGCGGGGTGGATGGTACATGAGCAGAATCCCTAGACTAACCTTCAGGCCCAACCTCCAGTACATGCAGTTGACAATCTTGGTCTCCTGGAAGGGGGGTCTGGCCAGAATCAGGGACCCTCGGTAGATGACTGCCACTCCCCCTCCCCGACCACCAGCCCTCGGCTGCTGTGTGTACAAATACCCAGCTGGACACATGGCCTCAAGAAGAGGAGCCAAGGCTTCAGCCAGCCAGCTTTCTGTAATGCATGCCAGGTCTGCGCCCTCATCCAATATCATGTCATGGATGCAATATGTTTTTGGGGCAACTGACCTGGCATTGCACAGCAGCAATCGAAGGCCAGAGTATGGAGCCATGCATCCCCCAGCTATCTTTTGGTTCTGGACAGGCCCAGAGCAAGGGACAGATATTAAGCATCTCTCCCTAGTTCCTCTTACATGATGTGGCCTGCCCCTAGCACCCCACCAGTATCTGCCTCCCAGCCTTGTTATATATTGGCCCCTCTCCCGTTCCCCAACACTCCCCTCCGCTTGGCACATACCCCCAACACTGGCAACCCCAGATCAGGCAGGGCCCCCCTCTTAAAACCATCAAAAACAACCCCACCACCCACAGCCATGCCCCAAAAAGACTTCCCCCAGTGTCTCAGTTTTATCTGCCAGTCCTTCCACTGTTACAGTTGGAGAAGGACTGCAACGTGAGACTTCCGGGTGAGCGTTCGTGGCGAGTCAAGGTTCCCTGAGTGAGCTCTGTATCAGGGAAATTTCAAGTGGTAAATATGCTGTTCAGGAGCATTCCTTTGAGCAGCTAATGATCCTCTCTGTATAAAGAAAGTGCCTGAGATTTACCATAAGTGTCCCAAAACATTTTTGTTCATAGGAGACCATCGAGGAGTCAGAGGTTGAATGCGAACGGAGTGGAGAACGAGACCTAGGATTACAAACAAGCTTTACTATTTAAAAGAGCCTTGTTTAGGCACAAAATCTGCATACACCTTCTTAATCACTTTATTGGGGCTATTTATGTTGGAAGAGAGGTCTACCGAAGGTCAGTTGAAATTCAAGCCTTGGTGAATTACTTTTTTTTTTATGTATATATACGTATATATTACGTATATACGTATATATATAAGCCTCCTGTCATCATGTTTGCTGATGATCCCAGTTCTGATGTAATACCAAATTTGAATCCTGTTTGCTCTCCAAATTTGAAGTTTTTCCCTGCATTGTCCAACGTCTGAGGTGATTCTGAGGATGATGATTGAATACCAAATTTGAATGATGTAGTAGATGGGGCTGTAGAAGCAGCAGCACCAGTACCAAATGCTTTGAGTTCAGTCTTGCTGCCTGGTTTTGCACTCTCACAAGCTACGCACTTTGTGGCGTCTGCTTTGTTTTGTACCAAGCAGGTTTCACAGTCCCAGCTTCCCTCTGGTTTCTTGAATTTCTCTAAGCCTAGAAACCCTCCAGAAAGAGCAGGTAATGAGGAAGCACTGCTACTCACCACAGGCACTGAACTTCCTGGTTTGTCTGACTGTCTTGCTGCTGCAGCTGCACTGCCATACATGGTTTTTCCAGGATAAAATGGAGAATTCCCCAGTTGGCTTGTCTTGAAAATGGATGTGTTACCAAGTGAAGGGGACAGCGCTCCAAAGGCAGACAGATTAAACCCAGGCTTTTTAGAGCTGGTGGCTGAATGCTGAGAAAGGGAGACAGGTCTTTCCATCTCTGCAGACCAAAGCGGTGGTACTGAAGCATTTTTTGAAACAGCTATATCTTTATCAGATGCCCTTGAAGAGAAGCCACTTGTAGTTGAGATGTTGTCATCATCGTGCTGAGAGGTAGAATCTTTCATTTCCTTTCCAAGTGAAAGTCCAGAATTACTAACTGGAAATGCAGACGATGTGGAAGGTTGACAAAGTGGTGGTGGGGAATCCAAGATGTTGAAATTAAGATGAGTACGATGCAGAGAGGGTCTTGTTAAAATATCTGTGAAATTTAAACCAGATCTACTTGTTGAAGGCTCATCTAAAGGAATTCTTGCAGGTTCTGGAGTAATTCGTCCATCAATCTCAAGGGTATTGTCAGCATCATCATCTGCAAAGGCAGGATGATAGTTTACGCTCTCCTCTAAGCTCCTTTGTTCACTTGGGGTTGCTTCTTCGTTTTGTCTGAAATATCTCTGAAACCAAGTTGGAACCATAGTCTTCACAGATTCCTTCACGATATTTACAATTCCCTGCTGCTTGTTCCTTGGGTAAGGCTTCGAGGAGGCCGCTGCCAGGTGGTATTGCCACGTCCGGATTTTCCCGCCGCCGCCGCCGCCGCTTCCATAGCTGCCGCTGCTGCCTCCTCCTGCAGCTCCGCCGCATTCCCCTGAAGCCATATTGGGACCTTTCCAAGCCTCCCTCCCACCCCACTGGTGCGCGGCTCAAACAGAGGCCTGGCCTAGCCCTGCCCCCCCCGCGCTTCCCTCACACTTCTTTCCCCTCCTCCTGACCCCCAACCTGTTCTGTGCTGTCACTGTCTCTATGGCGATGCCCCGCACCGCGTGGCCTGCCTCGCGCCCTCACAGGATGCCCCCACTCTCCCTCTGTGGCCAGCTATTAAAAGTTAATCAGCAAATAACTCTTCCTCATGTTTCTTATGAGTCCCAATACATTATTGACAGATTATTGAAGTGTGACCAGGGAACTGAATTGCAATTGCAACATTTGCAACTGAGACTAGGCCAGAAGAACTGTGTTTAGGATCTTGGACTTGAACTGGGAATTTCATGTTCACAGGCTGGAAAGTATCTTAGTGAACTATTCAGGATAGGGTTGCCAGGTCTCCGGCTTTCTGCCGGAGTCTCAGGGAAAAGGGGGCCGTCTCCGGCCTCCGGCAATATTTTGCTTAAACTGGATGATCTCCGGCTTTTCATTGGCCCCCTCAGCCACGCATGCGTGATTGACACGCATGCGTGACGGGTGTGGCTGGCCGCCTTTGTCATTGAGGCAGGGAGAGCTGGTGCCGCTCGGGCCGGGCTCTGTCTTCCCAGGTGGCGAGGCCAGGACACTGTGCACGTGCCCAGAGATGCCCTGCGGCCAAGGCCAGAGGTGCAGCCTGTCTTGGACAGGGGCGGGCGGGAGCGGCAATGAGGGGCTGGCCCTGGGCGCGCGAGGCGGGTGCTGCTTAAAATCTCCTTCGTCCCCATCTGGAAAGACAAGGAACCAATATGCGTAGTGCCATCCCGGTCGAGAAGAGGCTGGCTGTTGCTGTGTGGTGGCTGGCAACAATGGAGTGTTACCAGGAGGTGGCAGTGAACTTCGGACTGGGAAAGTCTACCGTTGGGGAGATTGTCATGGAGGTTTGCCTGGCGATAGAGCATGTTCTTCTGTCCAGAACTGTCAATATTGGAAATCCTCAGGAGGTAAGTTTGCCTACAATTACTTTTGGCGTGGAGTGTTTCTGTATCACAAGGGTAACTGTTATGGTGATCGGAGTAGCGTGAAATTGGAAAAGCGGCACCGCACTGAAGCTTGCACCCCTTTTTCTTGCAGATTATGAACGGCTTCCTGAAAATGGGTTTCCCGCAGGTGATTGGGGTGGTCGATGGATGTCACATTCCGATAATGGCTCCAGCGGGACAGGGAGAGGAATATATCAACCACAAGGGTTTTTACTCCATTTTATTGCAAAGGACTTGTGACCATACTGGTCATTTCATTAACATCGAGGTTGGTTGGAGTGGCCGGAATCACGATTCTTTCGTTTTCCGAAATTCTGCAATCTTCCAAGCGATGGATGCCGGACTGTTCGTTCCTGGCAATCACAGCATAACTATCTGGGGTGTCCTGGTTCCTCCCCTCATCCTTGCTGATGCCGCCTACCCAATGCATCATTGGCTCATGAAGCCCTATGGGGGCCATCTAGACAATTTCCAGATGGGTTTCAACCGGGTGTTCAACCGCTGCAGAAATGTGGTGGAAAGCAGTTTTGGGCGTTTAAAGTCAAGATGGAGACGTCTCACTGCTCGCCTCCCTGCGGCTGAAGAAAATTTTGTTAGTGTTGTCACTTCCTGCGTTATGCTGCATAACATCTGCGAGAGCCGTGGACACATTCTCCACGAGAAAATTAACGTGTCTGACCAATTGGAACTACCTGCATATGAGGAGCAGTTCTGGCGAAGTGACAACTCAAATGTATGCAGGGGGAATGCTGTTAGAGCGGCCATTGCCCGGTATATAATAGAGAACAATCTTTAGCTGTGTTGATTCCAGTACTTCCCAAATAAACGTTACCTATATGCACACACGTCTGATTTATTATCTGTGGTTTGGGAAGTGGGGGGACTGGCCCGCACGTGGCCCGTGCAGCGCCCGCGGCAAAAGCATTGTTAGTGGCCCCCACATTCTTTCGCTATTTCTACACCGCTGCCCTCAGTAAGCTGGCAAGTGCTGTCTGTCGCAGCTGGTGAACGGGCGGCAAGCAGCACAAGGAAAGCAATCATGCATGGCATTCAAAGCGCCCACCAAAAAGGCTGAAGCACACCCGCTTCACCACTAGTGAACGGGGAGGTGGAAACCTTCGGCGGGACGCAGCCGGGGAGCGGAAAGTTCCCCAAAAGCGGTAAGCGATGAGCAGGGACACATGGCTTTGGCGGGAAACAAACCCGCTGCAGCCAGGCTTCTCGTCGCACACAAACAACACCTGCACACTAACTGGTGTCCGCCACTACAGCACCATATTAGCCCGGCAGGTCTTCCAGTCTGTTCCAATGTTCCTAGGGTGTCGGTTTGTTATAGCCTGCCACGAATTAAATGTTTCCCCTTCAACTGCATCCTTGGTTCTACTTTTTCCACAACTGTGCTTTCATGGAATAGCGTTATTGTGCTAATCCGAAATGGTTAAACAAGCACTTCACACTTCCTTTCATGTACACTGACGTCACCATTGTGATATAGTTTGAAAAGCATGCCAACATCTGTTTCGTCCGCACAGACACTGTGCGCCGGGATAGTAGCAGCTTCTATTGTTGTAGGCCCAAAGCCTGACGTCAACGCGCATGTGCGACTTTCGCTTTTGCGTTTCAGCGGGTGAACGGCCTTCCACAGCGGCAAAAAGCATGGAGCCTGCGATGGAGGCCATAGCTGCCGGGCGACCCAGGAAGGGGTGCTATTGGCGGGCGGAGGAGATCAGGTTGCTCCTGACATTGGTGAAGCGGGCGGGAAAAGCAGAGCAATTAATGGGGAGCACCCCCCTCCTTACTGCTCCCATTTTCCAAACGGTGGCACAACAGCTGGGGGAGTCGGGGTTCCAGCGGACAACAGCCCAAGTCCATTCCCGGTTCAAACGGCTGAAGGCCGACTTTTTTAATGCCATGGAGGCATCGAGAGGACTGCCCCCCCCACAAGAGACCGCAGTATTTCAAGGAACTGTACGGCTTGTGGAAGGAGGGGGGGCGTCCTTCATGGGAGGATCAACGGCCTGCTGGTAAGCACACGGATCCAAGGTGTTAACCCAACGTTAATTGATTTTGCAGGGAATGTGTACTCCTTGCGCTCCACTTTGCACTCGTGCACACTGCCCTGTGTGGGGCCACAGTGCATGCCTCCAACTTCACCTCATGTGTGGGCAAGGGGAATGTGAGAATTGACCCACTATTGCCAGTAATGAATGTGTTGCCTGCCGGCTTCCTGAAAACAAGGTGGTGCACAATGCACTGCTTGTCCGGTCATGCCAATGAGCATTTGGCTGTGATTTCACAATTACCTTCTCCACCCACAGTGCGTCCCACAACAGCGGACCCGCTATCCTCTGGAGAGGAAGAGGTGTTGGAGGAAAACCCGGAAGGTAGGTCAAGAAGAATAATGGTTAGCGCCCAGACACATGCAGGACAGTGCAAAACTTACAATGTACTTACAGCTGTTGATGTCACACACAGACTGCTGCCGAAAAAATAGGGCGTTGTGAGTGAGGCTGGCTTGCTATGAGCCCAGTAGCTAAGCGCCCATGTGCTATGCCCCCAAACTGGCATGCATTCAGTGGGTCCTGCAGCCCAGCATCACTTTCTGTTTTTATCTCCGTAACAGGCGAAGGATCCCAGGCCAGAGAGGGGCCCATGCAACCGGTCAGCAAAGCGGTGAGCTGTGTGGATGCGTCGACACAGACATCCATGCTCCCCCAGGCAACCCAGACCACAGATGTGGAGCAGCTGATGGGAAGGATGGAGTTAGTGGAGAGGAAACTAGGTGCCCTGGGTAAGTTTTGGGTAGATCACATTAGGGTTGCCAGGTCGGAACCATCCAAAAACCTGAGAAAATGGGGCAGGCCCTAGTGATGTCATGGGGCGGGCCCTAGTCACGGGGCAGGCCCTAGTGACGTCATGGGGCGGGCCCTAGTGACGTCACGAGGCGGGCCCTAGTGATGTCATTAAACATGATACATTGTATCAACCACAGTTGCTTGTAGCATACCATTAAAAAAAAAATTATCTGGAGATTAAAATAGAAATCTTATCTAAAATAGGGTGTTCCTAGGTCCATCTGAAGTGACAAGGTCATTCTTTCTCACAAGCTTAGGGTGACGCAAAATGGAAATGGACTGCCTTCAAGTTGATCCCAGATAGGATCTTCATGGTAAGCAGTATTCAGACAGAGGTGGTTTACTATTGCCTTCCTCTGAGTCTGAGAGGCAGTGACTGGCCCAAGGTCACCCAGGGAGCTTCATGGCTGGGTGGGGATTCGAACCCTGGTCTCCCAGGTCACAGTCCAACACTTTTAGGGAACATTTAATCTAGCTTACTTGCTTCTGGCTTTACAAAGTACACAATGTCACCTACATATATTTTCAGGGGACTATTTATATACCATTTCATTGTTCTAAAATAATGCAGAGGTGTGTGTTCTCTCTCCCCCACCCCCCATTTAGGACTTGCCTCCTTAAAAGATAAAGAATATGCATATATGTGTATCACTTATGTTTCCTGCCAGTAGCATACTATCGTCATTATCTGTGGGCTCGTGCTGACTGGCCAACAAAGAGGAGTATCCACTGTCCTCCTTTCCATTGTCCATTTCACTAGCATTTCCAACATGCCTCCACAAAATTTGTTTTTCTTTGTTATTATGTAGAGGTTTTCCTTCACTTTTGATGTCAACACTCTTGGGGCTTCCATAGTGCTGGTCACTATACAATAGCTTCTCTGATACTCTTTAGTGCAGTCTTTACAAAACTCCTTATTATAATTAGCAATACAGAGCTCTTCTGATCTTTTTTCTGTTCCAAATGGTTTTAACGGTGAAAGTCCACAGTGAACAGTGTGTCCTTCCCTGTCCACTTTGGAACCCGTTTCCTCGCTTTCGTGTTATGTCTGGCCCCGAGATCTCCCTCCCCTCCTCCGTCGCTTCTCCCTTTCTCTCTCTGCCCGCCCCCTTTCCCTGGTAATAACGACATGTATGCCCTCCTGTCCACATTCTAGCAACCAGGAATGTGCCAAGCGCCGCAGCAGGCAGCTGCTGCCACCCACTTGCCTCGCCTCACCTTGCCCTGCCCCCTCGCGCAATGCAACGGACCCCCACCCCAGAATCCTGCGCCCCCTCCTCTTTCCCTTGGGAAAAAGGGGTGAGCCGGCGAGGAAGGGGGCTCTCTTTCAGCCTCCCCCCCTCAATTCAGGGCTCCCAAAGGCTCCCGGTCTCCTCTCCCCGCCCGCCAAGCCCCCGATCGGGGGGGCAAGGCTGACATCGGCCGGCCTCCCTTCCCTTCCCCTCGCCTGCTGGTCCCGGCCGGCCCGTGCGGTGCCTGGGGTACGCGCCTCCGCCGCTGTGATGCAGCCACTTGCGGCTGTCAACCTCTCACTCAGCCCCTCCCTGCCGATTGCAGCTCTCACACACTCACACGCACCTGCTCTCACACACACGGTGCCAGGGGGGGCAAGGCTGGCATTGGCCAGCCAGCCAGCAAGCTACCCACGCCACCCTCCCAGAGCATGCTGCTCGGAGAAGCTGCAGCTGCAGCTCCCGCTCGGACTATAGCAGCGGCTCGGGCTGCCTCGCTCGGTGTGTGGGCACGTGGGCACGTGGGCACGCACGCGCGGTGGCAGCTCCGGGCGTGTGTGTGCCGCCGCGCACATAGTACATGACATCCCCATGGGAAGAAGGGCAGGGTGGCCCACTGACCGACAGTTGCAAACTGCCATTAGTGCCCTTGCTTCAGGAAATGACACCACGGAAGAGATACCTCAGACTTCCGGTGTATGTTGCGCTGTACTGTTATTGGCCAGTGTCACCACATATAGCCACAAATCACAAAGACTAAGGGCTATATGGCTGGGGCTTCCGAACACGTCTAGCTCTGCGAGCAAGTACAGGAGTGGACGTCAGAGGCTGCAGTGATGCAGGCCGCCATAGGGAGGAACAGGGGTCGGTGCAATTTGGGTTTGCAGAGTCACCAACTCAACTTGGGGGAACATGGGACCACACAATGATGTCGACTGTGGTGCGTCGATGATGGTGTCATCATCGGAGCCCGAACTGGATGCCGTGCAAGTCTCTGGAAGATGGCAAGGGGGGGCAGGGACCTGTTGCATGGAGTGAGCTGGCGGAAGGATTACAATGTGGCAGTTTGGAACTGATGCTGTCATGCCGGTTTTCCTTCCCTGTTGCCTTTCCAGGCTTTCTGCCCTTGGCACAAGCATTTGCTTTAATGCTTGCGGGTGCCTCGCGAGCCGACCCAATGGCACGCTTGGAACTTGGCCCACTGTTGTCAGCGTACTGTTACTGACATTGTTGACGCTTCCGGTGCTGTGTTCCTGGAATGTTCGTGTCAATGTTTCCAGACTGGAAGCTATGCCACTTACTGTAGAAACAATTCCGTCCATTCTATCCATGTACCGGTTTCTGTCAAGCCTGCTCTGCTCTGCCCTTGCATTGTTCTCCCTCAGAATCGCCATGAACTCCGCATGTTCCCTTGCTGCCGCTCTGTCCCTCCTACGACTGTCCTCTTTCGCTTCATCCAGTATCGCAAGAAGGAGGGCCTCCGTTCGGCTTCCTTTTGGCCTCCTCCTCCGAATCTCCGCCAGACGAACAGCGGGGGACATGGTCGCAGTGGGGTTGTGTACAGCTGAGTCTGTGAATGGAGCAGCGCCAAAAGTTAGCAGTGTTGTCTTAAATGAGTGAAAGAATGAATAACTAAGTACAGCATTCCAACTACACAGAGTAAACTGGGAGGGTGAATGGTGGTCTTTGCCAGGCAGGGCTGACATGCACACATACATGGAACACCTGCAACAATGCTACATACCACACTGTGAACGAAGGGCGGGGTATAAATTTAATAAAGTAAAGTAAAGTAATCTTCTGTTTCGGCTACGGCTTCCAAACCTAGACCAGAAAAAACACCGTAAATATTGAGCCAGAGAAACAGGGACGGATAGACAAGCTGCAGCGCTAATGCTGTTTGCAGTTCCTATGACATGGAACGGCTCATTTGGTGCGGCTATTGGCCCGGGGAACAAAACAAATTCCCAAATAGGGGATGCAAGGAAGCTTGCCTTGTTGTTGTCCACATAGGCCTTGAGCTTCATGCACCTCTTCTGGGTCTTCAGCAGCAGCTGTATCGGCCACTGTAAGGGGAAAGACATAGACAAGTCGGCCAGCAAGCCTTGAATAGAGACAAGAAACCCGCGAAGAAAAGTCTTCAGTATGAAAGTAAGAGCATCCACCGAGCAAACTCAGTGTACAGCATTTGTGGTTTTCAATACATCGTTGCCTCCACTCATCCTTGCTGTCACCAGTCTGAGTGTTTGCCTCAGGAGAAGCTGGTGATGACTCACCCAACAGTCCACATTCCTCGAGGTCACTTCTGTTTATGGTGGTCGATTCACTTTGCCTCGATGATCCCATGTGGACTGCTGGTGGCAAAGGTGTTGTTTCCATGCAGGTCTTGCTAGAGGATGGAGTCTGGGGAGCGTCATTGCTGTTGCGCACATGCAGACTTCTTGCCACTCGTAGCGGAGTCACGCTGGCAGCCCCTCGCAGAATGTTGTGCAGTTGCTCAAAGTATGGGCATGTGGTCCTGCCGTTGCCGGATTTTGAGTTGTGCGCTACTACCCTTCTGTACTCCGCTCTCATCACCTTGGTCTTGTTTCTGCACTCCGTGGCCGTTCGGCCGTGGCCTCTGCTCACCATCTGTTGCGCAACGCCTTCAAAGGTATCCACGTTGCGGGGGCTGCTCCTCAACAGTCCTTGCACCTTCGATTCGCCCCAAATGTCCAGCAAGCCCATGACCTCGCAGGCACGCCAGCTGGGACCTCTGGCCCCACTGGCACGTCCATGGGCCTCAACCTGATGGGAGCGTACTCCTGGCGGTTCCATCCTTTCTCTTCTGTTCCTTTGCCTGTGCAGGGGCTTCTGGGGTGACACTGCTGGCCCTGCAGGAAGTGCTGCGTAGGCCAAGCGCAGAAGTATGCAGGAAATGTTCAAGGCTGAAAAATAAACACATAAATATGTCTGTGTCCTCTCTCGCTTTCTCTCTCTCTCCCCCTCTATCTCTCTACCCGACCATCTACCTATCTGTGTGTCTATGTATCTATCAATCGATAAATGGATGTAGACCCCTATACATATATATGTACAGGAGTAACATATACACAACCTGTACAGCATTGGAGTAGTTGTTAAACACGCCCCTAGCACGTCTATCTGCCATTACTTGCAGGGGCAGCAGTTTGTGTGTGTATTCCATGGAGCAACCTCCTCCTCATGCCAACTGTATCTAAGCGGCCATATTAGCTGTTTACAAGAGTCTGCTTCCAAACTACCACCGCTCGCAATGGCTTGCCACAGCAGATGGCAAAGGTGCATTAACCATGGGAGACGCACAAAGCATTGACCATGAAAATACTTGCAAGTGCATGGCCCACATCTGCGGCGGTGTTACAAACAGCACGGGCAGTAAACGAGCACTGTCTGTGGTTAACATGGAAAGTGACCACGAAAGCACTTGCAAGGGGTTCGTCCACGTGTGCAGCGTTGTTAAAAACTGCTGCATCGCCCTCCGGTTATGAAACCTGGAGACCACCAGCACCAATCGCTGCCCCTAGCACTCCCCCCCCCCAAACTTTGGAATTCTAGGGCAGGATCAAAGGGGAACATCCAACGTGCAGGCCTTCCCTTGGCCGCCGCACGGGGCCACGGGGGAAATGCAGAGTTGGGTCCCCTCCACATTCTTCATCGCTTTCAATCCTCCCGCCCAGAATAAGCCGGCAAGCGTTGCCTGTAAACGTGCTGCACAGCTGATGAGCGGGCAGCAGGCAGCACAAGGAAGCCACAGCAGGGCATTCGAACCTCCCGCCTAAAAGAGTCATGCACACCCGCTTCACAGCGGATGAGCGGAGACGGGGAAAGCTGCTGGCGAGACCACATGGCTACCTCTAAGCGGGATGGGTTTGCAGCTATTTACTATGCAGTGAGCTAACTTTACAAGGGTACAGGGGCAAATCAACAGCAATGAACAGCAGCCACCAACAATGGAGGGATGCAGCTGGCGGGCCAGCCATTTATTTTATTTATTTATTTATTTCATTTTTAAACCGCCCATAGCAAATAGCTCTCTGGGCGGTGAACAAAACAAGACCCAGGAAAGGGTGGTGGCGGTTCAGCGCGAAGGAGGGGCACGCAATAGCTGAGGAACTTGTCTTACTTGAGAGCTGCACAACACAACACCATCCACAAAGCAGGCGGCATCAGGATGATCAATGGCCAGAGCGGTGCCTTCGAAAGTGCACAAATGCGCAATGGCGGGCAAACGCTTCTTTTTCCACTACAAAACCATACAATGACTTCCTGCTTCTGCACAAACCTGCATTTCCGCACCTGCGCAGTATATCCAACAGCACTGATTGGCCACATTTTCCCGGGCTTTTCCAGGAGACGTTTCCACACAAGCGCAAACGTGCAAAGGATGGGATTGGCTGGAAAAGAGGAGGGGGACTGGGGAACCGCCCCAGGACCGCCCATGCAACAGCGTCATCTCTTAAATCCGCAGTATTGCGTCTGAGCGGCCGAAGGAACCGCGGATGATTCACGCTTTTAAAGTTTATCGCATTTTCTGCGGTTCTGCGAAAGCGGATTTAACCACGCGAAAAAGTGCTTTTGTGCACGACGTCATCAGGATGACCAAAAAATAATGAACACACATAGCGGGCGTGTCACACATTTTACAGTAGTCTGGATGAGCCCTTCAAGCATAAGAACACCTGAACTTGATGATCCTTCAAAATGGCCAAAACTCACTGATAAGTTATGAATTATACTTACAGAATCAGGACCTGTTCAAAAGAAAGGCATTTCGTATCCTAGAGATTATAGTGGACGTAAGTTTAGTGACACGTACTATAACCGAAATATGGACAATGGTGAATTTGTGCCGAGACCATGGTTGGTATACTCAGTGTCTGCAGACTGCGTATTTTGTTTCTGCTGCAAATTGTTCTCAGCAACAGTTCCAAGTGAGTCTTCCAGCAGTTTTGTATCAACTGGCTACAGACAATGGAGGAGTTTATCCAAAGCACTTCATACACACGAAACAAGTCTCATCCATATGAAGCGTATGAAGTTGTGGTATGACTTTAGAAATAATCTCAGAAATAAAATTACGCTTGATTCAGAGTCAAAAGTTGTATGAACTTGAAAAGAAACATTGGTCAGATGTTATTGAAAGGCTTATTGAAATAATAAAATTTCTTGGATCTCAATGTCTTGCCCTACAAGGTTTATCTGAAAAGCTTTTTGAAAGAAACAGAATTTTTTTGAAATTAATAGAACTCTTTGGGAAATTTGATTCTGTTATGGTGACTCACATTGAGAGAACTGTAAGGCTGGATTCACATTATCACTATCTAAGCAAAGACATTCAAAATGAAATCATTGAAATGTTAGGTACAACCATTAGGGAGAAGATCCTGTCTGCCATCAGTGAAGCAAAATACTGTTCTGTAATACTGGACTGTACTCCAGATGTCAGTCATACTGAGCAAATGACCGTTATTTGTTTTGTGTCATGTCAAGAAGATTCAGTGCTTATTGAAGAACATTTTCTTGGTTTCTTGCCAATAAATAATTCAACTGGTGAGGGTTTATGTGGTACAGTTGTCAACAAATTGAACTCATGGAATCTTAATATTGATGACATAAGGGGCCAGGGGTACGACAGTGGTGCTAACATGAGGGGCAAGAACAACGGGCTGCAGAAGCACATTTTAAACAGGAATCCTTGAGCTTTTTATGTACCATGCGCAGCTCACAGCCTAAATTTAGTAGTGAATGACGCTGCCAGAGTAAACCCTGAAACAGTAAGTTTCTTTGGAACGGTTCAAGAAACAGTGAAGCGTTGGGGAGTTCTTAAGAAGCATATTTCTTCCTTGACATTAAAACCTCTTGCGGAAACTCGATGGGAAAGCCGCATTGATGCTTTGCAACCTCTCCCGCACCAAACTGGGGAAATATATGACTCTCTATATGACATATTTAGTGACGAAAATTACGATAAAGAAATGAGGTATGAAGCACAAATTTTGTGCGTCAAACTGACAGATTTTCAATTTTTGTGCTCCCTCATCCTGTGGCATGATTTATTAAATCATATTAATCCCGCCAGTAAGATCCTATAAAATGCCAATGAAAATATTGCTGTTGCTTTGACGGCCATCAAACATTTAAAATCATTTGTTTTCAAGTACCGCACTAATTCTAGCTTTGAGTTATTGCTTCAAACTGCTAGACAACTTTGCCAAGATCTGGAAAGAGAACCTGAGTTCAAAACAACTGCTCAACTTCGTTGAAGAAAAAAGGGTACGCAATTCCAGTATGAACATGCAGATGAATCGCTACAATCACCAAAAGATAAATTTCGAGTGAATTTTTTCTATACAGTTGTGGATATTGTGATGGCTTCACTCAATGAATGATTTGAGCAGTTAGAACTGTATAACAACCAGTTTGAGTTTTTGTATCATATAAATCAACTTATATATAAAGATATAAAGATATATAAATAAAGAAGAACTTTGACAGAATTGCAGTGATTTGCAAATCCATCTGTCGGATGGTGACAAAAGAGACATAAATGGAACTGAATTATTCGATGAACTCTCCGCCTTTAAAGATCTGTTTAAATCTGAATTGTGTCAATTTCGTAATCCTTATGAAACTCTAAAATTCATTCAGACCAATCATCTGTCATTCCCGAATATGAGTATTGTACTAAGAATTTTACTGACACTTCCAGTGAGCATGGCAAGAGGCGAGAGATCTTTTTCTAGATTAAAAATAATTTAAAATTATTTACGGTCAAGTATTTCACAAGATAGACTTGTAAACCTCGCTATGATTGCAATTGAGAATTATGTGTGTTCTCAATTAAATATTAGTGAACTAATTCAATAAGTTCGCAAACATGAAAGCACATAAGGCTAAATTCGTGTAACTAGAAGCTAAAATGATTAAATAGCATTTTCCTACTCCATAATTATTTTCTTATTTGTCCTTATTTGCCTTGTTACAATTTTATAACATTTGAATTGAAAAATGAACAAAAAAAATTATAAAAGGTAAGGGTGCCGATTTATAATTTGCAGGGGGGCGCCGAACACGCCAGCCCCGGCCCTGTGAAATGCTTGTACATTTGTTCCTGTTTATTTTTTTGGTATTAATTCATTTATTAGTATATTTCCATATGCATTTGTCTACAACTTCTACATTATTTGGGCCGTTATTGATTATGCAAACCTAATCCATTAATGTATCTCATGTAACGGTAAAGTTTAATGTTAAAATGAACATAATTTTGATGTAGTTCTTAAACATTACTTCGAATTCTATTTTCTTACCGAATTTTCACTTTAACCACATGAAACTATGTAAATGTAAATACATTTAGGCTGTGCATATGATATTGTAATTTAGAGGTGTAATTTTAATTTTGCTAGTTGTTTATGTCACTGCTATTGCCATTACATTCAGTGATATACAGGAATTACGATTTATGAGTAACATTAGTACAAAAAACATTACTAAGGATTCTGTATGGTCTGGTACGGGAGGAGGTCCATGGGGTTGACACCAACCCTAGTGACGCCACTGATGGCGGGCCACTTATTAGGAGAGAGGCAGCTTAAATGGTCTTTGGAAATCGGATCCAACATTAGGCAGCTCCCGGAAACAAATAAGCTTCAAGAGCTACAACAACTTGCTCTTGAAAGAACCTGGAATATTTGTGAGATTTACAAGGATATAATTGGTATACTTAGACCCCTCTTAATCACTGCCCTCTCAGACAAAAAACTTGTAATGCCCAGGTCCAGGTTTGATAGGGAATATAAGCTAAAGAAAAAGGAGCTGCACAAACTAATAAGGCAGATAAAGAGTATTGGCACTGACGAAGCTATTCTCTGCAACAGCAGCGGAGAAATTATAAAATAATGCTCAGGAGGGAAAAAAGGGCCTTTTTTGTTAATAACTGGAAATCTTTGGGTGTCGCTCTTACTGAGGGGAACGAGCACAAATTCTGGAATATTATCCAGGGAAGGTTTGCTCAAAATTTTCCTGTGATCCCCCCCCATTACACCTGAAACATGGGTTTCCCACTTCAGTGGCATTTCTGGAAGCAATATAAATGCACACCAAGTCATGAATAGAAAACCTTTTGACCTCCCCGATTGGTCGCCTGTTTCCCCCATCGACATAGAGGATTTGATTTCATCTCTTCGACCTGGTAAGGCCCCAGGGGAAGACATGATGCCTCCTGAGATTTTCCTCTTAGACGCCAGATGGTGGTCTCCAATTCTATTCGAACCGAGCAAGGGGTCAGATCGTATAAACCCTGTTTGTACTTACAGATTTGATCTGAGCAAAGAATGGAACACAGAGCAGAGCCTTTCCCCCAGATCTTGGGGAACCAGAGGAGGCAACTTATAGGAGATTGTGTTTGTGAAGCGTCGCCGTTAGGGGAACCCTCGCCGCCGCCGCCGCCGGGCCTCTCCAAGCCGGAGAAGGCCGGCGGATGCTTCACGCTGCGGTCGCCCTTAGTACAGCCACTTGAGCTTGGCATAGAGCAGCCGCCGCCAGCGATCTTGGTCTGATGCCAGTGGATCTACTCCAAGCAGAAGTGGCACTGCCTCCCTTCTGTTGGAGGGCCTTTCGAAGTGATCTCGTGGCGTTGCCGTTCGACTGTGTGGGGGACTGTGCTGTAGCTTGCTCTGCGCCCCCAAACGGACTGTTTGCGGTCAGAGAAGACAGACCCGGGACCCCTGGCTTTAGTGGGTCTCTTGAATAAAATGCTTTCTTACTTAGAGGATAGCAGTTTGGGGGAGGAGGGCCTGCCTGATTGGCGGATAATAAGGGGGGCATGTGCAGACCGGAGGGGGGTACCGTGGGGGGGTGGGGAGCCATGATATTAAAAGGCTAGGCGGCAGATCCTGGAAAGGTGCGGCTGGCAGGCCACGCCAGTTTAGGGGAACAAGGGATAGATGCATAATATCTATCCCCTGTTCTGGGCCTGTCCATAACCAGAAGACAACTGGGGGACGCAGGACTCCATCCGACCTTCGACTGCTGTTGTGTAACGCCAGGTCTGTGGTACAGAAAACAACGCTCATCCATAATATGATCCTGGATGAGAACGCAGACCTGGTGTGTATTACGGAGACCTGGCTGGATGAGGCCTCAGCCCCTACGCTTGAGGCCATGTGTCCAGCCAGTTTCCAGTACGCACAGCAGCCGAGGGTTGGTAGGCGGTGAGGGGGAGTGACAGTCATCTATCGAGGGTCCTTGGTCTTTGCCAGGCCCCCTCTCCATGAGACCAAGGTTGTTGACTGCATGTACTTGAGGATGGGCCCAAAGGGCAGTTTAGGGATTCTACTTGTGTACCGCCCACCCCGCAGCACAGCAGACTCCCTGACCAAGGTGCTCTTGGGTGTACGAATGCTCTCCCCCAACCTATTGGTTTTGGGGGACTTCAACGTGCACGCCGAGACCGTCCTCACTGGAGCCCCTCGGGATTTCATGGAAACCATGACTTCCTGGGAACTGCACCTTAGTAATATAGGGCCCACCCATGTAGCCAGTCATGCTCTTGACCTTGTGTTTGTCTCGGGAGGGGAGGGAAGTGCTCTGAAAATGGGGGATGTCTCTTCCAACCCCGTGTCATGGTCAGATCACTACCTGGTGAATATGGACCTCTCAATGCCACACACCCTCCGCAGGGGACAAGGACCTATTCAGATGGTCCGCCCCAGACGCCTGATGGATCCTAAAGGATTCCTGAATGCGCTGGGAGATTTGGAGCCGGCTGAAGGCCGCCCAGTCGAAACCCTGGTGATGGAGTGGAATAAGGAGATCACTAGGGCAGTAGACCGGGTGGCTCCGAAACGTCCTCTCCCCCTGAATAGAGCTCAGATAGCACCCTGGTATACACCATGGCTCCGGGGTCTGAGACAGGAGGTGAGACGACTAGAGCGCCGGTGGCGGAAATCTTGCTCTGAAGATGATCGGACACTGGTTAGAGCAGCAATAGCTGCCTACCAGGTGGCAACAAGGGCAACAAAGAAGGAATTCTTTGCTGCCTCTATTGCGTCCGCAGAGTGTTGTCCCAGGAGGTTGTTCCAAGTGGTCCGAAATCTGGTCGGTCCAGTTGTTCAGGAACCCATGGAGCATTCTAAAGCCTCCTGTGACACATTTGCAAAACACTTTGCCGATAAAATCGAGCGCCTGAAGAGCATGATTCCGTGCGCCGTGGATACAGGAAGTGAGCCAGAGCCAGCCAGTTGCATTCCGGTACGGTGGGATCGGTTTCAGCCTCTTCCCTCTGAGGAAGTGGACAAGGTGCTCTCTACTGTGAAGCCAACCACCTGTATATTGGATCCTTGCCCCTCGTGGCTCATTATGAGCTGCAAAGAGAGACTGAGCAAAGTGATCAAAGCAATAGTAAATGCATCCTTGGAAGAGGGTGCAATGCCATTAGCCTTCAAGGAGGCAGTCATAAAGCCCATCTTGAAAAAATTCCTCTTTGGATCCCCAAGAGTTGAATAACTTCTGCCCAGTCTCTAATTTGCCATTTCTGGGCAAGGTGATTGAGCGAGTGGTGGCCAAACAGTTACAGACACACTTGGATGAAGCAGATTATTTAGATCCATTCCAATTGGGCTTCAGGACTGGACATGGAACTGAAACAGCCTTGGTCGCCCTGGTGGATGATATGAGGAGGGCGCTGGATAGGGGAGAATTCACCTTCCTCGTCCTCCTGGATCTCTCAGCGGCTTTCGATACCGTTGACCATGGTATCCTTTTAGATCGCCTAGAGGGATTAGCAATAGGGGGCACTGTTTTACAGTGGTTCCGTTCCTATCTCTCAGATAGGCAGCAACGGGTGGCATTAGGAGATGAGGTTTCAGACCCTTGGCCTCTCAATTGTGGAGTCCCACAGGGTTCTATCCTCTCCCCCATGCTATTCAACATCTATGTAAAGCCGCTGGGGGCCATCATCAGGAGATTTGGGCTGCGGTGCCACCAATATGCGGATGACACTCAGCTCTATCTCTCATTTAAGTCCTCACCAGAGTTGGCTGTAGACACCATTTCCAAGTGCCTGGAATCCATAAGTGGATGGATGGGAAGGAATAGGCTGAAACTAAATCCTGACAAGACCGAGGTGTTGCTCGTGGGAGACAGGGGCAGGTTGGGGGATATAGACCTGGTGTTCAATGGGGTAAAATTGCCCCTAAAAGACCAGGTCCGCAGCCTCGGGGTCATTCTTGACTCCCAGCTGTCCATGGAGGCTCAGGTCTCAGCAGTGAGCTGGGCAGCTTGGTATCAATTACATCTGATAAGGAGACTGCAACCCTACCTTCCCGCCCATCTGCTCCCGCGGGTGATACATGCCCTGGTCTCCTCTCGCTTAGACTACTGTAATGTGCTCTACGTGGGGTTACCCTTGAAAACGGTCCGGAAATTACAACTGATACAGAATGCGGCAGCACGCTTCATTAAGAACAGCTGTCGCTGTGATCATATCACTCCGGTGTTAGTAGATCTACACTGGCTACCAGTTGTTTACTGGGCCCAATTCAAGGTGTTGGTGTTGACCTTTAAAGCCCTATACGGTTTCGGCCCAGTTTATCTGAAGGAGCGCCTCCAGCATCACCAATTATGCCGCCTGACGAGATCAGCCACACAAGAACTTCTCTCGGTCCCACCAGTTAAGATAGCAAGACTGGTGCGGACCAGAGAGAGGGCATTTTCGATTGTGGCCCCCACCCTCTGGAATTCCCTTCCTTTTGACCTTCGCCATGCCCCTTCCCTGATAGGTTTCCACCGGGCCTTGAAGACCTGGCTCTTCAGGCAGGCCTATGGGATGTCTGGGGTGGGTTGCTTTTAATACCGGTATATATTAATTATTGTTTTGGTTTTATTGGTTCTTATTGTATTTTATCATGTAAATGTACGTCACCTAGAGCGGCCGTTAATTCGGCCAGATAGGCAACTCATAAATAAAAATTTATTATTATTATTATTATTAGCCAACCTATTCACACATATCAACTCCACTGGGTGGTGCTGTAGTATTGTTGTGCCCATCTTTAAGAAGGGTGACAGAACTGACCCTCGTAATTATAGACCTATCAGCCTTTTAGATGTGGCCTCTAAACTCTGTTCACAATATCTTCCGAGTAAACTGCTCAAATGGGATAGTAATCAATCTATTGTTCGTGATGAACAGGCGGGTTTTAGGAAGGGTAGGAGTACTACAGATCAGGCCTATGTGTTACACCATTTAATTCACAAAACTGTAAGGGGACCAAATAAGTCTCTTTATGCAGCCTTTGTAGATTTCACTTCAGCCTTCGATTTAATAGATAGAGAGCGCCTATGGTATAAATTGACCAAGGCTAATACTGATAAAAGATTACTCTGGTTATTACAACTACTCCACCAGGATAATTTATTGCAGGTGCGAACTGACCTACAAGGCGCTCTGTCTCAAGCTATCCATATCAACGAGGGGTGAAACAAGGTTGTGTTTTGGTACCCTTCCTATTTAATGTGTATATCAACGATCTTGGCTTCTCCTTCCCCCCCCTTCAGTTGGCACATGCAAGATTTTGATTTTGCTTTACACTGACGATTTAGTACTACTATCCTTGAACAAAATTGGCCTTAAAAGGATGTTAGCCAAATTTGGGGAGATCTGCAAGGAGGAGCATCTGACAGTCAACTACTCTAAAACCAAGATTATGGTATTTGGCAAAAGGGCACCAAAGTCCAAATGGGCACTCGATGGGCTCCCTCTGGAGCAAGTCCACTCGTTTAAATATCTAGGTTTACATTTTAACAAGAAACTGTCTTGGAAACATCACTTAGAAGCTTTCAAATTACTGTGCACTAGATCTGTTGGTCAGCTTAAGGTTTTCTTCCATACCAAAGGGAGCCAACTAATTAGTCCCGTCCTTAAGGTCTATGTTGCTAAAATTGTACTCCAGATGCTTTTTGGGGCAGAATTATGGGGACAAGCATCTAAGCACGCACTGGAAGTTCTTCAAAATAAATTTATGAGACAGTTGTTGGGGCTACCACCAGGGACCCCATCTGCCCACCTTAGATCTGAGCTCGGGCTCCTGTCAATAACTGCAAGAATAGACCTTTCTTTTTTTAGATATTGGCGTAGACTAAATGGGATGGAGGACCTCTCTTTGACTATAAACACTGCTGGTTTGGGCAATTACAATCTGGGGGTTGGGCAAGGCAGTGCCAGGACAAGCTCGAGGGGTACAATCTTTCCATGGAAAACCTTTTAAATTTTAGTCCTCTCGCTCTCAGGAACTGGATTTTCGACCATGATGCCGCTCAAGATAGAGCAGCCATTGCTGTTGCACGCTTCTCTCCCTGGTATCTTCAATTTAAGTACAATCATGCAAGAGCTCATTATTTTGAGGTTCTCACCTTTTCCCAACTCAGAAGGGCATTTACAGAACTCAGGTTCCAGCAGATGCCCTCTGCATGTCTTGATGGGAGATACCTTAGAATCCCAGTCACAGAATGGAACTGTATTTATGGGTGTAATCAGATCGAGATATAACCCATTACTTCCTGTACTGTCCTTTGTATGTGGATCCTAGAGAAAAATTTCTGTCAGATACTATTTGGATGTTCTCTGATCAAACACCTCAAGAAATGGTAGTGGAACTTTTAGCTGACAAATATTTATATATCACATATTCGGTAGCCCAGTTTGCATTGGCAGCTAAGAAGTTGAGAGCTCTCCATATTAAGAATTATGCTGTATTATAAAATTTTATCTTTAAGGCCCAAGTATTTAGCCTTTTAACGGATGTTTAATTTTAATAAGAGCTTTAAGTAACACGGGTCTTTTAAGCAATATTTTGTATGCATTGTTAAGGCCTTTGGCTATATACAATAAAGTTCTGACAATCCCATGAAAAATAGATCCTGTAAAAAGGAATAAATTTTAGGAAAAGAACCCATTCCATTCCTCCTCCGCTAAATTGAGGGAAAACTAATTCAAGTTGATACATACTGTAGATTTCTTTAACAAAATGTACATACCACTTGAATGTAATGACCTCTAAGCAGATGTTAGTTGACTCCTCACAAAAAAAGGAGGTAAGGCCCTTTTCATATACTTTGCTCTCCCTGTGTATATGATTTCTCTTTCCAGTGGTGGTGAATAACTTGTGCTGCTGTGCAAAAATAATGTTTTTTTAAAATGCTGTGCATTTAAGGTTGGAAAATTCTGGTAGCTGCTGGACGCTGGGGGAATTTATTTTGTATTTTATTTATTTAACACACCATACTTCAGACCTACCCACTTGGACTTGGCCCTCAGAGGGTTTGCCAGATAAGAATCTTGGCCCTTGGACCAAAAAGTTTCCCCACCCCTGCTGTATGGCTTTCTAGCAGATACATTAAAACGTTCTCCAAATATGGGGATATTATAGTGACAGGTGATCAAATGCACTAGGTGACCACAAACTGGACAAACAAAATATATCTAACAAAAGAAAAAGAGTAAGTTTGGTGGACTTGTGGCATTACCTTAATCAAGGCGTGGGACACTACACAGATTTCTCTCTAAAATTCCAATCACACTCGAGTATGGGCTATATTTTACTCTTTCTCTCTCTGCTCCCATACACAAAGAACACTAAGAGTGAAGCAAAAAGCTTCTCAGATTACACACCGCTCTGGACCACACTCTGCATGCAAAAACAAATAAAAACAACCAGGTGTGGTGGTCTGTTAGGCAAACAACTGAAGAAGCCATAAATGAGGCCACCACATAATATTTTCAATTTAAAAACTCTCAACACATAACTCTCCAAATTTAATAACTCTCAACACATATCATATGGGATGCAGATCACAATTCAAGGCTCCTGCATTGCAGAAAGGGTAAAAATAAATTTAAAAATCCAGTCAGTGGGGAAATTGCAAGACGAAATAGCAGAACTGGAAGTGAAACATAATTGAACAAATTTAACAAAGTATAGAATTATAAACTTTAGACACACACACAAATTGACAAAACTATTTGTATCGGGGCTTTATCCGAACTATAGAATTGTATTTCAAGGAGGATTAGGTTTGGTGCACCCCACTTGCTCCTAGCAGGGCCAGGGATCTTTTGGGGGCATATAACTGGTTAATTCCTTAGAAAAGTAGTTACATACAAGGATTGATGCCGAGCTTGGAAAAGCAGTTTGAAAGTAGTCTGGTTGTCTCTTTCCCCTGTCATAAGCTCACTATTCTCCCAGGCATCTGATGATGACCACCTGGCATCAAAAGAGGTAGCCAGTCAGTTATCTATCTTGGCTGCCTTCCAATTGCTGTTCCAGCCTTGTGAAATTGTAAACATCACAAGCACCAAGAAATGACTTAATTAGCAGGTGTAGTCAATCAGATCTAATAGTATAAAAAGCCCTGCAAAACTGCCCCATATTGGGACTCAGCAGACTAGCTTCCAGAACGGTGCTGGCTTCAAAGTGCCAGGAGTCCATTTGCTATTGTCCCGAGGGTTCTCCAACAGCATAAGGAATGTAAGTTTATTTTTGTTGCCTGTATGTTTTTCTTAATTGCTAACAAATCTGTAACTTTCATTCCACTTGTGTATTATCTCCAGATCCACAAGGAAGCTTAGCCTTTGGTATAATAAACTGTCTCTTGTGAGACACTATGTTATAACCACAACAATTCCAAATTATTAGCAAATGTGCTAAAACATAAAATTAGATCCAAGAAGATTAGCTCTTTAATACAGGCAAATGGAACACAAACCCCAAATCCTGTCACAATCAATTCCCTATTTGAGAATATTATACTCAACTATTCCAACTTAAAAACCCACAGGAATCAGACTTTAAAAAAACCTAAGACATCATAGTTAAAACAATTAAGAACAAACAGAAAACGATTATTGGTAATAAAATATCTTAAGAAATAAATGAAGCTATAACAAAGTTAACATGCTCGATGGCTTCTGCAGTAGCTTCTATAAAAATACAAAGATATCCTAATTCGCCATCTGCTACATTTACTTAACTTCATATGGGAAAGGCATAATATACAGTAGGGCCCCGCTTATACGGCAGGTTAGGGACCAGACCCCCGCCGTAAAGCAAAAATTGCCGTAAAGCAGAACATCGATCAGCTGTAGTGCGGGGAGCTCCCCCCCACAACAGCTGATCGATGTTCTGTGTGATGTTCCTATATTAATGTATATATGGTAAGTGTTGTTGTTTTAGAAGATACATGGTAAGTGGAGTGAAAGAGGAGGGGGAGTGAATGGGCAGTAGAATGCGAGATGATTGGCTGAGTGTTTAAAATGGCTGAATGTATAAAAGGAAGAGTGAGAGTGGAATCGGGGGGGCAGGTAGGAACCTGACAGGGAGAGCCAGGGAAGGGCGTCACATTCTGCTTTTCTCCGTTGCCTCCCTCGCCTGTTTGCCACCTGATCGATGAAACGCTCGCTAGCCCTCCGCCGCCTCCCTCGCTTGTCCCCCCCACCAATCACCCTCCCTCTTGCCTCTTTGTTCGCTCACTCGCTTTTCTCCACAGCCTCCCTCGCTTGCCTGTTTGCTGCCTGATCAATGAAGCGCTCACTAGCCCTCCGCTGCCTCCCTCGCTGGTCCCCCCCACCAATCACCCTCTCTCCTGCCCGTTCGTTCGCTCACTTTTCTCCACCGCCTCCGTCTCTTGTCCCCCCTCCCACCCACCCCACTTGCACCCCACTGTAATATAATACAGTACAGTACGTACAGTACTATAATCTTAACCTTTGAACGTTTGGAAAATTGCCAGAACAGAGATGCTGAGTGCACAAATGCTGAATCAGACTGCACCGACAATACTGTATACAAAATGGCGCCTGACGCTCAGAGCTTGGAAACGTTCCTTGCTTCAACTACAACTCCCATCAACCCAACTGTGGGAGGAACGTTTTCAAGCTCTGATGACGCGCTCAGAGCGTCAAGTGCCATCAATTGCGTCTTTGTGGTATGACGGAAAATCGCCGCAAAAATAAAACAAGCGCCGCAAATATGGGACAGGGTCATAATTCAAAACCACTGCATAAACGAATCGCTGTAAAGCGAATCGCTGTAAAGCGGGGCCCTACTGATGTGGATCAAGAATAATTGTTAAACACAAACCTAATAGGGACCTGGAAAACCTAGGTTCTTATAGGCCGATCACACTGCTAAACCAAGTCCAAAAGATATTTACATCTATATATAGAACCAGGTTAGGCAAAATTATTTCATACACATGGATCAAACTGGATTTATACAGGGTGTCAAACTCTGATCCAATTCATAATTTATTCAATATCATAATATGATAGTAACTCTGCCAGGAAACCATTAGCAATATTGTTTCTTGACACCTATAAAGCATTTGACTGTTTGGAGTGAGTTTTTTCTTGTTGCAAGCTGTATTAAATAATGCCATTCCCATCCCGAAGATGAGGGCTAATCTGCCACACTCCAATTAAGAGAAAGTCTTAAGAGACTTCCTCCCAAAGGAAGTGTATGGAGTGGGATCTCTCTGGCCCTCCTGACTAATCATGGAAAGGCCAGCCACACTTCTTCCTTCCTTCGTCTTGCATGTTGGTAGACATACACTAAAAAAAGAGTAATTATGGTACATTTTAACGTTAGATGTTTTGTTTTTGATTATTGTATTTAAATACAAAAAAAGTAAAAACAGGACATCAGTTCAGTATTTTAACCACAAGACTTCCCTTGAATCTCAAATAGCAGATTTTGGGAACTATCCCTGATGGTTAAGCAGAGTGCCAATTAGTGCTATTTCACATCGATAGTCAGGTAGCAGTTGAAGATCTAAACTTGCCACCATTCTCCAACTGGCAGAGTCAAATATCCAAATTTTATGTTAGTATTCACATTTTAAGAAATCAGTCTGAGATAGGCATCCCATAATTCTCCTTAACAACTGAACGCATGGATACGCCACCATTTCTCTCACAACTAGCATTCAAAATGCTAAATTTTGAGACCAGAATTACTGTATCTCAATCAGGAGCAAAAGTACAGAGGAAAAACTGAATGTCTGAGTTTTCAGTATGATAAAATATCGGGGGGGGGTGAGTGGCACTGCTTCTAAAATCATTCAGGAAGGTCTAAAGATCAACCACACCAAACGGTTTGCTTTTATCACAAAGTGCAAAGTTCCTTCCCTTGACCCCTGCACTAATCACCCGCTTATGGTCCCTGAAACCACGCGCAAACAATAGATGGGTCTGAGCAGGGTCTAGTGTCACAACTATATGTGGAACTATTAAGAATTACAAGTGGTTCCATGAGTGCCCAAAAAGTAAACTGGGAAACTGACGTCGGACAATCAATAGATGAATATGACTGGGAAAACATACGACTAAATCCATGCAATCAGGCTCCACATGTATAAAAGAAAATACCTTGAAAGTGGTTCAGATGGTACAGGACCCCGATGTAATTAGCATACTTTATAACCGAGTTACCTACAACTTGCTGGCACAATTGTCAGCAATGAGGCATTTATGGCATACCATCTATGGCAAACCTGTCCAGAAGGTATAACCTTTTGGGGAAATGTAATACAGGAAATTGCTCTAATTATAATCTATTGACTTCATACTCCAGTTATCCTCATTTGAAGGCCCTAACTCGCACATTAACACTGCAATCCAATACATGTCTACTCAGAAGTAAGCTCCATTGGATTCAATGGGACTTACTCCCTGAAAAGTGTGTACTGGATTGCAGCCGAAGTCTCCAGAGCTCCTCACTTTTCTTATAACTGCAGCAAAATTATCCACAGCACAAAAATGAACATCTCTAGAAAAATTAGACATATCACTGTGGTACAGGAAGATAGCAATTGCTTAAAAAATGTATGAGGTGAGATTAATGAAAGGCACAGGCAGACCAAGTGATTTTTATACAACATGACAAACTTGTCTCAAAAAAGAAACGTGCAATATCCCTCATTTTTTAAAATATGGAATTCATAAAAGAAAACTATCTTGAAATATTGCTAGTATTGCCCATCCCTGTAATATAAATGCCAACCGTGACATCAGTTATGGTTTCCCCCCCACAGAATATCGGGAAAAGAAGAAAAAATAGGTATGATTTATCTATGATTTAGTTAGTAATTGTTAAAAATAGAAAAATTAGATGTCATTGCAACGCACTTAAGGTATTTGAATTTCCTTTATTTCTAAGTGGTTATTTATGTTGATGTTCTGTACCTTTCTTCCTAAAAATATAAACCTTAAAAAAAAAGAGCTGAGGACAGGAACAGAAGGGACAAAGTGCATTTCTGGGTGGGCAAACTGTCTCCCACTCCCAAATATTGGATTTATAAGAGGACAAATGTCATGTTTCACATTAACACTCCCATCCTAAACCCATTTTCTCTAAAGTAAATCTTATTGCTTTTGAAGTTAACTTTGGCGATATAAATGCATGCTTATTACAGCAGATATTACTCAACCAAATTCAAATGACAATAGGGGAGGCTTTTTATAAAAGCTTGCATCCCTACACAAACATTTCCTTGATGTTCCAATTAAAACACACAGAACGCTAACATGTCTTCTGTAGAAAGCACTGATTATTTCTGAACTAGTACAGGTGGAACCGAGAATACAGGCTCCAAATGAGACCAAACTAAGAGCAAACTGAGTCAAGCCAGCCCCTGGCCCTTGCACAATTAAAAGACAAAAGACATGCTATTAGATATTCAAGCGAATAGGGATCTGGCTGATAAGACTGATATTCTCTCTCTCAAACACACACACTCAATGCCCCAAATCTACTTCTTGGCCTACTGCAGCCTGCACAAGAACAGCCAATTTGCAAATCCCCTTTCCTCCTGCATTTACTAAACGCTCTACAAGCCCTGTCTCAATCTGAGCTCCCAGCAAACAAAGCAGGAGAGGGCGGGAAGCAATAGACCAAACCAATGCAAGGCAATGGAACAAACCAACTCAAGGCAAAGAGGGGTGAGAGATAGAGTTCCTTCTCTCTCTCTCTTTCTTTCTGTCCATTGATTCCCAACATTTCCTCAGTACTGTAAATAGTGAGTATTTCACATATTCTTCATGGTATGTAATGCGTTTTAGCTGGGAGATTCAAGCTGGAGCTTCAAGAAAAGATTTCTCCCCCTGCTGTAGCAAAGCTGGGTGTTATGTTGTTTATTAAACCATTTATTTTTTATCTGTTTTTATTCTTGGTTTTCTTAATTGTTTTCTTGTGTTTAACTCTTGCAAGCTGCCTTGAACAATTTAATGGAAAGGCAGGACGTACCACATAAATACATTTATTAAATAAATATTCCCAAAAAGGCCATGGAAACTGCAGAAAACTGTGAGCCCTGGCTCTGTTCCAGGCATAGACTAAAAAGACTGGACTCTCACAATTGTATTGCCTGTAAAGGAGACTTCCCAATGAATGGCACAGCAGGTTGTGAGGGGCAGATGCCAGGACTAAAGATGGACTGGGTAGGGGGGCAGCCACAGCTCTGCTGCCACACTGAGAGATTTGACCATCTTATCGAGGTGGCAACCCTAGGATCAGAACAAGAAGTTTTGACCACTTTTCTGAATGCTGCTGAGTTCTCTATAAGGTGCTGTTTTATTAACCCTGTGAATGTTCTAATAAGCCAACACTGTTCTGTTTCCAATCCATTTATATAGATTTAACAGAAAGATGGCATCACTAATTACTGATAAACTAGCTTTATACTGCCCCCCCCAGTGGCCAAATGTGGGAGGGATGGAAGGGCTAGAAATCACAGAGTATGATCAACACCTTCTCCAGTTCCCCAGACGCTAGAGTGCAGGGGGGTATGATAGTTAATGTGTCATGCAAATAATCCAACTAGTCATAAGTTTGTAGCACATATATGTCCAGAAACAGAAATGTTAATATGTTCACGGCCCAGAGAGCTGTTTGCTATTCGGGCGGTATATAAGTTTAATAAATAATAAATAATAATAAATAATTTCTTTTAGTGCATTTTTTTCTCCCCAAAGGGCATGTAGGTGGAGAGATCCACCAGACACCAAGTTTGATTGTGGAGAAGGGAAAAACAGCCCTGCTGGAATGTAAGTAAACCATCAACATGATCGTATGTATTGGTACCAAGAGCACCAGGGGATGGGACTTCAACTTCTCTATTACTCTGTTAAAAGTGTTTCTGAGCACAAAGAAATCAATTCAGGCAGATTCACTGCTCAACTGAAGAATGAAGCCTTTCACTTAAAAATCACTTCTGTCGAAACGGATGATTCAGCTACATATTTCTGTGCTAGCAGTTACACAGTAGTTATGAGTCTTTCCTTCAGTGTGCAATAACTGTCTGCCCTGTCAGTATTTAGCACCTGAGAGAAGGGGAAGAGAATGTATTCCTTGTATATCTTGTTTTTCTGCCCTCTAAACAGCAAGAAAGTGGTGAAGGAGGTGGGACTTAGAGATGGTGAAATTACTCAGACAGGCAAGTATTAAAGGAGATCCAAACCAAGGTCCTTTCTCAATTTCCTTATAATTTGCTACATTGGCTGTAAATGGCACGCACACAGCCAATAACGCAAAATGGGGGCAGGGAAACACAGAGCAATAATCTGCTAGGTCTGTGAGTTGCATTGAAGAAAGTAACTCTGTATTTTAAGAGTACTCCCTTCAAACAATCCTTGGGCCTAGTTCTCATTGAGGTCGTTAACTTGTTCCTGGACTGTGCAGCTTTAGCTTTAAGATGGTGGCTCAGATGATTGACTGTTAGTATTAGAGAACCATAGAATAGTAGAGTTGGAAGTAGCCTATAAGGCCATTAAGTCCAACTTAAGTCCTGCTCAATGCAGGAATCCAAATTAAAGCATAAACGACAGCTGCTTGTCCAGCTGCCTCTTGAATGCCTCCAGTGTTAGAGAGCCCACCACCTCCCTATGTAATTGGTTCCATTGTCGTACCGTTCTAACAGTTAAGATGTTTTTCCTGATGTTCAGTCGAAATTTGGCTTCCTGCAACTTGAGCCCATTATTCTGTGTCCTGCACTCTGGGATGATCAGGAAGAGATCCTAGCCCTCCTCTGTGCAACAACCTTGCAAGTCCTTGAAGAGTGCTATCCTATCTCCTCTCAGTCTTCTCAAGGCTAAACATGCCTAGTTCTTTCAGTCTCTCCTCATAGGGCTTTGTTTCCAGGCTTCCTCTAGTCATTTTTCTATGGATCCTTATGTAAAGCCTGAGGATGTGGACCAGACTCTGGGAGAACTGAGGACCACTACTTGCTCTCTTGACCCTTGCACATCCTGGTTAATCAAATCTGCCAGAGGGGGAGTGGCTGGCTGGTTGGTATATTTAATTAATACCTCACTAAGGGAAGGTTCTATGCCAATATTGTTGAAGAGGCTATGATAAGACATTTGTTAAAGAAGCCTTCATTAGACCCAGCAGGGGCGTCACTAGGGCAGTGCGGCAGGTGCGGGCCGCACCGGGTGACACCCCAAGATGGGGGTGACACCACGAGCCGCCCCCCCCAGCCTGCAAGAACTCCCCTCCTCCTCCGTCCCGGTAAGCAGAGTAAGCGAGCGAGCAGGCCGCTCCTCGCTCTGCTGCCACGCTGCTTGCGTCTCTCACTGAGCTACGAGGAGCTCACCGGATCCCCGAAGGGAAGCACCGATGCAGCCCGTCGCCAAAGAGTCCACGGAGAGGGCGGTCAGGGAAGCGGCTCTCTAGTCATTAAGGACTGGAGGATGCAGCTTCCCCCCGCCCTCCACCCCAAATCCCCTTCCTCTCTAGGAGTCCAGTTCACTTTCCTTAACCCTTCCGCGGCCAACCTTCTCCTCCTCTGCCCGAGAAAGGCACTTTGCACTGGGAGCGTTTTGCCTCCTCTCGGCATGCCGCTTTCCTCCTCGGCCCAGGCTGGGCTGGCTTGTCCTGACTCCTGAGAGACTCCCGCTGGGCTAGGCTTGCCCAGGAGGGGACCCTCCCTCGCTCTGGTGGAGCCGCGGCCCCCGGGAGCATGTAAATGAGTATGTGTATTTGGAAAAGGGAGCAAATCTCTCTCACTCACACACACACACACACACACACACACACACACTGCTTTTTAAAAAAAGGCGTACATGCTGTTAATGCTAAAAATAATAGCGTATGGGTGTGACTGATCTGGGACTGGGAGAACGGGTAACTGCTGTGGTGTATAAAATCCTAAACTCATACATCATATTAAGTAACGTGAGGAATTACCTGACCCTGTTTCTGCTGTCATAACCCCTGTTCTGGCTCAACAAATGTACAAGAGGCTTGTGGTCCTTTAAAAAAGCAGATGTGTATACAATCCTATTTTTATTTAGAAACTTCTCTTGTCCTATACAAACTTTCGATGCAATAATGATAATGTTATACAATAATTGTTTATAGAACTGGTTGTGGCATGAGCTTTTGTGGGTAAGATGAGTGGGCTCTAGTTTATGGAAACTTGTGTCACAATCTGTATAGTATGTGTTTGCTCTGCAATTTCTTGTGTGTGTTACAATCCCCACTTCATCCAGAACTATGTGGTCCAAGAGGAGAAAATAGCTATCTTTGTACCCATACATTAAATCTGACAGGTGATTAATCTATGTTTAGTGGTCTTGCATGTTGCAAGCTGATGATGTGCATGCATGTGAAAGAACTGAGAGTGAAAACCAGCACCAAAGAGGAGTAGTTAACATTTTTATAGCACTTTCAAATTTAACACACATTATCCAGATGTAGTGCTGGTATAGCACAGTGGGGAGGAGAGCCTGGCTGGGAATCCAGAGTCTGTGACTTCAAATCCCCACTCGTGTCTCCTGGGTATCAAGGGCCAGCTAAAGATCACCCCCACAGTGAGTGGCTAAGGGGTTACGTGTCCTGCCACCTGTGCAGCCATGGGCAAGCTGTATAGTCCCAAGGAGCCCAGTTGCCCCCCAGCTGGCAGTTGTGGACAAGGAAGGGGTTGGCTTGTGCAGCTGTGGCAAGCTGAGCAGGCCCTCGCCAGCTGGGGAGGACTAGCCTCAGAGGGAGGCAATGGTAAACCCCCTCTGAATACCACTTACCATGAACACCCTATTCATAGGGTCACCATAAGTCGGGATCGACTTAAAGGCAGTCCATTTCTATTTCATCCAGATGTATGTCAAAGGTAAGATTCAAACCAGAGGCTTCCTGAGTATGCAATGGAATACATATAAGAGAAATATGCATACAGAAAGAAACAGATGGATACCTGCCCATGAAATTGATAGACATGATCACACATGTCATCATACTTACCAAGGATGGCAGTAAATTTACAATCTTGTTTTTACAGATACCTTTAATCCACATGGAATAATCACAAACAGTACAAAAGAATGATAGGGGAAGAGCTGTAGTTTAGTGGTAGTATTTCTTTTGCACGCAGAAGGTATTGCTATTGCCATTACATTCAGTGATATACGGGAATTACGATTTACGAGTAACATTAGTACAAAAAACATTACTAAGGATTCTGTATGGTCTGGTATGGGAGGAGGTCCATGGGGTGACACCATGAGTTACTGCACCAGGTGACACCAACCCTAGTGACGCGACTGAGACCCTGTGGATCTTAACAACTTCCATCCAGTCTCTAATCTCCTCTTTTGGGGCATGGTGATTGAGACAGGGCTGTGGAGTCGGAGTAATGGGGTCGGAACCAATTTTGGTTGGAGTCGGAGTCGGTAGAAATGTACCGACTCCGGCTTCAAAATAAATTTTGATTGACAGTTTTTTAAAAATATAAATTCAAAATGTCAAAGAAGCTTCCCATGAAGTCAGCTGTAGTTGAGCATTTCACCATAATTCAAGATGGAAAACATTTTGTGTGTCAGTGTATGACACAGGACCCAGATGAAGACAAATGCTGTGATGCCAAGATTAGCGCATATTCAGGCAGCGATGAAAATGCTCCTTCGAGAGCTTCCAATTTAAAACATTTACAGCCCTTTGCAGGGCTGTGGAGTTGGAAGCAATTTTGGGTGGAGTCGGAGTCAGACAGTAGAAAAATAGAGGAGTTGGAGTCGAAGGTTTGGCGTACCGACTCCTCAGCCCTGGATTGAGAAGGTAGTTGCTGCTCAGCTCCATACTTTCCTGGATGAATCTAATTATCTAGACCCTTTTCAATCAGGCTTCAGGCCCGGTCATGGCACAGAGACTGACTTGGTTGCCCTGCTTGATGGCATACGCCTGGCATCAGACA
The DNA here is from genome assembly GCF_030035675.1 of Rhineura floridana. Classification (NCBI taxonomy): domain Eukaryota; kingdom Metazoa; phylum Chordata; class Lepidosauria; order Squamata; family Rhineuridae; genus Rhineura; species Rhineura floridana. The sequence continues at coordinate 150,095,541 of NC_084480.1, forward strand.
GCAAGAGTGCATCCCTGTTGGTGCTACTGGACCTCCCGGTGGCTTTCGATACCACTGACCATGGTATCCTTCTGGGCTGTCTAGCTGGGATGGGATTGGGAGGCACTGTTTTATGATGGCTCTAGTCCTACCTGATGGACAGGTCCCCAAAAGTCATTCTGGGAGACTACTGCTCTACCCCTGGCCGCTGGCCTACAGGGTCCTGAAGGGTTCTATTCTATCTCCCATGCTCTTTAACATCTATATGAAATCGCTGGGAGAGGTCATTTGGAGATTTGGAGTTCAATGTCATCAATATGCTGATGGCACATAACTCTCTGTCCCTACTACTTGACTGCAGGGAGGGAGTGTTCATCCAAAACTTGCCCTGGAGGCTGTGAAGGGCTAGCAACCTGAAACGTATAATAATAAATAATAAATTTAATTTTTGTGTCGCCTATCTGGCCGAAGCCACTCTAGGTGACGTACAAACTAAAATTCAGTAAATTACAATACAATACAGATAAAATACAATAAAATCAGTACGATCATTAATCACAGCAGCATGAAATCAGTTAGGGCGATCAATAGATAATAAAATATCCCAAAAAGTTAGCCCTCCCCGGAATTCCTGAAGGCCTGTCCAAAAAGCCAAGTTTTTAATGCCCAGCGAAATATATCCAGGGAAGGGGCATGGCGAAGATCGAATGGGAGGGAGTTCCAGAGAGTGGGGGCCGCCACTGAAAATGCCCTCTCTCTAGTCCCTATCAACCTAGCTGTTTTCGTTGGTGGGACCAGAGCTTGGAAAAGTTACTTTTTTGAACTACAACTCCCATCAGCCCAATCCAGTGGCCATGCCAGCTGGGGCTGATGGGAGTTGTAGTTTTAAAAAGTAACTTTTCCAAGCTCTGGGTGGGACTGAGAGAAGGCCCTGTGTGGCTGATCTGGTTGGGTGGCTTAATTTGTGGTACTGGAGGCGCTCCTTCAGATAAACTGGGCCGAGACCGTATAGGGATTTAAAGGTTAATACCAACACCTTGAATTGGGCCCGGAAAACAACTGGCAGCCAATGTAGGTGAAATAATACTGGCGTGATGTGATCACGGCGGCGGCTGTTTGTAAGCAACCGAGCCGCCGCATTCTGCACCAGTTGTAGTTTCCGGACCGTTTTCAAGGGTAACCCCACGTAATCCAGACAAGACAGAAGTGTTGCTGGTCAAGAGGAAAACTGCCAAGGATAGGGCTGTAACCTGTTCTGGATGGGGTCCACAGTTTGGGAGTACTCCTGGATCCTGCCCTGCTGCTTGAACATCAGGTGGCTACTGTAGCTAGGAGTGGTTTTGGCCAACTCAAACTGGTCTACCAGCTGTGCCTGTTCCTGGAAACAGTTGACCTGGCCACAGTGGCACATGCATTGGTGACATCAAGACTTGATTACTGTAATGCACTCTACGTGGGGCTGCCTTTGGAAATGGTTCGGAAATTGCATTTTGTTCAAAATGTGGCAGCCAGAATGTTGACTGGATTGTGGTGCAGGCAGCATATCTCCTCTGTGCTTCATCGACTCCATTGGCTCCCAATTTGTTTCCGGGCCCAATTCAAAATACTGGTTCTGACCTTTAAAGCTCTAAACAGCCTTGGACCAATGTACCCGAGGGACCGCTTACACCCATATGTACCTGCCCGTGATTTAAGACCGGATGCTTCTGGTCTCCTCTGTGAGCCTGGAATGAAAGAGACTGGCAGGCATGCAGGAGAGAGCCTTTTCAGGTGTGGCCCCCAAGCTCTGAAATACCCTACCCCAAGAAGCCTGCTCTGCTCTCTCCCTAAGTTGAGTTCCAGTTTGGAAAAAGGGCGGGGTATAAATAAAGATGATAATAATAATAATAATGGTTTTCTGGAGACTCCTGAAAACCATCTTGTTCTGGAGAGCCTTTGGGAGGGACTCCAGGTAGAGCCTATAACTGATTTTATTCCCCCCTTTTAGTTTTGTACCTCTTTAATTCCTTTTTAATATCACTCCCCTAGAATTCTTAATTGTATTTTATGTATTTTTATCTGTTTTAATGTTTTGGTGATTTTATTGTGTATGATTTTATTGTGAGCCTTCCTGAGTGCCCTGTTGTAGCATAGAAGGGTGGGATAGAAATATTTTAAATAAATAAATGAACTAAGGTTTAGTGGATTATTCCATAGATTGGAGCAATCCAATACAGACTTACCCAGAAGTAAGCTCCACACTGAACTCCGTGGAACTTACTTCAGAATAGACATGTATAGAATTGTGTTGCAAAACGTGGCACCTGGATAGTCCCTGTCTTTGTGATGTCATAAACTGGAGTCAGAGTAGGAAGTATATACTGCAGCTGTTCTAAAACGTTTACCCACAAAAGTTTACCCACAGCCGCTCGAGGAAGTAGAGATGTGGATCACCTAGTGCATGGCCATTTGCCTCTTGGGAGTAGGTAATACCTTGGCTCAAAATTCCCTTATAGGGTGTTTAAAGGTTCTTATCTGAATGACTGTTTTGAATGATTTTCTTACCAGCTTTCCCCACGCCCACCTCCTTTCTTTCCTAGGATTGTCAAATGTAAAAATCAGCCAGCAGTGGAGTCTGGTGCGGCAGAAAGGCACAAACACCAGCCTGGAGTGCAGACAAACAAAAAACCACAACACCATGTTCTGGTTCCGGCAGGGAAGGGTCTGCAACTCCTCTTTTACGTCTGTTTGAATGAACCTCAATTATTTGAAAGAATAACAACAGAAAGGCATCATTTCTGACCGTTTCAAGCTGAGCAGCCAGAAGCAGATCAATGTAGCCTGAGTATTTTTCCTGTGAAGCAGAAGGATTCAGCTGCATATTTTGGTGCAACTAGCAAAGACACAGCATTTCAAAGTAACTTATTACAAGAACCTTCTTGATGTCAGCAAGGAAAGAGCCAAGATTACCAGAGAAATCAGCAGGTGTGAGAGGGTTCTTAACCATTCCTGCAACTGCCAATGCTCACCTACAGTAGTCTCCCCACCCCCCATGTGGTTGTTGCATTATTTTTTTTTTTTACCAGCTGGGCTCTGAAATTAGCTGGGTGGCGGGGAGAACCCCAAGAGATGTCACGGGCAAAGGAGAATCAGCTGGTGCATAAGAGCTAAGGACCCGCTTCTCTTCTTTAAGTGTTCCCTGCCCCCAAATATCCATTATTTCAACAAGCTTAGGTTTGAAATTGGTTGTATGCCTCCTGACGTAACACACACATACCCCATCACAGGCAGTGGACACTGTTCCATACAGTTTGACACAAACAACATGTGAGACAATAAGGTTTTATTATACCACACAGTCTAACATATTGAAAACATTTATTTTAGTTATACCTAGGAATTGGAGAGAAATTTGATTTGGTTCCTATTTTATTGTGAACCTACGTAATTCGCACTCCTTGAAACAATATGTGAACTGAAACACAACTATCCCTTGAAATTCACACTTCTCAGAATTTTGTGGTGCCATCCACCAACCAAATAATATGCACACAAATGTTTATTGACATGCTTTAAAATGCATTATATTAGGAAAAAATGCTTGCAAACATGTAAATTAGGAAAAATTAAATGCAAAATGTTTATATTAGGAGAAATGCATATTGAAATGCTGACAAATTTGTGAGAATCTTTCTTTAAAAAGTCACAAACTAATGCAGAAATGTGGCAATGTGAATTTCAGATGGGGGAAAATGAGAAACTGACAGAAAACTGAAATTGACAGATTGGCCCATCCCTAGTTCTATCCTGTTCTTTCCCACATGTAGATGTGTAAATAAGACAGATGTAGTGTAGAAATGCTGCAATTTACCTGGCCAAGTTTTATGTTCTTTAGAAAAAAATCAGGGTAGAAGCTGGAACAGACACTATACCATGAGGGCTAGAGATCAACCAAGTCCCTTCTGAGTAAACATAGCAGTGATGGCAGAAGGTGGGGAGGTTCTTATGGCTTAGTAACCGTTTGAACAACAAGAAGCAGAGTTTACAAGTCAACTGTTCTCACAATGGAGGGAAGTTAGCGTTAGGTTCCCCCAAAGATCTGTGTTATTAAGCTTGTTCATAAATGATCTAGAGTTAGGAATGAGATACCAAAGTCTGTAGATAACGTATTCAGAAGGGTGATAATGACAGGACACTGTGAAGGGCTGCCAAAGGATGTCTCCAAACAGGATGAAGGAGCCACAAATGTGCAAATAAGCAAAACATTCTAATTCATGTTTTATTTGAATTCCCTTCTGTCATGCCCCTGGGCCCCTCAAGGCGCCAGAAGTCATGCTTCAGACCCAATTCCCACCCTTAGGGCAATTGATCTGGAAACCCAATATCAAATTCCTCCTTGCCAAGGCTGTGTAAACTAACACCAACCCTGCAAGGTAGAAAGTAGGCTGCCACCACCCCTGTTACTGGTTCCACTCAGAGCTAGGGGAACTCTGAGCCTAGACAATAGGTAAACCAAGGTCCTAAAAGACAAGAGCCAATTTTACACTCCTTGTCAGGAAACCTCTGGTAAAACCCCACAAATTAAAATTAAGCTTTAACTCCTTTTTCCCTCTTTGGTAGTTGTAGCTGAATGGTCAAGGTGCTGGATTCAGAACCACCCTTCCCCTCAATGAACACACCAGGTTAAATAGAAGTAGCTTTATTCAAAATATAAGTGCACATTAAAATATAGCAGCAAATAATCCTTTAAGACTATACACCCAAACAGGGGTTTAGGTACAAATAAGAGAATTCATTCACACAACAAGAAAATAACAACCTAGCTAACCTTCTCTACTTACACATGAGGTAGTTGGTTGCAGTCGCGTCTCTCCTAAGAGAGATTGGCATCAGTCACAAAGCAATGGAACCCCACTTAGGTTACCTCCCATAGGCAACAGTCAAAAGGAACCTTTCAGAACTTTCTCGAGGGAACAAAGGCTAGGGGTCTCAAGCCCTATACTTAAGGAAAAGAATCCCAACGGTCCAAAATTAATTAACCAATCAGGGGCTGTCTGATGTAATCCCCATCTAGATGTTTCTCCCAGTTTTCGCGCCTTCCAGGCCCCCCTCCCAACGGTGTTTCAAACTTCGCAGGCTAGGATGACCTTGAGTGCCAGGCTGTTGCTAATCAGCACAGATAGCCAGGTGCTTCTGTTTAGGCTTCCCTTAACCGTCTTCAGCTGGAAACCAAAACTTAACTTTTTTACCCTTTCAGAGGCCTGTTTCTCGAACAACAGTCCTCCCAGAGTTCCTTGCACAAAGCCATGATGTTACCTATAATTTTAATAACTCATGAACATATCCAGGTTCATGACACCTTCCACCCCACAATTCCCACTCTTGCAGAATTTTCTGACTCAGAAGAAAACCAAGACATGAAAAGCATTTAATCTGGCAAATGGACAGCAAATACGCAAAGGCTTCTCAGCTTCAGACAGCTATACTAATGCATGGATGACAGGGCAGGGCTGAGGGGGGAAATGCATGCCAGGGAGCAGGGCCAACAGCACAGCCAGACAACCCCCTATTTGCAGGCCCTGTATGTATGAGTAACCAGTGAGGAAGGCTGTTGTGTTGTGGAGATTGGCTTTACACAGAAGAGTAGGAGAATGGGAAATAAAGTTTTCCTGACTTATAGAAAGGATTGAATGTTGAGAGATCCAGTGTTACTAACTCAGGTGATTACAAAAAGGTTGCTACTAGTGATGTATGTATATGTCTGAATCCATTCTGATAGTCATTCTCACTTTCATCTAGTATTTTCTGTTGTGCTACAATTCATTTATTTTGTACAAGTCTGTGTTCCATTTCATCATCTGATGAGGCAGAAACATATGTATTCTTTAATGTATTTTTAATGTAGCATACAATAGACACATATGTCTCAGCCATCAACCGACATTGCAAATCAATTACCTTCCCTTCAAAGTCCCCTTGCAAAGTGAATGAATTTCCAGAGGTGTATCTCTGTTAGTCTTTTGCAGAAAAAAAGACACCTTAAAGACAAAGGGTTCATCTACATGGGACCATTTCTTCATATGAAATACACTTTTACCTTTGCTTTTCATTGTCATCATCCACAGTTCCTGTTCAATGTTAGCTTCCAATCGCTTTGTCCCATTCACACAAGCAGGCATTCCTCTGCGGGAGATTAGTCTCACTTTTTCTTTGTGGCCCCACCCTCTAATTATACATTTGCACTCCCTCTGGTTTCTAGGTGACCAAGCATGCTCGGTCTGTTCTACCAGCTGCAGTAGGTTCCTTTAAAAAAAACCTGGAAGTGTGAATATCTGTGGGTTTCCTGGTAGGATACAGCTGAAATACAAATCTTTGTTTGAGCAGGGTTATGCTTTTGCACACAAGTTAGGGGAAAAGGAAAATAAAGGCACTGTTTGCAGCAACATAAAAAAGCCCAACAGAATGGAGATCAGCCAGAAGTTGCTTGTCAGCCTACTAGTAAAATGAACAAAGGAGGAGCGAGTGGGCGTGGAGAGGGGAACAATTGACACACTCACCTAAAAGCACTGGAACAAAGCATCTGCAAGCTCCAGAGAAAGGGAGTGAAAACATTGTTTCTTTTTGTATTATCAGTGGATTGGTTAGTAAGGATTTACAGGGGGAAAACTGATAGCTTCAGTTTGCCAGTAACATGTGAACCATACAAATTTAAAGGAGATGTGGGTAGCACCAAACACACAGTAAACCACCATGTAGATGAGCCCAAAGTTAATGAAGCATCTAATGACCCTACCCAAAATTATCTATAGCTGCAAACCTAACCAAGCAAACGCAGAAGTAAGTCCTGTTAAATTCAGTGGGGTTACTTCCAGGTAAATTGGGTTAGGATTGCAGCCACTCTCAGTACCTTGATGTTACAGTTCACGATAAACTAGTCATTCCCTTACTGGGGCATCAGCAAGTTACAATTTAAATTAGGGGGGGGGATTTTAAATTTAATTTTACTTTTAAAATGACAGTTTTGGGTTGTCAAAATAGACAGTCAAATCTAGATTCTCTCTACTTTTACAGAGTCTTAAGATTATTGTTATTATTACCCACTCTTCATCCAAAGGTCCCATAGTGTGTTACAATGATTTTAAATGCATAATTAAAAACAACCTAGAGAACATCACAGGAGAGCCAGTGTGGTGTAGTGGTTAAGATGTTGGACTACGACCTGGGAGACCAGGGTTGGAATCCCCACACAGCCATGAAGCTCACTGGGTGACCTTGGGAGTCACTGCCTCTCAGTCCCAGAGAAATGCAATGGTAAACCACCTCTGAATACTGCTTACCATGAAAACCCTATTCATAGGGTTGCCCATAAGCCAAGATCGACTTGAAGGCAGTCCATTTTATTTTCAGAAAACATCACAGAAAACAGGGTGGGTTCTAAAAATATACATCTCAGGTGTCAAAGGCCAGGGTAAAGAGGTGCGTCTTCAGCATTCACCAAAAGTTGTACAATGAAGTTGCCACATGCACCTCAGTGGGGAGGGCGTTCCACAGCTTAGGGGCTGCCACAGAGAATACTGTCTCCCAGGCCATCACCCCTTGAATTTCCAAGGGTGGTGGAACTACCAAAAGGGCCCGCTCTGCTGATCTCAACACCCAAGAGGGTCTGTAGGGAAAGAAGTGCTGTTTCAGATATTTGGGACGTAAGTCATTTAGGGCTTTAAACACTTAACGTGATCAGTTTAAACTGGGCCTGGAAATGAACTGGCAACCAATGCAGCTGTTTTAAAACAGGTTATATGAATTCTAAAGGGTACCCCAGCCAGTAATCTAGCTGCTGCATTTTGGACCAGCTGAAATTTCCAAGTCATCTTCAAGGGCAGCCCCACGTAGAGAGCATTGCAATAATCCAGTCTGGAAGTTACCAGAGCATGGAGCACTGTGGCCAGGTCTTCTCTGTCCAAAAGGGGGCAAAGCTGGCAAACCAGTCAGAGCTAGAAAAAAGCACTCCTAGCCATTGAGACCACCTGAACCTCCAGTGACAGTGTTGGACCAAGGAGTAACCCCAGGCTGCGGACATGCTCCTTCAAGGAAAGAGCAACCCCATCCAGAATGGGCTGTCTTCCCATCTCCTGGACATGAAAACTTTGGACATGTAACACCTCTGTCTTTTCAGGATTCTGCCTCAATTTATTGGCCCACATCCAGTCCATCACTGCCTCCAAGCACCAGTTCAACACCTCAACTGCCTCTCCTGATTCAGATGGAATAGAGAGGTAGAGCTGGGTGTCATCTGTATATTGATGGCACCTCACTCCAAATCTGATGACAGCTCCCAGTGTTAAATAGCATGGGGGACAAGATGGAACCCTGCGGAACACCACAAGATAACTCCCATGCAGAACCACTGAAGCAAAGTGCCCATAACCCCCACCTCCTTGAGATGTTCCAAAAGGATACTGTTGTCAATAGTATCAAAAGCGGCTGAGATATCAAGGAGAACAAGCAGGGTGGCATTCACCCTATCTCACTCCCAACAAATTTATTTATTTATTTATTACATTTATATCCATCCCTTCCTCCCAGCAGGAGCCCAGGGCCTGCCTTGGTTGCTCTGTCATCAACCAGAGCAACCAAGGCAGTTTCAGTGCCATAGCCAGGCCTGAAGCCAGACAGGAATGGATCCAAATAATCAGTTTTCTCAAAGCATGCTTAAACTGGACTGCTACCACCTTCTCAAGCACCTTGCCCCAAAAGGGGATATTTGCTACTGGGTGATAGTTGTTTAACACTTCCAGGTCTAGGGTGCTCCTTCAAGGCAGCACTGAGAAGCACTGATAAAATCCACAGGTAACAAAAGAAATCCCTCCTTACCATGTGAAAAGAACAATTATGAGCCATACATTCAAATGATTCTTAAAATTTGCAATAAGAAGTAGATTCAGGATCAATTCCTAATCTCATTTATCTGGGAGTAAACCTCAGTGAATTCAATGGGATCTGCTTCTGAGTAGATATGGATAGGATTGTAGTCTTTGTGCATATAGGCTGGCTTTGGCAACAAACACTTCAGAAACAAGAAAAACCAAGAGGTACACGTATACATCTATGAATATCTAGACAGTATATATTGCAAAGCAATTTACATATCTATTTTATATAATGCGTGCCTATTATAAAAAATGCCATCATTTTAGAATAGCTTTCAGAGCAAGATCAGTGCCATAATGGAGGTCAAATAGGCAGATAGAAGGAAATTCAGTTGTTGTTTTCAACAGATTCCTCTGACGTCCCTAATTGCTACCTAATCCACGCTTTACTAGCAGCTTTGCTTTTAACTGAGGAATTAACCTACCAATTTAAGTTTATATGATCTTAACAGATAGGAGCCCTTTTTCTGTAGGTCCCCAACGATTCTACTTCATTGGCTGAACGCCCTCAGATCATTTCCTCCCACTAATGAGGTGTTCAAATGAGCCTCCTCTTTAACAGAACTCTGTTCCGACACTCGGGTGCAACAGATGTCTTGTTCTGCATTTCTCTTGCAACAGAGGCTATGTGGTGGGAGATGCTGAGTGTCTTCGTTGGCTTGCAGCTGTTGGCAGGTAGGAATCTCTCTCACCGGCAGAACAGGTCTGTCCAAGGGCTTCCATAGCTGTAAAAGAGATGAAGATAAACCAGCTGCACAGAATGATAGTTTAAGGAGAGGTCTGCCTAGATAGGTGGCAATCAGATAAATATTGCATCCAGCAAGTAATATGGATGCTGCAACTGAGAAGGCAAACGGATGGAGAAGTGAGACAGGACAGAGAAGACTGGGATGGCTAAATGAAACAGAGAAGAACAAGAAAGATCTAAGGGGTTTCTGCCTGCGCAGGTAGCCCATAGTTCTCTCTCTTTCTCTCTCTTGTGTGCTTCATTCATATTATATTTACCTATAGTTGGTTCCTATCATATCTCTGAGGGAAGATAGCTCCATAAGGCCCCACAAGATGGGGTTCTACACATCTCAGCACCCCTAATCCTTGGCCTTCTGCGAGGGTCTAAGCAACCGCGCAGATCTATATGTATTCCTTTATTTTATTTTTCCTATCGAGTAGTGGCTGTGTTTCGCTCCTATTAGGAACATAAAGTGCAGCGCAAGGTGGTAAGAAAAAGAAAGACAATGGCATGTTAGTGGTGAGTAGGGAAGTCTGGAGAACATTGTGTTGGTATGCATGAGGACTGAAAAGAAGGGGAATAAAGAAATGTTTGGAAAAGAACTGGGGTGAGGGGATGGGGCCTTCACCACTATCTCTCCTGCTTTTGCAGTTTCACAGGGCTCTCTCCGGTGACATACGAGCAAGCACTTGATACAAAAATGAGATGGAATTTGGTGGGGCCAAGGGCACTGTTATTTAGGCAACAGAGAGCTGTAAACTAATATGCAAGTTTGGAACGGGATTGTGACATGCAAACTCTCCTATTATGGGCCCATGTTAATTTCTCAGGTCTTTGACAGGTTTCTGCAGTGGCGTCACTGTGACTCAAAAGGAACAGTTCAAAATCATCCAGGAGGGGACCAAAGCAAGCATTAACTGCGAGCATGATGATGACAGCTACACAACTATCCTTTGGTATCGGCAGAACAGGAACAGTACAGAGAAGCGGCTGCAGCTCGTTGGCTATTCCGTACATGGTACTGCTAGTATGGAAGAGAAGGAATACAGTATAGACAGTCCAGATGTGAGGCATGCTTCCCTCTCAATCCCTCCAGGACAAGCTGCAGACTCAGCAGTGTATTTCTGTGCAGCCAGTAAAGGCACAGTGACAGCTCCCTGCCTCACAGCTGCACATGAATATCGCAGCACTGCCTGTACCCCCTTAGCACGGTCTATGCCACAAACCAACACCAGCCATTTACACAGTCATGCTTCAGAGGAGGAAGGGAAACAGCAGCAGCGGCTGTCCCTGCATGCTTATCTGCAATATATCACCCACAACATTCTTTAGCCGGATTTTGCCCATCCCTACCAGATCTTCAACTAGGTCTTTGCCATTTTTGCTCTGTGTTCCAGACAGAAAACACATGCCTTTGAATAGCAGTGGCTGGGAATTGCCGGCAGGGAGTGTGCTGTTGAGCTCAGGTCCTTCTGATAGGTTTCCCATAGGCATCTGGTTGGCCACTGTGAGCACAGGATGCTGGACTAATGTACTTGTACTGTGCCAGAGACTTGATACTGCCCTCTCTGTTCCTTTCTGTGCCTGAAGAGAGCTCCGAGGCCAAACATATGCACAGTAGCCACGTTGCAGGGATTTGAATAGGTGAATTCTGGCAAGCAGAATCAATGTGGAAAGCTGTGCTTCAAACCTGCTCGAACCCTCCCCCTCTGCCTTCCTCTGCTCCAAGATCCCCAAAACATACTTTAGGGAGAAGACAGTGGTGGCAGCACTTTCCTGGTGAGGTGTGGGACTAGGGCTTGGCGAATCTGTCCATGTCATTTTCTCATTTTCCCAATCTTAAATTCCGTTCTCCATATTCTCACATCAGTTTGCAATGTTTTTTTTTTTTTTAAATCCTCATGAAAGTTAGTCAGCGTTTTAGTGCAGATTTCTACTTAATACACAGATTTGTATATGCCCCTTTGCCTAACAGACACATTGTTGCAAGCAATTTTCCCTAATACAGTGCATTTTATATGTTATTTTCAGGAATAAATGCATTTTTATGCACATTTTACCCAAGTATTTGCATTTTTTGTACACATTACCTGGCTGGAGAAGCACATTACAAAATATGGATAGATAGACTTGTTTTGGAAAGTGCAGATTTGGTAGGTGTGCCTTTAAATGCAAACTTAATTGAGTATCTCCCCCATCACCAGCTGGGACACTCCATCCCAGAGTCCCCAAATGGGGGTCTTTGTGCCATTTTGGCCAGCGTGAATGTCAATGTCCTTGTGGGACTTGTTAGTGATGGCGGGAGATTTTTTCAGGGTTTGGCTGAACACTCAAAAACCCTTGAGCATCTTTTGCAGCAAACAGGAGGGTGATTGCCTAACTCTGATCCACAGTCCCTGTTAATTCCCATCTTCAAAGCATGGAGTCTCTAACATAGTGTCCGAATACTCACCATTGTAATGAAAGTTCAGTAACAATCTGATTCTATACAAGGAATGTGCACTCCGCAACAGACTGTGCTTGTGCAAGTATTTCATATGGCTACGATGTTGCATACATTTCAGGAATAGGATGACAGGGTGAACATTTGAGGTTATCATCTTTTAATCATTAGTCTTGGGGGGTCAGTTGCTACTAGCAATTATGGCTGTGCTCTGCCTCCATGGTTGCTTCCAAATACCAGTTGCTGGAAAGCCCAGGAGAGTATTCTTACACTCAGGTCATGCTTGCAGGCTTCCCATGGGCATCTGGCTGACCAGAGTGAGAAGAGGATGCTGGACTAGATGGGCCACTGGCCTGATCCAGCAGGATCTACGTATGTGACCTTAAGTGGTGAGCTGTGAGCTGTGACTTAAGGAGGGTCACAGCAGCAGCAGCACTACCATTATTTTCATAAATTTGTTTAAGGAAAGGAGAAAGATGGAGGGAGGTGGAGGAGGAAACGCAAGAGAGAAGGTGAAAGCAGGGGTGTGGGAGGGGTTTGGCCTGCTTTTTGCAGTGGGCCTACCTGATCCAACACTCCTTGAACACAACTCCCAGTCAGATTATGCCCTTCTCCAGATTTTGCAATGCAACATGTGCATGTAAAAACATGTATTTTACTTCAAATGTCTACAAAATGTGTAGTTTACAGAAGAATGCATTGAAAAGGGTGTATTTTATGTTAAAAGTGCATCCAAAATGTTGCACAATTTAAGTGCAAACTTTTTTAAAAAATCAGCACAAAACGTGCCTATGGCTGAGTGCCAGCAAGACTGAAGATGGAAGGAATTAGCTGCTCAGCCCATCATAGGTGAAAGACAGAGGCCGGCCCCCATTAGTTTACAGGGTTGAGTTGTGGCATTTACCAACCCACGCTCCCTTCACGTATCTCACGAATACTGCCTAATTTAAGAACTGGATGGCACAACCGTGTCACATGCAACATTTCCCTATTCCTGCTCCAATTCTCTGGTTTGAAGTTGGGGTGGCATAACGATGAACGCAATGATGCTATATATCGTCTATTTCTTTTACTAGACATTACTGGAGAGACGTGACCTCAAGGGGGAGACTTTGAGCCTGTGGAGAGAAAAGAAAACCCTGCCTCTAATGCCAATAGATAGCTTGCCAACAACAGCAAACTGCCCGAGATGAAGGCCCAGATAGCCTGGCCTATGGTTCTTTCTCTCTGGGTCACAGCAGGTGGGTTTTTAATTGTGAAAGGAAGCACTACATCTGCCTTTTTCTCTTAATGATTTTAATCCATGTGTCAAATGGTTTTTTTAAAAATATTTTTTATTTGCAAATATAATAAAAAGAAAGAAAAGTAAAATAAAAACATGGCCAGGTGACATTAACAATGAGAACATTCTATCAGTCCTAATTAAATGTGTATATTAATTAGTGATGGGGGAGAAATTCGATTCAGTTCTCATTTAAAGCCAAATTCATTAAATTTGCACTTTCTGAAACAATATGAGAGCCGAAACAAAGCCGTCCTTCCAAATTCACACTTACCCGAATGTTGCGATGTAGTTCTCCAACCAACCAGTGTTTACAAAAATGCATATATTAGGGGTAAATGGGATAAAAACGAATATAGTAGTGAAAACAACACATAAAATGAATTGTATTAGGAGAAATTCTTTGCAATAATATGTACAATAGTCAAAACCGCATACAAAAATGTGTTTGTTAGGAGACAATTACACTCAGATTCTGAAGAATTTTCATGAGGATTATTTTTTAAATAATAATAATAATAATAATAAAATTTTATTTATGAGTCGCCTATCTGGCCGAATTAACGGCCACTCTAGGTGACGTACATTAACACAGTAAAATACAATATAAAAACCCATAAGAACCACAATCAATAATCAATAAGTAATATAAACATCACCCTTCCAGATTGCTGGAGAAATTTGGAGAACTGAATTTAAGATTGGGAAAATGAGAAACTGAGAGAACCGAAATTGACAGATCCTTCCATCCCTAATGTCAATGCAAGCAGTCCATATATCCAAATGCTTATCCAAACAAGATTGACTATTATAAACCATGCATTCAAATGAAAAAAGAGCAGTGAAATCTTCAGACCACTGAGTAGTGGATGGTGGGTGTTTGTCCTCCCTGCCTTGCAATATAAGCCTCTTTGCCCCATAAGGGTTTGTAGGATCCACTTTTGTTATCCATTATTCCCCACACCACAGGAATATAATGTAACAGTGTGTATACAACCGCAGATATAAAGATTTATCCAAAACAAAATGAATATGAACAATAGTTCCTAACCAGAAAGAAGACACCACATGACATGTCTATATCATACGCCTCAAAGAGGCATTTTTAGTGTTACATCAACAACATCTATCTGAGCTGGCCAACTCCTTCCTACAAAGGTGCTGTGGAGTCAAATAAACCTGCAACATCACTTTTTGTTACATCAGTCTCAATTTTAAATCTAAAGAAATGCTGCAAATAGATGCTAAAGCAATTTCCATTGATTCAGCTGAATGGAATACTCTAGCTCTCTATTCCATCCCTCTCTAAGATCCTGAATATCCACTTTACAACATTCCTGTAAACAACAATTATGGGCTTAGTTTTCTGCAAAGAACCATTTATTTCCTCCAGCAATACAGAAGATAGTGAGGCACTCAAAGCTGATGGTCCAAAAATAGACTCTAAAATATGCTGTAGTTTGAGATATTGCCATTCAGCACAAGCAGACAAGTGGTATCTACAACAGCCTTTCCCAATCTTTAGGTCTCCAGATGTTGCTGGACTACAGTTCTCATCATTCCTGACATTGGCCATGCTGACTGGGGCTGATGGGAATTGTAGTGCAACAACATCTGAGGACCCAACGGTTGGGAAAGGCTAATCTATGCCATTGACAATAGCAAATTTTTGCCATCCAAGACTATTAACTGATCTCACATATCGATTCCACTATCTCCCACAATAAAATGAAACAGAAAAAGCAGAGAAAGATGTATTGTGATGTAAGTTATTGTGGCAGAGGAGGCAGAAGTAAAAAAGTGGCAAAAATTATTGACCAGTTAACTACCTAGTTTGGACAGGAGTTGGACTTGGCTTGTGCTGCCACCATAATCAACCCGGTACTATTTCTCCCCTCAGACATTCTATTCATAAATATTAAGCTATCTCCTGCATCTTGTTCCTTAAATTAATATGGTACAAAATCCAGAGCTTGGAAAAGTTACTTTTTTGAACTACAACTCCCATCAGCCCAATCCAGTGGCCGTGCTGGCTGGGGCTGATGGGAGTTGTAGTTCAAAAAAGTAACTTTTCCAAGCTCTGACAAAATCTACCTTTTCTCAGCAGTGTGGCCAGGAAGGAATCATATACATTAGACAAAAGTAATCAATCTGTTTTGCTAATCATTCCGTGCTATTCACTTCCTGCTAATCCTGACCTCCGTGTTCCGCTAATGTAGACTGGCAAACAGAGTTTCTGCTGCTCAGCTGTGCTGTGCTGTGCATTGACTGTAGAGCGAGAATTTGTCTCTGATTCTGTAGAAAACTAGAAATGGCCTCTGGGGGGTACCTAAATGGGCACCCATTAAGGGTAAGCATTGGACAAATGAGGAAACTAAAGTTCTCCTTATTCTACTTAGACACAGGCTTGCAGCATCTGTGTTTATGGGCAGTTGCAATGCCCCAAATGAAGACTTTTGGGTGAACATTAGGATGGAACGTGTGGGACATGTTTGCTGCACTATGCAGTTGAGAAATAAGTGGAAAAAACTGAAGACTGCTTTTCTGCATGTTGGGCCAGAGGTTGCACATGGCCAAATCTAGCAGTGCCACATACCACAGTTTTACAACTGTGTGAAACCTATTTGGGAGGCAGCTGGCTAGCCAAATTTCTAGCAAAGATGTCACGTGAGTTACTTGGAAAACCTTGCAATTTGTTTATCTTAAATTGATGTTGTTCATGTTATTGCTATGGTCTACCAATGACAGTTTGGTACTATTGATGTGTGACACTTAGCTTCTATTTCACTGTTTTTTATTTATATTTATATTAATTCTAAAATACTATATTAAACTCAAAGTATTTTGAACAAATATTTAATAAAATTTGATAAAATTTAATAAAATTCTTGCTCTAAGAAATGAAAATATTTACATTAATGAATTTCAATTACAATTAATGTAATATGTATAACATTGTTAAAATATGTTTGGTATTTGGACCAGTAACTACAGACAGCTGAAGCGTGCATATCAATCGACAAGTTTAGGTTGTCTACATGGTTCTGTCTGTGCCCTCTCCATTTTATACTCAAACACCTTTTGAGATAGGTAAGGCAAACAGAGTGTGATTTGACAAAGGCAAGGTAAATTTACTCATCCAGCACAAATGGCCGAGTGGAGATTTCAACTGAGGAGTAATCACTCGAACTCAGAGCTTGGAAAAGTTACTTTTTTGAACTGAGCTGGGATCTGCTGAAATCAACATGAAGTTTTCCAGAGCATGGAATTAAACATGATCACCTGCTAATAGCTATAATCAGTGCAGCTCTTGGCTGGGAGGGAGCACTTGGGCAAAACACCTTTAATGGGAACCTTTCTCTCAGTGGATATATCCCGCCCCCCCACAAATGCCATTGTTGAAAGCTGTTGCTGCGCCTCTGCTTCATCACTACTACCATCTTCTTGCTTGCCAGGCAGAGCCAGTAAGCAAGCAGGCAGTGGTAGTTAACTCTTCCCTTCCTCCTTATCACAACCATCACTGATTGCTCGCTCATCCCCTCTGGGCCACAGTAAGAGGCAGGTGAACAAACAGGTTGCAATGGTGAAGAGGAAGAGCAGGCCCAGGATGCTCTTGTCAGTGGCCCTCTTTCTGGGTGTGGGCTCTCAGTAGGTACCCAAACATGCCGCCCCATAATGCCAGTCCTTGCTGTAGTCCATAATAGGGGTGCTCTTTGCTCTGGGAGAAACGAATGCTTCTTTTCTAGACTGGCACTCTCTGCTTGGATGCCACCCCATTGTCAGCCGTTCTATTTGTAAATAAACAGATACCATAAAAACACTAACTCTCCAGTAACGTCACAAACCGACTGGCCCTATGAAATGGTGCCCCTAGAATCCCTTGGAATGCCAGCTAACAATGTTTTTCGGGAGCACAACATTGCATGATGCTGGGGGATGGAAATGATGCATGCCTTTCCATCCTTCAGAGCACTAGAAGCGGCCTTATGTTGAGTCTGACCATTGGTCCATCCAGCTCAGTATTGCCTACACTCACTGGCAGTGGCTCTCCAGGATTTCAGACCAGGGTTTTTCCCAGCCCTACTTGGAGATGTTGGGGGTTGAACCCGAGACCTTTTGAATGCAAAGCAGATGCTCTACCACTGAGCTGCAAACTGAATCCTTCTCTGGTGCGACATTTACAACATCTCCTATCCACAACTAGCTCTACTATAGAGGCAAACTAGACAGAAATCTTGAGCGGTACAATTCAAGAAGCCCCCATCATGTCAGAAGCAACATGTGATTCCAGGTTCCTCTGTGTTGCTTCTAGCATAGCCAGCTTCCCTGGCAAAGAATCCTGTGGGGAGTTGTGATGGGGACGTGTAACAATTATAAAACAGTGTTCAGGGCCATACATTGGCATGCCAGCATGGCAGTCTCAAGCTGCAAAACGTGTATTTCTATTCTTGGAAATTGCATATCTTTATCACTTTTCTGTAGGATAAAATGTTCAAAGGTATGCCAAGATCCTGGGAAAAGAAAATCTGTCATGACCTTTGTTGGTGGGCATTTGGCAAAACAAACCCTGCAGGTATTTAGAGCATGAAGCCTCCACCAGCAAATTCTTCTCTGAGCAGGCAGAGCGATCATTGCCAGAGACACCAGCAAGTTCCACTTGATCCTTACCTGTCTGGGAGCAGCTGGTGGGTTCTTTAATGCTGTTTCGTCTTGCTCTCCTTAGAATTCAACAAATCCCTTTTCTTGGTTGCTCTATTATGGCTGCTATAAGAGACACCAAGTACCATCCAAAAATTATATATTCGCCATGCTGCTAAGAGAATGCACTTGTGAGCACCGGTAGACGATTGTATGAACATATGCTGCTAGCTGCCTATACTGCCTCAGGCTCTTGGTCCATCTAGTACAGCACTGTCTCCAAGGTAGTAAGCAGAGATAACTGAATCCAAGGCCTGCTAGCTGGACTCTTTTAACTAGACCAGGGACTAAACCTGGGATATTATGCACATAGAACATTTGCCAAGCTACAGACTCCTGAAAGGATACCTGGACAGGGACTTGAACTCTGGACCCTCAGTATTCTATCAACCAAGCTATCTAGGTACTGCAACAGTTGAAGAAGCAAACACACTTCCTGCATTTCCATCCCAATAGCAACGACAGGCAAAGCAGAAGTTGGCCCCTCCGGATTGCTCCAACCTTATTTGCTACTTTCATTGCTATGATTCTACACCTTGTTCAGGGGAACTTCCCACTGGCATGGAAATCACATATCGAACGGATGGAAAGCTTTTTAATCTCAGTAGGCTGAAAGCAAAAACTAAGGTAATGTCAACCTCTGATGTAGAACTTCAATATGCCGATGATAATGTAGTCTCCACACATTCAGAGGAAGATCTTCAAACTATCCTAAATGTCTTTGCAGAAGCATATGAAAAGCTTGGGCTCTGGCTTAACATCAAAAAAACCAAAGTGCTTCATCAGTAAGTGCAAACCAATCCCTCTGTAACACCATCAGTCCAGCTTAATGGTGTGATGCTGGAGAATGGTGTGACGCTGGAGAAGGTTAGTTCACAAAGCTTGGGTAACCTGCATTTCCCCATGAAAAGGAACCTCAGTGTCTTTCCATAGCTTTAACTTTGGCTGCTTTCACACATGGGGCTAATAGCACTAGTTTAACGGATTAAAAAGGTAGCGCTTCGTTCCGGATTTCAAAAATCCCTTTCACACTGCAGTACCTGTTATACCGGCATTTTGCGCAACAGTCTTTCACACAGGTCTTCACCTACCGGTTTGAGGCCTGTTCTTTTGGTGCGTGGGGGGGGGGTTTGAAGGAGGCATGATTGCGATCAGCTGAGAAGGCGCAGCACTGCAGCAGCAGAGGCTCTAGTTAAGCAGCAGCAGAGGCTGCTCTCCAGGAGCAGCTGGGATCGGCTGGGAGGCGCGGCGGTGGCAGTTGGTAAGGGCGGGAATGCACTGCATGCTGGGATGGCTGTCATGTGAGCAGCAGCAGTAGAACTCCCGCAATCTTCCAGGTTCCCAGCCTGCTATCGGAATTTTTCAGGTATCATTTATTGCGGAATTTAGCGCTAAACTTCCACTACATTCCACCAGAATTCCAGAGCTACCCGTTACGTCGTGTGAAAGCTCAAATTTTATGCGCAAATTAACAGGAAATAAATCATCAGAATAACGGAATAAAGTGCAGTGTGAAAGCACCCTTTGACAGGGAATTGTATACCACCAACTAGCTGTAACATGCACTTACCACTATTACACATTGCAACCATTTCAGTAGCCGCATACAGGTGAGGCTCGGGGAGCAAAAATACATGTACTGGAAGGGTCAGAGGAGTTCACTGAAGCCAAGAAACAAATTCATCATCCCAAGTATGACCCAGTTAGCATGGACAATGACATTATGCTCATCAAGCTGGCTGCCTCTGGCCACCCTGAACTCCCACACTCGAGCCATTTCCTTGCCTTCCAAATGTGTGGCTGCAGGGACTGAGTGCCTGATCTCAGGATGAGGCAACACCCTCAGTGGCGGATGTGAGTAACAAAGTTTTTCACACCGTCAAACGACAGGGCACCTTTCCTTTCTGCAGGGATTCAGGGCCAGACTAGACATTGCATGGGAGGTGCATAGAGAAGTCTCTCAACCCTTGATGAAAAGCACAAGCAGGAGGTGGGGTGCATATAGGTATGAGAGAGAAATTCAATTAGGTTCACATTTAAAGATGCCTATTAAATTTGTACTTGCTGAAACAATATGGGAACTCAACCACAGCCTTCCTTTAAAATTTCCACTTACTGAATATTGTGATGCAGTTCTCTATTATTTATTATTTATTAATAGCATTTGTTAGTCGCTTTCCCCCCAAAAATAGGACTCAAAGTGACATACAAAACAGAAAACAAAAACACACTGCAGAGGCCTACCCTCCCTGCCACCCCCTCCTCCTCTCCCTTCCTCCCCTATAGGGTTGCCAAGTCAGAAGCATCTAAAACCCTGAGAATTCAGGGGCAGGCCCTAGTGATGTCACAGGGTGGGCCTTAGTGATGTCATTAAGCATCAACCGCAGTTGCTTGGTGCATACCACTCAAACAAAAAAAATTTCTCTGATTGGAAATTAAGATAGAAATCTTAGTTAAATGAGGGAACCTGAGGTGGAAATTATTGCACAGAGAGATGACATAAGTCATCTTTAGAGTCTAAATCTACCCTCTGCAAGCATAGAGTTGCTACTCCAGAAGTATCCCAAATAGAGTTGCCAGGTCTCCAGTTTTCACCTGGAGACTCCAGATTTTTGGGCTCCTCACCAGGTCTCTGGGTGAATCACCCCCTTTCCTTAGACTCTCAGCTTTCATTTTTTTAAAAAAAATTAAGTTTCTACGTGGTCTGGTTCAAGAGATATACACCAAAACGTCAGCTTCCCCCACTTGCAACTTCTGTTAAATTAAACTAGTAGCTGGCTGCTCTAACTCCGCCCTTCAGATTTGTAGCCAATCAGTGAAGTCAGAGTTGTGATTGACAAGGGATTTGTTGACCTCCAGGCAATAGCTAGAACCCATTTGCAAGGTCAGAATACTGTTGTCTTTTTCTGGTTTATACCTTTCAGCAGTAGCAAAAGTCCCCTTTTCTCTGTGTGCCAGTCAGGCGATATAGAACAAAAAAGATCACAGCAGGATCTTGTAGGCAACTATTTTATAAAGTTGTCCGGAGACTTTTACACTCTGGTTCTTCGGACGCAATATTACCATCAATGGCCCGCTGTAATGAGTTTGCGAGGCACTTCCAAGACAAGATCATAAACATCCGTCGGGACCTTGACTCCAATATTGTAACAGTTGAATCTAATGAGGTGTCCAGAACACAGTCTTGTCCTGTTTTATTGGATGAGTTTCAGTTGGTACAGCTCGAGGATGTGGACAAGGTGCTTGGACAGATACGGGCGACCACTTCCGCTCTGGACCCTTGCCCCTCGTGGCTAATAAAAGCTAGCAGAAATGGAACGGCCGGCTGGGCTAAGGAGGTGATTAATGCCTCCTTACAAGAGGGAGTGGTCCCACTTTGCCTGAAACAGGCAGTAGTGAGACCGCTCCTAAAAAAGCCCTCCTTGGACCCTGACAATTTTAACAACTATAGGCCGGTAGCAAATGTTCCATTTCTGGACAAGGTTCTAGAGCGCGTGGTCGCACGCCAACTCCAGGCCCTCTTGGATGAAACTGATTATCTGGATCCATTTCAATCCGGCTTTCGGCCGGGGTTTGGTACAGAAACAGCCTTGGTCGCCCTGTATGATGACCTCTGTCGGGAGAAAGACAGAGGGAGTGTAACTCTGTTGGTTCTCCTTGATCTCTCGGCGGCTTTTGATACCATCGACCATGGTATCCTTCTGGGGTGACTCGCGGATTTAGGAGTTGAAGGAACTGCTTAGCGGTGGCTGTGCTCCTACCTCGAGAATCGTCTCCAGAAGCTGGTGCTTGGGTCCCACAGGGTTCGGTTCTGTCCCCCATGCTCTTTAATATCTATATGAAGCCGCTGGGTGAGGTCATCAGGAGTTTTGGAGTGCGCTTCCAGCAGTATGCTGATGATACGCAGCTCTATTTCTCCTTCTCATCTTCTTCAGGTGAGGCTGTTGCTGTACTGAACTGCTGCCTGGCCGCGATAATGGACTGGATGAGAGCTAACAAACTGAAACTCAATCCTGACAAGACTGAGATGCTGTTGGTCGGGGGGCCCTCCGCTCAGATGGTTGATGTCAGACCTGCCCTAGATGGGGTTACACTCCCCCTAAAGGAACAGGTCCGTAGTTTGGGGATAGGTAGCCTCGGTGGCACGAAATGCGTTCTACCAGCTTCGGCTGGTAGCCCAACTACGACCCTATCTGGACAGGGAGAACCTAGCCTCAGTTATTCACGCTCTGGTAACCTCTAGATTGGATTACTGTAATGCTCTCTACGTAGGGTTACCTTTGAAAACGATTCGGAAACTTCAGCTAGTGCAGAATGCCGTGGCCAGAGTTCTTACTGGGACGAAGAAATTCGACCACATAGCACCTATTCTGGCCCAACTGCACAGGCTTCCAATATGTTTCCGGGCCAGATTCAAAGTGTTGGTCGTTACCTATAAAGCCCTTAACGGCACTGGACCGCAATATCTGATGGAACGCCTCTCTCGCTATGTTCCTACCCGTTCACTCCGCTCGACGTCTAAGGCCCTTCTCCGGGTCCCAACTCATACAGAGGCCCGGAGAACAGTAACAAGATCTAGGGCCTTTTTGGTGGTGGCCCCTGAATTATGGAATGCCCTCCCAGATGAGATACGCCTGGCGCCTTCCCTGTCATCTTTCCGGCACCAGGTAAAAGCCCACCTCTTCACCCAGGCATTTTAATGCATTTTAGGCTTTTTAATTTTTAATTTATTTTTATTTTTATTTTATTTTGTTTTTAAATATGTTTTATAATTGTATGCACAATACACACTAGCTGTATTTTAAATATTGTGGTTTTATTGTGTTGTACACCACCCTGGGAGCTGTTAGCTATAGGGCGGTTTAGAAATGCAACTAAATAAAATAAATAAATAATAAATATTTACAGTAAACAATTTCAGTTATGATAATAAAAGTATACATGCAGGGTTTTTTAAATTACTTGCAAAAATACCATATTATACCTTTTCTCTTTTAAATAATTTTTGAACAGTAATTTTAAAAAGTGTACATGTAACTTGTTCAAATTTTCCTGAGCTGTTGAAGAGGGCAGTTTATTTCTCTAATTCGTAGCCTGTTTTGAAAATCTTCCCAATATGAGAGGAAGCTTAACCCTTCTGTCTCCAGCCTGGATCTCAATAGAAATATGTCTCCGCCCATGATGGCAACATGTTGGTTTTAACCCTGAGGGGGAAAAGGCATGAAATTGCAGTGGAGAGGAATCACCTGATGGCTCCCATTGGCGCCATTCATAGGTGAAGCTTTTCTTGGCATGGAGATAACATGTTAAATTTCTGTATGCCAGAGGAGTGTTAAAGGCAAAAGAGCTGCAGAAAAATGGCAGCCTTCTGTATGACTTCCCGTTGCATCATGTGCTATGCTAGTAATGATTCTCAGTGGTTCTGTGTGGCAGAATCATCAACAGAAAGCAACTCTGGGAAAGAAAAATCTGGGATTGATAAGACTTGTATACATAAGCTAATGAGGGAATGCAGGGTTGATTTCTATAAATGATCCGACACCTCCGGTCAAGGTATTTTGTAATCCAAGGAAGGTAAAATAATGCTTCCCTGCCCCAATGTTTTGTTATGTACCCGGCAGGATAATAGTAGCTAATGATTAAAAAACTATAACTACACACACATTCAGGCTTTAGCAGATATTGGGAGGATTTTACTAGTTGATGCGATGGATAGATGTCTGCCTCAGTCAGACATTTGCTGACATTTTATTTGAGGTCAGCTGGAGCATTCTGGGACATGCTTGCTCCTGCTGTTGCAGTACCACTGTATGTGGCACCTCATTGTATATGTGGCACAGAAAGTTTAGCAACAGGAAGAGGAAGGGCAGAAAAAAGAATCAGCTAACAATTAGCAAGGTTTGTTCTAGGGTTACCAGGTCTCTGTTTTTCGGTCGGAGTCCCAAGTTTTTTGGGGGGCTCTCCGGCTAGCACCCCTTAATCTCTGGACTCTCAGCTTCAATTTAAAAAAAAATTAAGTTACTAGGTGGTCTGGTTCCCGAGATATACACCAAAACATCAGCTGCCCCTCCGCAACTGTTTAATCTATTTAACTGATACGACGCTGAAGTTGGTGCCTAGTTCCCAGTTCCTTATTTGCTTGAAAGTTCAAAACACTAAAAAAGAAGAAGAGTTGACAGCTACAGAAACTTCAAACCAAACTTAACATGTCTCTGAACCCCAAAATATATGTTGGGGTACCCTGTATGATATATCACTGTGATCAGGGGACTCTCCCCGTCAAGAATAACAATACATTTATGAAATCAAAAGCATCAGGCTTCTGATATTATAATAAATACATAATTATGTCATAAAATCATAAAAAATAAGTAACTGGGGGTGCCCACCCCAAACTTTGCTCTGGGACAGGACAAATCATATACCCCAGGAAGGGGGAGGGTGTCCTCTATGAGATCCCACTGTGTCCCGCCTGGCCCAGAGCTTCTGTTGGGCACAGGGCATGGAGGAGGGCATCTGTGCAATACCAAAGCAGAGGAAAAAAACAGGAAAAATAAGTAACTGGGGGTGCCCACCACAAAATCTGCTCTAGGCCAGGACAAATCATATACCCCAGGAAAGGGGAGGGTGTCCTCTACGAGATGTCAGTGCATCCCATCTGGCCCAGAGCTTCTGCTGGGCACCGGGCACACACAGGTGCATCAATGCAAAATCAAAATGGACAAAAACACATAGAAAAAAATAAGTAACTGGGGGTACCCTGTTGGTGTGTGTGCGTTGTTGCGTGAAACAGCATACATTACGTTGGAGTTAAGTTGAGCAAGAAACTTCTTCAGAGCATTAGAGCATGTTAAGAGTCTTTATTAAGACATTAAGGCTTTTCAGCAGTTTCCCCCCCCTTTAGCTCTACAGCACATTTCTCTCCGAAAGCAAAAGTAAGACAGCCTCTCAGGTCAGAGGCATGATACAGAAGGACACAACTCACAGACTCTGTTAGAACTTTCCCAGTCTATATCTTGATGGTTATCATAACAACGGCCTTCACTGTCCGTTCCCAGACTGGGCAAAGACATAACTCCTCTTAACTTTCAAAACTTTCAGACTTGATGGAAAACTACTAGGCCTCATGCCAACAAGTCCCCCTTTTTCTCATCATGTCTGTCAATTACAAAGAAATCTCAACAATACATAGTCATACAGTAATACATTTCTACAATACCTCTTGCAATACATTTCAGTACATTGCATCATACATTTTCAGTTCAGTACAGTTCAAAATTACATCTCAGTACAGTTCAAAACTTTATTCACTCAAACTTTGGTTGAACACATGTCAAATAAAGTGTCCCAGCATCCATATCTACAACTTTATTCATTCCAGGATTTGTTATTAATCCCACGGTAAATCTTTCAGGCGGTTTGCCTAAATTTGCTCTTGTAGAGTGTCTTAAAGCTGGAACTTCTGCCCTCTCAGCTCCTCCATCTGAGCTGCTTGTACTTGGTACAGCCTGATCAGCCAATTCCATTTCCTCAGCCATGCGTTTCTTATTTCTACTGCGTTTCCCACAAATGAGCTCATTCAAAGCATCTCTGAGAGGAATTTGTGTACCTTCCACTTTAATGTCAAGATTTGGCTTAAATGTCTGTGATTGTATTCGTGTTTGTGTGTCATCTGTTCCTGTAAGAATGACTGTCTGCCTTTGATCCCAAGGCTTTTCTGAGACTTTAATGCTTCTGCTCAGAATTAACTGCTGTGTTTCTGGACACCAAACTCTGTAATATGCATTCTGAAATCCCAAAACAAAACCTTGCTGTGCTCTGGGCGCAAGCTTGCCCCTCCTTTTTCCCTGTGGAATGTGGATCCAGCACCTTGCCCCGAATTTTTGAATGTGTTCTATTTTAGGCTTTCTGCCAGTAAGTTTCTCATAAGGAGACATTCCAAGTGCACTGTGTAACACCCTGTTGTGAATGTAATTCGCATAAAGAATTGCTTCTGCCCAGAAAGAATTCCCTAAACTGCAATCCATCAGCATGGCTCTCATTGCTTCCCCAAGCACCCTATTTTTTCTCTCAGCAGTTCCATTGGAAAACGGGCTAAATGGAGCAGTGAAATTCTGGTTTATTCCCTTACTCTCCAGAAAGTCACTCAATGCCTTATTCGTGAATTCCCCACCTTGGTCCGAGCGTATAGCCCCCACCGTGACGCCGTGTTGAGTTTCGATTCTCTTAATGAACAGTTTCAGCTTCTGCTCAGCTTCACTTCTATGCTTTAACAGAAAAACATGACAAAATCTTGAAAAATCATCTACCAGTACCATGAAGAATTTCGCACCTCCTCGTGAAGCATTTATTGGCCCTGATAAATCAACATGAACCAGCTCGTAGGGAGCTGTTGTGGTTCTCTCAGCCTCCCAGTTTATTGGTGCAATAGTCATTTTAGCTTTATTACATGCATCACAATCCATTAACTGTCCACAATCTTTTAAACGCATGTTTTCACCGTGCAAAGGGGTTTTCTTTATCGTGTCAAGGTTTGCATGCCCCAGCCTTTGATGCCATTCATGGACGCAGCCCTGATGTACCTGTGCCTCAGCATTTAACACAGCACACCCTGCTTGACTGCTCTTTATTACATACTGTGAATCATTAAGGCTTCCCTGCAAACACACTTGATCTCCCCTCATTATATAACATTGGTCTTTGTGGAACAAAATTGAATAATTACAACTCACCAGTTTGCTCACTGATAAAATATTATGAGCCAATTCCGGAACAAACAAACATTCTGACATTATTCCAAGCTTGTCAAACTTCACCAGACCTTTAGCTTCCACAGATTTCCGTGATCCATCTGCCAGGTGCACAAAGTCCTGCTCATCTGTAGACGTGTAAAACAAACTTCTGTCTTTGATTAATATATGGCTTGCCCCACTGTCAAGAAGCCAATTAACAGGTCGTAAATCTTGAGACTTCTGTTTACAAACAAAGTTCACACTTCCCTGCTTCAAGCCTCCGTCCCTGGAGTTGCGCTTGACTGGACATTCCCGCTGTAGATGCCATCGATCTCCGCAAACAAAACAAGCCTTCAGCCTTTGTTGCTGCTCCTGTTTATAATCCTTCAGCACGGCATTTTTCACCTCTTGCCTCCTGACAGCTTCCATCGACTCGGCTCTTTTCGCCTCCTGTCTCCGCTGCCATTCTTGGGTCAGCTTTTCCTGCAACGCGTCCCACATCTGTTTTGCCGACGGCTCACCTCTCACACACATCAGTTGAGAATCCGATAGAGCCAAGATTATAAACGCCTGCGCCCTCTGGTCTCTGTGCTTGCAGGCCGCGGTCAATACCGCTGGGGGTGGTTCATCTATAATGTCCCATAAATCCTCTGTTATCAGCAAAGCCCGCATTCTCGGCTTCCAGCTGCCATAATTCTTTTCATTAAGCCGTTCCATCGGCAAGCCTCCCCCAGACAGGTTTACAGCCATGTTGCTCACCTCCGTCTGGTACAATCAGTCAAGCTGCCCTCTCTGGAACTCCGTCTGCTGTTCAGACCAGCAACTTACTCCCGTGTAATGCGCTGTGGATCTGGGCCCATAACCCCTGTTGGCGTGTGTGCGTTGTTGCGTGAAACAGCATACATTACGTTGGAGTTAAGTTGAGCAAGAAACTTCTTCAGAGCATTAGAGCATGTTAAGAGTCTTTATTAAGACATTAAGGCTTTTCAGCAGTTTCCCCCCCCTCTAGCTCTACAGCACATTTCTCTCCGAAAGCAAAAGTAAGACAGCCTCTCAGGTCAGAGGCATGATGCAGAAGGACACAACTCACAGACTCTGTTAGAACTTTCCCAGTCTATATCTTGATGGTTACCATAACAATGGCCTTCACTGTCCGTTCCCAGACTGGGCAAAGACATAACTCCTCTTAACTTTCAAAACTTTCAGACTTGATGGAAAACTACTAGGCCTCATGCCAACATACCCACCCCAAAATCTGCTCTGGGCCAGGACAAATCATATACCCCAGGAAAGGGGAGGGTGTCCTCTATGAGATGCCACTGCGTCCCGCCTGGCCCAGAGCTTCTGCTGGGCGCAGGGGAAGGATGATGGCATCTATGCAGACAGAAAGGGTAGAGAATCTTCTTACTCTTATGCATTTCTCAGACCTCTTTCTGAAGTGAAGGGTCAAATTGTAAAGAAGTTTGGAGCAGCCACATTAAAAGACAAGGGCAGGGCATTCCAGGCAGGGGGTTGCCAACCCTGCTTGGATATGGATGTCTTTGCAAAGGATCCCTAGTTAAGCTTTACCAACAGCACAATCCAAACTATATCTACTCAATCTACTGTTGAGTTCTATGGGGGCTTAGTCCCTTAGTACATGTGTTTAGAATTACAGCCTTCAGGGGCATCCATCTTTACTCCTGAATGCTCCCATCTAACACCTCCACAACACTAGGCTCCTTTCTTCCTACAGTGGCCTTCTGGTGACTGGCCTGGCCTGAAGGCACTTAAACCTTTCTTGCCAAAATCAAGTAGGCTACATTAAATGTTCCCTACCCAGGCTCCATCTTTTAGCTAAGATGTCTACCTTAATTTTGTCAGATTTTTTTTTAATTGTACGCTCCAAGCAACTGTGATTGATGCTTAATGACATCACTCGGGCCCACCCCGTGACATCACTCAGGCCCACCCCATGACATCACTTGGGCCTGCCCCTAAAATCTCAGGTTTTGGGATGCTTCTGACCTGGCAACCCTAGTTTGTTCATTTATTTTGCTTGGTTTGTGTCTTGTCCTTCCTCCCAGAGGGAGTCTGGAACAGCCAACAACATAAGATGGTAATACAATCAACCATAAAAACATCTAAATCATCAACCAACACATAATAAAAATGACAGCAATTTGTACCTTCAATGCAGGGACCTCTCATGCAATTATGCCCCAAAGGCTTGGACAAATAGGTAAGTTTTAACATTCTACCTGAACATAGCCAAGGTGGCCTGATTTCACCAGAAAGGGTGAAGTGGTGATCCTAGTAAGTTTTTGTGCCGCAAGCACCTGCTTATGCAGACTAATCGGTGAGAATCATGGGAAATAGATGGGAATTGCTCTGTGAGGGGAAAACCACCGTTCCCAGAATTCTTTGGGGGAAGTTATGTGATGTATGTGCATTGGATGCCTTTTAAATGTATGGTGTGGATCTGCCTTGAGTCACCTCATTTGTACTCTTGGGCCTTGCCTAGGGCTATTTCTCTCTTGTGACACTTGCTTTATGAATATATATTGCTGCCCGCCCTACTATGATCAGTGTTATTAGTACTTTGAATATGCATAAAAACTAAACCAGTGAGCCAGTGTGGCATGAACAAAACCACCAGTGACGAAACCAGTGAGCCATACTCGGACCCGGGAGACCAGGGTTCAAATCTCTGCTCAACAATGAAGCTCACTGGGTGACTTTGGACCAACCACCAACTCTCAACCTAACCTGTCTCACAGGGTTGAGGTGGTGAGGACAATATGGAGAGGGGGAGAACCATCTATGCCACCTTGAGCTCCTTGGAGGAAAAGTGAGATAGAAATGTAATAATAAATATAAATAAAATAAACATAGAGAAGGACATCACAAATTATGACAGAGCTGGCAACAGAGCCTGCTCCACGAGCTAGAGGGAGCCCCAGCTGACGAAGCGTCAAGGCGAGTTAAGCAGCAGAGCGAGTTCGGCAGCAGGGCAAGGAGGCCAGGGCCCCCTACTCTGCCCGTCTGTTCCCTGACCTCAACTAAACCGCAGTCTCCAACCCATTGACGTAATAAACCTTAAAACTATGCAGGTAAGAAGCCAGCAGGGGTGTGGGGGCTTTCCAGTGTTTTGCACTGCCTGCAGCATGTACGACTATCTGCCTGTTGGACAGAAGTCGTGGGTGTGCTCTCGGTGCAATGAGCTCCTTGCTCTCCAGGAACGACTGCATTTCCTTGAGGCCGAGGTGGCGGACCTGGAAAAGCTGAGAGAGGCAGAGAGGTGTGTGGAAGAGGCCTTCAGGGACGTTATAGCTGTGTCCCACTCCAACGATTATAGCTCTCCTGCTATCATGGAGAACGATGGTCTCGGGGAAGGAGAGCATCCAGCTGAGGAAGAGGGAAACAATCCCTTAGAAGGGACCCATTCCTTGGGGGATGAGCAGCTATCCTCTCGTGCTGAGGATATATCTCCAGGGGGTGGAGGGATCCTTGTAGGGGTGATTCGATCATTAGGAACATAGACAGTGGGTGTGTGATGGGCGTGTAGACCGCAAGGTGTTTTGCCTGCCTGGTGTGAAGGTTGCGGATATCGCCCGTCGTTTAGATAGTTTGGTAGACAGTGCTGGGAAGGAGTCAGTGGTCGTGGTGCACGTTGGCACCAACGACAAGGGGAAATGCAGCCATGAGGTCCTGGAAGCAAAATTTAGGTTGCTAGGTAGGATGCTGAAAGCCAGGACCTCCAAGGTGGCTTTCTCTGAAATGCTACCGGTTCCACGTGCAGGACCAGCCAGACAGGCCCAGCTTCGCAGTCTCAATGCGTGGATGAGATGATGGTGTCAGGTGGAAGGGTTTCGATTTGTTAGGCACTGGGGAACATTTTGGGACAAGCTGGGCCTGTACAAAAGGGATGGGCTCCACTTGAACCAGAATGGAACCAGACTGCTGGCACTTAAAATTAAAAAGGTAGCAGAGCAGCTTTTAATCTGACTGAGGGGGGAAACCCGACAGGAGCTGAGAAAGGTCCAGTTCAGAATAAACCTCCCCCCTGGGATAAAAACCAAATAAATGATGAAATTTTAAAAGGGGTAGGCCTAGAAGTAGGCATTGTGAGAGCAGGGGCACAGGATATAAATTCAGAAGAGCAAAATTACCACAGGCCAAACCACAAGTGCCAAAGACATTTGAAGAGAGACACTGCTTACAAGTGCCTGTACGCTAATGCTAGGAGCCTCCGAACCAAGATGGGAGAACTGGAGTGCTTGGTCTTAGAGGAGAGCATTGATATAGTGAGCATAACGGAGACCTGGTGGAATGGAGAAAACCAGTGGGATACGGTTATCCCTGGATATAAACTATATCGGAAGGACAGGGAAGGACGTATTGGTGGCGGAGTCGCTCTATACATGAAAGAAGGCATTGAATCCAGCAAGCTCGAAACCCCAAAAGAGGCAGACTCCTCCACAGAATTGTTGTGGGTGGTGATACCATGCCCCAGGAGGGACTTAATACTGGGAACGATCTATCGTCCCCCTGATCAAAATGCTCAGGGAGACCCTGAGATGAGATATGAAATTGAGGAAGCATCCAAACTAGGAAATGTGGTAGTAATGGGTGACTTCAACTACCCAGACATAGACTGGCTGCATATGTGTTCCAGTCATGACAAAGAAGCAAAGTTTCTAGATATTCTAAATGACTATTCCCTAGACCAGTTGGTCATGGAACCGACCAGAGGGACGGCAACCGTGGACTTAATCCTCAGTGGGGACCGGGACCTGGTGCGAGATGTAAGTGTTGTTGAACCAATTGGGAGCAGTGACCACAGTGCTATTAAATTAAACATACATGTAACTGGCCAATTGCCAAGAAAATCCAACATGGTCACATTTGACTTCAAAAGAGGAAACTTCACAAAAATGAGGGGATTGGTAAAAAGAAAGCTGAAAAACAAAGTCCAGAGGGTCACATCACTCGAAAATGCTTGGAAGTTGTTTAAAAACACTATATTAGAAGCTCAACTGGAGTGCATACCGCAGATCAGAAAAGGTACCACCAGGGCCAAGAAGATGCCAGCATGGTTAACGAGCAAAGTCAAGGAAGCTCTTAGAGGCAAAAAGTCTTCCTTCAGAAAATGGAAGTCTTGTCCGAATGAAGAAAATAAAAAAGAACACAAACTCTGGCAAAAGAAATGCAAGAAGACAATAAGGGATGCTAAAAAAGAATTTGAGGAGCACATTGCTAAGAACATAAAAACCAACAACAAAAAATTCTATAAATACATTCAAAGCAGGAGACCATCTAGGGAGACAATTGGACCCTTGGATGATAAGGGAGTCAAAGGTGTACTAAAGAACGATAAGGAGATTGCAGAGAAGCTAAATGAATTCTTTGCATCTGTCTTCACAGTGGAAGATATAGGGCAGATCCCTGAACCTGAACTAACATTTGCAGGAAGGGATTCTGAGGAACTGAGACAAATAGTGGTAACGAGAGAGGAAGTTCTAAGCTTAATGGACAATATAAAAACTGACAAATCACCGGGCCCGGATGGCATCCACCCGAGAGTTCTCAAAGAACTCAAAGGTGAAATTGCTGATCTGCTAATTAAAATATGTAACTTGTCCCTTGGGTCCTCCTCCGCCCCTGAGGACTGGAAAGTGGCAAATGTAACGCCAATCTTCAAAAAGGGATCCAGAGGGGATCCTGGAAATTACAGGCCAGTTAGCTTAACTTCTGTCCCTGGAAAACTGGTAGAAAGTATTATTAAAGCTAGATTAACTAAGCACATAGAAGAACAAGCCTTGCTGAAGCAGAGCCAGCATGGCTTCTGCAAGGGAAAGTCCTGTCTCAGTAACCTATTAGAATTCTTTGAGAGTGTCAACAAGCATATAGATAGAGGTGATCCAGTGGACATAGTGTACTTAGATTTCAAAAAGGGTTTGACAAGGTACCTCACCAAAGACTTCTGAGGAAGCTTAGCAGTCATGGAATAAGAGGAGAGGTCCTCTTGTGGATAAGAAATTGGTTAAGAAGCAGAAAGCAGAGAGTAGGAATAAATGGACAGTTCTCCCAATGGAGGGCTGTAGAAAGTGGAGTCCCTCAAGGATCGGTATTGGGACCTGTACTTTTCAACTTGTTCATTAATGACCTAGAATTAGGAGTGAGCAGTGAAGTGGACTTCCGGGAAGGGTGACTTAGCCTGTGCCTGCTTTTGAGACGGGCTCCTGCCTCAAAAGAAGCTTATTCAGATATATCAGTCAGTTTTTTCTTTTTTTTTTGACTGATTAAACTTCTCCCGGGTAGGGAGAAACGAAGAGATTAACCTCAAAGCCTATTTTTGTTGGGACGACCAGATCTCATTAATTTTTGGGACGAGGTCCAGCCGACGAAGGTGGGACGGATTTTCAACAGCAAGCTCTATCTGTTAAAGCGAACGTTCATCTTATCTTCTAAGAGAGAACGCATTAACAGGCAAGCACCCTTCTTTCTATATTTTTCTTTTACTTGACTTAAATTGTTGCTGTTTAAAAGAGATTTGCCAGATTGATCGGTTTTTGACATCTCACTGGGGAGCCGTAACTTCTCTCTGCTACGCACTAATTAATAGCTTATCTCTGTTTTTGTTGCAAAAAGCTGTCCTGGATTTGCATTCTAAAGATACACACAGAAGAGGGATTTCTATTCCAGATTTTTATTTTGAAAAATATTATACTGTTTTGAGACTACTCTCTTTTTGGTCTATTTTATTTTGACGAATCTGTTTCTTGACGATTGCCATTAATTGTTTCGATCCTGGGAACTGCATTTTGTTTACTTAACTATTGGAGAGATAAGGCTGTCTGCTCTGTTTATACTGTGATGTCACCAAGTCTGGAGTATTAACCCAATTGTTGCTGAAATAAGAAGTGGTTTTCCTATATTTTTCTTTTAAAATGGCAATTAAGAAAGTGGCTGAGAATCTGGAAATAACTATGTTTCAGAAAATAATGGATGAGATTGAGATAACGAAAATTGAATTGAGTAAAATGAAGCAGGAGATTAAAGATATAAGGGTCCCTGTGAGAGAGGTGACCCTGGAAGGGGTCCCTGTGAGAGAGGAGACCCCGGAGATTGGAACAGGGGTCCCTGTGAGAGAGGAGACCCTGGAGACTGGAATAGGGGTCCCTGTGAGAGAGGAGATCCCGGAGATTGGAACAAACGTGGAACAGGAACAAGATTTGGAGTCTATGGATTTTAGAAATAAAATCTATTGTTTGGAACTCAATGTTATCTCTGAAGAAATTAATGAAGATTCTAGAGATAAAGTTATCAATGGCATGGATTATTTTCTGGACTGGAATGATGTGATGGAGCCCAATATAGAGAAAATCTATGGAATTAACTGCAGCCATGTGACAATGGAAAAACTTTTAAGAGATGACCCAGTGTATTTTGAAAAAAAGAACAGAGATATGATTTTACAGCAGTATTTCAGCAACCTATTCAGAATGGATGGCAAGAAAATATTTGGGATAGAGGTAATTCCCATCAGACTCTTACTATATGACTATGGCTTTGACAGCAAGATTATTATGGAATACTGATAATGGAAGATTGGATATTGAAATTACTGGACTTAACAAGACTACTGAAGATGGAAGATGGAAAATGGAACTAATAGAGATAATAGAACAATGGCTACTGAAATTACTGAACCTAACAGATTCTGATGTGATGGATTAATTGAAATGTTTATTTTGACTATGGTTATGACAATAAGATTATCATAATTAGTAATGAGATGGATTAATCGATATGCTTATCTGGAAAAAAAAATTGATAGATATATTTCTTAAAGAATTGAAATCTCTCTTTGACTTTTTGTGGAAAGAATAAAGTAATGTTTATGAGATTTGATGATTAAGTAAGATAACTACTGGAGGAAAGTGATTTTATAATATGACTTAAGAGACAGGATTGCTATATATTATAGACTTATAACTGATTTGATCTTTGACAAATGGGAAGTCAATATTTTACTCTTTATTTTTTATTTTTGTTTTTTTTTTTTTCTTTCTTTTTTTCTTTTTGTTTAACTATTTTTGATTTTGTTTTTTGTCTTTGAATGTTTTGTGATTTTGTCTTGTGTGTTTTATGAAAATTTGAATAAAAATTATTGAAAAAAAAAAAAAAAAAAGGAGTGAGCAGTGAAGTGGCCAAGTTTGCTGACGACACTAAATTGTTCAGGGTTGTTAAAACAAAAAGGGATTGCGAAGAGCTCCAAAAAGACCTCTCCAAACTGAGTGAATGGGCGGGAAAATGGCAAATGCAATTCAATATAAGCAAGTGTAAAATTATGCATATTGGAGCAAAAAATCTGAATTTCACATATACGCTCATGGGGTCTGAACTGGCGGTGACCGACCAGGAGAGAGACCTCGGGGTTGTAGTGGACAGCACAATGAAGATGTCGACCCAGTGTGCGGCATCTGTGAAAAAGGCAAATTCCATGCTAGGGATAATTAGGAAAGGTATTGAAAATAAAACAGCTGATATCATAACGCCGTTGTATAAATCTATGGTGCGGCCGCATTTGGAATACTGTGTACAGTTCTGGTCGCCTCATCTCAAAAAGGATATGATAGAGTTGGAAAAGGTTCAGAAGAGGGCAACCAGAATGATCAAGGGGATGGAGCGACTCCCTTACGAGGAAAGGTTGCAGCATTTGGGGCTTTTTAGTTTAGAGAAAAGGCGGGTCAGAGGAGACATGATAGAAGTGTAGAAAATTATGCATGGCATTGAGAAAGTGGATAGAGAAAAGTTCTTCTCCCTCTCTCATAATACTAGAACTCGTGGACATTCAAAGAAGCTGAATGTTGGAAGATTCAGGACAGACAAAAGGAAGTACTTCTTTACTCAGCACATAGTTAAACTATGGAATTCGCTCCCACAAGATGCAGTAATGGCCACCAGCTTGGATGGCTTTAAAAGAAGATTAGACAAATTCATGGAGGACAGGGCTATCAATGGCTACTAGCCGTGATGGCTGTGCTGTGCCACCCTAGTCAGAGGCAGCATGCTTCTGAAAACCAGTTGCCGGAAGCCTCAGGAAGGGAGAGTGTTCTTGCACTCTGGTCCTGCTTGCGGGCTTCCCCCAGACACCTGATTGGCCACTGTGAGAACAGGATGCTGGACTAGATAGGCCACTGGCCTGATCCAGCAGGCTCTTCTTATGTTCTTATGTTATTATGAACTAAAATGTCCAGCTCTTCAAAAATAACACAGTGCTGTTTATCTCTTACAAGAGGCATCACCAACTGGCAGCCCAGAAGCTGATGGTAGACTGCGCCCCCCCCCCCCCGATCCTGTCTGAGGTCCTGCTGCTGCCCAGGAGTGTAGCTGATAGTAGCAGTGGAATGAACAATTCCCTAACATTGTATTGCCACTTTTAATTAATTAACCCAAAGCTACAACACATCAGACACTTGAGCAGGTTTACCAGCTTCTGACATATGCTGGTACAGCCAGAACAATGTGGTTATTAGGTTCTGCAATTCTATGTAAAGCTAAAGGAGGCCTGAAGGAGGCATGAACAGGGCATGGTGGTTTTCCAGGCATTGCCCTTTCTGTCCAGACTGGCCCAAGCTGATAGTAGGCCTGACATGTATAGTCCCATGCTAGGTGCTTGTGACAGGTTTGAAAATGCTGCTTTCAGAGGAGCTGATTGTAGGAGAGCCTGTACAGAACAGAACAGCTTGAAGCATTTGTGAGGTTTCATAAGCATCCAAAATGGCGGACAGGGGGCTCCAGACAGGACTCAGCTGTGCACATTGGCAGAATTACACACATGACGTTTCTTCCACTTCTAGAAATGCTTCGTTTCAGATTTAAGAGGTCATGTTATCACCTTGTGCACTTGAAGAAGTCTGTTTTAATTGAGCTTATGCAAGACCCTGGGAAGTGGAAAGCTGGTGGGACCTTGGGCTGAGGAGATAAGAGGCAGAATAAATTTGGAGAGATTTCTTATGCAAGTCCTGTTGCAGTTGACAAATCCACCAAGAAGACACCATGAAGCTCCTCTTAGTTTTTGCCTTCCTGGGAGCAGCGGGTGAGCCTTTCAAAATGCCTTCAGTATTTATTTTGTATTCTTTCTTAACCTATCTTCAGTTGCTTTTTGTACTGTTTGAAAAACTATTTGTACGGTATGTCCGCAAATTGCCTTGAGACAGATGCAAAAGGAGATTCATACGTTAATTAACTAAGTAACAGTAATTATTGTTGTCATTATTAGTGTCATTATTAGTAGGTCCTCTTTACCATCCTCTGTGGTTTAGATACGTAAGACTGGTGACGGTGGAATCACATTTTTTGTAATAGTGCTGGTGCTGGTGCTGGTGTGTGTGTGTGTGTGTTTGTTTGGGCAGACGGAAAACTACCACAGCAGGAACCGAGTGGAGCTGGTACCTTAATGTGATCGCTAAGAAAACAACAACGCGGGAATTTTTTTATTTTACATGGAGGTGCATTCAAAACTGGTGTCCCCAGCTGTAGCCTGAAGTAATGCAGCCCCCTCTATTACTTTAGGTAGGGCTGGCCCAGTTGTTAAGCAGGGTGAGCCTCAGGCTGAGAACTGGGAAAGGGCCCTGGATCATAGTCTCCCTGGCCTGTCTGCTGCTGGCTCTAGCCCCTAGCTTCTTCATGCCTGCAGAACTGCCTGTCACTGTTTTGCTAGGAGTGTCACCACCATTTCGCTGCTTCAGTAAAGTCATGGCAGTATTCCTAAAGGGCTGTCCAGTCTGCTTGCCTATGCCTTGATCTGAGGAAGAGACCTTCCTCAGAGTAAGCCATTGTGGATGAGGTAGTCCTGAAGAACATCTGCTTAAAGCTTCACATTACTAAACTGTGGTCCCATCCACATAGGGTTGCCAGGCTCAGGGCCTGAGACCGATCCTGTATCTTTAGGAGAAGAGAAAGTCAGCCAAGTGCAGGTGTTCTTGCAACCCTGTAATGGGAAAAACCACACGGTGGAATTCTCCCTTCCCCCTGCACAATTTTTAAAGATACAGAAGACCTCTTGGAGGCTGGGCCTGGCAACCAAGAAGTCTTCTATATCTTTAAAAGTTGTGCCGGGGGAAGGGAGAATTCCACTTTGTGGCTTTTCCCATTACAGTGTTGCAAGAACACCTGCACTTGGCTGACTTTCTCTTCTCCTAAAGATACAGGATCAGTCTCAGGCCCTGAACCTGGCAACCCTACATCCACACCATACATTTAAAGCACATGGCTTCTCCCAGAGAATCCTGGAAACGGTAGTTTTTTAAGGGTACTGGCAACTGTAGCTCTGTGAGTGGCCAACTACAGTTTCCAGGATTATTTGGGGGAAGCCATGTACCTTAAATGTATGGATGTGACCTATGAAATCTTAAACAGTATGTGCCACTGCAAAAGTGGCAGTAGTCAGGCACTCTCCAAGGCCACTTTGCCCACAGACCCTTACCCTAAGGAAGGCCCTTACATTCCTCAAAGCAAGAAAAGGGCAGGATGGGCCCCAAGGTGAAGAGGAGGCTGTTCTATCTCACCTACGGCAGTGAAATGTCTTGTGTCAGCCCTGACTTTAAGATTCTACCACCTAATTCAGCTCAATGTTTAGACCTGGCCTCACATCCATGGAGATATTTTGTAATCATATTTCTTTTTCTAACCATTGTTTAAAACTCACAAGACACTTAGTCTTATTAATACTAGATATAGGATTCTACCATTTAAGTTTTCTGGAGGGAACACAAGGAATCCCATGACAAATTTGACTAGCCATAGCAAAATATTTTCCTTTACATTATTTGGATGAGTCTTTAAGAAGAACCTCAGTTTTGCCTTGACTTTTGCTTGAAGCAAAATCTATTAATTTAGGCATGGATATGCACACACTGCCCAAATGCTCAGAGGCACACATTACCAAATTCTTCGAAGCTACACAGGAAGTGGATAGGACTGGGAAAGACCAACTTAAATTGTGTTTGTATTTTTTCAAATTTGTAGGGCAGTACAATATCTCAGTGAGGAGGTAAGTTCTCCTGCTCCCCTGGTGCATTCACTATAGCTGCCCAATTTCCTCATTTTTAAAAGTTTGATAGAAATGTTTTTGATAGAAATGCCACCCTGGGCTCCTGCTGGGAGGAAAGACGGGATATAAATCAAATAATAAATAAATAAATAAATATCTGTCAGCTGTAGTTATGTTTTTAAACCACAAGGTTTTTTTTGCTTTTTAGTGAATATAACACTACAGCCAAGTTCTCACTGAGGTGATAGTGAACCTATGTCTGGGCTGTAGCACTTCAGATTGCAGGGGACTGGGGCTCACACCTTTTGAATAGTCCTGTTTACAAAACAAAATCACTGTACACAGAATACTTCAGAGAGAAGATTAGATTCCTAGAACCATTCTCTGTGACATCTAGCTTTCAATGTGCGTTTTTTTTGTATGGATGGGCTTTCAGTTATGCAATATGCATCCCTGCCACCTGCAGTCTAGTACAGACTTCAATACGAAGAATTGTTAGGGACAAGCAGCCTCATTCTTGGGGTTGCTTAGAAATTCTAAGAAGCCAGAAATAAGTGCAGTTTTGAAATCAGTGGGTAAAATCAGTGCACTTTTGAAAGGTTTAGTCTGCCATCTTGATTCAAAATGGCTTCCAATTCTATCCAGATATATGCACGAATATCTGCTCCTTTATCTCAGGAACCTTAATGCAAAATTTGGTTACGACATCTTAAGAAGTGTCCAAATGCATAACAATCAGACAAACTGCTTTTCAACATATATAGGAATTCATTCTTTATTAATTCCAATCCACACCCCTCAGATTGCAACATAGTGATCCACTGGTTTTGCACTTTCCATATATTATGACACAGTTCTCAGCTTTAAAAAAAACTATAAAAATATTGTTTGATTTGAGAGAAGATACATTTAGAAATACAGAAATTGAGGCAAAATTTTAAAAATTGAATGCAAATTTGTATGGAAACAGAATGAAATGGATTTATGGGTGAACATGTTAAAAAACAATTTGCACATCCCTAATAACCAGTGATAGAAGGTTTTCCTGGGGCATGAACACATGTATTCTGAAACTCAAGGGGTGGAGCAACTGCTTCCCTGTTCTAAATACATCCCAACTTTGAGGCCATGTCATGTTATAAATTAAAAAATTGTACTTAATTTTGGATTGTTTTTTGCACAGTCCAAGTTACTTTGCAGTGCTTACTAATTCTGATTTCCCTGTTTTTGTCAGTTGCTGCCCCCTTTGATGATGACGATAAGATTGTGGGAGGCTACACCTGTCAGAGAAACTCTGTTCCTTACCAAGTATCATTGAATTCTGGGTATCACTTCTGTGGCGGCTCCCTCATCAATGATCGATGGGTTGTTTCAGCTGCTCATTGCTACAAATCGTGAGTGAATGACACTTCTTTCTCCATGGCTATGCTTGTACTGCAACCCAGAAGCTCCCACAAGATCCCACAATTTCAATACAACTGGACCTTAGGAATAGTAAGCACCAGTGTGGATTTGGAGAGCTCTAGATCATTAAGAGATGTAGCACACTCAGTACATCCCCCTCTCTTTATTGTGCAACTAAACAACACTGCAGTTTATGGCCACAATGGGATGGCTGCATCTGAATCCAGATCTAGAAGGCACATTACAGCTCAGAGTCCCCCAGGTCAGTGTGCTAAACTGGAGCCCAACGTGTAGTATCCTGAGTATGATCCAAGAAAGGCAAAAGGTCAGACTTGTATTTATACTAGGCCAGCCTTTTCCAACCTTTGGATCCCCAGATGTTGTTGGACTACAACTCCCTTCAGCCCCAGCCAGCATGGCCAATGGTCAGGAATGATGGGAATTATAGTCCAGCAACATCTGGGGATCCAAAGGTGGGAAAGGTTATACTAGACCCATCCAGTCCAGAGGCTTCGTACTACCCATCAAACACTGCAGATTGTGCAGAGCTTGGAAAAGTTACTTTTTTGAACTACAACTCCCATCAGGCCCAGCCAGCATGGCCATTGGATTGGGCTGATGGGAGTTGTAGTTCAAAAAAGTAACTTTTCCAAGCTCTGATGTGTTACACAACCCTGTTCTCCTCTGCGCCTAAAGAGGGTTCTGAGGCCTGAGCATGAAAATCCAACCTCAAACCAGAAAGGTTAGCAGTGACCGCCCCCTCACATTTTACTGAATTGTGTCATTACAGAGCTTCACTTGAAAATAATTATGCGTTGTATCCAACTAATGTTTACTCAGAGTAGACCTGCTGAAATTAATGGACCTAAGTTAGCCATGGGCATTAATTTTGATGGGTTTGCTCTGAGCAAAAGTTAGTTACGTGCACTTAATATGCAGATTTTTGAAAACCTTCCTGTGTCAGTAACTCAGGCGTTGCTTAGAGTCATGGAGATTTATGGAATGATCTTGAACAGTTGTAAAGTTCCCATTTTAGAGAAGGCCCTGCTGCTAAAGGTGACGCCGGTTGGTTTGATCACTCCTGCGGCATGAGCACAAGGCTTGATTAGCTTGAGATCAGACACTGCATGGTGCACTCAGTGTAATATTGCACTCTTGATTTTGCAGCCGCATTCAGGTGAGGCTAGGGGAGCACGACATCATGGTGCTGGAGGGAGGCGAGCAGTTTGTCAATTCTGAAAAAGTAATTCGCCATCCAAACTATAACTCTTGGCTGTTGGATAATGACATCATGCTCATCAAGCTGGAGAGCCCTGCTGAAATTTCCTCAAGCATCGCACCCATTGCCTTGCCCAGTGGATGTCCACCTGCTGGTACTGATTGCTTGATCTCAGGGTGGGGCAACACGCTCAGCAGTGGTGGTGAGTATGAAAATGGTTT
The DNA here is from genome assembly GCF_030035675.1 of Rhineura floridana. Classification (NCBI taxonomy): domain Eukaryota; kingdom Metazoa; phylum Chordata; class Lepidosauria; order Squamata; family Rhineuridae; genus Rhineura; species Rhineura floridana. The sequence continues at coordinate 150,137,198 of NC_084480.1, forward strand.
AGTCAACCCATCAGCTTTTTGTTTTGTTTATTGATTTAGCATATTTTTAAACTGCCTTTCAACCGAGGTTCCAAGGACAACATACAGGAATTACAGTAAAATTCAGTATCAACTGTAAAACCATAACATCAGTAATAAACACAGATAAGCTACCACACATTTCAGCAGCACATAATTCCACAGCGAACAGAACAGTCAATCTTTTCATCAACCCCCAAAGGCCCGATGGAACAGATGTATCTTCAACTGCCATCAAAAAGATATCAGTGAGAAGGACAATTGTTCCTCCAAAGAAAGGGAGTTCCACAACCAGGGTGACATAACAGAGAAGTCCCCACAGTGTGTCACTGCAAAGTGGGCCACACCCATAGATGGAACCACTAGAACGGTATCACCTATCTCAATGCATGGCTCAGCATAGAATGGCTTATGGCTCCAACCTGAGCCCCCCAAGCATACAAAGGGAGAGCTTCCATTTTCTGGTATTCCGGTTGGCTTGGCATATTCTCCATTGGAATGTTAGCTGCTCTTGTGAAGAACTCTTTAGGCATAGAGGATGCACATACACCAGCTCTGCCCCTCCCAACATCCCCACATGCACTGACCCCCATGTGCCCTATCCTCAACCTTCCCATATTGAATGGGAAGGTCTGTAGGGGGCTTCTAAGCATGTTTGACTGCACATGCTTAGAAGCCTCTACACAATCAGGAATCCTGGTGAAGCAGGGTTCCTGATAGTTCAGAGGCTTCTAAGCGTGCTCTGCTGAACATGCTTAGAAGCCCCCTTCACACTTTATTTGTTTATAGTAGGTGTGGGTGTGAGTTAAACCACATGTGCATCAGATTTCAGCTTCGTGTCTATCAAGGAAGTATTTCAGCAACTTTGATGGCCTATGAGTTGATTAGTGAAGCCCAGATGCCTTCTTATATGAAGACTTTATGCCCACACGCAGCTAGATAACATTCCTGGATTACTGCTGTCTTTTAAATGTCTTAGTTTACAGCCTTTTTCTTTCCCCCTTCCTTTCAGTTAACTACCCTGACCTTCTGCAGTGCCTGAATGCTCCGATCCTAAGTGATGCTGAATGTGAAGCGTCTTACCCGGGGCAAATAACTCAGAATATGATCTGCGTCGGATACTTGGAGGGTGGCAAAGACTCCTGCCAGGTGAGAGGATTTGCCTTCAGTTCCACTGTTAAGCTGGGAGTTCTGAGTTCTTGAAAAGAAATAACCACCAAAAAATTAATTGCACAGCATTCTTTGACAACAGCCACCAGTTGTTAAAGAATGAAGACAAGTTCCCTGAGTGGGCAGATTGTTTGACCTTTGTATTAAACATTTGTGTTAATGCTGCTTCCATCCCATTAATCATTTTCTGTGTTGGTGAGATAGTGGCAGTGATATTTGCTATGGATCAGGTTGTACGCCACATTTGAAGGTGAAGTCAGCATCTCAAAGTAAGAGCCATTGCCAGCTTCCTCCTCACAGGCTGAATGCTCACTGCAAAGCAACCATGCTTTATTTGTTTCTTTATTAAGAAAAAGTATTTATGTGCTACCTAGTGGTTTAACAGTCAGTCCCTCTTCCCAGAGCACTCTGGGGATTGTAGTTCTATGAGGGAAACAGAGGCTGTCCTAACAACTCTCAGCACACCTTCACAAGCTACACTTCCCAGAATTCTTTGGAGGAAGGCCTGACTGTTTAAACTGGAATAATAGTAGAATAAACATATGGTGTGAATGTGGCCTTGGTGAGAATTAATATGGGGAGCGAAGGAGGAAGAGGCTTTAAAGACAAAGCAAATTAAATGGGAATCTCTGTGAAATGGCTTTTATGTCCAACCCCTTTTGTCTTGCAGGGGGATTCCGGTGGCCCAGTGGCGTGTAACGGAGAGCTCCAGGGCATTGTTTCATGGGGAATTGGGTGTGCTCTGTCTGACTACCCTGGAGTCTACACCAAAGTGTGCAACTACGTTGACTGGGTCCAGGAAACCATTGCTGCGAACTGAAATAGCAATTTCTCTTCCAGGTGCAATATAGTGGTATCCTTTGCTTCCCATGTAATTTACCATAATAAAAAAACAATCCAAGGAAATAAATGAATACAGATTACTAAAATATTTTGGTTCATGGGTGTTTCATTTTAACAGCATTCCAGTTGAAGGGCATGTCTACACTACAGATTTCTATTGTGGGAATTTTCACTTTTTTCTTTCCATTTCCCCCCAACCCATTTATAAAGGGTGTTCATTTCTTTATGTATTATAGTTCTTACCAACGTGGCTTGCAAGTAACAGTCAACTACATATTTTAAAATCTCAGTAAGAATGTTAACATATTAAAAATGCATCAGGGTCACACTCTATCCACACTCAGTTTTCCAAGGGAATCCTGGCCGTATCCAAATGGGACAATTATTAATTTTCCCTGACTTCTGTGCTGCGATGCAAAATCAAATTCCGATTCCACAGTACTTCCTTTTCACTCAGTAGTGGGGGAACCCTAGAATGAGATTCCCTCGGTCTCAAGCCTGCTTTTACGTCCTAATGCAATTTCACCTTCGGACTCAGAAATTTTGCACCAGTCTTCATTAGGTACCATGTGCAGAATCAGGCAGTTTATTAGTCCTCTGTACATCAGTTAATTGCCTGTTGTTTGTATGTGGATTGAGTTAAGATCTACATGAACAATATCCTGCAAAAATTCTATCTTTGGCTATAAAGCTATTATTATTATTATTATTATTATTATTATTATTATTATTAAACTTTATTTATACCCCGCTGTTTTTCCAAATTGGAACTCACGGCGGCTTCCAGATAAAAGACACATACAATTTAAAACCTATCAAAAATAAAAGCATAGAATACATAAATAAATAAGTATAAACAGATATAATTAAAAAATGAACTCTAGTTTAAAATAGCATTAAATTGTTTCTAATAATTTAAAACCATAATCATAAAATCAGAATAATTAAAAAATAAACTGGCAAGAACAATATAACATCCTATTACAGCTGGAGGTTTCCCTCTGCTGGAAGCTTTGGGATTTTTTTTCACCACAGAAAAGCAAAAGCGTTCATGGGTATCTGCAGGGGTGTACAAAAATGTTCCTGCAACTCAGGAGGGGCTGCATAATTTCCCTCACTTTAGGGCAGCCTTTCCCAACCGGTGTGCCTCCAGATGTTGTTGGACCACAGTTCCCATCTTTCCTGACCATTGGCAATGCTGGCTGAGGCTGATGGGACTTGTGGTCCAACAACATCTGGAGGCACACTGGTTGGGAAAGGCTGCTCTAGAGTGATAAATTGGGCTTCCCTTTGGGTTCACAATGCAGTTGACAGATCTGCCAGGCTGACCCATGAATCAAACACTGATTTAATAGTCTATCCTGCCCCTCCCCACCTGCTTTAGGTGGGCTGTCTCCCTATTTTATGTTTAACCCACCACAGGCTCATTCACTTAAACCAGAGCTTGGAAGATTACTTTTAAAAAGTAATCAGTTACAGTTACAGTTACATGGCCCAAAAAAGTAGTAATTACCGTTACAATTACAATTGCTCTGAAAGTAACTGATTACTTTACTTTTTCTTAAAAGTAATCACTACAGTTACATTTCAGTTACTTTTTTAAAAAAAGTCTACAAGGTGCTGGCCTTGGCTGCTGCACATCTAAATAGCCTAAAACAACATTAAAAATAAACACACACACATACAGATGGAGTAGAATAATTCTTTTTATAGCAATGGTGGCCTCTCTACTGGTAAGGGAGGGAGGCAGAGGCCACTACTCAGATCTTTGCATGTAAAATCAAGTGCAACCCCCCCCCACTCAGCCAGCAAGCATAATGTCTCTCACTTAACCACCTCCTGGACCCTGCCCTGCCACCAACTAAGGGACACTCACCCAAGCAAACATTTTCCCCTGAGATGCAAAAAAGTTAAAATACTGCAAATGCAGCACAGTAACCAGAGAGGGTGGTGGAGGCCACTTTATGTGCCAAGTGCAAACACACACACAGACACGTTGTCATCTTTCACCTCCACAATTCTTTATCTCCATTCTGCTTCTGCCTCCTTCTCCTCCTTTATCCATGTTCTTGACCTCTGGCTCCTTTTCCCCTCCACTCCATTTTTTAAAACAATTGTTTTCTCCACTCCACCCTGTCTCACTCTCCACCTCCTCCCTTGTTGCCTCCTACCCACCCACAGATCATGACGATAATGAAAGTTGAAGAGGAAAGCACAAAAGCAGGACTACAGCTGAACATCAAAAAGACTAAAATAATGACAACAAAAGATTTATGTAACTTTAAAGTTGACAATGAGGACATTGAACTTGTCAAGGATTATCAATACCTTGGCACAGTCATTAACCAAAATGGAGACAATAGTCAAGAAATTAGAAGAAGGCTAGGACTGGGGAGGGCAGCTATGAGAGAACTAGAAAAGGTCCTCAAATGCAAAGATGTATCACTGAACACTAAAGTCAGGATCATTCAGACCATGGTATTCCCGATCTCTATGTATCATACTTTGGACACATCATGAGAAGACATGATTCACTAGAAAAGACAATAATGCTGGGAAAAACAGAAGGGAGTAGAAAAAGAGGAAGGCCAAACAAGAGATGGATTGATTCCAAAGGAAGCCACAGACCTGACTATAGCACTCAAAGCTAATTATACAGGCCACTAGAAAATAAAGATGTAGGGATGGCTTAAAAATGTAATATTTGTTTCCTGTTATTCTGGCACCAAATTGTTTGGTTAGTAAAAAATATTTTTTTTATAATGCTACATCTCAACATGCACTTTACATATGAATGCTTTACTATTTCCAGAATAATGAGTCCCTAGGAATTCTTACAATATATTTTCCTTAATATCATATTCTTCAGCTTAGAAACTAATCAGAGCAGACATCATAGCTGTTACCCGCCTATTCCCAAAATATCTGAACAAATATTTAAGGAACTTTTGGCGTGATGAAACTAAAGGTCAGGGTCATAGCAAAGGGCAGCTGTTAGAGGGAGAGACTTGAAATTGTCTAAGTCATGTCTTGTCCTATCTATTTTTATAACCTCCCAATAAACAGACCTCTCTGATTTCAAACACATTTCTGAAATTCAGCAAAGCCATCAGTCCTCTAAAAAGGCAGCATTTTTCTTGGCTCATGCAGCAGCTACTCAGCCTTTTCTCTTCAAATGCAGATTGTGTGTGTGTGTGTGCGTGCGTGTGTGTTGATAATACACAAATATCTCAGTAAATTTTACTCAGCATTAATTTCTTGCACCAATATTTCCCTTCTTCCAGCCAAGAAACCTCATAGTTTATTAGTTTTGGTGGAATGTATAAGAGTGAATATAAGCAAATGGACTATAATTGAGTTTTGGTCTTTGAACTCTAAAATTCCATCACAAAAACTGATGACTGATTACTTTTATCCACTGATCAAAACCTTTTAATGGTTATTTCTGCTAGTGGCAGGGCATTTATCTCTACTTAAAAAGCTAAAGATGCTAATATTATTTGAAAACTATGCTATGGGCTGTACTCAATGTAGCACTATCACAAGCATTTTGTCAGCACTTTTACTTGCACAACAGAACGTTTACTCCTTCTCTCCCATGCACTCCCTAAATTTGTTCTGAGATTTCCCCCACCCTCCAGAGCAGATCTGGGGTTGTTATGAAGCACATGTGGGGGAGAGGAGGGGGAAATCCCCTTGCACTAGTTAGAGTTGTTCTGCTGGCCCAAGGATTTTGTTGAATACCACCCTATAGGCAGGCAACTCATGGACTGTGTGCACGAGGGGGACTCCCACCAATTCCTGCACCCAGAAGCTGCCTCCCCTCCTCATCAGCTTACTCCTAGAAGGGGAGCCTGTGCCCGTTTCCTAAGCCACTTATCTTGATCAGCCCCCAACTCAAAGCTGACCCCTTGCACCTCTCTCGCTCCAGAAATAATCCCATCAGCTGCGTGTTTCTTGCAGGAGAGACCAAAACGCAGAGTCTCGCCTCCCCCTTTCCTGTTAGCCGCGCCGCCCAGGAATGAGCCCGGGGAGACCTCCAGGAGAGGCGATCTTACATTTTCATCAGTTTCACTTTGCAATTGACAAGAATGTGCATTTTGTTCTAGATTCAACTACTGAGATCTATCCACGTGGTGCTTGCCTGAATATGTTCCCTTAAAAAGGTTGAGTGTGGGAAGCAGCAGCGGGGGGGGGAGCCACCGACAAGCAGGAGGGGAGAGGAGGCAGCAGGCAGGAAGGAAGGCGGCAGAACGAGCAGTGGGGGCACGCACGCACACACACCATCGTCACTCACCTCAGCTCTTCACCTCCATTCTGCTTCTGCTTTCTGCTTCTGCCTTGCCCTCCAGCGCGGTCTGGCTCTCCACTTCCTCCCTCGTGCCTCCTAACACAGAGCACGAGGGAAGAGCAACAGTGCGCAGAAGCCTAATGTGAGGCACATGTCTTTTGCTCACCAATCACAGGAGCAGACTTCCTGTTCCCCCCTCCCCAGTAACATCCAAATGTAACACGGGAAAGTTATAGTTACAGTTGAAAAGTAATAAAGTTACCACTCGTTCTGTTACAAGTAAAATGTAACTAAGTTACCCACTCGTTACGCAAAAAAGTAACTAATTAAAAGTAACTCGTTATTTCTAACGAGTTACTTCCAAGCTCTGACTTAAATGTACATTGTGCATCTGTCCCCAGACTCCCCACCTTTGTTTACCTTTCCTTTTAAAAAGCTGACTCAATTTTTAAAATCTTGAAAAATACTAGGGCTGTGCATGGACACCCGATCCTGCATTTTAGAGTGGCCCCAAACTGACCTAGGATGATCCGGGTCCAATCGAACCCAGATCCAGGCCCCTAACTAACTGGGGGGCCTTGCACGGTCATACAGTTGAATGAAATGCCTGTGTGTCTCCCTCTCCTTCCTCGCCTTGTCACCAGAGTGCACCCTCTCTTTCGACAGGCCAAGGTCATTCCGGGTGGACTCGGTGGGATGATCCAGGGGCCCCTCAACCTGATATGGCTGAATCCCAGGTTGATCCAAATTGATCCAGTTTAAGTTCTGACATTCAGTCAGATCCAGGGCACAGCCTTAAAAAAATACCCCCAAGAGGAAACAAGGGGAAATGGGCTGATTCCAGCTGATCAGCACCGCCACAAATAAACACAGCGCTCATTCCCCTTCACCTCAGTCCGGGTGAGTTTGTATGTCTGACAAAGTGCAATGACTGTATTGCTTCCATAACAGCCAGTGTGACGAAGGGGCTAGAGGGTTGGACTGTGACCTGGGAGACCAGGTTTTGAATCCCCACTTGGCCATGAAGCTCGCTGGGTGACCTTGGGCCAGTCACTGCCTCTCAACCTAACCTACCTCACAGGGTTGTTGTAAGGACAAAATGGAGGGAGGGAGAAACATGCTCCTTGGAAGAAAGGCATTTCTGTTGCAGGTAGGGATCGGGGAGAAATTCAGTTCAGTTTGTACTTAAAGTCGAATCTATCAAATTTCCAAAGCAATCTGAGAACCAAAACACAGCCATCCTTTGAAATTTGCACTTACCCGAATGTTGCAATACAGTTCTCCAATCAAAATATATATATTAGGGGAAAACATGAATAAAAATGAATGTATTAGTGAAAATAACATACAAAAATGCTTTATATTAGGAGAAATTGCTTGCAGAAATGTGTACATTAGTCAAACCTGTATACAAAATGCATGTATTAGGAGAAATTAACACTAAAATGCTGAATAATTTTCATAAGGATTTTTTTAAAAAAATCACAAGTTATTACAGAAATGTGGAGAACTGAATTTAAGGTTGGAAAAATGAGAAACTACAAGAACCAAAATTGACAGGTCCTTCCACCCCTAGTTGCAGGAGTAGCAGTCATTTCCCCAGCACTGAAATAAAAATATGTTAGCATTTATCATTTATTCGTTTCATCTTGCAAATTTCTATCCTACCCTTCCCTTCCAAAGAAGATCAGGGTGACAAACAGCAATAATAATTATAATTTTTTTAGAATTTACAACACTTAAAAGCATTAAAAATATCTAAAAACATTTAAAAACAGCCACATAATTAATGTTAAAACTGACATATCTTAGAAAAATATAGTTTTGTAAACTCTTGTATGCTTCGTTTTTACTCCTAGTACTTATTACGTTGTGGGGAAAATGCTTTGTTATGATGTGAAAACTAGGTTTTGTTTTGATAATTATTTTGTGTTATGATATATGTTAAATTCTCTAGATTAATTTTATAAAGTCGCAAAATTTCAAGGTTGTTAGGAGCAGAAGAGTTCAGCTATCAAATGCCTGTGCGAAAAGGAAAATTTCTAAATTCCTCCTGAATGTAAATAAATAAATAGTTAGGCTGTGTTCACATTACTGCTTACTCTGGTTCCAGTTTGCTTCCACCGCTGGGTTTTGAATCTGTGTACTCAGAATGTAGAGCTACCCTGTTGTTTCCTGTGAAACACTGTGGTTTGATGCATTTCCCCCCAAGCCAGCATTGATCCGACTTGAAAACTGTAGCAGGAAACCAACTCGGCTATTCGCCCCAGGGAAGATATCCCTGCCCCCTCTCCGCCCTTTGGTGACGTGGACACACATCGAAGCACACTGATGTGTATAGCAAGGCGCAAATGCAGCCTGAAATGCAGGGGGGGGGGTGAAAACAAAACTTCATGGCGGGTTAAGCTGTTAATGTATACAAAGCCAAAATCATACCAGAACCGAACAGAGCTCAGTATGGCAGCAGATGGCGGTATGAGCAATCGTAAACATCTTTTTCTCATCCACTGAAGAAAAACCCTCTTAACAATGAGGCAAAGGGCCTGTTTAAAAATCTGCATCTGGTGCTTTTTGCAGATCCTTTTAATCTGAACTGTTTATTTATTTATTTATTTATTTATTTATTTTATTATACTTGTATACCGCCCCATAGCCGAAGCTCTCTGGGCGGTTTACAGTAACTAAAAACATTAAAACAAATACAGTTTAAAACAGATCTTATAAAAACAATTTAAAACACAATTTAAAAATTTAAACAGTATAAAACACATGCTAAAATGCGTTTAGCCAACGAGCGAGCATTCCACTGCTTTTGCCTTTAACTCTGGATTAAATGGATGCGACAAAAACCGGAATTAGCTTTTAAAATCCGCACCTGCTTCTACCGTTTATTATCTTTTAAGCGCCTTTTTTGGCTGCGCAGTTTCTTCACCATTAGAGCCTCCTTTTTCTCCGCCCCTTTCACTGTCTCTGGGCGTCATTTTTTCCTGCCGTTGATGAAGCAACTTCCTGTTGCTCCCGCTTTCCTCAGAATACATTTCCTCCCCTCCTCCTTTAAACAAAATCACATTCCCCACCCCTTCATTCTGCAGGGACACTAACAACTCCCCGAGGGTAGCAGGGCTGGAGCTCGTAAAATTCCTTCCTTGGAGCTGTGGTTTTGGCGCTGTTGTTTACGTCTAGCATGTGTGTGTGTGAGAGAGAGAGTGTGTGTGAGAAAGTGTGTGTGTGGAGGTCCTGTTCTGCCTCGTAGCATCCCTCCGCTCCCCCCCAAAGCTGGATCTCTCTTCCCCTCGGGCTGATGCATGTGCCCTTTTCACAGCCACGGCGAGAGGAGGCTGGCGAAGGCGCCTCTGGGGTAATTTATAAGCGCCCAAATGGCAAGGGGAAAGGAGAGCTGCCTTGGCATGTCATGCCAGGATCTGCTCCACTCATGGAGAGCGGTAATATTAAAGGGTCAATGCTTCCTTTACTAGCTGCTTTTAATGTCTCTCTAAAGATAATTGTTTGGTCCCGGGGTGCCAAAGGCACACCAATCTCATGCAGGGACAGCCTAACAGCCACGGGTGGGAGCGATTCCCTTTCTTTCAAGTGCCTATTCCTTTGTTTAGGGAAACACCGCCCCTTCCCCACCTCCTCAGTTAACACTCTAATCTGTAGGTGCTGCAACAAGGAAATGCTGATAGCAATAAACACACATGCATGTGAATGCTACAAAGAAAAACAGCCAATTTATTCGTAGTGAGGGCGGAAGTATGTGAACTGTCAAAATCAATCGTGATGGAAAAAGCAGCATTTTTAATGTGGATCTTGGGTCCCATGTAAACAAGCCCAAACTAGTTGAAATGATGGAGATATAAGAATGGCTGTGGTATGTTGAAAAAATGTTTGCATAGATGTTCAGTCGATCAATCAAGTGTTTATTATAGTTGAGCAACAAATTTAAAAAATATGAAATGTAAAATATTAAATCACAGCCTTAGTAGAATCAATTATTAGTTATTAACTGACAAACTAAGAACTAATAGTCAAAGCAGGTCTCAGAGATATAACAGCATTCAGATATTTTGCCATCTATTCCACAAAACATTAAAATGGGCCAGCAGAACTGCTGATAAAGCAAGTTTCATCAATGGGCTTGTGTGCATTGGTAATGCAGGGGAGGGGGAGATGCAAAAGAACTGGAGAAATGGAAAGTTGCAGCAAACCGCATGCTCTGATTTCAGAATCAATTGTGGAAATCCTCCTAGTCAAATTGGAATTCAGGAGGAGTGGAATGCAGGGCAGAATGAGCTCATGAGGGGAACCAAAGGAAGAGAAAAGGGGGAAATGATTTATTCTTAGATACATCCCACACACTTATATGTGCGTATTCCTCAGTAGGATCTGCATTTTGGCCAATTCATAGGAGTTGGATTCAGATTAAAGTATGTAAAGTGGACCCATTGAAATAAGTGGGACTTAAGTTGGTCATGATGACTTACTTGATTGCAATGGGTTTATTCTAAGCCTGATGGCAACAGCAGTCCTAATGAGGGGCTGTGGAGTTTTTGCAGACTGGCAAATCCACTGCTGTATCCGAAGCCCTGCTGGCTTGTGCCAGCTAGGATGGAAGAGGCACAGGAATTATTTTTACATTATGCCTGCTCCGGGCTGGCATAGCTGAGGGGCCCAAGGGGATCCCAGGGGGTTGGGGATTCAACTTATCCAAAGCTGCTGGTTTCCTGCTGTTTTGGTTGCTTTTGGGGTCCTATCACTGGTGCAAGGGGCAACTTACTGCATTTCAGGGCATAACCTTAGGGCTCGTCTTCAAAGGCTGGCATAGATGAATCTTTGTGCCATCTTAACCCCATCAGCTATCAATTTGGGGGAGAGGCAGTTAGAATTGTGCTCTAAGTCTAGATCTACATATTCTACACACAAAGCCCTACAATAAGATGCACCCTTTGGTGCTACTTTTGCTCCTAGGAACAATGGCCAGGAGTGAACCAAAGTACCTCACTTCATAGAACATGGGACATTTGTGTTCTGAGGGATATGTCACTTACCTCATGACAGAGGTCACCAATCCAGCACAAGGGTCAACCACACCATGCACTGGGTGGAATGCAAGGGCTGTGGCATTCCACTGAATCTGGCTTGGCATGCTTGAAACAGGCTTGGAGTGTGTGTGCGTGTGCGCACGTGTGTGTTGAAATTTCCAGCGCCAGCCACAAACACCTGCCACTGCCTACACCGCGTAAGCAGCACACTCAAGCTGAGTTGAAAGAGATTATTAATAAACTAAAAAGGACTTGAGCTATCATCAGCCGGTTTGAAAAGGGCGGGTACAGGAAGTGTGAATCAACTGACATAATGTCTTCATGATCTGTATCAGCAGTTCATCTCTTTCATCATTCAAACTGGATACTCGACAGACATCAAATGATGTCCCATCTGCGCCTTTTTCTTCTATGGCTCTTCGCTCCTCTTTGTAAGAGGGAGAGGGGGGAGGGAGAAAGCAAGAACGAAAGTCAGGCTGGAGAAAGACCTTTTTTAAGGTTTGGAAGTGGCTGGAGAGAGGCATCATGTACTTTCCATCTATGGAGAACGCACATGATTTCTTTCTGCCCTACTGTCACTTCTGGTCAAATAGGTTCAGCAGGCTTTTAAGTAGTACTAAAACCCCCAAAACCTTTTTACCAAAAGTGGGATGAGCAGGCACACCACAGGCAGTGACCTCTCTTTCAAACCATCTTTGACTCTCCAGTCTCCAGTCTTAGGAAAGTCAGATAGAATCAGAGAGGCCAAGGAATGCATGGCAATTTTTATGGAGAAGTTGTATTTTTCTTGCATGTTGAGCAGCTCCTGGATTTTGTTCCTGATTGCCAGGCTATTGGGTGTAACCTACAACCCCCCTGAACCTCTCCACTTGTGTCTTTTCCTTACCCCTAACAGTTCTTTGTGATGGAGAAGAGCAGGTGGCGATCTCCCAAGTGCCCCGCTGGGTGATGAGGCAGCTTGGGGGCATGGTCAAAATGGACTGCTACCAGACTACCACAGATGACAGCTGGATGTTCTGGTATCAGCAGAAGGTCGCAGAGCAGAAGATGGAACCCATTGGCATCCTGATTAAAGGGAATGCGGAGGCCACTATAGAAGAGAGATTTAGAGATGGAAGATTCGAGATAGGGCGGGACAAGGATGACAAGCACTGCTCATTGCAAATAAACAAACTGGGACCTGCAGATGCTGCCTTGTACTTCTGTGCCTCTGCCACAGTGCAGCAAACCTTCAGCAGCTCCCCACAAAAACAGCAGTATAGGGCAACCGCAGGCCTGGGAGCTAAATGTGCCCCTCCAGGCCTCTCTATTTGGCCCACAGGAGGACTCTCCATAGCCACATCCCCTCTCCCCAGGCCAGACCCCTCACCCACCTTCCTGCTTGGAACCATCCTTGCATGTTTCTCTCTACCTGAAATGCGCCTTTGAGCTTCGATACTGCTTCTTGCTTGCCTGGGTGTAAAGAGGTGCGGGTGAGCGTCAAGGAGCTAGACTACTGCACAAAGGTAAAAATAACATGTTTGCCCTGGCCACCAAAGGCATGTGGCCCCTGGCAGGTTGCCCAGAAGAGAAAGTGACCCTTGGGCAGAATATGTTCCCAATCCCTGCAATATATATATAAGGGTCTGCAATATAGCCCACTGTAGAGCAGTTACAGTATGGTTTGATTGTAATTGTAATGAAATGTGTTGTGGTGAACCCCCTTGCCATTTTTAATGAATTAAAGATATAAAATCACAAAGTAATGAAAGTATAAACATATTTTAAATAAATCAACAGGAGTGCCAGCAGGGACAGACAGCATTTTAAAGCACAGTCACAACATGGCCTTTTCTCATGGTGACAGCCTGGATCTACAATTTACATGACACACATCCCAGAAAGGTGAGCGCTAGTTCACAAACTAGTCTTTTCCTTCCTCCCATTTAAGATACATTCATCTTATTAAACATGCATGTTAAGAACAACTGCAAAGTATTTCTGAGGACTGGGCATATATGGCTTGATGACATTATGGATGCTAGCCAATCGACACCCTCCACAGCAGGCCTTCCCCCTCCCCATTCAAATTTAGCCATACTGAAAACATACCAAATTCCCCACCTCCCTGAGTTTGTTCCAGGAGAGGAAAGTGAGGGGGAGGGGGCTTTGTACTGAATGCAATTAAGGCACTTCCAAAACATCCTCAGTCAGTGCTCTAAAAATATAACTTCTGCCTTCATCCTTGGGGAGGGACACACACCATCATTTATAAAGATTGGATCAATCCCCTCCCCGGCAAGAAGAATGCCTTCAACAGACTTCCACCCATTGACTGCGGGAATGCTCATCCCTTTCAGGTTTCCATTCTGTAGTTTTGTATGCATTATCCAACGCATTATGAATTATGCATTGTACAGAGCCATGCATTATTATAGATACTCACACAAGTGGTGTAGTCATGTGACCAGTGCAACAAATCAGGGAGAAACTTGTGCAAGAGTGTAGCTCCTCCTCCATGAATGAGAGAGTAAGATTGGTTTGACTGCTAGGAAGCATTGATGTCACCCCAAATAAAAGTGGCTTCTTAAGAGACAGCTGTATATTTTAATCATCTGGAAAGGCTCTTAGTGTGCAGACAAGTGGAAGAATAAATATTTTCCTCTCAAGTATATGTGCATCTCTGACAGCTTTATAATAACACTTAGTAGTTATATAATACAGTTGGGCGTTCAAAGTGCTTCCTTAGCAATCCTTAAATACAGCCTGCTGAGTAAGCTAGGATTATTTTTCCATTTTGCCCATAAGGTAAAATTGGAGTTGGTGATTCCCCAGCTCATTTGCCCACTCTTAGCCGTACTACACTGTATTAGCTGAGTCCTTTTTTCTTTATTTTTCCTTTTGGTAAAGATTTTGTTTTCATGGTGATTGTTCTTGTTTACACCTTCCCTTTGGGTTTAAAAGCTCATTTGTTCTGAACAGGAAAGTAGGTGGGTATCGCTATCTCTGGGTAGTTTCTCACTCATCATAGGCCTTTGAAGACTTTTCTAAGCTATATATGGCAGTTTGGTATATTAATAAGGAGGAAACACAGGGTGCTGTGGCTTCCTGAGTGGAGGAGCCCTCTAAGGAAACGCTGCATCTGCTTACATGTCTTTGATGGTTCCCACCAGTTCTACCACTCATCCTTGACTTGCTTGAAACCCTCATTTGGCTGTTGGTGCCTGTGGCAGAGCTCAGGGAGAAGCCATTTCTGTATGAGAGTAAATCATTGTGGGGGACAGGGGGACACAATGATTCATTTGTCGGAGAGGCCTTTACAAAAACCCTCCCTTGTTTAACAAATGGGATCTAGCTAGGATTTCATAGCAGATGTAACAATGCAGAACTTTATAGCCTTTTCAGACCTGGGGACCCACCATTATTTACAATATAGGAACCACTTTTAATCTTTGACCACATATTTCCTTCATTTATTTTTATTTCTAAAATTTATGTCCTACATTTCCAACCTGCAAGACTTTCAAAGTGGCTCAAAATATGTTAGTTGTCCCTTTCTTTGTCCTTTCTTCTTCTTTCCATGCCTCATTCTTCCTCTCTATGTCTCTCTCCCCTTAATTTGTTTTTTCCAACAAGAAAATGGAGTTGGTACCACTGGAGGGACCCACTCAAGGCTGCTGGGATAAAATCCAGTTGTGGATCATGATACATCAGTTGAAGACCACTGGTGTGGAAGAAGCTACTTCCTGGCCAAACCAACAGATCTTCTGTTTATTGGATTTCTCATGATAGATGGGGCCAACTAAGCTTATATTCCACTCGTGGGATAAAAAAACCAGGATAAGATAATCACTATTCCCACTAGGTTGTTTGCTGATGATTTAGACAATCATCTCTCTGTGCAGTTATTGCCACCACAGGTTTTTAATGTAGGTTTTTTTATGCCCCATGTGAAAATTAATAGACATTTTAATGCATTTGTCTGAAATATAAATAGAACAAATAGGTATGTAAAAACAACTCAGAGTCCTGTGACTTCCATGGTTCAGATTGCGGGCCCACGCATACCTAACCACAAAATGCGTGTTTTCCATATGGCCTTGAGATCCATACATGTCTTGTTTGTGGTCGGATTATTGTGAAAACCTGATTATCAAGTGTCCATATGTGTGGGCTTTTCTTTTCTTTCTTTCTCATTGGCTGCTCCCCTGAGTCCACCCCTTTTCAGTGATTGGTCCAGAATGGTCATTAGCTTTTTGTGCGTTTTTTCAGAAGAGCACAGAAACATATATCTTTTTTTATGTTCCCATGCATGTGCAGGTTTGTGGATGTCAAAAGGGCAATGTTATTCCCACACACGCACACAAGTGCAAGCAGAATAAATGTCTGGGCTCTTACATGTAACACAGTATATACTAAGGATGGGAGCTGCCGGTTACTCCTGATTCCATTGAATTTGTCGAACTGAGAGGCAAATGCCTTTCTGTGTTCAGTTGTTTCCCACTATCTCCTGCTGTTACCTTCTGCCCAGTGCTCCCACCAAATCTCCTTTTCATGCCTCCTCCTCCCAAATTGTATTTGATCCTCCACTGCCCACCATAGGAGAAAGCAAGAGATCATCTCTCATTCAGTTTCAAGTTAGCAAAGGGAGAACCCAGATTAGTCAGTTTCAGGCTCGGAGGAAAAGATCATAACTTACAGGTGCACACACACACACACACACACAGAGATCTGGCTGCCTGTCTCTTTGGTATGTTTGGCTCCCCCGCTGTTGGGCAGGAAAAGAGAGGCTTTGCCTGCTGGTGGATCGTCTGTAAGATCAATGCCACATTAAAGTACTAGAGCTTGCTCCTCTCCCGCCCCCTTCACCCCTGTCAGCCCAAGGAAGCTTAGTTAAAAATCTCCTTTAAACTCAGTGTTTTCAATGAATTGTTTGTGTAATAGCACAAAATAGCTTTTAAGTGGAAATACTATTCATTAAACATTTGATTTTACGTTTGATCGCAAAATATATATTTTTAAAACAACCAATGTGATACAGAAGCCAGAGGGAGGAGGTGCCCCAGGTCAGTACCAGAAGCAGGAATAAACTGTAAGAAAGGAGGAAGAGGCATGGACAGCAGGTGGGGGAAGAAGGGGCTTGGTATATGATGGAGGAACGCCCATGGACCACCTATGGCAGGAAAGCCGGCAGCATTGCGTCTAAGCCCATGGATGTTAATGTGACTGATTATCGGTTTGGGAAAGCTTATCAGTTTTTTGGGGTTATTTCTAATGCGGATTGGTTAACGTGAAAATCTGTACTAGCTTGCAACATCATATGGACGGTGGTGAATTAATGAGGACACAAAGCAATAACATTGCAAATTATGCAGTCATATGGATGGGCCCTGCAGTGGCATTATGTGCAGGAATATACGTATATATGGGGACAGAGAGAAAAGTTTGGTGAGTGGAGCCAAAAGGTCATGATACTGAAAAGGTAGCAGCATTTCTGTCTGTCATCCTTTACTACAATTCCTTTTGGCCCCACTTTCTAAATCTCCCAACTGAAGATAACCCTTCGAGCATCTGCTAGGGCAGGCTCTAATCCATGGAAGTTCATTCCACCATAAATCTGTTGGTCTTTAAAGTGCCACAAGACTCTTTGCTATTTTTACTACAATAAAGATACGGCTGTCTCTCTGGAATTTGGTTGATTGGTGGGCGGGTAGGCATGCTAGGTGTTTTTCCCCACTCGTACCACAGTTATCTTGAGAAAACAGAGCAAGGTCCAGCTGAAATTATATGAGATCAAGAGTATAAATAAGTGGATCTGGAGACAGGTCAGAGTAAAAAGAGAGAAATCTTCTGGCGGTAGCCCCTGAAGTGATGGGTACCTCTGATTCAGTGCATTCTTTCCCCACTGAAAGATAAGAAGTCCCATCTTTTTCTGAAAATGCTGTTGATGCATGTCTTTATCTTTGCGAATGAGATGACTGATTTGTGAGCTCCTGAATCACCCTGTCTTTAACCAGCAATAACTTCTGTGGGAAATTTATTCTTGTAACTCTGTTTAATGCTGTGTCAGGCGGCAAACTGAATTTTGGCAAAGGAACCAGACTGACGGTGCTAGGTGAGTTTTCTAAGATAATTCTGTCTATTAGTAACAACTACTAACGGTCTCTGTCTACTGGGAAGGTCTCCTACATTAACCCCATTAGAAATGAATGTTTATCTGGGCAAGAGAAGAGTTATGCTTACTCGGGAGAACTTCCCAATAGACTATACTCAAAGGCTACAATCTAGCAAAAAATGTGGCCCTGTCCCAAATGTACAAAATAAACAGGTTTCTAATGATAGCTTTTCAAAATTACTCCTGAAAATGTGAGTAAGCAGGAAGAGGCATCTTCATTTATAATCGAAATAAAACTTTGAAAATCCTGGACATATGTATATGGAAAGGTTGCAGTTTTATTCTGCAAGGGTCATGGCTAGCAGGCAGTTGTGCTAGAAGGACCTTTGGAAAAGGAGGTGAGGATGGATGAGCTAAGGCCTCAGACTCCCTCCTCAAAGTTCCTTACCAGCAAGTCCTATTTCCATTGTTTCCTTCCCATACCTCTTTCACATTTTGGTTGTCATCCTAAGACGGGCTATATTTGGCCCACCAGCTCCCAGTTGATACCCCTTCGGTAGGGTCAGAAAAAGGAGACAGAGATCAGGAGAAGCAGCATCTATGTGGGAAAGCACCATTGTTTTTAGCTGATAGGTTTGCCACTGTGTACCTACACTGAAGCTCACTTCGGAAAGGGAACTCGGCTCACAGTACTTGGTAAGAAAAATTGTTTCATTCTGTATTGAAATTGGTTGATTTTGACAGAGATCTGGCAAAGCTAGGGGATGTGAAATGTCGTTCCTTGTTTAACTGTTGCCTAAAACGAAATAGGGATGTGTAAATTACCACCAATGAACCCACCAAGAAAATTCACTGGCAAATAATACATAGGAACATCTAAGGGTGGTCTTTTCATTCTCTGCAAGGAATGACTCTCTCTACATGTCTCTACATTATGTACATCACTTGGTTCATTGGCATTTGATTTCTAAAGACTAGATGAGATAGAGAAGAGATGGGGAACGTGTGGCCCTCCAGATGTTTTAGGACAACACCTCCAATCAGCCCCAGTGAGCATAGTCCAGCAACATCAAGAGGGCCAAAGGTTCAACACCCCCATGACAGAGGCACAAGTTGTGCTTATTTTTTAAAAGGTGGAGGAGACTGCAGCCTGTCCAGGGGAGAGACGTGAATCCTTCCCTTGCCTGTGTTCTCTCCAAGGGACTTTCTGGCTGGTTTTCTCCTGGCAGGGATGGCTTCCAGTCATGAAGCTCCACTGGGAGAAAAATGGCCGGAGATGAGAAGTGATTCCAGAGACAAAAAAGTATGGCTAGAGGCACTGGAGGAAACTTTTGGCTCCTGCCAGCCACGCCACACTTTAAAACCAGACCTCCACCCTCCTCTCCCTGCTTTATAGAGTTAGGGTGGCAAGTTATGCATTGCCAAGAAAAAAAGATTTGCACCGCCAAAAACAAAGAACAAAAAGAGGGCACCAATTTGCACAAAATCTACATATGGTAATTTACATATGCTCAAATGTAGAAAATTGTTGTTATAATTTAATGGAAATACAATACATCTCACCATAGTGGGGAAGATACCAGGCGACTTGTGTGCCTGCTCAGTCTGCTGCAAACCTGGTACTCCAAACAGGTGATGGACAACTTCAAGGCTCTTCCTGTCCCTTTTTAGGGTTCCTTGTCTTTAAATCAGACTTCAGCTGGACAGGGACTGGACAGTCCTTAAACAGAGGACGCCTTTAAAGAGAGGACTGTCCTCTGCCAATCCTTCAAAAGAGAGGGCTCTGGGACACATGGCTACCCTATAGAGAACCAGTGGAAATGAGGTACACAGATCTGCTACTGTCCCATCTACTTTGCTCCTGAATGTGTGAACTGACTTCTCTGAAAGGTATTGCACATGACATCATATGCAAACGTCATGAGGTGGAACGGAATTATATTAACATTTTGTCTGTGGTGTTGGATCTGTAAAGTCCCATTCACACGCGTGCAAGTCATCGCTGGATAGTCCAGCCACCAAATGGTGGGCATGCATGTATCACCAACCAGCCCTGACTGAGCCTTTGACTACATCATCTTAATGTAGTAGCAGATCCCATGCTCAGAGCATTCTCAGCTCATCTCTCCCTGGCTTGCAGCCTCAAGGAATTAAAGGAGAGAGAAAGAGAAATGTTGGCAGGAAGCAGATGCCTTAGATAAAGTGAGCTCTGTAACAAAATATTTGTGACAGATCAGGAGGAATCAAATGTCTCTGCCTTCCAACAGAAAGCCTTATTTATTTCATGTCTTATCAGCATTGGGTAACTTATGAAGTAGTGGCAGAGAGGAGGACCTTTGATGGGGGGGGGGCTTTCTAACTGCAGGAGAGAGAGAAGGAAACCGTTGGCTTCCTTGTGGGCAATCAAAGGGGGTTTATTCCATGAGCTACTGTAGCTGGCTGTGCAAGCACTGAGCAGGTTTACTTTGGAACAGGGACCAAGCTGGCTGTTTTAGGTAAGAAAATACATCTTCTAATGAAACTCCATATTGAAAATGGGTACCGCTCACATTCCTTTGGCTCCACGTTGCTATGTTAGCAAAACTAAAGATATTGTGCGTTATAGCAATCCAATGGCTGACACGCTGGAAGCTTTTTCATTCTAACAAGCCATTGGCCTCCAAAGTTTGACTCCAAAACTGTCCCGGGAAGAAGAGAGAGCATTTTAAGAAACGGAAATACTTTTAACTTTAGCTGTCAGGGTGCCCGTAGTTATACTGAGGGCCCAAAGGCAGCCTTTGATCATCCCTTGCCAATTCAAGTGTGAAGACTGGCAAAGAAACAGAGAGCAAAAGGGCAATCTCTAAAAGACCGAGGGAGTGGAGGGGGGGGAGAGAGAAAGAGAAGCAGAGACTGTCAGTGCATCAGCTAGACTGATGGGTCAAAATAGTCCGAACAGCATAGTAAAAGGATGAATATGATCAGAGTCTGTACATTTGTCAGAGGCCTTTCTCATGTGTGAACAAGGCAGTCATTGATAGAATTAGTTAGGAGCAAACCCTGTATGGAAACACAGGTACTGAGAAGATAGGGGTTGCAGCTGGCTGTCCCCATGAACCCTTGCTTCACAGGTTGCATTACGTTTGGCCATGCTAGTGTATTCACCAGGACAGCTTTTCCCAACCTGGTGCCATCCAAATGTTTTGGACTGTGACTCCCTTTTGCCCCAGCCAGTATGTCCAATGGTCAGGGGTGATGGGAATTATAGTCCAAAACGGGTGGAAAGCACCAGGTTGGAGGAGCCCAGACAATACTGAGCTGGATGATATATAGTCTAATATACTATAAGGTGGCTTCTGATGTTCCAGGGGTGTCTGGAAAGCTGCAGGGCAGGTGTGGGAACCTGCGGCCCTCTAGATGTTAGACCAAAGTCCATGGGGCCCAGCATTCTTTGGGAATTTGTTGGGAAGTAGCAGGCAGCCAGATAAAAAGTTACAGGCAAAGAGCTCACAGCAGCACACACAGGTGGCATTCTTTTTGAACGACCTGCATCAGTCTTTGATGAGAGCTATTCCCTTTGGTAATAACGGTTTCCCACTGTGCTACAACAGCCCGTTGAGCTTTGGCCAAGGAACTCGAGTGACCGTTTTAGGTAAGCAGAAGGAGCTGGCAACATGGGGTGGGATGAAAATAATGGTCTCCAATCTCCATTTGAGAGATTATTTTGCCAAGGAAGATATACAGGCCCTTGGTAGGCAATTACTGTGTGAAACATGAGAGCCAGTCTGGTATACTGGGCAGAGGGGTGGACTTGGACTGGGAAGACATGGATTTGAATCACTCTTCAGTCATGAAGAACACAATGTGACCAGTAGTTTTATCTCAGTCTACTTTACAAGCTTGTAGTGAGGATAAAATGGCAACATCCTATGCTTCCTTACACTCCTTGCAGGAAGTGTGGAATACAGATCAATAAACTCTGCTGTGAGCAGCTCAGCTGTTCTACCCTGTAGTGATACTGGAAAGGTCACAGCGAATTCCAAGGTTAAATGTGAACTGACATAGTGCGTGGCCTTGGACAGCTCTGAAATCTCTGATCCATAATACAGTTTCTTAGAAATCAATAATAAGAATTAGTTCCAAATAAGTGTGGGCTACTCGGGGGCTTGGGGTTTTGTCTTAAAATACCATATAGGTCCTGTTAGTTCCAAGATTGTGCGAATCTATGGATGATGACTGATTTCACTGATCATGCAAACTAGACTACAGAAAGTGCAGAGAGACTGATAGGACTTTAGCAACTTCCATTAAGAATGCAATTTGATCTGTGGTCCATTAATTATGACACTGCAACTACTTTGCCAGGGAATGACTTGAAGGCACATGAGGCCACCACCTTGGTGAAGCTAGGCAAGTCTGAATCTGGTGAGTGACCACCTGGGACCCCCATTTATAGCGCCTTGGTTTCCATGATGAAAGAAAGGTGGGAAATAATAGCAGCAGCGGCAGCAGTTGTTTCCTTTATGACTCTGGAAGGAGATACAAGGTTGGATTGAGGAGGAGGCTTTTGCTAGGCTCAAGACAAGGCTCAGAAATAGCTTGGGAGGAAAAGAACACCCCCAACAAACCCCAAAGCTCTTCCTAGAGCAGGTTCACTTACAGAGAGGACATGCTGTGTACTCTGAAGTTCACTTTGGACAAGGAACACGACTCACTGTACTAGGTAAGATACGCTGGAATTACAGCCATATTAAGCATTTATACAGCTCACGTTAAGGACTGCGAAAGCACTTCCCATATTTACATTTCAGCAAGGCAGGGCAGGATTATCATCTCTGTATTCCAAACTGGGAGCGGAGACTGAGAGACAATAGTGGCATGTGTGAGACCACCCAGAAAACCCAAAGCAGCAGTGACCTTTGACCCATGAACTTCCTTGCTCGTAGCCCATTGTCTTAACTACATTATGTGGTCAGTAGAGAAAGAAATGTTTGAATGTGGTGGATGCCACCCTGGATGAGTTTTCATCAGTAGATTTAATCTACACATTGAATAAAATGCAAGAGCAGAAATCCATGGAGAGGCCCTGCTATTGGGATGAACGGGTTTTGCGCTGGGATACTTAGGAGAAGTAGCATCCATTAAGTTGGGGAGTGGATACAGATTTGGCATAGGTTAAAAAATTGGGAAAATATGACAAGGATGTAAATGCAACAGGCTTTTAGAAGTGTGGCATAGTCTTCCAAATGAGACTTTCGTTCTATTTAGATATTATTGCATTTTTAAAAATTGTCTGCACTAGTCTTCTTGAAGGACCTAGGCAGAAGCCTAAATGTATTTGGCAAAGTGAGATCCACACATCTGATAGCTGTCTCTATTTTCCAGGAATACTCCCTATTTTCAGGTAGCTGCCGCTAATAAAACATTGCCCTTATTTTGCATTTTGGGGAGAGGTTTGGGATGACTTTTCAATACTTTTTAAATACATGTGCACTGTACTTTCTGCTCTTTGTCCAACCTTTAGAAGTTATATCCCAGAGTGGAAGTGGGAGAGGAGTGCTTCCTTGACAGAGGAGATGCATCTTGATTCTAGTGCACGCACATGTAGACATGCAGAGACACGGATGCAAAATGACAGTACAGGGCTTTCCTTCCACACTCCACTTCCACACTCCAGAATGTAAAATCTGCTAAATATGTTGGAGTTGCTGCTATTCTGTATTAAGTATAACCACATCTGCTGTGAGATTTAAAAGAAAACTTTTCAGGTCAGGGCGAAATTAGACATAATTTCGGCATACACGTGGTCCAAAGCCCACATTTGCTGAGATAATGGGAATATGGTGGGTAAGCAGGCATATCCAAGGGAAGAAGAAGTGGGGATTAATCCATCCCTTGATGGATCCATCCCTTCCAGGGGCAGGGGAAACATTGAAACAGTATTTGCAGAAAAGAATCTGTAGGCATGGGGGTGGCCCCTCCTGCTTGCTGATTCTCCCTTCCAAACACTCCTCCCAGCCTCAGATAATTACAGTTGTAATTATCTCTTATCTAAAGAGTCTCTTCCTCCAAATACATCTCTAGTTCTCTCCACCCATCGCTCGTTCTCTGTTTTATCTCCACAACAACCTGTGAGGTGGACTAGGCCAAGAGATAGTGCCTGGGCCAAAGTCAACTTCATGGCTGAGAGGAAATCTGAACCTGGGTCTTTCTGGTTGGACACTCAAGCCACTACACCATTTGGGCTTTCATGTTACTGATTCTCATGATCTTTGCACTACAAGGGGAAATACAGGGTTGGAGGTCTCATGTTTCCTTCATAATACCTGCTTCCAACCTCCGTTTACTGACACGCTCTGCTTCACCAGGCACTGCGAGACAAGCTACTGTGGAGTCAATTGACGCAAATTAAAGCAAGCAAAGACAGAGCCTTAAGCAATGTATAATGGGGGAGGGGGGCAAAGAGTGAGAATTAGGGATGGAAGGATCTGTCCATTTCAGTTCTCTCAGTTTCTCATTTTTCCAACCTTAAATTGGGTCCTCTACATTTCTTTAGAAATTTGTAATTTTTGAAAAAAAACCTCATGAAAATTCTTCAGAATTTTAGTGTGAATTTCTCCTAATAAACACGTTTTATATGCAGTTTTGACTAATGTACACATTTTTCCAAGCAATTTCCCCTAATATAAGGCATTTGTATGCATTATTTTCATGAATATACTCATTTTATGTACGCTTTCCCCTAATATAGGCATTTTGTAAATATTGTTTGGTTGGAGAACTGGATACATGTGAAGTTTGAAGGATGGCTCTGTTTTGGTCCTCATATTGTTTCAGAATGTGTGGATTTGAGAGATTCAGCTTTAAATGCAAACTGAATCAAATTTATCTCCCATCCCTTGTGAGATCAGGCATTACAAATGCGCAAGCCTCCCTGTTTTTATCTATGCCATGTTGGAGGGTGTGTGCCTTTGGCTCTTGCTTGAGCAGGTTTGCCTACAGGAATGTGATGGTGTGTTCCACGTATACACTGTACTTTGGAGAAGGAACACGTCTTACAGTACTAGGTAAGAAATATGCGAATGGTGGACATAATAAAGCCTTGCTGCAGGGGTGGTAGAGACAGTCAAAGGAAAAGCAAATATCTCAAAATGCCTCTGTGTGCAATTGACACAAACCTCGGCTGAACTGATCATTGGCAGAACTAATCTACAGATGACAGAGAATCAGAACATCATAGAGCAGTGCTGCTATTTGTGTGAAGGAGTTTGCATTGGAACTTTTAAGTAGATGAGACTTACAGTTTCGGGTGGAATGACTGAGGAATTCTAGTCAGAATCCCAAATGTATTTGTGAATGTGGGACCCTTTAGATGAAAGTCAGGATAGGAGTGGACTTTCAGTTTGTTCTGTCTGGGGGACTGTGGGGAAAAGGATAGCTAAACTTGTCTGAGGTTTTAAGTCATCATTAGCATCCGGCTCTATACACACAGAGCCCCTTCCAGCCCAGTGCCCAGGTGGGTTAGCCAAAGGAAAGCACTTCTAACTTGTCCATCGATTTCAGTAGGAAGGATTGAGGCACATGCTTAACTGTTTTAACTAATTGAACTTAAATGGGCTGCTCAGCTGCGACTGCATTGTGAGTGGAAGGAAAACATCTGTAAGATCTCCAGGTACTGCATTTGAGACTGTGAGAATCTATTCTAAAAAGGGACAGGGGTGTGGGTGGGCAAGGGAAACCTTTTGGTGATAGCAAGATGTGTTGGCAAACACCGTTCAAAGTTATGTACAAACCTCTTCAGGGGAAAAACAGGTTTCCCTTATAATAATAACAACAACAACATAAATTATAACAACTTGTTTAAGACCACCCATGAGTTCATGGCTGAGGTGAACCAGGGATTGCACTGATTTTGACCCAGGGAAAATCTTGATTTTTAAAAAACATGAACTATACAAAAAATGCAGGGAACAGGGGAATGCAACCATTAACTTGTGCCAGGGCTCCACCCTGGAACCTGGTTTTGGTATCGTATCTGAAAAGTATGAAGAAATAAAAGAGTGTTTCCTGAGTATGGGCAGAGTTAGGGTCAAATGAGATGTGACGTTCAATGCGTCTTTGCATTTAACATTCAGGGTTTTTTAAAAATGCAAATAGCAGCATCCAGGGAAGAATGATAATTATAGAGATTGCAGCAAGTGTGTGTGTGTGGGGGACATAACCCCTTTTTTCCACTCCTGTGGTCCTGAGGCAGATCACTCTTCTGAAATTGACATTTGGGGCAAATCCCCTTTGGCAGCAAACCCCCACGCATAGCCGCTGTGATCCTGAACATTATCAGACCCCTCCTTTGGCAGATGATGATTGCATTTTTTAAAAAAAGGATGCATTTAATATTTAGCCTAACTTGTTCCTGAATTTCCCACAACACTGAGGGATCGCAGCTAGTTGCCACACACTGAGGATTAGGGGGATGCTCCATGGTAGAGTATCTGCTTTACATTCAGAAGGACTCAGATTCAGTTCCCGGCATCTCTAGGTAGGGCTGGCAGAGACCCCAGTATGAGACCCTGGGGAGCTGTTGCCGGTCCGTGTTGACAGTTCTGAACTAGATGTACTAATCGCCTGACTCAATATAAGGCAAAGAGCCTTATAGAGAGAGGCAAAGAGCATTACTTCTGGGGGATGCTTGAGATGAGATGCAGGCTGGTTAGAGAAGCTTGGTAGGAAACAGGGTGCCTTGGAGAGTCATTCAAGCAACAAAGCATCACCCTCCAATTTCTAGTTTCGGGCTCAACAGCGATTATTTTTTATTACATTTATATCCCGCCTTTCCTCAAATAATCTCAGGGCGGCATGCATGATTTCCTACTCCCCATTTTATCCTCACAACAATCCTGTGAGGTTGGTTAGGCTGAGAGACAGAGACTGGACCCAAGGTCGACCAGTGAGCTTCACGTGGCTGAGCGGGGATTTGAACCCTGGTCTCCTAGGTCCTCTCCAATGCTCTCAACCACTACACTACACTGACTGTCTACATCACACTGACTGTAAATCTGGAGGACGCAAACTAGTTGCAGGGTCAACAACTAGTTCAGGACAGCTACCTTGGCCTAGCTCTCAGTAAATGTGTGCCTGGATGTGCTACTTCATATCACAGGTGGGGGCTCACATGAATTTCTTTGACTGAATATACTTTCATTTATTCATTTATTTATATTTCTTTTTCAATCCCTCCTTGTAAAAAACTAGTGTTTCAGGAAAAAGGGTATTTGTAGCCTAGGCTTCTCTCTGACATTGTGTGTTTTGAATGTGATGCCAAAGATTTCAGTTTCCACACATCTCCTGCCTCAGCCACAGGAGCATTTAGTGATGTGAGCCCCCCCCCCCAGTCTGAAGTGGTACACATCTTTTCCATTACCTCACTAAGAACTAGGCCAAAGTGACCATCCAGAACTAGTCGCTGACCCCGAAACTTTACCTCCTCCACAACTAGTTATTTACCCCCTCGCTTGAAAAATTGTGGGGATTGGTGGTGGGGGTATGAGTAGATCAGGGCCATGCCACAATAATTACTAAAGGGGGGCGCTGGCATGGCAAGTGCCAAAGCCAAACCATCATATCTTTTACACCCCACTTCTCTTTCTGAGTTGGCAAATCAGGAGACAGATAGGTCAGTTCTCTCTAGGGAACACATGTGGCACTGGGGGCCCCAGTTGCTTCTCCCTATTCAAGTTCTTCAGATCTCCAAAACCTCTTTACCTACTTGTCCACAGTAGAAAGGCAGTTTGAGTATGTATAAAGCTATATGATAAAAAAACAAATCTATAGTTTGCTGCTTAGATTAGATGGAAAAGGATTATCGTAGTGCCTTGTACCTCTGTGCTCTGGATATGAGGCGCACTTTGGAACTGGAACCAGGCTCACTGTCTTAGGTAGGATCTTCGCTATAAATTGGTGGTGGGGATCATTTGCATCTTTCTCATAATATATTTGTATTTGTGGAGGGGAGGGGTGTAGATTTTGGACTTTATAGTAATATTTTGTGTCCCATTTCAAGTCCCATTGATAAGATGAACTTTTGAGTAATCGTGCATAGGATCATCAAGAAGTCAGGCTGGGGACTGAGCTTTTTTCAGAGCACTGGGAAGTATTTTGAAAGAGGGATTAATGGTTTTGACTATATACTCATGTTGCTTTTGCCTCCGTAAAAAAGTTTGCTGGGTCTTAAAACATTGTTTCAAATACTTGCAAATTCTATCTTATCAGAAGCAATGGAGGTGGGGAAGAGAATGAAATGTGTGTATACATAAAGCACAATGATACCTCAGTCATACCATTTTCAATCTTCATAAAAAGTGATATTTTTCTTGCTCCATAATGACATCAAGAGCAAGAAAAATGTGGAAAGCTTGCACTAAAGCCCAGTATTTCTTTTGTCTCACTCACCCACTGAAACAGGCACACTTTATTTCTGTGGCTTAAAAAAGGAAAAATTGGGAATTTTAGAAACTCTGAAACGATTCCTTGAAATATTTTCTCTCACACAGATAATGAGTTCTGTTGTGCTCCCCTTCAATGATAGATTATGTTTTTAATACCAGCAAAAATTAGTCCTTATATGCCAGTCTGTATTTAAAATGGACTGGGCAATGTTGAAAATTGGTCCACATGGGCTCATGCATGAACATATGCTCACACATACACACAAACAACTTGAGAAGGGAATTGGCACAAATGACTGTCAGAAGCACATGGAGAACAGGGCACTTATTTATTAGATTTATATCCAGCCCTTCCTACCAGCGGGAGTCCAGGGCGGCAAACTAAAGCACTAAAATCACTAAAACATCACAAAAACAGACCCCAAAATATATTAAAACAAAACATCCTTAAAAACATATTAAAACAAAACATCTTTAAAAGTTTTTTTTTTATAAAAAAAGCTTTAAAAATAATTTTTAAAAGCTTTAAAAACATATTAAAAAGCAACTCCAACACAGACGCAGACTGGGATAAGGTATCTACTTAAAAGGCTTGATGAAAGAGGAAGGTCTTCAGTAGGCGCCAAAAAGATAGCAGAGATGGCGGCTGTCTAATATTTAAGGGGAGGGAATTCCAAAGGGTAGGTCCCACTACACTAAAGGTCTGTTTCCTATGTTGTGCGGAATGTACCTCCTGATAAAATGGTATCTGTAGGAGGCCCTCACCTGCAGAGTGCAGTGATCGACTGGGTATATAAGGGGCAAGACAGTCTTTCAGGTATCCTGGTCCCAGGCTGTATAGGGCTTTGTACACCAAAACCAGCACCTTGACCTTGTCATTCAATGAACTTGGCATTGTCACCTTTTAACTTAGCAAAGCATGGATGGCCTGCTTATTCTTGGAACCAGTGGGGAGACCAAGCAGTGAACTTTATTGCAACCATAACTTAATGGTAGGATCCAGTCACATCATTTTAATTATTTAACTGATCCAGCACGGAGATGGAAACAGAACATTAATGGCCACTCATCAATTAGAGCCTTTTAAGGAGCAAACCTATGCACACTCATTTGGCTGTAAGTTCCACTGAAGTAAATGGGACTTACTTTTCAGTAAACAAGCCTAGCATTGTGCTGTACATTTCCTGCATAGTCATGTTTAGGTTTAGAGTGGATATGATAAAAATAATAATCCTGGGTGTTATATGGTTACAAAACATCTTTAAACAAAAACAAAGAAAACCCCCAGCAAACTTGGATTCTGCTCTTTGCTGACCCCAGAAGTGTGGAAAGCCCATAGTTCATTGATAGGCGGGCCACCATTGTATGCGGAAGACTCCAAGTGCAACTCCTGGTGTTGTCAGTTAAGAGGTGGCAGGGCTAGGAGGAGAGTCCCCTACTGAGGATCTTGAACAGACTCTGCTGGTCAGATTAGCACTAGGGGATTCAATCAATCAATCAATCATTTATTACGGTCGATGACCAGCACCAGGGGACTAGACTGAATGAAGTCAATTTGGATACAATTCCCCCTTCAAAGAATATGGGCAAACTCTATCCGTAATGTATTTCCTACATACAGGGCCGGCGCCAGAGGACGGCCAGGGCGGCCCCTAGCTGAGGGTGCCTGCAGGCCGGAGGGTAGCACTCCATTTCCGCAATCAGTGGCAGTGTCGCCTCCTGACTCTGCCGCAGATTGCAGAGAGGGAGCTCTCACGTACCCCCCCATACAACCACACAGGCCTGCAATGCCCACCTGCATGCCCCGTGCATGCATTCATCAACCAAGATGGTAGCAGAGACATCAGCCCCTTAGGAAAACCCCCCTACCATCTTGGTTGATGGCAGGCATGCATGCGCAGCGCGGGCAGCATTCGCCGCAGCAGGAGAGGTCGGTGGTACATGTGGGTGGGTACCACGGGTCCACAGCAAGCTGGTGCCCAAGGGCCCAGTCATGCCTAGTGCCAGCCCTGTCTACATAGTCTGAACAAAACCACATATGAGCAATCTATGGAAATAATTAACAGGTGCTGGTCCAAGAGCAGCATAACAAGAGACAAAATCTGTGGCCCTTGTTTAAAAAGTGGGGGGGATTCCACAGGGCCTGCATACGAGCACTGGTTCTGGATCATATACTAGTCATGTATGTTGAAGGATTATTAGAGCCATTTCACACATTATATAGCAGATTTGCCATGAATGTACATTCAACGGGGAGGTGCCAGTAGTGTAGTGGCAAATTCAGAAGTGCTGGGTTCCTTCATGTTAGTCACAGCCATGCCCCCCTTTTTTGCTGCAGGGTTAAGAATGAGATCCTTTTTAAAGCTTCTCCCACAACAACAGATATCCCTAGGAGTCAATAAGCATGCAAGGGGAGACTATTAGCTGCTGAGAAGATTCTTCTCAGTGTCTGACTCACCTCCGTTCACTCTGATTGGCTCCAGTCAGCAGGAAAGGACAAGGAAGCATGTTAGAAGACTCTCCTCAGTAGCCAACACACTCCCCTTTCATGCTGATTGTCTCATAGGATGCTGGAGACATAGGGACCCTGCTCTGAAAAAAGTAAGACCCCCTGAGACCCTGGACAACTACACCCCTGGGAGCTGCAGTTAGTCCAGACTCCCTGAAAAAAATGATGGTTTTATTGCTTGCAAATATACAGGCTGGCTCCGGATGATTAGGGGCCCTTGGCAACTGCCCTCAGTAAACCCTCCCCAATCCTGCTCCCTCACACCTTCATGTGGATTCTCCACAGGAACCCAGCCATTTGAATAATGTTTCCTTAAGGCTGATTCAACCACGCATGTCCACCTCTTGGTCTCCCATTACTTGAGTTCACTGCACGCTGAATGTGTAAACTAACACACCATTAAAAAGTGTTGTGTTCAGGCGGGATGGGAGAGAAATTGAATCTTGTTTGCATTTAAAGCCGAATCGACCCACTTTACTCTTCTTGAAACATTACAAGAAACGAAACGCAGCCATCCTTCAAAGGGCACACTTCTCTGAATTTTGGAATCCAAGTAATGTGCTAAGAATGCCTATACTGCAGTAAAGTCTGCATACAAATGCATAAACCCGTGAAAATAACAGACAAAAATGCCTTATCTTAAGGAAATATGTGTAAAGTTACATACAAACGTGCATATTAAGAAAAATCCACACTGAAATGCTGTTGAATTTTCACGAAGACTTTAAAAAAAATAAATCACAAACTGATGTAGGAATGTGGAGAACTGAACTAAAGACTGGAAAAATTAGAAACTGAGAGAAACCAAAATGGACAGGTTTGCTCATCCCTAATTTCAGGTGTCATGGAGAGAGAAGTAAAATCCACGATGGTCCATTCACACATGCATGTTGGCATTTGAAAGTGCAGTCATCAAGAGGCAAACTGACATGTGCAAGCCAACCCTGGCTCAAGGAGGGGTATTATTTCTGTATACCATGTTTTACTTTCTCTTCCAGAAACAGGACAAGTTACCAGACCCCCACGTGTGACCATATTTGCCCCAGCCAGCCAGGAGCTCCAAGAAAAGCAGAAGGCCACAATTGTGTGTTTAGCCACTGATTTCTTCCCAGATCATGTCACTCTGAGCTGGGCTGTGAATGATGAGGAGAGAACAGCGGGAGTAAAGACGGAGGAGCCCGTGCTTGACAGCGACACAAAGACATACTCGCTGATCAGTCGTTTAAGAATCACCCAAAATGAGTGGCATAATTCAGATAATACGTTCCTGTGCAGAGTCGAGTTCTACAATGAGACTGGGCCCTCAGACTATGATGATGGCATATATGGAGTAGGTGAGTGAAAAGCAGGAAAATTGTTGGCAGGGTTGAGATTATTCTATGCAAATCTTTTTTTTAATGGTTTATTTTTATATAATTTTTAAAAATGTCAAAATTCTGCACCAAGAAATGCTGAACATTACAACCTGTATACGTTCTATAAATTAAGTCAATTAGCAAGATTTCTCTTGTTTTGCATAATTTATTCAGTGCCTGGTCATTACGTGTAGGACTCAAGAGTGATACAGGTAATGGAAGCCCACACAAACAGCCCAACCAACAGGAATCTTATTCACCACTCCTCCAGCTTCTGAAATTTCACTAAAAACTGTCAAGCTTGTCCTTGTAACCCTTTAAGACAGCTTTCGTCAAACTGGTGCCCTCCAGTTGTTTTGAACTACAGCTCCCATCAGCTGGCTGGGACTGATTAAACTTCTGGAGCAGAGCTTGGAAAAGTTACTTTTTTTGAACTACAACTCCCATGCTGGCTGGGGCTGATGGGAGTTGTAGTTCAAAAAAGTAACTTTTCCAAGCTCTGTTCTGGAGGGCACCAAGTTGGCAAAGGCTGCCCTAAGGACTAGAAAGCTCAGATTCCTAGAAAGCTACACCAGCACTTTCTGCAGCTTTTATACATTTCCGTAGAGTTGCACCATACAGACCCCTGGCTACTATTTTTTAAAAGTTTTATTATTTAGATGGACAAAACGTAAACCCCTTTTTAATCTTTTTTTGAAAACCAAGATCCTTCTATTTATTTCCAGACCCAGTTGATTGCAAACCATTCCTTATCTACAATACATTTTTTCTAGTAATGTGGTTTATCATATTTAACCTTATAACATTAATAATGTCGCTTTATGAACGTTTCTTGTGTTTTCCTGATTCCAAAAATGGCTTAATGGGAAATTGTCTATAGATTTCTGAATAGCATTTAGGTTGTCTATACGTGCATGAGAAATTGCAGTGATTTTTACACCAAACCATAGCAT
Organism: Rhineura floridana; assembly: GCF_030035675.1. Taxonomy (NCBI): domain Eukaryota; kingdom Metazoa; phylum Chordata; class Lepidosauria; order Squamata; family Rhineuridae; genus Rhineura; species Rhineura floridana. The sequence continues at coordinate 150,169,897 of NC_084480.1, forward strand.
GCCAAATCTTCTGCAGCCTATCTTCAAGAAATAGTCTATTCCCACCTTTTTTCCCCAAAGACCATTTTGCAATCAATATATTACTCACTATTATACTTTCCCCCTTTTTTACATACAACATTTGATGACATTCAGGAGAATGACATTCACTATTTTTTTTTTTAGCCTTGCTTTGGAAATGTTACCTTTCAACTTCAGACTTAGCCCCCCCCACACACACACACAACCACTTCCCTTTACTTTTCCAGCCCTAAGAATAGCTCATGTGTTTTCTCTCCCTTCTGCTTTCAGATTGTGATGGCAGTGACATCACAAAAGGTAAGCCAAAATCAACCTGCTCTTTCCACGTTTGAATTTCCATTGAAATAGGAAGACTGGAAGCAGCCTTATACTGAGTCAGACCAGTGGTCCATCTAGCTCAGTGCTGTCTACACTGGCTGGCAGCGCTCTCCAGGGTTTCATACAAAGGTCTCTCCCAGCCCTACCTGGAGATGCCAAGGATTGAACCTGGGACACTCTGCATGCAAAGCAGACTCCTGGCCACTGAACTATGGCCCTTCCCATAAAAGTGTGTCTGGTGGCCTGTCCAACAGCCCTCACAGTAAACAGGGTCAGAACTGAGTCCTGTTGAGCTCAACCTGCTTAGCTTCCTGGTAAATAGGATTGCAGATTCTCTGTGAATTGTGTGACACAGAGGATAGGAGGTTATTTATGTAGGTTTGACAACTTCTCCATTGTGACTGTGGAGCAGTGGAAAGAAACCCTTTGGTCCTGCTCTAGAAAGTTCTGGCAGAGCTAGTTCATGATAGGCCTCATCTCACATACTGAAGGCCTCCAGTTCACCATCCTAGGCTTCCAGTGCATGGAAATTGCCGGCAGAGCCTTTCCCAACCTTTGGGTTCCCACATGTTGCTGGATTACAACTCCCACCAGCCCTGGCCAGCATGGCGATGGTCAGGAATTATGGGAACTATAGTCTAGCAACATCTGGGAATCCAAAAGTTGGGAAGGGCTGCATTAGATGATCTTGGTGATGGAGCAGGGAATTCGGGGGAGGCTGCCTTAGAAGTCTCAGAGCAAATGAAGCAAGGCTTTGTGCAGTCCCAGGGGGAACCCCAGGCCTTCTATGGCTCCCCTTGCATGGTCTCCATAAGGTCTCCAGCACTGCAAGAGGATAATAACATCACCATCCGTCAGCAGTGAGCAGGGAAGATGGGCATAGGAAGGGGGATGTTGCAAGCTGTCCTGCGCAGATCTCAAATGCTGTTTTCAGAAAGGGCCTAGAACCTACCAGAAAGCACTTGCTCCTAAGTCCTTTTCAGAAGGCTTCTACCCCAAGCAGAACCCTGGGTTATGACTCTGATCCTGGCTGGGATCAGAATATTAGTGTAGCTGCTGTGGACAGGGAACTTTACTTTTTAAACTGTTTCTTTGCCCATTGACAAATCTGTTCATGTAACAATCCCCATTCATCCAGTCAAAAGCTACATGAATAATATTTGCCAGTAATTGTTCTGTGTTGATTATTTGCTTCATGCAAACCCTTGTATGCAATTTTAATATGTAACCTAAAACATGATTTGTGCTCTCCAAGTCAGAATATCAGCTGCTGCAAAAACATGGGCAGTTGCTCATTTTTTCCCACTATTAGGAATTACTTTTACTCAAAGCTGATCAGGCTTTATCTGAATTACTGGAAAGTTCTTTCTACGTATATTTTATTATTTCCATAAAGAAGGGAAACTTGTGGCTGTGAGTCCCGCAGCCTGAACAACCTTAGACTGTGACAATGTGTGCCTCCCTACCAGAGCTTGGAAAAGTTACTTTTTTGAACTACAACTCCCATCAGCCCCAGCCAGCACCATGCTGGCTGGGGCTGATGGGAGTTGTAGTTCAAAAAAGTAACTTTTCCAAGCTCTGCTCCCTACCTCCTTTAAGTAACCTATTGTACTCAAAACCGTGTTAGATAAAGGAAGATTTTCTCAAACCAGCATGCAAATTAAAATGCAGCGACCACATTTCCCTGGATTTTATGATGCATTTCACAAACTAAAAAAGGCATTTGGTGCCATAAGATGTAGTGATGGCCATCACCTTGGGTGACTGTAAAAGAGGAATAGACAAATGTATGGCTTGTCTGTAAGTGTCATGGTCTTCCCATTGTTGGTCTGGTTTCAGGTATCCTACTTTCACTGAAATAGGTGTTGGATGTGCATCCTTCAGTCCTAGACTCTTGAGAAGGTCTTGGATGTTTTGTCTTAAACTGAGATGTTTTGTCGTAGACTCTGCTCTCCCTTGTACAAAGCCTTCTTTGAAGAGCATTTTGCTCAGGTTTTCATTCCAGGCTCTTGCAGCCTGTTTAAGTCCATAGGGGGATTTTTGAAGTTTACACACTAGGGTTTCTTCTCCTGGAACTTCAAACCCTGGCGGTTGTTGCATGTAGATCTCCTTTTCCATTTCTCTATGCAAGCATGTTTTTATCCATGTGCTCCATCTGCATTTTCTTGTTAGCAACAAAACTCAGAAGAGTTCTGATGGTCATGTGTTTGACTACAGGAGCAAATGTTTGATAGTAATCTTGTCCATACTTTTTAGAGTATCCTCTGGCTACTAGTCTTGCCTTGTATCTCTCAACGTTTCCTTAGCATCTGGCTTTTTCTTAAATATCCACTTGCAGCCTACAGCTTTTCTTCCTTGGTTAGTGTCCAAGTTTTATTCTTGTGTTCCTCTCAGCTTCATTAGCCCAGAGATGTGAAGGCCTGGGGGGGGGGGGAATAGAAAAGGGGGGGCATTTTTTCCATGGCTTTGTGCTGTGTCCGCTGTCAGAGGTAGTATGCTTCTGAAGATCAGTTGCTGGTAGGAATGGAAGATAGCGGTTCTCTCAGTTTCTCATTTTTTCCATCTTAAATTCACTTCTCCACATTTCTGCAGCAATCTGCAATTTTAAAAAATCCTCATGAAAATTCTTCAGCATTTTAGTGTGAATTGTTCCTAATAAACACCTTTTTGTATGCAGTTTTGACAAATGTACACATTTTCCCAAGCAATTCCTTGTAATATAATCCATTTCTTTCTGTTATTTTCATGCACACTTTCCCCTCATATGTGCATTTTCGTAAACATTGTTTGGCTGGAGAACTGCACTGCAAAATTCAGAGAAGTGCAGATTTTGAAGGATGGCTGTGTCTCGGTTTTTATATTGTTTCGGAAAGTGCAGATTTGATAGATTCAGCTTTCAATGTGAACTGAATATAATTTCTCCCCCATCTGTTGTTGCTGGTGATTACAAGTGGAGAGACTGCTTGCTGTGCTCAGGTCGCGGTTGTGGGCTTGAATGGGCATCTGTTTGGCCACTCTGAGAACAGGATGCTGAACTAGATAGGCCACTGGCCTGATTCAGCAGAGCTGCTCATATATCCTTATGAAGTGCACACAAAAACGCACACAAATGTTTGTGCAGACTTTAAAAAAAATCTGCAAACTGATGTGAAAATGTGATGAACTGAATTTAAGACTGGAAAAATTAGAGACTGAAATGGACAGATTCATTCATCCCTATTTGGAGCACTGCCATTTAGACGTGGGAACCAGCAACCGCCGGCTTCTTTTAGCTAGACATACCCCTATTCCAAAATTGAGCTGACATTTTTAAGTGGAGCGTTTGTGACACAAATTCAGCATCAAGCTGGACAACATTTGCACAAAGTCACCTCCCCAAGCCCTTTCTGTTACTTGGTTTCAAATGCAGGTTTGCAAGGTCAAGCCTGTGTTTGGAAGAACATTAGGTGGAGAGGCCGAGGTGGGACAATATGACACACAAAAACAGCCAGCAAGGAAATACCACCTCCCTTCCTGACGTTTCCCAGCTCCCAATACAACCTTCCAAAAGAAGCATTTCCTCTTCAAAAATTGCTATTCAGCTACAATGCTATGTATTAGTATTGTGTGTATCATCAAAAGCTTGTATTTTTTTAAAAAAAACTTAGATGGGGTGGATTAGTCAACAGGAGTACGGGGTGGTGGACTCACTGGCTCCATCCTGGCTATGGGCTGGGAAAAGAATCTGTCACCTTGTGATCATATGTATTTCTTTCTCACCCTTGAGTTTTAGAACCATATCTCAGAGAAGCCAATATTGGAAAACTGGTGTATATTATTCTCATTTTCAAGAGTACCTTATATGGAATGTTTGTGATGGGCTTGAAGCTAAGAAGAAAGGTAATGTACAGCAGTGATTACTTATGCCCTGGGCCAACCGATTTCTTTTGAAAATGCACCCTATGTGTTATTCTGCCATGATCCAGTACCCAATCCACTCTGTTTAGCGCTTAAACACTAAACAGTGGGACTCCTATTCAGCACCTCCTCCAGCTTCTGAAATTTCACGATAAACTCTTAAACTTATCCTTGTGAGCCTAATGGCAAGAAAGCCCAAATTCCTAGGAAGCTGACATGTCACACATTCAGTGTCTCTTTACTTTTTGGCAAATAGCAGCCACAAGTAATCCTAACCTAGTTTGAGACAGTGGCCCTGTGGAGAGTGCTTTAACCTCAGTCGCCTACATAAGATTTTCCTAACAGGACAAAAGTGTGTGCTTTCATTGAGATAATGACATGGGGGGAGGGTGAAAAACAACCACCAAACCTTCCCTGTGGTGCTGATCCAGATCACCAGCACCATCATGAGTGAAATTTGCTTATGACAGATCTCTCCTGTTTTGTCTAGTTTGTACCTTAAATAGAAACACTGGCCTCCTGCCCACTTCTGGATTCAGCACAAACTTACTTTCAAAGCCATCCACGACCCCCTTCTCCATCCTGATGTATCCATCCAACCGGAACTTACCTCCCCAATGCAAATATGGGCTGCAATCCAGTTTGGGCTCTGAGCAGAGGGCAAAGGGTTTGAAGCAACTCCTCATCTTTATTAATAATTTGACTAACTTACAAGAAATGTTCCCTGTTTGTTTTTCTCTTTGGTATGCTATTATGTATTAAAGCAGTTAACTGGGAAGCTGGTTGGGCAGCCATTTCCTTCCCAACAATGTCAGAGTTTGGTGGATGCTTTTCCTTATAACAAAGCAAAAGTTAGGAAAAGAATAATGCAATTAGATGACTTGTATTTGGGCCCTGGCTGGCAGAAGAATTAGGTCCTGTCTTTCTGGCTATTGTCAAGTGAAGCCACGCCCCTTTTTTGTCTTTTTCATTTCAGTATTTAGTCCATCTTCTTAGATAAGGTGCTTTTCTCTGATCAAATTTATAAGCTGACAGCAAATTGCAGGCTGATTCACAAATGCATGTATGTCGCTTTGATTTCACAGTACTCAATTGCAGTTGGATGTGTGAACTAGCTTTATGAGGTAAAAATGAACATTCTGTCTTCCTTGATCCGGACATACTTTTTTTTTTTTTTTTTTTACACAAACCGCTTTGTGGTTTAAACCGCAGATAATAGCAGGTGATATTTTTATTTAGTTACTTAGTTAGTCTATAAAAGTATTTGTATACTGCCATCTGATGAAAAATATCAAGGTGGTATACAACAATGTATACAAATACAATGAAATATTAAATGCCATAAAAACAATGCAAGATAATCATGAAAATGGTGGGCTAATTTTAAGAAAATTTAAGAGGAATAGCCTGTTGCCATAAAAAGGCCTTCAAGAGACGTCTGAAAGTTAACAGAGAGGATGTCTGCCAAATCTCTGCTGGAATAGTATTTGACAGTGTGGGACCAGTGGCACTATTTTATTTATTTGTTATTTATTTATTTATATCCCACTCTTCCTCCCAGAAGGAGCCCAGGGCGGCAAACAAAAACACTAAAAACACTTTAAAACATCTTAAAAAACAAAAGACTTTAAAACATATTAAAACAAAACATCTTAAAAACATATTTAAAAAACAACTTAAAGAACATCTTAAAAGCAATTCTAGCACAGATGCAGACTGGGATAAGGTCTCTACTTAAAAGGCTTGTGGAAAGAGGAAGGTCTTCAATAGGCGCTGAAAAGATAACAGAGATGGCTCCTGCCTTATATTTGAGGGGAGGGAATTCCAAAGGGTAGGTGCTACTACACTAAAGGTCCACTTCCTATGTTGTGCAGAATGGACCTCCTGATAAGATGGTATCTGCAGGATGCAGAGCACAGTGATCAACTGGGTATATAAGGGGTAAGACAATTTTTCAGGAATCCTGGTCACAGGCTGTATAGGACTTTAAACACCAAAAGTAGAACCGTGAAGTTTGCCCGGTAGCTAATGGGCAGCCAGGGCAATGCCCACTTTTACTTGAGGCCAGTTGGACTTCTGTAACATGGGGAACAACTATCAGTGCTCCTCCAGGTGATCTCTGGATGATGTGGATAATGCTTGTCTGTGTGATGTGAAAAGCTTTGGCTGCTGATTTCTGTGCATCAAGCTGCTGTAAAAGCACAAGAGCAGAACAGACCATTTTCTTCTAGTCAGTTGACAACCCTACATCCAAGAGTGTACTATTTACCAAGGATAGTTTTTCTGGTGGGTAGTGCTTCTTTCATTTCATATATTTGAATTCTTAACTCTGAATTCTTGGAAATGCAAATTGTAATACAATAGAATATACAAGAAATAAAAGAATAAAAATACAATTCAAAATCATACCGCATCGAGCACAGCACATTACAATTGCTACAACAGGCAGAAAAATCCTGTTAAGTGGTCCTCCAAGACCCTCAGCAATTTTCAAGTGGTCCAGGAGGACAAAAGCTGGGGACCACTGCAATAACTAGTACAATAAATCTCAGCTTCTAGTGTAACTTGATGCAGTATGTGTTATAATCTGTTATCATTGATAATACATGATGTCGCAGTACTTTATATGAAATGCTCACACTTCCATTTTCCAAATAGATAAATCTCCTTGGCCCACATTCCTGCCACACCCTTTCACATAAGAGAAAACATAGCTGTGAATTAAAGCAGCCACAAATGTCATTTTTTAATCTTTTTCTCAGGAAGAGTGTGTAGCATATGATCTCCTAACTAATATATAGCCAAGCGTGGGGGGGGGGAACCCATTTCATATACCACCACAAATAATCAGGGTCTCTGGATGTGGGCAGGCCATTAATATGGCCATTAATATGGGTGGAGGAAGGCAGTTGAGCAAATGAGATGGATTTGATGACTAATGGCCACTTTCTGCTCTGTTTAGGAATTGAGAGGAATGTTTACATCAGGGATGGCTAATCTGTGGCCCTCCAAATGTTGTTGGACTCCAGTTCCCATCAGCCTCAGCCAACACAGCCAATTGTCAGGGCTAATGGGGCTTGAGATCCAGCGAGATTTGGAGGGCCACAGGTTCTCCATGCCTGGTTTATATAGAACACATTCAAGGAATTTTGCTTCGCCAGAATTGTCCAGCCACTTCTTCCCATGGATCACTGTTGGTTTCGGGGGAGATCTGTACATGCGTGACTATTTCTGAAGCAAAGCAGGGTTCTGTAGGGAAGAGAGCATTGCAAATGGTGCACCGATGTTTGCCCATGCATGACAAGCTGCACCTCTCACATTCCCACTTCTGTCCAACTCTTAAAGGGAGAGGAACTTTGCGGTCCTCCTAAAGGTCTAGTCACCTTAATCAAGGAGAAGTCCTGTGAGAAACTTGACCCCTGGATCTTTCGATCTTCTGGTACACTTAGCCCAGGAGTAACAATCTGCTCTGTTCTCTCTCCTGTTCAATGACAGCTGGCGCCGTAGAAGCCTTTTGGCTGGGAACACCTCTCCTGAGTGAGTGAATTCCATGAAGAGAGAGGAAAGGATGGATACTCTCACTCTCAGAAGTAGCATTTTGGAGCTTTCTTAAAATAAAAACAATTGCTTTGAGTCAGTTGGTAAATAATCTCTCTTTGATTCTTTTAAATGCGTTCTTTTAGTAAAACCACAGCACTTTGTTATGGGGATTTCCTGTGTTTATTGCAACCTTAAGATACTATTAATTTTCAAAAAGAGAGATGAGCAGCACAACTTTATGCTTTACCCCAAGTGTGGGGGGACCATTGGCTCTCCAGATGTTGCTGAACTACATCTTCCGTCAGCTCCAGCAAGCATGGACAATGGCCAGGGATGATGGGAATTGTAGTTTAGCAACATCTGGAGGGCCAAAAGTTTCCCACACCTGCATTATTCCTGTGTTGGGGTAGCCAAACTGGTGCCCTCCATACAGTATGTTGTTGGATTCCAACTCCTTTTAGCCCCAGGCAGCATGGGCAATGATGGGAGTTGTAGTCCACATCATCTCGAGTGCACCAGGTTGGATTTAATAATTTATTTAATAAAATAAATTAAAATAATAAATAATAAATAAATAAATAAGATTCAGTGAGACGTCTTGCCAATCTCATATAAATATGCATAGGATTGCTTGCAGCCTTTTAAATGTGCTTAATTCTTCCACTAAAGTCAATGATGTTTAGAGTGCTTAACTTTGTTGTACCCTGACATTTTTCTTTGATTCTCTGCCATGGCCTCATTTTAGTAAAGTCACCAAATACTTTTGCTGAGACTCCTGCGTTTCATTTTATAAACAATTGTGACAAAATAGTTCAGATCCAAGCTAATGTTATGTTGTAAACTATCTTTTATGGTGTAAATGTCTTCCTTCAGAGAGAGCTTACGGATTTTGTTACTCCTTGCTAGCAGAAAGGACCAGGTTTTTTTAGTTAGTATAGATGTAATGTAAACAAAAGGCTTTATGACATCATATAACCAAGACTACCTATTAAAACAAATACAAACTTCTCCGCTGAATAATACAATGCACCTCCCAAAGTTCTCTCTTCTGTCAAACTTTTCAAGGTGTGTGTGTCTTTTGTTGCTTGCAGATGACTCGGAAACGTCAACTGATCCGATATGCAGAGGCTGGAGTTCCTTTTAGATCTCATATAACCCCTGTTTTAAAACAGCTACATTGGTGGCCAGTTTAGTTCTGGGCTGAATTCAAGGAGCTCATGCTGGTATATAAACCCCTAAATGACTTAGGTCCCAAATATTTGAAAGCCCACCTCCTTCCCTACAGGAAAGGTGCCCTCTTGGGCATCGAGATCAGCAGAGGAGGCCCTTTTGGTAGTTCTGCCACCTTCAGAAGTTTAGGGGACGGTGGCCCAGGAGAGAGCATCCCCCCTCCCCACCAAGGTGCATCTGGCAACTTTGCTATACAGGTTTAGATGAATGCTGAGGACATACCTCTTTACCTGGCCTTTGATACCTGAGACATGTATTTTTAGGACCAACCCTATTTTAGGATTTAGGTTGTTTTTAAATTGTTTTTAATTTCATGCTTTTAAATTGTTGTAACCCATCCTGGGACCTTTGGCTGAAGGGCAGGTAATAAAAAATTATGGTGATGCTCCTGCAAATACTTAGTTTTCAAGGACTGCAGCAGCAACAACTTACAACAGGGATGAATAACCCATGGCCCTCTAGATGTTGCTGGACTCCATCTCCCATCATCCCCTGATTATTGGCTGTGTTGGCTGGGGTTGATGGGTGGGTGGAGGGGTCCAACAACATCTGGAGGGCCACAGGTTTTCCACCCAACTTACAGAATTAAACCAATAGTTAAAAATAATCATCTTAACATAAAAATCAATACAAAATTAAATTAAAATTATATATAATCAACTTGAGACATACGAAAGGCAATTTATAAATTAATAAAATAATAATAAAATCCACAGCATAACTAATCACACCAATGAACTAGGTGGCCAGGTTTGGCAGGCTTGTGGGGAAGGGACAGGGCTCATGCACCTTTAATAGTTGTGTTCAGAAGAGGTTGAGTGATACACGCTACATCTGCAAAAATTCCCTCTTGTATACAACTTCCTGCTCTCTTCCGCATCAGGCCACCCTATTACCAAGTTAAATCACACCAAAAATGATAATAACCCACCCAACAAAACCATACACCTTCTTAAGAAGTAAGGACTGAACCTCTGCGACTACTCGTGTACCGGGAGCTCTTCCCTAGAAAGGGAGTTCTGTAGAAAGGAGAGGTCACAACAAAGAAGACCATTACCATGTCCACGTCCACAAATGAGGGGAACCCAAATAGGGGCTCCTTTGATTTTAATGCACATGAGGGGATGCATGGGTGGAGGCCCTCCTTCATATACTTGGACCCTGGCCAGTTTTGCATTTGACCGTCTACAGTGCCACTCCAATACCCTCGAGTGCACTTACAATAAGATAACTTCTGTCAACTAGACAGATGTGTCAGCTCTAAAATGGCCCTCAAAGTTTGCCTTTCAATAATGTGACTTATCATTTTCACAGAGGATATTAGGGTGATGCCAAATCCAAGTATTTTCTTTTTCCAGTAACACAGGCCTAGTCCTTACTGAGATAAGGTAGCTTTCAGGTTGCTGGTGAGGATTCTTGTGAATGAATGCTCCTTCTGACCAAAAACATTCCCTGCATTGTAGAGTGGCATGTCATGGCCAAAGTATGCTACAACTCTTTCCCCTGATTAGTGTTCTACATGTGGGGAAATATTTTGTAAAGAGGAGCGCTATTTTATAGCTGGTATGCAATACAATTTAGTATTTATATTTGGCATACAGGGGTCTATAGTATTTTAACTGCATTCGACATCTAAGAGTTGACAGCACATTTCTATTGTAGCCAACGAGGTACCCTCCATATATTGCTGGACTACAATTCCCATCATGCCTGACCATTGGCCATGCTGGCTGCTGGTGATGGAAGCTGGAGTTTAACAACATCTGGAGTTGCCTATCCCTGTCATATCTGATGCCTACCAAAAGAATCAACAACTGTCAGTGCCAACAAGCACTCAAAGTATGAGCTAAAGTGTCACATTCAAAATGAGAATGTGAATTCCGAATTCACAACTCTGCAGAGACTATTTGGGGCAAAATTGGAAGATTGACCATGTTTTGAATATTTTGCAAATATTCATGCCAGCTCTAAGACAAACTAAAGAATATGAAGCTGCGCTATCAGGACAGCATGTAAAATCGTACTTCCAGCCTAGGAACCGTTATGAGCCACTGCTGTGCAACAAGGGTGTTTTAGAAGGACCTGCAGAAGTGAAGCCACATGCTTAGCCAACTTGAACACTCTCCCTTTAAGAAAAGGAGCAAGCAGGTCCTTTGGGGCACAACAGGATGTGGCTTGACATTTGCTTGTGCAACGGTTTCTCTTGAGCAGCGGTTACCACAGTGCATGTTTCATTACAGTGTGGCGCTTAGATGATCTGTCACCTTTCCTGTTCTGGTTAGAAATAACAGCATGCATACATGTCTCACCTACAACGGTGGTTTTCAGTGTCTGATGCTATCACACAATCTTCTGTCTCAGCCAAACACTGTTGCTTGGTGTGGCAGGTGCACCGGTTGTGGCCGCTGCACCTTATTGCAAATGGAAAATTGGTGGGTATTTGTCGTACGTCATTATCGACCTGTTTTGATGCCTCTCCCTTGCTTCTCACTGCCAATACAAAAATGGCTCTAAATACAAAAGTGTGCTCTATATTTCAGTGATATCCTGACCCCTCCTTTAATTCCTTTCAGAAGGCTGCTCAGTAGCCCAGAAGGCACTTATTGTGGGAAGAATGTGTCGTCTGCATGGCGTCTCCTAATTTCCTTTTTAATTTAGTTTTTATTGTGACAGAGAGAGAGAGAGAGAGCGCACAGAGGAGTTGCTCTGTCCAGCATTATTTTGTGAGGGCCTTGCTCTAAGTGATTAGATTGGCCTTTAGAAGCAAATTTAAAAAGACAGAATGCTAAGCATAGGATGCAGGTGTACCTGGTATAGCAATGAAAATAGCAAGCATTTGGGTTTTTTTTTAATAAATAGGGGGCTATCCCATTTTAACCTTCCCAAAACCCTGTAAAGAAGATTAGTAGGAGACTGAGAGCCAAGGTCAGTGTGTGAGCTACATGACTGAGTTTAAACTTGGGTCCCCTTGGGCCATGGCCAATAAGCAATGCACTGCACCAGCTTTCTCTAACCTGGTGTGCTGCAGATGTTTTGAACTACAATTCCCATCTACCTCCACCAGCAGAGGAAGGCTGTGCTACACCACATGGTCTAGCTCTTTTTCATCTTTCAGGTCTTCCCGTCGGTGAAGCAAGATTCCAGCAACAGTACTACTCACTTTGGGCATGATCTGGCCAAAGTTATGCCCATCTAAGTTCCACTGTTGTCTTCTGGGAGAGCATGAAGTAGGCACTTAACTCTCCCCTTGAAATAAAAGTGCTTAACTTTGGATGGGTCAGGCTAGTTGTCTTATTTTGCTGAATTTGTTTCCCCTTTGTGTTTTGCTTCATTATCACCTGGCCCCTGCTCATATCAAGCAGCCCTAGTTGTCACGGTACAAGCAGCAGTTTTCACTGCCATAGCTGAGGAAGCATCCTTGCAAGGAGACAAGCCCTTATCTGACTTCATCTAACTTGCCAAGTGCACCATCCATTAAACGTAGGGCAGGGCCACAATTAAAATATTTGTTGCAGATCCAAATCTGCCTATCCGCCATTTTGTCTGCTGTGGGTAGGGATTGTGGATGGGCATGGAATTCAATGTAGTTGGCATTAAAGCTGAATTGATCAAATCTGCACTTTTCTCAACAACAGGAGAATTGAAACAAAGACGTACTTTGAAATCTGCGCTTGTTTGAATTTTGCAATGCAGTTCGCCAATCCAGCCATGTTTGCAAAAGTGCATATATTAGGGGGAAGTGTGTATAAAAATGAATACATCAGTGAAAATAACATACAAAATGCATGACATTAGAAGAAACTGCTTGCGAAAATGTGTATATTAGTCAAAACTGCATACAAGAACTTGTTTAGTAGAAGAAATTCGCACTAAAATGTTGGAGAATTTTCATGAGGATTTTTTTCAAGAAAAATTTGCAAATTGCTGCAGAAATGTGGAGGACTAAATCTAAGACTGGAAAAAATGAGAAATAGAGGGGACTGTTTCTCATTTTCCCATTCTTAAATTCAATTCCCCGTGTTTCTACAGCAATTTGTGGATTTTTTCTTTCAAAATCCTCATGAAGATTTTTCAGCATTTCAGTGCACATTTCTCGTAATTAGCACATTTTTGCATGCTATTGCCACTAATATATTATTTTTTGCGCACACTTTCACCCAATATAAGCATTGTTTGGATTTGGATGGAGAACTACATCACAACATTCAGACGAGTGTGAATGTCGATGGCTGGCTGTGTTTCGCTTTTCAGATTGTTTCAGAAAGTTCCAATTTGATAGATTTGGCTTTAAGTGTGAACTGAATCTCCCCATAGCGGTGGGGAAACAGTTGTGGGAACAAATCCACTGGGTTTACTGCACAAAATATGGAATTGCTCATCAGGACCTGCCAGTAGTAGAACTAGGACCTCTTGCATCTTTGTGTTGCTGCCTTGGGTGACAAGTCACCAGGGCTTGTGATGATACACCTTTAGGTTTCAGGGCAGCTCTGCCCTCCTATAGTTCTCTCCCTGACCACCCACAGCTGGGTTATCCTTGGAGGCTGATGGAGTCCTAAGAACTGTGGAGGAGTTTTGGCACAGCTGACCCTCCTGTTAAAGCTCTTGCCACTTGGTGGGATTCAGAGATGACCTGGCAGTTAACAGGATCACTCCTAAATGCCCCCTCCCACTAATGAGAGAAGGGATGGGCAACTTCAGGCCCAGGGGCCAAATGCATCACTCTCCATCTAGTCCTCAAGCCACACACTTCCCCAGGCCGTACTCCCTCACTGTCCCTGATTTGCACCCCCTGGAGTGTTTTTGCCTGGCTTAGGAGGTATCCTTGAACACTGAGAATGCTTCTTGCTTGCCTGTATAGAGGACAGAGAAGGGGGAGTGTAGAAGCTAGCCTACTGTACAAAGGTAAAACTAACCTTCATTGTTTTGCTCTCTTTTGCCTCTGTCATGTGGCCCCCAGAAGTCTGCCTAGAAGAGAAAGCAGCCCTCCGGTTGCAAAAGGTTCCCCACTCCTGAATAAAAGCTCCTTTCTCTTTTGATTTCTCGGGGAGGCAAAACAGGGAGAGGATTGGAGCACAGGTGGTGGGAAGACTTGCAGTGGATTTGACTAAACACAACTAGTTCTGGAGCCTACTTTGTGGCAGCAACAGCAGCAGAGAAACAGTACTTCTCCCCCTCCCACTGTGCCCTCAGGACACCATGCAGTAGAGCTTTTCCATGTAGTAAGAGGTGTTTTCCAGCTTGGCTCTCAGGGTGATGTGAAAGAGCCTTTGATGGCTTGCTATGACTCGTTGGCAGAGCACTTTGGGGACAAAATGGCTCATCTTCTCAGCAACTTAGACACTGCCAATTGTGCAGTCCGGTATACAGATGTATGCATTGTAGTAAGCAAAAGGGGGCTTAGGAGGTGGTTGGGCCTGGATGGGCGGGAGCCTAGGAAGAGGACAGCTTGACAACTGGGGAGGACCCGCAGGCCACATGTGACCAGCAGGCTGGAGTTTTTCCAGCCCTGAGAGTAAGAGAAGAGGGAACCAGGCCGTGTGCATTGCCCACCAATACAACGAAGTTGAGCCTTAGCAGAAAGATGGGAGTTGTGGGCCGATAAGGAGAGCTTGTGGTATGGGAACCGAAGAGGCAATCAAATCATTGTCCCACTCTGGGTGGCTTGGTGGATGGGAAATAAAGTTACGGGCAGCCTGCACACTTCTGACTCTCTTTGGCACATGAAGAAGGCTTCACAAGGAGCAGCACTAAAATATAAGGGGAGCACATGCAAAGAGGATGGAACTCCTAGGCCTTTAACAGCGGTGCTGAAGACATAGGACTCATGGCCAGTTGCACCTGTTGAGATTTTTTTCTAAAGCCAGCGCTTCCTGCTTCTTAGAGCTGAGCTACGTGGCCATGTTGGTTCATGTAAGCAGCTGGATCTCAATACTATGATTTAACGTGCATGCATATTGCACTCTAGAGTGTTCAGAGTTCTTCATATACACTATCCCAACAATGCTTACCACAGCCCTGTAAGATAGACCAGCATTTTTCCAGTGCAAGAAAGATCGGGGGAGGCTGAAGCTGAGCTTGCTTACTACTCCCCACTGCATTTACAGCAGAGGTGGGACTTGAACCAGGGACTTCCAAGTTCAGGTATTAGTTGGTCCTCCACACAATGGAAGCCTGCTACTTGCATGCATATTACAGCACTGGAATTCTGCTTAGAAATCCCCTCTGTGGCTGCAAAGTACAATTTCCCACCTCTGCTTTTGAAATGATATTCCAGGCAGTCTACGGCCACAAAGATGACCTCCAGTGTCCCTTTGTTAATAGTCAGTTCAGTTAGCGTTTTATTGTTTATAGCCAATGGCCATTACAATATAAACACAAAAAAACCAATGTACACCTATATATAAAAACAGAGACTATCGATCCAACAAAACAGGGATAAGACCCTGACAACACAAATAAACTTTAAAACAATTCAATTAATTTAAAAGCTCCCCTTAACATTTGGTGCTAGTATGATGCAAAATGGCCGCTCTTATCTTTATTGTAGCTAACGCAAATAAAGCTACCATATAGCTGATGAATTTATCTACGTTGGACAGCAACCATCTAATCTTAAAATCATCTGCTTGACCTTCTAAGGAGGTCCAAGGAGGGAGAAGAAACCTAGCTCTTGATGAATTATATAGAGGGCATATCAAATATAATGCACAACATCTTCAATTTGGCCTAATCCACATACACAAAAACCAGAGCTTGGAAAAGTTACTTTTTTAAACTACAGCTCCCATCAGCTCCACCCAGCATGGCCACTGGATTGGGCTGATGGGAGTTGTAGTTCAAAACAGTAACTTTTCCAAGCTCTGACAAAAATGTTCTTTTAGCAGCCTATGAGAAAATTTGCCAGCCAGATATTCAGCAAGCTGTTAATAGTGTAAAGAGGCAGAGCGCCATCCAGTGGGTATTGATGGATATGTTGTTTTGACTCCACATACATTACATATACAGTATATCTGCACCAGTATGCACTTGAGTCCTGAACGTATTTAGAAAAGCTTGTGGCATTTATAGCTCATCCCAATATCATTCCTCTTCCACCTTTCTTCATGAGAAGATTAATACCAGCCTTCCTGCAGTGTCCATCATGGAGCCTGAGCCAACATTCTAGGGCATATTTTCCTGCCCCTCCTCCTGTAGCTTTATATTTCTCTCCACTTTCAATCATGATTGTATACAGGTAGGTTTGTGTACATGTGTAACTCCTATTTGCGCCACTTTGCACAGTCTCTCCTGGAGTGCTATCCCATGGTATCAGGCCTACAGGTACAATAAAAGACCACTCCAATGTAAAAATACAGCATTTTTTAAATTAAAACCATATGATGCATAAAAACGCTTCCATTTCTAAAATGAACAGCCTTTGTTGCCAAACTTATTTTTAACCACACCGGTCTCCTGGGTGGCAAGCAGGCCTGGCTTTTTCTTCTTTCTGTGCCAGCCCCCGGCTAAGTATACGGATCCCACATTTATCTGAATATGTTGGGGAAATTGTTTAAGGAAGGAATGTAGTTCAGTAGTAGAGCTTTGCATGCAAACGTTCCCAGGTTCAACCCCCAGCATCTCTAGGCAGGACTGGGAAAGGCTCGTTCTCTGAAATCCTGAAGAACTGCTGCTAGTCAGTGTTGGCAGTACTGAGCTAGATGGACCAATGGTCTGACTCTGCCCACGGCAGCTTCCTATGCTATGCTAAATGAAAGGCATTTGGTTGTGGTGTATCCACCCAAGCCCCGTGACGCCCCGTCTTCATTTACTCTGCCTGCAAAACATTGCTAGCAGAACATCAGTGATGTTGCTGGCACTTTCTGACAGTGTATGTGGACTTCCAGAAGCATTGTGTCATCCCAAAGGTGTCTCTCCGCCAACTGAGCAGCACTTACACTGCTTCCCTTGACCTCTCAGCCGGCTTTCCAGTGGGACTTGGATTGTTGTCTGCTTTGTTTACGATAATGAGTCCTCAGAATAGAAAATGACATTCATAAAGGAATCTTTTCAGTTTGTTCCTTTAACAGATTTTCGCCATGCGATGTATTCCTTACTATCCATGATTTTGTTGGAGTCGTGTCATCTGAAGTCTCTCAATAATCAGAAATAACCCATTTCCTCTTTCACTTTGCCAACCCCCCTCCAAATCGGCCTAAGAGGACATTCTCTTGCAAGTAGGACTCCCTGTTGACAGTTGGAGAGCGTAGGTGGATAGGCGTTGCTCAGATGAGCTGCAGTTTTCAGGAAGTCTTTAATGTGGCCCCTGTTCCTTGCAGTTTCATCAGGCAGGAGCATGATGCCTCAGAGCAGACACTTTTTGTCTGCTCTGCTGCTGTGTGGGAGGCAGATGGGGCTCCTTCAGCTGCAAGGAAGAAGAGAAGGAGGGTTTTTGTCGAGGTGTGAAACTCACTGCACACAGTGTGTGGCTCCAGGCACAGTAATATGTCCCAGTGTCATTGGCTATGAGGCTGGTGATGTTCAGGATGAACTGTCTGTCGCTAGGTCTTACTGCTTTGATGTGGGATGGTCCAGAATCAGTTGAAGATTCTTTGTTTACTGAATAGGCAAGCAACTCCATCTGTCCCTCTGGAATTTGCCTGTACCAGTAGAGATTGGGGTTGGAATATCCTTTTATGGTGCAATCTAGAGAAGTACTTCTTTTTAACCACTGTACCACCGACTGTGGTGTTTGGGAAATGGTTGGAGAGTCATTACCTATGATCCACCAAAGAAAACAGGAAAACTTTTAATACAGTTAGGAATATTTTATTGGTATCACATTTCTCTGTAATATGTCACGGGGGGCAGCGGGGCCCCCTCAATATATTGTTGGACTCCACCTCCCATCAACTCCTGCCAGCGTGGCCAACGGTCAGGGATGATGAGAGTTGTAGTCCAGAATATCTGGAGGATATTTCACCCAAGGAGCCCAAGTTAGCTCTGACTTTTCACTTTCAGCGACATATCATCAGCAAGAGATATATATATCCACAAAAACATATTGCTCCCCACCAAACACAAAAGTTAACACACCACCCCTCTTCAGTATTTGAGAAACTAATTAACATTTTCACAGGGCAATATATTGTTCACAATTAATTGCTTAGAGATACTCTATTTTGGCTTTGTTTAACAATTAATTGCTTGCCGTTCTGTGTTCGTGATTCATGCTTTATATCCCTCAAATAATTAAAAAGCTTGCAGAGCTATAATGTTTATAACAGAATGCATTATAAAACTTTAGCTGGTGCTTAAGAGAGTGCAGTCCATCACCAGGAAAATCAAGTGGAATTTTGCCATTGACTTCAGTGGGCAAGGGACAGTTCCCATATTATCAGTCATTGTAACTGTGTTTGCTCACACAAAGAGCCGGTATCTTTAAAATCAGCTGTGATCGTGGGCTTTTAGCCAGTCAGCAAACAAGAAAGAAAAGTACGCCTAGGCAGCCTAAAAGCCAATTTGGAATCTCTCCCATTATATAAATCGATGGCGAGATTTACAGAGAGGTGTTGCTGGATGACCCTTGCCTTGCTTTAAGGCAGGATGGGCAGAGATAGATTGGCACAGCTACTGGTAGGTTTATGGGTGATTTAAATCAACAGACTCCAATTAGTTTAACAATAACAACAACAGCCACCCACCCAAATTATGCTGCTGAAATGAAGAAAGCTGGGGACAGGGTAAGTAGGACTGGATTTTTTGTGTGAAAGGGCTAGTTCTGGTATTCAAATCTAATTCCAGGGCTCATCATTCCTGCATTTGGGAAGTGTATGTCTTTCCTCTTGGCTCCGGTTGGTGGACTGTGAGATTCTACTAAAAAACAAAGTACACCCCACAGGCATGAAGTCTGCTCCAGGATGCCTTGGCTTTGTACAAAAGAATGAGGGTCTGCTGCACTTCCCTAGAATCCCACGAAAACCACCGAAGGCACTGTAGTGTCCCAAGGGCTAGAGAAAGACAACAGAGTGAAGGTGGTATAACAGAGTCTGTTTTGGTTGGGGATGCGTGCAAACTTTAGCCCCTGCCCCCCACAGGTCCTACAATTGTCATAATAACCATGATAACTAAATGGACGCCTATGTTCAGAGGGCCTTCGTGCCATCTTTGGAAATTTCATGTAGGTATCTTGTTGGCCACTGTTGAAAACAGGATGCTGGACTAGATGGCCTTGTGGTCTGATCCAGTGGCGCTATTTTTATGGCCTTATGTCAAAAGAGGTTTTGCAGATTGTTATGCAGTTTCAAAAAACTGCTTGTCCAGAGAGACAGTAGCAGGGCAAAAGTAACGAATATGTACATCACAATCTCACACCACTTCCCACGTTCTTAGAAACAGCCATCTGTCTCTACTTTGCTCTGAAATTTCAGTCTGGCACCCCCAACACAGAGATACAAGTGAGCAATGTTGATTGATTGGATCAACGTTATTGATTGCCTTCATTTGCCATGCTATGCATATGGAGTTTTTCCTCCTGCAAGTGAGTCAATAAAACCTATCAGTATTGGTGATTTGTCTTAAAACAGATTACACATTCCTTTACCTTCTGCAGTTGCCACCCTAAAGCCTTTCCTCAGCTCCCTGATCCATGCAGCCGGGAGCAATGTTTTAATGTCTCTACCCTGCATGTTGGTCTAAGCAAGTGCAAGGTGTCCACACCTGGAAGGGCTGCCTCCAGGGCTATGTGATGCTGGCATGTAATCTCTACGCTTGCTTCAACCGAAACATTACTGCCTGCCACAAAGAAGGACTTCTTTGTACCAAACCATAGGTGGCCAGTTGTAAACAAACAGATCCACCTTTGGTGACTTTCATAATACTACAATTTATATAGTATTTAAAGTGGTACACATACATTGTCTCAATAATCTGTATAAATCCCTTTGTAAAGTAGGTGTGTAATCTGTATAAATCCCAGAGAATAAGGCATTTGCTACAGACCATCTAAGGCGGGGATCCAGATGTTGCCGGACTACAACTCCCATCATCCTGTCCACTGGCCATGCTGTCCAAGGCTGGTGGGAGTTGGAGTGCAATAAGATCTGGAGGTTCCCTATCCTTGATCTAAGGAGCATGAACCACAGACTTCTGGCTCACCTTCTACACTAAACCAGCTCGGATGGATGCTTCAACAATGTTCCCAAGTTGCCATAAGTTCAAAGCCCCATATTGCTAACTTACCCAAATGCAAACAGCCACCACAGATGGGAAGAGCTGGTTTACTTACTTGAAATACCTACTACAAAGCAAAGCAAAGCCGGAATCGGCCACAGGCTTGCCATTAAATCTTCTCTTTGGCCCGCTGCTGCTAACTTCTGAATCCTCCTTCCTTCGCACTGGTGTCTACCCCTTTGCTGGCAACTTTTCTCTTCATTGCATTCACATCCCTTTCTTACAGTGACCCCTAGCGAAAATGTTTGGGGTGGCAGACAAATACTCCGCTCTCACATAAAAATATAAATGTACTGCAAGTCGATTCCGACTTATGGCGACCCTATGAATAGGGTTTTCATGAGGCTGAGAGGCAGTGACTGGCCCAAGGTCACCCAGTGAGCTTCATGGCTATGTGGAGATTTGAACCCTGGTCTTCCAGGTCATAGTAATATTTGTTCAACAGCTCAGACGGTAGCTTCGCCCTACTGGCTGTTCATCCAAGCACATACACCCAATGTCTGAACCTGCGTTTGCTCACGTGCTGAGCAGAATTACTATTGCAACATCATCAGTAGGGTAAAAAATTGACTGAATGAGGAAATACTTCACTTAAGTCAGGATTGCCATCTCTTTGTCTAGCCCTGCTCCTGTCCTTTTAACAGCAGCCTAGCAGACAGACGTTTAGCATATGAAGCTTTCTAGGTATTAAGAAGATCTCTGCTGGATCATGAGTCCACCTACCTTGTCATTCTGTTTGCAACAGCATTCAGGCAGAAGCCGGTGGTAAGCTGGCAAGCAGGCCGTGAAGCCAACAGTAATAGAAACGCAGGGAGCTGCCTTACAAGTCAGACCATTGGCCCATCTAGTATTGTCTGCACCGACTGGCAGTGACTCTCTGGGATTTCCGACAGAGATCTCTCCAGCCGTACCTAGAGATGCTGGGGGTTGAACCTGGGACCTTCTGCATGCAAAGCAGATGCTCTCCCATTGAACTGCGGCCCTTCCCCTGTAGATTGGCCTCCAGTATCTGGCATACAAGAGTATACCACAGAGATGGAGAACCTCAGGCCTGCGAGCAGAATGTGGCCCTCCAGTCCTCTCAGTCCAGTCCTCTGTATCTACTCCCCCCTTAATGGTCCCGCTTTGAACCCTCCTCAGATGTGTTTGCTTGTCTGAAATGTGCTCTTGAATGGTGATCATGACTCTTGCTAGCCTGGACAGAGATGACAGAGAGGGCTCTGTGTATGTAGAAACCTCTGGTTTTAGTGTGGCTGGAATTAGGGATGTCGGAGAATCCCAACAATGACAAAAACAGGAGGGGAAATGGCCAACGTTTGCTTATTTGTCCCACGTCCGGAACGGAAATCAATCCAGCGAATACGATCCGTATATGCTGTTGCAAACAAATTGATTACATTTTCTCCCCTTATTTGCGTTGTGTTTCCTTTGCACTGAAATGATTGGGGTGGAACAACATAAAGACAACGTTGATTATGGAATTAATTACATAAATTACATAAGTTACATACTTTCACTATAGTGGACAATGAGACAAATAATTTATTTTTTGGCAGAAGATGAACTGCAGTGGAATGGAAACAGTGCTGCATGCGACGAATACAGGGAGGAATGGGGAACAATGCCTTCTTCCATCCCCAGCTGGAATGCTGTCTACTGTACAAAGGTAACTGTCACATCCATTGCCCCACCCACTTTTGCCTCTGGCCTCACTCGCCACTGGCATGCAACCCCTGGAAGGTTACCCATGAGGACATGCAGCTCTCAGGCTGGAAAAGGTTCTCCACACCTGGTATACTGCCTCTGAATATGGAAACTCTAGTTAGCTATTGTGGCTAACGGATGTTGATCAACCTTTCCTCTATGCACTTGTCAAATCATAAGAATGTAAGAAGAGCTATGCTGGATCCGGCCAAAGACCCATCACCAAGGAAGGACCTGCAACAGCTTCCCCCTCCTGCTTGTGAATCCCAGAAACAGGTAGACAGAGGCATTCTGTTTCTGGCAGCGGAGGGAGAATACCAGCCATGACTAGTAGCCACGGACAGCCTTATCCTCCATGAATTTGTCTAATCCCCTTTTAAAGCCGTCCAAGTTGGTGGCCATCACTGCCTCGTGTGGGAGTGAATTCCATAGTTTCACTATGTGCTGTGTGAAGAAGCACTTTCTTTTGTTGATTGTGAATCTTCCCACATTCAGCTTCACTGGATGGTCCCGGGTTCTAGTATTGTAAGAGAGAGAAACCTCTCTCTATCCACTTTCTCCACACTGTGTATAATGTTATACACTTATATCATGTCCCTCCTTACTTACTTTTTTTCTAAACTAAAAAGCCCCCAACACTGTAACCTTTCATCACAGGAGAGTTTCCCCAACCCCTTGATCATTTTGGTTGCTCTTTGTTCAGCCGGAGCATCCTCAGCAGATTACTGCCAGGCTTGAAGGTCCCCAGTGAGGGAGGGCCTACCAGACCCTCCAGGCAAGTGGTTCCATTGTCAGAACTGCTCTTATCATCAAGGTATTTCTCCTAACGTGCAGCTGAAAACTGCTGTCCTGTAACTTAAACCCATTCAACAGTGGGGGCTGCTGGCTCTGATGTCAGTGGGGCACCTTAGACAGCTTCTTGAAAGTTTGCACTAAAACCTGGAGTGGATTCACTGCCCCACTGACATCAGAGCCATCAGTCTGCACTGCCATGAGATCTAATCCTGTAACAGATAATATATGCCCTAATTTTTTTAACTAAGTGAGAGAAGGGCAATTTTTTTACTGGTGATGATGATGATGATGATAAATGCACAATACATAGGTTGGTATATACACAATTTCTCTGCAATATGTGCGATTTAATCAGCAAGCAGGAGGATATGTGCTATAGCAATCTGCCACAATTTTCATCAAGATTATGTGGTTTATTATATTTATGAGTTACTACAGAACAGTGTTCTTTGAGTGACCCACAAAAAAAGCTGAAAAGACAAAATCATAGAATACAATAAACATTTGAAACCAATAATTGAGGCAACACAATGCAACTCTAAACATATCCACTGACACAAAAGCACTTGCATAAAGCTAAGGCCAAAATACGCATCCAACTGATGAAAAAGAGACTAATATTCTTTCAGTATTAAATCCAGTAAATATCAGCATTTATAAAATCTGGGCTTTCATTTTTCTCCACGAGGCATGTGGTCTGATGAACGGAGACTGCTCTGAGACAAGGAAATGAACAAGCACAGTCACAACATGCACTTCACAGGTTGTTTTTCCGCGCTGGCCCCCTTTCCTGGAATTGCTCACCATTGTTCCCTCACTTGTTTATGGAGCATCCAGATGATGTCTTATTGCATTCCAGACAGTTTCCTGAGTGGTTCTCTTGTGTTTTTAAAGACCAGGTCTGTGTTGCTTTTTTCTGACTTGGAATGGAACTGAAGTTTTCTTTTGTGCGGACAGACAAAGAGCAATTGGCACACCTGGTGGGCAGGTGTAGTCTGCAAAGTTTGGGCGATGCCCTTCCTGGCTTGATGTCCAGTTGGTTCCCTTCCTCCATTACTTTTAATTGTGACCAGGAGCCTGGTCACAATTAAATAAATAAATAAATTAAAGAAATAAAGAGAGTGAAGTAGTTCCCCCCGTCCAGTGGTGAGTGGTGGCTCCGTGTCAGCGAGGCAGTGAAATCCCTCCAGGTTTTAGTCCAAACCGTCAAGGAGCTGTCCAAGGTGCTTCAGCTGCACCACTGACATGGAGCCACCACCCGCCTCTGCCTCCTTCCACACTGCTTGATCTCCATCCCAATGAGCTCCAAGCAGAGCAGAGGCTGCACTACATCTTGCTATGCCATCTGGAGGCAGCTAGATGTCTGGGCAGGCGCCCCGTCTTCTTCTGCGACAGGCACCTCTCTCACACAGCTCCACCTCTGCACATCTTTGTGGAGCCTAGTGAAGGCAACACCAGCAGGAGCATCTGCCTCTGGGTGGTGAGGGGGCACAGAGAGGGAACCTAGGGACCAGGGCAAAATATTGAGAGCACTATCCTCTTACACACACACACACCCAATATGCCATCAGCAGATAACATTAGCATCTTTAAGTGCATGGAATATCAACATAATACATGTATTATATAGTGTAGTCTGCAGTATGTCATGATGATAAATTTATTAATAACTACGAATACCGACTCACTAAACGGGGCTGGGCAAACCACTTGCCTATCTAGGGAATGGTCATTCACGGCCATTCATAAAGTAGTCTACTTTATCTACCCTACTGTAAGCCGCCTTGGGTTTCTGTGATGAAAAGAAAGGCAGGGTATAAATGTAATAAATAAATACTGGGATGGGAAAGGGATCCAGAGACTAGGAGTTGCTTCCAGATGTTCCAGAGGGAAGATGAAGGGTGACTATCCCCCTCCCAGGTTTTCTTCTGAATTTTGCAAACTAGGAGACTCCAGAAGGAAAGTCTGCCCTATTGCAGAACCCAGAGACCCCCCAACAACTATATCCTTGCTGGGAATGAACTGACCCAGGTGCCTGAAACATAATGGACGGTCTCAAACCTGCACGGGAGTCTGGGAAGCTCCAAGGATTTGTGGAAGTGGCAAGATTTGAATTGTGGGTGTGTGCTTTTTCTCCTTCCAGCTATGAGCCATAGAGGGGGGAAAGAGCCTCCCTGCCATCCGTCCTTGAATGGCCTATCATATGCAAATAGACCCGCAAGAGTTTGTCCATGTATTGAGTAAATTAATAGAATTGTATCAAAGACCTTCTGGATCAACGTGATGCTGTCTTCAAACCCAAATGCCTAATTTGCAACTGTAGCGTGACTTGACTCCTTTGTTGTTTCCTGCTTTGTCCTAATTTGTTTCCTTCAGTGATGCACTTTGAAGATTTGATTGTGTATTCCCTTAAACTGTAGTAACCATGTTTTAGATTTATGCCACTGATGTCTCTCACCAGTAAAGTCAAATCCCTTGATCAGGGAAAAGTAATCTTATTCAGTTGTTGCCTAAACTTTTTGTGCTCAGTGAAGGTAAAACCCACAAGTTGGTGTATGCATGTTTCCTAGGAAATGTAGTGAAGTATTGTGCTTTTGTTATGGAGTGTACTGAGTTATACAACCCTGGTAGAATTATTTAATGTTTAGTCATTTAGGCTCCAGTTCAATACATGTCTGCTCAGAAGTAAGGTCCATTGGGTTCAATGGGACTTACTCCCAGGTAAGTGTGTATTGGCTTGCAACCTTAGTTAGTAGAAAAGCTAAGTGTAGTCAAACTTCATGAGGGTTTATCAGCTGTCTTGATGGTAATGAAATGTTGAAGATGAAAGACCTCCACATTTCACTGGGGGTGGGGGAGATGTGACAAAAATCTGCTCTGTTGCCCTTCCGTCGTAGCTCCCCCAGCCAGCACGCAATGTCTGCCCAAGGTCACCAAATTTACAAGCTAACGATTGGAAAGACTGGCAGGAAGATGAAGGATCCGGTGGCAATTTTCATTAGCTATTGCTATATTCCCCCAGAGCAGGGGGGCCTATCGCCTTTCCCCTCACAAAAGGGCGGCTTGACAAACATGTGTTGAGCCCTGGTTGGCTGTCAGGGGGCAGCTGCCACTCAGAGTCAACATAGGTAATAAGCCCTTAAAAAAGAGGGACAGAAAAATCAGTCTTTTGTCCCTCATCACATCAGGGTCCATGACATTCCTAATCCACCATCAGGGGAAAGCCTGTAAACCAAACAGCTTTACAGACGAGGAGACTGGAAGCCTGTTTTGTAAGTAACAAAGAGAGATAGTTGAGCTAAAGAGCTCCTTTTCATTTTCTTCTGCTTATTCCCATTGGTCTTCCCCCACTTTCCTTCTTTCTTGTTAACAGAAGTGACATAAATTGGACAGTCAGGTCTGTGTGCTTGGTTGCCAAACTCTCGGGGTATTGAGACCCCCCCCCATGTTTCTACGGCACTTGAGATCCCACTACCAGGTAAAAGGATTTTTGGGGTGCTAAAAAAAGCAGACTCTTCAGATTGCTGGGAGAAACAGAGGGAGAGGTGGGTGCTGGCTCTAGCCTGCCACCTGTAAATTACAGAGTGATCAGCTGGAAAATGCAGGGAGCATTAGACCAGGATCCTTGGATTCAGTACTAAATTTGCCCCCCCCTCCAGATCCTTCCTGTCTGGGAAAAAGGGATGTAGGAAGCGCTGGCAGCTCTACCAGATAATTTGACAAGCACAGCTAATATAATGCATATTTCTATGTTCCGATACAGTCATACCAATATATTCATTTTGTGCACATTTTGCCCTAATATATGCATTTTTGTAAACATTGCGTGGTTGGAGAATTGCACTGGAAAATTTGGGTAAGCTTGGCTTTCGAAGGATGGCTGGTTTTGGCTCTCATATAGTTTTGGAAAGTGCAAATTTGCTAAATTTGGCTTCAAATGCAAACAGAATAGAATTTTTCCCCCATCCCTAACCTGATGGGAACCAATACGTGAATTCGACCGAGCATTCTTACGGTAATGTGCATTGCTCCAGGCTTTTGACCAAAAAATTGGTTCAAGACAATCAGCATACCGCTTTTGGTGTTGATATCTCACCGTCCTGAGTTGTTTTTAACTTTAAGAAAAAGCCAAAGTTCTTCACACCTTCTTTCATAGTCCAGATCTGTTGGACGTGGTCCACTGAGTAGCTGAGAGCCTGGCTGGATCAGGCCAGTGGCCCATCTAGTCCAGCATCCTGTCCTCACACTGGCCAAACAGATGCCTGTGGGAAGCCGGGAAGCAAGACCTGCGGGCAAGAGCACTCTCCTCTCCTGCGGTTTCCAGTAGCTGGCATTCAGACGCAGATTACCTCTGACAGAACCTGCCTGGCTCCCTCCAGCCTCTGCCCTTCTGAGGAGAGGGAAGCCAAGCAGATGCCAATGGCCCTTTGCTAGTCAGCTGCAGACATGTTCGCTCACTTGCTCTTTGTAGCTGATGCTGAGCATAACCTTCCTGGGAGTAAGTCCTGTGACACCAAAGAGGACTTGCTTCTGCTCAGGGAAGGGGGAGAAATTAAGTTACGTTTTCACATTTAAAGGCAAACTGACATGATTCACCCATTCCGAAACAATACAAAACCGAAACACAGCCATCCTTTAAAATTTGAATTCTGCAGTGTAGTTCTCCAGCCAATAATGTGTACAAAAATGCATATTCTATGGTAAAGTATTCCTAAAGATGCATATATTCATAAAAACAGCATACAAAAATGTATTACATTAGGAAACATTCCTTTGCAAAAATAAGCATATTAGGGAAAATTCCTTTGCAAAAATGGCTATATTAGGAGAAAAGAATGTATGGGTCTTCCTGCTGCGGGTGCGGGTGCAAAAAAGCATTTTTTTTTAATCAGGAAAGAGCAAACAAACAGGCAAAGTGAGGACTGTCAGATGATAAACCGGATATGGAAAACATGGATTATCCCTCTCCATTTGGATGAGCCCTAAGTCCCATTGTTTCAAATGAGTAAACATTTTTAGAAACTTCTTAGGTGCCTCCTGCCTTCTCCCCTCCCATTAATATAGGGCAAGAGGATTTTGAAATAAAAGCATATTTTCCCTTTGTTTTCATTGGTACACCGTAATGTAAACATGGCAATTTAAAAAATAATAATCCTATCATATGGATCCTAGGCCCACTTCTCAGGATGCAAGTTCCATTGTACCAAATGGGATTTACTTGAGTAAACATTCTTAGGATCTCACTGCAAGCCTGCGGTCTAAAATCAGTAATATCGATCTTGCCTCTACTGTGGAGAATGGGCCTTGTGAAATGGTAATATAGCACTATATTAATTGCCATGTGGATCCACAGTTACACTTTCAGCTGATTGTGGAAAAGCAATGCTTCAGCAGCGTGAAAGCACCGAAGTGTGAAGCAACTTTGGACACAACTGGGTTTCTGTCTGTGATATCCACACAGACGCAAACACAACCTCTTTGAAGTGGGTAGTATCTCTCTAAAATGGAAATGGACTGCCTTCAACTCGATCCCGACTTATGGTGACCCTATGAGTAGGGTTTTCATGGTAAGCGGTATTCAGAGGGGGTTTACCATTGCCTTCCTCTGAGGCTGAGAGGCAGTGACTGGCCCAAGGTCACCCAGGGAGCTTCATGGCTGTGTGGGGATTCAAACCCTGGTCTCCCAGGTCCTAGTCCAACACTCTAACCACTACACCACACTGGCTCTCTAGTATCTCTCTAGCCACAGCCATATTGGTCAAACAGAACAAGAAACATTGAGCAAGTGAGACTGACTACATCTTCATGCATTTCAATAAATGTTCTATTTAAAATGGTGGAAGCAAGCTTTTGAGTTGCACAGGAATATTCCTCAGTTGGAATGTTCAGAGAGAGAGAGATTACAAATAATTTAAAAAACAAGGTAAAATCAACAGACTACTTAGTATTGTCTGTGATATACTGTATTCTTTCATCTTTGTATTTTTTGAGACTTCTCTATTGTTTAATGTTATATTTGGAAATTTTCAATAAAAATATTTTTTGAAAAGAAAAGGTAAAAACAAGAATAAAATCAGGTGTCGGGAGGAGATAAAGCTTAAGAGTTGAGTATGAAAGAGAAAGAGAATTTTATTCTCACAACAATCCTGCAAGGCAGATACAGCACTCTGTCTGAACAAACCTAAACTCCAAATCTAAATGCCAAAACTGAGTTTTGTGTTTTTTGAGAGTCAATATAATAAACACAGGATGCTGCAATGATTCCAGATCAACATAAATTAAAGGATATCATAATGGACGTTTTTAGTAGTCAAACATAACATTCATTGAGAAATTAATCCCAACATTTTGAGGACCTGGCAAGGAATGCTGCTGGCACATGTCATATGAGATGAAATAATTATTTACAGTATATTAAACACTGCTAAATGTGTGTAATGATAGTAATGACATTTCATAAGATTTTTCACAAAAGAAACACACACATTTAAGATGAACAGTGCCACAGCTCAAGTTTTCCAACCAGTGCTTTTTCTTGGTAAAAAATGAGGTGCTGGTTCTTGGATCTTACATGTATAGACAAGGTAGGGCAGTCGATCTCTCTTCTATGTATAGAAGAAAGGGACAATTACATTAGCTCACAACACTTTCTTACAGGATAGCTAAAGAAAATGTTGAAAAGCCATTGTCTGACAAAAGACACAGAGTGCTCCACTATCCCAGAGCCAGAAAAAGTTACCTTCAAACTACATCTAAGCAGATTGCCAATAGCTCAAAAAGGATACATCCAATTTAGGTGAATGGGCAAAATGCAAGCAAATGTTAAGGTCATTCACACATTGGGGAAAATCTCCAAAACTGACATACACAACAAAGGGATCTGCTGCAGATGGTTAACCAGTCTTGGGGGCATGGTAGAAAGAACAATGAATGTGTCCATTCAGAGCACAACAGCAGCAGAGATTACTAGGGCTGAAAATGAAAGCCATTATCTTTAGCTCTTTTCATAAATCTATGGTGAAACTGAGTTTGGAATACTGCATGCAGTTCTGGCTCCACAGTATCAAAAAGTATATTTGTAGAACTGGAAAAAGTGCAAGAGAATGCCACTAAAATGATCAATGGGCTGGCAGGCCTCTTAGTCTTAAAACAACCAGGGTGGGTGGGTGATTAAAGTTAATAAAATTTATGTATTATGTGGATAGTGGCAGTGGATGGAGATAAGTTTTTAATGCATCTTTCATTATACTAGTACTCCTCCAGATCATCCAATGAAAGTGATTGGCAGGAGATTCAAGACAGGAAAAAAGTACATCTTTATATCAAACATAATTAATTTTACAATGAGAGATGATGCTGGCTTAGATTAGATAAAGTGATGGAGGATAGCATCATCAATGCCATTAGCCATAACAATTAAATTGAACATTTATGTATATTGAGTAGGGATGGGCAAGAATTTTGATGGAGTTCACATTTCAAGCTGAATATATCAACTTTGCACTTTCTGAAACAATATGACTGAAACACAGCCATGCTTCAAAATTCACACTGATTTGAATTTTACAGTGCAGTTCGCCAGACAAACAATGTTTACAAAAATTATTAGGGGGAAGTGTGCATAAAAATAAACATATGAGTGACAAAAACATGCAAAAAGACATTATATTATGAGAAATAGTTTGTAAAAATGTGTACATTAGTCAAAACTGTCTACTAAAATATGTTCATTAGGGGAAAAATTGAACTAAAATGCTGGAGAATTTTCATGAGGATTTTTTTTTTAAAAAAATTGCCAATTGCCGCAGAAATGTGGAGAACTAAATTTAAGATTGGAAAAATGAGAACCGGAGAGAACCGACACTGACGGATCTTTCCATCCCTAATGTTGAAACAGTATGCCGCTGAATAACAGTTGCAGGAGAACCCACAGATGGGACAGGGAGGCTGCCTTCATGCTCCACCTTATGAAAAGCAAGTGTCTGGCCACTGCTGAATGCAGCATCCTGAACTGGACTTGGTCTGATCCAGCTGTGGTCATTTTATGTTCCATGTACTACCATTTGTATATATCTAAAGAGCCTGGCACATGACAAAACGAACAACAAAAAATGCCACCATGACAGTTAGATGCCATGCAAGCCATTAGCATTTCTGTATTCACCCCAGAGTCTGTCTCTGTCTCCTCTCCAGATTTTCTCCATCCCAAACACACCATCTGCAGGGTATCATATCACTTCAAACATTCATGGCATTCCCCAAAGAATCCTGAGAACAGTAGCTTGTTAAGGGTGCTGAGAGTTGTTAGGAGACCCCTATTCCCCTCACAGAAGTACAGTTCCCAGAGAAGAGGGATTGTTTATTAAATCACTCTAGAATTGTAGCTCTGTGTTTTAAATGTATAGTGCGGATGTGGCTTCATACTCAGAGTAAACCTACAGAAATCAATATACTTGTCCATTGATTTATTGAGTCTACCACTTAGTATGACTTAGTTGGATACAACCATAAGAAGAGAGCAAGAGGCAGACATGTGGGCCACCCATTTAACTTCATTTATTTTAGAGCATTTATATCCCACCTTCCTAGTGTAAGCAGAACACTCAGGGCGGCTTACAGCATGTAACATTACAATTTCATAAAAGCAGTACAAAACAATTACAGTACAAATCTGACGAGCTTAGCAGTTTTTTAAAAAATAATAAAAACATTGTCTACTGTCATGGGCCCCTGGAGAATGCTTGGCACAATCAGGAGAATGGAGAAGGGGCTGGGGAAGCCATGGGGGAAATGCTTCCAGAAACCTTTGGCAGCTCCGTACCTAGTGAGCCTACTGATGCCCATAACCCCCCTTCATCTGTGACAGAGGAAGAGGAAGCCTCACCAGCATCCAGCCCAGACTTAGCCTTTGAACAGACAGACTCTAATGAACCAAATGGATTTTTCCAGAGAGAGAAGGATGAGGATAGTTTTTAAGAGCTAGAAACAACAGTGTCTCCAAGGTCACGTAGGCTGGAGAAGAGGTGGCTCGAACTAAATAAATCATCTGTTCCCAGGAGAAGTCCTAGCCTTGCTGCAAAGACTGGAAAGTGCTAGATTTAGCTTGTGCAAGTTAGAGTGTCCTCCTCTCTTTTTTTTATTAGGAATGCCAGGGAAGAAGCTTTGTTGCAACAACTTTCCATTGCTTCCACATACCTAGTGCAACTGCCAGTGCTCTGTATCCTGATTCATGCCTAGAATGTTTTGATACTGCATTCCTGTACTGACTTCTGGAATAAAGCTTTATGCAAAACCCAGTTTTTGAGTCCTGAGTCTGTTTCTCTGGTTGGGAGCCAGGACATCTATGACATGAAAACCTGACAAAATTAAAAGGTGTTTGCTACATGGTGAAAAACTGAGGGAGGGAACAAAGCACACTTCACAGGGTAAGGTGTTTTATAATCTGGGTGATACCACTGAGAAGGCCCTCTCTCTTGCCATACCCAGCCTATCATGCCCCCCCGACACACAGATGATCCTTTTGATCTTTGGGAGAAGGCAGGGTGGTATGGGAGGAGCCAATTCCTAAGGTATTCTGGGCCTAAGTAATATAGGGCTTTACTATTAACCACCAACACCAAATTGATATTTATTGTTAGTGTACACATATATGCACTACTTTTGTTCAGAATTGTGTACCCAATTCTCCAGGAGCTACTCCACACACTGTGGGTGTACTGAGATGTTTTAAGACTACTGTGATTGGCTACAGCTGCCTGTTCAGTGTCATGAATCTGGGTTTGATTCTGCATAATATATGAAATGACTCTTTTCATTTGTGTTATCTTCTAGCTATCAGTTTTGAATGGGTGACTTGGGGTTTCTTCATACTGAGAGCCATTTTTTTCCTACTCACTCTCTCACACCAGTATGTTATAACCCTCCTCCTCAGTTTCACTTGTTTGCATTTTAACACTTTAATAGCCCCGTATAAGGGCAGATTTTAAAGAAGTTATGTTTATTGGCCAACTGGCTATTGCTTTGCGATTGCTAATGTTGATTTAATCACCAATTTTCTTACTCAACCACCATAACTGGAGATATATTTTTTCCTGGTGCTTTTGATAGTCTGCTTTAGATTATACTATCCTGAATTAAGTTGCCAACTAACCTGAAAAAATTATTTGGCCTGCTTGTATGCCTGTAACAGCACAAACCACCTGGTTAAGCTTTTCACAGCATGAAGATAAACATTTTCATCTGCTAATGTGTGCAGATCAGGCAACTGTTAAAGTGAGTTGGGGCTGGTAAAAAAAGTTGGCAATCCTAACCTTTTATACACAGTTGGCTACCTCTGTGTTCACACAAAACTCCAGATCCTTTGTAACTAAGATGGGAGACAGCCACTAGTTTTTAAGAGAGTGGAACCTGGTATCCATCACCTTTTTCTATCACAGGTGGAAAAATAACTTGAGGCTGGCAGTTTTGATTTTTTTTTTTTTTTTATGGCCCATGGGGAACAGTTAAACACCATTTTCACCCGCTGTCACTGCTCTGATCAATTTCACAGCTTTCTGGGGCTGCTTTTCATTAAAAGAAGGGGGGGAGCTGGGAAACTGTTATATGAAGCTGCTGTGTAATCTTGTTTGGCCGAGAGAGTAAACAATATTTGAGTTCAGGGATGTTGATCAAAATAGTGAAAGAGTGGGTTTTCAGTTTCCCCACCCCACTCTACCCCACTCTACCCCAGCCATGCATCTGTGTCTTTAACAGCAGCCTCACACTGGGAAATTTGGCAGATTACATTTTCTCATCACTTTGGCTGGAAACATGACATTTAAAGATAATTGGTTATGGTTTGGGAAAGAAGTATGTGCATCCTGTTTCCCCGCTGTCCTGCTTTGGTTTGCCAAAGGAATCCAGAAAAAAGCAAAAATAGCCTGAGCTGCTCCTGCCCCTTTGAGAGAGGTTTGAGGCACAGAAATGAGAAGATGGAGCTATTTATGACATGGAGCTAAGGTTTATTACCTGCTGATTGCTGGAGATGAAACCACCTATAAAGGCTGGTTCAGAGTTTGGCAGGCCTAGCCATTCCACTGTCATCTCTGGGTTAAGCAGGTTCTGAAACAATTTAAAAAATCTGCCAGAGATTAAAGTTGGAATAATCATATCTGCCCCTGAGCAATTATCCCTATTTTCCAACCAATTTTCAATTTGAAGAAGAAAAAGAGCCCCATCTATTTGCAGCATTTATATCAATGTTAGGAAACATTTTGCCTAGGACGCAAGAGTACCTGGCTTCTGCCCTCTTAAAAGGGGTGGGGACATGTATCCTGCTTAAAGGATCTTCTTACCTCATAGGTGTTGACTCAATCACTTCAGTCTGCAGAACTTGCGATGACCATTTGTAAGGAGTCAGGGGTGTGGCAGCATCTGCGCTTTTGGAACTCCCCGCCTAGAAACACAAGGCAGGCACCATCACTGTATTCTTTTAGACACCTGCTGAAAATGTCTCTGCTTCAGCAGGCTTATTCAGACACAGAATTGGTTTTATTTTTTTATTGTTCCATTGTTTTTAACAGTTTTTAATTAAGTTTTATTTTGTTTTTAATCGTATTTTTATTACAGATGTCTGTGCTGCTCTGGGCTCCTTTGGGAGAAGGGTGGGATATAAATTTAATAAATAAAGATTGTACAGAAGGGCTACTAAAGGACTGGCCTCTGTTGACAGGGCTGTCCAGCTCAAGTCCAGTTTCAAGATAAAGAACCACAAGAGAGGAGGGCAAAGAGGATCTTCAAGTTGCCCATTTAGAATTAGCACCTGGACAGCAGGCCAGCCAGGCACACAAAGGATCACTTGTTCTCTCTTCCCCGCTATGATGAGATTTATTGTATATCTTTTTACATTACAGTATTTGTAAATTTAAATTATTTGTAAATTTGGATTTATGAAAATATATTAGTAAGTGCATATATTATGTAAATATGGCTTTTTATCCCTCCCCCCTTTTGGGTAATGCTTAGTCTTAAAGGCCCAGGAGCCCCATCTTCCTTTGTATTTATTCTCTGTATAGTTTATTGTTATGTACACTGCTGATCAAGCTATATAAATGTCTGAAATAAACTAACTAAATATTTGGTTGTCCTAGCATCACCTGATGAATTTCTGTCAGACTACTGTTAAACGTTAAAGAAGGTATAAAAAGATGAAGTAGATGATTAGGGAGAGAAAGTGAGAAATTTGTGTGAATAAGAAAATCTCCCAAGACTATAGAAGGAAGTTGTAATGGTTTTCTGACTGAAAACCCAAACCAAAAACTCCACAGGTAGTTGTATGCAGCAATCCTAGGAAGCAATTCTGAGGATATGAAGCAAGGAGTTAAATCTAAATTTTTGTTGTCATTGTAGGGGTTCTGCATAAGTTAAATCTCAGTCTTCCGCTTGCATCATTATAAGTTTTACAGTGGCTGATATTACTGAGATGGAAATGGGATTGCCACCGCCACCCATCCATGCATGCATGCATGCGCCTGCATCTTTATGAATAGAAGAAATTTAGCAGGTGAACTTTGTCTTGTTATTTCCATATGAGGGAAAGCTTCATTTGCTACATTTCTGCGAATCAGCATGCAGTTAAATTCACCAGAGCAGAATCACTTAAAGAAAAGGGGGGGGGAGTATGAATGATAAGTAGTAACACAACAATAACCATAATCTTTAAAATACTGGTGTAAATGAATCTGGACTGCACCACTGAAAACTAAACCAATGTATTATAGAGGGAGGAGGTAGAAGAAACAGGATGTGAATGATAAGTTGGTGACTTCTGCATTAGCAGGAGAGAAAATAGTAGGAAAAAGCGATGAGTATTTAAGAGATGGCAGACATTCCAAAAGTAGCAAAGCCATACACAATAAAGAAATGTCCACAGAGAGAGAGTGGAGAGGGAGCTTAGGAGAGAACGTTTTTCCTATCCTTTGGGACCAAAAGTAGGGTTGGACAAATCTGTCAATTTCCTTTTTTTCTAAATGTCTTATTTTTCCAGTCTTAAATTCACCAGATTTCCACCTCAATTTGCAATTATTTCATTTCTAAAAATCCTTACAAAAATCTGTCAGCACTTTAGTGTGCAACTCTCTAATACTTTGCAAGAAATTTCCCCTAATACAATGCATTTTTGTATGTTATTTTCATGAATATCTGCATTTTTATGCACACATTCAGCTAACATATACATATTTGGGGTTGGACAGCTGCCTAGCAAAATTCAGAAATGTGTAAATTTCAGATACCTTTATTTCTATTTTTGCATTGTTTTGGGAAGTACAAATTAGTTCAATTCTAATTAAAATGCTAATCAGACTAACTTTCCCCACCCCCCACCCCTACCCCTACCCCTACCCCTACTTGTAAGTAGCAAGGATAGATTAATTAAGAAGCACAGATGAGGGAATGGGAGATCAGGGCACTTGTGGATTAATGTTTGCCTCTCTAAGTTTCTAAAGATTTAGTAAACCTCAGATATGCACTTCCATCCCTCCCCATCGCTGAACTGCGGGTTCCTGCTTGTGAGCCAGGACTGCGAAGTTTAAAAGGGTTTTTTCCCTCTTCTGCGGCTGCAGCAACCCTGCCGTGTCTTCTGGCTCTGGGAGCTTTGAATTAATCGGCCACGACTGGGCATTCAGGTATGTACAGAGCCAGCAGCTGTTAATGAACACACCCAGCTGGCCTGCAGATCTTTGCACAGAAGTGAGTGAATACACTCTCAGACTTTCCCACTGATCCAGCAGACATTCAGGCCGGGGATAAAAACTGGCATGAATTCCACAGGCAGCAGTGTCTTTTAGTCTGCCCCCACCCCTAGCGTGGAGCGTTAGTAAGTAACCTTGTTTTCAGGAGAGTATATATGATGATAAGGCAAGAGGTAAGTATGCACAAAGGGGGATTAGGCTGGAAAAGAAATATTATCAGTGTGAAACTAACTAAGCAATAAAAGAGAGTGCTCCGAAAAGATGTCTTCATGTGTCTTGATCGTGGAGGGTTTTAGGATAATGATTAGTCAAAAAAAGTCCAAAACCTCTGGTGTTAGAGGTCTGTGATGCTTTATTCCAAATAGTTTGGCCTGATGAATCTCATACACCCCTAATTTTAACAGACAAAACAGGGACACTATTGAATACTTGCAGTACTCCTGATTCTTAGAGGAAGAATTGCTGTCTGCACCCCCACTCCTTTTTCACCCGCTGTGAATTAAATAGTTTAAGGGCCGTAGCTCAGAGATAGAGCATCTGCTTTGCATACAGAAGGTCTGAGGTTCAGTCCCTGGTGGGGACGGGCAAGAAATTAAATTCAGTTTTAATTTCAAGCTGGGTCTATCAAATCTGCACTTTCTGAAACAATATGAAGAACTGAAACACACCCATCCTTTGAAATTTGTACGCATTTGAATTTTGCAAGGCAGTTTGCCAACCACACAATGTTTACAAAAATGCATATGTTAGGGGAAAGTGTGCATAAAAATTAAGATTATGACTGAAAATAACATAAAAATGCATTATGTGATGAGAAATGGCTTGCAAAAATGTATGCGTTTCTCAAAACTGCCTACAAAAACGTGTTTAGTAGGAGAAATTCGCACGAAAATGCTGGAAAATTTTCATGAGGATTTAAAAACAACAACAACCTGCAAATGGCTGCAGAAGTGTGGGGAACTGAACTTAAGATTGGAAAAATTAGAACCTGAGAGAACCAAAATCGACAGATCTGTCCATTCCTAGTCCCTGGCATCTCCAGGTAGAGCTGGGAGCGACCCCAGTCTGAAATCCTGGAGGGCTGCTGCTAGTCACTGTGGACACTAGTGGGTAAGATGGACCAGTGGTCTGACTCAGTATAAGGGAGCTTCCAGTTTACCTAACTATTATAGGCTTTTAAAATATGAACTTCATGTTATTATATAATAACTGCAACTAAAATATGTTCAACAACAGCATCTGTTTGGTTAGGCTGTGCGTGTGGAGAGTGGGAAGAAGTATGGAATATGTACTGACATTTTGTGTCCATGTGTGCACATACATGGGCTCTAGAGTAAAGATGTGTCCTGGCAAACTCTGTTGGATTCAGTTCAGACTTTCTGGTGTGTTTTTCTCCATTATGTTTAATGTAGAATTTCAGCTTAGAGCATTTCATAGATCAGTTTACAGATTACACAGGATTCTGCATCTCTGCACAGCATAAATGGACATTGTTACTTTGGCTGAGATGTTGTCACAGCAATTAGACACCACCCCCACCCCCGAGATCCTTTAAGTAGGTTTGGGGCAGGCTTTCTCTGTTTTCATGGGGAAGGTTTCACTGAACAGGTCTGCGTGAACAAGTGACTAATCCTCACCTATGCATCTATCTGTGTGTCCTTGGTGACGGCAGTGGCACTTAATCAAGATCTGCCTTGGACAGTGACTTGGGCTGAGTCTCTGATTTCTCTTCCTCTATAGGAGGCACATGCAGTGACAGCGGCCTAGGTGAAGAGGGAGGGTGAAGGGGAGGAAAAGGGGCTGGCTCATGAAGAAGACAGTGTTTCTTCTGTGGTAACTGGACCTAAGGGGGTGGAGCAAGCCACTGTGCCCCTGTCATGGATCCCATTCTATCTCTTCCTCCTCCTCACCACTACAGTAACACACCACGAGGCTCATGACAAGATGTGCCTCCCTCCCTCACAGAGACGACGTACCTTCTCCAAAGGCAAAATTTGGACAAAAGAGGAATGGTGTGTGCCAGAGACAAGTGGAGCACGAGGAAAGACTTCTGGGCCAACTATCTTACTGGACCAGCTCTTGTGTCTTTAAGAGCAGCGGGACAGTTGGAAATGGAGCTGTTGAAATTTTATTCTGGCATGGAGATAAAATTATGGGAAAAAGCTTCGCCTGCTTTTCTTCTCATGAGTGGCAGTTTAAAGGCAAAGGAACAGATGTACTAAAAATAATAATACCACACCTATACCTTCAACTGGTCAGCTGCTGGGTAGCTTTCCAGGCTATTCACCCTCACTACTTCATCCTTGTGCTGTCACTATGTAGGCCAATGGTAGAGTTCCTCCAAACTAGGAATGCAGGTGGTTGCTCTGTAGAGTGTGATGAAGGAACACCGTAGCCTGACATTCAGGAATAAGCTCTGTTCTTTGGGCACCATAGACACAAGGTGGCTTGGTCATTTCCTCTCCACAGGGAATGGTAATTCTGTTATAGAGGAGGAGTAGGGATCAAATTCAAAACTTTCATCAAACCACCATTCCAGGGATTCTTTAGGAGGAAGCCATGAGTTGTACAAAACTGAACTATGTTTCCAGTGTGGATAACACCTTTAGTAGACATTTATTTAGAAGGGAGGCAAATCAGAGAGCCCCTCTCTTGATATGTGTGGATTGATGTGGGGCTCCCACTCTACTTTTAGCCAGTAGTCCCCCACCTCTTTCAACCAGCCTCAAGCTGCTTTGAGTATTTCTAACCCTTATGGAAAGGCAGGACACATATCTTTAAAGGATTAAATCTTGAAAGTTGTTTTTAAAATGCAGCTTGCAGCGTGGGGTGGGTAAGATTACTGGGAGTTTAACAAAGGTTTGCCACCTCTGTGAGCCAGGATGCTATTAGAGCAGGGCTAGTAAAAATTATATTTATATTGGGTATTGTGGCCTTACTCTTTATTTTTAGGAAAAAAATATCTCTGCCTTTTGACCCAGTAAGCCTAACTCCCATAGTTCTCTGAAAACAGTTATGAGGTGCTTAACTTGGCCGCTTTTGTTGTTACTGCAAACAGCTCCATTGAGGGCAAACACCTGCCAGGTAGAGGGCGATTTTCAGCCAAAAAAAAAAAAAAAAAAGCACAGGGCTTAGGGTAGCTAGATGTAAAAGAATATATCTAGAGTACCTGCACCTTTAATAGCGCTATTCTCCACCCTAGCTAGCGGCTCCTGATCTAGATGGGAAAATGTTTCAGATAAGAGCTGAATACTTGCTTTTTTTTCCTGAATAAAAGCAGTTAGGTTAAACACACTTCTTGAAACATGTGACTATGTTCATGTGCTGTTTTGCCTGAGGTCTGCTCCACGCTAAATTGTATTTAGTAGGTTTAATTATTTATCCAGCCTGGATGATGGACTCTCTGGAGAATCTGCTGCCTCATTGGGAAATAGCCTGATATCCTGAAGCAGCAGGTACCTTTATGTTTCTGGGAGAATTATGCTGTGCTCTTCAGTAGGACATGTACCATACAATAAGCAGACTTGCGGGTATAGTTGCCAACTGGTAAGAAAAATAATAGTTTGGCCGACTCTTTTGCCTTAAGCAGATGAAGCTTTGATTTTCACATTATGGAGATAATGCTTATCTACTGCTAATTTCTGCAAATCAAATTATTATTAAAGATACTGCTATTAAAAAAAGTTTCAAAGTTGACAATCCCTAAAGGGAGATTGGAAAGTTTTGGGACAAGTGCTAGGTTTTTGTCTGGTGACTGACAAATTGTGAGCCCAAATTGCACTGCAGGAACGACTGCACAAAATCAGCATATCACTTTA
Source organism: Rhineura floridana (assembly GCF_030035675.1). NCBI lineage: Eukaryota > Metazoa > Chordata > Lepidosauria > Squamata > Rhineuridae > Rhineura > Rhineura floridana. The sequence goes on from NC_084480.1 coordinate 150,210,158, forward strand.
GGCTGATTTTCAGGCTGCGGCATCCTTACCCGTCACCCACCCATCACTCTTGTGCCTCTAACTGTTCCTGGCCCTGACTTACATAAACTGTGATGCTTTCCCATTACTCTGTCTCTATGCCAGGTAAAGCCTTGCTTGCTAAATGTACGTGTTGAACTTGGGGTTATTGGTAAAGACACAGGCCTGAATATGTGTTACGTGTTAATATTTAGCAGGCTATAAAGCAGGTGACTTCAGCGGTGGCGGTGGGAATGTGAGGTAAAAGCTAAGGCAGCATGTGATTCCATTGCCCTGGTATGTGCCATAGGGGGTGACTCTTGAGTGTATAGAAAAATGCCTGCCAAGTCTTTTACAAACTGCTTTGAGTGATTACACTAGAGATATATTCAGTCCTTGGGAACTGCAGCCTTCCTGCAGAAATACAGGTGTGTACATGTCAAAGCACATTTGTCTGGAGGCCAAACATACCTGGCATCAGATATGTGAAAAGTTCATGATGTTTGCAAGAGAGGAGGTGCTGTGGGAGGCTAGCCCAGTACAGCAATAGGACATAAATGTTCTCCCTCAAGAAAGATGTGCATTCAGAATCAGAATGCCAGTAGAAAATCTTATGATTTGTGATACATTTTAAAAGAAAAAAATAGCAATGATTGAAATGGTGCAGGCTTTTTTCTGGGTTAATTGAAAAGAGTGCTCTCAAAACTTGATCTGTTCTTTTTTTAAAATAATCCACTACAGAAGGGATTGAAAAGAATTTAATCTCTCACTAATCAGATGATAGGTGAATAAAATCAGTTTTTAAGTTTATTTTCCATCAATTAAAAGCCTTTCATGAATACACAGTGTCAGAAAACTGGCAAGGTGGTTTGTTCTTAAAACAACAAGGTGGGGAGCTTTTATATTCCCTCCCACTGCCAGCCAAATGACATGTGTTTAAACTTTATAACTTTTTATTGTTGTAAGCTGCCTTGAGGTTGTGCTTGGGACAAAAGATAGGTTAGAAATAAAACAAAATACGTTGGTTTTTTTTTAATCCTTACTTCTTAAACCAGCTCTTTAAAGCTTTCTCTCTGTGTGGAAAGCTTTAAAAGGCCTGGGAGAAAGGCTTTTAAAAGCCTGTGTCAGGACACTGCTCAGATTCCAGGAATCTTGGGAAGGATTTGGCAAGTGGTTCCATTTCTTCCAGAACCCTACAGCTGAAATCTGGCCAAGATCAGAAATGTCAGATTAGCCTTATTAAAAGCTCTCTGCAAAGATAGATTTGACAACTTATGTTGGTTTAATGTTAAGTTGCATTTACATGGTTTGGGGAACTGATATTCCTAAACAGACATAGACTGTAACTGGCTGTGACAGGATCAGGTGGAACAACAGTAGGCCTCAAAACAGAGGCCTCCTTACAGCTGGAATGGATGGATCCTTTCTCCCTGGGTGACCACTGCTTCCTTAGAAACGATAGGTGTCTATGACCCTACACCCTGGGTCTTGGCTTGCCTCTACTGTAGGGTGGCCTTATGTCCTACTTCACAGGCCTTTAATTTGAAGAGCTGTCAGAAGATAGTCCTCTGTTTGAAGGAACCTTTATTTGAGGCCTGTTCAGTCCAAGTTTGGTTAAAAGACCAGGAACTATAAAAAGAAAGGGAACAAGAACCTTGAAGTGGCCCATTAGCAATTAGGTCACTTTGGTATGATGTGTTATATTTTCAAATTATAGTAATTATTTCTAAGTTTCACCTATACATATATAATGTATGGAAATTGGGGATATCTTTTGTCTTCTTCTTTTTTGCAATGCATAATTGGCCACTGAGAAAAAAGTGCTACTGTACTAGCATTGGTCCAAAACATTTTGCAGCCTGAGGTGGTGCACCAAATGATGTCCCAACCCTATGCTAAGGCAAACACTCGGGAAAGTCTCACTGTACCATTCAGAACTCAATTCCTGCCTTTGTCTATCCCTCTAATTCAAGAGTAGGGAACCTATGCCTTGCCAGGTGTTGCTGGACTGCAATTCCCATAACCCCTGACCATCGGTCTGTGCAAACTGAAATTAAACGTTTTGTCTCGTGCTAATACTGTTCATGACTGACTAGGGTTGCCAAAACACTGGGAAAAACACAGCTTAGTATCCTCTTCTGCCCTTAACACTTATATCGTCTGAAACTTGCAGGTTAACCTTTTCACAGCAAGATAATAAACATCTGGCAAACGTTTGCATGTCAAGCTTCTGTTAAACGCAGTTACAGATTTCCACTGAGAAGCTGGCAAGCCACAAGTGGTGCATTCCAATCAAATAAAGTCTTCACAGCATTACTTGTGAAGATGCCTTAAAAATAATGAAATCACTTTTGCATTTTCAAGTGCCTTAATGATAACTCTTTCCATTTTTCAACTTATCCACATTGCTGCCATGTGCAGGTTATGCATTTCATGCTCTAAATGTCACATACGCATGGATGCACACATACTCAAATCAGACATTCTCCCTCTTGCCTAACCCAGATGACAACTCAGGCTGACCTGCTACTAACTGTGGACAAAATCCATAATGATATGGTTGGTGACTATCTGACAGTGCATAGCCGCCACATCAAGGTTCTTATCTTCTGGGTGAGGGTGGGAAAACCTTGTTAATTTCACCAGTATGATTTTTTTATGTAACTCAGATTCTGTGGCAAGAGAAGCTGAATTCTGAGTCCCATATGAGTTATATAAATTAAAATTAATTCGGAGCTATTGGAATGAAGATATGCAGGGCACTGACACTTTGTCTCCTGGGCGGAGCAAATTTTACTTCATCATCCTTCCGCTTTCTGAGATTTCACTGGGCATTGCAGACACACTGTCATATAGCAATGCTGCTGAATTTCAAAAAAGGGTGAGAGGGAATAAGCTGAAATGTGGTCCTCCTGGCACCATCATTAACATCTTTCTGCTGCCAGGTACAAACATCTCTCTTCTCCCAGGCATTTGATGGATTATGGTGAATTTACTGTTTATTTGCATGTTTTTCTTGCTCTTTTATTGGGTCGGTTCTATGGGTTGTTCTATGGCTTTTATTGTAATCCATTGCTCTTTTTATTTTATGTTATGCTTTATACTCTCAACATTTTGTAAATTGCTCAGAGGCTCCATATGTGGCAAGCAACCTGATCAATTTAAATGAAGATGATGACAAACTTAGAGGTTTGCCGTCTGCTGGGTTTTTACAAAGCAAAATTGAACAAGTTTAGGAACCAGGCGCATAAAGATGTCTCCCACTGCCCATCAGTCCTTGCCGCTATAGCTGCCCTTCTCCTTTTCTACTGACATGGCAGATGTAGCAAGGGATGGTCTCCCTTGAAGTCTATACATGAAGCCTCCCTCCCTAGTGCTTAGAATGTTGGTGAGACCGTGTTCTAGTGCTGGGGATCCTGGGAAGCATAGTTCTGCAGGATGCCTGAGTCTGTACTATGATCAGGTGGCGTGGAAACGTTGTTTCCCAGGGGTTCTTGTGCCTGAGATTCCACTGTTCTGCCACAGGCTCCAGGTAAATTTGGAGGGAAGGGAAAAGGAAGTGTTTGAATCCTGTAATACTCCCAATTTAATCACTAGATATTTGACAGGGTATGTGTTCAGACTTGAGCTCTAAGGAGAAATTAGCTGTTTTCTAATGGGAAATAGCTTGGTTTGCAAAGCCCAGTTCTGAAGCAAGCGAAAAAGAATGTTCCCATCACAACTTTCAGGCCAATATTTGCTACTATCTATAAGAATAAGAACTCTGCCCCTTCTTTTTTCCTAAACTAGCGTTGATTTTTAGACTGCTAAGTTATGTTCCTATTACCAAATTTGGCAAGTTTTCTGTGCTTGTGTAGAATTATGGAAGACACTGCTCTGAATAGCAATTAGCAAAGTGAAGCAGAAGAACATGTACATTCAGGCTTTGGGAGCCACAAACCTTCTGTAGAAATTGTGTCTGGCGCTGCAGGACTCCCAATGTTAAGTCAGGCCACGTCTGCACCATATATTTAAAGCAGTATCCCACCACTTGAAACAGTCCTGGCTTCATGCAAAGAATCCTGTAGTTTGTTAAGAGTGCTGAGAGTCGTTTGGAGACCCCAATTCCCCTCACAGAACTGCAATTCTCAGATTGGTTTAACATACAATCCCTCTTCCCAGGGAACTCTGGGAATGGTAGCTCTGTGAGGGGAATAGGGGTCTCCTCTCAGCACCCTACATTTCCCGGGGGGGACATGTCGTGACTGTTTAAAGCTTTAAATGTATGGTGTGAATGTGGCCCTAGTGTGTATTCTTTGGGATCATTCCGTTCCCATTCTTCTCCTTATCCCCTACTGCCTTGATACCTGTTTCCATTCCAGCTCTTCTCCAGCGCCACCCAGCTTCTCCCAGCCTTGTCCTTTCTCTGCATGCTGTACTTGTTCTCTGTGTCTGCACCTTTGTGCCGCTCAGTCTCTTTGTGCCTATCTTGTTCATTCTTTCCCTTTCAGCTCCAGTCCTCTTGTCTGGCTCACCCCTCCTTTCCTTCTCTCTCATGGGTGGTTTTGTCTCCTTGGTTTGTGTGGTCTGCCCTGCACATTCCAATCCTTTTTCTCCTCAGGACCTGACATGTTCCCCACAGAAAAGGGGATTTATCACATGGATTATGCTTTTCATTCTGGCTTTTGTTTTCAAAAAAATTCACCCTCTCCCCCCCGTGTCCTTTGTATACACAAACTTCACAATACACATATCTGAGGGCTTTCTTGGCGTACTGATGTATATGATCGTGTGTGCAATTTAGTTTGCATTCTCCATCTTGTGTTTCTTTATGTATCTCATTGCCAGAGGCCTGACTTGGCTGGCTCATATTTTCCTCATTGCTCTGCTCAAGAGTAGGATTAGGCCCATATACTCTTATACCCTCCATAATTTTGCAGATGAAAAAGACAGACAGACTCTTGTGTACATTCTCACACCATGGATCACCGGCTGAGCCATCCCATCCCATTAGGCATTGCTGAATGCTTTTCTCTTCCAGCTATACGTTGCATTTATCTGCTTTCTAAAAGCCTGGTCGTGCTGGCTTCTAAAGCAGGGTGTGTTAATATATTGACAGTAACAGTTTTCTCCCCCCCCCACACACACACCTAGGACTTATCCAAACGGAGCTGGGTAATCCACGGTTTCCATATTTGGTTTGTCATCTGATAGTCCTCACTTTGCCTTTTAGTTCGCTCTTCCCCAATTAAAAAAAACACGTTTTGCACCTGCACACGCAGCGGTAAGACCCCTACATTCTTTTTGCTTTTTCCAAGCTCCGCCTCTAAAACCTCCCCCTATCAACCAATTGGTCAGCAAAAAAGTTAGGTATGCTCCTGTCCCCCTTTGCAACGAAGCACAATATGGCTGTAAAGGAGTTCTCACCTTGGAAGGAAAGGCTGCTGGTCGGTTTCACGCCTGCCTTGTTTGTATTTGCAATATTATGCTTAAATGAATGTATGCTTTTCTGCCTTTATTGATATTTAAGGAGATACACACACTGGCAATTGCACTTATTTCTCCAAAAAAGCAAGAAAAGTGTCAACCCCCCCTCCTTCTCCCTTTCCTTCCCAGGAGAATGAAATTGATAAAGCTTTCTGGAGCAGGCTTGAAACTGACCAGCAGCCCTTTTCTTGTTTGTATTTGTGATATTACACTTAAACAAATGTATGCTTTTCTGATTTGAAGCAAAACCCCAGCAAGCAGAATGAAATTGATAAGGCTTTCAGAGGCAGGCTGAAACCGACCATCTCCCCCCTTTCTCGCTTGCTGTGCATTGCAGATCTCACCCAGAGCGGCCACCCAGTTTGCAGGCTGGCAAAAAATAAAATGCATCTGTGCAGTAGTTGCAGACCCCCCCCCAACACCCCACCATTGCGATGATTGGTTCAATTTTCCCGGGCTTATTCTTGCACATGTGCAAAAGTGATTGGCTGGAATGAGGAGAAGGGGCAAGGGGAAACGCCCAAGAACCGCCCATCAGCTGTAAAGTCTGCAGTATTGCATCCTAACTCCTGAAGGCACAGTGGATGATTCCCGATTTTAAACAGCAAATCGCATTTTTGCCGGTATTGCAAGGAGCGGATTTAACCCGCGAAAATGTGTAACAGCGCGAGACGTCATTTGGACGACCGAAAAATAATGAACACACATAGTGGGTGTGTCACACATTTTGCAGTCGTCTGGATGAGCCCCTAGAGAAAAAATGTTGTTTAATAGAGTCCTGAATCCCTTAGTATACTAATTACAGAATAGCTGCCTGCAACTCAGACACATTCAGCAATATTTACCGTCCGAAAGTGGGGAGGCAGATAATGTGCATTTTGTGATGAATTTATGTACATGTGCAGTCCCTCCACCCCCACTAATTTATAGAGACCCAAGGGAAAGAGGCTGAAACCTGAAAAACTTTAGGGCACACAGAAATAAATACATTTCAAGGCATCCTGATGTCTCATCAAAAGGCAAAATGGATACTGGGATAGGGATTTACCATAGGGCAGGAACCTGAAAAGTGGGACTTTCTTTGATAAATGGGGGGGTGGGGTGAGAGAGAGACTGAAAAATTGTCATTACTGTACATGAGCCTATTTTGTCTTATTTGCATTCCCATCTGAACTTTCTTCAGCCTGATGTGTTTGCAAGTTTGCAGCAATGGCAGCAAAAGTAATCATTAAAAATATGTATACAGCAAAATCTAGGGGCAGAATAAATGGAGACATTCAGCCAAGCCTTGAAATAAAATCCATTTGAGAGAGCCCCCATCTCCTGCCCTGATAGCACAGGGATTTGAGGCAGCAGGTCTGGTTCTTGGTGCTGTATTATGTGTACATCTATGGCTACAGGAACTTTGTCCGAACTTTATTCAAAGCAGTAGGTCTTTCAGCCTTTGCATTCACTATGATGAGGGGGAGGGGCCCACAGGCTGTTCCATTTGCACAGAAGGGGAGAAATCTTGCAATAGTCGTTTGAGTGAACCAGCCACATCTCATATCCCTCCCACTGATGCTGTGGTGGAGCCCATTGCTGCTCCTCTGTATGGGTCAGCTGCTCCTCTTTGTACCAAAAAAAATGGAGCAGAAAAAGGGAATGAGACGTGAAGAAATGTACTACACATATTGAACCAAAGCACTGATCCTGAGAAGACCTGAATGCCTACGGCTTTATTTTAATTACAAAGAACTCACCCAATTTCCTTTGTTTGAGGAGCTGTCAGGATCAGACCCTATTTAATGTGTGTCAGGCTATCCAGCCGTGAGGGCGATGTGCGGGGGGGGGGGAGCTTCTAGTAAATGGCTGTGGCTGAAAATCCCACTGAGGGGGATTAAGGCGGGTCTATGGCTGTGTTGGGGAAGCCTTTGGAATCTACAGTGCTTACATTAGAATAGCCAAGTTGTGATTTTAAAAATGCAAGGGGATGGAGCCCAGGGTGTTGCCATGACTGGGTAGAGCCAGGTAGGGTTTTATTGGCTAAGGGGTGGAATCTAGCTATATGAACGGGTCAAGGCATACAGTTCAGTGTCAATCAGGGTGTGAGGAAATAGAGAGGAAAAAGAAGCTGCTATATTCAACCTGATATCGAGGTTTTTAAAAGGGGGGCCTATTAAAGTAGTTAACTGTTGCTACACATTGTTTACACGGAAGTCTGTGGAAACGTAGGGGCCCCAGCACGTGGAAAACGGGGTAGTGTTAATATAGTGTGTTCTATACCATGCATGATTGGTACAGCATACCCAACAAATGCCCTCAGTCTCATGGGGGTGAGAGCCAGAGAGGGATAACAAGAGAAGACTGTGAGCAGATGCAATAGGTGTGGTTGCTGTTTCTACTATCAGGGATGAAGAGAGGAAAGTATGGGTGATTAAGGGCTTCATGAGGATTTGTAAAAAGGCAGGCTATCTTTAAAGAGTTTTCTGTGGTTAGGTTTATGACTTGCATGGCGGTGGTGAAATGCTGTTAAATCACTAATTTTGTATCTGTTTTTTTAAAAGCATTTCCAAACTGCTTAATATTTAAGAATCTCTTAAGTGGCGCATGTATGTATCTGTTCCAGAGCTGGCATTAATATCAAGTGACATGAAACAGTTGCTTCTCAAACAGTAGATTCCTGAGGGGGTGTCATTTTCCAGCCTCCCATTTTATTATTTACTGTATTGAAAATGAGTTTGGGATTGATATCATCCTGCCTTCTTGCTTTAGGTGTGAAAATGTCTGACAAATGCTTTACATGTTAGAGCAACCCTGCCATTCCTTTGTGGTCAGCCATACTATTGGCACTCAATGAAACCATGCCCTGGAGCTTTGGCCAGTCACAGCTCCCAAATACATGCTTACAGTGTCTTTTCAGCCACCTAGATACCCCCTGTAAACATGAGGCATGATTAACCCACTGTGGAAATGCAAGTACCTGTTTTCTCCACTCCTTTCCTCCACTCTTCTTCTTCCCCCACCACATACATTATAATACTTGAAGTGCTCTAAAGACCAGTACCCGACTGTCCACCCGTGTTTTAAAAAACCCCACTCACATATGATTAGCATTTTGGACCTATGCCACAAACACTGAAGAGGGGATCCTCTGCAGTGAAAATAGTACATCTGGCCCTCAGAAACTCTGGTAACCGAACAAAATGTTCAGAAATAATCATATTCCAGTTCTGGGATTGTACTACAGAATGCCTATGGGGGAAATCCATGTTTTAATACCCATGCTTTAAAAGAAAGCTTCTGTACACATAAAAAACTAGCACAGCTGAGTAGCAGCTAGGCTAGACCCCTTTCCCCAAATATGCTAGCTTTTCATAAGCAGAAAAACATTGATGTGAGGGATTGTTTAAATATATTTCTCAATCAGAAGTGACATGGTACAGGTCAGGAAGGGTTGCAGGCACCATCTGATGTTTTCAGGACATGTAGTTTGGTGCTCATCTGTCCTTGCGATACTTGGGGTGGGTCCACCAATGTGCAGATGCAGATCTGAATTGTGGGAGCCAGACTGTTTTGCAAGCCATATATCTTAGACCTGAAATGTCTCTAAAATACTAGATGAATTGGACTCCAGTCTACAAAGGAAACTTGTAAAGGGCACCAAGTAGCCAGTTGCCAGGTTTTCCACAGCTTTTGCTCCTGTTTGTTGACATCACAAAGTACTCTTGTGCGGCCCCTTTGGATTGCAGTGAAACTTGTGCAGAAGAACATCCTGGTGAATAGTGTGACCCATGTTAATTTGTGTGTGTGTGTGTTGCTATTTGTATTTCCTATATCAGGCCCTACAGTGTCTTCAGTTGGAGTGCTGTAAGCAAAACAATTTCAAATCGCCACCGATTCTCACAATCTAATATGAAAAGTTTATTATTCTGGGAGAGTTTCACACACCATGATTGAAAAGGGACTGTCAACATATTTTTCTTGGTCTCAGCTTCATATTTTTTTTCTTATTTCAATTGCTATACCTTCCACCATGCTGTGCTACTTGTGCCTCTGTTATGTGAATGTCAAAACAACCAACTGCAAAAGAAGCAAATTAATCCAAGTTGATGCTTGAAGTGATTCTCCCAGAAGGGCAGGAGCTTGCAAGCTTCAGTTCAAGAGCTTGTCAAATAAATTTGTTGTTGTTATGTGCCTCCAAGTCGACTATGACTTATGGCGACCCTATGAATCAGTGACCTCCAAGAGCATCTGTCATGAACCACCCTGTTCAGATCTTGTAAGTTCAGGTCTGTGGCTTCCTTTATCTTGTTTGGCCTTCCTCTTTTTCTACTTCCTTCTGTTTTTCCAAGCATTATTATCTTTTCTAATGAATCATGTCTTCTCATTATGTATCCAAAGTATGATAACCTCAGTTTCATCATTTTGGCTTCTAGTGACAGTTCTGGTTTCATTTGTTCTAACACCCAATTATTTGTCTTTTTCGCAGTCCGTGGTATGCGCATAGCTCTCCTCCAACGCCACATGTCAAAGAAATACAGTACTGGTATTTGACATCCCTAATTTCAATAAACTTCCACCAGATCTGGAAACCAGTTCTCTTGGAATTCTTGGATTTTAAAACAGCTTTGTCCAACTGGGATTGATAGAACAAAATCAGCTGGAGTACTTGGGCTGAAGTGGCTTGTGGATTCAATGTGCTCCTTCCTGGCCTGGTGTACTTGCCTTCTTAAACTCCGCTTGTGGCACTGCAATCCGGATATTTGTGCAGGGCTTCCCAAATTGTGGTCTGTGAGCTTCATTAAGGTGGGCTGTGGCATGACTGCATTCAGTATTCATATTGGTTTTTAATTGTATTTTATTGCTTTTATTATGTCCTATTTTATTGTACTACAGTTTGAATTCTATGGAATGCAAATTGTAATGCAATAAAATACAATGTAGGAATTAAGAAGCAATTAAAATGCAATTAAAAACCATATAGCATCTAGCACAGTGCATTAAAATGGCTGCAACAGGTAGAAAAACCATGAAGTGGTCCACTAAGATCATCAGCAGTTTTCAAGTGGTCCACTAGAAAAAAAGGTTTTGGAACCACTGCACTAGTGCATATTATGATCTTTGTGGTATCAGGTAAAGACTTTTCTATTTGCCCAGCTATGTTTGTTTGCTTATTCATTTGTTTCTTAGTATATTTATCTCCCACCTTACTTCCAAGGAGCTATATCATGGTTCTCCCCCTCAACCCTGTGAGGTAGGATAGGCTGAGAAACAGGGACTGGTCCAAGGTCACCCAGGCCTCCCAGATCCTAATCCAGCACTCTAATCCCTACACCATTTCACCAGAACTGTGGTTCTGGCTCATTGCCATGGTCAGGTCTGTGGGCCTTCCTATATCAGCAGAGCAGAGGGTGGGGAGCATTTTTTTTCCTGTAGAGGGCTGCATTCCTCCATGGGTAATCTGTCAGAGGCTGCATGCCAGTGGTGGGTGGAAGTTGAAGCTAGTGGTGGGTGAGGCCATATCCAAAAGTAAGCAAGACACCCCTTTCTTTCTTTCTTTCTTTCTTTCTTTCTTTCTTTCTTTCTTTCTTTCTTTCTTTCTTTCTTTCTTTCTTTCTTTCTTTCTTTCTTTCTTTCTTTCTTTCTTTCTTTCTTTCCTTCTTTCTTTCTTTCTTTCTTTCTTTCTTTCTGCCACCTTTTCCCACTCAGTTTCCCCCCTCCTTTCCACCCACATGAAATTAGGCCAAGGGCTGCAAATTGCCCACCCTTCCTGTAGAGGCTTCCAGCAACCCTGAGAGCCAGTGTGGTGTAGTACGTCATTATTAAAGTGCTGGAGTAGGGCTCCAGTTGAAGCCCCACTTAACCATGAAACTCACTGCATAGCCTTGGCACAGTCACTGTCTCTCCACCTAGCCTACTTCGCATGTTTGTTATGAGGATAAGATGGGGGGAAAGGGGTTGTGTATGCTACTTTGAGGAAAGGTGGGATGTATAAAAAATGCTGTCTGTTGCTGCTGTGTCATTATGGCCTCTATCTTCCTTGTTTTATGGTTGGGTGTCTTTAATAGACCATCCTGCTGCAGTCCCTATTTAATAAGTATAGTGCCTATTTTCTCACAATATGCACCCCTTTGGTGTGGTAGAATGAATTTGTACTTGTGGAATGTACTTTAAACATATGTAACAAATCCCACATGGCTGCTTTTGTTAGACTAGGGGTGGGGGTAAAGGGAGGGTGCTGTTTGGAGCAGAGATGCCGTAGAGTGTATGTCCATGTTTAACTCGTTCTCTACCCACAGTTTTTCTGCTACTCCATCCCAGCCAGCTGTTCCCCCCCCCATGCAGGTGGGATGTTATGTTTACTTTTGTATGCACTATTTGACAAGCAGAATATCAGCTTTTCTTTTTAATTTTTGAGCAGGATCTAGCTAGTATAAGATATTTTGAAAGTCTGTGAAAAGTTGAACTATGTTTCTCTGACACCCTGGGAAATGTACAGATTTGTGATCTCAAAATGAAAAAAAAAGGATTCAGTTTCTAGATGGTATTGAAAAGTAGTCTTTTGTGAAGGCACAGTTTTGTTATTCTTGAGTGAGGCATATCAGTTGGATAGCCAAGTGCAAAAGAGAACAGGGCTCCTCCACTGTCAATAGCTGTGTAGAAGAGGTATTTCAGCAGGTGTAGCTTCTCATGCAAGTGGTGAGATCCCCACTTCTACACCTCCATGAATGGTGCAGGAGCCCTGTCTTCTGTTCCATCTGGCCACCCTACACACCAGCCTTTTAGTAAAAGCGTTAATAATAAAGTGCCTCTGGGCATGGGCAGAGTGTGTTTCCTTCCACACCAAACTGTGTTTCCTGTGTGTTCGGTGTGGAGGAAACTGTCTTTCCTTCCACACTGAAATAAAAAAAACTAATGTTTTTTTAAAAACTTTCCCCCCCTAAACAATGTTAACCCTTTTTATTTAAGATGTTTTTAAAACTTTTTAAAAGAATGTTTTTAAAGTTGTTTTGCTTTAATGTATTTTAAGTTCTGTTTTTATGATGTTTTTACTGCTGCTGTTTGCTGCCCTGGGCTCCTGCTGGGAGGAAGGGCGGGATACAAATTAAATAATAAATAAATAAATAAAATATTCATAAGATTTAGTGTACAAATGCTCAAAGTTTGTCATACCAGCAGAACCCTGTAAGGCAGACCATGATCATTCCCTGTGGAGGGAAGCGATGAGGCTGAGAGAAAGAGAGCATTTAGGTCTGGGGACGGTTAAGGTCGGAGCAGGGCGGGTGCGGTAGTGGCATGTTCGGTTGAAGCTCCGGTACCTCGCTGTTTAGAAATTAGCCACTGCTGAGCTTCCGCGCAACGAACTTTTCTCCAGCGGCAGAGGTTGATTGGATGGTCTTTGGGGTCCCTTCTAACCCTACTGCTAGCAGGGAGCGTGGAAGGCTGGGCCTCCGCGTGGAGCTCCGCCTCCACGACGCTGGGCTGCTCTGCTTGGGGCCGCCGGAGCCGGTGCAAAGCAAGGGGGAAATACAACAGCTGCCCTCGCCGGTGTCTGCATGGAGGGGGATCAAATACAGAGTGCAATTCCCCTCCGACAACCTGCGGAGGAGAACGGAAACCTCCGTCCTCTTGCCCCACACCCCTATCCGATGTGAGCGAGGCCCTTTCCAAAGGAGAGCGAGCGAAGTCCCAAGAAGAAGCGCAAAAGAGACCCCAGGAAGCTTTTGCCGGACCAGATCACGCAAAGAGCAAAGGCGCTTTTGCGGGAAAAGGGATCGTAGCTGCAAGACCTTGGGTAGGCGGCGGAAGAAGATCCTTAGAAGGGAAAAGCCAGGCGAGAAAGGGGGAACACCAGGGTGGGCTGTGAGAACTCTCCCCGAGGTCTGCTGTTGGATCCCAGACAACAGGCTGGCATGCTGCCTTCTAGAGGACCCTTAATGGCAAGGCTACTAGCAAGATTCCAGTGAGTGGATATGGATCCCTTCCCCGGGGACCCCGCAAAAACAAATAAATGAGAGAGATTTCTAACGGCAAGAAGAAAGGAATCGAGGGAAAGCCTTGTCGGGATCTTGTCAGCATCACAACTGAACGCATCCTCTGCCTTGAGATCCACCGCGCTGCTAATGCAGCGTCGTGAGAGCATCAGACAGGTTGGTACTTTTCTGGGGAGAGTTCAGTTGGAAACAGCTCCATTTCCCTATAATAGAAAAACGAGAACTGTGTCACTGGGGCTTGGGCCCACCAGTGATGTCCTATCCCCCCTTTCCGTCCTGCAGATCCCCCCCCTATTTGTTGTGTCAGATGGCTCTTATAAAGGGGGATGGAAGTGGGGAGGGGAGGCATAATTGAAAAATCAGCTCATGATTTCAAACTGCTGCACAGCTGGCTCCTGGCTGTTCCACACGCAACACACAGGCAGCCCCTTTCTCTGGGTTCGCTTATTGTTGCTGGAGACCGTTTCTGCAGCTAGAAACCCATCGAGCCATCCCTGTGTAGAGGGTTTATGAAGAGCATCTGTTGAACCATGCCTTGCTCCTCTCTTCCACCCCCAGCCCCCAGAAATCTGTAACGGGGTGGAAATTGCATCCTTTTGGATAAATGTTGAATAGTTTTAATATGTGTATTCCTTTGTGTGAGAGGCAGGTTTGGTTCCCCTGCAGAGAGGCCCCGGGGAAGGACCAGGGAGCAGTGGAGGTTTAGAGGTGTACCAGTCAGGAGACTTGAATAAGACCGCCCTTTGTACGTTAAGGCTGCAGAGATGGGAGGGTTTGTGACACCTCCACTGGCTCCATAGCCCTGGTTCATCTGAAATGCAGGGCTGCACACTTGGAAAAATTAAAATATAATTACCCTTAAACTCCTGGAGAGAAGAGACACTTGCACATACACACGGTGTTTCTGTTTCTTGTTCAGGTACGCAAAAGTGAACCTATACTGTGAAGAAGGGACTATTCTCTCTCCCCCAAGCAGTATTACAATTTTCCTTGCAATCCCTTCTGTTGACAGTGAGTGAGAGAAAGCAAATGGATATAGGGAATTGGGTTACTCACAACTGCAGTTTAGTCAGCTGGAATTCCCCCTTCCTAATTGCTGTGGCAGTTCTGCCCATCCTGAAAGCAAGAAACAACCCTCTTAGCAGAAACACGAGTCAAAACATGAAACTTGTCAAAATCTCTCTTCAGTCACTGCTAATCTGCTCCCCTTGCTAGGCTGGTCCAAGACGGCTCCTTAGCACGAGCACAAGGAATGGTTTTAATTTTCCTTGCTCTGGGCTTTCCAATTCATTGGGATCCACATAAGTGTGGACTTGTTAGTCCAATGTAAAGTCAGTTGGATTTGCTTTCATGTGTTTTGGTTAGGACTATGGGGGCCATTGGAGTCCTTTGCACAGCTCAGTTGTGAGGGAGAGACCCCTGCTAGGTGGGAATTGAAGAAGACAAGCTGTTGCATCCTTTGTCTTTTCTCAGTGCACAGTTCTCAGTGTTGGGCTTGCACACAGCAAACACTTATTCCAGAGCGTAATTGCCCCTCGCTGTGAGAGGTTTGCTGTGCGTCAGCGTTAAATAGTTTCCCTTTGCTGCTGAAGCTTGGTGGATCTGGTCCTGGCAGGTTCCTAGGTAGGAGACTTTCTGAGAGGCGTATCTGAGCTCTTTAGAGAAAGACTAGGATATGAGGCTAGGGAGACAGACTTGTAATATTTCTTCAGAGAGTTGAAGGTGGTTTGAAGAGGGATCATTGCTAATATTGTGTACACACATCCCACTTCCAGCGTTTCAGAAACCTGCAAAGACTGTTTGAGGCAGAGATAATGGTGGGACAAAATAAATTATATGTGCAGTGTGGGAAGTGATGCCTCTCTGAAGCCATTTTTAACTCTCTCAATTTGCATAATTTATACAGTCTGGGAACCGCTTAACAACCTAATCTGTTTGTGTGAACTAGGCCTGCGTGCCTCAGATTGCAGCTTTAAGTGCAGTTGTGCAGAACATACAATTACATGCCCTATTCTATTCCTCGTCTCTCCCCTGTGCAAGACAGCCAATTGCAGCTCGCTGTTTGAAGGCTTTTAGCTCTGCAATTCCATCTGCAAAATCCTCCTGTTTTTGGATTTTAGTGGACAGAATTGGGAAATTTACAAGAGTTGGGATGCATTGCCAAGATTAATCCAATTCGGCTGTCTGTGGCTGTTGACTTAAAACCATCCCTTTAGATAAATGTTCATCATGCCTCTTATGAAAATGTCTCCGCCAAACCAAAGCAGACACAACTAGGAAACTTTCTTTGGCAGCTTGTTTAATTGTCCAGTTGTTACAGGGAGCACTTCTCTCTCTTGCCCAGCTTTAATCTGTGTAGCTGCAATGTGAACAAGTCGCTTCTTGTCTTTCCATGAGTAGGCCTCTTGGAGGCGATTGTTCTACATTTTTGGCAGCTTTGTAGATATTTGAAAACGGCTAGCATATGCTTTCTTTATTTTTTCCTCACTCCCCCCTTCCAATTGCCTTAATATGCTGTTTTATCATCTTTCTTTCCCTCCCTCCCTCCTTTGTCTGAATTATCTCAGTTCATTTGTATCTTAAAAAAAAACAGGGTGATCAACAGTGTCGATGAGTGATGACTCAAGACTTTTTGACACCTGAGGTGGAAAACAGGGGTGTAGTCATCTGGGGTCTCAGGGGATCTTAGACCCCTTACTTTTTTGGGACCAGGGTCTCTATGTTTCCAGCATCCTACGAGCCAATCAGCATGAAAGGGAAGCATGTTGGTCACTGAAAAGAGTCTTTTAACATGCGTCCTTGTCCTTTCCTGCTGATTGAAGCCAGAGTGAAAGGAGGTGAGTCAGCCACTGAGAAGACTCTTCTCAGTAGTTAACACTCTCCCCTTTCATGCTTGTCGGCTGCTAGGGACATCAGTTGTTGTGGGAGAAGGCATTAACAAGGATTTCATTCTCAACCCAGCAGCCCCTCCCCCCCAAAAAAGGATGGGAGGGGGCGTGCACATCTGTATTTGCCACTACATTAGCGGTGGAAAATCCAAGTGACCCTCACTGTTCCCTACATGAACATGAGGGTACAGCTCACCAGGAAGTTTTCTTCGGCTTATGCATTTGCTTTTCATTCCAATGAGGCTTGTGCAAGAGAACTGCCCTGTTGGCTTATGCCATACAGATCAGTGTTCTTCCTCTCACTGCGTTGTCTTTAATGGTGCTCCCCAGATCTTCTGCTTAAGGTGGCTGGTAGCCTCCGCCAAGCACAGTACTCCAGCTGAAGGCAACCTTGCTGCCAAGTCAGAGCGATGTTGTCACTCCCTGTGACTTTAATCCAGGGCTTCTGCTATCACGTGTCATTGCGGATGAGCTTTTTCGTTGCAGTGGAGTCATACTTCCGATTCCTATATAGATTGTGAACCAGTGTAGCCCTTTCATCATTGTTAGAGCCTAGTCGGGTATGCCATTTTGTTCCAATGCATTTGCTTCATTTCAATATATTATTAAGGTATGGCTAGGTCAGAGGTTCCCAAACTGTGATCGGTGAGCTTCACTCAGGTGGTCCGAGGCACGTCCACGTTAAACGTTCATATTGATTTTTAATTGTATTTTATTGCTTCTTTTATTTCTTATATTGCATTGCATTGTATTACAATTTGAATTCTATGGAATGCAAGTTGTGATACAATAAAATAGAATATCAGAAATAAAAGAAACACTAAAATTGCAGTTCAAAATCATACAGCATCTAGCATAGCACATTACAATTGCTACAACAGTGCACCAAGACCATCAGCAATTTTCAAGAGGCCCATGGGGGGGAAAGTGTGGGAACCACTGGCCTAGCTTGAGCCCATAAAACAAACCTTGCTGGATGAGATCAAAGGTCTGTTTAGTCTAGCATACGACTCTCACAATGGCTACGCAGATTCTTCTGGGAAGCCCCTCCAACTTGTGTATTGTGGGGAGGAGTGTCTATTCTCTACACCAGGCATAGCAAACCTGATGCCCTCCAGGTGTTTTGGACTCCAGCTCCTATCAGCCCCAGCCAGCATGGCCAATGGCCAGGGATGATGGGAGTTGGAGTCCAACAACATCTGGAGGGTACCATGTTGGCTCCCCCTGCTCTAGTCACCAGGGCCAGAGGCCAGAAGTATATTTGGCAGCATGAGCAAATCTTTCATATGTGACCTGAGTAGATTTTCACCGGGATGCTACACTGAAGGATGGAATCACTCTCTGGCTTGCAATTATAGAGACAGTTTCCTTTCCTTTCCTTTTTATGAATGAAAGTGGGCACAGTTTTAGTTACATCATGATGAATATTTGAATAGGCCACCAGGTGCCTGGTGTAATTGCCTTGTGAACAAGATGTGACACCCTGGTCACCTGTTGGCCATTTGGATTTATTGTTCAACCCAGTGCTGCAATTTCTCAAGATCAGTGGCAATTTTATAGCATTTACATTGTTTCTAGAATCAGAGCATACTTCTTGCTCAGAAACAGAGTTATTGAACAAGGACTGCAATCAGGACAGATTTCTATAAAACGCTTCCATGTGGCAATGGCTCTACGAGGTGGCCTTAATGTATGAGAGCCACTCACAGATCACTTCGACAGGCTCTTTACCCCTGCCAATCACTTATGGGAGCGTGCAGCACCGGCATGCAAGACCTTCATGTAACCCTCATGGAGGGGTGGGAGAGACTCTTATACATTATCATCAGGGCTATATGTAGTCTCTGCTTAAAAAACAAACAAAATTCTGTACCCAGGCAATCCAAATGCTGTGCTAAAAAGAGCTGAATTCTTACTAAGTTATGCAAAAGTACATAGTTTCTCCTTGTTGAATCATTTATCTGTAAATTTTACTCTTTGAATAGAACTATATTTGCTTCTGCTAATCCTGGAGTAGGGTGTGAGTGGTTAACCGTACTGAAGCCCTGCCCTTTGTTCATGAGAAATCCTAGTCCATATACTGTCAAGAAAACCTTTAAGGGCTAGAAACTTGCTCTCTCCAGGAAATTGAATTCTGAGCTCCATAATCTCATTTTGCCTTTCTGCAACATTACAGTATATAAACAGCCATGATTATGATCGCCACACAGAACTGTTACCATGCGGAAATGTTTCCATCAGCTGCCACGTGGAGGATGTAATGTGAGAACTAGACTGGAGAGTCATTGTTTACTAATCCCTTTATTTACTGAGTCACATTATTTACTAATCTTTGGGTGTTACTTTCCAACTATTAAAGGGGGAGAATTAGGTGACTTTGGCACAATTTGTTCCTCATAAAGGCCATGTTGGCTCTTAGTAATTATAATAGATGAGATGTATCTGGTTGTTTTACCACATTTTTATAATAACCTAAGAGATAAATGTTAAGCCACTAGGTCTATAATTCCCCATATATTTTCCCTGTTTCCTTAGAGGCGATTCCTGTTCACCACATGAAAGTAGACAAGCTTGCAATAATGTGTTTGCAGTATTACAAGTTTGCACTAATACGATCACTACTTTTGTAAAAATCTAAAAGAAGAAGATACTGAATATTGGTTTCTTAGTCTTCTTTTTCTTTACTCCTCTAAAATGTTAACTCCTGAACTTCCTTATTATGGTCCCTACGGGCTGTTGCAGACATAGACGGGCATATCCCTTGATGACTCATTCCTTGCTGGTTTGCATCTGACTGCCATTGTAGACAGGGCTGTGGAGTCGGAGTCATGGAGTCGGAGTTGGAAGCAATTTTGGGTGGAGTTGGAGTTGGTAGAAATGTACCAACTCCAACTCCGGCTTCAAAATAAAATCAATAATTTATTTATTTTTTGTTTTAATGTATTTTAAGGTCTTTTTATGATGTCTTAAAGTGTTTTTAGCGTTTCTGTTTGCCGCCCTGGGCTCCTGTTGGGAGGAAGGGTGGGATATAAATCAAATAATAAATAAATAATATACATTTGCCATTTATGAAGGAGTCGGAATTGGACAGTAGAAAAATAGAGGAGCTGGAGTCGGAGTCGAAGGTTTGATGTACCGACTCCACAGCCCTGACTGTAGAGCATTGTATTTGAGATTATGTGAGGTGACATGGAAATTATATTTATGGCATATGAGCAATAATACCTCTTTTGCACACATGTGTGACATGGCCCTTATCTCTTCTTGATTGCAACCTCATTTGCTAGTTTAGTTTAAAGTGGCAGTGGGGCTACTCTCCTGGTCCCTCTGCTGTGGTTGCTCCTGCCCCCTGGCATCTCCATGTTGAGCATGGATGTTTGTGAAGATGGGTGAAAAAATTAAACAAATACTAATAATGATAAGAATGTAAACTCATTTTTGGTAGAGCCATCAGGTACTTGATACAGTTGTATGAAGGCCAGAGGTAGCTAGTTGGCTATTCCTACTCTAAGGAGTAAAAGGTAAGAGTTCTAACTTGGACCAGGGTATCAAGGAGGCTGCCTCCCTCTTAAAGCTCTAAACAAGTTGGGGGATACCTAGCAGACTGCTTCCCCCAAGGTGAGCTTTAAGATTTTCTGAGGAGATCTGGTTGCTACTTGGTGAGTGACAGTAATGAGTTTTAAATGCCTTTAAAGACATATTTGTTTACCCAGTTTTTCCTGGACTTGGATTCCTAATTTTAAATTTATATTTAAATTATTCTTCCTTGCACTGCTCAGTTTCATATATGATGTACACTTTTATTCAGTTTTTACTTAGTTGTTAGAAAGATTCATGCGAATGTGGTTGCTGAATTTTTTTATTGATTAATAACGATTTTTCCTGACTATCTTATGTAAGCTGCTTAGAGTTTGTTTAAAAAACTTTTAAAAGCAGTATATAAATCAAATAAGTCAGGGTGTGCAAAGTCCTCACTGCTGCTTCCGCTTTACTGAAAAGCTACTTTGTTTGGGATGCTTATCAGCAAAAGTGTGTGCGTGAGGTGAGAGGTAAGGATTTTCCAAATGGGTTGTTCTGCATGTTCCCTTGGATTATATTACTCTACATAGATTCCTGTTGAAAGGCAGAGACCAGATTTAATGATACTTCTTGTTTTGGTTCTTTTTGCACATGACCTTTCCCTTGGTTTTTTTGTTTTTTAATTGTCTGGCTTCCTATTCAGTTGGATGTTGGGCTGTTGCTTGCCATTGGGGTGTATTGTCTGACATCTTTCCTTATTGCTTCTGTATAGTTCCAGATTGTTGCTCATTGTGCACTTCTTGTGCACCACTATCTTGCTTGACAGACCAACCTACGCTGTTGCTTTGGTAGACGAGGTTACTGTGGTGCCATCCCTATTCTGTGAAATAGGTATAAAAAGTACTGTGGACTGTTGCTTTGGTCAACCAGCCTGTTACATGTCCTGTTCATTTCTGTCAAACAGGCATAATTGTGAGATATCATAGACACACTTTTCTTTTTTTTGTGGTACTACAATAACTATTTGGAAACCTGTTATAGTTGAGAGATGCTTCTCTGTAACTACAGACACACAATTTTCAATCTGGAAAACAAATAATGTACGTTTGTTGCATCCTTGGTAAGAACAAGGATCAGATCTCAGTTAAAAGGGATAAACTCTGGCGCAAGATTCATTTGAAACAACCTTTTAGAAAATGAATTAATGTGCATAGGAATGTTTTCTTTCTTTTTCCCCAGCAAAGATAATCTCGGCTGTTGAAATCTTGATGAGGAGTACTCTCCCACCAACATATTAGCATTTTGAGAGGGGATTTCTCAGTTGATAGCCTTTGCACAGACCTTGGAATTCCTCCAGAGCCTAGATGGGTGATGGCAAAGATTTTACTTTACAAATTCTACTTATATTTTCAGGTCTGTGAAATTGGTGTGCATTTTGAAATGTTCACCTATTAGAGGCAAGGCCCCAGAGTAAAGATGAGTTTCATTTTTAAAAATGTTTCCTCCCAACTGCTTCTGTGCCCAGAATGTTGGCCAGAATGAAATTCTGTGCACATAAAGAGTAGCTCATTGGTGGAAGGCACCTTCCTAACCTGCAGCCTAAAAAGGGCTCCAGCCCACCAAAAGCTTTGCCACTTGATTCTGTTGATTGTATAAACTGGGCCTTGGACAGCTGGGCTCCTCTCTTGCATCGAGCCATGAATGAAGTCTTACCAATTAACAAGGTGTAAATGGTTTGTCTGAGGGTTGTTTGTGATTCCAAAGGGACACCTGCTTACTCTTTTGCACACGTTAGTGCAGAGGTTCATTCCCTTTAGTGTGCACAAAATGCTGCTCTGTACTGTTGCCTCTCCAACAAGATATGCACCTCTTTGTCTGGGGAACTCGGTTGCCTGTAGCTTGTTAACCTCCTATGGCTTTTCACATCCTCTCCCTTCCCCCCCTTCTCTGTATGCTCCCCATCTGGGAAGGTCACACAGAATTGATTCAGGGCAAGATTGCTCCAACACGTTCTTTATGCAGCACCTGCTCATTACACCTTCCCCACCATCCTCCTTGTCGTCGCTTGTTCTCCCAGAATGACAGGCGTTTCTGAACGTGCATGGCCCTTGATACAATACCCCCTTCACATCTTCCCCACCAGAGAGAAATCCATCCTGTTGCAATTATAAATGCACGGCTAAGGCTGCCTGGTCAACTCCCATGCCTCACGACCGTTACTTTTAAGTACTTGCTATCGAATTGAGTGGGATAGTTTTGTATATTTGTATTAGGGCTGCGACCTAATCAGCTACAGTTTTCATTGATTAATTTGTGAGGGGCCAGATTTTAGTTGCTGGAACTGCAAGTATGGGCACGCATTTGTCTTTTGAGATTATTTTGGATCAGGTGTGTAATTGGTGATGGTTGGGTTTGAGTGGTTGGGTCACAAATCAAGGGCACACTTTATCCCTTGAGGCAATTTTGGTTCTGCTGTGTTATGGAACAAGAGAAAATCTTGCCATCATTGACACAACCATGAATTCTGCAGTGTATCAGAAGATTCTAGAGAAGAATATCAGGCCATCTATCTGAAAGTTGAATTGAACCAAAAGTGGCTCATGTAACACGACAGTGATCCCAAACATGCAAGCAGATCTGCCAAAGAATGGCTACGGAAGAAGAAATTTCATGTGTTAGAATGGCCTACTCAAAGTCCGGATCCAAACCCCATTGAAATGTTGTGGCAGGACGTGAAGTGAGCTGTTCATGCAAGGAAGCCCTCAAATGTCACTGAGTTGGAGCAATTCTGTAAGGAGAATGGGCCAAAATTCCTCGAAACCGATGTGAGAGATTAACAGTTACAAGCTTACTTGAAGTCTTTGCTGCTCAACGGGGTGCCACCAGGTACTGAATCTGAAGTTTCACATACTTTTTCACACATAGATATTGATTGTTGAATCAGTTGTGGATACATAAATGTTGAAAATTCATCATGTTTGTGTGTTATTTGTTTAATCAGGTTATCTGTTGTTCTTATCTAGGATTATGGGGTTAGATTAAGATCTATTAACATTTTAGGTTGAAAATATGTAACGGTTCTAAGGGGTTCACATACTTTTTCTCACTACTATATAACACGCTGTCTGTAAAGTCATATATGTCTCCATGGTTCTTCCTTATACATAGAAAAGGAACCTATAACTCAGCATTTGATAGATGGTCACAATTAATTTTTAAAAGCTATGCTTGCAATCTCTTTTAAAAAGATATTGATTTTAAAAAATCTGATTTACATTTTTTTTTTTTAAAAAAACGAACCTATCTTTGATCTTGGGAGAAAATTGCCAGTGGGAGGGGCCAGTTTGACCTTGATTGCATCCCTCTTGACTAAGTAAGAAGGACCAAACTGAATTAGTTCTGCCCAAGTGATGCCTGTATTCATATGCTCAATGGCGGTGTGAGCTCTCGCAACAAGGAAACAGCTCCTGTGTTGCAGCGATAAGTGTGAGTGGGGCCTCAGTTTACTCAAGAAAAATCAGTGGCAAATGTGTTTACCCACCTATACTTGAAATTATTGCTGATCCTTATTTTATAAAATGAAAATGGACTGCCTTCAAGTCAATCCTGATTTATGGCTACCCTATGAAGGGGGCTTACTAAGTCCTCCCCAGCTGGCTAAGGCCCGCTCAGTGATACATCAAAAAACCTGTTGGGAGTTCTCTGATGTTTAGCTGGTACTGGGCAAAATTTTGTGTAAGCTTAGAAAACAGGCACTTGGAGTGGTTGATTGTATTTTTGAAATCTACCTCTAAGTGAATAAAATTAGCACAGCTGAGTGAAGTTGCTTGAGGGGACATTTCTTTCTGCTTCTTTGCTACTCTGCTGCATCTGTGCCTTGTATCTTTATTCTGAACTGTGCTGACAGGAAAGTGGTATTCTGTAAAAAATATTTTACAGCGAGACAAAACAAAAGGACACTGTAAACTGGAATAGCAGACAAAATAAATTGTGATTTAGGTTGTTCTCTGTGACTTTCCTTTCCTTTTCCTGTTCTTTACCTGCTTAACTGTTCCACCCATGTTCACAGTGGCTCTCTCCAGACATCATGGAGCTGATTGCCAAACCATGGTCTTGTGATTAGGAATGGCTTTGTGGGTTTTGTGCTTCTCCCCTTGCCTCTTCCTTCTTTGAGAAGGGTTTGCTGTGTTTTGTCTGAATCCAGCAAACAATGTTTGCCACTAACTATAGTTTGCCTCCAATCCTTGGATTGAAACCGACCTTGAAATCCAGATTGGTGACAAACCGTGATTAATGGTGGCCATGTTGTTGTTGTTATGTGCCTTCAAGTCAATTATGACTTATGGCGACCCTATGAATCAGCAACCTCCAGTAGCATCTGTTATAAACCACCGTGTTCAGATCTTGTAAGTTCAGGTCTGTGGCTTCCTTTATGGAATCAATCCATTTCTGCTGTTTGCTGCTTTGGGTTGCTGTCTTTTGAGACAGCTGAAGTCCCTGGTACTGCAAGGTCTAGGATGCCCTGCCTGACCCTTGCTCCAGAGAGAGGCTGCAGTTAATCACGCAACCTCTTGCATCAGCCCCTGGCTGGGTCAGGAGATATAAAAGCCCAGCTGCCCTTGGACAGTGGGTGTGCTGCCAGGGGGGTTGCCACCAAAGGAGTGACACCAAAGGGGATTGCCCCTTGGGGAGTCCCGAGGTTGAGGGCACTACACTTTTCTATTTCTCTCTTGGTGTGGTGTAGTGGTTAAGGTGTTGGACTATGACCTGGGAGACCAGGGTTTGAATCCCCACACAGCCATGAAGCTCACTGGGTGACCTTGGGCCAGTCACTGCCTCTCAGCCTCATGAAAACCCTATTCCTAGGGTCGCCATAAGTTGGGATCAACTTGAAGGCAGTCCATTTCCATATTGTTTTCCTAACCAATCTGGAGATTGGGTAGTGGGGAGGGTGTGTGGCTCATGTGTAGTTCCTGCACAGGGTGAGAGCCTGTGCAGTTAACAGAATGATAGGAAAAAGTCGCCAGATACCTTCAGAGTGAGAGTTTGTAACTGGCAGAAGGCTGGCCCTCCCTGGATGTGAGACAGAGGGGGAATAGATGTTCCCTGTGTGAAAAATATTGAGTGGGTCTTACTGTTCCTAATTCTTGCAGAGGCCTACTGGCAGAGCTTGGAAGATTACTTTTAAAAAGTAATAAATTACAGTTACAGTTACATGGCCCCAAAAGTAGCAATTACCGTTACAATTGCAATTGCTCTGCAAGTAACTGATTACTATACTTTTTCTCAAAAGTAATCACTATAGTTACATTTCAGTTACTTTAAAAAAAAACCCTACAAGGTGCTGGCGTTGGCTGCTGCACATCTAAGTAGCCTAAAACATTAAAAATAAACACATACAGACAGAGGTAGTAGAATAATTATTTTTATCCATAAGATAGCAATGGTGGTCTCTCCACTGGTAAGGGAGGTGGGGAGGGAGGCAGAGGCCACAACTCAGATCTTTGAACGTCAAATCAAGTGCAACCCCTCCCACTCAGCTAGCCAGCATAATCTCTCTCACTTAACTACCTCCCAGACCCTGCCCTGCCACCAACTAAGGGACACTCACCCAAGCAAACATTTTCCCCTGAGATGCAGAAAAAGTTAAAATACTGCAAATGCAGCACAGTAGGCAGAGAGGGTGGTGGAGGCCACTTTGTGTGCCAAGTGCAAACACAGTATGTACACACACGCACACCACATTGTCATCTTTCACCTCCACAGTTCTTTATCTCCATTCTGCTTCTGCCTCCTTTACCCATGTTCTTGCCCTCTGGCTCCTTTTTGCCTCCACTCCATTTTTTAAAACAATTATTTTCTCCACTCCACCCCATCTCACTCTCCACCTCCTCCCTTGTCACCTCCTACCCACTCACAGATCATGACAATAATGAAAGTTAAAGAGGAAAGCACAAAAGCAGGACTACAGCTGAACATCAAGAAGACTAAAATAATGACAACAAAAGATTTATGTAACTTTAAAGTTGACAATGAGGACTTTGAACTTGTCAGGGATTAGCTGCACAGTCATTAACCAAAATGGAGACAATAGTCAAGAAATTAGAAGAAGGCTAGGACTGGGGAGTGCAGCTATGAAAGAACTAGAAAAGGTCCTCAAATGCAAAGATGTATCACTGAACACTAAAGTGAGGATCATTCAGACCATGGTATTCCTGATCTCTATGTATGGATGTGAAAGTTGGACAGTGAAAAAGGCAAGAGAAAAATCAACTCATTTGAAATGTGGTGTTGGAGGAAAACTTTGTGCATACCATGGACTGTGAAAAAGACAAATAATTGGGTGTCAGAACAAATTAATCCAGTACCGTCACTAGAAGCTAAAATGATGAAACTGAGGTTATCATACTTTGGACACATCATGAGAAGACATGATTCACTAGAAAACCCAATAATGCTGGGGAAAACAGCAGGGAGTAGAAAAAGAGGAAGGCCAAACAAGAGATGGATTGATTTCATAAAGGAAGCCACAGACCTGGACGTACAAGATCTGAACAGGGTAGTTCATGACAGATGCTCTTGGAGGCCTCTGATTCATAGGGTCGCCATAAGTCGTAATCGACTAGAAGGCACATACAACAATGGTTTGCAACAGGAGTAAACATTCAGTTGTACATGGTAATACTGGAATGCAGCTCAGCCAGTGCAGATCATAATTCTTGGAGGGCTCTTGTTTCTGCCTATCTGTTTGTCATTAGAAGAAGGTTGCTTGATCTCTAGACCCACTGTTGTTGCCACCTTTATGGACTGCACTGTGGAATTTTGGCTAAGTATCTTCATAACTGCGCTGACTTTTCCCCACCACCACCCTGATCACAAACAAGGGCTGCTAGCTGTTTCTATAACCAGTTTTGGTTCACCCCGATTCTTCTGCATCTGATGCTTTACACAGGAGGAATCAAATGGGAAACACACACAACCCAAACTCAGCTGGGTTGCACCATTTATTTTTCAAATTTATGTCCCACCCTTCCTCCTAAAGGGCAGCAAACAACAAGCAATGAAACAATACCAATATCTTACAAACAATTCCAATAGAGATGCAGACTGGGATAAAGGTCTCTGCCTAAAAGGCTTAAAAGCTGTACAAGGTCTTAGGAACAAGGTTCCACCTAGAGTGTCCAATGCCTTCCAAACAAATAATTTTAGATAGAAAGAGTCAATTTAAATTTACCTATTCCATTCTCCCCCGCCCCTGTGCTCCTTGCTTGCATGATGTTTGGAAGAAGCAGAGTTAAAGATAAGTGACCCAACTTTGCCAAAATGACCAATTTTTGGCCAGAGCTGTTTCAGACTCAGTTTGATTAATCTAGATTTATGCACAGTGATTAAAACAGAGCGCATTTCTAGACACAGAGATCATACACAGTTATGAACAAAAATGCATGTCAGTGTGCATGCCTCTTCCTTACTCCCAAAGCCATAGTATTGGGGCTGCTGTTGCTAACCCTATGCACTTGACAGTCTCATAACTGCTCTGGGGTGACTCTTAGCTCTCACAAACAAGAACAAAACAAGTGACAATTCATGAGAATAGTATAGCATGTGTTTATTATTTTATTTTACTGCAACATTTCTACTTCACTTTTCCCATACCAGTCTTCAAGAAGGCTTACAAAATGCAGTGAAAATTAAAACAATGGGTGGTATCCAATACTGGTCATATTCAGGTCAGACCTATTGAAGTTCATAGATATGAAGTTCACAGAACTTTGGTCTATTAATTTAAATATTTGGTCTATTCTGAGTAGGACTAGTATCGGATACAATCCCCTGACACTAAGGGCTCATCCAGATGACTGCAAAATGTGTGACACGCTCGCTATGTGTGTTCATTATTTTTCGGTCGTCCAAATGATGTCTTGCACTGTTTCGCATTTTCACGGGTTAAATCCACTCCTTGCAATACCGGCAAAAATGCAATTTGCTGTTTAAAATCGGGAATCATCTGCTGTGCCTTCAGGAGTTAGGATGCAATACCACGGACTTTACAGCTGATGGGCAGTTCTTGGGCGTTTCCCCTTGCCCCTTCTCCTCATTCCAGCCAATCATGTATCTGCACTTTTGCGCATGTGCGAGAATAAGCCCGGGAAAATTGAACCAATCATCGCAATGGTGAGGTGTTGGGGGGGGGTCTGCAACTACTGCACAGATGCATTTTATTTTTTGCCAGTCTGCAAACTGGGCAGCCGCTCTGGGTGAGATCTGAATGCACAGCAAGCGAGAAAGGGGGGATGGTCGGTTTCAGCCTGCCTCCGAAAGCCTTGTCAATTTCATTCTACTTGCTGGGGTTTTTGCTTCAAATCAGAAAAGCATGCATTCCTTTAAGTGTAATATCGCAAATGCAAACAAGAAAAGGGCTTCTGGTCAGTTTCAAGCCTGCTCCAGAAAGCTTTGTCAATTTCATTCTCCTTGGGAAGGAAAGGGAGAAGGAGGGTGTGTGTGACACATTTCTTGCTTTTTTGGAGAAATAAGTGCAATTGCCAGAGTGTGTATCTCCTTAAGTATCAATAAAGGCAGAAAAACATACATTCGTTTAAGTGTAATATCCCAAATACAAATAAGAAAAGGGCTGCTGGTCGCTTTCATGCCTGCTCCGGAAAGCTTTGTTAATTTCATTCTCTGTGGGAAGGAAAGGGAGAAAGAGGGGGTGTGACACCTTTCTTGCTTTTTTGGAGAAATAAGTGCAATTGCCAGCATGTGTATCTCCTTAAATATCAATAAAGGCAGAAAAGCATACATTCGTTTAAGCGTAATATCGCAAATACAAACAAGGCAGGCGTGAAACCAACCAGCAGCCTTTCCTTCCAAGGCGAGAACTCCTTTACAGGCCATATTGTGCTTCGTTGCAAAGGGGGACAGGAGCATACGTAATTTTTTTGCTGACCAATTGGTTGATAGGGGGAGGTTTTAGAGGCGGAGCTTGGAAAAAGCGAAAAGATGTAGGGGTCTTACCACTGCGGGTGCGGGTGCAAAAAAGCATTTTTTTTAATTGTGAAAGAGCGAACTAAAAGGCAAAATGAGGACTATCAGATGACAAACCAAATATGGAAACCGTGGATTATCCCGCTCCGTTTGGATAAGCCCTACGACAACAACGCAAAAAGCAATACAGAACAAAAACTAGCAGAACCACATGGATTTTAAAAGGGAGAGGAGGCTACAGGCAGGAGAGGGGAGAGGCAGCGGCAGGCGGGAGGGGGGAGATAGCGACAGGCGGAGGGGAGAGGCGGCGACAGGCGGAGGGGAGAGGAGGCGGCAGGCAGAGGGGAGAGGAGGCGGCAGGAGGGAAGGGGGTGGCAGGACGAGCGGTGGGGGCACACACACCATCGTCACTCACCTCAGCTCTTCATCTCTTCATCTGCATTCTGCTTCTGCCTTCTTCATCCTTGTGCTCCGGCACGGTCTGGCTCTCCACTTCCTCCCTCGTGCCTCCTAACACAGAGCACGAGGGAAGAGCAACACTGTGCAGAAGCCCAGTGTGAGGCACATGTCTTTTGTCCACCAATCACAGGAGCAGACTTCCCCTGTTTCCCCCCCCCCCAGTAACGTCCAAATGTAACGCTGGAAACGTTAGTTACAGCTGAAAAGTAATGAAATTACCACTCTTTGTGTTACAAGCAAAATGTAACGAAGTTACCCACTCGTTACTCAAAAAAGTAATAAATTTCAAGTATCTCATTATTTGTAATGAGTTACTTCCAAGCTCTGCCTACTGGGATAATTGGCTGAGGTAGGTTTTGTTGGTGGGCTCTTGTTGGGTCCATATCAGGTGTTTATGATGAGTCTTACTAAGGAGGGACATGGGTGATGCCACCCAAATTTTGGTGATCATGGGTAGAGGGAAGTATAGCCATGGGGAGGTGGTGAATTACCATAGAAGACAAGGGCAAGGCTATCTATGCCTTATTTCTTGCTGCCACTCCTCTCATGGATGGGTTCCTCGTTACTCTTCTGCTATGCTCACTAGCCTGTGTGTGTTGTTTAATGCCAGATCAGTACACAATAAGACCACACTCATCCATGATTTGATAGGCCTGTGGGACTGATTGCCACCCCCAGTTTGGCAACTGAATGCATGACATCTGAGTTAAGAAATGTCTTGTAAAAGAAAGTAGAAGATAGTTACTGGGCTTGATTGGTTTCAGTACAGTGTGTGTGTGTGTGTGTGTGTGTGAGAGAGAGAGTGAGTGAGTGAGAGTGAGAGGGGGAGAGGGGGAGAGGGGGAGAGTGAGAGTGAGAGTGAGAGTGAGAGTGCGTGCGTGAGAGAATGCGTGCGTGAGAGAGTGCGTGCGTGAGAGAGTGAGAGAGAGAGTGCGTGCGTGAGAGAGTGCGTGCGTGAGAGAGTGCGTGCGTGAGAGAGTGAGAGAGAGAGTGCGTGCGTGAGAGAGTGAGAGAGAGAGTGCGTGCGTGAGAGAGTGCGTGCGTGAGAGAGTGAGAGAGAGAGTGCGTGCGTGAGAGAGTGCGTGCGTGAGAGAGTGAGAGAGAGAGTGCGTGCGTGAGAGAGTGCGTGCGTGAGAGAGTGAGAGAGAGAGTGAGAGAGTGCGTGCGTGCGTGAGAGAGAGAGAGAGAGAGTGAGAGAGAGAGTGCGTGCGTGCGTGAGAGAGAGAGTGCGTGCGTGAGAGAGTGCGTGCGTGCGTGAGAGAGAGAGAGAGAGAGTGAGAGAGTGCGTGCGTGCGTGAGAGAGAGAGAGAGTGCGTGCGTGAGAGAGAGAGTGCGTGCGTGAGAGAGTGCGTGCGTGAGAGAGTGCGTGCGTGCGTGCGTGAGAGAGAGAGAGAGAGAGAGTGAGAGAGTGCGTGCGTGCGTGCGTGAGAGAGAGAGAGAGAGAGTGAGAGAGAGAGTGCGTGCGTGAGAGAGAGAGT
Organism: Rhineura floridana; assembly: GCF_030035675.1. Lineage (NCBI taxonomy): Eukaryota > Metazoa > Chordata > Lepidosauria > Squamata > Rhineuridae > Rhineura > Rhineura floridana. Next base: position 150,240,926 of record NC_084480.1, read on the forward strand.
GCGTGCGTGAGAGAGAGAGTGCGTGCGTGAGAGAGAGAGAGAGAGTGCGTGCGTGAGAGAGAGTGCGTGCGTGAGAGTGAGTGAGTGAGAGAGAGAGAGAGTGCGTGCGTGAGAGAGAGAGAGAGAGAGTGCGTGCGTGAGAGAGAGAGTGCGTGCGTGAGAGAGAGAGAGTGCGTGCGTGAGAGAGAGAGAGTGAGTGAGTGAGTGAGTGAGTGAGTGAGTGAGTGAGTGAGTGAGTGAGTGAGAGAGTGAGAGAGTGAGAGAGTGAGAGAGTGAGAGAGTGAGAGAGTGAGAGAGTGAGAGAGTGAGAGAGTGAGAGAGTGAGAGAGTGAGAGAGTGAGAGAGTGAGAGAGTGAGTGAGTGAGTGAGTGAGAGAGTGAGAGAGTGAGAGAGTGAGAGAGAGTGTGTGAGAGAGTGTGTGAGAGAGTGTGTGAGAGAGTGTGAGAGAGAGTGCGTGCGTGAGAGAGAGAGTGCGTGCGTGAGAGAGAGAGAGTGCGTGCGTGAGAGAGAGAGAGTGAGTGAGTGAGTGAGTGAGTGAGTGAGTGAGTGAGTGAGTGAGAGAGTGAGAGAGTGAGAGAGTGAGAGAGTGAGAGAGTGAGAGAGTGAGAGAGTGAGAGAGTGAGAGAGTGAGAGAGTGAGAGAGTGAGAGAGTGAGAGAGTGAGAGAGTGAGTGAGAGAGAGTGAGAGAGAGGTGAGAGAGTGAGAGAGAGTGAGAGAGAGAGAGAGTGTGTGTGTGTGTGTGTGTGAGTGGTTTTTAACAACAAACTTAACTTTCTCCTTTTATTTGCAACCTGACAAACTAACTCTGGGCTCTGTGCAACATGTGCTGTTCCAGTTCTTTGAACACTGGTGTTTGTATACAAGCCCTATTGGATTCAGTTGGACCTAAGCCAAGGTAACTGTGCAGGGAGTCACATAGTCCATGAAAGCATTGCAAGTTGGCACCTGTTCATCTCTAATGCTTCTATATACTCTCTGCTTGTTGCCGGAGCAATTAGTGTAGTTTGTGTGACCATCACAAGATACTGGTTAACAGAATGTGCTGTGAGCCAGAAGTCTCGGGTTTAAATCTCAGTTTTGCCATGAACTCAGCAGGTAGCCTTGGGCAAGCCATTATTCTCTTGGCAATCCCTTTCTGTAAAATGAAGATAAATTAACCCAGTATTGTGTTAGTCAGAGAACGGTCTGAAGGTTCCTGGTACAGTTCTGCTGCTAAAGTTAAGCAGCAGATATGCCCTGATATCTGCTTGGACTGTCTGCTCTGAGCACCTTGGGTGAGTATTTGTGTAAATAAGGAATAAATAGAACCACCTTTTTTTTTTTTGCTGCCCTGCCTGATTGTCTAGAAAAGATTGTTACTAGGTAATAGACTGCTTTAGACAAAACTGCTTTAATACAGTTATGAGTAAGTAAACTTGGCTCCTGTTTCAGCTAAAGTAAAAGCTCCCAGTGTCAGGCAGCTTTCAATCATAGCATCCTTCATTTAAAAATGAAACACTGGGACTGCACAGGGAAATACAAATAAGTAGTTGTTGCCTGAGAGTTTGCTGCCCCTTGCTCTTTGCTGGGCTGCTATAATGTCATGCCACGCTCACAAATGTTCTAACTGTTGAGGAAAAGCACTCTGGTTGCATCATGTTGACAAATAGTGCTGCTTTGGTGGAAGAAGAAGATAATTGGCTTCGGAGGAAAACCTTAAAATGTATTAGGGTGGCTCTCTGCACTTTTCCAGGAAGGGACCAAAGAGAAGAATTGAGGGAGACGAGGAGCTGGAAAACCCATTGGCAAGAAGGCCCCAAAGGTAGAATAAGTGGGGTAGAGACCGAATGACCGAAGAAAGGTGACAGAGGAAACTGTGGGCCAAAACACGTTGGCCCCTGGGGAAAACCACCAGAAAAGGCAGAAAGTTGAGACAACGAGAAGCGGAGGATGATTGAGGGAGTGATGCGGCCAACTGGAGAGAGGTTCTGGAGGAAAACCTCTGGCAGAGCCTAGGAAAATAATAGCGGCTATATTATTTGTGATGAATGGAGAGCTGAGAAAGTGATCAAGGTAATTTTTTTGGGGGGGGGATGGGAGCATTTGACTGCTAGTCTCCTGTATCTAAGCTTAATTGTTGCATGCCTCAGTCCACATTAACAATGATGAATTAGGAGTTTAGAGAAGAGCAACAGAAGCTATTAATGGGTTGCAAAGGATTGATGAGGCACACCGCTAAAGGGATGGCAGATACTGGCAAAATGATGACTAAAGAGAACACTTACAAGTGTCTGGAGAGTGTAAAATGATGGAGAAGGAGAGATTCCCCATCCCCACCCTGAGCTGATGTAAGCTTTTGATAGCTGAGATGCATTTTTTCTCAATTAAAACTAAAAACATCCTGCGTTCTTTCATCTCAAAAAGTTAACTTTTAGAGTGTTTAAGAGTATAAATTTTCCACCCACTATGTTTTTGGGGCAGTTGTTGATTTTGATATACCTAGAGCAGTGACACATACAGAGATCCCATAGGTAATTCTTAAAGGGGTAATTCTGCTACTGCCTCTTGATTGAATGCTTGCAACTGATACAGAGAAATGGCAAAATTATCCACTCCCCTCCAGCAGGATACTGATTTGGAAAGAGGTGCGACGATCTCAGGGATTTGTGCAGAGGCAGAGCACGCATCTTTCTCTGAAGATGGGCACTTTAGTCTCGCAGGAACTTAACAGCACACCATTTGGGAATTCATGGTCTAAGTGGCATAGGGGTAAGAAAAGATTACTGAGGCAAGCAGCTTTCTGCTTGGAGGTAATAATGAGAGCCCATTTGCTTGACTTATTTCTATGTTAGCTGCACATACTGATACAGAGATTTGTCTTCATTTGGCTTGAGGATACATGTGAAGGAGTCTGAAAAAGATGTTGTGAGGCGTCCTTCCCTGGCTCTCCCTGTCAGGTTCCTACCTGCGCGTGGTTACTGCCTGTCTCTAGGCACCACCAGGGACTCCACCAGTCCGGACCGCACTCTCTTATGGTTTACCTCCCCGCTCTAGCACAGATCTCAACAGATCCCCCTGCTAGGCAACCACCAGTAACGTCCCAATACTAGTATTCCCAGAGACTCTGAATACTGGTATTGTTATTCTCTTCACCACTGCCACCATTTGTTACAGTTCCCCTTCAGCCTTGGTCATTACCTTACCCTCCCTTCTGGTCTGTGAAACCCCAGCCAAGGATCAGGCCTTTGGTAAACCAAATTAAGTATTTATTACAGATAACAAAGCTAACAAGATTAACAAGATTTCTTCTTAAGGCACATAAGCATATGGTTTTACTCAATACTAATCCGAACTCCACCTCCCTCCTTCTTCACGCTCTCCTGGCAAACAACTCTCTCAAACCCCACCAAGCAATCCACTCTTTCTCTTCTCCCCCCCGATTCCACTCTCACTCTTCCTTTTATACATTCAGCCATTTTAAACACTCAGCCAATCATCTCGCATTCTACTGCCCATTCACTCCCCCTCTTTCACTCCACTTACCATGTATCTTCTAAAACAACAACACTTACCATATATACATTAATATAGGAACATCACATGTGGTGTCAGTAGCGGTGGGATACGAACAACAGAGAAACCAGATACAGTGGTGTGGCAAACAGAAATAACAAAACAAGATTTCTTGTGAGAGTGACTGGCAAAGAGTGTGTGGCAAAGAGTGAGTGAACTCAAACACCATGGCTGAATACATAAAAATGAAAAGAGAGGAGCTGGTGGAGAAGCGCATAACATTCAATTTACCTCATGAGGGTAAAGGGGTAGATGAATTGAGGGTAGCACTTATAGGATTTGCAACTGCCCAGCAAAAACAACCTGTCAGAGAAGAGACCCCAGAAGGATATTTAAGCAATCTCGCTTATATAGAGTACTTGAGAGAGAAGTTAAGATGGGAGGCTGATGAGAAAGAAAAGCAGCGGGTCTTTGAGGCTGAGGAAAAAGATAAACAGCGGGAGTTGGAAGCTGAGAGATTGAGGATGGAAGGTGCAGAGAAGGAAAAACAGAGGGAGTTGGAAATTGAGAGAATGAGATTGGGGTTTGAGGAGAGGGAGAAGCAACGAGCATTGGATGCTGAATTACAAGTAGAAAAGTTAAAATTTGATAGAGAGAAATTTCACTCTGAGGAGGCAAGGAAAGAGAGAGATGGAGCAAAAATAAAAATTACTCCAAAGGACTTTGCTGTCTATGAGCCTGGTCAAGATCCTCAAATTTACCTCAGCACCTTTGAAAAAGCAGCTCAGTTGTGGGGGCTACCTGAAGATAAATACATGCAGTATTTATCAAACCTGATTAAAGGGGAATTGGCTGAGGTATACCAATATTTCCCCTCAGACAGGCCCGTCACCTATGCTGAATTCAAAGAAGCAGTGTTTAAAAGATTCAGACTGGGGCCTGATTATTTTAGAAAGCTTTTCAGAAACTGCCAGATACAGACAGGGAGGTCTTTTGTGGAACTGGGAGCAAAGTTGATGGATATATTTGGAAAGTGGATGAGTAGTGCCAAAGCTCAGTCAGTGGAAGAGGTGAAAAGCCTCATGATACTGGATCAATTATACCATCAGTTACCACCAGAAATAAGGCTCCTGGTCAAAGACCGTTCCCCTACATCTGTGCAGGAGGCCGCAGAGATGGCGGATCACTTCGCCTCTAATAGAACTGGCTGGGTGGGGAAAACATCAAGAGAGTTTAAACCCAGACCATATAGTGCTGGCAGAAGGGATGTGGTACCACAGCGAGTGAGTCCTCCATTAAAATCTGAAGGGCACAGGACACCCCAGAGTGGATCTGTGTACCCTAAAAGTGAGGAGAAATTATGCTACAAATGTGGTAGACCGGGGCACCTACATTTTCAATGTGAGGTTACCAACCCCATTAGTAATCCTGCTCAGACAAGGGCAGTGAAAACAGAGCCCAAGGCTTTAGAAACAGCGAAAAAGGTTCAGTTTTGCCAGATAAACTGGACAGAAGTAACAGACCTTGATTCAAGTAAGAGAGAGCGGTCCGGACTGGTGGAGTCCCTGGTGGTGCCTAGTGACAGGCAGTAGCCACGTGCAGGTAGGAACCTGACAGGGAGAGCCAGGGAAGGACGCCTCACAGATGTCAACTAAACAGTTTCTCTCTCCCTCCCCCCCCCTTTAACTCATCAGCATCAGTGTGAAGGAGAGGCTTCTATGCCTGTAGAAAATTTGCCTGGACTCATCCCAGATCTTGCTGGAATCAGCACAGACTTTTGCCTGGGGGAAGTGGGGGTCCCTTTATACCTTGCATTCTTATGTAAGTACAGTCTCTTGGCTTTCAATCCAAATGTGGCTGTTGATAGGACAAACAGGTCCCCAACAACTCCCATGAAATATAGATGAACTTGTGATTGTGCAGGCAGCAACACGGGCTCTGAGATTTATGTGTTATTGCTTCCAGCTCCAGCACTAAAAATAACCCAAACACATCAGAAAGTGATGCTACAAAACTGAAATATTTATTTGACATTCCTGCCCACTGGCCTCAGCTGCCAACATACTGATTGTACCTTACTTATGGAAGCATCTAGCTGGAAAGCAGAATTTTGGAAGAGAAGACTGCGTACACACTAACCTGCTTGTAGTGGATAATTGTAGTTTTTTCTCAATCTGGAATCATTAATTCTCATCCTCAACATGCTGCTTTCAATCTAGATTGATTCTAGATCCTGCTGTCCACAAGGGTGTGTGTGTTTCTTGATCCACATTTGAAAACCCTCCCCTTGCTTAGGTTATCCATGGCTTTTTCTCCCTGCACATGCCCCAGGTAAATGAAGAATGAGGTGACTGCAGTCTTAGGCGGGTGTGGATAGCCCTCCCCACCAGTTGCCAGGACCACCTACATCTGTTTTATCTGTTTTCTTTTTTAAATGATTTTATTTATGTACACAAACAAAAGCAAACTATTAAAGTGTCAAAAAGAAAGGACATTATAAACACTGCCACCCATTGCTTAACTTGTGGTTCTTGGGTGTAACACAATTTATATATATAAAAATCTTATTTCCAAAGTTTATAGATAAATCGTATCTGTATTCCTCCTTTTTTAGAATTTACAAGGTAACCTGTCAGGGAGGGGAAAAGGCCATGTCCTCATCTGTTTTCCAATGGACACACTGTAGGGTAATGCAGAATCATTCTGCAATGAGCGTTTATTTTGAGAATGAAACCAGTTTTTCAAGAAGTGCTTTTCAGGGGCAAAAAATATGCAGTAGAGTTAGATTGTGCATGGACTATGTAGAAAAAACAAGTCCTCAGTCTTCATTGATTCTAGAATAAAATGTCATGTGTATGTACGCAGCCTGAGACCTCCTCATGCCCTTCCGTGACCCTAATATCTTTTGAAAAGAAAAGAACCTTCTCTCAGGTCTCTGTCCTATCTGAGAGGAATTTTAGATGACTGGAGAGAATGCATCTGCTTAGTCAGGGCTATGTGTATTCTACACTAAACAAATAAAAAATGAAATTGGAATTCTGCAGTAAGAGAATTCAGTTTCTTAACAGGAAGAGCTCAATTATCTGGGCTGTATACATAAGGCAAAAAGAGCAAGTTTGCAGCATTTCTCTGGCTTTGCATAGAAACTTTCTCTGTTTGAAAATGAAAGATGCATTCAGTGCCACATCCCAGATGTTTTTTGTGCAGTGGCAGAAGAATAGCATCCAGCCTTGCCAACAATCCTTTTGCCAATCTCTTACAGTTTTACTTCCATATCTTGGCTCCCTGTAGCTCTTTTACAGCATGCAACAGAAATATACACAAATGCAAGGGGAAGACAGATTGGTTTTGGCAATCCTGTGCAGGTTTGGACAGAGGGTTCTGTACATGCTGTGTGATCCTGACCTGCACATCCAGGTCAGTGCAAGGGGGAGAGGAAAAGAAAGGTTAACATATATGATGGATGGTGAAAAAGTGTGTTCATATTGCTGTTTGGGGTGAAAGGTGGTCATGAGTTTGCAGAGTTTGCTGCTGTAGATACAGTCGGTCTTATGCATATTCTTAGTATGAAGAGTAAGTTCATTTAAGCAGTGTCTTTTTATGGCTTTGTTGGCAAAGAGCAGTGGGAATAGACTGGAAAGTCATCAGTTTCAGCTCACTACTCTAAGGCAGGATCACAACTAACTTTTGGACATGATAATTTATTATGTTACCTTGTACGCTCCTTAATCCATAAGGCCAGTACACTGTGCAATTGAATGGGAAAATTACTTTGCAATGCTTGTTGAACCACAAAAAAGGTTGCATGAATTAATCCTTTTCCCAGCTTATATTTATGCATGTAATAAATGTCTCATGCCTTTTGCACATCTGTCTCCCTCACTCTTCTCAATTCCTTCAGCAAGATGGGTTCGGCAGGATGTTGGAAAGCTGGGAGAGACAGGAAGGCAATACAGTAGGTTTCAGGTTCTCCAGCATTTCACATGAGAGAGCTGCAGCTCTAGCTCTTGCATGAATCCCCACTCTCATCTCCAACCTGTTTCTATGACTAACATCTAGTATACCTCTCTATAATAAGGAAGGGGCCAAGAAAGAATGTGGTGTTCAAAAGAGAGGGACAACCAGCGCAACTATTGTCTGGAAACACAACACAAGGAAGCAGGAACAGGGCCTAAGGTCTCAAGGGATCAAGAGAATGAAGGAGGGAAGGGGAAAACTACACTGTCTAAATTCATGTGAATTGTTAAAAACGAAATAAATAAACACTTGCCAAATTAATTGCCTTCTTTTCTTTACCCTTCTATCTATGCTAATTGCAGCTGTTTGAGTTTAGAATGAAAATGAATATTCAGCACATGGATCAAAACAACAGTCTTGTAGCACCCTAAAGACAAACAGAATTATCATGGTATAAGCTTTTGTGGACTATAGCCCACTTCATCTGTGTTATCCTGACTTATGGGCACATGGAAAGAACTGACTGATGTCTGTTACCTTGCAAAACATTAATGGCAAGCTGCCATCCTCTGCAGGATGCCTGTTGCACCATCCCCAGGTAATTCCTGCTTTCCCTCTCACAGTTCTTGTTCATTCTTGTATGCCTTGGGCCTGTTCCCACTTAAAAAGTCATCTTTCCAGCTAAAGTTGCTTTTCCTTTTGCCCGTGCACCAATCAGTTCATGGCATGAGCTGTGAGGCTGTTTGGCTTAATAGGAAGTAGTTGTCTGGAATTTGACTGAAAGCAAGATTCGATGAACATATCTAGGCAGGAAGGAAGTATGGCTAGTACTTTCAGACACTGGTTGATTTGAACTGCGACCCTTCTGCAAGCCTGTGGTTCCACATTTTCACCAGTCCTGCTATTTGCTTTCCTTCCTCTAGTATTTTTTATCTATTTGGAATGGTCTTTTTTTTTTAATTCATAGAATAGTAGAGTTGGAAGGGGCCTATAAGACCATCAAGTCCAACCCCCTGCTCAATGCAGGAATCCAAATCAAAGCATTCCCGATAGATGGCTGTCCAGCTGCCTCTTGAATGCCTCCAGTGTCGGAGAGCCCACTACCTCTCTAGGTAATTGGTTCCATTATTGTATGGCTCTAACAGTTAGGAATTTTTCCTGATGTCCAGTTGAAATCTGGCTTCCTGCAACTTGAGCCCATTATTCCGTGTCCTGCACTCTGGGACGATCGAGAGGAGATCCTGGCCCTCCTCTATGTGACAACCTTTCATGTACTTGAAGAGTGCTATCATATCTCCCCTCAGTCTACTCTTTTCCAGGCTAAACATGCCCAGTTCTTTCAGTCTTTCCTCATAGGGCTTTGTTTCCAGTCCCCTGATCATCCTTGTTGCCCTCCTCTGAACCTGTGCCAGTTTGTCTGCATCCTTCTTGAAGTGTGGAGACCAGAACTGGACGCAGTATTCAAGATGAGGCCTAACCAGTGCGGAATAGAGGGGAACTAATACTTCACGCGATTTGGAAACTATACTTCTGTTAATGCAGCCTAATATAGCATTTGCCCTTTTTTGCAGCCACATCACACTGTTGACTCATATTCAGCTTGTGATCAATGACAATTCCAAGTTCCTTCTTACATGTCGTATTACTGAGCCAAGTATCCCCCACCTTATAACTGTGCATTTGGTTTCTTTTTCCTAAGTGTAGAACTTTGCATTTATCCCTGTTGAATTTCATTCTGTTGTTTTCAGCCCAATGCTCCAGCCTATCAAGGTCCCTTTGAATTTTCTTTCTGTCTTCCACGGGATAAGCTATGCCCCCCAATTTTGTATCATCTGCAAATTTGATAAGCATGCTCTGTCTGCATCCTTCTTGAAGTGTGGAGACCAGAACTGGACGCAGTATTCAAGATGAGGCCTAACCAGTGCTGAATAGAGGGGAACTATTTGGAAACTATACTTCTGTTAATGCAGCCTAATATAGCATTTGCCTTTTTTGCAGCCATATCACACTGTTGACTCATATTCAGCTTGTGATCAACAACAATTCCAAGATCCTTCTCACATGTCGTATTGCTGAGCCAAGTATCCCCCATCTTATAACTGTGCATTTGGTTTCTTTTTCCTAAGTGTGGAACTTTGCATTTATTCCTGTTGAATTTCATTCTGTTGTTTTCAGCCCAATGCTCCAGCCTATCAAGGTCTCTTTGAATTTTCTTTCTGTCTTCCACTGTATTAGCTATGCCCCCCAATTAGCCTCTCTGACCTGTTATTTCAAGTTCCCCCACTGTCACTGAAAAAAGCCCCACACTACAAAGTTACAGACTTTTTAACACACATCCCCACACGCGCAGACTGTCTTGGAAAATACTTTCCTCCCCCCCCCGCATTCTTGGTGAGCCCCCTATAATCCTGCTGTCCTAAGGGCTGGCTGAAAGAATCATGTATGCAGTTTTGTAAACATGCCTGCTCAAGTATACATGTGAGACGTGGATTTTCCCAGTAATTCTCACCTTTTCCTTTTGTCTGGAAATTGCTTATTTGACATGCTTGTCAAATACTGTCCCTTGCCAAGCATCTATCCTTCCCTTAGCTTAATGGCCCATCCATTGCTTTGAAGTGATAGACTCTGGCAGTCTAGACTCTTTCATCTTACAAGGAACCACAGTTGGGGAATCCTTTCAGCATATTGTCTCACTTCAAAGGAAGCACTGACTGTGGGAGTCTTGTTAACATTGGCTGAAGCTAAATTAGTATGTTAAATTAATTCAGTTCTCCTTGAAGCTGATTGGGCCAGCAGGCCATAAAACGACTCCACCTCCTTTTATAGGATCTCTTTGAAAAAGGAGGCTTCTGCATCTGGAAAAGTGAGAGTTCTGTGCATCAGAAGATGTATTAGGAAATTGGGATAAAATTGTGGTTTATGAAACTACCCCACCAAACATATGTTTTCCATTGTCTATGGCTGTTAACAGCTATCTCATTGGTGCTCCTCAGTGCCATTTTGTCTTCTCTGCCACTGTGTGATTGTAGCCAATCAAGGATCACCTTGGGTATGGGGCATAATGTCACACTCTTATGTAGCCAATTAGAATTGCCTGTGTACCATCATCTGTGAGGCCACACATCTGCAAGCTGCTGTGGTTTCCTCTTCTTTGGATGCTTTGATGCGGAGTTTATATATAATATGAAAAGGACTGTGTCCCTGTGTTGCCCAGCCCCTCACAAGGTGGGTGGGAAGCACGGCAACTTACTTGGCAACTGGAGGGTGCTCCATATCCTCCTGTGCTGTGCTATGGCAGTTCGCAACCCAGCATGGGCACTGAGCGAACGTTACCTACTGCCTTCACTGACCTGGTGTCCTCCATGTTTTTTGGGACTGCAACTTCCATCTGCCCTAGCTGGCATGGCCGTGCTGGCTGGGGCTGATGAGATTTGTAGTTCAAAACATCTTGGGGATACTAGGATGGAGAAGGCTGGCCTGGGCAATGGGAAAGCTTCTGGCTCTACTGCAAGAATATAGTGTAGAGAGGGAAGCAGCCCCATGTTGTCTAGGGCAATGGAGGGATGCATTCCTTTCTCCATGCAATAGATGAGCACTTCAACCATCTTTGGAAACATGTCTTTGAAGCTCCTTGGAAGCTGCTGTTGTTCTTGTTTTAAGGGTGGATTTTAGATCTGTGTTTTATGATCTTTGAATTGCAAACTGACCGGAGAACACACAAGGCAGAAAGGAAAGTGGTGTATTTTGAAAATAAAACATTATTATTATTAATTTATTATCTATCTTTGGCCCCATTGATTCCATAAAGGAAGCCACAGACCTGAACTTACAAGGTCTGAACAGGGTGGCTCATGACAGATGCTCTTGGAGGTCGCTGATTCATAGGGTCGCCATAAGTCGCAGTCGACTTGGAGGCACATACCAACAACAAACCTTTGGTCCCAGGGCAGGTTACAACTAGGGATGGGGTTTGCTGCATGGTGCTGATATGCATGCATTTCGATTGTCCATCATTTCTTTACTGTCCATCCTTTTTTTCTTTCTGCTTTCTCTTGCGCTTGCCAATTTGTTTTTAAATGATTCAATCTGCAGGTGTTTTTTTCCGTGTTGCAAAAATTACCTAATTGTTTTCATAGATCCTTATGTAAATGACAGCATTCCATGTAGTTTTTTGGCGGCGGAGAAAAACATTGCTTAATTTTTAGGTTGCTTAAGTGAATGATCACAGTGTTCCACATGGTTTTTTGGCAGAGGGGAAAAATATTGCAAAAAATAATTATGAAAATAAGGATTTCAAGAAAAAAAAACTTGCCAATTGCAATTGCGGCCACAAAATCTGTGCTGATTACAGCTGTGGCCTGCCACAAGAGATCGGTGCCGCTCTAAAGTGATAGCGAACTAGCGAATTCAGTTGGGATCTGGTGCCAGGTTCAATTTTGTCGGATATTCTCCCCCATCCCTAGTTACATCTGTTTAAAATACATCCCTAAAAACTATTAAAAACAACTTCAAATCACAAAATTATAAAAAATATCTCAGAAAATAGGGTGGGTCATAAAAATATACATTTCTCTTTTATATGTCTTCCTTCCAGCTTGCAAGAAAGGTACACGTGTGAACTTGATTTTAACTTTGAAAATGACACTTGTCATGCCGCTTCCTCTGTGCTGACAGCAGGTTTTGGAGGAATTACCATACCATTTTTGCTGCATAGAGGCATGTGTCAACAAGCATATAGATAGAGGTGATCCAGTGGACATAGTGTACTTAGACTTTCAAAAAGCGTTTGACAAGGTACCTCACCAAAGGCTTCTGAGGAAGCTTAGCAGTCATGGAATAAGAGGAGAGGTCCTCTTGTGGATAAGGAATTGGTTAAGAAGCAGAAAGCAGAGAGTAGGAATAAACGGACAGTTCTCCCAATGGAGGGCTGTAGAAAGTGGAGTCCCTCAAGGATCGGTATTGGGACCTGTACTTTTCAACTTGTTCATTAATGACCTAGAATTAGGAGTGAGCAGTGAAGTGGCCAAGTTTGCTGACGACACTAAATTGTTCAGGGTTGTTAAAACAAAAAGGGATTGCGAAGAGCTCCAAAAAGACCTCTCCAAACTGAGTGAATGGGCGGAAAAATGGCAAATGCAATTCAATATAAACAAGTGTAAAATTATGCATATTGGAGCAAAAAATCTGAATTTCACATATACGCTCATGGGGTCTGAACTGGCGGTGACCGACCAGGAGAGAGACCTCGGGGTTGTAGTGGACAGCACGATGAAAATGTCGACCCAGTGTGCGGCAGCTGTGAAAAAGGCAAATTCCATGCTAGGGATCATTAGGAAAGGTATTGAAAATAAAACAGCCGATATCATAATGCCGTTGTATAAATCTATGGTGTGGCCGCATTTGGAACACTGTGTACAGTTCTGGTCACCTCATCTCAAAAAGGATATGATAGAGTTGGAAAAGGTTCAGAAGAGGGCAACCAGAATGATCAAGGGGATGGAGCGACTCCCTTACGAGGAAAGGTTGCAGCATTTGGGGCTTTTTAGTTTAGAGAAAAGGCGGGTCAGAGGAGACGTGATAGAAGTGTATAAAATTATGCATGGCATTGAGAAAGTGGATAGAGAAAAGTTCTTCTCCCTCTCTCATAATACTAGAACTCGTGGACATTCAAAGAAGCTGAATGTTGGAAGATTCAGGACAGACAAAAGGAAGTACTTCTTTACTCAGTGCATAGTTAAACTATGGAATTTGCTCCCACAAGATGCAGTAATGGCCACCAGCTTGGATGGCTTTAAAAGAAGATTAGACAAATTCATGGAGGACAGGGCTATCAGTGGCTACTAGCCATGATGGCTGTGCTGTGCCACCCTAGTCAGAGGCAGCATGCTTCTGAAAACCAGTTGCCGGAAGCCTCAGGAGGGGAGAGTGTTCTTGCACCCGGGTCCTGCTTGCGAGCTTCCCCCAGGCACCTGGTTGGCCACTGTGAGAACAGGATGCTGGACTAGATGGGCCACTGGCCTGATCCAGCAGGCTCTTCTTATGTTCTTATGTTCTTATGTTCTTATGTATTTATTTCTGGCTGAGGTCCTCTCAAAGAGTCTGGCAATTTCCTCTTCTTCAGGCCCCGGTGTATGGAATCGCTTCTGCTGAGATTAGCCTGCATGCCAGAGGAAGAGTGCTTCTGGCATATACAGACTTCATTCTCTTCCTGCCCCCCAGAATTTCAAAAATGTATGTGTAAAGTGCCCCTGAGCATATGCAGAGCGCCTGTCTTTTGTGAAGGTTGCAGTAGAAGCTGTTACCTTGTGACTCACCCTTGGCCTGGCAGTCAAGTGTGGCAGTGGACTCAGAGATGCTGTGTCTTATGAGAGATGGCAGGCAGCCTTTCAACTGAGATGAACATTCAGGCAAGCACACAAATACTGAAAAATGCAGTATTTTTAGATGTAGATTTTTCTCTCTCTCGTTCACTGCCTTGTTTTTGCATCTTCCCGTTGTGGAAAGTGGCCAACAGGATACGTTTCTGGGTTGGGCCCATAAAATTCTGGCAACCCTGGGCACTACTGAAACCCAAGAACTTAGGGCCATCTAATAAAGACGAATGTTGGACAATTCAGGACAGACAAAAGAAAGTACTTGTTCACACAGCATGTTGTTAAACTCTGGAATTTGCTCCCATAAGAGGCAGTGATGGCCACCAACTTGGATGGCTTTAAAAGGGGATTAGACAAATTCAGGGAGGATAAAACTATCAATGGCTATGCTCTACCTCAACTGTTGGAGGCAGGTTGCTCCTGAATACCAGTTGCCGGGAAGTGCACTGTTGTCCTCACATTGTGCTTGTGGGGTTTCTATAGGCATCTGATTCGTCACTCCCTCTGGGCTTCCCATAGGATGCTGGCTAGATGGGCTTTTGACCTGATCCAGCAGGGCTTATCTTATGTTCTTTCAAAGGAAAAGCCAGATCCGCTGCTTGCTTTTGCCAGTCAGAATCTCTACAATTTTTACAAAGACTGCAGGAGAGACTGTCATATATCACTATACCAAAAAAGAAGCTGTTTATTGCTCAGCTGCGCAATTAAATTCTGGGTCAGGCGCCTGAGAAATATTACACTGAGATACCATCTCCCCATATCAAGTAATTAAAAAAACTGTATTCAAATTGCCAAAGTACCCATCAGGTTATATCTTGCAAAGCAAAAGTACTAGTGCAACACTTCTAAAATGTCCCAGTCATTTAAAATAACTCAAGGTGGTGGTGGTGGTGATGTAGTAATTAATGATGAGCAGATAAAGGGATATTGATGCACAACAATTTAGTTGAAATAATTAAAAGCTCTTTATCAGCCGCCACGCGTCTGGAGTATGTCTGCCAGTCACCATTTTATGGTGCAAACATAATGACTGTGATGAGTCAGAATTTCTAGCATGCAGCGTGTGTGGTTAGTAGAGAGCTCTGGGGATGATGGCGTTTGATGGGCAGGGTTTGAATCCTTCATGTGAGAGAGACAGTTTTGTTGAATGGCTGTACAGAGCATGATGCTAGATCACGCCCTCCCCACCACACAAATGCTAAATGCTATTAATGTTGACTCCTGGGGTCTTGTCACCTGTGCTTTTGGAGGTGTGCTTCCCCCTGTTCAAAGATGCTTGTAGATACAGTACATAGTTAATCAGAGAAGGCAGGCCAGCAGTGTGACTTAACTGGAAAAGGAGAAGGTAGAAGCTCTCTGGAGAGAGCCACAGGGCAGTTAGGTGCCTTGCCTGTGAGTCCTAGAGATAGTCTGAAGTTGGATTATGTGGTAACCTTGCTGATGCTACGCAGGTCTGAGGATGGGTGGTGTTAAACAGGAGACTGCCTGGGAGACTTTCTGTTTGCCACTTCCATGTGGAAGAAAGGTGCCACATGTAAATCTATATGTATGTGGAAAACATATGTGTGACCCTGGCTCCTGGAGAGCAAGGGACCCTTACACCTGCTGTTGCTATCAGATGACCCTATAATGTGATTTAAAAAGATGGGCTGCTTCTTGCTACGTAAAGATTTCACATTTATCAGCTTTCATGGCCTTGAGATCACTTTGTCAGATCCTCGAAATGTCTTTGATTGGGAGGGTAATATATGCATAACATGTAACAGTACAGAGAGTAATTTTCTTTTAATAAAAACAAAACAGTGGGACCAAATAGTGATGAAATACAAGAGATAACAGTGAGTCTGACATTTCTATGCAGAGCCTAAATGTATGCAAGTTAATAACAGAGTGGCCCATTTCGTAGCAGTTCACAGGCGATAATGCTACCTTGCTAGTTGTTGTTGTTATATGCCTTCAAGTTGATTACGACTTATGGCGACCCTGTGAATCTTTTTTGGATATATTCATAGGGTCTTCATGATAAGAGGTATTCAGATGTGGTTTACCATTGGCTTCCTCTAAGCCTATGGCAACTGGTATTCCCAGGCAGTCTCTCATCCAAGTACTAACCAGGCCTGACCCTGCTTAGCTTCCGAGATCAGACAAGATTGGGCATGTTCAGAGTAGTATGGCCATAGGCATCTCGCTAGTTACACTGTGCTAATTTAACACACATAGTGAGAAAGAAACCCAGAGTTTTAAGTCCAGTTTGAATAGAATCAGCATTGCTGATTAAATTCATTAATTTCATGCTGGAGCCCTCCATTAAGACATTTCTGTTGGACATATGGTGAGTTTTCAAGTGCGCAGCAGAGTATCCTGGGAAAATGTGCTCCCACTGGTTTCTCAATGTTGTCATTTTTATATCAGATTTGTGTCTGTTTATTACAACTAACTTGGTTGTCCTGTGCAGATAGCAGAAAAGGTATTGTTGGCAGGCCAATGCTAAACATATACAAGGCTGTTCTTCACTTCATGGAATATTTGACATTATTTCACCGCAATCAAATAATAGGCTGTCTAAACTTGTCAGTTGACTGACATCCCAGTCCTATTTAAAATATGAATAGTATCTCTGTATCATGAATGCTTTTTAGACCATGACAGGTGCTTTGAAAATCAGGCACAGATGTTTTGAGGTGCAGTAGAAATATCTAATAAACTGTATATCAAATTTATAAATTGTAAAATATACCAGTGCAGAGAAGTCTTTCTACATTCTTCTGTTCAAATCTTCTTGTTAAATTTCTCTCTTCTCTGTGTTTGCTTTATCTATCAATTTTCTGTATTATAGCACCTTAATGAAATTCTCCTCAAATCCATGCCGCTGCCTCATTTTCTACTTTAAGCCCCCCCCTCCAACTCTCTGGAAGACTTTCTTTTTTTATGTACCTTTTTTTTTAAAAAAAATGTACTTTTGTTTCTCATATCCTGTTTTCTGTCCCTGCCCCCTATTCTCCCTCCTACTTTCCTCTTTTGTCATACCTACTTTAGATTGTAAGACTGCAGCTGGCAAGGGCTGGGTGTGTGTCTCTCTTTCATCCTATGTACAGCACCTAGCTGCTGTACAGGAATACCCCGCAGTAACGTACGCAATGGGTCCAGAGTGAGTATGTAAACCGAAAGTGTACTTAAAGTGAAGCACTACCTTTTTTCACTTATCGATGCATGTACTGCACTGCAGTCGTCATATACAGGCATAACTGATGTAAATAACACATTTATAACTAAAATAAACACAGCAGGCCTTATTTTAAGAAAACGTTTGTAGTTGGAAACTGATCAGGATGTGGCGTCATGCCGTTAAGTGTTCGTTCTTGCGAAGCGAGTGTACGTAAATGGGAATGGTGCTACTGTAAATATGTCCGTACTTGTGAGTGTCCATAAAGTGAAGGTCCGTATAGCGGGGTATTCCTGTATGTGCTTGATCGTTCTTGCCCCATATCATATTTGCATCGGAAGCAGGCACCACCATAACAGAAAGTTAGAAAAGTGGTGTCTCTCTTAACACTTATTTCCTGAACGTATGTTCTTATGAAAATATATCACAGACTTTGACTGTCTAGCCCAATATTATCAAACCTGACCAGAGGTATTTCCACACCATCTCAAGAAGGGATTGCCTTGTTTTTTTCTTGATCTGTAGGGTGCTCTGTGACCCTTTTTGGCTGAAGAGTTAGGGTAAAAATGCTTTAAATAAATGAATAAAATTACTTATTTTTATTTTATTTATTATATTTCTATCCCACCTTTCTTCCAAGGAGCTCAAGGTGGCATACATGGTTTCCCTCCCTCTCCATTTTATCCTCACATCAACCTTATGTAGTAGGTTAGGCTGAGAGACTGTGACTGGCCCAAGGTCACGCAGCAAGCTCAGAAGGGATTTGAACCCTGATCTCCCAGTCGTAGTCCAACACTTTAACCACCACACCACACTGGCTGAATTGACCTAGCTGGAGATGGGGAACATTAGGCCTTGGACATGAACATGGCCCTTCAGGCATCTCTGGCCCCCAGGACTCTCCTTAGGCCACACTCCCTTCTTCCAGGCCACACTTCTCACCGGTCCTGCCCTGCACCCTCCTCAAGTGCTTTTGCCTGTCTGGAACTGAGTGTTGTTTTCTTCCTCAGGCGCATTAAGAGGTACACATTACAGAATGTGTGGACCTACCTACCCTGAGTAACCATGTGCAGGTTTGTGGGAAACAATCTTCCTTTTTTTAAACTCTTAAAGGTAAAATTGGATATTCCTACACCAGGGAATTATAGGGAATGGGGAAAAAAAAATACCAGCAACACTTTACAAGGGAGGATGTGATCCTGCATATCCCTAGTTGTGACCTATTGTTTTCTCACCTTGGACAATGGAGATTTGTGTGTTAGTTCTAAAAAATTAACTCCTTTATGTATACTACTAAAGGAAACTTCCTGACGTTGTGGCAACCATTCCATAGACACTGATTGCCTGGATAGCCTTGCAGTTGAGCCACAATACAGAGCGACATGAAATTCTTGTTCAGCTGTGATTCCTAGGAGTCCTTTATGGAACTTGCAGCTCACAGATTGCAGATGGTTGAATGACGTTGTTCAGCTGCACCTTTTTGGCATTATTCAGATAGATGCCAGTGAAAATCTGGGATTTCCAAGTCGTCCATGAGATCTTTGTGCTTAGTGATTGTGCTACTTGTACTTCCTTTCTCTTCTTCCCACTACCCAAATCCTCTCTGAACAACATAGTTATATGGTATACATCCCAAATCCAAGGTACAAATTATGTGGCTTTGGGGTTTCTGCAGGGAAAATGTTTGCACGTTGGTTTCCATTCTGATGTTTCCAACTGGCTACCCACATGCCCAAGCTAGCAGGGATATGCAGACAAAACAATTTCCATTGTTGTTGTTGTTTTTCCTTAGTGCTGGCGGGCTTTGAGGGGCTCCTTCTCTCACCTTATTGACTTTGTGGTATTGCAAAGCTTGGCACACACAGGGACACACAGAACTGTAGGTGGTGGATAGTGAGGGGTAGGATGGCTCAACTCAGAGAGTTAATTAGGGTTGCCAGGTTCCTGGCCTGAGACTGATCCTGTATCTTTAGGAGAAGAGAAAGTCAGCCAAGTGCAGGTGTTCTTGCAACTCTGTAATGGGAAAAACCACAAGGTGGAATTCTCCCTTTCCACAGCACAACTTTTAAAGATACAGAAGACCTCATGGTTGCCAGGCCCGGCCTCCAAGAGGTCTTCTGTATCTTTACAAGTTGCAAGAACACCTGCACTTGGCTGACTTTCTCTTCTCCTAAAGATACCGGATCAGTCTCAGGCCATGAACCCGGCAACCCTCAGGGGCGTCACTACCGGGGTGCAGAGGGTGCGGCCTGCACCCGGGTGTCACCATGAGGGGGGTGATACCCAGAGCCGCCCCGCCCCGCGCCATTGCCTGGCAAGGCTGCCCCAACTCCTCCTCAGAGGCGGGCAGGCGGGTGAGACCGGGAGCAGTGTCGGCGGGGTGAGGGAGGTGCGCCAGCGTTCCCAGGCCTTCTGCGGCTGGGTGCCGCTCCGGCGCGCACCCTCCCAGGGGCATGGACGGGGTGGCTGGCCTTGAGTGCATGCGCACGCACACAAGCCCAGCCACCTCGTCCATGCCCCTGGGAGGGCGCGCACAAGAGGTCCGCACCCCCTTGCACTCCCGCTAGTGACGCTGCTGGCAACCGTAGAGTTAATACAGATACCATTTTAGTCAGTATCAGCAGCTGCAAGCAAACCCAGGCTGGCACAGAGTCCTGGGGTATACAGACACACTCACCACCTTTGAGAACTGCCAGGAAATATATTTTAGCTGTAGACGTGTATTCTGTATGTATGTATGTGTATAAATAAACATATGCACATAGTTGAATGTTGCTGAAAGGGAAAAGAAAACAAAGGTCTGTTGTGGCTTTAAAGCAGGGCTCACAGCTTGAGATTCAGCTGTGAGCCTAATATAGCCCACTGGCCTGAGGCCTGATGGCCCAGAAGTCCTGTTATTGCAGTCCCAGGCAAACACAAACTTTATGAAGTTTATATAGCTACCGCTGAACTGTATGTACTTTGGTGGGTTGCAACTTGTGCAGGTCTGGGTCTACATTAAAATATATTCTATGCCAGATATTTTTGGTATGGATTTAATTGTGTTAGCTCAGAGGTCCATATCTCCTAATCCATGGGATTAGAAATGAGGAGGAATAATCCTTGAGAATTCTATCTATCATATTCTAGAAGTTTATTTCAGGGGGGTGGGGAAAATGTATAAATGGGGAATTAGGTTATTTGATGACTTGGCTGACTGCTCCCATCAAATTCCTATCTAGACGTCAGTTTTGCCAACAGCAAAAGCAGAGTCCCTTTTTTGCTCAGACTAGAAAGCAAACCTGATTTAAAACTTTTCTAGGGGTTTGAGAGTATCGCTTGACCTGCTGTGGCCTGTCTGGTTTCCATGTAGTTCCTTTCTATGGCCAGAGTTTGGTGGTAGTACATGGGTTGAATCCCTTCCCAGCTCTCCCCAGGCTCAGGAGTGCTTCAATCTTGACATACCCTTATTTATCTATAAAAACAAAAAAGAGTCTTTTGGTACCTTAAAGTCAAATTTATTATGGCATAGGCTTTAATGGGCTACAGTCAACTTCATCAGATGCATCTTATGCCATAATGAATCTGGTAAGTCTGTAAGGTGCCACAAGACTCTTTGTTGATTTTGCTGCGAGAGACTAACACAGCTACTCCTCCGGAAATGATTTATTTATCTGAAGGTTGCCTTGAAGAAACACTTTGTGCATGGTGTGCTGCAAAGAGTAAAAGGGAATGGGGAGCTGTTGCTAATAGCCGTTGGTTCTCTGCAACAGTCTTTCCTGGGGAATGAATGTCATTGTGCTATTGCAGTTGCAGCATGGGCTCCTTTAAGTTTGTGCCTATAGCTGCTCAAGTGCTCCCTTGGTCTTTCTCTGGAGTTGAAAGAGGGCTACTGTGTGACTAGGCACCCCCTTCAAGCCTGGGGAAAGACCCATACAGTGGCTGTGGGGAGAACTGTTGCTTGTTCCACAATACTCCACTATCCTTTCTTCTTGGCATCTGAGACTTTGGTTGTGGGTAAGAGAGAATCTGAAATCAGCAGATACTTTCTTGCATCCCCCCCCTCCCTTCTGTCTAAATCAAAACCAGCTTTTTGGATTAGTCATAATTTATTTAAGAAAGGAGATTGGGTGGGGGGAGTAATTTTCCAGTCTAATCCAACCTAACAAAAGCACAGATGCTATGGAGAGAAGAACAATTCAGACTGGCATGGGCTAGAATTGCATAGCCGGTGATTTACTGATTGGTGGTGGAAGCGGGGGGGGGGAGGCAGAGATTATTAGAGTGGGGTATAAGTTAATATCTCCACACTCCAAATCTCATGCTTCAAACCCTACCCCATCCCTAGCAAATACTTCTGAAGGATGGTATTTATAAGGGCAGCAAGCTTTTAGGATAAATTAATGAATGACAACTATTGGTAGAAAATGTTAACAGCAGGGGCACTAAACTAATGCCATACATAGTCATTTGTTTCTAGGTTTGGTTTTTTAAAAAATATATATTTTAGCTACTGGACTGGTAAGTTACCATAGTAGATTTGAAAATATTTACGGCGGCCACTTCCTTCTAACAGTGGTTTATTAATTTGTAACCTACCTATGGGTAGAATCGCGCATTACAAAAAAACACAGGGCCAATTCTGAAAATGGTAGCCTAGTGTCAAGTTCCCCCACCAGTGGCAGCCAGTGATGCCAAGTGAGGGCAGGAGAACACTTACCCTTTGTGCTGATGTCATTACGTTAACTTACACTACGCATTAGGGAGGGGGAAAAGGAAGACTTTGACGCAGAGCTCCCATTTTTAGCAGCCATCCCTGTATTTTGTGTAATGTATAGTTCTACCATTTCACTTCTTTAAATACTTCCAAAAGGCATTTAGATTGTGGATGGCCCAGCCTTGTGGTGGAGGTTGGTCTTTAGGCTCCAGTGAGTCCTATGATTCCATCCACACACCCCTCATTTTCCCCCACTCCCACATCCAGTCCTTGATGACTTCCTAATGTAAAAATCCGCACATGTGGTCCTCAAACTGTCTGAAAAGGGCATGGTGACAGTACATATGACTCGGTGTACATAAGGCATTATGCCACTGCAGAGCTTGGAAAAGTTACTTTTTTGACCTACAACTCTCATCAGCCCAATCCAGCGACCATGCTGGCTGGGGCTGATGGGACTTGTAGTTTAAAAAAGTAACTTTTCCAAGCTCTGTGCCACTGCATGCCAGTTCCTGAAGGACATTTGCCACTGTTGTCATCATGCTCTGCTTGTGAGCTTCCCAGAGGCATCTGGTTGGCTGTGGTGGATGTGGGACCAAATGGTGCTTTGGTCTGATCCAGCGGGGCTCTTCTCACTATGTTGTTTCATTTTCTGTTGTAAGATATTTTGAAATCTTGGTATTAAAGGCTGTTCAGGAAGGCAGGTATTTTATTATTTACAGCTTTCCCCATAATATTCTCTGTGGCTTTGCTTAGACAGCCTGTAAATGTTTCAAGCAATGGATCTCCTACTACTTCCCCTGGAGAGACTGTCTGACAGTCTAATGGTTCTTTAAATTCCCTCCCTTGCTCAATTTACTCCTGCAAATCCCCTTTCTCCAGCTTTTCATAAAGCCTCTGCGGTATGCACATCTGCAGAGAAAGATATTTTAAATTCACCTGACTTTATTTATATATGTTCATTTTTAATGTTTCCTCACAATTCTTTTAGCAGTCTTGGAATCCAAGGGCATATCTATACCAAAACTGGTTTAATAGTCCCTCATTGCTGGAAATCTGGAGATGGTTGTTCTTCAAGGGGGGTGGGGGGTGGACAAATTACAAAACCCAGGATTCTTTATGGAAAGTTATGACAAGAAAATAGTCATAAAATCATTCTTCTCAGCTTGACTCTTCCCATTTTTTTTGCAGCTTTTTAGAAGTTAGTGGTGTGATAGACCCTGTGGGGGGCTTTACACATTATGTTTTGTTATGGCTTCATAGTATTTGATGGATAGTCATAAGACCATAATGCAGGTGTGCAAATAAAATAAGCATTCCCAGCTTTCTGTATCTTGTAGGTGTGCACATACCAGGGAGCTAGATTGGCTGTGGGTTTGTCACATAGGTATATGCAGTGTCAAACACATATTTCTGACACGTGAATCAATTCTGAGTGATCCTGTGCCTGGGAATGTCATAAAATTGCCTGCCAATTACAGTCATAAAGGCCACATTCACACTACAGTATACATTTATTCCACTATTATTCCACTGTAAACACTCATGGCTTCCCCCAAAGAATTCTGGGGAATAGTTTGTGAAGGGGCTGAGAGTTGTTAAGAAAGCTCTATTCCCCTCATAGAGCTACATTTCTCAGGAGTTCTCTTGGAAGAGGAACTGACTGTTAAACCACTCTGAAAATTGTAGCTCTGTGAGGGGAATAAGGGGTTTCCAAACAATTCTCAGCATCCTTCACAAACTACCCAAGATTCGTTAGGAGAAGCCATGGCTGTTTAAAGTGGAATAATAGTGGAGTAAATGTATGATGTGAATGTGGCCTGTGTGAAACCAAAATTAATTTAACAACATACTCTCCTACATTTTGCAGAAGAAAATGATCTGCATCTGAAATTATCTTTTGTACCTTCCTCTGCAGGGAGACGTGCAGGTCCCTAATTTGGGATGAAGTGTGAATCTCCCTGTGTGGGAAGAGATTGACAGTCCTGTCAGGTGGATTGCTTTTTGGGAAGTCACAGTCTGGCAGTCTCCCATCTATAAACTTGAACAAATTCAGTTCCTGGTCCACAGAGGAAGGTCTAGTGCAGGGAGGGGCTAATCCTGCAGATCATATTGAGCCCCTCAAGCTTTCTTTTTGCACCCCAAGACTCCTGCAGTTTGGTGGTGTTGCTCCAATCCTGTTATCTGCTATTTCATAATTGTGGAGTGCTTCCCTAGCACTTGACAAGCACTACCTGGAGGGCTTCTATGAGATTCAGAAAAAAATCCCTCCCCACTCCTCTGCTTGCTGGATTAATGCATGCCATTCTGGTGCTGGATACAGATTGCTCCCTCCCTGCAGCTCTGTTGGGTCACATTTAGTGGATTTTCCATGAACTTAGTCAGCCATTAACCAATTTGAGAAGGTTTGGAAGGGTCAGGTTTGCAAGGTCAACAAAGTTTGCACAAAGTGAGTCAACACTACAGATTGTAGAAGCTACTTTATAAGTTAACGAGATGACCCAAGGAAATGCAGGTTGCTCAATATAACCTTACTTTGGCTCTAGTTAAGTGGGGTAAACTGTGAAGAAGTGGTTGAACGAAAGAATTGGTACTCTAAGAATGTAAGAAAAGCCCTGCTGGATCAGACCAAGGGTTCTATCATTCTGTTTCCAGCAGTGTCCAGCCAGATCCTTCTAGGAAGCTTAAAGCAGGACAAAACAGCAGCAGCCTGCTGCTTTTGTCCTCTAGCAACTGGTATTTAGTGGTATACTGTGGCTGAACATGGAGATTCCATTTAGTCATGTTGGCTAATTGCCATTGATAGATCTGTCTTCCATGAATTTGTCTAATCCCCTCTTACAACCATTTAATTCAGTGGCCATCATCATATCTTTTGGCAGCAAATTATGTGTTAATTATGTGTTTTGTTTAGAAGTACTTCACTTTTTCTGGCCTGAATCTACTGCCCATCAGTTTCAATTAACCACTTGAGAAATCTCAGGAGGGGTGGTTGAAGTTCCACTAGAATCAAGAAGAGGCACATTTATTTATTTAAAATATTGATAGGCATCGCTTTAGGATCAAACCCTCTTAAAGCATCTTCCAGCATATAAATTCAGAATATGTACTCCACAATCAGTTATGATCATAAAATAACATAGCAATAAAACATCAAGAGCCAGTGATGCTGTTCATCAAACAACACTCTCCCCAGTAATAACAAAAAAATACAATAATTACAGCACCATATCATACAGAAGCACAATAAATTCCTGTTGCTCTTTTTGTTTTTGGAACGGGAAAGCTATTTTTTAAACAAATGGGTCTTCAGAGCCTGCCTGAAGGACTGTTAACAACTAAGCAAAATTGTATTTCAATTAGAACAGATTTCCACAGTTGTGGGGCCACTGTGAGAAGGCCCTATTCCTTCCTTAGTTTATCTTTCAGGCGGGCAGACAGGTAGGGCCTCTGAAGTAGGGTTGCCAGGTATCTGTTTTTTGCCCAGAGACTCTGGATTTTTGGGGTGCTCTCCGGTCTCCAGGTGAGTCACCTTAATCTCCGGACTCTCAGCTTTCATTAAAAAAAAAAAAAAGTTTGTAGGTAGTCTGGTTCTCAAGATACACCAAAATATCGGCTGCCCCCCCTTCAGTTAAATGAGCTCATAGCTGGCTGCTCTAATCGCGCCCTTTCAGGTTTGTAGCCGATAAGTGAAGTCAGGGTTGTGATTGACAAGGCTGTAACTAGAGCCATTTGCAAGTCAGAAAACTTGTTTTTTCCCGCTTTTCTGAAAATCTCATCAATTAAGTATACAGCTTTAAGTCTTTTTCTCTCTTGTGTGCAGGAGTCAAACAAGTTTAAATTTTCCTAGACTGTTGAAGAGGGCACTGTTTTGAAAACATTCCCAATATGAAGCTTTAATCCAGTACTTGCTTTTTTGGGAGTAAAGCTGCGATGCTAATCCCACATATCCAGAGTAAACCACACTGAATTCAATAGGACTTTTGAGTAGACATGGTTAGGATTGTGTTGTAAATTGATGGGACTTGTGAGTGAACATAGCAAAGGATTGTGTTTGTGTTGTAAATCTTTCTCTTCCCTTCCAATCCTATTTTTTAAAGCAAATAGGCAGGGCTTACATAGGTATCACTGATTTTATTATGTAGGAAACTAATAGTGATTTTATTTTTTAAAATGTTTTGCAATGACCACCTGTTTATGACAATTAACTATTGTATGGAGTGTATGTTCTGCCAAACACGGTTCCTCCAAGAAATTTCTGGCTTGTGTTGGAAATAACTTTCTCCTACTGAAAGTAGAGGAAGCAACGAGAGGATCAGCTATCCTGGACTTGATTCTAACCAATTGAGATGATTTGGTGGATGAAGTGGCGTTACGGGAACTCTGAGGGAAAGTGACCACACCATTCTTGAATTCTTGCTTTTAACATAAGCAAGAAGAGTAGCCATACGCACACCCTGGACTTCAGGAAAGTTGATTTTAATGAACTCAGAACGATTGTACGTACGGTTCCATGGCAAGCAACCCTAATGAGAAAAAGAGTCCAAGATGGGTGGGAGTTTCTAAAAAAGGAAATTCTAAAAGTGCAATGGCAAGCAATTCCAACAAGGAAATAAGGGAGGAAACAACAGAGGAAGCCAATGTGGCTTCACAAAAAGCTTAGAGATTACCTGAAAACAAAAAAGGACACATACAGGAAGTGGAAAGAAGGCCAGGCCACAAAGGAAGAGTACAGGCAGGTATCATGGAATTGCCGGGATGGTGTCAGGAAGGCTAAAGATGAGAATGAGCTGAGGCTAGCGAGGGATGCTTTCTTCCGGTATGTCCATAGTAAAAGACAGAGAAAAGAAATGGTGGCACAGCTACTCAATGAGGATGGCAAAATAATAACAGATGACAAAGAAAAGGCAGAAGTGCTCAATTCCGACTTTGGCTCAGTCTTCTCCCAAAAAAGGGTATATGACCCTCCCGGGAAGCATGAAGTGGAAGGGGCAGGATCGGAGCTTGAGATTGATAGACAAACAGTCAAGGAATATCACTTTGAACAAGTTCAAATCAGCAGGGCCCGATAAACTGCATCCTAGAGTATTGAAGGAACTGGCTGAAGAACTCTTGGAACCGCTGTCTATTATCTTTGCAAAATCATGGAGGACTGGTGAAGTGCCAGATGACTGGAGGAAAGCTAATGTCCATATCTTCAAAAAGGGCAAAAAGGAGGAACCGGGGAACTACAGACCAGTCAGCCTAACATCAATCCCTGAAAAAACTCTGGAGCAGATTATAAAGCAGTCAAACTGTAAGCAACTTGAAAACAGTGCAGTGATTACTAGGAGCCAACATGGATTTATGAAGAACAAATCCTGCCAAACTAATCTTACCTCATTTTTTGATTGGGTAACCTCCCTTGTAGACTGTGGGAATACTGTGGACATAATATACCTCGACTTCAGGAAAGCTTTTGACAAAGTGCCCCATGATATTCTGATTAGCAAGCTAGCTAAATGTGGACTTGATGGAACAACTATCAGGTGGATCCACAGTTGGCTCCAGAATAGTACACAAAGAGTGCTTATCAATGGTTCCTTCTCAAACTGGGTGAAAGTAATGAGTGGGGTACCACAGGTCTTGGTCCTGGGCCCAGTGCTCTTCAACATTTTTATTAACGACTTGGATGAAGAGGTACAGAGCATGCTTATCAAATTTGCAGATGATACAAAATTGGGGGGCATAGCTTATCCCGTGGAAGACAGAAAGAAAATTCAAAGGGACCTTGATAGGCTGGAGCATTGGGCTGAAAACAACAGAATGAAATTCAACAGGGATAAATGCAAAGTTCTACACTTAGGAAAAAGAAACCAAATGCACAGTTATAAGATGGGGGATACTTGGCTCAGCAATACGACATGTGAGAAGGATCTTGGAATTGTTGTTGATCACAAGCTGAATATGAGTCAACAGTGTGATATGGCTGCAAAAAAGGCAAATGCTATATTAGGCTGCATTAACAGAAGTATAGTTTCCAAATAGTTCCCCTCTATTCAGCACTGGTTAGGCCTCATCTTGAATACTGCGTCCAGTTCTGGTCTCCACACTTCAAGAAGGATGCAGACAAACTGGAACAGATTCAGAGGAGGGCAACAAGGATGATCAGGGGACTGGAAACAAAGCCCTATGAGGAGAGACTGAAAGAACTGGGCATGTTTAGCCTGGAGAAGAGAAGACTGAGGGGAGATATGATAGCACTCTTCAAGAACTTGAAAGGTTGCCACACAGAGGAGGGCCGGGATCTCTTCTCGGTCATCCCAGAGTGCAGGACACGGAATAATGGGCTCAAGTTGCAGGAAGCCAGATTTCAACTGAACATCAGGAAAAACTTCCTAACTGTTAGAGCCATACGACAATGGAACCAATTACCTAGAGAGGTGGTGGGCTGTCCAGCACTGGAGGCATTCAAGAGGCAGCTGGACAGCCATTTATTGGGAATGCTTTGATTTGGATTCCTGCATTGATCAGGGGGTTGGACTTGATGGCCTTATAGTCCCCTTCCAATTCTACTATCATATGATTCTATGTATTTTTATATCTCTAGTGTGTGTGTGTGTGTGTATGGAGTCTTTCCAACAACTATGTGAGGTAGGGTTGCAGACTGGAAACCAAGGCAGCTCACAATGAGAAATAAATCCTTTTAAAATCCAATAACCATAAACACAAGTATAAACAGTTACAAAACAGCTTAAAGTGGCATGATTCTGAATTTTTGGTTGGGTGAATGAAGTTCCTTATCACTTGAGGTTGCAGTTCTCTGTACCCTTTCCTGTTTGAGTAAGCCCCACTGAATACATTCGAATTTGCTTCTGAGTAAACAAACATTGGATTGTACTATAAATATCATTACAGGTTGTGTTAATAATAAATATATTTGATAGTTATATAAATATTTCTTCATACTGTGTCCTGATAAGTATCTGATTTCACACTATGGTTGTACA
This sequence comes from Rhineura floridana, assembly GCF_030035675.1. Classification (NCBI taxonomy): domain Eukaryota; kingdom Metazoa; phylum Chordata; class Lepidosauria; order Squamata; family Rhineuridae; genus Rhineura; species Rhineura floridana. The sequence goes on from NC_084480.1 coordinate 150,269,597, forward strand.
GTATTACTTCCTCTACATTTTCAGTGTGCCCTTTTCCATGGGGTGTTCATGGTTCCCCTCTGTTGTTTTCATCCTGAGGGGCAGATTAGGCTGAGAAATTGTGAGTTGCCCATGGTCACCCAGTAATCTTTAATGGTCATTTCCATTAAAAAAAATTAAAACGATTTACATGCAGGCAAAGTTTATTAAGTAGATCCACGCAAAATGTTTAAAGCACATCCAACTTGCACTTCAAGCACATGACTTCCCCTAAAGAATCCTGGGAAGTGTAGTTTCCCCCTAAGTTATAATTCCCATCCTTAAACAACTACAGTTCTCATTATTCTGTGGTGGGATTCATGTGCTTCAAATATGTGTTGAATGTGCTTTAAATGAATGGTGTGGAACTGCACTAGGTATGATGTGCGTTCATTAGTGAATTGAAAAAAACAATTCAAAAATATATTTTTTTTAAATGGGAAGGGTTGTAGCTCATTGGTGGGGCATAGGCTTTGAACGCAAAGGTCCAGAATTCAATTTCTGGAAAAGACTATTGCCTGGAATCCTGGAGAGTCAATGCTAGTCCATGTCATCAGTATTGAGCTAGATGGTACCAAATGGCCTGTGTCAGCATAAGGCAGATTCATTTGTTCCTAAAAATGGAAAGAGATCCAAGGGCCACAGTGACTCCAAAATTTATTTATGTATTTTAATTACAACATTTATATACCACTTTATTGTAAAAATTCTTGAAGCAGTTTACAGAAAGAATTAAAATAATAAAATTATTGGCAAAAACAGTTAAAGACAGGTGTTTAAAAATATTCAAAATAATAAAACCAATAATGAGTTAAAAATAGATAAAAACATAATAGATTCTATATGCCTGGGTAGGCTTGCCTAAACAAAAATATTTTAGCAGGTGCCGAAAAGAATACAGTGAAGGCACCAGGGGTGATACATGCCCTGGTCTCCTCTCGCTTAGACTACTGTAAGGCGCTCTACGTGGGGTTACCCTTGAAAACTGTCTGGAAACTACAATTGATACAGAATGCGGCGGCACGGTTGATTAAGAACAGCCGTCGTCGTGATCACATTACTCCGGTGTTAGTAGATCTACACTGGTTACCAATTATTTACCAGGCCCAATTCAAGGTGTTGGTGCTGACCTTTAAAGCCCTATACGGTTTCGGCCCAGTTTATCTGAAGGAGCGCCTCCAGCATCACCAATTATGCCACCTGACGAGATCAGCCACACAAGACCTTCTCTCGGTTCCACCAGTTAAAACAGCAAGGCTGGTGCAGACCAGAGAGAGGGCATTTTCGATTGTGGCCCCCACCCTCTGGAATTCCCTCCCTTTCGATCTTCGCCATGCCCCCTCCCTAATAGGTTTCCGCCGGGCCTTCAAGACCTGGCTGTTCAGGCAGGCCTATGGGATTCCTGGGATGGATTAGTTGTTAATGTTGTTATTAATTGGAAGAGTGGGTTTAGATGATTGATGGTCTTGTCTATTTTATATTGTATTTTATTGTATTAATGTACGTCGCCTAGAGTGGCCGTTAATTCGGCCAGATAGGCGACTCATAAATAAAATTTTATTATTATTATTTATTATAATGTTATTGTTATTATTATTACTCTTTATTTTTACCCCACCCTTTTTCCAAAACTGGAACTCAGGGCGGCTTACAAATAATGTCAATGGACAGGGAGTTCCAAAGTGTAGGTGTTGCCACACTAAAGGGCTGATTTCTTACAAGAGCAGAACAATACTATGTGGCACCCGTAACATGGAAAGCACACCTTGAACTTGACCTGATAGCAAATCAGCAACCAGTGCTGATTTCAGAGCAGAGGTATTATGTGCTGATAGAGTCACACTCATGTCAGCAATTGTGCCACAGTGTTCTGCACTTATGACAGCCCCGGGTCAGGTAGTGCTGCATGGGGATTTCTGTGACCTTGGCTGACTGGCTGCCAGGATTTTTTTAGTTTTGGTTAGGAACCCTGGTTGTGGGATGCTGAGTTTCTGCCTTACTCATAGTTGTGGTTGGTATGGTATTGCATTTAGGAAATCATCACTGTCTTTTGTTTTTCTTTTCCTATTTGCATTTCATATACCTCTGACCTCACTTCCTTACATCCATGGAAGCAACAACAGTGGTTCCATGTGTTCAGCTCAACCCCCTTATGCCCATCTTGTTGTTTTCATGATGGTTTGTTTCTTGCCCAATAGTGGTAAAAGAGAATTCACATACTGGGAAGTGTGGTGTGATCACATACCAGGAGCAGCGGCGCGATCAGCAGGAGTGGCTGCGCAATCAGCTGTAGCACGCAATCAGCTGTAGCGCAGGGAGCTTCAGGGGCCAAGCACTGTCAGCTGTAGCATGGTGGCTGGAGCTCCCTGCCCTACAGCTGAAAAAAAGCCTCCTGCTGCTCCAGTGTGATCAGCTGTAGCCCCTGATCAGTGCTTGGCCCCTGAAGCTCCTCACTCTACAGCTGATCGTGTGCTCCAGCTGATCGATCAGCTGTAGCATGGGGAGCTCCAGCCGCTGCGCTCTAGCTGACAGTGCTTGGCCCCTGAAGCTCCCCGTGCTACAGCTGACAGCGCTTGGCCCCTAAAGCTCCCCGTGCTACAGCTGATCGTGCCGGCACAGCAGCAGGCTTCACTTGTTCACTCTCTTTCTGGATGGGCTGTGTTCCACTTTTTGGCAATTTTCGCTTTTCGGTGGGGGTCTGGAACCTAACCTGCCGTATGAGTGGGGCCCTACTGTAGTGGTAAAAGAGAATTCACATACTGGGCAGTGTGGCTGTAATTGTTGTTCCCAAGATGCTGCCTATGAAGGTAGACCAAACCATGTGTGTTTTCTCTCTGTCAATTATTACTCACTGGAATTGGGTTGGCTGTCGAAGTGAGTTTATAGCAACCCACAGGGGAGACAGAGAAAAGTAGAGAATCTTCTTACTCTTACTCGTTTCTCAGACCTCTTTCTGAAGTGGAGGGTCAAATCTGTAAAAAAAATTTGGAGCAGCCATGTTAAAAGTTAGGGGCAGGGCATTCCAGGCTTGGATATGGATATCTTTGCAGAGGATCCCCCGTCAAGCTTTACTAACAATGCAATCCAGCCATATCTACTGAGAAGTAAGTCCTATTGAATTTTATGGGGCTTAATCCCTTAGTAAGTGTGTTTAGAATTGCAGCCTTTGGGGGCATCCATTTTTACTCCTGAGTGCTCCCATCTAACATCTCTACAACACTAGGCTCCTTTCTTCGGACAGTGGCCCTCTGGTGATTGGCCTGTCCTGAAGGCACTTAAACTCTTTTTGCCAAAAGCAAGTTGGCTAGATTAAATGTTCCCTACCTAGGCTCCATCTTTTAGCTAAGATTTCTGGCTTAATTTCCAATCAGAGAAATGTTTTTGTTTGGATTGTATGCGCCAAGCAACTGTGGTTGATGCCTAATGTATCATGCTTAATGACATCACTTGGGCCCACCCTGTGACACTACTCAGGCACACCCCCATGACATCACTCGGGCCCGCCCCATGACATCACTCAGGCACACTCCTACGACATCACTATGGCCCACCCCAAAAATCTCAGGGTTTGGGATGCTTCTGACCTGGCAACCCTACTCTGACGGTGATCTCAAGCTGTGGCCAGGTTAATACGATTGAGGCCCTTGAAACAATATGGTCCTGAACTTTTAAGAACTTTATAGAGCACTTTGAATGGGACTAGAAAGTCACTTGCAACCAGGGCAACTGATACATTATATGTGCCACACTTTCTGTATTTTCAGGTCTGTATGTGTACCATGGAGGAACAGAAAAAAGGCAGAATATGACATAGTATGCAGAAGTCCACTTCTTCAGAATACCATCATAACTTTCTTTTATTTTAAAAAAGCAGATTGGTACTCCTTATGGCTGCAGATACATGCTTGAAATCATGTGGGCAATGAGCCTGGTGAATCACAGAAGCTAGAAAGTTGTTAAGAGACAGGTCCTCAGTGCCCTGCATTGCTCCTTGCCCTGTAGCTAGCAAAGACAGAGCAAAGCATGCAAAATGATCCTTTGCAGAGTAAGGTAGGCAGGCAAACATAAGACCATGTGTGGAAAAGTGCTCACAGTGTGCATCATTTGTAAAGGTCATTGATCTTTTTGAGTGCAGGATTTGGGTTTTGTTAATTTGTTAGCACAACACAACATATATAGGACACAGTTTTGTGGGAAGCTCTCCCCCATGAGTCCTGTTCCAAATGAATGGGAGTTGCTCCGAAACAATGCCCTGTTTCAGTGGAGTTTGTGCAGGAGAACCTCCCACTGGATTGTGCTTTTCTTTTAAGAACAGGAGGAACTATATAGATTCCCTAAACTGAGCCGTCAATTCTTGAGAAGTTTTTAGAACAAGCAGAGTAGAAGTTGGAATGCAACTGCTTATTAGAACAAATAATGAAACAATTAATTGATGAGAAGGATGTGTTTTTAAAGATTGGCTAGTAGCCGATGGGTTTTAAAGAACAAATTAAATCACATCAGTTCTCTCTGACTATATAATTCTTTTCCGTAAGTTATTAGTTACTGTTTCTTAGACCTACTATTTTGGTTGATATGTCAGGATGACTTGCTGAGAGATTTTGGTGTAGTGGTTTCTTTCAGTCGACACCTTTTTATTGGAATCTCCTTTTTCAGGTAGAGTTGCCTGTGCTGTGGTGCATGTCGAAATTATGGGCCACCTTGTCCATTGGAACAGCTGTTGAGACGCTTGTGGCTTATGGAAGATGCGGGAAGCTCTAGTGAAGCTAGACGGACCCTAACACCATCATGAGAGAGCAAAGAAGCACCACGAAGATGATTTGGCTGTGGATGATGTGCCTCATTGGTCTAGCATCTTCTCTAGAAGGTAAGGGCAATATTGATGCTTTATGGAGGAAAAGTGTTATTTATATTGTGGCAAGTGAAGAGGTGACGGTCTTTTCTAGAAATAAGTTACTTGCTAATGGGCACTTGCTGCTCAGGTTCAGTTTAGGATGGGAACTACAGTAGGGCCCTGCTTTACAGCGCTTGTTCCGCTTTTACAGCGTTTTTTTGCCGCCGGGCGCCATTTTGGCCAATGTAAGTCAATGGGATCCGCTTTACAGCGGTTTTCGCTTTACAGCGGGGGTCCGGAACGTAACCCGCTGTATGAGTGGGGCCCTACTGTATAGGGTTTAAATTAAAGGGTTTATGGAACAAGTTTATGGGCACCGCTGATATCCTGGCAGACCTGTAGCTGGGGATGGGGCTAGAGGGGCTGACCCTCTAAAACATTTTACAAAAAACAAATAATTAAATTTATTACAAGGAAAAATTCTCCCCCCTCCTACTTTTTTTTTGTGCCCCCAGTGAACTTTTAGGCTAGCTACAGGCCTGTATCCTGGGTTGACATTCCAGGCATAAGGAACAGCAAGGGAAAAGGATAGGAATATTTTCATGGCTGGAGACCTTTGAGCCGCTGACGATTTAGAAATGGGGTGTGATTCCCTATGCTTGAGAAGCATTGGTGTAGAAACAAAAATGGTTCTGGGTGGGGAGTAGGGATGGGAAGATCTGTTAGTTTCAGTTTTCTCAGCTTCTCATTTTTCCAATGTTAAATTTAGTTCTCTACATTTCTACAGCGATCTATTTTTTTTTAAAAAAAAATCTGCATGAAAATTCTTTACCCTTTTAGTGTGAACCTATCCAAATAAACACATTTTTGTAGGCAGTTTTGACAGAGGTATACATTTTTGCAAGCCGTGTCTCATCATTCCATGCCTTTTTGCCTGTTATTTTCTCTCATGTATTCATTTTTATGCACCCTTTCATTGACATATGCATTTTTGTCAATGTTGTTTAGTTGGCGAACTACATCTCAAAATTCTAATAAATGCAAATTTTGGAGGATGGCTGTGTTTCGGTTCTCATATTGTTTTGGAAATTGTGAATTTGATCAATTCTTTTTGAAATGTGAACTGAATTGAAATTCTCACGCATCCCTGGTGGGGAGGTTTTGGAAGCATGTCTTCAAGACTTTTACGTTAAACCCATTATGCAGTTTGGGTTGCATTTATGTGGCATGTTGTTCCTGACAAGAAAATCGAAATGGACTGCCTTCAAGTCGATTCCGACTTATGGCAACCCTATGAATAGGGTTTTCATGGTAAGCGGTATTCAGAGGTGGTTTTACCATTGCCTCCCTCTGAGGCTGAGAGGCTGGCCCAAGGTCACCCAGTGAGCTTCATGGCTGTGTGGGGATTCGAACCCTGGTCTCCTAGGTCGTAGTCCAACACTCTAACCACTATGCCATACTGGCTCTCTTCCTGACAAGAATATAGAAAGAAAGGGATGTATCCATCATAGAGAGCTTTGTTACGTTATAATGAAGAGGAGTGGGAGTGGGAGAAAGTGGATAGCAGGCATGGAAAATATGTGGAACAGGACAAGAAAAAATAATCGGAATGAGAGTAGGAGATGGAAGGGTAGAGGTGTCATGAGCAGGCCTGTTGCTGGGCCAAGGAAAATCTCTGTGGCCAGATGTGCTCATTGACCTGAACCATTTTGTGATGAATGCTCATATTTCCCTCACACATCAAAGCCTTTGGAAGAGTCAGGTCAGAAAGCAGGAGTAAAATGGGGGGAAAGAACCAAAGGGATCAAGGAGGGAATCTGTGATGAGGGAAGAAAACACCAAATGGAAAGAAAGAAGGGGAAGCGCATCAGCAAGAAGGAAAGGAAAGTTTTGACAGGAAAGAAAATGGAGGAATGAGTTGCTTTGTGAGAACGAAATGGATAGAAGTTCTGAGTTTGGGGAAATTGAGGGCTGATTGATACTTTTTTCATCTCCGGAACAAAAAGCACCCGAGTATAAAAGGCAGAATACACGTTTGCCATCTGCTGTAAAACTACGGATGTGGCGCTGTCTCTTGTGAACAGTGCATCTGCATTTAAGTGGTTTGGTTTCTTTGCTTTAAATATGGAAACAGTAACTGGGAAAAGATTGGGCTCCCTACTTGTATGTTTATACCATGAAAACCCAGCTCGCACCTGGCAGTGCTATGCTTGCACTTTCACAGCTGATGGTATCACATCTATCTTCTGCCATTTATGTTTTGGCACTTTGCGGCCTACTGCCGAAAATAAAGCACAAACACCGTTCGTTGGATTGAATCATGGGCCACTTTATTAACAGAATCCAATTAGAATAATGAACCTGCAGAGGGAAATTAAGAGCGGGAGCATCCTGATGATCCAGGCAAAGCCTGCTTGCAGCTATAGGGTGACCAAACCCTGCCGGAGCAAGGGGCTGCCCTGTGCCAGGCCCCAGCTCAGGCCACACCCTGAAGATGTGTAGAGGGTCCAACCCACGTCACCGCCCCTCGGGGCCCTGAAATCCCGAGCGGATGAGGCACGTTGGCCCCAAAGGCGGCCCGTATTCTGCCCCCGGGCCATATAGCCGTCAACTGCAGGCCTCCGGACCGCCTATCACCCCCAAAGGTGCCTAAAGGTGTCACCTAGCTGCCCTTCCCTTTTAACCTTTTCCAGCACTTCGCACAAGTGACCATATACAAATTAAAGCCAAACAGCCCAATCAGCCTATTAGTCCCAAAAGGCACCAGTGCTAACCCTTAACCCTTCCCCATTAACCACAGTGTGGAGTAGGCAAAAGAAACCCGCCAGCAAAGTGAGGCAAGCAGGCCAAAATTCCTAATTGGCCCCGTAGCAACCAAATGAATCACATTATGGCACAGGGAGGGTTGGGTGGGTTCAAAGGAGGGCGGGAAGCCGGCGATGCAGGTTTAAATACCCATTGGCTGCCCCCGCCCCCTCCTTGCGTGCCGCGTCGGCGCATCAGCACCGCACGTCACGCACCCTGCAAGATGGCAGCCCACGCTTCGGCTGCGGCCGCAAAACTTGCCCCTTTGCCCGGTAAGTACCGGGAGCGGAGCAGGATTGCAGCCTACTGCCAAAAATAAAGCACAGATACCATTCATTGGATTGAATCATGGGCCACTTTATTAACAGAATCTAATTAGAATAATGAACCTGCAGAGGGAAATTAAGAGCGGGAGCATCCTGATGATCCAGGCAAAGCCTGCTTGCAGCTATAGGGCGACCAAACCCTGCCGGAGCAAGGGGCTGCCCTGTGCCAGGCCCCAGCTCAGGCCACACCCTGAAGATGTGTAGAGGGTCCACCGCACATCACCACCCCTCGGGGCCCTGAAACCCCAAGCGGATGAGGCACGTTGGCCCCAAAGGCGGCTCATATTCTGCCCCCGGGCCATATAGCCCTGAATTGCAGACCTCTGGACTGCCTATCACCCCAAAGGTATCACCTAGCTGCCCTTCCCTTTTAACTTTTTCCCGCACTTCTTCGCCACAGAAGGGCGACAAGCCTCTGTTTAGTCTCCCTTCACCCCACACCCAATAAGAAGCTCATGCAGGCCCCTCTGCAGGTCCATCAGAAGGATATCATTGCCCACATCCATCAGATGCACACCGTCTGGCCGAAACAGCTCCACCCTGTCATGTCTAATCTCTGGGTGGTGAATGACTGAACCTCCAGAATCCATCAGGGCCCTCTGGATTTGCCTGTTCACCTTTTTGCGGGCCCTGTCCATCACCTGTGGGTCACCAGTGCAGTTCCATCTCCTGCGTGGCAGGATGTCAGACCATACCACGTGCACCCCTGGCCAACGAAGTGCAATGGCCCGGAGGTCACCACACACCTGCTCGATCAAGGCCTTGCCCTTCAACAGGCCCAAGTTGTTACCCCCCAGGTGGATGACCAGCAAATGGGGTACTGCCCGCTCCACAGCCGGCTGGAACAAGTGGGAAGGAGCCCATCCCAACGCATCCCTCGGCGGCCGAGCCACTGCACTGAGGCCCATTGACTGAGCCCCAGCTGCGTCCCAAAGCGAGAGCTCGCCACCCTGTGGCCCGCCCAGAAAACCATGCTGTGGCCACAGAGTAGGATGTGTGCCTGCTCCATTCCGTTCCTGCGGCCTGTCAAAATAACAACAACCAACATTAGGAGGAAGTGTGACAATTAACAGCCTCTTTCTGTGACTCTGCCAGTGGCCTAACATAGGTCTTGCATACGTTTGAACGCCACCTGCCCATTGCCTGTAGCCTTTCTTTTGAGAAACCCAGGTGGGCAGCGGTGGAGGGTGCTCCTATCCTGAAGGAGTGTGTCCCGAACTTACGAGGGTCCACACCTAAGGTGGCCACTGTCCAGAACTGATACTTGGTGAGAGGGTGAGCGTCCCTGTCTAGATACCCAGACTGCAGCCCACAAACGTCCACGAAGCGCGGCAGGGCCATTACTGGGCAGAGCTCCTCCTGCCGACAGCGGGCTAACACAATCAGGCCCCCTTACCACATTGGTCAGTCTTGGACCGTCTGAGGTGCAGGAGGGCACCCTCCGCCCTCCAACTGAGGTTTGAAACCAAGAGGGCCCACTGGGAGTCATCCGTCTTAGAGCTCGCTACCACCTCTCCAATTCTAAAGGCCCCCAAAGGGGTGAGGGCAGCCGCATGAAATAGCAGTGCCTCAAAAGGGGAAGAGCATAGATCCCTCCACTGCCCCTTGAGGCTGAACAGTAGCTCTGGGGAAAGGGGGAGGTGGGCATCTGGGGTGCCTGGGCACTCTCGGGACCAGCCCTCTAGCATGCGGCGGACCTTAAAGTCGCCAGTGTGGTCCTGATAGCCCCAGGCCTTTGCCAGGAAAGAAAGCATGGAGAGCTTACCTCTCATGGTCCTAACTGAGAGGCCTTTCCGTTTTCCCTCCACGCAGAACTCCATAAGATGCTCCACGGGGATGGGCCACTCCTGTGCATAGCCTCTGGTCTCCCTGAATTATGACAGCTCCCTACCTGCTCCCTGGTAGCTGGCCATGGTGCTGGGTGCCACGGACAGGCTTATGGCCCTTCCCGCTTCGCTTCTCCAATCCCCCATAGCGCTGGGAGGACCACATGCGGTTGAGCCCTTGCCCACGGCACCAGCTGGCGAAACCTCTCCATCTGGTTCCATGACAGAGCATCGGCAACACCATTATCAATACCCGGTACATGGTGCGCCAGGAACAGGACGTTGTAGCACAGGCACTGGAGCACAAATGCTCATACCAGGCACATAACATTGGGGTTTTTTTTAAGACAGGGTGTTGATGACATGCACTGTAGGGAGGTTGTCACACCAAAAGTGGACTGTGGAATTACACAGCCTGTCAGGCCTACAACAATAGGAAAGGACTCTAAGAATGTAAGGTCCCGGGTTAAACCAGCCTGTGCCCAGTGTTGTGGCCAGCTGCCATGGCACCATGTGTCATGCAAGATAACCCCAAAACCGCAGGCACCTGATGCATCAGAGAGCACCTGCAGCTCAGCCTCCAACAGGCGGTCCCTCCTCCATATGGATACCCCATTAAATTCCCGCAAAAAGGTAGACCACACTGCCAGGTCGGCTCTAAGAGCAGCTGTGACCTGCGTGTGGTGTTGTGGTCAGGATAAGCCCGACATGGTGTCACATATGCGTCGCAGAAATGCATGCCCGGGTGCTACCACCCTACACGCAAAGTTCATATGGCCAGTCAGCACCTGAAGAGTGTACAACGTCACCTTCTTGGACCCGATGGCTTCGGATATTTTTTCACTAAGGGCCACCAGTTTATCCTGCGGGAGTCTACAGCACTGGGTCACGGTGTCAATCTCGATGCCCAGAAAAGTGAGAGCAGTGGATGGGCCCTCGGTTTTCTCAGCTGCAAGGGGGACCCCGAGCTCACTCGCCAGCACTGCGAAATGGGCCATAAAGGCCCTACATGCACCAGTGCCTGCCGGGCCTGCAAACAGGAAGTCGTCCAAATAGTGCAGCACTGATTGCAGGCCTGCCCGACCCCTGACTGCCCACTCCAGGAAAGAACTGAAGCGTTCAAAGACCGAACATGAAATTGAGCAGCCCATAGGCAATGCCTGATCCACATAATATTCGCCCTTGAAAGTAAAGCCCAACAGTTCAAAGTCCCGTGGGTGAACAGGGAGGAGACGGAAGGCTGACTTGATGTCGCACTTTCCCATGAGGGCCCCGATCCCACAGTCCCTAGCCATCTGCACAGCAGAGTCAAATGATGCGTAGCGGACAGAACATAGGTCTGGTGGGATGAAGTCATTGACTGACTCACCACGAGGGAAAGACAGGCGGTGTATGAGGCGGAATTCACCTGGCATCTTCTTGGGGACGAGGCCCAGCGGAGAAACTCTGATGGAGGGGATGGGTGGCCTCGGGAAGGGGCCCAACACTCTGCCTGCCTTAATTTCCTTGTCTATTTTTTCCTGCACAACCAATTCCATACCCCCCAATGACTTAAGATTGCGGGACATAAAGGCCCACCTGGGACCCTCGTAGGGGATCCTAAAACCCACTGAGAAGCCTTCCCGCAAAAACTGTGCATCTTGGACTAGTGGGTACTGACTGAGCAGGTGTTGGAGCTCTGCAAGCTTAACTGGGCTGGGGCCCTTTACCTTGAGCTGTGCCAGCAGCCCCTGCTCCCTCGGGCCGGTGGTATCCCTGCTGCAACCCCTAAAGGGCCAGCCCCTGGGGCAGCCTGTGCAGGTGTGCCCCCCCCGCATATTGCGCACTCATGATGGAATCTGCAGAGGCTCAGACCACAGGATCTGAACTCCAAGCAAAGCAGGCGGGGTTGAACCCCCTGCCCCGCTGACCCACGGTAAGGAGCTGCTGCTACCTGCCGAGCTAAGAGGTGGCTGCTGTCTGTCCTGTCGCCGGCCACGGGTTTGGAGTGCGGCATAAACTGCAGCCACAGGTCAGCCTCCTTTTTGTCCCAGGGGAGGGAAGCATCAATGGCCGCCCGCATACGGAACACCTGATCTTAGGCGAGCCAGGCAGCCCCTTGGAACTCAGAGTAACCTCAATATATGATGTTGAGGTATTTAACCAGTACTGAGCCCTTCTGTGGGTGTTTCTGCATCTCCACCCCCATGTATGTTAGGAACGCTGGCAACCAGTTAGCCCAAGTGCGCTCTATGCATCGCCGCTTCAGCTTATCCGGTTCCACGTCATCACCCTTGTCCTTGTCCTTTTTGGCTGGTTCCCTATATTAAAGTGAGAACAGGTCCACGTACTCCCCTTTCCATATTTTTTCTTTAGTAGCAGGTAGTAGGTGAAAACCTAGAGGAGCTGATGTCTCTCCAAAGGGTATAGCTCTGTCCCCTACCGCGCCCAGAGAGTAAACAGCCTGTGCCAAAGGGGGGGTGGATGAGGGCCCCCCGTCATTGTACTTGCAGAGAACTGCCACACCTGCTCATAGGCCTCCCCTAGCTGTTGTTGTGGCATGCTATTCTCATCCCCTGTGGGCGACCCTGACTGCCCGCACCCCTCCAACCCTGTAGACGGAGAAGAGGGCCAGTAGAGAAACCCCCATCCAACTCCACTGTGGCTGTCCCTGTTGGTGTTGGTGTGTAGCAGAAGGGGACCCACCCAGTGTGCCATCCGGTGTTGGCCCCCTGGAGGTCTGTGAAGTGGGAGCCATTCCCACTGCTGCGTTGGTCAGCCTTGTGTTGGCCCTGTTGGGCCCAGCCTCGAGCGCATCCAGCCGAGCTAGGATGGCAGCAATGGCAGCCTTGTTAGTCCTGCTCCCAGCAGACTGTGTTTTCCCACGGAAGCGCTTAGCCAGTGGCTCCTTTGCCCTCCCAGGCGCAGATTGAGCCTGGGGTGCCTCCTGCTGGCGTGAGCCGCGCTCTAAGGCTTCCAACCTGGCCAGGATAGCTGCCCATGGCGGCCCACCCTCTTTTCCTGTTTGCAAAGCCGCAGGAGGCTTGGGGGCCTTGCCTTTGTCCTTTGGACCACCTTGTCCTTTCTTGGGTGGCATCCTTAGTTAAAGCAAACCGGAGGCCCCCAACTGGCCGGTCTGCGCCTTGAGAAGGGAGGGGTGGGCACACACAAAAAAACCTGGCTGTACCTGTGCTACCACCGCCCAAGCTTTACCTATGCTACCACCGCCCAAGCTTTACCTGTGCTACTACCCTGCTGTGGCTTGAGTAAGCCTCACAGGCTGCCCCAGTGGGAGGGGGGTGGGGCGGAAGGCCCGCAGTGCAAGAATCTACCCAACACCCTCAGGCGAACCTCCGCCACGGCAGGGAAGGATGAGGGGGCACCCTAAAGTTGGCCGTGGAGGCCCGAGAACAGCTCGACCGTACCCTAGCCCTCCTGTGCCACCAGTTGCGGTGAGGGCAGGGAAGAGCCTCCTCCGCGCAAGGATGGCACCGCACACTAGCCTCTCCCCAAGCAAGAGCCCATGAAAACAAATCAAATGTCCTGGCCTGAGTGCCCGCTGTGCCGCTCCAAGGGTCGCCGCCGCTAGATCGCACACTGCCACCGCTACTGCCCCTCGCTGCTGCTGCTGCCTCCGGAAAAGGCCTGGCCGCCGCCACAAGAAAAGGCCTGGCTTGAAGCCTCACTGCCGCTGCCATCAAATTCAAAGGAGGGCGGGAAGCCGGCGGCTTGGGTTCAAATACCCATTGGCTGCCCCCGCCTCCTCTTTGTGTGCTGTGTTGGTGCGTCAGCGCCACACGTCATGCACCCTGCAAGATGGCGGCCCAGGCTTCGGCTGCAGCCACAAAACTCGCCCCTTTGACCAGTAAGTACCGGGAGCAGAGCAGGATTTCCTAAGCTAAGAAGTAGGGCGTGGACTGGCCCTCGGAGGATGCCTCAGATGGCCCTTTACTATCTGAAGCAAAGTGCCGAGGGGGGATATAGAGGGCCAACAGTGGGTGATTATTTTTCCATTTCTTGAACAGGAGCAACAGGAGAGAGGATGAACCCTTAACCTCCCTGTAGTTGAGCTGGGAGGAAAACCTTTTCCCCAATCCAATAAGGTCTAGCCATGTTTGCACATTCTGTCTCCATTAAGTTACAATATGTTTCATTGCATTATGTATCACTCGTTGAAAGTGGGGCAAGAGCAACTCCTGTTTGGGTTCTTTTGTTTGTATTCCAGAAGGAAGATAGAGTAAGGGTCCTCTACCTGTGCTGTTCTCTACCTAACTTCCTTCCGTTGTAAACTGATATGCTCAGGGAAGCTTATCTGCCCCTCCTTTGTCCTCTTCTTCCACTGTCCGAGGAGAGAGGAGACATCTTTGTCTTTGCTTTCTCTCCTGAGCCGTGAGGACAATACGCAAGTCTGGGCATTGCACCTCCAACTCAGGTAGTTAGAACTAGGTATGCCTTTCCTATCTGTTATGCATTTCTATAAATAAAGTAGCCTTTCTTATTTTACTAAGTCTTAAGTCTCAGTGATCTAAATGCAGGGTAAAAGCCTTCTACTTAAGTAAATACACACACTGGCACAGGCATCTCAGACCGCTGACGATCTCTGCATATACAGATTTCCATAACATCACTGCGACACCTTTTTATAATAATAACCAGCAGGATACTTTTGAAAATGTAAACTTGCAAGTAAAATGACCTCATGTGGTTTTTAAGAAAAGATTTCAACTCTGCTGTCGGTGCTGCATGCTGGTGCCCTTCAGCTGAATCAATAGTTGTTACATGCTACATCTTACCTAACTTGCCCACCATATCTGTTGTAGGGCACAGGGTGTGCATTTGCCCATTTGATTGCATTTCTTTTGCTCTGTTTCACACAGAAACCCATCTCAGTTTAATCTCAGTTTGGAATTGGTACCCTAACAGAAGCCCAAGGACTGGTGGAAGGCTATTTATTTATTTATTTATTTATTTATGTAAAATATTTACATACTGCCCTTCATTATCATATTCCAGGGCTGTTTATAGAATATGTTAAAACAGCAAGAATGCAAAAGCATAAATACAACAAGCCACAGTAGAACATTATTAAAAATCATTTAAAAGATAAGGTATTAAGATCAACAAATGCTTGACGAAAGTAATAAATCTTTAACAAATGATGAAAAACAGTTAAGGTTGGAGCTTGTCATACTTCTGGGAGGAGAGAATGGGTGCCCCAACAGAAAAGGCCATCTCCCTGGTTGTCACAAGATGTGTGCGGGCAATGCAACAGCCAGGACTACCTGATCAATGAACAAACAGGTCAGTAAGGGAGAAGATGCTCCCTTAGGTACTGCGGTCCCAAGTTGTTAGGACCTTATATGTCAATAGCATCACCTTGAACCTGGCCCAGGGTCATATGGGCAGTCAGTGCAGGTGTGACATGCTCATGGTAGATTCAGCAACCTAGCCATTGAATTCTGCACTGGATCATCCTCAAAGGAAGTTCTACACAGAGCATGTTACACTAGTTCAGTCTCAAGTTTTCCAGTGCATGGACCGCTATGGCTAGACTATCTGTGTCCAGGAACAGCCATAGTTGGTGCACCAGCCAAAGCTGGTAGAATGCATTTCTAGCCACTGTGGTTATCTGTGCCTCCCCTGACAAAGATGGATCAAAGAGTACCCCCAAAACTCTTTTGGGATGAATGCAACATCATCCAGAGCAGGCACCCTAACTTATTCCTGGAATTGAGAACTGTCCACCCACAGTTACTCCATCTTGTCAGGCTTCAGGCTCCGCTTACTAGTCCTTATCTAGTCATCCACTGTTTCCAGACACTGAGCCAGGACTTGCAGATCCACACCTGATTTAGATGTAACACTGTGCCCCCAAACCCCTAATGACTACTACCAAAGGCTTCATATAATGTTAAACAGCATTGGGGGCAAGACCCACAGTGCAAGTTCCGGGGTGGTTGTTGTTGTTGAGGTACAGTCTCACCCAGTGCCACTCTCTGAAACCAGAGTAGCAAGTGGGAGCAGAAATATTGCATACAATGCCTCCCACTCCAACTTGCAAAGCCATTCAACAAGGTACCACGGTCAGTGGTATCCATGCCTGCTGAGAGAATCTCTCTCCTGATCAGGGTCGTCCATCACGGCAACCAAAAGTGATTCTGTTCTGAAGCTGGGACTAAAACCAGATCAGAATGGGTTTAGTTAGTCTGCTTCCTGCAAGAGTGCCTGAACCTGAGCCCTCGTCACCTTCTCAAGCACCTTGCCCAATAGGGGATATTTGTGGCTAGGATGCAGTTGTCATGTATTTTTGGATCCAGGATGGGCTTTTTCAGGAGTTGATGCGCTTCTGCCTCTTTTAAGGGCAGAAAGCACCATTCCATCATGCAATGATATGTTCACCACAGCCTGGACCACCCTGGTTTACTCAAATCAGTCAATATGGACAAGAGGGCATGTGGTTACTTGAGCCGCTGCAAGCATCTTGTCCACAAGTCTCATAAGGTGAAACTGATCCCATAAACCTGGACCAGATGATGCATTGCGCACCTCAACCCAGGTCTGCAACAATGGTGTCAAGGTCATTATGGAGATGAACTACTTTATGATTTATTTATTTATTATTTATTCTACCAAAAAAAAGTCTCAAAGTGGCTTTACAAGATAAAATACAAATAGATAAAATCAACTGAAGGCCAAATATATATATATATATGTAAGTACAAAATTCCTAAAACGCTTGTCCAACAACAGAATTAAAAGGACAAGTTCAAACCCATCCTTCTAAAAGATGAGCGCCGCAGTAGAGGCTGGCTTAACCACCAAAGGCCTGGGTAAATAAAAATATTTTAGCCTAGTGCCTAAAAACTGACAATGATGGGGCCAGGCAGGTTACCCTGAGGAAAGGGCATTCCACAGACCTCCTCAAGATGCCTTGCAAACTGGTTTCAGCAGGATTCTGTTGAGGGGGGAAACCCAACAGGAGCTGAGCAGGGTCCAATTCAGAATAAACCTCCTGCGATAAAGCAAAAAAAAAAAGATGAAAATTTAAATGGGGTAGGTTTAGAACTAAGCATTGTGTGAGCAGGGGTACAGGATATCAATCCAGAAAGGCATAATTACCACAAATCAAACCAAAAATACCAAAGGTACTTAAAGAGAGAGACTGTTTACAAGTGTCTATATGCTAGAAGCCTCGAACCAAGATAGGAGAACTGGAGTGCTTGGTCTTAGAGAAGAATCTTGATATAGTGAGCTTAATGAAACCTGGTGGAGCAGAGAAAACCAGTGGTACATGGTTAGCCCTGGATATAAACTATATCGAAAGGACATATTGGAGGTGGTGTTGCTCTATACGTGAAAGAGGGCATTGAATCCAGCAAGCTAGAAACGCCAAGGGAGGCAGACTCTTCCACAGAATCATTGTGGGTGGTGATACCGTGCCCCAAGAGGAACATGGGACAATCTTTCATCCCCCTGATCAAAATGCTCAGGGCGATCTTCAGATGAGATATGAAATCAAGAAAGCATCCAAACTAGGAAATGTAGTAATGGGTAACTTCAACTACCCTGACACAGACTGGCTACATGTGTGTTCCAGTCATGACAAAGAAGCAAAATTTCTAGATACCCTAAATGACTGTGCCTTAGAACACTTGGTCATGGAACTGACCAGAGGGATGGCGACCCTGGACTTAATCTTAAGTGGGGCCCAGGACCTAGTGGAAGATGTAAGTGTTGTTGAACTGATTGGGAATATTATTACTATTATTTCCATTTATAGACCGCTTACTATCTAAAAGATCTCAAAGTGGTTTACAATAGAATACACAAGGTACAATAAAAACATCAAATTTATTTACAAAGCAAAATACATAAATAATATCCATATACATAAACACAGTATAAAAGTTACAGTGACCATAGCGTTATTGAATTAAACATACATGTAAATAGCCAAGAAAATCCACCACGGTCACATTTGACTTCAAAAGAGGAAATTTCACAAAAATGAGGGGAGTGGTAAAAAGAAAGCTGAAAAACAAAGTCCAGTTGGATGCTAAGGAAGTCAAAGGTCTACTAAAGAAGGATAAGGAGATTGCAGAGAAATGAAATGATTTTTTTGCATCTGTCTTCACAGTGGAGGATATAGGACAGATCCCTGAACCTGAACTAACATTTGCAGAAAGGGAGTCTGAGGGACTGAGGCAAATGGTGGTGACAAGAAATGAAGTTATAGGCTTAACAGACACAACAAAAACTGACAAATTGTTGGGTCCCAATGGCATCCACCTGAGAGTTCAGAAATTGCTGATCTTCTAACAAAAATATGTAACTTGTCCCTCAAATCTGCCTCCATCCCTGAGGACTGGAAAGTGGCCAATATAATGACAATCTTTAAAAAGGGATCCAGAAGGGATCCCGGAAATTACAGGCAGGTTAGCTTAACATCTGTCCTAGGAAAACTGGTAGAAAATATTATTACAGATTAAACAAGCATATAGAAGAATGAGCCTTGCTGAAGCAGAGCCAGCATGGCTTCTGCAAGAGAAAGTCCTGTCTCATTAACCTATTAGAATTATGTGAGAGTTTTAACAAGCATATAGATGGGATATAGAAAGTGGAGAATCCCAATAATTGGTATTGGGACCTGTGGTTTTTATCCTGTTTATAAACTACCTAGAATTATAGGTGAGCAGTGAGGTGGCTAAGTTTGCTGATAATACTAAATTGTTCAGGGTTGTCAAAACAAAAAGAGATTGCGAAGTTTCAAAATGACCTCTCCAAACTGAGTGAATGGGCGGAAAAATGGCAAACGCAATTCATTGTAAACAAATATAAAGTTATGCATATTGGAGCAAAAAAACTTAATTTCACATATATGCTCATGGGGTCTAAACTGGCGGTGACTGACCAGGAACAAGATCTTGGGATCATAGTGGATAGCTCGATGAAGATGTTGACTCAGCGTGTAGCAGCTGTGAAAAAGGCAAATTCCATGCTATGAATCATTAGGAAAGGTATGGAAAACAAAACTGCCGATACCATGATGCCATAGTATACTGTACATCTATAGTGCGGCTGCATTTGGAATACTGTTCTGGTCACCTCACCTCAAAAAGGATATTGTAGAGTTGGAAAAGGTCCAGAAAAGAGCAACCAGAATGATTAAGGGGATGGAGCAGCCCCTTTATGAGGAAAGGTTGCAGCGTTTGGGACTTTTTAGTTTAGAGAAAAGGCAAGTCAGAGGTGACAGGGTAGAAATTATGCATGGCATAGAGAAAGTGGAGAGAAAAGTTTTTCTCCCTCATAATACTAGAACAAGTGGACACTCAATGAAGCTGACTGTTGGAAGATTTAGGACTATACGCTGTTTGAACAGGCACAAAAGAAAGTGCCTGTTCAAACAGCGTATAGTCAAACTGTGGAATTTGCTCCCACAAGCGGCAGTGATGGCCGCCATCTTGGATGGCTTTAAAAGAGGATTAGACAAATTCATGGAGGATAAGGCTACCAGTGGCAACTAGCCATGATGGCTGTGCTCTGCCACCCTAGTCAGAGGCAGCATGCTTCTGAAAACCAGTTGCTAGAAGCCGCAGGAGGGGAGAGAGAGCTCTCTTGCACTCAGGTCCTGCTTGTGGGCTTCCCTTGGGCACCCGGTTGGCCACTGTGAGAACATGATCCTGGTCTAGATGGGCCACTGGCCTGATCCAGCAGCTCTTCCTATGTTCTTATGTTCTGTGAGTTCTAGCACACCATTCACTGTGGTGGATAGTGCCAGGTTCTGAACCACGTGGAAATAAGCTGCTGGCCATCTACTTAAAGTTGCAATGGAGGCAGCAAAGTGAACCTTTTGCTGCCTTCACTGCCATGAAATAGGCTTGGTTATGCATTCTAAACACGTCTTCGGTCCTCTCTGTGCTCCAACGTTTATATCTCACCTTTCAGGAAATTCATGGGAGTGCATACGAGAGTTATCCCTTTATCTTTACAACCATCCTTTGCAACCTGTAGTAATGCATGTGGTGGAGGGGAGCCTCTCTCCTGATACTGGCTATAGCCTATCTCGAAAGGGCTGCAGTGGAGCAGAG
The DNA here is from genome assembly GCF_030035675.1 of Rhineura floridana. NCBI lineage: Eukaryota > Metazoa > Chordata > Lepidosauria > Squamata > Rhineuridae > Rhineura > Rhineura floridana. Next base: position 150,289,473 of record NC_084480.1, read on the forward strand.
TGGCAGCGAGGTCAGTGCCACAAAGTCACACTAGTGGGGAGTGCTGGATTGGCTGGTAGTGGTCCCTGGTGCAACTGCGAAGCCCTGTCCAGGTAAGCAGCAACGATGCCAATGTTAGGAGGGCGGCTTCTGCTGCATCCCACATGCCGCTACCGGTGAGATGGGTTAGGCTGTGTGAATGTCTTGACTTGTGACGCCCATGGCAGAGACAGGTTTTGAATTCAACTTGTTTAATTTATTTATTCCAGTTCACACGCTACCCTCTCTCCTCTACACTGCAGGGCCCTTCATAAGACCCAAATATACTTCACATCCTTTCGATCACGCAGAATTATTAATTTTAAAAAGTTGAAGTGAGACCTAACATTTGCACTCATTTTTTTGCAGCATTTAGTGTAGGTTTGCTGTATTGTGCTCCAAGATATTGTGCGGGCAAAGCCTATAGCAATCATTGGCTGAACTTCCCTTGTGCTTGAGATGGGTAAGATAGGCAGAAGAATCTCTGTCTACCGTTGGATGGCCTGCATGGGTTCTCTGGCTGACATTGCATAGCAACCAAGGCTCTGGCCTGGCTGTTGAGAACTGGGACTAGCACTACAAGTCTCCTCCACTGCAGTTTTCAACACAGAAAATGAAAATGAGAATGTGTAGGCCTATGGTGACCTTTAAAGGGCTATTAAAGGGCTATTATACTGCAATGCGCTCTACGTAGGTCTGCCTTTGAAGACAGTTCGGAAGCTACAGCTAGTGCAAAATGCGGCTGCCAGATTGCTAACAAGGACCAAGCGGTCCGAGCACATAACACCTGTTCTGGCTCGCTTGCACTGGCTACCAATATGTTTCCAGGCCAGATTCAAAGTGTTGGTATTAACCTATAAAGCCTTATACGGCACAGGACCACGATACCTGTTGGAACGCCTCTCCCGATTCGAACCGGCCCGTACACTACGTTCTGCTACGAAGGCCCTCCTCTGGGTTCCGACTCATAAACAGGCCCGGAGGGTGGTGACAAGATCTAGGGCCTTCTCAGTGGTGGCCCCCGAACTGTGGAATAGTTTCCCTGAGGAGGTGCGCCTGGCGCCGACACTGATATCCTTTCGGCGCCAGGTTAAAACCTTCCTCTTTTCCAAAGCATTTTAATGTAAATTAACCTGATTTTCATATTTGTTGTATTGATTTTAGATTGTTCTTATTTTATATGTTCTTATTGTATTATATTGTGTATTTTATTGTATTCTTTGTGTTCACCGCCCAGAGAGCTATTGATAGTCGGGCGGTATATAAGTCTAAATAATAATAATAATAATAATAATTTGTGCTTTAAAGAGGGGATCGGGAACCTGTGGCCTTCCAGATGCTGGCAGACTATGACTCCCATCAGCACCAGCCAGCATCACCAATGGTTAGGGATGATGAGAGTTGTAGTCCAACATCTGGAAGACCAAAGGCCTGATTTAAAGCAAAAGGACAAAAGCAAGAGCTATGTGGGCAGCTGGCATGTAGGTAGAGTACAAATACAGAGCTAACTTGGAAGTGTTAATGTGGGTTCCATGGTATAGGAATAGAGGAAGTTGCCTTATGCTGAACCAGACCATTGGTCCAGGTGTCTCAGTGTTGACCGCACTGACTGGCAGTGGCTCTGCAAAATTTCAGGCAGGGGTCTTTTCCAGCCCTACCTGGAGATGCCTGGGATTGAACCTGGAGCCTTCTGCATAAACAGTAAATGCTCTACCACTAAGCCTCTGACAAGTTCAATTTCTGATTCAAATATTGTAGTTCTACTTGTGCAGGCAAGAATTGTAGACCGTCCTTATGCCCCATTATATCTGATCTTAAGCTCAGTAATGGAAACAAATTATCACTAGATGGAAGCACAAACTTTTTGCAAGTACTGTTCTGAGAAAAAAAACCTGTTGTATTTAGATGTGCAACAGGCTTGGAGATTTGCTTAGAAAAGTTGCAAAGTGCAGCAATGAAACTGGGAAACCCCCACTCACTCATTCAACAGATTCACATAACAGGTAAAATTAACAAGGATTTCAAAGTTGCACCACTTCTGCAGCGGCAAGGGCACAATTTGCAGGGAAGGTGGGGGAAGTTGTAGAAGGAAGGGCCAGCTCCCCTGCGCACTGTTACTTTCCTGCAAATAGCTAGGCCACTGCTTTGCAGCAGAGAGACACCAGCCCCAGTTCCTAGCTTCTTTTTTTTTGCTGCTGCTGAACATCTGGTTTCCCTCCAAAGAACAGGGAATTGTAGGGATTCCAGGGACTCCACGGAATTTTGTAGGTTGCACCTAACTGCTATATTTGTGAAGTGCACGACACTGGATGAAAAAAGAGAATTGTGTGAGACAGACCTGCAAGAAAGCCAGTTGGAAAGCACAGAATGGGTATAGTCATCAGGGAGAGTCAGGCTGCTTTCAGACATGGGGCTTATTGTGTTTGTTGGTTTAATGAATTTATTTATTTATTTATTTATTTATTAAATTTATATACCGCCCGACTAGCAATAGCTCTCTGGGCGGTGAACATAAAATAGTATAAAAATACAATGAATAACAAAATATTAAAATACAATCAACAATACAATAAACATTATTAAAATTAGATCAATGTAACTTAAAATGCTTCAGAGAATAGGAAGGTTTTGACCTGGCGCCGGAAGGAAAGCAGAGTCGGCGCCAGGCGTACTTCCTCAGGGAGACTGTTCCATAGTTCGGGGGCCACCACTGAGAAGGCCCTAGATCTTGTCATCACCCTCCGGGCCTCCCTGTGAGTTGGAACCCGGAGGAGGGCCTTCGTAGCAGAACGTAGTGCACGGGCCGGTTCATATCGGAAGAGGCGTTCCGCAAGGTATCGTGGTCCCGCACCGTATAAGGCTTTATAGGTTAATACCAACACTTTGAATCTAGCCCGGAAACATATTGGCAACCAGTGCAAGCTGGCCAGAACAGGTGTTATATGCTCGGACCGCTTGGTCCTTGTCAGCAATCTGGCCGCCGCATTTTGCACTAGTTGTAGCTTCCAAACTGTCTTCAAAGGTAGCCCTACGTAAAGCGCATTACAGTAATCCAAACGTGAGGTTACCAGAGCATGTACCACTGATGTAAGGTCCTCTTTACTCAAATAGGGACGTAGCTGGGCTACCAACCGAAGTTGGTAAAACGCATTCCTAACCACCGAGGCTACTTGAGCCTCAAGTGAGAGGGAAGAGTCTAAAAAGACTCCCAGACTACGAACCCGGTCCTTTAGGGGGAGTGTAACCCCGTCCAGGACAGGGTATATATCCACCATCCGATCAGAGAACCCGTCCACCAACAGCATCTCAGTCTTGTCTGGATTGAGCTTCAGTTTGTTAACTCTCATCCAGTCCATTGTCGAGGCCAGGCAACGGTTCAGCAAATCGACAGCCTCACCTGAAGAAGATGAAAAGGAGAAGTAGAGCTGCGTGTCATCAGCATAGTGATGACAACGCACTCCAAAACTCCTGATGACCTCTCCCAACGGCTTCATGTAGATATTAAAAAGCAGGGGGGACAAAACTGACCCCTGCGGGACCCCATATTGGAGAGCCCGCGGTGTCGAGCAATGTTCCCCAAGCACTACCTTCTGGAGACGACCCGCCAAGTAGGAGTGGAACCACTGCCAAGCAGTACCTCCAACTCCCAACTCCGCGAGCCTCTCCAGAAGGATACCATGGTCGATGGTATCAAAAGCCGCTGAGAGATCAAGGAGAATCAACAGAGTTACACTCCCTCTGTCTCTTTCCCGACATAGGTCATCGTACAGGGCGACCAAGGCTGTCTCAGTGCCAAAACCGGGCCTAAAACCCGATTGAAATGGATCTAGATAATCAGTTTCATCCAATAGCGCCTGGAGCTGGCCAGCAACCACCCGTTCCAAGACCTTGCCCAGGAATGGAACATTCGCCACTGGCCTGTAGCTGTTAAAATTGTCTGGGTCCAAGGAAGGCTTTTTCAGGAGTGGTCTCACCACTGCCTCTTTCAGACAGCCCGGGACCACTCCCTCTCGTAAAGAGGCATTTATCACTTCCTTGGCCCAGCTACCTGTTCCATTCCTGCTAGTTTTTATCAGCCAGGAGGGGCAAGGATCCAGTACCGAAGTGGTTGCACGTACCTGTCCAAGCACCTTGTCCACGTCCTCGAGTTGAACCAACTGAAGCTCATCCAACAAAACAGGACAAGACTGTGCTCCGGACACCTCACTAGGATCTACTGCTATAACTTGAGAGTCTAGGTCCCGGCGGATACATGAGATCTTATTCTGGAAGTGATCGGCAAACTGATTACAGCGGGCCTCCGATGATTCCACCCTGTCCGGAGGGTTTGAATGGAGAAGCCCCCGGACAACTCGAAAGAGCTCCGCTGGGCGGCAAAGAGATGATTTAATAGTGGCAGCAAAATGATGTTTTTTAGCTGCCTTCACTGCTCCTACATAGAGCTTAGTCGAAGCACTAACCAGCTCATAATTGTATCCGTCGGGAGTTCGTCTCCATTTCCGCTCAAGCCTCCTCCTATCTTGCTTCATCGCTCTCAGCTCCGGAGTATACCATGGAGCTGTATGAGCTCTACACAGGAGAGGGCGTGCAGGAGCGATCGTGTTTACAGCCCGGGTCATCTCCGTATTCCACAGAGCGACCAGGGCTTCAGCAGGAGCGCCAGTCCTATCAGCCGGAAAATCCCCCAGAGCCCTTTGAAAACCTTCAGGATCCATTAGTCTCCGGGGGCGGACCATTTTAATAAGTCCCCCACCCTTGCAGAGGGAAGAGGTTACTGAAAGTCTAAACTTCAGCAAGCAGTGGTCTGTCCATGACAAAGGGAGTGTTGTAAAACTCCCCACATCCAGATCACTTTCCCCATGCTCAGTAGCAAAAACAAGGTCTAGAGTGTGCCCCGATACATGTGTTGGACCACTAACATATTGAGACAGCCCCATGGCTGTCATGGAAGCCATGAAGTCCTGAGCCGCGCCAGACAAAGTGGTCTCGGCATGAATGTTGAAATCCCCCAGTACTATTAGTCTGGGGGACCTCAACAATATATTAAAATGGTATGCTTCTGTCCCGATTTCTAAAATTCCTTTCACACTGCAGTACCTGTTGCGTGAAGGACCAGTAGCTTTTTAAGTCAATATACGGGCATTTTGCGCAAATGTCTTTCACATGGTTGCAATGGATAACATCTTGTTTTTGTCCTTACCTGTCATATACATCCACACTGTAGTTCCCCACTGTGTGGGAGGTCTAAGATCTCATCCAGTCGCCATGCAACCCCTCTCCCTTTAGCATCTGACTTTTTTTTTAGTTGTATAGACATAGGGGTGTGTGTGGGAAATGCTGCTGCTATCTGAGCCTAAGGCGGAATACTGGTACAATTTTTGTAAGGCAAAAAAACCCCACATGCCTAAAGGGTGGGAGCGCACTGCATGCTGGGATGCCTGTCACATGAGCGGCTATTCCCACAATTTTCCAGGTTCCCAGGCTTGCAGACAGATTGTTTTTGGTAGTATTTATCACAAAAAATAGCGCTAAACTTGCACTATATTCCATAAGATTTGCAAACCAGCTTGTACGACATGTGAAAGATTAAATATAATGCACAAATTATCGGGTAAGAAATCATCAGAATAATGGAATAAAGTGCAGTGTGAAAGCAGCCTCAATCTACCAAATTACTTTTTGCTTCTTTTTTAGGCATTTCTCCCAATGGAGGGAAGGCAGCAAACGGGAGGCTGAGAGCTTGTCTAGTTTGCAAGTTTCCCACGAGTCAGCAATGATCGCAAGTTCATTTAATCAGTTGCTGGCCTGGAGCATCTTGGCTAGAAATACTCAGCAATCAGTTTGGGTGCCATTTTAATTGTGTGGTCATCCTTTCTTATCCTTACCTCTTCCTCTTTTGCCTCCCACCCCTTCTGTGTTCAAAAGGTAGAATTTAAGCTTTTTGGTGAAAGGTTCTATCTCGTGTTATTGCCGACCTACACAGTGTGTGATCCATTGTGTCAAACATTGGCCATTAGCCACGTCCTTTGGCCTGCTGGATGCTTGATGCCTGTCACATAGCCACCTAGAGCGAGAAACAAAAGCAAGACTATTGAAGCTGCTAGTGGGCAACCATACCTGTCAGGTAGGCTGTGTTTGGCTTGGTGGGCCACAAGCTGTGCAGGACCTGTGTTCTGAGTACATGGATGACACTATACAAATAAAAAGGAATAATTATAATGCTTCAGCCTGTACCACCTTGAAGAGGGGCATATGGTCCTCTTAGGACCTAGCATGTTACAAAGAAGCATGGCAGTCTACATTGGCCAAATAGGGCTGTCCCAAAGGCAAACATACAGCTGGACACAGATCTGATATAAGACCACCAGTAATACAATAAAATACATGAGTCTTTCATAGGGTTGCCATATTCCAGTTCCACAAATCCGGGCAGGTTAATTTGCATATTATGTAAAGTATCTGCATATTATGCAAATGTCTGCATATTATTTGCATATTATGCAAAATATCTGCATATTAATATTTGGATTGTCCAGTTGTTTTGTTTTTGTGCCTAGGAATTACCACCAAAAGCTGGGGAAAGATGTGAGAAATCTTTTTTTTTAAAAGCAACATTTTCAGCCTTAAATGCCTAGACTCTAGTTTCCAACACTATGGAGTATTTATTGATTGATTAAGAGAATTTATATCCTGCCCTTTTGCTGTTAAAAACAGAGCTCAGCACAGCTTACAAATATAATAAAAACAATAAAAATACACAATCAATATAAAAACATAATAAAAACACAAAATAGCAACAAACATAAAGTAAGTCAGGGCAGCAGTACGTTAACCATATACGATATATTTCAAAGATGCGGTGGGTGGAGAAAAACAAGAAGCCAAAATGTTAGGAAAAGGAGTCTTTCACACCACATGCTCAGTTCTAAATACTGTTGCAGCAAGTTTTACAAGTTCCTCCAGTATTCCACTGGTGCAGGCACTCAGACATTCAAAGTATCTGTATGTTTCTTAGGTTTTATAAAAGCAGAGCTTTGCTTAACTAAAAATTTCTTCTCCCTTTGATCAACCACATCTACACAGGTTCCACCTCCATACTCAAAATGAAACTGGGCCTGGAAGTGTGCAACAACCCCACACATACCTTGCTAATTAAATTATCAATGCCAGGATGTCTGTCTTATCGACTACTCTCCTGCTCCCCCCCCCACACACACACACCGGGCATCATGAAAGACCCAGTCCTGGGCTCAGAAACAAAATAAATATCTGGTCCTCTTCAAAGTATTGATAAGCCTCTTGTTTTAATTGAAATAATAATTATAAATTCTTGTTCTTATCACTAATGGGAGTTAATTATCTTGCATATGCTGCTGTTGCTTCTATGGCTGTAACGGAGTGAGGTTAAAGATAAGTGAAATGCAAATAGGAAAAAAAACACAGAAGGCAGTAACACTTTCCTAAATGTAATACCATACCAACCACAACAAGATTCCTATGAGTAAGGCAAAAAACTAAGCATCTCACAACCAGTCAGGATTCCTAACCAAAAACCAAAAATATGATAAATGAAGTATTTATATAAGCATGACTATCAAATATATTTATTATTTACACAAACTGTAAAGATATTTATAGTGCAATCCTAGGTTTATTTATTCAGAAGCAAGTCCCAGTGTATTCAGTGGGGCTTACTCAAACAGGGACAGAAATGCAACCTCAAGTGATAAGCAACTTCATTCACACAACCCAAAATTCCGAATCATGCCACTTTACGCTGTTTTGCAACTGTTTATACTTGTTTTTATGGTTATTGGATTTTAAATGGCTTTATTTCTTGTTGTGAGCTGCCTTGGTTGCCAACCCTACCTCACAGGGGTGTTGGAAAGACTCCATACACACACACGCACACACTGCAGATGCATAAATACATACAGCCCATATAATAGTTTATTGTCAAACCAGTTGGTCATTGCAGAAAAATCAGTATTAGTTTTAAAAAAATCAGTATTACTTTCCTACAGAATAAAAACTGTAATACCTAAGTAAGCCCTGCCTACTTGCTTTAAAATAGGACTGGAGAAGGGGGCAGAAAGAGTTAGAACACAAACACAATTCTTTTTTACATTCACTCCAAAGTCCCATTGATTTTCAGCACATTCATAACCATGTCTACTCAAAAGTAAATCCTATTGAATTCAATGGGATTTACTCTGGGCATATGGGATTAGCATTGCTCTTACAAAAAGCAAGCATTGGGAAGGTTTTCAAAACACTGCCCAAGATCTGACTCCTGCACACAAGAGGAAAAAAAACTGAAATGTATATACTTACCCAATTTATGAGATTTTCAGATAAACAGGGGGTGAAACCACCATTTTGTTTTCTAGACACTGCCTCAGATCAATGAAACTGAAACACAATCCCTGATTGGCTGCAATCCTGAACAGGCGGGGTTAAAGCTAGGAAGTGCATACAGTACTGTTTAAAGAAAGATTTAACAGTCGGGGGGGCGGCTGACGTTTTTATGCATATCTCTAGAACCGGACCACCTAGAAACTTATTTTTTTTTAAAATTAAAGCTCAGAATCCGGGCCACCTAAGGGGCTAGCCGGGCGCCGGGTGGCATGTATAGAATCCGGGCAAAACCCGGCTAACCGGGCAATATGGCAACCCTAGTCTTTCATTCTTTCTGGATGCTCTTTAAGAGACGTCAGTTGGTCATTTCATGGAACATCAGCTTTGGTGGGGATCTGGAGTGTGTGGGAGTAGAACAGGAATCCATGTAGAAATGTTTGACCCAAGGCCTAATAAAAGATAAGGTGTCTTCTCCCATTGTGGATGGGAAATCTGCCATACCATTTAAGTGTGCTGGATGTGGTTTGAACACTTGTTGCCCTGAAAACAGCTGCCGTAGAATGGGGCCAATTTGTGTATTTCAAATGACTTCCACCACACTTGCCTCCCTTCACCTTGAATGAACCATTTATCGCATACATGCTTCGAGCAGTTCACAAATGAACATAAGGGGCACATTTAGGGACTTGAAATACCCCAGTTTTCACACAGAGTGCTCAAAATTAGTGCCCGAGCTCTGTCGTTCCACTTACGTGGACATCTTGTCTGCACTTTGTGTTACTTGCCTCTGCAATACTGCCTTCTGAATTAAGGTGTATTACTCAACTGGGTATGTTTGTTTTTGCTTTTGCTTTATTTTAAAAGAATGTTTAATAGAATGCTTAATTCCTCCATGGATGTAGTGCTGCTTATATCTGAACAGCTCCAGCAACGCTGACTATTGGGATAGGCAAGTGGAAGGGGATGGAAGGGAAGTAGGGATGGAATTTCTGTTCTCATTTTTCCAATCTTAAATTCAGTTTTTTATTTATTTATTTATTTATTATGAGATTTGTTAGTCGCCCATCTGGCTGGTTGGCCAGCCACTCTGGGCGACGTACACGTTAAAACAGTATATAAAACAGTTAAAAGTTTAAGAACACAGTTCTCCACATTTCTGCAGCAGATAATTAATTTTTTTTAAAAAATCCTCATGAAAATTCTCCAGTATTTTAGTGCAAAATTCTCCTCATGAACACATTTTTGTAGGCAGTTTTGCCTAATATACACATTTTTGCAAGCAATTTCTTGTCATAGAATACATTTTTGTATGTTATTTTCACTCATATTTTCATCGTTATGCACATTTCAAAGGATGGATATGTTTTGATTCAAATGCTGTTTTGGAAAGTGCAAATTTGATAGATTTCGCTTGAAATGCAAACTGAATTGAATTTCTCACCCATCCCTAGTGCATTTTACACAAAAATGGGGAACCGTTTTCAGTCTGAGGGCTGCATTCCCTTGTGGGCAACCTTGCAGTGGCCTCAAGCCAGTCATGGGTTGGGTTGGAGCCAAAAGCAGGTGGAGCAGTGGAAATGACTCTACCCTTTGTACAGTGACTACATTCCAGCCACGCTAAAGTTGGAGATTTCTAACAATACACACCCACGCATCCCTCTACATCCCTCTACATTCTCCATCCAGGCAACAGCTAGGCATTATCCATAGTTCAGCAATATATACCAGCCAAGAAAAAACAGTCATGGAAGGTGTGGAGCAGGGCTGGTGTGGAGCATGGCCTGGGGAAGTTCCTGAGAGCCAGATAGAGGCTTGCATTTGACCCATGGGCCTGAAGTTCCCGACCCTTAAATTACATGTACGTGCAGCCTGTTCAGGATTTCCTCACCACCAGACTTCTAGAGGCCTAGGGAAGGTCACTGAAATGGGAAGAAATCCAGGGCATGTTTTGCACCCAAAAACATTTTGGAAGGCATCCCCAACATTTCCTCAAAAGGTAAAATATAGCCAGATTTTCAACAGGGACAGAAAATAAGGACAACTGAACTGTATTTAATCATGACATACCTCTTGCTGTCCCATGTACCTTGTAATGCGGGTTACTGTCAGCTTCTGAAAATGAGAATGATTGAGTGCAGACCTTCAGTTAATTTCCTTGTACTGCTTGCTGCTAACACCCCACTTTTTGCATCTGAAGAAGGCTGTAGCCTACACAGGCTTATGCCTGTATTAAATACTGGTCTGAAAAAAAGTGTTACTGGAGTCATACTTTAAATACCATAGGCCTACCGGTATCCAACCATGGTGTGAATGAAATGCTGAGATAACTTCCCACACTTTCCCATTGTGTGTTGGCTGGCTGAGCTGATAAGACAGCACAGTTTTCTTCTGTAAATTGAAGTGGTGTAATCTGACCTTTCTCTTCATCTTCAAATGGGTTTGGACATTATGATAGAGGAGTTGCACCATTCCCCAGATATAAACTGTGAAAATGTTGTGCGAGAATACAAGTCTGTAAACTGGGGGCAAGTCTGTAGACTGGATGATGATGATGATGATGACCTTGCTTTTCCAAAGCAGTTTGGCTTGGCTGACGTGTGGCGTTTTCCCAAATCCCTGCCATATTTGAGTGACAGGATAAAAATGTGCGTGATTTGATTTAAAGCAGGTAACCAAACCAGGCAGAACAGTATGCTCAATATAACCATGATATCAGGATGCTATCCTGTTACAGATGTGAAGGGGAAAGGAATCAATATTTTTATCCCTTCTAATAGTGAACTTGTGTGGCCAAATCCCTATCAGTCTGGAAGCAAAAAGAGGCTACCCATAAATGAAGCAGTGGCTTTACCTACTTGAAGGACTCCCTTGATACACAGAAGGATGTATACGTAAGACCTAAAAGAAAATGTAAGAAAACACCCACAACTGCCTACATGCCTATGAGCTTCTAGGAGTGTTGATGGAAGTTGTGCCTGTAGAGAATATGAGAAAAGCCCTATTGGATCAGTCCAAAGGCCCATCTGGTTCAGCATCCTCTTCTCACAGTGGTCAGTCAGATGCCTGTGGGAAGCCCACAAGCAATAGTACTTCCCCATTTGTGCTCCTCAGCAACTGGAATTCAGAGGCATACTGCTTCCAAAACAATGCAGTGTCTCACCTCGTTGACTGGAGATGAAACATCCAGGTTCACATTGAGAACCGTAGACAGGACCCCCTGTCGTTGCTTCTGTCTGGGGGTGGGGGTGGGTAGGGATGGAAAGTTCTGTCAGTTTAACCTCTCTTAGTTTCTAATTTTTCCAGTTTTATATTCAGTTCTCCACATTTCTGCAGCAATTTGCAATTTTTTTTAAAAAAAAATCCTCATTAAAATTCCCCAGCATTTTAGTGCAAATTTCTCCTGATTTACACATTTGTGTAGGCAGGTTTGACTATTCTACACTTTTTTGCAAGCAATTTCTTGTCATATACTGTATTTTTGTGTGTTATTTCATTCATATGTTCATTTTTATGCACACTTTCCCCTAACATGTGCAGGTTGTAAACATAGTTTGGTTAGCAAACCGCACTGCGAAATTTGAATAAATATGAATTTTGAAGAATGGCTGTGTTTCAGTTCTCACTGTTTAGAAAGCATGAATTTGATAATTCAGCTTGAAATGCAAACTAAAACAAATTTCTCGCCCATCTTATCTGGGGGCTTTTGCAGCTATACTCTCCATTGTTTCTGTGGGTAGCTTTCCCTTCTGCTCTGCAGGAGAGAAAAATGGAGAGCAGGGGAAGAGAGTTTCAATTGGCCTGCTTCAAGACTCGTAACACAGCTTTCCCCAACCTTTGGGTCCCCGACATTGCTGGACTACAACTCCCATCAGCCCCGGCCAGCATGGGCAATGGTCAGGAATTATGGGAACTGTAGTCCAGCAACATCTGGAGACCCAAAGGTTGGGAAAGGCTGTGGACAGTTTATTGTAAACATTCTGATGAAAGGATTAGAGTTTGAGGGGTTTATGTGCTCTGAGGCTAAAAAAACCCTCACCTCCCTGTGCCCAAAGGGCTGTTTTGGGAAAAGGAAAGGAGAGGAAAGCAAAAGGAAAGCAAAAAATAAAATAAAATTTCCCACTCTCCAGATCCCCTTCCCCTGCTTCTGTACCAATAAAATGTTCAGCCAGTGCTAAATTTGAACCTCTTTCCAATAAATATCCCAGCAGGGGCAAGTCTTGACGTGTGTGGAAAATTTTCCCCTCCCGTAGGAGGTTTTAACAGGCCCACTTAGCTCTCTTCCCCTGTGGCATCCCATATATATCCTTTACTTCTCTCTCGTATAACTGTATAGCTGCCATTCACTCATATGGATGATTGCAAAACCCAGCACTTAAAAGTACTGAGCAGGAAAAAAAACCCACCCATCACGCATATCAGAGAGTGTCTCCCTTCCACAAGTAGGGGCTTCATAGGGGAGACATTGTGCTGGTACTGGAAGTCTGCACAACCTGACTCCAGAAAGCTAAATGCAGTCTACAACCCATGTATTATGGCCTGGCACTTGTTTGGCAACCTCCCCACACTCCCCTGCTCCAATTTTTTTGCTGTTACACATAGGGTGTGCAAAAAGGAGGGTCCCTCAAGGACCATCATACATGTTGAGTTAGGTCCTGTCTGCACTATACATTTGGAGCAGTGTCAGAGCGCTTTAAACAGTCATGACTTCCTCCAAAGAACCCTGAGAACTTGTTAAGGATGCTGTGAGTAGTCAGGAGACCCGAATTACCCTCATAGAACTACAATTCCCAGCATTCCCTGGGAAGAGGGATTGAATTTTAAACCACTCATGAGAATTGTAGCTCTGTGAGGGGAATTAGGGAGTCTCCTAACAACTCTCAGCACTTTTTTTAATGAATAGTTTTTCCTGAATTTTCCAAAAAGAAAATAAACACAAATATAGTCAAACAATACATAATAAATCAAAACAATGTGTTCTTTGCAGACATGTAAAGGGGAGGTGGGGGAGAGACAGCTGGTTGTCCAGACCAACACAGTGCTCAGACATTCAAGCCAATAGATCTCCATAAGGAGGCAACTCCAGTGCCCTTAACAAACTACAGTCCCCAGGATTCTTTCGGGAAGCAATAATTGTTTAAAGTGGTATGATATTATACAGCCACAAGAGTGGCTGTATACTATAGCCAGCGGGGATTTTTCACATTCTGCAATGTTAAATTGAAAATACCCCCATACCATTCTGATGCTTCCCATAAGCTCATTTCAAAACAAAACCTTACAAAACTTATAGTCCTGAACTCAGAAATGCTTGCTTAACAACCCTCTCAATTTTCATGGCAATACACAAAACAGTCAGAGAGAATTGAGAGTTCAAAGTGTAAAAGGAGAGAAAAAAACCCCAGAGCCCTTTTGGACTTTTTTCTCTGAGAGTTCTCATAATCTGTTGAAAATCATTAAAAACCATGTTCACAGAGTACCTGTAATCCTAATACTGACTTTGCCCCATACTCTGACCTTCATCTTCTGCAGTTTAAAGGTTAAAAAAATGCCTGGCTGATTTTTAATTAATTTAAGAAATTTTGGCTGGAAGCCAATGATAAGGGCGGGCATGCTCAGTAAGAACCAACTGTCAGTGTTCTAAAAGCCTCACAGCTGCTGGGCTTGGCTAATAAGAGGGCCACACCCACACCAGACTTTGATTTTATGTGAGACAGTCATGGCTTCCCTCAGAGAATCCTGGGAAGTGTAGTTTGTGAAGGATGCTGAGAGGAAACTCCTATTCTACTGACAGAGTTCCAGTGGCCAGAGGGGTTTAACAGTCAGCTGCTCTGATTGAAGGTCTGTGAGGGGAAAAGGATGTCTCATAGAAACTCTCAGCACCCTTCACTAACTACACTTCCCAGGATTCTTTGAGAGAAGCCATGACTGCCCAAAGTGAAATAAAGGCCTGGTGTGGATGTGGCCAGGGACAGCTTTGGTTTAAATTTGGGTGGGAGGCTACATGTGCCTGCTGTAGAATAAAAAGGTGAGGGAAACGCTGAAAAGCAATGATACTGTTCACAATGTTTTCCTTTTGGAAAGGAAAGGGGCGTCCCCTGTGCCCAGTGCCCACCCACCCAACCTCTCCCCTCCCCCTCCCCCTGCCCCACATCAGTGTTGGACTATGACCTGGGAGACCAGGATTCGAATCCCTACACAGCCATAAAGCTCACTGGGTGACCTTGGGCCAGTCACTGCCTCTCAGCTTCAGAGGAAGGCAATGGTAAAACCACCTCTGAATACCATGAAAACTCTATTCAAAGGGTCGCTATAAGTTCGGTTGACTTGAAGGCAATCCATTTCCGTTTTCAAACATGATTGCACAGAAATAAATCCCATTGAACTCAAAAAGTTTGCAAATGATCAAACTAGGGTTGCCAGGCCCAGCCTCCAAGAGGTCTTCTATATCTTTAAAAGTTGTGCAGGGGGAAGGGAAAATTTCACCTTGTGGTTTTCCCCATTACAGTGTTGCAAGAAAACCTGCACTTGGCTGAATTTTCTCTTCTCTTAAAGATACAGAATCATTCTCAGGCCCTGAGCCTGGCAACCCTAGATCAAACCCACCCTCCCTTCTCCCTCCTATCCCCTCCTTCTTGCCCCTTCCTTCCCCCTTCCTTTGCCCCTCCCTCCTCATCCCCTTCCAATCCCCTCCTTCCTCTTCCTCCCCCTCCTCCTCCTCCTCCCCCTCCCCTTCCTCCTCCCCATGGTCAGTTTTACCTATCTTAAGCATGATTGCACGGAAGTAAATACCATTGAACTCTATAAGCATGCAAATGATCAAATCTGCCCTCCCCTCCCCCTTCCTTTGACCCCCTCCAATACTCTCCTTCCCCTTCCACCCCTCCTCCCCCATGGTCAGTTTTTCCTATTCTAACCTTGATTGCATAGGAGTAAATCCCATTGAACTCAATAAGCATGCAAATGATCAGACCTGCTTCGCCCCTCCTTCTGCTCTCCTCTCCCTTCCTCCTCCCCCTCTTCCTTCTTCCTCCTCCCCTGCCCATTCCAGCCCTCCCTCCCTTCCCCCGATCAGTTTTACCTATCCTAAGCATAATTGCATGGGAGTAAATCGCACTGAACTCAATAAACATGCAAATAATCAAACCTGTCCTTCTCCTCCCCTCCCCTTCCTGCCTGCTCCCATCCCAGTTCTCCCCTCTGCCTTTCCTCCCTTCCCTCCCTTCCCTCCTCCTCTTCCTCCTCCTGCCCTCCCCATCCCCTGTGGTCAGTTCCACCTATCCTAAGCATGATTGCAGGGGAGTAAATCCCACTGAACTCAATAAGTATGCAAATGATCAATCAATTCTCAGCAAGCTTGCACAGGATCCCATTTCTTACCTCCCAGATTAAAAAGCAGGGAAATTCACTAATAGGCAAAAAACCTTGTGGTTTAAGAATGTGCCTATAGCCCACAGATATCTCTATCAAACTTTAAAAAGCAGGGAAATTGGGCAGCTATAGTGAATGCACCAGGGGAGCAGGAGACCTGACCTCCTCTCTAAGATATTGGACTGCCCTACAAATTGGTCAAAATGCAAACACAATTTGGGTTGGTCTTTCACAGTCCAATCCACTTGCTGTGTAGCTTGGAAGAATTTGGTAACATGTGCCTCTGAGCATATGGTGAGTGGTGGCAACACCTGCACTCAGCCCAAATAATAGAAAGAAGACATGTGCTGTGCTGATCTTGTTTTAACAGAGAGGAAGCAACATTATTAAGACAGTTGATATAGTTCGGATGGTCACTTTAAATATGTCTGATTTACTTTGCAATTTTAGTGATGTTTCCTATAGGAAATCATTTTCTTTTGTTTCTATTTCTGTGAATACGTGAAGTACAGCAACACCTTGCAAAATTTACACTAAAAAAACTCCAGACATAATTGTGGAATAACGGCACTGACTTCTGCAGGATATTCTCCAGTGGACCTCAGGAGTGTCTCAGTTTGCACAAGATAAAACAGTGGGAGGTGAAATATATTCTAGCAAAAATCTAGGTGTGCTGTATGTTTTTGACCATGCCCACCTTGCCTTAAATGAAGTGGTTTAAACATAGCAGGCTGAAAACATGCATCCTCTTTTTTCCAACAGCTAGAGTCATTGCTGAAGTAGCAACATATTGTAATTGGTCTGATTTTACATCAAACTGCAATTTCAGATTCAACTGTTACTGCACCCAAAATAGAAATAGAACATAACCAACAATTTGAAATACAAAAGGCTGTCTTCACCATCATATGACACTGACCAATAAAAAGGCTTTGAAATTTATAAAAATAAATTTGACACAAATTTCTAGGATGAATAATGAGGGAAATAAAATTTTCTAGTTTAGATTCTCTGTAGAAACATTAGTAACACAGGAAAGAAGCAAAATAAGAAGAACACCAACAAACATACAAAAATATAGTAAATCTGCCATCTGGTTTGGCAAAATTAAACTAGATCATGAAAGGGCCTCCTACCTGCAGGAGTTAATGTTTTTCCCCATAAGAAGTGCCTTTACCTGACTCAGATTCCAACTGATGCCCACTGAATATCTGGTTGGCAGATATTTAAAAAGACCACTAGAAGATCGACTGTGCATATGTGGGTCACGACAAATAGAAGGCATGGGACACTATAAATTACACTGCGCTCTATACGACTCACCAAGGCTGAAGTTCATCTCTCCTTTTCAGTCTTTATTAGAAGGCCAGTCAGATGAACTTAAGGTAAGATGGCTACTGGCAGACAAAGATAAACTCTCATCTACAGGGTAGCCCTGTTTGCATTAGCCACAGCGAAGATAAGAATGGCATTCCTAAAACACACGAGTTCTACCAACAAAGGGAGATTCACCTGAGCACATTTTAATCTAAGGGCCCATCCAGACGACTGCAAAACGTGTGACACGCCTCCTATGTGTGTTCATTATTTTTCGGTCGTCCAAATGATGTTTCGCGCTGTTACACATTTTCATGGGTTAAATCTGCTCCTTGCAATACCGGCAAAAATGCAATTTGCTGTTTAAAATCGGGAATCATCCGCTGCGCCTTCAGGAGTTAGGATGCAATACCGTGGACTTTACAGCTGATGGGCAGTTCTTGGGCGTTTCCCCTTGCCCCTTCTCCTCATTCCAGCCAATCACGTATCTGCACTTTTGCGCATGTGCGAGAATAAGCCTGGGAAAATTGAACCAATCATCACCATGGTGGGGTGTTGGGGGGGGGTCTGCAACTACTGAGCAGATGCATTTTATTTTTTGCCAGCCTGCAAACTGGGCGGCCACTCTGGGTGAGATCTGCAATGCACAGCAAGCGAGAAAGGGGTGGTGGTCGGTTTCAGCCTGCCTCCAGAAAGCTTTGTCAATTTCATTGTACTTGCTGGGTTTTTTGCTTCAAATCAGAAAAGCATACATTCGTTTAAGTGTAATATTGCAAATACAAACTTAGAAAAGGGCTTCTGGTCAGTTTCAAGCCTGCTCCGGAAAGCTTTGTCAATTTCGTGGGAAGAAAAGGGAGAAGGAGGGGGGGGTGACACATTTCTTGCTTTTTTGGAGAAATAAGTGCAATTGCCAGCACGTGTATCTCCTTAAATATCAATAAAGGCAGAAAAGCATACATTCTTTTAAGTGTAATATTGCAAATACAAACAAGAAAAGGGCTCCTGATCGGTTTCAGGCCTGCTCCAGAAAGCTTTGGCAATTTCATTCTCCCTGGGAAGGAAAGGGAGGAGGGGGGGTGACACGTTTCTTGCTCTTTTGGAGAAATAAGTGCAATTGCCAGCGTGTGTATCTCCTTAAATATCAGTAAAGGCAGAAAAGCATACATTCATTTAAGCATAATATCGCAAATACAAACAAGGCAGGCATGAAACCGACCAGCAACCTTTCCTTCCGAGGCGAGAACTCCTTTACAGCCATATTGTGCTTCGTTGCAAAGGGGGAGAGGAGCATACGTAATTTTTTTGCTGACCAATTGGTTGATAGGGGGAGGTTTTAGAGGCGGAGCTTGGAAAAAGCGAAAAGAATGTAGGGGTCTTACCGCTGCGGGTGCGGATGCAAAAAAGCGTTTTTTTTTAATTGGGAAAGAGCGAACTAAAAGGCAAAGTGAGGACTATCAGATGACAAACCGAATATGGAAACTGTGGGTTATCCCGCTCCGTTTGGATAAGCCCTAAATATATGAAAAAACAAAATAAGTCCCGACATTTCTATAATTATTTTAATTAGTTCTTGAAAACTCAGCGTTTTATCTATGCATCATGGGATAGATTCCTAATGTCCCATATATGTTTCATATGTATGTTTTACCAGATGTTTTGTATTGATACTTACATTGTTATGGCCATTGGCTAAAACAATAAATAAATATATTCTATTCTACAAAAATATAATTCTCCATCTTTGGAGATGGCAGGTATTGTCACCACTCATCATATGCTCAGAGGCACATGCTACCAAATTCTTCCAAGCTACACAGCAAGTGGATTGGACTGTGAAAGACCAACTCAAATTGTGTTTGCATTTTGACCAATTTGTAGAGCAGTCCAATATGTCAGAGAGGAGGTCAGGTCTCCTGCTCCCCTGGTGCATTTGCTATAGCTGCCCAATTTCCCTGCTTTTTAAAGTTTGATAGAAATATCTGTGGGCTGTAGGTACATTCTTAAACTGCAAGGTTTTTGCCTATTAATGAATTGCTTTAGATGTATAGTGTAGATGGGGCCTTATGGTCTTCAGAGACTCAGATCCTGAGGCTCGGGGGAGAAGTCTTTATTACAAAAGACAGTGCCTGACACATCAGGGGTGGAACTTGGTGGCACTTAGTGGAAGCCATGAGTGGCACTTGGTGAGTTAGGTGACAGAGCCTGGCTGTGCCTGGAGGACAGGAGTGGACCCTGATGGGATAGGAATGAAGTTAATATGTGTTTTTAAATTGTTTTAAATGTTTAAATTGTGTTTTAAATTGTTTTTAAAAGATGTGTTTTAAATTTGTATATGTGTTTTTAGTGTTTTTAGGTACTGTAAACCGCCCAGAGAGCTTTGGCTATGGAGCGGTATATAAATACAATAAATCAATAGCAAAAACTGTCATCAAGCCAAGAAGAAAATAGCCTGTCATTGGTTTTGACCCCTCACCCTGAGGCAATTCTGTAAAGTTACGCTGGTCTGAGATACAACACAGAGATCCTCCCTCACCACAGTCTAAAAAATGGGACATTTTACTAGCCTTCTGTAGCCAACAAGGAGGCAGCATTTGTAGGAACTGCATATGCCTGGCTGCTTTAAAAATTCCCTGTTAGAGGGAAAGCCCTGTCAGCTGTAGGCCATGTATATTTGCTAGCCCATGACATATTCACTCTCTGAAAAAAAAATTACCTGGGTCACCAGACAGAAACCATCTGGGGAGTATCCTGCTTGCCAGCAGCACAGAGTGCAGGCTGCCAAAGTAATTTTTTCTCTTTCCCATTTTCCCTCTTTAAGAATCTACCTTCATATCTAAAAATAATTTGCATGGCTGCATTATTATTATTATTATTATTATTGTTACTATTACTACTACTACCACCACCACCATCTCCACTACCACCCAGGTTACAATAGCAAAATACAATAGCAAAATCAGTTGTAAAAGAATAGGATGGGCCTAAGAAAACATGATTGCTTGGCTGAAATAATGCTTCAGTTTTGATGAAGCAAACTTTATTTGGTTGGTGGAGAGCAAGCTTGTGAACTTTTACTTGGCATTCATTGGCAAATTTTTCTACAAAGGTGGCCAATTGATTATATAGGGATGCCAATTTACCAACCCCATATGAGGGTAGAAGAATCATTCCGAATCTGTGGCCTTCTGAAATAACTGGTGCCAGGTCCATGGTATTTGTATTAATTAACATTGAGTACCAAGGAAGACTTCTGTAGGTGCATGTGTACCCACGTGTGCCATTTTGGTGACCCCTAGCATAGCCATGCTGACTTTTTCTCCAGACCATACCTCTGTCTTGCACATAATCATATTCATTGGTGATCACTCGTGGCTGAGTAAGATTGTCTTCCAATATAAGGTCTTTAACAGTGGGTCCGTAAGTGACTGTGGAGGCCAATTCTGGATCCACACAGCCTCCCATAGTGAGGACATAGGTTTCCAGATGGAAGATGGTCGCAATGAGGATTTGTTTGATGTGTCTTCAGCTTAGCTCATTTGTCCTGTTCGCCCTGTATTCGTGCTTCTTCGAAGTCCATAGTACCTTTGATAATAGCCGACCTCCATTTGGGATGTTCATGAGCCAAGACTTCCCACTTCTCGATGCTCATGTTACATTTTTTTAGATTCACTTTAAGAACATCTTTAAACCTCTTTTGCTGTCCACCGATATTCTGTTTTCCATCCTTAATTTGGGAATAAAGTAGCTGCTTTGGAAAATGGTGATCAGGCATTCGAACCACATGGCCGGTCCAGCGAAGTTGATGTTGAAGGATCATTGTTTCAACACTGGTAGTCTTTGCTTCTTCCAAAACGCTAACATTAGTCCGTCTGTTTTCCCAAGTAATTTGCAGAATTTTCCGGAGGCAGCACTGGTGGAATCTTTCAAGAAGTTGGGAGTGGCATTTATAAATGGTCCATGTTTCACAGGTGTACAGTAAGGTCGGTAGTACAATGGCTTTGTAAATAAGCATTTTGGTCTCCCTGTGAATATCCCAATCCTCGAACACTCTATGCTTCATTGGGGAGAATGCAGCACTCGCAAAGCTCAGACGATGTTGAATTTCAGCATCGATGTCAGCTTTTACAGAGAATGGCTACCAAGATAGGGGAAGTGATCAACGTTCTCCAGTGTCACACCATTAAGCTGGATTGATGGTGCTACAGAGGAACTAGTTCGCATCTGTTGATGAAGCACTTTGGTTTTTTTAATATTAAGTGAGAGCCCAAGCTTTCCATATGCTTCTGCAAAGTCATTTAGGATAGTTTGAAGATCTTTCTCTGAATGTGCGGAGACTACATTATCATCGGCATATTGAAGTTCTATGAGAGAGGTTGACATTACCTTACTTTTTGCTTTCAGCCTACTGAGATTAAAAAGCTTTCCATCTGTTCGATATATGATTTCCACACCCGTAGAAAGTTTCCCCTCAATAAGGTGTAGAATCATAGCAATGAAGATAGCAAATAAGGTCGGAGCAATGGCACATCCCTGTTTTACGCCTGATCCAACTCTGAATGGATCGCTCTGAAAGCCATTGTTATCCAAAATTGTCGCTGTCATGTTGTCATGAAGAAGTCGCAAAATATTCACAAATTTATCAGGACATCCAGTTTTCAGAAGGATGGTCCAGAGAGTGGTTTGATTCACAGTATCAAAGGCCTTAGTCAGATCAATAAACGCCATATATAAAGGTCGATTCTGCTCCCGGCATTTTTCTTGAAGCTGTCATGCAGTGAAGATCATGTTCACTGTCCTCCTGGAAGGGCAGAAACCATTTTGAGATTCAGGGAGGACATCCTCTGAGATCGGTAGGAGGCAATCTGTTAGGATCCTTGCAAGAATTTTACCTGCAGTAGCAAGAAGAGAGATACCTCAATAGTTCCCACCATCTGTTCTATCATCCTTCTTTAAAAGGGTGATAATTATGGCATCCCTAAAGTCTTCTGGGATCTCCTTCCTTATCCAGATTTTTTCGCTGAGTTTATGAACTTGTTGTGTAAATTCAGGCCCACCTTCTTTAAAGACTTCAGCAGGAATCCCATCAGATCCACTAGCTTTGTTGTTCTTCATTTGATTGATGGCTTTACTGACTTCATCCAAATTAGGGGATACTACAAGCTCATCTCTAGTTTGTTGTTGTGGAATTTGCGAGAAGACCTCACCAGACACAATAGAGTTACGATTAAGGAGGTCATGGTAATGCTCTTTCCAGTGCAGTGCAATAGACTCTTTATCCTTAAGAAGTTTGGTACCATCCATTGAACGTAAGGGATTTGCATCGTAATTTGTTGGTCCATAGATGGCCTTTGTAGCATTAAAAAAGCCCTGTGCATCGTGAGCATCTGCAAAGTGCTGGATTTCTTGAGCTTTCTTTATCTACCAGGCGTTCTTAAGTCCTCTAGTTCTTCTTTGGACTCAGCCTTTGCGCTGGCATAGATTTTTTTCTTAGCAGCACAGTTAATGTCTTTCTGCCATACCTGGAAGGCTTTCCTTTTCTTGTCAATGATATGTTCAATCTCACTGTCATTCTCATCAAACCAATCCTGATGTTTCGTAGTTTGGTATCCAATAGTTTGTTCACATGCTGCAATAATGGATGTCTTCAGTTTAATCCAGTGTTCCTCGATTTTCAGGGAGTTCTGTCAGTAGATGTTTGAGAGTTGTTTGAAAGCAGGCTCGCTTAATAGGATTTTGAAGGGCATGGATGTTCATTTTATGCCTTGGTTTTCTTCCTTGGTGCCTACATTGAGGAACAATATTAATGGCCATAGTGGATCGAATTAATTGGTGATCTGTCCAGCAGTCATCAGCACTGTACTCATACACACACATGTGTGCGTGATTGGGGTGCTGACCTAAAAAAAGAAAATATGAATCCAGCAACCATGTCTGTTAATAAGAATATTTTGTATTCAAAATCATACTTTTTAAACAAGTCTTCAATCTTTACATATAATCTGTACAACACCCCTCTGAAGTCAGCGTTCTTATCCTTATATTGCAGGCGAGGGCTAAGGTTGCACGTGACTTACCCCAAAGCCACTTAGGCAGTCTGCAGCTGAAGCAAGACTTGAACTGAGGACACCCTAGTGCATACGTCTGTCATTGTACTAAACTAGCTCTCATTACACCGTGATGCTGTACTGCTCTTAGCCACTGCACTACACCAGTTCCCTTCAGCTGCAACTTGTACTTGCAGACTCTTGTCCCTCTCTGATCTTGGGTCAAATCACACAATCACTTTGAAAGGGGTGGCTATCCTCAATTGATAGGCCTGCCTTCTGCAAAAGCAAAACTGTTGGCAGGCGCTGTGTTCACACGAGGAGAATGTTCTGACTGTGAGCAAGTGGGTAGCAGCTGCTTCTTACAAGCAAGTTCTTCCATGAAAGTTGGCATTGAGCGGGTGATAAACATGGTACGCATGACTCTCCCCTGAGCTATGGTGTATCTGTATGCACTGGAGGAAACCGCAGAGCCAAAAATCATGCCTAAAGACTTGCAAGAAGCCGCTTGCAATGCTGACAAATGGACTTGCAATTCCTTCTTCCTAGATTTTGTATTTGATACCAAGTAAGGCTTGAGACTAGCAATTATACTGGCCTGCAAGAGATGAAATGGGGGTGAGGAGGAAAAGCATTAGGCTGGAGTAGCTGTCACATAGATATCCATTCCAAGGTCATCAGTTTTGTTTCTTTCTTTCTTTTGACAGAAATTCTTTTGGATACAACAGGAGAAACCTCTGAGATTGGCTGGACTTGCCATCCTCCTGATGGGGTAGGTGCTCTCCATCATTCTCTACTGCTCCTGACAGTGGGTTTGCTGCTGCCTACCAGGGCAGGACGGTGGCAGAGTCTGGGGCCAATCTGGTGCTTCTGTCAGTGCACTTGCACAGCCTCAAACTCACTGCTACCCTGCCCCATCTCTGCACTGTTGCAGTAAGCTGCAGCAGTGCTGCTCATGGGAGGGCAGTGGCGCAGCTTGGCTGCATGTCACCCTCTTCCAGTAAAAAGCAGCCATGTGGAAGCCAGACTCTGACAGGAAAATTCTGATGCTCTAGTGGAGACAGAGAAGGCGGAAGGGGATTGTAGAGCTGCCACCTGCCTTTCACAGATTGTCCATTCTTGACCTGTGGGTTGCACCTAGCACAAGGGTGGGCCTTGGTGAGTGGTACCTTTGGCTTCTGGCTTAGTTTAATTCCCTATGAATGAATGAATGAATCTTTATTAAAATGTACAGCCCTTTACAACAGAGGCAAGGTGTTTACACAGCAATTAGGTCAACTGGGATTACCAAGAGTCAAGCAACATTTTTATTTGCTGGCTGGATTTTAAAATTTGATTTGGGAAGATGCCTTGTGAACAATTGTAGTAGAAACATAGTATATAATTTTATTTTAAAATAAATAAGGACACAACAATGATGCTTATCCAATAGTGCTCTGAATTGTAGCTGATGTCACTAAACAGTTGCTGCTTGGATGTGCTTGTTCCTAACGGGATTATAGACATACTTGCAGACATGCACAATGTAGACATGTGGATATATAGAATGGTATTCTACTAACATGTCCTGTCAGCACAAGGATTTCTGCTTGCACAGTGGGACTTCCCCCCTCTCCTCCCCCCACATGCCCCATACCTTCCCCAAATCCAGAGGGCTGGGGAAACCCCTAGATCAGATTTTGAGAGAGGGGAGGAATGAATGAATGAATGAATCTTTATTTTTACCCCGCCCTTTTTCCAAAACTGGAACTCAGGGTGGCTTACAAGTAAAAACTACACATAGGTAAAAAACATACAAAAATATACAATTAAAATAGAATTAAACTATTTGTAACATTAAAACCATGAAACATACACTTAAGATACTAAGACAATTTAAAACATTAAGAATAGGACCATAGAACAATACAACAGACCTTATGAGGCTCTATCTTAAACATCTTCTAGTCCAAAAGCATGTCGGAATAAAAAAGTCTTTACCTGCCGACGGAAGGATAGCAAGGAAGGGGCCATTTGTGCTTCCCTAGGGAGAGAGTTCCAGAACCTGGGGGCAGCCACCCAGAAGGCCCTATGTCGCGTCCCCACCAATCGCGCTTGGAGGCAGGACCCAGCTAATTCTAGTGCTGTGGGAAAGGGAAAGGGATGGTTGTCTCATTCTGTGGCTGTTGCTGGACAGATCTTCCTGGCCGGCTTCAAAGGGTCTTTATGCCAAAGTGTCCAGTAGTCTTCAGCACTTACCCGACTGATAGGGGAGTCTTCCTTTGGTACTGTGTACAGCAGGCTCAAGAAGGAGTGGGTCGCCACTTTTGCAGCCTGGCTCCGAGAGCTCACCTGGCTGCTCCTGTTGGCCACTCTGCTGCTAAGGTGGCTATAGTTCAAATGGGAGGGAGAATGATGTTGGACTGCAGCTTCCTGTGCCCTGGCAACATCATGGCACTTAGAGCACTTCGGGTCTTCCCCCCTCTCTCTTTCCAGCTAGGATGCTCACACCACTGAGCTGCAGCACAGCTCAAAACACACATTCTGCTGATCTTATTTTTCCTTTAGTGCCTAATGATTCCTAGGGTCCAATAGGACAGGGAGATGCAGAGACAATTAGCTGCTAAAAGAGACTTAAGATAGCAGAGATGAAAAATGGGCAGGCAGAGAAAGGCGACCAGTGGCCCTACCAGTGCTGGCTTGAGGTTTTGTGGGGCTCTTGGGTGAGATGCCTTGAGTGGGGCCCACCTCCTTGCCTCTGTCGGACCTGCCCAGCATTTGCCCTCTCCCTCTGGGCTCAGTCTTTGCTAGCACTCAGAAGGCCAGGCAAATGGAGGAGAAGCAGAAGCTTCCATTTGCCTTGCTCTTTCACGCATTTGGATAGGACAGGTGAACAGGCAGCAACAGAAAGGAAGAAGAGGAACAGGGCCAGGTGGCTCCAGGCATCAGCAGTGGAGCCCCTGCTAGGGTATGGGCCTCTGCAGGTGCCCTGAAATGCCAGCTCCTGGTGCTGACTGGGGGCTCCACAATCTGGGGGAGTCTTCAGAATTCTCAGCCATCAGAGCCTGGCGTTCACATTGCTATTTATCATATGATGAGTGTAATCTATATCCTGGGTCTTAAGGAAAATATTACTGGGGTTCAGCATGTCTTCCCTCTACCAGCAGCCCCAGAGCCGTTTTGGCTATGCTGATTTAAAATGCTTTAGAACACAAGCGAGGACCAGATTTATGGACTCATTATTTTTTAAATAGTTGTAGTTCAATTTGATTGAACTTTCTGTTAAAATTCTATTTAGCTGAACTGGTTTCCTAACATGTATTTGAAGTATAATTGGTAAGTGCAGGGTTGATGCATTCCTTCCAGCCAGATGTGTTTGATGAAATGTGCTTTAGCCTAGAAAACCTCTTGTCACAATACTGTATATTAGTTAGTTCTTAAGGGGTGATGAGACTCCTTTCATTGCTTTTTTTTTACTACAGCTGGCTAATGTGTCTTTTCCTCTGGAAATTCCAGCCCTGAATTGTCAAGGTCTAGAGTTGCTGTGTGCCTACTTAAGGCTCCCACCACCACTGCTTTTGGATGCTGGGAGGTGGTCCTGGTGAGGTTGGAGGCTACAAAGGGCTCAAACTATAGAGACCCAGCTCACGGTGAAGTTCCCATCTGGACCCCCTGCTTTCCACTTTTCTAAAGCATCCGAAAAACTTTCAGCAACTTGAGATGTTCAGATGCAGAATTCCAAGTCTATCACACTTGTTGTATGCTTTTTCTCCAAGGAGCTCAGAATGACATCCTTTGGGATTACCCCATTCTAGTCTCTCAGCAAGGTAGAATGGCTTGCCTTTGGCGACCAAAGGAGCTTTATGGTTCCTCGAGGATTTGAATCCAGGTCTCTCTGTTCTAAGACAGCACATTTGCTCTCAGTTGGCAGAGGGGCTTTTCTGTTTTGGACTCGCCATCTAAACCATCCTTCCCTGACTAGGTGCCCTCCTGATGGTTTGGGCTACAACTCCCTTCAGCCCCAAACAGCACAGTCATAGAGAATACTGCGCAAAATGATATCCTTGAGAGGAATTGTTGAGATGGCCTAATGTAGTCCTTGTCAGCTTACTTCCTTTGAGAGGGTTGTGTTATCTTTGGGTTCTCTGAAGGAAGCCGCAGCTAAGGACATATTTGCACATGCTTGGCTTTTTTTTTCTGGGGTGGATGGGGATTAAATTAATGTTAAGACAATATTTTAAAAATTGCACTGTGAAAATACATATAATCTATTTTCATGAATTTTGATTTTTATGTCAAAATTTGCATGTTCAACATGGGATAATGTTTTTTCTTAAAAACTTAAAATTCTCATTTATTTATTTATTATATATATATCCCATCCTTCCTCCCAGAAGGAGCCCAGGACCACAAACAAAAACACTAAAAGCACTCTAAAACATCTTAAAAACAAAAGACTTTAAAACATATTAAAACAAAACATCTTAAAGGCTTTAAAAACATCTTAAAAAGCAGTTCCAATAAAGATGCAGACTGGGATAAGGTGCCAAAAAGATAACAGAGATGATGCCTGTGTAATATTTAAGGGAAGGGAATTCTAAAGGGTAGATGCCACTACACTAAAGATCCGCTTCCTATGTTGTGCGGAACGGACCTCCTGATAAGACGGTATCTGCAGGAGACCCTCACCTGCAGAGCACAGTGATCGACTCGGTATGTAAAGGGTAAGTCGATCTCTTGGGTATCCTAGTCCCAAGCTGCATAGATCTTTATGTACCAAAACCAGAACCTTGTACTTGGCCTGGTAGCTAATGGGCAGCCAGTGCAAGTTCTGGATACTAAGTGGCTCTGGAATAACTTTTTAACTAATGTTGGTATAGAAATATTTTAATATTGCTGGCAAAGCAGCTGTGCAAAAGGCCCAATCGTTATTTTTTTTAAGGCTCCAGTATATTGTGCAGTCCCTGAACTAGATATTGGGGGGGGGAGATAGAGCTATGCAACCCTTGAAACTAGCTGACTGAACTTTGGGAAGCCCCCAGACATGACAGAGCCAAAGCTTAGGCTGGATCCTTTTGTGTGCTCTGGCTAAACCCTATCCGCAGTCCATGGGGGTTTTCTCAGGACTAGGAGGAGGCTACTACCAATTACATGAAAGCTGAAAATATATAGTTTCCTTTTGTTTACCTCCTCTTCCTTACCCCCGCCTCCTATCCAACTCCATACAGTGGGACGAGGTGAGCGTCTTGGATGACAGGCAGCATCTGATCCGAACTTATGAGGTGTGCCATGTGGATAAGCCAGGACAGAATAACTGGCTGCGTACTCACTTCATAGAGCGGCGTGGAGCCCGCAGGGTGCATATCCGTCTCCGATTTTCTGTACGTGACTGTGCCAGTATGAGGACCGTGGCCTCTTCCTGCAAAGAGACCTTCACTCTTTACTACCACGAATCAGAGACAGACGTGGCCACAGCAGAGCATCCCGCGTGGCACGAGGGGCCGTGGACCAAAGTGGATACAATTGCAGCCGATGAGAGCTTCTCGCAGGTGGACAGCACTGGGAAGGTAGTAAAGATGAACGTGAAGGTGCGCAGCTTTGGGCCCCTCACTAAGAGGGGCTTCTATTTGGCTTTCCAGGACTCTGGGGCTTGCATGTCCCTGGTGGCTGTTCAGGTTTTCTTTTACAAGTGCCCGGCGGTGGTGAGGGGGTTTGCCTCTTTTCCAGAGACATTTGCTGGAGGTGAAAGGACTTCACTGGTGGAGGCGCCAGGTACTTGTGTGGCTGACGCAGAGGAAGCGAGCACTACGGGCTCTTCTGGGGTGAGGCTACACTGCAACGGAGAAGGCGAGTGGATGGTGGCTATCGGGAGGTGTGCCTGCTGTGCCGGCTATGAACCTGCAGATGATGAGAAAATCTGCAAAGGTGAGAAATGGATGGTTCAGAGCATCCCTGGCACTTTCCAGACCCAGACTCATCGGAGGAATTGATAATGTATGACGGCAGTTTCCAAAAGTTAGTGGAGACAGCTGTGCCTCAAGAAATACGTCTTAAGGTTCCTATGAGTCTAAAGTGCCCACCCAGAGAAGGGACTGTCCACTGGTTTCTGCTAGAGTCACTCCTTTGATCTTGTCTTTGTCTAATCAGCCTCTGCTGGACAGCAAGTAATTTTGGCATGTCCCTGAATCTGGTGCATTTGGGTAATTCAGGCCGCATCTGCAGAAATCCGTTGGAATAGGGACTGATTGTTAAACCACTCTGGGAATTGTAGCTCCGTGTGGGGAATAGGGGTCTCCTAACAACTCTCAGGACCCTTAACAAACTACAGCTCCTAGGATTTTTTGAGGGAAGCCATGAGTGTTTAAAGTGGTATACTGCTTTAAATGCGTAGTGTAGATGGGACCTCAGTCACTGTGGCTGTCTTCAAAGAGAGGCTGTGAATATGTGACAACTTTACCAGTAAGGCCACAAAACAATGGTCCACAAACAATTTTTCTTGCATGCTCCCCAACACATAGAAATAGAAACTTTCCTTTTTGCAAAAGCTTTTCTTTCTGGTTACCTAGGCAGGTGACCTTGCAAGCAGTAATTTACAAGCATGCTATATGACCTGATTTATTGGCCTTTAGTCAGAGTGAGCCAACCCACGACTGGATCACTTTTCTTAAGGAAGGTTGCACCAGCAGTGTTAAGCCAATCCTTTGGCGACTGAACAGAGGGAGAAGAGTGTGGGGGAGAGAAGACAATAACAGAGAAGGAAAAATATAGCAGACAGAAAAAGGTAACAAAATAATACGCAAGCTGAAAAAAATTAAAGGTGAAGTCCATGTTACAGATTTGGGTTAAATGCAACTAATTTAATATGTTACTAATAAAGAGTTGCTTTAAAATTAAATTCATTCCCCGTACCCAGTATCCTCAATTTCTAGAACAGTGGTTATCCCCATTGCTTTCTGAGCCTAGGAAAGGCTCTGATATATGCAGTTCTGTGAGAAAAAGTCCCAAACATGAGTTTCTGCTTCTGAGTAGAAGCTTCTGCATGATTGGGAGAGACACACAAAGTGTGGTTGTGAGGCGGGGGGGGGAGATGTGACAATGGGGCAGGGCTTAAAGTGCAGCCCTGTTCCTCTCTCTACACATTTATGGCCCTACATGCGAATAAGGCATGAATAAGGGTATCGCCTTAGGCAATCACTCTCTTAGGGGCCCAGAGGTTGTTGGTCCAAGTCCTAAGATCTCTGAAATCAGAGTTCCCTCTTCATCAGGGTTTGAATCTGGCTTCAAATCTTGCTTTTAGAGGCAATTCTGGTTATCCTTAATTGCAGTTAATGTCTATGCCAATGTAACACTGAATTACAATTAAAACTAGTAAGGAGGATTCATACTCTAGAACCAAGGGTTCCCAAACTGTGGTCTGTGGACCACCAGTGGTCTGCAAGCTTCGTTCAGGTGGTCCACGGTATGTCCACATTAAATCTTCGTAATGATTTTTAATTTGTATTTTTATTGCTTCTTTTATTTCTTATATTGCTTTGTATTACTCTGTTCTATGGAATGCAGATTGTGATACAATAAAATATAAGAAATAAGAGAAGCAATGCAAATTCAGTCAAAATCATACAGCATCTAGCACAGCACATTACAATTGCTACAACAGGCAGAAAAATCATGAAGCAGTCCGCCAAGACCCACAGCAATTTTCAAGGGGCCCATGGGGGGGGGGGAGAAAGAGTTTGGGAACCACTGCTCTAGGGAGCATGCAATCCTATTCTAGCTTGCTCCCGCCTGGCAGCATTATGTGTGTGCAAGTTCAGAATAAGTTTACATGAAAAACTAATGGAGTGTCCTGATGAGGTGGCACGGACAAGTTTTTCATAGTCTGCTTGTGATTTATACAAATGAACATTCTGCTGTGAAGCCACAGGGGGCTGTTTATGGACTGTATAAATGTTACTTTTAATGTACATAATGTGGATTAAGAGAGGCAGATTTACTATTTTATATTCTTTTACATCTCATTTAAAGGACAGTCTGAGAATCAAAGTAGTTCATGCCTTCTTGTTGGTTGCTTATTCAGTGAAGAGAAACTCGGGTGTTTTTTTTGCCAATTTCGTTTTGAGTTTTAATCATGTGGAGAATGCCACATCTTATCTCTGTCTTGCATTTTAGCTGGAAGGCTTCCTGTTTGAGGTATGAACTGCTTGAGAGATTTTTCAGCATTTGGGGGGTGGGTGGGAATGTTGTCTCTAAAGGACTGTCTGTCCATGCCAAGTGCCTGAGGATGCTTCCAAATGAGGGTTTATTGTAAGAAAGGTGTGCCTCATGTATGCCCAATGTTGTGAGCATCAGATTAACAGTCTATATCCTCCTCAGCCCAATTTAGCCAAATTTACCTTTACTGATAAATTTAAAAAAAACAATGCCCTGTTGCCAATGACCCATTTGTGGTATATCAGCTGCAACCCATCTGCAATGTTAAGCCCCCGACTGGAAATATTCTGAGTTGAGTAGGTGCTAACGAAGAAATAAGAGCAACTCTGAATATTCCAGGGGGGAAAAGTATCTATTTCCCCAAGCTCATACCCTGGAATACATATAAACATCAACATAGTATGCAGTATTAGATGTAACTCTTATTTGTAGTAATCAGACATCAGTGCTGTTAAATGTGGCCATATTAATAGCACCCCTTTTTTGCCTATGGATAGCTATGGGATTGGGAAATCTGTTGGTTGGTCGGTCAGATATTATTAACTGATTGCCTCCCATTAGACCAGGATTAACTATTCTATGAAACCAAGGTTATCCTTGATGGCAGTCCCATCTTTTAGATGGCATTGTAAGATCTTCAGACAGCAAAACTGAGAATGATGTCTCATGCTGTTTGCAGTCACTGATAAATAGTATCTCCTGGAGCTGAAACACTTTCGATGATAAAAAAACAAATATTTAAAATAAAATAAACAAAATAAAATGTAAATAAAAATTAAGTAAACATTTTCACTGATAACATTAAATTATTAAATTAAATATAAAAAATGATACATGATTTAGTAAATATTTTTGGTTATTTTTTTTTAAAAAACCTCTTTTCATCACGTTTGTACGTTGCCTAGAGTGGCTTCGGCCAGATAGGCGACACAAAAATTAAATTTATTATTATTATTATTATTATTATTATTATTATTATTATTATTATTATTATTATTATTATTATTATCAGTGTTCCTGGCACTCCTTGCCCAAATATCTGTATGCTCATACACTTTGCCTCGTCATTTTCAACTTCACTTGACCCCAGTGATATCACACAGAAAATCTGATTGGCTCTACTTTGTGGCAATGGCAGCCCATTCAGTATGTGATCCCTGATTAACTGGGATTACCTGCTTGACTAATCCATGAAGGAAAAAGGTACAACAGCTAGGTAAAACAATGGAACAAGATTTAGGACAATTAATCTTTGCACAATCTAAGTGTTTTGGTGAAATTATTTTTATCTTCCTCCTGCCATTTTTAGACCTGAATATTGGGAGTCCTGCTCCTCTCTTCCCCTGCTCCTGGCTCTGCTGCAGTGGGAACAACAAGCTTTGCCTTGTTGTCATGTTGTCTGAACTCAGGCTCACAGTTTGTTTCTCTCCAAACAAACCACAAGCAGTAGCCAAGATTTGTTTTTATATTATCACTTCTGATTTGTTTGGCAGAAACAAACCACAAGCATGGGTTTGGATGACACAACAAGTTGTGACTTGTGGTTTGTTACGCCTGACGCAGCCAGGAGCAGGGGAGGAGAGAAGTGGTAATATATGACTTGTTTGCATTAGACCATAGTTAAACATTAACTATGGTTTAACATGACGTGTGAACACATCCATTGTTTTGACACCTCAGCAGCAGCGTCACTGCCACTTACCAGGGCAGGATGCTGGCAAGGGCAGGACATTGTGGGCACACCAGAGAGAATGCTGTATTGGCTCTGCTGGTGAGCCTGCACCACCCTGACCTCACTGTAGTCCTGCCCCTGCATCATTCTGTTAAGCGGCAGCAACACCTCTGCTGGGAGGCCAGCTCTGCAGCCGCACCCCTCAACACTCCTGGTCCTGCTCAGTTAAGATAATTAGGGATGGTCATGTCCAAGCGCCAAGCCCCAAGAAATAATATCATTGGGGTGAAGAGCAGGGTGTTTGCAGTGGGGGTGTGAACAATAATGATTTTTTTCAGTGAGAAAACTACATACCATGGGTTGTGTCCAACACTGCACAAGTGGAGTTCCATTTGCACAATGTGACTTCCTCTACTCTCCCTGCATGCCCCCCCAAATCCAATCCGGTGGGTCCCCCAACCCTTTGGAGCAGATTTTGAAGGTGCACAGGAGAGAAGGGGGAAGTTCCATTGCACAAGCGGATGTTTGCTGCTCAAGTGGAACAACAGCCTTGGATATAATCCTTACAAAAACAAGCAAATGGTAATTGAATGCATAGTCTGTTTTGTAATTGTGGATAATAATCTGTGTACAATGCACAATAACTATTGATATCTCCATCGTATTACTTATGAGTGATGTGTGCTTCCGAATGAGGAAGATGATAAGCAATTTTAGTGGATAAATGACAGGTGTGAGATGTGTGTAATACTGTTTTGGAGATGCACAGCAAAAAGTGTCTTTGCGGATTCATGTCCCAAATACATTGTGCTACAAGCAGGTACCTGTATAAATAATGGGACAGGTTTTATATATATTCCTGGTGGAGCTTCCTGTTCTGTAGAACTTCCTTATCAGTTTATCATTGCTTGTTCTTGCTTGTCTTTTGGGAAGAACCCAAAATCTTAATCTTAATCTTCCCATAAGAGTTGAACATGATCTGGCCTTGATTTCGGAAGTTATAAATCTTTTGTTTTCACTTTTATTATATTAAAATTTATAACCAGACTTTCTAAAGATGAGCATTTTTTTTAAAGATGGTGCACAAATATTGAAGCAATTTTAACAGCCTTTTATAAAAAAAATGGTTGGGATTTTATGAAGAAAAACAGCATACAAATACACTGAATCCATAACATAAATCTAACAGATGCTAAACAAGGAGAGTTGTGTGTCACTAGCGGAGATGCAGAGGGCAAAGGAAGAGGCCGACTGTCTTCCAGCAACATTCTCTTGGGCCTTTCTACTTATACTGGCCTTGCCAAAATGTTGAGGATTGGGTGGGGAGGTTCTTGCTTCAGAACAGGCAAGAGCTGAAAGAATGCTGCTGTTTACATTGCACTGTCTAAAGTAGGGATGGGGGTGAAATTTGGCTAATTCATGCCGAAACAATACACAAACCAAAATGCAGTTATCCTTTGAAAATTTGTACTTTTCTGAAATATGCAATGCAGCATCTTTAACCAAACAATCATACATGCCCACAAATATGTATAAAGTGTGTATATTACGGGAAAGTGGGTATAAAAATGCACATAGTAAACTCATAAATTTATTTGGAAAAGTGTTGAACTGAACTTAAAACTGAAAAAGGAGAACCTGAAATTGATATATTTCTCCATCCCTAATTGAAAATGGATTAACTGGGTATCATCCCAATCCTGTGTGTGATTGATAGCTCAATTTTTTAGGATCAAGATGCTAGGAAGCCGATTTGCAGCTTCTTTTAAAATTCCTTTTATTCCTTTCCACTTCTTTGCTTTTCCATTTCAGACCACATCATGTCCATAGCCCTGCAATTCCACTCGGAACATCATTTGACCTTGCATAGTACAATGTCAGATGCTTCTAGCTCTGTTTTCTTTTCTCTCTCCCGCCTCTTGTCCTCAAGATCTGTCTTAGATCCTTGGTTTCTTTTCGCTCTCCCCCTCCCACTATTTTTAAAATTATTTTCAAACAATGACAGTTTTAGCTTCAAAGTGAATCCATGTTTCTCTGCTTTCATATAAATAAAAGAATAGACTCTGTCTTCTTGGCAGCTGCCCCTGAAAAGGCTAACAATTTCCTTTCCTTTTTCCCTTTATTAAAAAATGTTCAGTCTCTCAGTGGATTGTTCAAGGGCAAAGATGCAAAGTCTTGGGATGTCTTGTCTTCTGAATCTTTTTGTTTTTAATCAAGGAAACAAGAAGAACTTTGTCATCAAAGACTTGCAGAAATGGGCTCAGAGCTCTTGCTTTCCCTCAGCATATTTTTAATCTCCTCCCATGCCCCCCCACCTTCTGCTTGTCTGGCTGACTCCTTGTGGTTACAGATTAACTAGTTCGCACCTGCACTATCAGACACTTGGCACTACTCCACAATTGTGTTCTGAACATGATTAAACTCCAGATTAGACAGAAAATGCACATTCAAAGTGGTTATTTGTTGTACTTGGGCATAGTCTGGATGGGTGCAGTCTGGAGTTGCTGCCAAAACTAGCAACCCCATGTTGAGTGTCCTCCATTCCCCCCCCCCAAAAAAATTAGTACAATTTAACACGGTTCCCTAACATTACACTGTGAAATTCTCCATTGCCAGCCAATGCCATCTACTGTGATTTGGCAGTGAGCCGGAAAACAGATCATGATGTCAGTGCTGGGAAAGTTTAGGGGTATGTTGTCTTAGTTCCTTCAAGCTGTTAAACGCAACCCTAGGGTTCCCTGCTTATGAAAGTCAGAGACACTAGATAAACATACAGAGGCTTCAGATGATACAGATAACTTACAGCCTAATTCTATTAATGTTTACTTGGAAGTAAGTCTCACTTTGCTTAAGGGAGCTCGCTCCCTAGCACAGGTGCAGGAATTCTTTTGCCCTCCAGATGTTGCCGAACTATAACTCCCATCAGCCCCAGCAAGCATGGCCAAAGGCCAGGGATGATGGGAGTTATAGTTCAGCAACATCTGGCTGGCTAAAGAGTCCCCATACCTGCTTTAGCAGATGGGCATTACAACCTGGAAGCTTCATTGTGCCTGCCAGTTGCACATTTCTTGTTCCTTCCTGGAAAAGGCTCAGAGGCAGAGGCATACACACTTCCAGGTAGCTCATGCATTTCAGAGGTTCCCAGTTCAAGCCTTGTGAGTCTCTGACAGCAGCTTCCCCCCTTACCATCATAATGGCACTTCGCTCCATTATTCCTGCAACAGCAGACACACCTCTTTACCCTGGCCTTTGATAACTGAGATGTATATTTTTAGGACCCTGCCTACTTTTGTGATGTCTATGGTTGCAAGTTGTTTGAAATGGTTTTTCAGTGTGCATTTTAAATCGTTGTAACCCACCTTTGGACCTCAGGGTGAAGGGAAGGAAACGAATTAAAATAGCAATAATAAATGTGCAAACACAATGCAAGAGAAGGAGGCTTGTTGCAGGGAAAGAGCTCTGATGTGGGGGAAAAACGTTGACCTATCGCAGTTTGAAAGATGGATGCAAGTTTGATGCAATTGTCAGCCACTGACAGCTCATGTGAAAGATGGTCAGGACCTAATGTCAGTGCAAGGACATCACAGAGTAATATCAGAGCCAGCCACCTGAGAAAGAGGGGTGTATTTCTCAGTGCTGCAACAAGGGGCTACCTCAGGTCTCTCTCTACCTGGCCCTCAGATTCTTCACAAACCACACCCCCCCTTTCCAGGTCACACCCCTGACCAGCCTTGCTTTGAACCCCCATTGCATGAATCCTTGAACTCTGATAATGCTTTCTTCTCCGTACCGTTTGCCTGAGTGGAGGACAGAGAGGGGTATGCGAGTATGTGTAGAAACTAGTCTACTATACAAAGGTAAAATTCACATAAGTTGTGCTGTCCACTTTTGCCTCTGGCTTCACCCATCATTGGCTGGCGGCCCTGAAAAGGTGCCCAGAAGGGAGGCCTAAAGAGAATGTGGCCCTGAACAAGGCTCCCAATCCCTGATCGATGTACTCCAGGTTTTGGTGGGCTTTATGGCTTGCCTTTTGTTTCAGCAAATTCAGAAAATAAAGAGTCTGTTTTTTTTCTTTTCTGTAAGAACGTCTCGGATGCCATATTGATTGCCTGAAGTTATTGCCTTACCATTTGATATATTCAGAAGAACCTTCTACAGCACCTGCCTGTTTCATTTTCATTCCAGAGAATTTAGCCTCCTTGAGAGTACAAGTTATAATTGACAAGGTAGACTCAGGGCCAGCTGCAGCAAGCTGTGCCTATGCCTCTGTTCTCCAAGGCTAGGCACACCCATGCCCAATTTTGTGATAACCGTGGGGACTTTGTAATGAAGTTACATAGCATGTTTGCAGTGCATTGACAGCATTATGCACCTGTCCTCTTGTCCCACATGGATGAGTTACAGGGACACCCACAGTTCTCTGCCTTATCGCTCCTTTTCAAACAGGGTGTTCAACATTTGGATGCAGTGAGCAAGAAATGGGGAGGGGAGTAAAGAACAAACCGTTGGAATGTATGAAGTTCAACTCCAACTTGGTGGGTTGAGGCTGCATGGGGTTAATAAGGGGGTAGCTAGAGAGAGCTAGACCTCTTGCTGTGGTTGAGGCAATACCTATCCCTTTGATCCTGCCGTCTCTTCCCTTCCTGCTAGGCTGATAAGCAAAGGAATGTTGATCTCAGTTCCTTCCCGCCTTTCTCTGTGTTCTCTTTCTCTCAAGATGGGAGCAGACATCTTTTCTTTGTCTCTCCTCTCAACCAGGATGAGAGCTCCACTGGGACCAGTGCAGACTGCTCCAACATAGTTAGTGAGCTAGATGTAAGGACTCTTTCCTATCAAGCATGTACTTCCAGAATACAGTAGTTGTTTCTTATTTTAAAGCTTAAAGTCTCTGTCTGACTAATTTGCAGGGAAGGTAGAATCTAAGCAAAGATTCAAACACACACACACTGCTCGCTCAATACTCTCTGTTCCGCAGCGCTAACTATCCTTTGCTACGCATCTCAGTAGAGAGAAATTCCGACACAAACCAGGAGAGCTTTCTGCATGCTGAGTTTTCAGGAAAATCATGGCTTTAGCATATACGCTTCAATAGACAAGGAGACAGGGTAACAGAAACCAGGGTGCAGTTATGTACTTACAGCTGGCAAGGACATGCAAGGTGAAGGTGTGCATTCTCCAAATCAAGCCTCCTGCCCCATGGGCCACAGAAAATAACACACATCCCAAGGTGTAATCTAGTGCAGATATTCCACTGGAAGCACAACCATGCAGATAGATGACCTACCTCAGATGTATGTTTTATGTCTAGAGATGCATCTAATATCATTGTATATTCAATTACTCTCTACTGTAATTGGAAATCAGAGGGTTGAATCCACATAAATCATTGTGTGCATGAAATGGAATTTCTTCTCTCTCTCCTCCCCCTGCACGCCTTCCAAATCTACTCTGAGGGTTCCCCCCAACCCTCCACAATGTGGGTGAGTGCACAGGAGAAGGAGAGGAAGGGGAAGTTCCATTGCACTTGCGGAAGTGGTTCTGTGTATGCTGTGATTCTTTTGGATACAATCCAGATTTCTTTTTAAAAAAACAAGTGTTGTTATGTGCCTTCAAGTCGACTATGACTTATGGCGACCCTATGAATCAGCGACCTCCAAGAGCATCTGTCATGAACCACCCTGCTCAGATCTTGTAAGGTCAGGTCTGTGGCTTCCTTTATGGAATCAATCCATCTCTTGTTTGGCCTTCCTCTTTTTCTACTCCCTGCTGTTTTTCCCAGCATTATTGTCTTTTCTAGTGAATCATGTCTTCTCATTATGTGTCCAAAGTATGATAACCTCAGTTTCATCATTTTGGCTTCTAGTGACAGCTCTGGTTTAATTTGTACGAACACCCAATTATTTGTCTTTTTCGCAGTCCATGGTATGCGCAAAGCTCTCCTCCAACACCACATTTCAAATGAGTTGATTTTTCTCTTAACCGGCTTTTTCACTGTCCAACTTTCACATCCATACATAGAGATCAGGAATACCATGGTCTGAATGACCCTGACTTTGGTGTTCAGTGATACATCTTTGCATTTGAGGACCTTTTCTAGTTCTCTCACAGCTGCCCTCCCCAGTCGTAGCCTTCTTCTGATTTCTTGACTATTGTCTCCATTTTGGTTAATGACTGTGCCGAGGTATTGATAATCCTTGACAAATTCAATGTCCTCATTGTCAACTGTAAAGTTATATAAATCTTCTGTTGTCATTACTTTAGTCTTCTTGACGTTCAGCTGTAGTCCTGCTTTTGTGCTTTCCTCTTTAACTTTCATCAGCATTCGTTTCAAATCATTACTGGTTTCTGCTAAGAGTATGGTATCGTCTGCATATCTTAAATTATTAAAATTTCTCCCTCCAATTTTCACTCCTCCTTCATCTTGGTCCAATCCCGCTTTCCGTATGATATGTTCTGTGTACAGATTAAACAAATAGGGTGATAAAATACAACCCTGTCTCACATCCTTTCCGATGGGGAACCAATCGGTTTCTTGTCCAGAGTATAGGTTGCACATCAGGAAAATCAGATGCTGTGGCACCCCCATTTCTTTTAAAGCATTCCATAGTGTTTCATGATCTACACAGTCAAAGGCTTTGCTGTAGTCTATAAAGCACATGATGATTTTCTTCTGAAATTCCTTGCTCCGTTCCATTATCCAATGTATGTTTGCGATATGATCTCTGGTGCCTCTTCCCTTTCTAAATCCAGCTTGGACGTCTGGCATTTCTCGTTCCATATATGGTAAGAGCCTTTGTTGTAGAATCTTGAGCATTACTTTACTTGCATGGGATATTAAGGCAATAGTTTGGTAATTACTGCATTCTCTGGGATCCCCTTTCTTTGGAAGTGGGATATATATTGAACGCTTCCAGTCTGTGGGCCATTGTTTAGTTCTCCATATTTCTTGACAAATTTTTGTCAAAATTTGGACAGATTCAGTCTCAGTAGCTTGTAGCAACTCTATTGGTATGCCATCTATTCCTGGTGATTTGTTTCTTCCAAGAATTTTAAGAGCAGCTTTCACCTCACATTCTACAATTTCTGGTTCTTCATCATATGGTTCCGCTGTGAATAAATCTGTCATCCTGTCATCTCTTTTATAGAGTTCTTCAGTGTATTGCTTCCATCTTCCTTTTATTTCATCTTGGTCAGTCAGTGTGTTCCCCTGTTGATTATTCAACATCCCTATTCTTGGTTTAAATTTCCCTTTCATTTCTCTAATCTTTTGGAATAGGGCTCTTGTTCTTCCCATTTTGTCCTTTTCTATTTCTATACAATAACTATTGTAATCGTTTTCTTTGTCCCTACGTACTAGTCGTTGTATAGTTGCATTTAGGGTTCTGACCGTGTTTCTATCTCCTTTTGCTTTTGCTTTCCTTCTCTCTTTAACCATTTTAAGAGTTTCTTCAGTCATCCATTGAGGTCTTTCTCTCTTTTTAACAAGAGGTATTGTCTTTTTGCATTCTTCCCTGATAATGTCCCTGACTTCAGTCCATAGTTCTTCTGGTTCTCTGTCAACTAAGTTGAAAGCCTCAAACCTGTTCCTTATTTGATCTTTATATTCTTCTGGGATGTTATTTAAATTGTATTTTGGCATTATGAGTGCTTTGTTGTTCTTCTTTAGCTTTACTCTGATTTTCGATCCGATCAGTTCATGATCTGTACCGCAGTCTGATCCTGGTCTTGTTTTTGCAGAAGGTATGGAACTTCTCCATCTTCTGTTTCCAATTATATAATCAATTTGATTCCTATATTGACCATCTGGTGATGTCCACGTGTACAGCCGTCTTTTTGGTTGCTCAAAAATGTGTCGGCAAGAAACAAATCATTGGCTTCACAGAATTCAATAAGTCTTTTTCCTGCTTCATTTCTGTCACCTAAGCCCCATTTCCCCACAATTCCTAGTTCTTCTCTGTTCCCTACTTTTGCATTCCAGTCCCCCATAATTATCATCATATCTTGTTTTGGTGTGTGATCAATTTCCTCCTGTACTTCTGCGTAAAATCTCTCCAATTCTTCTTCTTCTGCGTTTGATGTTGGAGCATAGACTTGGATGATGGTTATATTAATAGGTTTCCCGTTTAATCTCATTGATATCACTCGCTCAGACCTTGCGTTGTAGCTCCTAATTGCTTTTGCTACATCACTTCTCACTATTAAAGCAACCCCGTTTCTTCTTGATTTCTCATTTCCTGCATAAAATATTTTGTAGTTGCCTGATTGAAAATGTCCCATTCCAGTCCATTTTAATTCACTCACGCCAAGTATTGTAATGTTGATTTCTTGCTTGACAATTTCTAACTTTCCCTGGTTCATGCTTCTCACATTCCATGTTCCTATTGTGTGCGTCGTACAACTCCAGACTCTCCTTTTGCATCTGTGCACATCAGCCTCTGGGCTTCCTGCTGCGTCATTAGTCACAGCGCTACTCATAC
Source organism: Rhineura floridana (assembly GCF_030035675.1). Taxonomy (NCBI): domain Eukaryota; kingdom Metazoa; phylum Chordata; class Lepidosauria; order Squamata; family Rhineuridae; genus Rhineura; species Rhineura floridana. Next base: position 150,330,917 of record NC_084480.1, read on the forward strand.
TTGTCCTTTGTTCTTCCCCAGTAGCTCGGTGAGTGCCTTCTGACCTGGGGGTCTCATCTTCCAGCACTGTCTCGTGTTGCATTTTGGATACTCTGTTCATAGGGTTTTCGTGGTAAGAGGTATTCAGAGCTGGTTTACCATTGCCTTCCTCTGAGTTTGGATGCATCTTAGTCTGGTGTCTCAGCATTGACCATTCTTCCTTGGGTGCCCCTGCTAGGAGTCTAGCCTCTTGGTCTAGACTCCTGACGGCTTTGCTCTCAGCTTCTTCAACACTCTCAAACCCCCTCACCACGTTAAGGTGTGCATCCTAAAGGGGGGAAAAAAACAGGTACAGGAAAATAATTATAAATCTAATAATAAGTACCATAAGAACATAAGAAGAGCCTGCTGGATCAGGCCAGTGGCCCATCTAGTCCAGCATCCTGTTCTCACAGTGGCCAACCAGGTGATATACACTTAACAAAATGTCTTGGATGGATAGATGAATCAGTAGCCAGCTTTCAGCCTTCAGTCATGGACTTGTATGATCAAAAAATAGGTTGGCTTGGTTCTCAGTGACTAGAGTTATCTACTGTAGCTCATCCATGTGGGACAAGAGAGACCAGGTTTATCCCTCAACCCAGTGGCTGTCTCCCACTTAAGTGACTGGCTGTCATTCATTCCTAAAGGGGAAAGTAGAATGCAGCACTTGGGGACATTGTTGCAAGGAGGGTAGAATCTGCCCTTCCACCCTTGATGCTGAGTGGCCCAGCCCTTGCTCACCCAAATCCAACCATGTAAGGCACCAGGGATTTCAGAGTGGGACTCATAGATGCCAGGTGCATGTGCCACTGAGGCAATGTATCTGCTTTGCTCAGAGATGCATTTTCAGCTCCATCAGCTTATGCTGTAGCTGCGTCTCACCCTATGAAGACTCATCTCCAGGGCCTGCTGTTCAGTCTGAACAATTTGTCGCTCAGTAAGAAGATCCTGCTGGACAGAGCTCTTGTTCTTCAACCTTCCTCCTATTGGCCACCACTGTGGGAACTAGCCTTTTGCCTACCTTTGCCTATGCTACTTGCTTCCAGTCCATCTGCTTTCTGCTAGCTGCTCTTTCAGGAAGCTGAGGCCTCGTGTCTGTCTTCAACTTCGCCACATCCCACTGGCCTTCACCTGCCTGATGGCTTGCTCCTTTTTGAATCCCTGATCTTGTGACCCTTTGTGGGTCCTGGCACATGGGGGGGCAGTGTTTGTCTATGCACAGAGAGATGGATTGCACTCCCCAGGGATTTTTACTATATAGGAGCCCCCCATCATCATTCATAGGGATGACCGTTTTCCAATATAGAGAAAAGCCTGTTTTCAGTTTCTTTTTTTCTCTTTTGTCACATTTGACAGTCAACAAGATGAAAGTGACAAACTGATGTGTGTGTGTGTGTGGGGGGGCAATGCAGATGCACTTTCCTCCAGCGCTTCCTTTCTTCATTACTTGCCATTTTTGTTTTGGAGTGGTGGTGGTGAGCTGTTGGCAATGCTAGCCCATCAGCACTCCAAGCCCAGCAGTACCTGTGGTGGCAACTGGAGCCCAACTCTGCTCTGGACCGAGCCCTGGAGGTGGAATCTGATGGAAGAAGGCTGTCCACACTCAAGCCACTGTGCCACAAAACATCTTTGCCATCCCAGGTGGTGGGGCGAGTCCCAGATGCCATCCATAGAAATCAAATCTAGGAGACAAGCAGAGGAGTGGGGAGAAAGAATGTGGTTGTTAGGTGGGAAGGGAGCTGAAACTCCGTGTGCTGTGGGCACGCAGTAAATCAAAACTATTGTCATAGTCTCAAGGTGTGTTTCGTTGGTGTCAGGAAGGTTGGAACCATGTGAAAGCTGGCCATTAACAGTCTGATGGAAAGAGCTGTAGTTGTTCAGAGAAATGTAACATTCTGCCCCTCCCTGCCCCAAACTAGGCTTGAATCATTCCTCCTCAGAACTCTCACCAGCTCTCCTTTCACCATAGAAGATTGATCTTCACTCCTCCCATTGTCCCAATAAAGCAGCTGTGGTGCCTGAAAGTTTCAATAGCACCAGCTCTGGAAGTAGCTGCATTTGTAGTTTAACTCACCCTGTAAGGCTGGCCAGGGGAAGGGGAGAATGGAATAAAACTGTAAGGGTGAAAGCAGACATGCATCCTAGATGTGACCATAGATGCAGTTTTGAATATACATTCTCTGCACTGGAAGCAAATGCAGCAGAAGTGTGTCTAAACCACTTCCATTACCTTTTAAATCAAGGGTAGTTAACATGGTGCCCTCCAGATGTTGTTGGACTACAATTCCCATCTGACCTACCAAGCAAGGCCAGTAGTCAGGAATGATGGGAGTTGTAGTTCGACAGCATCTGAAGGGCAGCACATTGACTGCCCCTGCTTTACAGTGTCTGTCTTCACCCTGAATCACCTACATCCTTCCCTCACCCCCAAGAACCGAAAAGCTAATTTAGATGTTAAATATTAGAGAAGTTGGATTTCAGTGGAATGGCCTTTTGCACTACCTGTCATGTTCCAACTCGGTCATCGGAAGGTTGATCAGGTGAAAGGCACTATGTAGGTACGGTGTAACAGATTGGCTTAGGAAAGCAAGATTGCTGGGTGGAAGAATGGCATGTAGCAGAGACCATGACTTGCAGTGCATGAGATAGCTTCGCGGGAGCCTACATGTCAGTCCAACAAAAGCAATGCCCAGGTTAGAGCTTGGCTTCCTTTTCAGCTCCTCATGGGGGAAGCTGTCTGTTTAGAATTCCAGAGGTCTCCCGTTACTCTCGCTACTGACTGGTTTTTGCTTTAAGTCTATTACTGTTTCCAAGAAGAGTTCTGCATGCGCACAGCTGTACATGCTTAAGGTTCTTTTTAATTAACATTGTACACTTAGCCATTGGAGAAGCATAGCCAAAGGGGTCACCTGTATTGCAGGGCAGGGCTAGTGGGCACTGTCCCTGTCACACATTTAGTGATTGTGTGTATGGGAAGTTATATGAATACCTCTAGTGTCATATTGGGTCCAATTCCTTATCTGTTTTGGAGCCTTATCTGAATTTGGATTTTATTCAGTCTAGCTTGGTTTATTTAAGGTTGCAGAAAGAAGCAGGGATGCCTAAAAGGCCTCTTATTTCCCCCCGTCCACTTCATGGGAACTGGAAACCACAGCCAAGAAGCGTGCTCAAAATGTCCAGCCAGTTCTCAATATGCATGGCTAATTTTATCTGCAGAAACCTCTGTTGTGAAAGCGTTGCTGATGTGCACCTTCAGGACGTGTGTGCAAATGATCCAAACCTTCCATGTAAAAGCTTTATAACCTTCTTAACATTCACATGAGTCAAATTATTTCTCAAGCGTCTTAAGGGAAGTATTGGGACTGGCAGTTGCCTGACTGCCTATCTGTCCACTGACTCTGTGTAGCAATAAAGTGCCCTATGATTTGCCCAATAATAATAACACTATTACAATAAAAATGCTGAAAGGTATGAACATGGTACAATGACCTAAAAGTGAAATGCCCGTAACTATCATGAGAAGCTTCCTGCAATCTTGTGCTATGGTAGAGCACCCCCAATATGAGTAATTATTAGAGATCTACAGCCACATGTATGTTGGTTTATTTCAAACAGTATGTGAGCTTCACTGTACAGCTCTTGACCAGGATTACCCTCTGTTCTTTCTCTCCCTCATTTTCCTTCCCCTTTCAGACCTCTCTCTCTAGGTCTTTCCTTCTCATTTCTCGGGCCCACTTCCTCATTCAATCTTCTCCTAGCCTCTCTCCTTTGCCTATTATTATTATTATTATTATTATTATTATTATTATTATTATTATTATTATTATTATTGACATTTAATACTGCCCTTCACCCAAAGGTCCCAGGGTGGGTTACAACCATTTAAAAATACAACATGAAAAACAATTAAAAACCACCAATTCCTCTGGCTCTCACCTATTCATTTCCTCCCCACCCCTTTCTTTTATGCTTTTGGCCTGCTCTGTCCCTCTCTAGGGTCTGACTAGCCCGGTTGATGGCCACTGTAGTTCATTCTGTTGGCCCTGCCTTCAGTGGCAGTAGGGCAGCTCACTCAATCACCATCAGAAGCTTCACCACCACCAAATTGCTCAGCTTGCATTATAGACTGAAGAAGCCATTACCAAGGAAAGCAAAAGACTGTGTAAACTAATCTACACAAGCAGCAGAGTCACAACTGTACCAAAGCCGTGCATATGGTGGAATTCAGTATCCCCATGTTTACAAATGATCTGCACAAGGAAAACTAGCATATCAGAAAGACAGTTAAACCTTATCCTTGTCACGCTCATTTTCTTGGTAGAGGGTGTGTGTACAAGAGCATTCACGCACATGATCTCCCAACTGCAGACTACTTGATACCACCCAGAAAGAGCTGCACTCTGTAATTCTGCTGTATTTATAGATTACCTATAACAAGGGTGGGCAGACTCCTTGTCTGGCCTTCATTTTTTTACTAGAACCCCAAGATCTACCAACAAGAGCCAGGTGCAAGAGTCATAAAGTTAAAATTAAAGAACGGAGTCTCTGTGCACATTCTGAGCCTAAGAATTTGTTGTCACTGTAAGAACTGAACTGAGCTCACAGCCCTTTCACATAAAAGTCTACTCCTGGTTAGCTTCCTTCGTTTCAACAGCCTATTCCATTTTGTTTTGGGTTTTTTTTTTACTATTGTTAAACAATTGGAAATTGGAAGCCTTCACCTATCTACTGCAAATCACTTAGATATCTACTGGTAGATCACGTTCTACCTTCTGCCCACCCAAGCCTATAATAATGAATACGGGGGATTCCTTCACTTCTGCTGCCGACTATGGCAAATAGTTCAGTATCAGCGAGTGCTATGCTGAAATCTGCCCTTCAGTTTCTCATAAGTTTTCTTCTCTCTGGGAAGGGGGCGTCCATTTTTCGATCTCTTTCTCTTTGGAATTTCAGTGCATGCAGTTTTGAGTTTACCTTATCATTGCAAGGTGGCTGTGTGTTTTTCTTTCCAGTACGGTAGACATATCCCCAGCACCCTACAGCCTCCCCGGCTACCCGTGCTTCCTGATCTGAAAAAGCCACATGGAAGAAGTTCTCTCATGATGCCTTCCCCTGGGCTTTAATTGAAACATGGATACCTGGGAAGGCTGCAGAGTGCCGACCACTTGTCAAATTATTTGCAGAATGAAAGAAAGGACACTCACAAACACCCGTTGTCCAAAAATAAGGTAAGCACAACAAAAACCTGCACCCCACCCATGAGAACTTCACAGTTTTTTTCTTTGCTCTTTGATGATTCTCACATACAATTTCTTTTCTCATTAATGGAGAATGGTGGCGGGGGGTGGTGGAAGCTGGTGCCGGAACTTATCAGGGTTAGGTGCTGGCTAGTGCTCAAATCAGTGAAGGGGCCTACCTACTGAGAGCTGGCATCCTGCTTCTCACCCGATATAGGGCCTGGCTTGGTCAGAAACCTGAAGCAGGTATACTGTCTCTCACCTAGTAAGGTCCCACGTGAAGGATGTCTGACTTCCAGATGATTGCTATTTGATGGTGCAGAGGCCCCTGGAGAGTGTTCTTTTAATTCACATATGCACCCACTCCATTCTGTTCCCGTCCCCTGGGCTTTCCAACTCCCACAGAGTTATGTGGCTTCCTTAAACAAAGTCACCCAAAGACCCTGCAAAGCTAGAGCTGAATATCACCAAGTCCAAAATGGCACACATCATTCTTTCTTTATATTTATAACATCTTTGTGGTTTATATCAACAACCAAACCAACCATACTTACACTATTAGAAACATAATGCTGGGAAATGTGCCTGTTGGCTACTAGTTTAACAGACTTAACCTGAGTCATGAAGGGAGGTACTGTTGTGTCGGACTTTTCAAGTATTCCTCAATGGAGAAATGCAATAACATTATCCATTCTTATAGAAGGATACTCCTTTGCATCTCTTTATGAGTTCCTGTTCCGCTCTCATCTCCCTCCAGTTAGGAGGCACTCTTAGATCAGTGACTCAGGCAGAAACATAGGAGGTGGACTCCACTGAGGGTAGGTCATTCGTACTCTCACACACTCTAGAAGTAAACCTTTTTTGGGTGCACAGATGATGTGTGCTTCTGTGCCTCCAGTTTTTAATTCAGGAAAAGAGTGTGCCTCAGCTATCAGCAGTTTGGAGAACAAGGGGCTCTGTACTGTAGCTAGCAGCAAAACAAAGCTGTCGTATGTGCAAATCCTTTGTTCAGCTGCTATTATTTTCAAAGTGGAACACAGACCAGATGCGAGGCACAGAATGATTGGTTTGAGTCCCCAGGCTCTGGATTTGTTGTAATCATGCTGGCATTGTAGAAGCAGATTGGGTGTGGGACTTCCACTGACACAGGCTTAATACCAGTTGGTAAGATGTGATCGCTTGGAAAAAGTTTCACATTCATGCTAACTATAGGGGTCTGCCCTTCTCCCTGTTTCATTATTAACCAATAGCCATGGCTGCTGATCTCCAAATAGTGTTAGCTTGTTAAAGGGAGAAAAGACTGTTAAATGATCACATAAATGTATGTCAGTTGAAGTCTATAAAAACAATTGTTTTAACCACAACACTCTCGAGACTGCGATTATTAATATTTATTACGTTTGTTAGTTGCTTCATACAAAAAAAGTGTACACACAACAAGATAAAATACAAACAGATCAAAACAATTAAAAACCAGAAAATTAAACAACAATAATACAATACAAAATAGGCAAAATGCTCATCCAGTAACATAAGAAGGATAACTCCCAACAAGCAATGTTATAAATAAATGGTTCTTGACCTTGATACCTACCTGTTCCATGCTGACTTGCCTAATGTGAAACCCCTGGGTGCTACAGAGGATTCTGGGCCACATTCTCTAGGATGCACATTCAGTTATCATGGGGCAAACTGGCCAGGCTACTTCAGCCATACTGTAACCTTGCATGAGCCAAGAGTTCACCCTAGAACTGAGGCTGTGTGTGGCATTTGCATAAAGAGGACAAAGTGCCTTTCAGGGACGATGATTAGAGTTGTCCACGCCATGCTCCCTCTGCTCCCTCCTCCACAATCTCCTGTTTTCCACAAATATTGGAGCATAGTTCTCTGAATGAAGAGGAATTAACCTTACACACAGAGAGAGACCTTTTCCTCTGCTCCTGACACAAGAGAGAAATATGTCTGCTTGCTTTTCATGCCAGATGCCATATCTCCTTAATACTATTTATCTCTAGTGACTTTTTTGCCAATAATAATCCTAGATTTAAATATTTTCAAAGATTCTGGCAGGTAATAGATATGGCATTATAGAGCCTAAGAGGTCTCCAGTTTGCATTTCACATCTGCCATGAACTCACTGCGATTCCTGTCTTGGCTTGTCTCTCCCATCTTTAAAATGGGAATAAAAATATTGACCCTACCTTATAGGGTTATTGTAATGGTTGCAACAAATTATGTGGAACACACTGAACAGTTATCATGCAGCAACTAGTATTTTACAGGAGAGCAAGCCCAGAAAATAAACATGAATGTAAGGAAACTAATGAGTAGCACTGCATTTTGCGATTTAGTTAAAAATTTATTAAACTACTAGGGGCTTTGCGCTCCCCTGAGGGACTCCTAAACACACGCGCACACACACACAAGAACTCTCAACTCCCCAGGATTCTGAAACACACCCACCTAAACACACACACACACAGACTCCCAACCCCTCCGGACTCTCAAACACACACACATACCACTTACCCCCAAACACACATATCAGGCACTCCCAAACACATACTCAGGCCACTTCCCAAACTGCCCCTACCCCCCAAGCAAATCCCGAAACGGCCCTCCAGGTACTAGCTGCCGCCCCATTTAGGCAGCTTACTGGCCTTCTGCCTGCCCAGGCTGCTGCCACCACTGTCCTGCCTCAACCGCTTACCTGCCTCCTGTGTTGTCGATGCTGCCTGCTCACTTGTTCCCTGCACCCTCCTATCCCCCGCTTGTCCTGCACTCACCCACCCACTCCCACGCTTGGTTCACACTCAGCCACCCCACACACTTGCCCTCCCGCTCGTTCATTCACCCCCTGTGCTCACCTGCTCACCATCCTTGCTTCGCTCACACCCTAGCGTAGCTTGCCTGCTTATAAGCACGACAGCTTACAAAAATATTATATAGGCAGATAGATAGACACAGTAAGGTTGCAGTCCTATGTACATTAATGCAGGGTGTGGGAGTTAGCACCATAGAACTCAGTAGGGCTTACTTCCAAGTAAACATACACAGGAATAGGCTGTAAGTATCGTAGTAACTATAGAGCAAATGTTGTCTTACTCATAATTTATTTATTTTATTTATATCCTGCTCCAACTGAAGCAGGATTCTGAAGATTAATAAACTTCAGAAAATTGAAGGTTTTCATGAACTGAAAGAAGCTTCTCCATTCATTCACATGTTTGTTTGCTCGTTTCTTGATTGAAAATATAAGCACATATAAACATTCATCAGTTTATTTCAACTGATGCTCGGTTGGCATGCTGAACTCTGGGAAATGTAAGTAGTTTTTTAATTTCTCCTGGAAAATGAGCCATTTACCAAGAGGAATGCAAAACTACATACATACATTTCCAGTAAATTTCCAAGACTTCACACCAGCAAAATAGAAATAATGTGGAAGAGCCTTCAGCCTTAACCTTGGCTGCCCGACCCCCTAAAATACCTGGTAACTTTTAGAAAGGGGGGGAAGTATGTGGGGAGGGGAATTAAATGGTTGCAGCAAGCCCCTAAGAGCTGAAAGGAAGTATGTAGGAAGGTTGGGCTCAACTCACACTGGCCTGAGCAAGGAAATTCACTTCCAACACTTTCCTCTTCCTGAAATTCTTCTCCATTCCCTGTGCAGGATACGGGTCGCCTCTGGGGCCATCAAGTCTCACCCACTTGGAGTTTCAGGGCACCGGGGGGCGGTGACGCAGGTTGGCCTCCCTACGCACAATTGGAGTGTGGTCGGGGCAAGGGGTTGACCGATTGGCACCCCCTTGCCCGGCAGGGGTTTGGGTCGCCCAATAGCTGTAAGCAGGCTTTGCCTGACTCATCAGTTGAATCCCGCACTTATGTTCCCCTTTGCAGGTTCATTATCATAATATGAATTTGGTTTAATAAAGTGGCCCGTTATTTAACCCATCATATTGTGTCTGCGTCTTATTTCACCCCTGGGTCGCAAAGTTTGTTTCTGTCGCTCATTGCTGAGGTGGACTACTAACATTCTCTGTTGCCAGCCTGTTGCTCGTTCTTTGCCAGTACTTGGATCTGAGCTAAGTTGTAGTCTTCTGAGCAGATTGCAGCCACCACCATTATCTCATGGGCTGCCAAGATGCTTCTTATGGGGTTCCTGACTGAGAGTGATTACTGGAGTCTTCAGCCATACAGTTTCAGGGTTTTTTTTTTTTTTTTGCATTTAGAAAGTTAAGCCATTCCAAGTTTTTGAGAAAGGGATTTATCTTCTTCACCTGTTTCTTGAATGTTCCAAAAGATCTGTCTAGGCACATGTAGAACATGCCCTCAGGGCTATCTTGTGCTCTTTTAACAACAATATTGCAAAACGCAGCTGTAAACATAATAAACTCATTAAGTTCCCAAACATGTGTAATGCAACGTTCAGGAGAGGGAGTAAAGCAATTGCAAGCTGTATAGCTGATGCTGATTACCTGGCTGATCTCCTTCTGTCAGACAGAAACAGTGGACTAGTGTGCATTCACACCATCAAAGCATGTGCATCAGGCACATGTCAGGACCCTTTTGAAAGCCCTGTGCAGATGTGCCTTTAGGCAGAAACAGCAATCCTTGTTTGGGGTTCTGAACATTATTAAAGAGCTGCGAGCCTTTGTCCCAAGGGTGATTCAGTAGCACCCAAAAGCAATTGTCCAGCAAGGCAAGAGGACTTATATGAGTACTGTGCAGAGCCAGTTCAAGACATTGTGCTGTCTGAGGCAGAGTAGCAAGGTGCGTGGTGCTCAAAGGCAATTTACTTTGGCACCTGAGGCAGAAAACCTCACAATGCCCCTCCCTTGAAATAAAAATACAACAATAGTAAATTAAATAGCCCATAATTTGCAGCCCTTTCATGGCACCCAAAACACGCTGTCCGAGGTGGCCACTTCACTCTGCCTAATAGTAGGGCCAGCCCTAGCAGAGCAAACACAAAATTGCTCTTTGGTTCCCCAAATTGTACACTAAGTAAAATTGTAACACATTTCATCCCGCCCTTCCTTTTATCAAGCCCAGGGTGGCTAACAACAGTCATAGCAAAACACAGTTAAAATCAACAGAAAAATACAGATATAATACGAACAGATAGCAATACGTAGGAAAATAGACCCTCTAGGAATCCCAGCATGATTCAAATTATGCAAATTGATCAAATTTCTCTTAGTTCACCTAGTTTATCCTGTGGCGTTTATTGTTTCACATAATTTATGTTAATTAAGGAACTATGGAAGAGACTGAAGCCTCACTCTTTAGAAAACTTAACATTTAGCTCATGTTTGTCCCACCCTTCTTCCAAAGAGGGCAGCACAGCATGCAAAGGTTGCTTCCGCATTTTACCATCGTAACAGCTTCTTCAGTTTAGTGAGGCTGATAGAGTGGTCCAAGGCCACCCAGTACACTTAGCTGTTGATTGGGGATTTGAACCCTGGTCTCACCAACCTGATACAATAGCCACTACACTGGTCTGCCCTTTATTTAGGGCCAGCATCAGGCATGACTGAGCCCTTGGGCACCAGCCTGCCCTGGGCCCTCCGTGCCATAAGGCCAAACACCCCCTCTTGATACAGGCAGCACAGGGCTTAAATAAGCCTGCCCGCCCACCTACCTGTTGCATCAGTGCATCTGCACACTGTGCGCACATGCCTGCCCTCACCCAAGAGGTTGGCGCAGATGACAACTCCTTAGGAACGGCTCCACCGCCATCTTGGGTGATGGGAGGCCAAGGTATGAAGCGTTCGGCTGACAAGCTGATGCATCAGGTACGTGGGGCAGGCAAGCTTATTCAAGCTGTGTGCCGCTTGGGGGGGTGGTCCATGGGAACTCCCGCTTTACAATCCATGGCAGCGTCAGGTTTCTGAATCCTGCAACCGAATGCTGCCTCAGATTGCTGAGTGAGAGTTTCACCGTCCCACCCTAAGGAGGGGCCCCTGAGAGGCCCTCAGCCAGGGCCCAATCTGACCACCCACTGGCACTGGCCTTGCCCTTATTCACCCTTTTGGTGCCTGATATTTTAAACATATATTCTCCACATGTCTACACAACCATAGGGCTACAAAAACCATGATTTTTACAATGGAAGCTAAGATCATTAGGAAGCTAAAGTGTGCTGCCCTTGCCATCTTCCAAGGTTTTTTCCCTGGGGGCCTGTAGAATCACAGCATAGATTCATTTAAGCAGCCCAATCAGGTACAATTACAACCAAAATAATCATAGGCATTATTCTGCTACAAACTTTCTAATGACTCCTACCCAGTGTTTCTGATGCATAGATTTACACACACATATAACACCCTGGTGCTGAAAAATGTTGCCCTTAAAATAAAACAGATTTGCCCTTAGTCTTCAAGTTAAGGAGCTTTGGGAAAATTGCTAGGTGGCAACAATGTTGAGACAACAGTTTAAATCACCCATTTTAAAGTAAACTTCTGTACATATATTTTTTAAAAAGGCAAAACAAGACCCTTGGTAACAGAAAGGATTTTTTTTCCAGAATAATTTGCCACTGGCAAACCATCTCCTATTAAATTGCTTGCAACTGCTGTGCTGTGCTATCAAAGGGCCCCCAAATAGGCTGGCTTATTCTCACATATACAACACACACCAAATATTCTCAACCGTTCTGTGTTCCCATTGCCCCCTTTCAGTCCTTCAAACTTCATTAATTCAATATTTTTCTCATTACTTCTCTTCCCAAGTGACTCTTCCTTTCCTTTTATTACCCTCCCTCTCCAGCTTTACATTCTCTCTCTCTCTCTCTCTCTCTCTCTCTCTCCCTCCAAAATCCTGTTTTATGTTCATTTTCTGTATTATCTCTGTTTCCCCACTAAATCCCATCCTTCCCCAGTTTGGCTCACCTAGCCCTCAATGTATGCTCTTCTTTTCCACACCAACATTTCTTTTAAAAAACTTGGTTTTTCATTATTTTATGAGTTTTTATGGCAAAAAGTAAATATATTTATTTTATGTGTACACCAAGGAGACAACAGAATAAATCTGACAATAACCCAAATTAAAATTCCCTCTGCCCCTTCCTAATGCATCTTACTTTTTCCTAGAAACTTAATCCAGCAATTTAGATCTATTCCTGATGTATAATTTATACACCTACAGTACAGTCACTTTAAGAATTGCCAATGTTTTGAGGGGGGGGGACTCACTAGACTCTCACTAGGTTCTCACTAGACCTAGCTCACTAGGCTAGGTCCCTCACTTTGGAAGTTTCAAGCTCCAGAGTCTCCCTTTCCCAAATCACAATTTCCAGGCCAAGTTCAAGGTTCTAGTTTTGGTGTACAAAGCCCTATAGAGCTTGGGACCAGGATACCTGAAAGACTGTCTTATCCCTTATATACCCAGTCAAACATTGTGCCCTACAGGTGAGGGCCTCCTGCAGATACCACCTTATCAGGAGGTCCGTTCTGCACAACATAGGAAAAGGACCTTTAGTGTGGCGGCACCTACGCTGTGGAATTCCCTCCCCTTGAATATTAGGCAGGCGCCATCTCTGCTATCTTTTTGGCACCTTTGAGACCTATCCCAGTCTGTGTCTGTGTTAGAATTGCTTGTTAATATGTTTTTTTAATAATGTTTTTAACCCTTTTTTAAAAGATGTTTTTAAAGCTTTTTTAAAAAATGTTTTTAACGTTTTGTTTTAATGTATTTCAAGGTCTGTTTTTATAATGTTTTGAAGTGTTTTTAGTGCTTCTGTTTGCCGCCCTGGGCTCCTGCTGGGAGGACGGGCAGGATATAAATCAAATAATAAAATAAATAAATAAAATTTCATTCCAGCCAATAGTTTCATTCCAACCCTTGTTCCTTTCATTTGCTCCTCCTTTTTCCTTGGGATAACAAGCCAATTTTAAGATGGTGATATTGCAGGGGGGAACAGGGAATACCAACTGCCTGTTTCTCTGCGACTTTTGCTTTGTTCAAAGCAAAACCATCCTCACCTTTCCCATCCAACAGGCAGCAACAAAAAAGACTTTATTTCAAAGTCTACTGCATTTAAGGCAAAGGTTGATATCACATACCCAGTGGAGAAAGGTGGAACGAATGACAAAAGTTGCACTAAAATATAAGCTGCGAAGAGGAATGTACTCTGCATTGGGTACCTGTGCATGTTCCAAATTAAAAGGAGCAACTGCTCAATATTCCCTGAAAGTTAAACACATCATAAGACGTGGCTGTATAAACCTATGTCTTCAAAAAGGGGTCCTCAGTTACACCTGAGATGTGGGTACCAAGACCTCACTTTAGGCTCTACAGGCTGTTCCCAGACGCCCAGCTTACCCTAACAACTTTGCAGCTATGAGTGGAAAGTTCCTCCTCCCACTTGATCACTTGTGATGCACCGTTTCCAGTTTGCAGACATCAGCATTTGCTTTAGAAGGCATCTCATGAGTACAGTAGGGCCCCACTTTACGGCATTCCGTTTTCCGGCGTTCCGCTGATGCGGCGGCTTTCAATTAGGGGAAATCCCCCATTATAAAGCCATTTTTGCGGCATTTTCATGCAATGCAACCCATTATAGTCAATGGATTCCGCTTTATGGCGATTTCCGCTTTACGGCGGGGGCCTGGTCCCTAACCCGCCGTATAAGCAGGGCCCTACTGTACCAAATTACAGCAATGTGAATAACCATTATGATACAATATGGGCAAGAACTACCTTGTTGGATCAGACCAAAGAGCCATGAAATCAAACAGGAGTCCCTCTGATAACATATTGAGATGGTAAGTCATAACACAAATGGAATCAAAACAGGGCCATTAGGAAACAAGAGGAAGGTACCAGCATACTCAGAGAACCCCAAGGTTTGCAGAAGTATACACAATTTTTAAAACCTATAAAAATCTTTTTTAGGGGAAGGGCTGTAGCTTAGGTGGTAGAGCAGCCTTTCCCAACCAGTGTGCCTCCAGATGTTGTTGCACCACGACTCCCATCAGCCTCAGCCAGCATTGCCAATGGCTGGGAGTTGTGGTCCAACAACATCTGGAGGCACACCGGTTGGGAAAGGCTGTGGTAGAGGATCTGCGTTGCGTGCTGAAGGTCCCAGGTTACATCCGTAGCATTTCCAGATAGGGTTCGGAATGTCACTTGTCTGAAGGCCTGGAGAGCCACTGCCAATTGGTGTAGACAATACTGAACTAGATGGTGACTCAGTATAAGGCAGCTTCCTATGTTCCTAACTTAAGGGAACAAAAGCAGCCCAGTGAGGACTGAGCCACAGAATGTTGAATGTCAACTGGACAAAAAAAATGGGGAAGTGGAGTGGAGGTGGAATGAAGTCATATCGAGCATGACTGACGAACCCTGAACTGGAGCACTTCTGCCACAAGAATATACTGCAACAATTTGTTGCAGGTTCCCTTTGTGCTGTTTTAATAGCGATCAGCAAGATGCCTCTGGAAACTCAGCTAGAGATGCTTGAGGAATCCGGAGAGTTCATATTTCAGAGTGAAATCATTTGAACAGCAGCTTCCGGATTAATGTGCAGATTGGAATGTGGTCCATTGTGGAATACACACTCCTACAGATGTTGCATGGTCTCAGGGTTGCCTTTTATTGTTATTTGTTTTGCTTTACAGGTTCCAGCACAGTTGCTGCCATGTGTTGAAAATGTACCTGAATGAGCAGCCAACTTTCTTCCCTGTATAATTTCTCTGGAATAGATGATAGTCCCCATATAACCTTACTCTCGGACCAAGAGGCATTTTCAGGCACATGCTCAACTTGTATCGTAGCTGCTGTCCTTTGCAGCCGCTCCAAACAGCTAGAGCCTGTAAAAGAAAATATTTTAAGGCAGCCCTCAGTCCACCTTGTAAACTTATATGTAGTTTTTTCCTTAAGGAATTTTGTGTGGATTTTCTTTAAACAAACAAAGACAGGCAAGCCCCTGAAAATGGAGGGAATGAACTTTCTGTTAGTTATGTGTGAAATTAAAATGGATCAAATTAAGACAAATTCATCAATCTCTAGTCATAGCAGGCCGTAAAGGCCTTCCTCTGTTATTTGCCCTCAGTGTCTTGTAAGCGGAGATAAACAGTCTCTGAATAGGGAGGTGCCATTTTAAGCTGCCGTGGCTGTTTGTGATTGATAGGCTTATGCACTGTCTTCCTTTTAAAATGATTTTTAAAATTAATTTAAAGTTGGTGGCTGTCTAACACAACATTACATGAGCATCTTGTGATAACTGAATTCTAAGATGTGACGAGTACTGCTAGTTCAGCTCGCCTCGAAATAGTCGGGTTCATAAATACTGTCCATCAACAGTTGGTGACTATGAACCTCTCTGTGTTCAGAGATGGTATACCCTCAAATAACCAGATATCTTGAACCAGGTATTTGGGTGTGGGTGTGGGTGTGTTTGTGGGAAGGAGTCAGCTTCATTTCCTGCATAATGTGAACTTCTAGAGACATCCAGCAGGCTGCTTTTAGAAACAGAGAGCTTGTCATATAGAATGTTGCCCTGAAACTAACTAACCAACTAACAATGTGAGGTCTCGGTCTTCAAGAGAAACATTACATTGCAATGTAGTTTATATGTACCTCCTTGAATACAGGTGTATCTATTAGATCAAACAGAGATTTTTGAACTCGAAACATAAAACGGTGTCTTGAACATGCACACCAACTTAATCTTTCAGTCTTCAAGGAAGGCATGTATCACACTGTCTTGAGTTTTGCATATTCTTCCTTCCTTTGCAAATGAATGCAGCAATTGAAATGGTATTTCAACGATGTGTAGAATTGTGCCTTAAGAACATAAGAACATAAGAAGAGCCTGCTGGATCAGGCCAGTGGCCCATCTAGTCCAGCATCCTGTTCTCACAGTGGCCAGCCAGGTGCCTGGGGGAAGCCCGCAAGCAGGACCCGAGTGCAAGAACACTCTCCCCTCCTGAGGCTTCCGGCAACTGGTTTTCAGAAGCATGCTGCCTCTGACTAGGGTGGCAGAGCACAGCCATCACGGCTAGTAGCCATTGATAGCCCTGTCCTCCACATTTCATTCTGGTATTCTACATTCAGCAGAGCTATCACATTACAAATGGACTGACAGACGTACATTCATGCAGAACACTGAATGTTTGAGTTAAATTAAAGGTCTCACTTCACTTGCCAAATATTTCATAAGCACGATTAGAGATAAACTGTAGAGGATTATGATCAATGTTTTGTTTGCATTTGGGTTAAAATGTGGACCACCCTTCCTTAGAGCTATGAACCTCTTCAGCCCCTTTCTTAGGACTTGTTTAAACTGCAGTTCACTAAAGCTCACCTGTGTACTCTTGATTTATATCACCTTCTTAGCTGACTTGTAAATGCTGACTTGAATGATTACTCTACCCAGTGTTTATACAGCAGTGGGTTGTCTGGTGCCAAAAAGGCTTTTGCCAAGCTCATAAAGTGGCCTTCTCACTTTCTGTGTTTTGTCTTTCATAGAAGAATGCATATCTTTATGGAGAAATCTCACAGAGAAATTCTGTAGTTGCACAAAAATGAAAAAGGTGCTTACCATATTATAAAAAATTTCTTGGTGTCCAGTAACATTGTAGAAAACCTTACAAAACTCTTCCCCATCCAAATTTTAGGTTTCTAATCTTTCCTGACACCCCCACCCCCAGGAGTGACACTGATGCATTAGTGATCATTATGCTTCTGTTTTTGATTTCTGGAATTTATTTAAACTGTGCATATATGCAGTATGCTGCACTTTTCAGTCCTTTTTGTTTTTTTTTAGTTACTAGCGCATATGTCAGTTGATTAAATCATAGCAGAAAGGGAATCTTAACATGGCCACATGACCATTCGTCAGGATTTCCTTTTATGGTGCTGTGATTTAATCAATGCATGTGTACACCATGTTTCAACAGTTATGCCTTCTTCATATAGAAAGGCTCTGTTTGTTCTTGTAATTTCTCAGAACTCAGAAGTTCTCAAAAGGTTTGAAGCATTAGTATTTCTCCTCTTGAGAACTGAAACTCCTATGCATATGGTGAATGAGCTGCTAGTCTTAGGGCTCATCCAGATGACTGCAAAATGTGTGACATGCCCGCTATGTGTGTTCATTATTTTTCAGTCGTCCAAATGACATCTCGCGCTGTTATGCATTTTCGCGGGTT
Source organism: Rhineura floridana (assembly GCF_030035675.1). Classification (NCBI taxonomy): domain Eukaryota; kingdom Metazoa; phylum Chordata; class Lepidosauria; order Squamata; family Rhineuridae; genus Rhineura; species Rhineura floridana. The sequence goes on from NC_084480.1 coordinate 150,348,327, forward strand.
AAATACGCTCCTTGCAATACCGGCAAAAATGCGATTTGCTGTTTAAAATCGGGAATCATCCGCTGCGCCTTCAGGAGTTAGAATGCAATACCACAGACTTTACAGCTGATGGGCGGTTCTTGGGCATTTCCCCTTTCCCCTTCTCCTCATTCCAGCCAATCACATATCTGCACTTTTGCGCATGTGCGAGAATAAGCCCGGGAAAATTGAACCAATCATCGCAATGGTGGGGTGTTGGGGGGGGGGGTCTGCAACTACTGCACAGATGCATTTTATTTTTTGCCAGCCTGCAAACTGGGCGGCCGCTCTGGGTGAGATCTGCAATGCACAGCAAGCGAGAAAGGGTGGTCGGTTTCACTCCTGCCTCCGGAAAGCTTTGTCAATTTCATTCTACTTGCTGGGGTTTTTGCTTCAAATCAGAAAAGCATACATTGGTTTAAGTGTAATATTGCAAATACAAACAAGAAAAGGGCTTCTGGTCAGTTTCAAGCCTGCTCCAGAAAGCTTTGTCAATTTCATTCTCTATGGGAAGGAAAGGGAGAAGGAGGGGGTGAGTGACAGGTTTCTTGCTTTTTTGGAGAAATAAGTGCAATTGCCAGCGTGTGTGTCTCCTTAAATATCAATAAAGGCCGAAAAGCATACATTCATTTAAGCCTAATATCGCAAATACAAACAAGGCAGGCGTGAAACTGACCAGCAGCCTTTCCTTAGAGGCGAGAACTCCTTTACAGCCATATTGTGCTTCATTGCAAAGGGGGAGAGGAGCATACGTAATTTTTTTGCTGACCAATTGGTTGATAGGGGGAGGTTTTAGAGGCGGAGCTTGGAAAAAGCAAAAAGAATGTAGGGATCTTACCACTGCCTGTGCAGGTGCAAAAAAACATTTTTTTAATTGGGAAAGAGCGAACTAAAAGGCAAAATGAGGACTATCAGATGACAAACCAAATATGGAAACCGTGGATTATCCCGCTCCGTTTGGATAAGCCCTTAGATGACTGAATTCTAGTTGTTCCACTTCAGGGGTGTCTGTGTGTGTGTCTGTGTAATGGCCATGTTTTTGCATGTTCATCCATTTAAATAAATAACCTTCTTACATGTAATAAACAGGGAGAGGATTCTCCTAAATTTTTCTTCCTAATGTGGTAGTGCTGCTGCTAGTGTATGAGATACAGAAGTTTTTTTGTGGGTTGTGTTGTTGTTGTTTACCACAGGCAACAAAAGCTAAAGGCATTATGAAGAACAGGGGGCTGCCACCACAAAGCGCAGCCCCATGTTGAGTTTGTTCCTCCTCTACCATAACTTGACATAAGGCAAGTTGATCTATGTGTCATGGAGGGAGGGAATAGGGAAAATTCAGCATTAGGACTGACGTTTTTGATGGCAGCCCTGCTATTCTGATAATGCATAGTTCTGTCCTAAGAAGTAAAAAGGTAAAGGTGTCCCCGCACTTATAGTGCGAGTCATTTCCGACTCTTAGGGTGACGTCTTGCGACATTTAATAGGCAGACCTTATATATGGATGGGATTGCCAGTTCCTTTCCTGGCCTTTCTTTACCCCCCAGCATATGCCAGGTACTCATTTTACCGACCACGGATGGATGGAAGGCTGAGTGGACCTGGACCCCTTTTACCGGAGATCCTCCTTACATTGGAATCGAACTCCGGCCGTGAGCAGAGCTTTCGGCTGCGTTACCACCACTTACCACTCTGCACCACGGAGTAGTTTTGTCTAAAACCAGGCATATCCAGAGAGGTCCCCCACTGGAAGAAAAAAAACCCCTGGCCTGAGCAATTATAATTCTTACCATACCAGTGGATGAAATCCAGCTGAATGGGGAGGTACTGATATTCCAGTTTTACTTGCACATTCCATAAAACTGTTACATTAAAAAAAAAACACAAATTGTTCTCAAAATATTTTCAAAATTCAGTAAAAACTAGCAGTTGTAAGATCTAGTTTCTTAATAAGATTGTGAGAATTATGATTACTGTTATTTCTATAATATTGTCAGTGTATATAAGCAAAATTGGGTGTAGCTTTGCAGATAAACTTGCAGAGTTTAATACAAATATAGTGTCACACCAGCTGAGAGAACACACACTAGAAAAACAGGTAAGAGCATAAGAACATGAGAAGAACTTGCTAGATCAGGCCAATGGTCCATCCAGTCCGGCATCCTTTTCTCACAGTGACCAACCAGATGCCTGTGGAAAGCCCACAAGCGGGACCTGAGCCCAAGAGCACTCTCTCCTGTAGTTTCCAGCAACTGATACTCAAAAGCATACTGCCTCTGACTGGAGGGCAAGCACAGCCAGTATGACTAGCAGCCATTGATTGCCTTATCCTCCATGAATTTGCCTAAACCTCTTTTAAAGCCATCCAAGTTGGTGGCCATCACTGCCTCCTGTAGGAGGCTGTGCTTCTACTTGAATAATCAAGAATGCTATTTTATGTTTATATTCTCTTAGTCTGTTATTGTTTAGAAATGTTCAGGCTGTGTTCATGAGGTGTTTCTCTTGCTTTTTTTTGGAGTTTCCTTTCGATATCACTGACTGTGCCGTCTGCTGTGAAGGTTACTGTAACTGCCGTCAGCTGCCTACTGCATCAGGCAAGGTTTCTACTTAGCTGCTTTCCCCATCTTTGCAAAGTCCAGGCAGCGTGCAAATGGCATTTTCAAATTCTGGCTTGCCAGTAGCCTTGTTCTCACTGAAGTAGTAATCTTCTGTCTGGGTTATGTCCCTTCAGACTGGAGGCAGATGCTCACATTATTTAATCCTCCCTGACAGTGAAAAAGTTCCTGCATGTAGAAAATAAACCTGTGTGTGTGTGGAAGCTAGAGTAGAACCTTTCCTCTTGACATGCTTGTTTTCTATGTGCAGGGATTCTTCTTGCTATGGAGGAACATTCCATCAGGGTAACTCTGGAATAGCTATGCTTCATTTGCTCCCTTTTTATGGGGCAGTCAGATGTCATCACCATTAAATAATTGCCATTTGTGTTTTCTCCAAGTCACTTCTGTCTTCCCTCCCCCCCCCCCCCCCGATCACACAAATCTGACTGATTTGCAGAGTGGAACAGCAGCACACTTTCCACAGGTGTGCTCTATGTTTCTCTCTAGCCCCCTGGCTTTTTAAAGAGGCATCATTTGGATGCGAACAGTGGCATGTCTGTGAGGGTTGAGAGTGCTTAATCTCTAATGCAGCCTTTCCCAACCAGTGTGCCTCCAGATGTTGTTGGACCACAACTCCTATCGGCCTCAGCCAGCATTGCCAATGGTCAGGAAGATGGGAGTTGTGGTCCAACAACATCTGGAGGCACACCGGTTGGGAAAGGCTGCTCTAATGGGATTAAAGAAAGGGGCGGGGGGGGGTGACAGAGGAAACCATTTGAAGAAGTGATTTAAGAGCAAGCACACTAGTTGGCCGCTGTGAGAACAGGATGCTGGACTAGAGGAGCCATTGGTCTGAACCAGCAGGGCTCATCTTATGTTCTTATGTGCTTATTCCAGTTTCCTTTATCCTCATCCCTTTGGTTTCTCTGTACAGTAGGGCCCCGCTCATACGGCAGGTTCTGTTCCAGACAGCTGCTGTAAAGCGAAATCCACCGTAAAGCAGAACGCATTGACTAACATTGTCTAAAATGGCGCCCAACGCCTGAAAAATGCCGTAGAAGTGGAACAAGCGCCGTAGGAGCGGGGCCTTTCTGCAATCGACAACCGCTGTATCGGTGGAACGCCGCAAAGCAGGGCCCTACTATATCTTTCAGTCTTCTTTGCTCCACCTTTTGGGGGGGGGAGCAATCTCTGTAAATACCTGCTCTTATTTTATTTATTTATTTATTCGACTTATTAGTCGCTTATCTGGCTGAATTGTCAGCCACTCTAAGCGATGTACAAAGCAGAACATGTAAACATCAAAACATTAAGAGACTAACAATAAAAACTAACAGTAACGTAGAAGCAACAAGTTCTAATAATAATAGGGCTTCTCTCCTGTATAGTCCGGAGGTGTAAGATGGGACATAGTAACTTTTAGGACATTAACACTCAGTGAGGATAATTCACTACTTACATAGTTTTTGTGCCTCTCCCTTCTTCTTTTCGTATCTCCATATTTTCATCTTCTACCATTCCCATCCCAGCCTCCTACTGCTACCCCCCCTCCATTTCACATAGGCTGTCTCTGTTGCTTTACAGGGGAGTTAAGGATGTGCAGTGCAGTCCTATATGTGCTTATTTAGAAGTAAGTCCCATTATGTTCAGTGGGGCTTACTCTCAGGTAGGTGAGAATAGAACTGCAACCTAAGTTGGAAAATGCTATCTGTCTGCATAAAAGACAGGAAACTGGGATGGGCAGAATGAACTGTCCTATTTCCTTGGCTTTTGATCAGATTGCCAATTCTAAAGTTTTTTTTAAAAATCCCATGCATATTGTGCATATCTGACAGAGGGGTCTTCATCCTCCTCTCCCAGCTACATATGCGGTGGGATATCCTCCTAATCACACTGTTCCTTGTATTCTGTCTAATAATATCCTAGCAGCAGGAAGTTGATTGGAGGATAGGGAGAAAGTTTTTGATTAAGACTATTAAATCTCATCTAGCAGATCTGCTCCCTTCCCCCTTTCCCTGTCACTCAAGCCTTCTGTGCAGTTTTTGACAGTGACAAGATGGTAGAGGAATCATTGCAGAAACACATTGGAACAGACAGATAACTGGGGAAGAGAAAGAGAAGATCAGACCGGGGGTCCCAAGATACTTCCAGGCAACCTGTCTATTGAGCATTCATCCTAATTTGTTTGCACAACATTTGTGGGAAGGCTGTATAACATCAGCTGTTTGTTGAGCATTCAGTCTGGGCTTATCCAAACGGAGCGGGATAATCCACGGTTTCCATATTCGGTTTGTCATCTGATAGTCCTCACTTTGCCTTTTAGTTCGCTCTTTCCCAATTAAAAAAAATGGTTTTTTGCACCTGCACCCGCAGCGGTAAGACCCCTACATTCTTTTTGCTTTTTCCAAGCTCCGCCTCTAAAACCTCCCCCTATCAACCAATTGGTCAGCAAAAAAATTACGTATGCTCCTCTCCCCCTTTGCAACAAAGCACAATATGGCTGTAAAGGAGTTCTTGCCTTGGAAGGAAAGGCTGCTGGTCGGTTTCACGCCTGCCTTGTTTGTATTTGCGATATTATGCTTAAATGAATGTATGCTTTTCTGCCTTTATTGATATTTAAGGAGATACACATGCTGGCCATTGCACTTATTTCTCCAAAAAAGCAAGAAACCTGTCACTCACCCCCTCCTTCTCCCTTTCCTTCCCATAGAGAATGAAATTGACAAAGCTTTCTGGAGCAGGCTTGAAACTGACCAGAAGCCCTTTTCTTGTTTGTATTTGGAATATTACACTTAAACCAATGTATGCTTTTCTGATTTGAAGCAAAAACCCCAGCAAGTAGAATGAAATTGACAAAGCTTTCCGGAGGCAGGCTGAAACCAACCACCCCTGCTTTCTCACTTGCTGTGCATTGCAGATCTCACCCAGAGCGGCCGCCCAGTTTGCAGGCTGGCAAAAATAAAATGCATCTGTGCAGTAGTTGCAGACCCCCCCCCAACACTCCACCATTGCGATTTGGTTCAATTTTCCCAGGCTTATTCTTGCACATGCGCAAGAGTGCAGATACGTGATTGGCTGGAATGAGGAGAAGGGGCAAGGGGAAACGCCCAAGAACCGCCCATCAGCTGTAAAGTCTGCGGTATTGCATTCTAACTCCTGAAGGCGCAGCGGATGATTCCCGATTTTAAACAGCAAATCGCATTTTTGCCGGTATTGCAAGGAGCGGATTTAACCCGCGAAAATGCATAACAGCGCGAGATGTCATTTGGACAACCAAAAAGTAATGAACACACATAGCGGGCGTGTCACACATTTTGCAGTCGTCTGGATGAGCCCTCTGTTTTGTTTGCACAGAGGCAACAGGATGCCACATGAGGCAATTGTTATCCTACACTTCCAGTGCATTTCCCTGTCACCTTCCTTACTGCAAAAAGTCTGTTTGTTTTTAAAGTGAGTTTATTGTGCAAGAATGCCAAATCCACTTCATATGCATAACCTGAATTTGCCACCAGCAAAATAGTCTAGTGTCCCTAGCAACTGCCCAGATATTCCACTTTCCTTACTCTGCCTCAGCAAATTTCTAATAGCCTCACCGGGCACTAGCACTAACAATTTACATCTGTTCTTCTCTTCCTAGTATTTTATTTCCATCAACATCACTGGAGATGACTTGTCAAAACTAATTTTGCTTTCTTTGAAATTCATCAGAGGTTTTGGCCTGAGGAAGGACATCCACTTTGCATTTCACATTAGGCAAAAATCCTGGCAAAAGCCTAAGTATATGCAGAACCCCCATCCCTCTGTGTTCCAGGAAATTTATCAAAGTTCTTTTGGGTTTCCCCTTAAAATTCCTCAGAGGTTTGGGGCTGAATAAAAATCTTTAGGTTTTGCTTCAAATGTTGCTTTAGGCAAGACCTAGTAACAGCCCAGGGATATGGTGAAACTCTTTCACTTACCTAATATTTCACCCAAGCAGGAGCCCCCACATTTTGCTTTCAGTGAATTTCAACAAAATGTCTGTGGGGCAACTCTAGCCACCACTGGTGCTTGTGCTGGCTGCCAGCATTTCTGGCCAGTTGTTAGGAGGTAATAAGTCTTGGATTTCTACTTAAGTAGAAGCCACGGGCCTGAACTTACAAGATCTGAACAGGGTGGTTTATAACAGATGCTATTGGAGGTCACTGATTCATAGGGTCACCATAAGTGGTAATCAACTTGAAGGCATATAAGACAACGTGTGAAGAATCCAAACAGTCAGTTGGGATTCCTGTTCCCAGAACCCAAGTTGACAAAACACCAATTAGAGGGCACAAACAATTGGTCTGGCAAACTAAGCTTTTACACTCTCTCTCTCTCTCTCTCTCTCTCTCTCAGCTTCATTCTCCTTCCTTCTAGCTCTGCCTCTCATTCTGCAGCCCTCCCCTGTCCCCTTTCTTTCCCCATCTGTCCATATTTCTCTCTCCTAGGTTCCCTCCCCTCTGTCTTTGTCATGGCGTCTCCTTTTGTTATGGTCCCTTCCTCTTCCCACCCCACATTGCTCCTCCCCTCATCCTGATTGAGAAACAGACATGGAGGAGAAGTGGGAGAAAGTGGATCAGTGTCTCTGGGTCTGAGCTGTGCCCAACTGAACTGTAGCAGTGAAGGGTGTGTGAAGACCCAGACAGACCCTAATGGGAAGAGGCAGCTCTCTGTGCCCCTGGGGTAATGCAGCTCCAGCCTCAACTTCGCAAAGGCTCAGCTTGTCCTTTCACCTCGCTTAGTGCTTTCCAGTGGTCAGTGCTAACAGTTTAACATCTGTTCTGAATGCTACGAGCACACAAATATGTCTCGATGGATCAGACCCAGGTCTGTCTAGTCCACCTTTCTGTTTCCAGCAAGAGCCAGGTGGATGGCTTTGGAAGTTCACAAGAAGGGCGAGAAGGAAACAGCCCTCTGCTGAACACCCGTCCCTTGTCTACTAGATATTTTAAATAATCAATGAAAACCCAGATTCCTAAGAAGCTGGGAAATCTATCACAAGGAAGTGACACATCCAGCATCTTTTCTGCACTCCCATGGAATCTTGGCCTACATGCAGCTCTTTACTAAAGCCTCATTCTGTTGATTGCTTATGCAAAAACCAAACTCTGGTAGCGCCTCCATCATGCCAAGGCCCACAGGAATAGGGTCCCTGTGACAGTGGGGAGGAAAAAGGAGTGCAAAGGAGAAAGAGGAAAGAGTCTACCATCGTCAGCTGTCTGGCCTCCCCATCACCCAGCCAAGAAGTAGGGAGCCAAACAATCTTACTGCCACGGTCTGAAAATAGTACTCTCATGAGATGCTTCTTCATAAGTAATGGCCAGTTCATAAGGAAAGGAGTGCTTGCAAATTAATTAAGGGTCTGCTTGCGTAGAGGAACCAGGGAATGGGTGTGTCTGGAGAGCAATATAGAAAGTGCTGAGGAGAGACTGTCTTCTCTGTGGTCAGAAAGGGAGCAAGGAGGCATAGGAAGCGGGTGACAATGATCCCCTTCACTGCAGCTGAGGCGAAAGAGGCTTGAGGCTTCCCTACTCCACCCCTATCACCCAAATGGAAACTGCTGGCAATGGTTCTGAATGATGCATAGGACCGAGTGTAGGCTCTTTGGAGGTGGGAGAAGGGAGACCTGCAGTTATGGAACAAGGATGTTGCTGTGACTTCCCTTGTTGCATGTGCTTGGCATGCTGGCGGAATAAGTGAGGCCTGCTTTCTGAAACAGTTTAATGAAATGAAGGGGAGAAACCGCCCTTTGCAGTATGCAGAGCTTAAGCTGTTTAGGATGTTAAAAGTCACAGCTAGCATTTTGAATTATGGCCAGATAGCTGGAGGGAGCCAATATAACACTGCATAAAGATTGGATTTTTAAAAAGAGGGTTTAAATGTCTCTGCGGCAGCAATTATGAGCATTGGTGCGATCTTCAGAGGTCAGCTCTCTCTTTCTTTTCTCCCCTCTGGTGCTGGTCTTTAAATGTTTAGACCAAAAGGGGCTGTTATGTGAGGGGATGGATAATTCAGGGCAGTGATACCTCCCCCATGCCCCTTTCCTGTTGGCCCACTGCCTCTCTTGGTGCCCTCAGACTTTTGCCCCCAGTGCTGTCAATCTGGCTCTCCTTGACCGAGGTGGGAAATGGAAAACATAAGTTGCTTCGAAATTTTAGGTCACGGTGATTTTTCTCCAATTATCTTTTCATTAGGAAGATGGGGAAGGCTTGAACATCTGTGAAACACATTTAATCTCTGTAAATCAGCTTTTCATGCACTATGATTTTATTTTGCTATCTTATTTCTTGTCTAGCTAGCAGGAGGGACAGGAAAAAGGGTTTCCAGTGCCCAGTGGATCTCTTTTTTTATAAATCTAGTTGGGGAAATCCCTGGAGAATCCTGATTATTTCTGACCTCTTTAACTATAGATAATCAGCCATTGTTCATTGTTTTCTTGGACTGTTGGCTGCACTAGAATTTTGGTGTGTGTGAGGTGACGGTCTAGCACCTCTTTATTTAGGCCATTCTGAGCTGCAGATGTAATCCAAAGAGCTTTTGAGTGTATCTAAAAACATTTATGATTTTGAGGAAGTATGCCTGCCTAAAAGTGAAAGTGCATAATGTTGTAACATTGTGAAAGTCTGTGGTTAAGCTAGAACAGCCTTTCCCAACCAGTGTGCCTCTAGATGTTGTTGGACCACAACTCCCATCAGCCTCAGCCAGCATTGCCAATGGTCAGGAAAGATGGGAATTGTGGTCCAACAACATCTGGAGGCACACTGGTTGGGAAAGGCTGGTCTAGCACAACCTTGCATGCCCACAGGCATCCAGTGAACCTGGGTTTGTTTTTTCACCTAATCCACAATCTCACTAGCTGGTCCATGAAAGGCGGCATCATGGCATCCCTGGGAAATCCCACTTTGTATGCCTGCCCAAAGTCTTCTGTGCAGTAGAGGGCTGGTGGAAACTTCAACACCAAGCTATGGTAAATGCCTCAAAGCCTATGAAGCAGCGGTCTAACTTGGCTGGGGTATTCCTGTGGCCACACAAGTTTCCCACACTGAGCATCTGTTTTCACCCTATAGCGAGCTTGCTCAAGAGAACCCCTCACTGGATTTGTCTCATGAATCGACACTATGTGCCTCACACTCTGCTAGCCTTAATGGTGCCCAAAATCTTCCACTTGTGACCCTGTCAATTTGCCTCACAGTATGACCACATTTGCGAATATTTCTGTATAGAAGAGACAAGAATTACAAGGGCCAAACCAACTTCTCTGCTCAGTGTCTGTTTCTGAGAGAGATTATTTTTCTATCATGAGTTAAGAAGCTGATGCACATATTGTTTTATTGAATAACATCACACACAAACAAAATACTTCTTTTCCATTTTTTAAAATAATGTGCATTTTATTAAGCTTGTCATCATTTTCACGAAATTTCTTATAGCCCAACCTTTGCATGTTTTCTTGGAAGTAAATCCCTATTAGGGATGTGCTAGAATTTCACCTAATTGGGATTTGGTACTGAATTTTCCATTAATTCACTTACTCGCTGTTGTCGCAGATTGGATTTTTATGTAGTGATTTTCCATGATGGATTTTTTAAAAAAAAGATCCATGTCTGAAATATTGATATTAATATTGATATTTTTATTGGTGTTTCCTTCAATGTATAGATATTTCCTTTAAAATATCAATATTAATATCAATATTTCTGCCAGGGGGAAAATGGATTGGTAAAAGCAGTGGATCACAGACAGAGAATGAACTCGAATCTATACCAGCCTGTTAGGTCTGCTTTTGAACCAGCAGCAGCCAATGGATCCCTTCCGTACTTCTTATTGAGTGCTGTGAGGCATATTCTTTCCTGTGTAAGTCTACAGAGGTTTGCAGCATATAACTTGGGTAACACTGACAGTTATAGCTCTCTGTACAGCCTATTATGATTATCACTACTCTTATTATTAATTTGATTTAATATTTATTCGATTTATATCCTACACTTCCTCCTAACAGGAGCCCAGAACAATTCTGTGAATGTTTACTCATAAGAAAATCCCACTATGTTTAGTGTGGCTGTCTCCCAGAAATGAAAAATAAAAATAAAAATATTATTAAAACTGTATTGGGTTGAATCCAGTGAAGTCACTGCATGAGTGGAATGACCTGTTCATGCAGCAGAACTTTCCTCTCCTCTCCCCTGTGCAGCCCCTACGCCACACAAAATCTGCCCCAGAGGGTTGGGGGAGCCCTTACACAAATTGGTCATGGGGGGGGAGGAGAGGGAGCTGAAACTCTTTTGCACTAGCAGAAAATATTGTGCTCATGCAATGACTTCTGTTGGATGCAACACTATAGTTAGCAAAAGGTTTTTCCTGTTTGTTTTGTTTATGAACTACTTCCCTTGAAACAATCCTAAGCCATTGGCAATAAAAACACCAATGAGTAAAACATATAAAATGCACATTCTAGAAAGGAATTTGTGCTGCTGAGGTATATATTGGCTTTGTCAGACATGTACTCACAGAGAGAGAGTGAGAGAGAGAGAGAGAGCACTTCCGTTGTGCCATTTTCCAAATGCTATACATGTATTTTCTATGGCTGCCACTCCATTAAAATCCTTAATTGATTAATTGTATGTGTTATTGAATTGGATCTACATAAAGGTTATATTAATTTTAAAAAACCATTCTGAAGAAGAGAGCATACTTCATTTTTAGTTGATGTGTCCTGAAGGTGCCATCTTTGGCCACATCCGCACCAGACATTTATTACACTTTAAACAGTCATGTCTTCCTCCAAAGAATCCTGGGAAGTGTAGTTTGTGAAGGGTGCTGAGTGTTATTGGGAGACTCCTATTGCCCTGAGAGAGCTCCAGTGGCCAGAGTGGTTTAACAGTCAGCCCCTCTTCCCAGAGAATTCTGGGACCTATATAAGCCATGCAAGTTACACAAATTTGTGCATATTTGCACAATTTATTCTAATTTTGCTAGTCAGAGATAGGGCAAGGAGCTTTGGGGTGCACTGAAGAGCTACCTGCTGACCACTGAAAATTCTGCTGAGTCCTCATTTAGCTCTTAAGTTCTTGCAAGATAGAAACATTCTCAGAGAGAGAGAGAGAGAGAGATGATGTAAGAATAATTGTGCCCATTTTCTCTAGGAGCAACGCTCAAAGCTCAAGCACCCCAGATGCCTATCTTTAATGTTGTTGATGCTGCCCCACAGCTCCCATGACGTTGGGAGCAAGTGAGCAGGAAGAGCCCCGACTGCCTCACCCCTTGTAGCATCAGGATATTTAAATACATACAAATGATGTCCAGATTGCAAGTGGCAAGTCTACATGTGCACCTGCTCTTGGGAGAGAGTAGTTTAGTCCCTATTCCCTTAGGACAGCGATTCCCAACGTGGGCGGTAGCACCCCCTTGGGGGGCATTACAGCCTTTCAGGGGGGCGTTGGTGTGACTACAAACTTTAGGGGGGCGTCTGGGTTCATTAGGGGGTGTTGACATTTGGCGGTCTGATGCGATAGTTGAAGCATTTAGGTTTAATTTTATTTAATACACAAATCATTAATTTTTAAACTGTTTTGTCCCCAGTTAGAATGTATTTAATAGTCTCAATTCATAGAAATAACACTATAAATAGTGTGTGCTCTTTAGTAAAGAAATTCTGAATAGCGGACAGTGTCATATCAAGGAATGGGGATATTAGCCATGCCCTGGCACTAGGTAATGTTCCGATGCTGTCTTGAGGGATGTTGGAACCAGTCACGAGAGAGTGTTTGATAAGCTGGGTGTATTGGTGGAGGGCGCATTCTTCCAATGGATGAGTGCCGTGTGCAAACGGGTGACACAGACAGTCAGTTATTCTCTGGAATGGGACACACTCGCTACCTGTTGTTTCTGTGATGTTTTCTTTTCTATTGCTATGTATGTATATTAATAAATCATACTAAGAATTCAATGTGTAATCTAAGTGCAATAAAAAGGCATGATAAAAACGATCAGTAATAATAATTGAAAATACCTTTTATGCATTACTCATATTTTAAGGGAAGAATAGGAAGCATTGGCGTATACTTAATCTGAGGGGGGCATTGGGCACAAAAAGATTTTGCAAAGGGGCGTTGGGTTGATAAAGGTTGGGTAATGCTGCCTTAGGAGATCTAAAGCAACAGCATAATATGCATCTGCTGCCTGTGAAATGTCAGAAAGCAGAAGAAGTAGGCAGCCCCAAGGGCCAGGCACTTCTCCTCCAGGCAAGAGAGAATTTCTTGCATGATGTAGGCAGGCAGGCAAACAAAGAGAAATCACAGACTACTCATTGAGGGTGAACGATTATCTGTTCATTTATTTGTCTTCAAGACTTCAGGAAAACCCCTGAGGGTAAAAGATTATTTTTATAGAGCAGTCCTTTGTGTATGCCTGTATGTGCTGGGCTCCACCGAGAACTGGGTGGGAAGGAACACCACACTGCCCACTTGTAAGTCCTTGAAATGGAAGCACGACTCTGACAGATACAAGTCCAGGCATACATATTAAGTTCTGGTGGCTGGGATTTCTTTTTTTGTGAAGGAGGTGGGGTGGATTTTTATCCACGGAGATGATTACTCTCCTGGAAATGTCACATGTGGTGGTGTATGGACAACAGAGCTTTGCTTTCATCTCATGCATAATTCTTCAACTGCTAGTGAGTACCTAGAGGCAGCAAAGGCAGCTGTTCTCTCCATGCCATTTTCTATCACATGTAATGTTGTTGCTGCCTCTACCCACCTCCTTCCATACCATAAGGCAATATATCACTGTTTGTCTTCTCGACATCAGGACCGAGGCATCAGCACAGCACTGCTTAATAGCATCTGTTTGTTTTTTCAACTACTTAGAAGTACTGGCATAGGCTCCAAAGGGTTCCTCTTCATGGTTGTCAAATCGGTGTAGAATCAGCCCTAAAGATGATTTAAATTAGGTGATGCCAACTGGCAATCTGCAGACAGTTTTGTCTGGTGCCTCATATACCTATCAGAAATGTTTTCGGGTCATAAGAAATAGAGATCTCACACTTTAATGTTATATCTCTCTTTTGGAAGATGTTTGCAATATGCACATACTGCAGGGAGTTATGGTGTATTGAATCCTTTGAACGGGTCTCTCTTAGCATTGGATGGTGAGAGACAGAGACTTGATAAAATACCTCAGTGGTTCTTCTCAATGAGTTGGCTATTTTGGGGAATGGGGCACCCCTTCATCTGCAGAGGTGAGGTCTGGAATGCGTGTTCTGCAAGTGTGTGTGTGTGTGTGTGTGTGTGTGTGTGTGTGTGTGTGTGTGAGAGAGAGAGAGAGAGAGAGAGAGAGAGAGAGAGAGAGAGAGAGCTGGCCTGCAGTTGGAATCCTGGGAGAATGAAGTTAGCTGAAACTGGGTGGGGTGCAACCTGGTGGGGGGAAGGCGTGCTCTCTAGAGCAGCCTTTCCGAACCAGTGTGCCTCCAGATGCTGTTGGACCACGACTCCCATCAGCCTCAGCCAGCATTGCCAATGGTCAGGAAAGATGGGAGTTGTGGTCCAACAACATCTGGAGGCACACCAGTTGGGAAAGGCTGCTCTAGAGGCATTGTTCCCCAAGGTGTACATTCTCATTTCTTTCATTCCAGGGTTGTCTCTGGTCAAACAGGTTTTGGTAGCACCATAAAAAACTCCAGAACTCATGAACAGAGGGGCATGCCAGATGTGTATTTATTTATTTGTTTGTTTTTTAAATGTATATAGCTACAGGGCAGTTTACAACATAAAACAACATAATCATACTAGTAAAAAATGTACAACAGTTATTTTGATAAAACTCATTATAACAGCAGCAGCATTAAACTATTCATAAATTACTATGGTCACAGTTCCTCTCATCGAAAGCCTACTGGAAGAGGTGTGCCTTCACCTGTTTCCTAAAAGAAAACAATGAGGTGGGTAGGTGCACTTCAATGGGAAGAGTGTTCAACAGATGCAGAGCTGCCACCAAAAAGGCCTTTCCACGGGCACCAGCACTGCGTATTTCATCCTGCACGGAAACCACCAGTAGGGCCTCAAGGTATAGGCAGGTTGTACAGAAGGTGTTCTCATACGTATTTGGAACCCAGGCTGTTCAGGATTTAAAAAGTAAGTTTAAACACCCTGAATTTTGCCTGGAAAACAATTGGCAACGAGTGAAGTTGTTTTAAAATTTATAAAAGTTATATGTGCTTAGCTTCACACTCTGATAAGCAGTCTGGGCACAGCATTTTATACTCATTGCAATATGTGGACCATCTTCAAGGGCAGCTCCTTATAGAATGCATTGTAGTAGTTCAGTTTGGAGGTTACTAGAGAATAAGTGACCATATTCAGGTTTTCTCTATCCAGGAAAGGCCAAAACAGAGATACGCGCTCCTAGCCACCAGGGGCCTCAAGGGACAATGATGATTCAAGGAGCTTCCCCAAACTACACACCACCTTCTTCATGAGAAGTGCAATCCCATCAAGAACAGGCCATTCTGTGAACCTCTGAACATGGGAACCGCCCTCTCATAGCACCACCTCCTTTTTTGATTTAGCTTTAATTTATCTGTCCGCATATAGCCCATTACCGCCTCCAGACACTGATATAGGACCTGCACAGCCTCTCCCGGTACAGATAGAAGCCAGAAACAGAATGGGGGTTCATCAGCATATTGATGGCACTGTGCTCCAAATCCCCGGATGACTATTCCCAACAGCTTCATATAGACGTTAAATTTATATATTTATTTAAAATATTTCTATCCTGCCCTTCCACCCTATAATAGAGCACTCAGGGCGACTTAGAAAAATAAAATCACACATGTACATAATAAAATTGTAAACAATAAAATCACAAAAACATTAAAATAAATTTAAATACATAAAATACAATTAAAATAATAAAATACTATACACACACATATATATAGGGAGTGGTACTAAAGGGGACTACAAGGGTAAAATTTCACGTAGAGGGCATAAAATCATGAAATCAGTGTCAGGCTCTACCTTCAGTCCCTCCCAAAGGCTCTCTGGAACAAGATCGTTTTTAGAAGTCTCCGGAAAACCAACAAGGAGGGAGCAGAGCAGACTTCTTGGGGTAGGGTGTTCCAAAGCTTGGGGGCCACAGCTGAAAAAGCTCTCTCCCACATGCCTGTCAGTCTAACGTCTTTCACTCCAGGCACACAGAGGAGACCAGAAGCAGATGATCTTAAATCCCGGGGAGGTACATATGGGTGTAAGCAGTCCCTCAGGTACATTGGTCCAAGGCTGTTTAGGGCTTTAATGGTCAGAACCAGCACTTTGAATTGGGCCCGGAAGCAAATTGGGAGCCAGTGGAGTCGATAAAGCACAGGGATGATATGCTCCCTGCGCCGTGCTCCAGTTAACATTCTGGCTGCTGCATTTTGAACCAACTGTAATTTCCGAACCGTTTTCTAAGGCAGCCCCACATAGAGTGCATTACAGTAATCAAGCCTCGATGTCACCAATGCATGTGTCACGTGGCCAAGTCAACTGCTTCCAGGAACGGACGCAGCTGGTAGACCAGTTTGAGTTGGCCAAAAGCACTCCTGGCTACCGCAGCCACCTGATATTCAAGCAGCAGGGCAGGACCCAGGAGGACTCCCAAA
Organism: Rhineura floridana; assembly: GCF_030035675.1. NCBI lineage: Eukaryota > Metazoa > Chordata > Lepidosauria > Squamata > Rhineuridae > Rhineura > Rhineura floridana. The sequence continues at coordinate 150,364,596 of NC_084480.1, forward strand.
CTGCGGACCTGCTCCTTCAAGTGGAGTGCAACCCCATCCAGAACAGGTTGCAACCCCGTCCCTGGTGCAGTTTTTCCCTTGACCAACAGTACTTCCATCTTGTCTGGATTAAGTTTCAGTTTGTTAGCCCACATCCAGCCCTTCACAGCCTCCAGGCACCGGTTTAGGATGAGCACTCCCTCCCTGCCATCAGGTGGCAGGGAGAGATAGAGCTGAGTGTCATCAGCATATTGATAAATAGCATGGGCAACAAGATTGGACCCTATGGGACCCTGCAGGATAGTTCCTAGAGGGCTAAGGTACACTGCTGTTCCCCGGAACTACCCTTGGAGAGAGGAGCAGAATCAATTCCCAAATTCTCTCAGGTGGTCCAGGAAGATATTACGTCCAATAGTATCAGAAGCTGCAAAAAGTTCAAGGAGAATTAATAGGTTCATATTCCTCTCTTTCTCATGACAAAGGTCACCAACAGAGTGACTTAGGCAATTTGGTCCCCAAACTAGGCCTGAAGCCAACTTGAAATGTGTCTAGATAGTTGCTTTCATACAAGCATTTCAGAAGCTGTCCTGGTACCCCTTTCTTGAGCACTTGTCCAAAAAGAGAATATTCACAGCTGGGAGGTGTTGTCTAACACCCCTAGGTCCAGGAAGAACTTTTTAAGGAGGGAGCACACCACTGTGTCCTTCAGGACTGGCGTCATACCCCCCCCAATGAGGCACCGATCACTCCCTGGACCCATCCAGTCAATCTCGTTCTTATGAGCCAGAAAAGGTAAGGATCAAGAAGGCAAGTGGTACTCCAGACCTCTTCAGGCAGCTTGTCTATGACATCAAGTCACAGTAGCTCAAACTGTTCAGCAACACCAGACTAGATGGTGCTCTGGACTCCCCCATTGGACCTCTCCTAAGGGTTGTGTCTTAATTTTAAATGAATCTGAACGATTTTACCTTCAAAGTGCCTTGCAAATCTGTCACGGCAGGCCTCTGAAGGATCAATCTCTTCCTCCATCTGGCCAGATCCCACTAGCCCCTTTACCACTTGAAGAGTGGGATGAGTGTATGTGTCATGTCTACAACACTTCTGTCATACTGCTACTTTAAATATACGGCAGGCTGTCAGTCTAAAGCCCAGTTTATACATTACAGAATGGGAGCCCTTTATTGTGGTCCAGTCTCCTCCTTACACCTGGGTGGGGATATGCTTAACAATCACCACCTCCCTGGTTTCGTTTGATGAGGAACAATTGCACCTAGGCAATCAGACAAGGAATCTTTACAAATACTGGTTCTTTTAAGTCACAGAATACTGATAAGCAGGCAAGCTAGTAAAAAGATGTCGGCTAGTAACTTGTGAGGATTTATATATGCAAGAGAGTGTGGGTGACATGAGAAAGAGCCATAGAATGCCAACAAACCTCTGTGGACATATCCAAATATATTAAATCCAATATACCCAATGTGTTTAACACCCAACATAATTATTTCTCAAGGGAAAATCTCTGCTTTTCTCTGCTGAAAACTTTTCCCTTGCTGAGGAAGAACTTTTGAGTTTAATTTGCATTGAGAAACTCAGTTTTGATATGTTTGTATACTCCCATAGATGCTTGTTGCCATTTTGGATATCAGAGTGTTGCCCTTCTGGTGTGGGGAGGATCCATATCACTTGGCCAATGGCTATCTCTGAAAAGTGCTTAAGCAAGAGCTGTCCATTCTTCCTGCTTTATCGTTTTGCCTTGGGTCAGGTTCTTGGCTATAGATACAGGCAGGAGTCTTGTGAAGGTGTGGCATATTCTGTGCCTGCTTGACCCCCCCCTATTGGTTAATTACATCATCTTGGACAGACGGATCTTATTTGTTAAAAAAGGAAAAGGTGTCCCCACACTTGTAGTGCGAGTCATTTCCGACTCTTAGGGTGACGTCTTGCGACGTTTACTAGGCAGACCGTATATATGGGGTGGGATTGCCAATTCCGTCCCTGGCCTTTCTTTACCCCCCAGCATATGCCAGGTACTCATTTTACCAACCACGGATGGATGGAAGGCTGAGTGGACCTCGACCCCTTTTACCGGAGATTTGACTTCCTCCTTTCGTTGGAATTGAACTCTGGCCATGAGCAGAGCTTCGGCTGCATTACCACCGCTTACCACTCTGCGCCACGGAGAGTGTTGCCTAACTGTAAATGCTTCTTTAAGTGAGAGAGAGTCTCCATTTTGTCTGAAAGAACCAGTGGTTCATTGGTTACTGAGGAAGCCCCTGTTAGATCCAGTTCATTTAGGTAATTTTCAATCAGTCCCTAATTTGCCTTTTTCTCGATGGTGGCCTTGCAGGAAGAAGATGGTTTTCTACAATAATTTCAGTCCAGCTTTCGGCTAAAATTACTCAGATGGGCAATCTTTGTCTAGCAGCAGAAAAAAGTGGCCTACACTACAAACTGTGAATGGGAGTTGCAACCTTGCAGGTCTCAATTTGCGACTGTCCCATCTGGTCTGTCCCACTCCCCAAACTCCCCTTGCTACACGACTCATCTACTAGTCACAGCATTTGCCGCGTGGGAGGTGGGGATATAAGGAGGAGGGCGAAAGCAAATGGGAGAAATCTGTGGCAAATTTAAAAGTACCATGGAACCTCATTGTTCTGACAATTTCTTAGCTGGTACTTTGCGCGTTATATTTGACCTTTCACACGACGTACCAGCTAGCTCCAGAATTCTAGTGGAATGTACTGCAAGTTTAGCACAAATTTCCGTGATAAATGATACCAGAAATAATCCTTTAGCAAGGCTGGGAACCTGGAAAATCATGGGAGTTTTTTGCTATCTGCAGCCGCTCACATGACAGGCATCCCAGCATGCAGTGTGTTCCTGCCCTTTAGTTGCACAGGGTAGTTGTTTGTTGCCTGACAAACATTGTATTCCGGCTTCAGCGCAAATAGCGGCAGCATTTCGCCCACACACCCCTGTGTCGAAACAACTAAAATAATTTTAAAAATCAGATCCTAAAGGGAGAGGGCTTGCATGGTGACGGGACGAGATCTTAGACCTATACGGTGGGGAACAATGTGCATGTGTATAATGCATGAGGGACAAAAACAAGCTGTGTGAAAGACATTTGCGCAAAATGCCAGTATATATGCTGAAAACGCTGCTGTTCCTTCACGCAACAGGCATTGCAGTGTGAAAGGGATTTTAGAAATCGGGACAGAAGCGCTACCTTTTAAATCCGCTAAACTAATGCAATCAGCCCCATGTGTGAAAACAGCTAAAGTAAGCAATAAGCAAGCTAGCTTCTGTGAAACTCAAACTCTAGCTTGTAATTTATACTTTATTTAGCCTAATAAAGATTTTGCTTCGTTGCTGCTGTGTGGCATGTTCTTGACCTCGTCCATTATACTGCTATTAATTTTTTATTTGGATTAATTTTAATAAGTTTCTGTGAGCCAATAATGGGCCGCCCTGGGCTCCTGCTGGGAGAAAGGGTGGGAAATAAAATATATGAAGGCTCACTTAAGGAGGATTTTCACTTCAGCTGCTTCCAGTTAGCAGTCCAGTAATATGCATCATATTTGGGTCAGTTGGCTTTGGAGAGTAACTAGGGATGGGCAAATCCATTTGTTTCCAGTCTGTGCCACTTTCAGATATTTCTACCCGGGCCGGTACCAGAGGGCGGCCAAGTTGGGCCCTGGCTGAGGGCCCCTGGGTCCGAGAGACACTCCTCCTTAGGGTGGGTGGGTAGCGCTCCCGTTCTGTGATCCACAGCAGTGTCAGCTCCTGACGGTGCCACAGACGTTAAATTTATATATTTATTTAAAATATTTCTATCCTGCCCTTCCACCCTATAATAGAGCATTCAGGGCGACTTAGAAAAATAAAATCACACATGTACATAATAAAATTGTAAACAATAAAATCACAAAAACATTAAAATAAATTTAAATACATAAAATACAATTAAAATAATAAAATACTATACACACACATATATATATAGGGAGTGGTACAAAAGGGGACTACAAGGGTAAAATTTCACGTAGAGGGCATAAAATCATGAAATCAGTGTCAGGCTCTGCCTTCAGTCCCTCCCAAAGGCTCTCTGGAACAAGATCGTTTTTAGAAGTCTCCGGAAAACCAACAAGGAGGGAGCAGAGCAGACTTCTTGGGGTAGGGTGTTCCAAAGCTTGGGGGCCACAGCTGAAAAAGCTCTCTCCCACATGCCTGTCAGTCTAACGTCTTTCACTCCAGGCACACAGAGGAGACCAGAAGCAGATGATCTTAAATCCCGGGGAGGTACATATGGGCGTAAGCAGTCCCTCAGGTACATTGGTCCAAGGCCGTTTAGGGCTTTAAAGGTCAGAACCAGCACTTTGAATTGGGCCCGGAAGCAAATTGGGAGCCAATGGAGTCGATAAAGCACAGGGGTGATATGCTCCCTGCGCCGTGCTCCAGTTAACATTCTGGCTGCTGCATTTTGAACCAACTGTAATTTCCGAACCGTTTTCAAAGGCAGCCCCACATAGAGTGCATTACAGTAATTAAGCCTTGATGTCACCAATGCATGTGTCACGTGGCCAAGTCAACTGCCTCCAGGAACGGACGCAGCTGGTAGACCAGTTTGAGTTGGCCAAAAGCACTCCTGGCTACCGCAGCCACCTGATATTCAAGCAGCAGGGCAGGACCCAGGAGGACTCCCAAACTGCGGACCTGCTCCTTCAAGTGGAGTGCAACCCCATCCAGAACAGGTTGCAACCCCATCTCTGGTGCAGTTTTTCCCTTGACCAACAGTACTTCCGTCTTGTCTGGATTAAGTTTCAGTTTGTTAGCCCACATCTAGCCCTTCACAGCCTCCAGGCACCGGTTTAGGATGAGCACTCCCTCCCTGCCATCAGGTGGCAGGGAGAGATAGAGCTGAGTGTCATCAGCATATTGATAAATAGCATGGGCGACAAGATTGGACCCTATGGGACCCTGCAGGATAGTTCCTAGAGGGCTAAGGTACACTGCTGTACACTACCCTTGGAGAGAGGAGCAGAATCAATTCCCAAATTCTCTCAAGTGGTCCAGGAAGATACCATGGCCATTTTTTTTTAACTTTTAAACTGCAGAAGATGAAGGTCAATATGCGGCAAGGTCAGTAATAGGATTACAGTTAGTCTGTGAACAATTAATTTCAACAAATTATGAGACCACCGACAGAAAAAAGTCAAACAGGGGGTCTGGATTGTTTTGTCTTGTTTTACACTTTGAACTCTCGGTTCTCTGAGTATTTTGTGTTATTGCCATGAAAACCTGAGGGTTGTTAAGCAAGCATTTCTGAGTTCAGGACTGTAAGTTTTGTAAGATTTTTTTTAAAAAATGAGCTTATGGGAAGCATTAGAATGGCACGAGGGGTATTTTCAATTCAACATTGCGGAATGCAAAAAATCCATGCCAGCTCTAGTATACAGCCACTCTCGTGGCTGCATAATCTGCTCAAAAGTAGGGATGGGCAAATCCCTCCGTTTCTCGTTTTTGCAACTAACTTCAGTTTTCCACGTTTCCATATCAGTTTGCAAAACATAATTTAAGTTCTCATGAAAATCCATTATTTTAGTGTGAATTTATCTTAATATACAGATTTTTCTACGCAATGTGAGTTTCACCTATGTGAATTTTTACACACACTTTCCCTTATTATGTGCATTTTTAAAACATACCTGGAGGACTGTATTACAAAATTCAGAGTAGTGTGAAAAAATGGCTGCTTTTCTATTCATGTATTGTTTTGGGAAGTGCAAATTAGGTAGGTTCGCCTTTAAATGTGAACTGAACCAAATTTCTCCCCTATCTCCACTCAAAAGTAATGGTTTCTGGTAGGCACAAGGAATGGCACCTGATATGTCCCACCAGAGACGGGTGAAGATGGTGGGCAGAGCTATTAACAAAAACTGTTATCAAGCAAGGCAGAAAGTAGCCTCCCCACTGCCCTTCCTTCTGGCCCCTCAGCCTGTTTTAGTTCTTTTGGTGCCTTGAGAAAAAAGCTAAAATCTTGAACCTTCAGGTCACACCTTCAGATCCGGTACTGCTAGCCAACTCCAAGCTAACGTTCATCTACTACATCTGGAGAAATATAGGCTGGATTATGTCCCAAGTAAATAATTTCATACACCGCTTGGAGATTTTTGAAACATTAAGCGGTCTATAAATGCATTCCAATAAATAAACAAACAAACAAATCAATGTGTTGTGCTGTCTCTGTTCTAGCTAATCTCTGCAAGCTCAAATCTTTTTGATCCTTCATTCCACAGTAATTCCAATTTTAACAAGCCCTGGTGAGTCACCTGCCACTCAGCCCCCAGTGATTCCATCTGAAGTGTCCCCTCCCAGTTGCCACCACAGTACCACTGAAGAACAGAGAGAGAAGGCAGTAAATGAAAACATCGTAAGAGCCCTACTGGGCCAGACCAAAGGTCTATCTAGTCCAGCATCCTCTTTCCCATAGTGTCCAACCAGATGCCTCTGGGAAGCCCATAAGCATGACCCAAGCTGAATGGCCCTCTCTCACTGGTCTTTCCCAACCAGTTGCAATTCAGAGGCATGTTGCCTCTCATCCTAGATGTTGTATATCAATATCATAACTAGTAGCCATTGATAGGCTTCATGAATTTGACTAATCCCCTTTTCAAGCCATTTAAGTTGGTGGCCATTGTCGTGTCTTATGGTAGTGAATGTGTATGTAGGGGCCTTGCTGTTTGTTAGTTTTGAATCATTCAGCTTCAGTCAGTCTATCTGTCAGATAAACTGATGGAAGACAGCAGCATCAAAAGTGCAGGTGAGATCATATGCTTAAACTCATGACAAGTATGGAAGGCAGCAACTACAAAGTTTTTGAACCCCTTTGTGCTTATTGTGCATCACCTCAGGCAAGAGATGATGCATACATTAAATAAATAAATTCTCTCTCTGACCATTGTTTTATGTGATGTGCTCAAGCTGCAGCAAGCATGCGTTCCTCCCTCTTTCATTCCCTCCCATGACTAATAGGAGGAGTTTGGAAACTTTTGCTTTTACTTTTAGTTAACCACAAATCTCAAGTCTTTATTTGTTAGCCAAAGGCCATCATCAAATCATATAACAGCACAACAAAAAATGGAACACCACTCAAAACATAATTAAAACAAACTAACAGCATAATCCATTCTTGTACTCAATATCTTATGCAACAATAATAATCTATAACTAACATTTATTACAGAAAGGAATCCTGCTGATTTACAACTGAACTCAATACTTTAACAACAGAGTCAACAGTCCTGTACTATCAGACATTCTTCATCCACAATTTCTTGTGTCCTCTGGATCCATTATTATGATTAACACTAACTATGGTTAATTTCAGGAAGCCTTGGAGTTGAGATGTTTGAATGTTACCATAGTTTGTGTGAGTGACGATTTGTTGCTGCAGAGGATCCAACAGACCATGTTTAACCAAAAACACAGCAAAAGCTGTGTGTGTGTGAGAGAGAGACAGAGACAGACAGAGAGAGAGAGAGAAATGTTTTTCTGGAAAAAATTATGCATCCTTGCCCTGGGACTCTTCCTTCATTCTTCCGTATGTGCCATCTGGAAGCATGGGAGGCAGCTGTTTGGTTGTGCTGTAATTGCCATCTTAATAGTGCACAGAATTTGTGAAGCATTTCTGGCTGCTGACGTTAGAAATATGTATGCATTTGTCTTGTTGTATTCCTGCTTTTCCAGTCTCTTCTCCTTCTCCCATCATCTTCTACTTATGAAAAAAATATGTATGCAGAAAACAAAACAAAATGAAAACGTGATCTTTTTCCAGAAGTCTTGCTTGCAAAACTGGTTTTGTTTTGGGGTTGGGATTGGGGTTGGGAGGGCAGAATTATATGAACCTTCAATCCACACAATTGAATGTGTGGGATACTGAAGGATCATACTGAGTGCTTTTAAAAAAAATAAAATGAGGTGCCAGTACGTATATCTTGATAAAAGTGCTGTGGCTGCCAGCGCATAACAGCGCTGTGGGTAACAAACAAAGAGGTGTCGGTACTCAGTACTGGCGAGTACCATCGCAAAAGAAAAGGACTGGTCATATTTTCAGATTTATTTCTTATCTTAGTCAGTTAAAACTTTTTCCTGTCTGTAAATCGTACTGACCTCTGATGTATATTCTGAATCTCCCTGAGCAAAATCAATCACAGCTTCTGACAGCACAATGAATATTCACTGCTGCAGCTTCCTGATGCGTTGGGAAGCTCTAGATGCCATTTTTAGAACTTCAGAACGTTGGTTCCATCAGCGATGTTGAGGAATGGCTAGTTTTGGTTTCCTTCTTTCACCCTAAAACATTGAATTTAGCAAAAACTAATTCCAAACGTTGTTTAAAAAACCAAGAAAGCAACATAACGTGGTGAAGGAAAATCTGTCCCTCAAAATCTAAGCTTGAGGCTGCAATCCTATACACATTGTGCACTCATCTGAGCGCAGATGCAATCCTATACACACCGCACACTCATCTGAGTGCAATCAGTGGGACTTACTTCTGAGTATACATGCACCTTGAATTTTGTTCCCAGAAACAAGAAGAATGGGTCCAGAAGCAAGGATCGTGGACTTATCTTGGAGAGCATAACTACTAGGGAGAGAATTTATCATGTCTAGAGATAAAACCATGCATTACACAATCCTTTCCTAGGTCTTATTTATTTTAGAAAGACATGGCAAAGTTCAAATCTTGCATCTGCACAACATATGTAGATGTGAACAAATAAATGGATCCAGATTGTTGGTAAGGAAGGCAATGTTTTCAGTGAGGGTGTTTCAGGCTGCCTAACAGTGTCCCTTCTTACGGAAGGATGTACACACAGACCATTGTACAGACAGAAACTACTGGGTGTTAGTTAAAACTTTGTTGGCTTTATTCCATGCACTACATTGCTGAGGAATACAATGTACAGTTTTCTATGTTTCTGGTTTGGAATACATGAGTCAGCTTTCAGATTCAAATTTCTTATGTGAGCTTGCAGGACACAATCAATAAACTCAAAGATGAATAACTCTCAAGTAATAAAGAAATGTGTTCTTCAACAAGAAGTCTGAACAATGCTTTCTGCTGATGGATATCTTTAAATATTACATTCAAGATGAAGTGGAAGAGCTGGTCAACTGTTTAATTAGCTGAAATACTAGTTTTAAGGGAATAGTTTCACATTGTCTCTCTCCAGATATATCTTTGCTCAGTGCATGACCTAAGGAAAGAAAAGTCTTTGATTACTTTATGACAGTCACCTCAGCTAGAATAGCTGGAAAAGTCTCTCTTCACCAAACAGTATCCTCTGCTAAAATAACCTTCACAAAGATAATAGGATCTTATGTGCCTGACAGACAGAAACTCCAGCTTCAGCCTTTTCTGACAGGAAAAACTAATTAGAAATGCAGGCCAGATGTTTTAATATCAAATATAACATGAATATATGGCAAAGGGCTGAAAATCCAGAGGTATACTCCACACAGATAATAACATTAAATATTTATTTATTATTTGATTTATATCCTGCCCTTCCTCCCAGCAGGAGCCCAGGGTGGCAAACAAAAGCACTAAAAATTTTAAAACATTATAAAAACAAGCTTTTCTTAAAAAAGGTTTCAAAATACCTTCTAAGATTACAAACATTTTAAAAAGAAGGTTTAAGAACATATTAAAAAGCAATTCCAACACAGACGCAGATTGGGATAGGTCTCAACTTAAAAGGCTTGTTGAAAGAGGAAGGTCTTCAATACACGCCGAAAAGATAACAGAGATGGTGCCTGTCTCATATTTAAATATGAGATGAAAGTTCTTTTTAGAACATTTTTAGCTTGAAATGGGGGCTTGTGGGCAAAATGTCATGACACCTCCATTTTTGCCTGCCACCTTTTTCATGGTCCTGATGTGCAGCAGTCACTCTGAGAACTGGATTTTATTTTTTTAACCCACCACAGTGGTATCACATTTGAGGGCAATGGACTTCAATCTTTCCAGTTCCAGGGCCCCTTCCTTGTCAGTCTTTCTCTTTTCTCTTTTCTGGCCTTCTTTACGTTTGGTCACCTTAGTTTTTGGTCATCATGACATGCCAGCTGAATACTAAAAGACCGGGAGGTGCAGTTGGGGTTTTTTCTGTCCCCTCCTTATTCACTGATCTTTACAGTTCTGTAATCACCTATGGCCAATTCATTGGTAGGGTAGATTTTGTTTGTAAGTATGCTAAGAAACAGAAGGATAGTTGTTGGCCTGCTGGGGTTTAATAGATTAATTCTTTTCTCTGCCTCCTTTTTATTTTTAGCCTGCAGCACTGGCACTTTTAAGGCATCGGTGGGAGATGCCCCCTGCAGACCCTGCCCTGCCCACAGTTATTCTTCCATGCCAGGCTCCAGTGAATGCGCTTGTCTGACCCGATACTATCGTTCATCTTCTGACATCTCTGATGACCCCTGTACCAGTAAGTAGCTGGGAAGGAGTGGGAATAAGTGGGCTTGCCTTAACCGTTCTTTTCCTTGGACCCTGCTTCCTGCAATCCTCACTTAGCTCCCCCGCATTTTATTTCCTTCCTGGCTCCCAAGTTGGTCTGTCCTGGCTTTATTTCCCTTATTGTCCTCCTCTTGTTGTGTCTCTACAGAAGGTGTGGGGAACATTTGGCTCTCCAGATGTTGTTGAACTACAACTCCCATCAGCCCCAGCAAGCATAGCCAATGGCCAGGGATAATGGGAGTTGTAGTTCAGCAACAACTAGAGGGCCAAAGGTTCCCCACACCTGCTCTGCAGCTTCAGTTCCTTCCTTTCTCCTGTCCAGTCCTATTCAGCTGCAGCCCATCCTTAGGACTATGTTTCCATGAAATTTTCTTTAGGACTTCGTCATTCAAAGAAATGCAAGAAGTTCTTACAGAAGTTATAATAGTGTGGCTGAGGACAGTAGCTGATACCTCTTCCAAAAGTTGCTACCCCCAGTCAGTTTGTTTGAAGGAAGTATCTGGAGAGCAAACCATTTGTAGGCTATGTTAATCCTATGTAGGATTTTACCTTTTGAATATCATGGTGTTTGCTGGTGGCAGAATGTATGGCGAGAGATATTCAGGCTATATTCTAAACAGCCTTTCCCTGTTGTTTGTTCCCTGTATTGGATAATCAGAAGTATATTGTTATACTGTACAGGGAGGTTTCATTTCGTTATTATAGCTACTAGGGGAACCTGCAGTTAGTGAAAGATGGGGAGCTTTTGGCAGTGTTAAGGGAAGGGGGCAAAAATGGGCCAAAAGATTGTGATGCACTTTACCATTAGCAGTAGTGACAGGAAGGCACTAGACTGCTACCTCAGACCCCATCCCATCTGCCCCCAAAATAAATTCCACAGAAGTGGAGAGCCTGCTTTGGTATGGTGCAGCATAACGTTTTGTCCCAAAAAGTTTGTATTGTATAAAGTAAAAAAATCCTTTTTATTTCCTGAGGTGCATGGAGAGCCATATTAAGCTGTGCAACTGCCTTTGTTTGTTTGTTTTTATGGGAGGGTTGCTCCATACAGACTCAGGAAGCAAGAGCATTTAGCCAATTGCATTCTCCTCCTCTCTTTCTCTCTCTCTCTCCCTGCTTGTCTATGTATGTATTGCCTCAGTTCTCAGGGTCTTACTGTCTGCCTTTTTTTTGTAGGCATCCCATCAGCCCCCCGCGACCTCAGCTATGAGATTATTGGATCCAACGTCCTCCTGACCTGGCGCCTCCCAAAGGACCTTGGTGGCCGAAAGGATGTTTTCTTCAATGTTATCTGCAAGGTGTGCCCAACAGGGTCCCCAGGGCCGTGTGTGCGTTGTGGGGACAGCGTCCAGTTTGAGCCGCGTCAGGTGGGGTTGACGGAGAGCAGGGTACAAGTCTCCAATCTCCTGACCCGCGTGCAGTACACCTTTGAGATTCAGGCTGTCAATCTCGTGACTGAGCTGAGCCCAGATGCTCCACAGTTTGCTGCCATCAATTTTAGCACCAGCCAGTCAGGTGAGTAATGCTTTTGGATGAGCCCCATTTGTTGCTTTGTTCCCCCTAGTTCTGTTTTGACTTCCTGGTCTCTTTCTCCTTTTCTGCTGGTGTTCAGTGGTGGCCCTACCATGAAGCAAGGCAACATGAGGCAATGCCTCAATTTGGAGTCTCATTGAGTGTGGCAGTGTGCGAGACAAATGTAGCACAATCCACCACAAAATTCTTTCTCACAGCCCCTGTTGAAATGAATCAGCAGTGGAAAGAACACTGCACCATTCATTTAGGTGGACTTTGCCCCAAAAAGCAGATTGTGCCCCATTTAATGAGTGTGTAGGAAAACCTGGTGTGGTATATTGGCTAAGAGATGGAGCTATAAATCAGGTTTGAATCAACTCTGTCATGAAATCACTAGGTGGAATCAGGCAAGCCTTTCAGACCGACTATGGCCAAATACTGACTTTTATAAGGATTGCAACGTAACAAGCTGCCTTACACCATTGGTCCACCTAGCTCACTACAGTCTGTACCAGTGGGATGGGACTAGAGGTGGAAAGATCTATCAATTTTCGTTCTGTCAGTTTTGAATCGTAAATTCAATTCACATTTCTGCTGCGATTGTGCTTTCTCTTAATATACACTTTTTTGTATGCATTTTTGACTAATGTACACATTTTTGCAAGCAATCTCTCGTAATAATGCATTTTGTATGTTATTTTCACTAACATATTTAATGTTATGCACACTTTCCCCAAATATTTGCATTTGTGTAAACATTGGCTGGAGAACTGCATTGCAAAATTCAGATAAGTGCAAATTTGGAAGGATGTCTGTGTTTTGGTCCTTATATTGTTTCAGTAAGTGCAAATTTGATAGATTCAGCTTTAAATGCCAACTAAAATGAATTTCTCCCCCATCCCCAGCTGGGACCCACCAGTGAGGCTTGAGCTATTTTCAGGTGTGCCTCAGTGTCACCTCACTTGCCTGCCTTGGCACCCTAGCTGTGCCATAGCCTTTTGACTGGACCAGCACCAGCACCAGCACCAGCAACTGCTGAGTAAAGATGTTCAGGAGGAGAGAAGGAAGGTCTCCCTTCATTGAGGGGAAAGGGTGTTACTTGTTAATAAAGAAAGAAACAGACAAACAAACTGGCAATCGGAAGGAGGGGAATAAGACAGGAAAACTGTTACAGGTGGAAGAACTGAATGTAAAAGGACCAGAGAGGAGGGGTGAAAGAAACTGGAAGTGGAGGTGGGGGGAGGTAAAGGAAAAAAGGTACAAGCTGAGAGTGAAAGGCGTATGGGAGAAGAAATTACAGGAGATGGGTAAAATAACATAGAGAGGCATTTGGGAATGGGAAGGGAAACATATAAAAAAAGAAGCCTTTTCTGCTTCGATCCTCTGGACCAGCTAATTCTGCCCAAAGTGGAGGGAGACTGTCACAATACCTTCAGAACAAATGTCTGTTCTTAGCTTGAGGAAAACTGGGCTATGGAACTCCTTGCTATATGGAAAAATACTGTGGCAAAAAAATTAGCAATGTCCAAAAATGGACTGAAAATGGAAATGGACTGCCTTCAAGTCGATCCCAACTTATGGCGACCCTATGAATAGGGTGTTCATGGTAAGCGGTATTCAGAGGGGGTTTACCATTGCCTCCCTCTGAGGCTAGTCCTCCCCGGCTGGCTAGGGCCTGCTCAGCTTGCCACAGCTGCACAAGCCAGCTCCTTCCTTAACCGCAACTGCCAGCTGGGGGGCAATTGGGCTCCTTGGGACTCTGCAGCTTGCCCATGGCTGCACAGGTGGCATGTAACCCCTGAGCTACTCACTGTGGGGGTGATCTTTAGCTGGCCCTTTACACTCAGGAGACACAAGCGGGGATTTGAACTCACAGACTCTGGACTCCCAGCCAGGCTCTCCTCTCTACTGTGCTATTAGATGTCAATAATTGAAAGCAGATTATGCCAACTTCTGCATCCATCTGCCACAATGTTGTGACTGGGTTTGTCCTGGCATCACTATTTTGTGACTAGTCACCCTCAGTAATCTTCAGCTGCCGCAACTCGTAGAAAGTTTGAGAACTCCTAGTCTACACTGACTAGCAGCGCCTCTGCAGGATCTCAGGCCGGGTTCTCTCCCAATCCTACCTGGAGATGCTGGGGATTGCACCTGGGACCTTTCGCATGCAAAGCAGGTGCTCTACTACTGAGCACAGTTCTTACCTAAGCAAGATAATGTATATGAAATAGTGCTGAGCCAAACTGGGAGTGGAACACCACTGCCAATGCTCCGCCAAATTAATGTTTGTGTCTGCTTGGAGCCTCAGAACAAGCAGGATAGCAGAAACAAGCTGTCACAGCTCACAAGCACAGGAAGGGAAAAGGTGTTGTCCAGTTGCCTAGACAATGGGCAGTGCTCCCTAGCTCCTGGTATTGCGTGTAGTTTACAGGTAGGATACGTTGGCTAACTGTGTAGGCAACTGGGCTGTGTTTTTTTCCCTAGCTATGCTGTTGGGAGATTCCTACAGGATGGGAGGGATGGCTTGGCAATGCAGAGGAGTTCTTCTGGCACATTAGAGGGCAAACTTAGCTCATATTCATATTCTTTCCTCACCCCAAAATGGTGAATGGTCAAGGTCCAGCTTCACAAAAGAGCAGCTAAGTTAGGGCTCATGTTTTGGTTTGATCCATAATATTAAGCACTTTAAACCCTATATGACCACTATTTCGGCGGTGCTATTTAGGTGGGCTGCAAAGGTGGCAGGAGAACTGCTGCAATCCATGCATTCTACTTAGGATGTGAGATGTGGAGCACTCCCTCCCCCTCTGCACACACTTCAATCTTCTGTATCACATGTATGGTGAGGGTTCTCCGTGCACTGAAATTTGAATTTTTTGCCTCAGGCACTAAAATATCTTGGGCCAACTCTGCTGGTATTCTCCCTTCAGATTCTCCAGAAAGCTTCAAGTCCAGGAAATGGAGTTTTAGACCCTTCGGAGGCCCACTGGGAATTGTTTGCAAGGCATTTTGAGGGTGAAGTTGCTTGCCTCCGTAGCAATCTTGATGCCCCTTCCACATCTACTGTAGTCCCCAGTGAGGTGTCCAGTGCAATGTCTGCCGCAACTTCTTGGGATTGGTTTCAGTTGATGCGGCCAGATGATGTGGACAAAGTGCTTGTGAGGATGCGACCAGCCAACGTGTCCTCTCGACCCTTGCCCTTCTTGGCTTATTAAAGCTTGCTGAGGGGGTTTGACCGAATGGATCCAGGGTGTGGTCAATGCATCTTTGCAGGATGGAGTTGTCCCAGCCACCCTGAAAGAGGCAGTGATCCAACTGCTCCTGAAAAAGCCCACCCTGGACTCATTGGTTTGTGACAACTACTGCTTGGTCGCAAATACCCCCCTTTTAGAGAAGGTGATTGAGAGGGTTGTGGCACAGCAATTACAAGTACTCCTGGCTGAAACAGATTATCTTGACTCATTCCAGTCTGGGTTCAGGCCTGGTTATGGGACTGAATCTGCCTTGGTCGCCCTGATGACCTTTATCAGGAGAAGGGCAGGGGGACTGTTACCCTGTTATTCTTACTTGATCTCTCTGTGGCTTTTGATACCATTGACCATGGTATCCTTCTGGGCCAACTCAGTGAGACGGGTATTGGAGGCACTGTTTTACAGTGGTTCTGATCCTACCTCCAGGGTCATTTTCAGAGAATAGCATTGGGTGATTGTCTTTCGGCCCCCTGGCAATTGTGCTGTGGGGTGCCACAGGGTAGCATCTTGTCCCCAATGCAGTTTAACATCTATATGGAACCCTTGGGAGAGGTCGTCAGGAGATTTGGGGCAAGGTGTCAGCAATACACTGGTGATACCTAGCTTTATTTATCCGTAACATATGAATTAAGTCAGTGGTAGGCTGGATAAGGGCCAATAAACTGAGTCTGAATCCTAGCAAGATGGAGGCGCTGTGCATTGACAGTTCCTGAGTTCAGATAATTGGTCAATTGCTTGCTTTGGATGGGGTCATACTACCTCTGAAAGAGCAGGTCCATAGTCTAGGGGTGCTCCTAGTTCCATCTTTGTTGCTAGAGGCCCAGGTGACCTCAGTGGCTAGGAGTGCCTTTTACCAGCCTTGGCTGGTAAGACAGCTGCAGCCGTTTCTGGACCAGGATAGCCTAACCACTGTTGTCCATACACTGGTAACCTCCAGGCTGGATTACTGTAATGCCCTCTATGTGGGGCTGCTCTTGAGGTTTGTCCAGAAGCTGCAGCTGGTGCAAAATGCGGTGGTGCAACTGCTCACTGGGGCAGGATATCGCCACATGTCACCCCGCTGCTGGAAGAATTGCACTGGCTGCCCATTAGCTACTGGGCCAAGTTCAAGGTTCTAGTTTTGGTGTACAAAACCCTATATGGCTTGGGACCAGGACACCTGAAAGATCGTCTTACCCCTTATACATCCAGTCTATCACTGCGCTCTGCAGGTGAGGGCCTCCTGCACATACTATCTTATCAGGAGGACCATTCCACACAAGATAGGAGGCAGACCTTTAGTGTTGTGGCACCTACCCTTTGGAATTTCCTCCCCTTAAATATTAAACAGGTACCATCTGTGTTATCATTTAGGCGCCTACCAAAGACCTTCCTCTTTCAACAAGCCTTTTAAGTAACGACCTTATCCCAGTTTGCATCTATGCTGGAATTGCTTTTAAGATGTTCTTTAAAGCTTTTTTTTTTAAAGTGTGGTGCAGTGGTTAGAGTGTTGGACTACGACCTGGGAGACCAGGGTTCCAATCCCCACGCAGCCATGAAGCTCACTGGGTGACCTTGGGCCAGTCACTGCCTCTCAGCCTCAGAGGAAGGCAATGGTAAACCACCTCTGAATACCGCTTACCATGAAAACCCTATTCACAGGGTCGCCATAAGTCGGAATCAGCTTGAAGGCAGTCCAAAGATGTTTTGTTTTAATACGTTTTTAAAGGTGTTTTGTTTTAATATGTTTTTAAGTCTGTTTTAGAGTGTTTTTAGTGTTTGCCATCCTGGGCTCTTTCTGGGAGGAAGGGCGGGATATAAATGTAAACAACAACAACAATAGATTCTCAGACCATCACAAAGGATGGAAAAGGAAGGAAAAACTTTCCAGTCAATTTACCGTGCTCCAAAGGACAGAGTTTATTGAGAAATACATATACCAATAGCACAATTGGGAGAGAAGTTCAGCAGAACAACTCTGGAGAAAACCAGGCAATGCATAGCTTTATAAAGTGATTATATGTTATGCATACATTAATAATCAAGATACATCTTTACCAATCAGTATGCCCATGCCCTCCCATCTTGGGTGGTCACTTTGGCACGTTTCGGCCTTGTCCATCCATGTGTCAAAGAAGGAAAGTTCCGAATCTTACCCAAAATGTTACATTCAGGGTTCACAAACAGTACAAAAACATCCCCAAACATCCTAACTTCATGTCATCCTTTGGTTTCCTTCAGCTGTTAAAACCACAGACTTTCACAATGTCACAACATTATGCACTTTCACTTTTAGGCAGGCATACTTCCTCAAAATCATAAATGTTTTTAGATACGCTCAAAAGCTCTTTGGATTACATCTGCAGCTCAGAATGGCCTAAATAAAGATTATAATGGACACCAAGCTATAGAAAGACTCCCTTTTCCATAAAGTCAAAGGCCAAGGGTCAGAAATCCTTCCTCACATGCATTATCTAATAGTAATCCTAAGAACAACCCAGTAAGAGAAGCCGGTATTATTATCCCCCATGTTGCTAATGGAGAGACTTGAGGCAGACAGAGTGGCTTGCGCAAGAGCCCTTACTGAATTCATGGCAGAGGCAAAATTCGAACCAGGGACTTCCAGATTTGTAGCTCAGTCTCTTAGCTGTTACACTTCGCCAACTCTCATTGCATCTCTTTCCCCTTACCGCCTTCTTGTTTTCAGTTTTGAAGAGTCTTTTCACGTCTCTCTCTTTTTTCTCTCCCTCCTTCCCACAAATCCAAGTGGGCTTTCCCTCTTATTCTCCCTTGGCAAATAAACCAGGTTTAGCAAATGCTTTGCATAGGCAGATTGGAGATACCATCAGTGCAGAAGGTAGCCTGGAGGCGACAGGAGTGGGAGAAGTAGTCAGCCACATGGATCAGAGGACCAGGTGCTTTGCTGTGAGAAATATCAGGCTTTGGCAGGGGGTCTGTTAGCATCAGCCCGGATGCAAAGATAGAGAGCCGTTGTGCACTTTCTTAAATTCTGCGGCTGCATCTGAATGGCAGCTTTCCCTACAGCTCATATAACAACGCAGTTCTGAAGCATATGTGGGGAAACTGGAGGGATGACGCAAATATCCATGATCTCCCATTTCCACAAAAAAAAAATGCATTTTTGCTTTTGTGGGTAAGTGTCATGAACATTTTTGTTAGAACCAAAAAACCAAACAACCCACCCCCAATGGCTTAAATTATGCAGTCTGTTGTACAGCTAAATCAGTTGCACATGTGGTGTGCAGCAATGATTCCGATCTACATTATGCTGCTATCTGTGTTTTTGCTTGGGAAACATAATGCACAATTAAGCATTGAGGTGTAAGCCCCCCCCATACTTGTTATAAATGAGAAATTTGACTGTATACTGAGTGTTGTTATAAACAGTAGATTTGCTACCTGCGCTCACTTTGCACACCATAGACACAAAGCCCTTCTGCTTTAAAAAAAAAAAAGACAGTTTGATCTGTGTTGGTACCACTCCTGTAGTTTATTTCTTTAAATGCTTCTATCCTGCTCTTCATTGCAAAAGCAATTCCAGAGTAGGTAGCGATAAAAGTATAACCTGTATACATACAAGCAACACAACTGCAGAAAACAGAGGCAGATGAATTACAACCGAGAAATATCCAATCTTACGTTAAATTCTAACAAGGGCCCTGGACAAATAACCAGGTTTTCAACTGGTGCTGGAGATTCAGGAACATTGATGCCAGTCATATCTCAGGGGAGGAAGTGTCAAAGCTGGGGGCCACCATTGAGAAGGCTCTCCCCCTCCAAACAAGCCTCAGTTACAGGTGGCATTACCAAGAGAGCTGATCTTAATACATAGGCTGGTCTATAGGGGAGCAGTTCTCTCAGGTAACCAGGCCCTGCATTTTTTTAGGGTTTTATATACAAGTACCTGTATGAGGTACACGAAAAAAACTACAATAACGTCTCTGCTTTTGCCATTTAATCATGAACATATCCATTAGGGAGCCTTTAAAACTTGCAGAGTATCTTATCCCCTCCTTTACTGAAATTTGAAATGGTATTACCATATTGTGCCTACTATATGGGACAAAAACACCAGTTGGCATTATAATTCTATCTGCAGTTTTGAACAGGGACTATAATGTCCCTTTAAGCTTGTTTCAGATATGATTATGCAAGTAATGCATAACAGTGATTTGGATCCACTTTGCAACAACAGCAACAAAAAGCAAGGAAACAAACAAACCAAAAACCCCTGAACAATCACACACCTGGTTTTGCGGCTAATTGTGGCAAACATGTCATGCCTGCATGCAGGAAGGTGTAAATGTCTAACAAAATAACAGGACACGTTTTCCGCTCCCCGGGGGAGAAATACCACAAGGAAGAAGCATCGTTCAGAAGATGCTGTGTCTGGAGGGTGCCCTCCATCTCCTGCTTATCACTGTTATTTTGTCGGACCCACTGCTACCTTTCAACTCCTCTTCTTTCAACTTCCTCTTTTGCCTTTTCTGTGTCACGGTTGCTGCCTTCCTTCTTCCAGCTGCCTTTTGTCTTGTATCTTCCTTTCCCGGTGTCTTTTCAGTTCCCAGCAGCCTCTGTCCTTGGCAGCCCATATTTCACAGCATTTTAAAATGAATGTTTACAACCATGCACCAGCCTGTCTGTCTCTGAAGGGAAAGCACATGAGAGGTTGACGAAAGGTAAAACAATGCGAATTACTCGTCTGAACGACAGAAATAGGTCTGGACAATGCCAGAAACCTTTGTCAAATATCAGAGAGCAAAACAGTGCCAGTGAGTTCAGCATGGAAAGCCCTAGGACTACTTTTCAGATATCACTGGCATAGGCAAAAGAAACTCAGTTAGTGCAGTGGAGAGATTCTAATCAAGGTTTGGAGGCCTGTTCTTTAAAAACCAATATTGTAGAATATTTGAGGAATTCATTTCTTTGGGACGTAGGAAACTGCCTTATACTGAATCAGACCATTGGTCTTGTCAAGATCACTGAGTCCCAAAACCCTGAGAACTAGCTGTTGTGGGCAAAAAACAGTTGCCAACGTACCAGTGTATGGAAACCAATCCTGCAAGAGAGTCCTGATGTCTACCAGTCTGGGCCAGGAGACTCCCAAACCTTAAAGCAGACGCTCCTGGGATTCCAAAAGGAGCAAGAGTGAAGAACCAGACTCTCTGCTTCCTGGAACGCCAAGCAAACAAGTTATTCAGTGGCAATTAATCAAAATGGTCAAGAGGCTGGAATTAGTACCAAGGCTTGAACCTAAAAGAGCGCACATCAGTAAATATGAGGTAGCTTTAATAAGTAATATAGTTAGAAAACACCATTATTGTTGGGAATTATAAAACAAATAAGCTAACTGATCCTAGCCAACCAGGAGCAAAGAAGCATAGCATGCAAGTTGTTGCAATGATGTCAAGAAGAGTGTGGGGCACCAGGACAAAGGATGAGTCCTGCCTACTCTGACTAGGATTTCAGGCAGTGGTCTGTCCAAGCCCTACCTAGAGATGCTGGGCATTGAGCATGGGACCTTCTGCATGCAAGGCAGGTACTCTCCCATTGAGCATAGCCTCTTCCTCTTGCACTGTTTGCCAGATTCTGTGCTTTTTGAAATGTTATGACACACATCTTGGCAGTTTAAATGAATCAAAATACGCATTCAAATAAGTGCAGAGTCTTCTCAGTGGCTTACTTACCTTTCACTCTGATTGGCTTCCATCAACAGAAAAGGACAAGGGAGCATGTTAGAAGTTTCTTCTCAGTGTCTAACACACCCCTTTCATGCTGACTGGCTCATAGGATGCTGGTGACATTGGGACCCTGCTACCCAAAACGTAAAGGGTCTAAGACCCCCTCAAGACCCCGGATGACTACACCCCGAGTGTAAAGCAGTAGAACATGTTGTCAGGACTGGGACTGTGGTTGGCCAACCCAGGAACCAAACCCAGAGTTCACGTTCTGCGCTCCAAGGTGAGCCTCTTCATTCAGGAGTCTGAAAGCAGAGATTCATCTGGAGGTGGAGGTAGGGCCAGGGCCAGTATTTGGCACACGAGCGTATAATGCAACAGGTTCTGCTCTGCTAACCAGGACCGGGAAGATGGCCGGATTCCCAACATTTATACCAGGCATGGAAGCCAATCAAGAGGCTGATGCAGCCCTTCTCACCTCCCTAAAGAGGACTCTTGAGACTTGTTCCCTAGACTTGATCCCAGCCTATGTCCATGACAGTCCTAGTTCAAGCCCTCCTATGCTATGTCTGATAGTTGTTTTGCACATCCTTATTCCTCTTTCTGGTCTTGGTTCTGGAGAGAAAGAGCCAGCAGGCTTGGGTGGGGGGCTCCTTGTCCTGCCATTAAAAAGGTAAAGGTGTCCTCACACTTGTAGTGCGAGTTGTTTCCAACTCTTAGGGTGATGTCTTGCGACATTTACTAGGCAGACCATATATATGAGGTGGGATTGCCAGTTCCTTCCCCGGTCTTTCTTTACTCCCCAGCATATGCTGGGTACTCATTTTACCAACCACGGATGGATGGAAGGCTGAGTGGACCTCGACCCCTTTTACCGGAGATTCGACTTCCTCCTTCCGTTGGAATCGAACGCCGGCCGTGAGCAGAGCTTTGGCTGCGTTACCGCCGCTTACCACTCTGCGCCACGGAGGGTCCTGTCCTGCCGTTAGCAGATCCATAATTGCAATCCTTGTGTCTGTATCAAAATGTGGAAAATAAAACGACTCAAGGGGGCTTCTTGGGGCTCTTTCAGCTTTATGAGAGAAGCAAATCACTCTTGTTCCGCGGAGGAGTCTTGGGAGACCAGGAGAGCTGACAGTTTCCTTGCCAGAGTAACAGTATCTATTGGGCGGCTATTGTGGTCTGCTCCTCCTCTGTCTACTGTTTTCTCCCTCCCCCCCCAACCTCTTCCCCAAGATCATTAGAGTGAGCTTGAGATGAGCTGTCCTCGATTCATAGTGACAGCTCATGCTAGTGAGGCCTCTGTTCCTCCCTCACATGGCTCCCAACTCACCCCGCCTCTATCCATTCGACCCCTTAGCAGCTTTTAATTTTAGCTTAGTCTCTCCCCACCTCCTGATTACACATACATTTGGGAGGACCTGCCTGGGCTCAGAGAAAGACAGGGTAAAGCAGATGGGGACGAGGGGAAGGGGGAGAAGACAGGAAGAGGAAGAGCTTTTGGAATGAATGGCTCTGTCAGTCCTAAGGAGAGTCCTGTGTAGTTGCAATATTCTTGTATCCTGTGTAACCATATAACCTTGCTATAGTTGTTTCCCATTCCACTTTTATTCAGCAAGGGTTTTTAACTTTCATACATTTGTATGTGCCTTTGTTAGGAGACAGCAACAGTCTCATTGAAGTAGTAATGGCAATTGGCAGCAGGCCCGAACATGGGGTACTGTCACTAGCTATTTGGCTGCTGGTGACAGATTGTCGTCACAACACAAGTTCTAATATTATGAGAGAGGGAGAAAAATTGTATTTGTCTTTTCTCTCCACACCTTTCATAATTGTATATCCTTCTGTCATGTTTTTCTAAATGAAAATGCCCCATATTTTCTAGCATTTTCTTCTAGAGGCGGTGCTCCAACTCCTTGATTATCTTGGTTTTCCCCTTTTTTATTTTTTTAAAAATCTTTTCTCCCTGTGCTGCACATTTTTTGAGATAAAATTACCGAAATGGAAGGCAGCATTCCATATGTGGCCATATTGCATGATACAGCCCAGGATACCAACAACAGCTGGAGGGCCCCAAAGTAGCCATCCCTGTTACAGCCCTTTGATGGAGCGGTGGGGGGTAGGTGTTACTAGAGCTAGGTGTTTGTGCGGGCGAGCAGAGCGAAGCAAGCAGGGGCAGTAGCCCCATGTCTATACATAAAAGGGATAGAGACATTATATATATATATGTTCTGTGAATTCTATGATGGTGTTTATATATATGTATGTTTATATATATATAATTTTCAAGTGGTTCGTGGGAAAAATAGAGTTAAAAATCAATATGAATATTTAATGTGATAGATGTGGTTGTGGTGTTAATCTGTTTAATTCTAGTTTTCCATTAACTTTGCTGCTCATCCTCTCCATTCCTCAAGTCCATCCTATCCTTGCCACTTCTGGTCCATCCCACTCACCTTCTCTGCGGGCCACCAGATACTAAGAATGGCAGAGGAGCCACTGCCCCGCCATTCAGAGCCACTGCACTTCCCATTCTTCACAAACATGCCACGGACCACTTGAATGAAGCTCAGTGGTCCACAGACCACACTTTGGGAGTCATAACTGGGGAGCCTCAACTCCTTGCCATTACTCTCCTAACCTTGCCCCTCGCCAATGAAAGTCAAGTCAGAAATTATTGTCAGTTCTGTCCTTACAGCAGACCAGGCCAAGCTTTAAAAGTGAAAACCACCATCTTAAATTGAGCCTAGAATCAAACTGTCAACCGGAACAGGTTGAATATCTGCACCCCTGTCAGTACCTATTTAGAAATATGCAGCAGTGTTCCAAACCAACCGAGTCATCTTCAAGGGCAGCTCTGTGTAGAGCTCATTTCAACAGTCAAGCCTTTAAGTTACAGAAACCTGGATCTGCATAGCAAAGTCAGACCTGTCCAGGAGAGGACAAACTTGAAACAAGGCACTATCAAGCACTTCAAAGAGCAACACTGGGTCTAAGACTAACCCTACACTTTTTAGCTGATCAGGCCATTATATGCCAGCATCACTTCTGCCTTTTCCAGATTCAGTTTCCATGTGTTCTCTTTCAATTACTTGACCATAACCTTCAGACACTGGTTCAGGAAAGATGTAGCTGCTCTTGAATGCTCAGGTTAAATATAGAGAGAGCTGGGTATGATCTACATATTGATAACATCCGATCCCTAAGCCTTTGGATGATCCAACTCAACTCTGAGTTTTACTGAACAAAGACGAGCAAATTCGTTCTTGTGCTTTCATTGAGACATCTACCAGTTTTTCAGGGCAGTCCAAACTAATAACATGGTCTACTGTACTCAAAGCCACTGACTAATTTAAAAAGATCAGCAGGGAGGGATTCCCCTGGACGAACATCCACCTGGGCTGCTACCGAAGCAGCTTCCTCTCCTATAACAGCCAAAAGCCATGCTAGAAAGGAAACTATAATTCAGGAATGCATAGAGTTGCTCTTTCACAACTTGTTCTAGCACTATGGCCTGAAACGGGTAATTGAATAGCAGTCGAAAAATAGCCAGATCTTCCTTTTCTTTTTCCCAAGTGGACAACCTACCGCTTCTATCCAAACCTGATGGAGAATTAACCATTTTGGCCAAAAACCATTCAACTGTACTCGGCTGGCCTCAACCAGCCATAATAGCAAGACTCCAATTCACAATTCCAAGCATCTTGCCCACCACCAGATGACTCCCTTGATTTCTTTGCCTCTAAGGGCAAAATGAAACATCACATGAAACACAGGACTGCCGCTGAAAACAGCAACAGTGGCTTGAGTTGAGTTCCCTCTCCCTGCCTCTCCTCAAGAAACTGCAACTTAGGCCATGTCATGATGTCATGATGCTGTGTGCTTCCCTGTTTCCACCAGAGGCAGCTGGTGATGTGCAGCAGGGTGGGGAAACACATAGCATCATGATGTGAGGACACAAGTTCAGTTGAACAAGATGACACTGAGGTGAGTGTGTGGGGAGACAACACAACATCCCTACACAACAAGCAATAAATGTAAATTAATATTAGGTAAATTTGGATTAAATATTAGGAAAATCACCCTTACTGTCAGAGTAGCTCGGCACAGGGAGGGATCATGTGGAATCTGCTGGTTTATTTTAATTGCACTCTGCACTCAGAACAGGAGGGTAGTCCAAAGTACTGGGGCTCTTCCTGGGCATCATTTGAATCCATTTGCCATGCACTATTTAGAGCAAAATAGTCTTGCTGTTGATACTGAAACTGATTTGTGCATGGATCATTCCACACACCCCATGGTAGCAAACCTGGGACTGCAGCTTTTCCTGGCTTTCTGCTGAGAATACTTGCATGATGCATGTGTTTCTAAACATGTGTATGTTGTGTGCACTCATTTACTGTACATTATTTGGTGTTTATCTTAAAAACACAATGTGGTGCTGTGCAGATGCGTATGAAATTAGTACCGAAATGCTCCACACACTGACAGCATCCTTCTGTTTGAACTGTGATACTTTTAGAGGGGATGGCATGGCAGAGGTGGGGAGTACATCCTGTAGTGTTGCTAGAGAATGCAGAAAAATCTGCCGAGCAAACAGATGCTTTCTTTCAGACAGCCAACAGCTATCACAGGTGTCTGCAAATGGGTGAGCATGGCCAAGCTGCCTTGTACCTGCCAGAAGATACAAGGCAGGCTCCCAGCACGTGCCTCAGTTGTAGCGATGGAATTTGGAGAGGCCATAAGTACAGGAACCGCCAAGGTCTGATGAGGATTGCAGCTTGAGGTGGTGACATTCACAGGCAACAGTGCAGAAGGGTCATTAGGCAGACTTTACTAGGCTGGAGCGATGCAGCTGAAGAGGAGATTTTTGGGACCGAGAGTGACCCTGAGATTATTGACTGTGAAAGCAAATGGAAGTGTTCGTTCAGGAGGGAAATTGATTTAGGTTATTTCTCTTGCCGTAAATTATGTTCGGCGAAAAGAAGCAACCAAGTATGCCAGGGAAGGGCACAGGTTTTCCATAAGATAATGTGCACTCAAAAACCTTTAATGTGTAACTACTAGAACAGGCCTGCATAAATTGTGACCCACAAAACCTAATGCAACCTGCTACCATTCCTCAAGCCCCTGGTGGGACACCTGGTAAGCTACATTTGGCTTGGTGGGTTACTAGCAAGCCTACATTGCTAGCTGTATACCACAGTGTCCAATTCTCTCTCTCTCTCTCTCTCTCTCTCCTCCTCCCATCCCCGCTTCTGTAACCTTTTAAAAAATGAAACAACCAGCGCAATCCACTGTGAACATCTCCTACACAAGGACCCCTGAAATGAGATAGGGAAAAACAAATAATGGCAATCAGTATTGATTGTGTGGAATGAATGTGTTTGGTGCAAAAATTGGGGGTGAGCATCCCTTCCAAAAGAATAATCTAGAAGAATCCGATGTTCCCAGCTCACTCTCTGTGAACCATTGTTTGTCATAATTTCTATCTATACCAGTCTCAGAAAAAGTCCTATGTCTTAAGCCTAGTTCATGCAAAGAGCAGATAAGGTTGTAGAATTTATATGTGAACTGTAGATTATATGATTGGATGGCCTTCCATATGAAAACAGAAACCTCTGCATTTAGAAAACTAGATAACAATGAGAAGAGTTGTAGCCTCTCACAATTTCCCCCACCCGCCATCTGCAAAAGTACAGACCAGGACCAATTTTGCCAGCTCATCTGTTGTTTGTCATAAGTGGGCCTTGGAGTCACTACCAGTAAGGAAAAGGCTGCACTGGGCTAAATGGATACTAGCTCTGATTCCCAAATGGCCAACATTTGTACACAAATAGGATTATCCACCCACTGAGCATCGACCCTTACCCTAATCTCTGACCTAAAGCCCCAGAGGTTTCTCCTTTCTACATTGCAGTGATGCTTTCATTCTGTTTGGCTAGTTTACTACTTGTGCTCTTTACTACTTGTGCTCATCCATCTGCTCGACCACACACCTGCTCTGGCAGATGGTACAGCGTCATCTGTCTTCATTTGAACACCTGTGGAAATCCACGGAAGGAACTGGAGCTAGCTTGCATTAGCTGAAGTTTTGTTTTGTCGCTAATGATGTGACTGAAGTATAACTGGCATCAGGCTTAAAGCCTGAATCATGGCCTGAGTTTGGCTTTGAGACAATGACATTGGCCACAATCCAGCAAAAAATTCTGCTGTACAAGGTCCATTAAAACCAATAGGAGCTTCATAACAGCACAGTAGCATAGACTTTGATTTTCACTGAACACATTCATTCCATTTGAATAAACGTTGATTATTGTGACTTATTTTGCCCCCACCTCACTTTCACCATGCTCAGTGCAATGGAAACAGTGCCACTTTACATGAAATATAGCATCTTCTATTTTCAGTGATAATTGGGGGCTAATAGTCATTTCTCAGGGAAAAGTTTAGGGACTGAGGCTAGCATTCTACCAGAACTACAATGGACTAAAAGTTTATTTGGTGGGAGCTATGACATTTAATAAGATCCTCCGTGGCGCAAAGTGGTAAGTGGCGGTAACGCAGCTGAAAGCTCTGCTCACGGCCGGAGTTCGATTCCAACGGAAGGAGGAAGTTGAATCTCCGGTAAAAGGGGTCGAGGTCCACTCAGCCTTCCATCCACCCGTGGTCGGTAAAATGAGTACCCGGCATATGCTGGGGGGGTAAAGAAAGGCCGGGGAAGGAACTGGCAATCCCCCCCATATATACGGTCTGCCTAGTAAACATTGCAAGACGGCACCCTAAGAGTCGGAAACGACTCGCACTACAAGTGCGCGGACACGTTTACCTTTTTATGACATTTAAAGTGGTTTGAAAACAGTGTAACTTTATATTGTGGATAATGTGTCCTGTGTAGTACTGGTGGCTGTGGCTTTTGAAAAGAAATACGCAATGCAATGCTACGTAGCCACAAGCTTTCACAGCGATTTCTGTCTATGACCTGGTTTGCATGTAACATTAAGGTAAACCGTGACATAATGTGAATAAGCGAACATCTGGGTCCCAGAGTGAGTTCCGTTCGGTAGTGTTGCTGCGGTGCTACTCAGTGCTCAGCCACGTTTTGGCTTAACGTCATGTCCAAACCTGAACTCATGGTTTGTCTCGCTTCAGACAAACCATGAGCTTTATCCAAGGTTTGTTCTTGTTTACCACTCGTGGCGTGTCTGAGGATGACAAATTAGGAGCAAGCCACTAATGTCAGTTCCCTAACTGCAAGGATACATATGTCTCCTTTACAGAGTCACTGCACTGGTTACAGCAGGGGTACTTTGAACACTTTCAAATGCTAAGTGCTAGAATAGATCTGTCCTGTGTCACGCTTCTCAAAGTGCAGACGTATTGAGGGCAGAACTACATGTGGCACTGAACATGGAATCACTGTATTCTCCCCCATGGTCAGAGCTTGGAAAAGTTACTTTTTTAAACTACAACTCCCATCAGCCCCAGCCAGCATGGCCACTGGATTGGGCTGATGGGAGCTGTAGTTCAAAAAAGTAACTTTTCCAAGCTCTGCCCATGGTATGTATCAACTTAACCTTATGATGCACCATCTCAAGTTGTATATTTCCACACAGAGAATGATGTGGAGCAGGGTTAGGGAATAGTTGAGTGGTAGAGCATCTGGTTTGCATGCAGAAGGTCCCAGGTTCAGTCTCTGGTGTCCTCTGGGTAGGGCTGAGAAAGACTCCTACCTGAAACCCTGGAGAGCCGCTGGAAGTCAACTGTGAACACTACTGAGCTGGATGATCTGATCTGGTATAAAGCAGTTTCCTATGTTCCTTTGGAAATGCACAAGCTAATCATTTCACAGCAAAGGGTTTGTTGAACCCTACGTATTGCATGCCCACATAATGTGCAGCTCCAACCTGAAAGAATAAAGGCAAAAAATGAGCTAATGAGGGACAAAGCATCATGTCTAAGAAACGCAGAACAGACCCCTGCTGTGAAGCAAGAAAACATCATGTAGCAGAGGAACAAAGGTGAAACTAAACAACAACAACAATAAAAATAAAATATACTGAAAATAGTTTTGAATTGGTATTGCCATCTGGCTTTCTTGATTGTCACAAATGGTGCATGTGTAAAAACATTCCTGATCCCTAATGCGACAAGCAGCAGACTGAAGGCAATTGCTGAGCTTCCCATTAAAAGCCTGGTCCCACTGCCATCTTGAGGACACGCAGATCCTAATAGATTGCTTGTGGCAGCAAATTATCTAAGCGTTATTAGGCACAGAGCTACTGTGTCTCCACATATAAACCTCATTAGAAGAGAGCAAAAGGTAGAGCAGTGACAAATTGCCATGCTCGGTATTCAAGAGGTCTGGCATGCACAAAATGAATTTCTAGAGCCAGTGCCCTACAGCGCACAGAATTCATCCCCAGACTGCAAAATAAGGAAGGGAACTGACAGGAGGGAGAGAGATTATGTCTGGTTGATTGCAAATCCACAGGTTGGTTGCAAGTCAGATGTGGCCCCATGTGCAAGAAATGGGCTGTCATAGTTGCATTCATGCATCAGATGTTCAAGTGACCCTTACATAGGTGTCTTCATGGTGCCTGCTTTGTTTCAGGAAGGGTGCTAGTCTGCACAATCACATGCCACATCATGTCTCTTTCAAGATCCAGGGATGTTTCTTAGTGGTGGTGCGAAAACCAGATAGAAACTGGTAATTTTAGTGGAGTAACTCCCCCCCCGCCACCCGTTTAGATTGTACCAATATCCTTTTTTAAAAAAACCAACTGTTCAGTACAATTGTTTCCTCTGGCTTGTGTTGCTTCTTTCTGGATGAGTCATGGGAGAGATCCCATCCAATCAGGGGTCATATAGTGAATGGGATTGTTACCTGTAGCTTGTCACCACTGTTTCTACTGTATGCAGTAAGCCTAAAGATGGTATGTATACAGCTATTAATTGTCTTAACATTTTGGACTAGGAATGTTGTATGCATCAGTTTTAGTTTCAGTGTCAGAAAGACTAAGAGAAGTAGTTGTATTTGTTGTGGCAAAATGTTCATTGTATGCCACCAGCATAGATAACAGAGTGCAGGCCAGAGCAGAAGGATGAGGTTTTCAATTCATGATTCATCAATGAATCATGGCATGCTTTGATCTGTAGACCCCAGTTTCACCATTTGAATCTCCTGTGGTCTGCCTCCTTAGTAGAATTCCACAAAAACTGTGCTCAGAGTGGCTTACAATATTAAAAATCAGACAACCCCCCCCAACATTTTATTTATTTATTACATTTATATTCCTCCTTTCCTGCAAGAAACTCAAGCTGGTGTACATGCTCCCAACAAGCCTGTGAGATAGGTTAGGCTGAGAGACAGTGACTAGCCCACAATCACCCAGTGAACTTAATGGCTGAGGGGATTTGAACCCTGGTCTTCTAGTCTAACACTCTAGTCTAACACTCTAACCACTAAACCACACTGGCTCTCTCCATATATCAAGAATGTAATTGAACAGTATAGAAGTGATGCATTGAATAAGGAATAAAAAAATAAACATATCCAGGATACAACATTTCAGTAAAAAATTCTAGAGCATTACAACTCCCAGCACAACTCACAAAGGGAGTCACTTCCCTTCAGTGCTACTCCTTTGAGGTCATTCCCACCACACACAATAGTCAGGTAAAAATAACCATTGTGTCCGGAACCAGCTGCTAGCCTCTCACACTTGCCACTGGCTTCTCCTCTTCTTCCCCAGGGGCAAGTCTCATCAGGCCAACTGACTGGTGGGTTGGCTTTGTCAGCTCTTACTTTCTCCTCATCTAATCCTAGAACTGGCACGTGGCATAAGATTGATGTTAAGTCAGCTACTCCCACCGCTGCCTCCTGCTATTTCTGCCCTTACGTAGGTTCAGGGCATGGGGTGAGGGAGAGGGAAGCCAGGCAGTCGCAAGTAGAGATACGGAATACGCACATTATAGTTTGTATATATATTTTTAGAAAGCTGAGGCAATTACTTAAAATTTTGTAGAGTCGGGAAGCGTTGAGGTACTCTTTGGATAGAAACACCTCTCAAAGAGAATGGGTCTATCCAATCTGACATCAGATCTGTCTCAGAGTCCAGCCTTTTGCTTCCTAGTTAAAGCCAGCCTTCTCTTGGTTTTCTCTTCGTGTGACTTCTTGTTGGGGACTTTTATTCAGTCTTGCACAACTGGTGTCTCTCCCTGCCCCCGCCACCCCCTGGATTTATTCAAATCTTCTCTCTTCTTTCAATCTAGTTGCAATAGTCTTGCATCCTGTGTAACCATATAACCTTGCTATAGTTGTTTCCCATTCCACTTTTATTCAGCAAGGGTTTTTAACTTTCATACATTTGTATGTGCCTTTGTTAGGAGACAGCAACAGTCTCATTGAAGTAGTAATGGCAATTGGCAGCAGGCCCAAACATGGGGTACTGTCACTAGCTATTTGGCTGCTGGTCACAACACAATCTAGCCAATTAGATATGGCTATATAATGATGTCATGGAGGGTGAGTGAGAACAATGTATATGAATGAGCAAATGGCATTGCAAAAACCGAAGCATTTTTCAGCACTGCTGCAAAATATTCATTAAATGAGTAATTTTAATTCAGCTGTTGCCATTACAGCTGCTGTTGAAGATGTACAAAAGTAGCATTCTCTCTTGCACAGCCAGCCTTATGCGAATGGTATATAAAAGGAGAAAAGCACAAATTATTAAATAGAGCTGGAATATATTCCTGGAGTGTTTCAGTTGGGCTGTGGAACCTGTGGATTCCCATCAGCTCCAGCCAGCATGGCCCACAGTCAGGGAGGTGCAGTCCACAGTATTTGAAGCGCCACATGTCTCTCATCTCTGGTTTAAATTAAGATATAACATAGAAAATGCCAGTATCTGAAACACAGATGCCCTGCTCATGTGCCACATATTCCTCTCCCCTCTTTCATGTCCACCTTTCCCCCCTTCCTTTAAAAAAAAACACTTTTAAAATGTATAGTACTATTTATTTATGTATTATTTTTCAAATATAATGAGCCTATAATGTACAGTTCAGGTTGGGTCTTTTCAGCTGGCATGGTAAAATCCCTTCTTTTTCTTCATGTTTTTCTGACTTTTCAGTACCTGGCATTGCCCTTCTGTCTGTCCTCAGCACCAAGGGTCTTCATCAAGGTACTGGCAGCTGTAGTGGCATATCTCCGTCTGCGTCTGTGTTGGAATTGCTTTTTAATATGTTCTTAAATATTCTTTTTAAAAATATTTTTAGTCTTAGATGTTTTGAAAGCTTTTTTTATGTAAGGTTTTTGAAGATGTTTTGTTTTAATGTGTTTTAAAGTTTGTTGTTATGATGTTTTAATGTTCCTGCTGGGAGGAAGGATTATTATAATAATAATAATACAAGGGGTGTGTGCATTCACCTGTACTTGGACGACATTCTGGTGAGGGCCCAGTCGTCAGTTCAGCGTCTACATCATATTGAACAGACCCTGCCTCAGTTATCTAGGGGCTCATCCAGACGACTGCAAAATGTGTGACATGCCCACTATGTGTGTTCATTATTTTTCGGTCGTCCAAATGACGTCTCGCGCTGTTACGCATTTTCGCAGGTTAAATCCGCTCCTTGCAATACCGGCAAAAATGCGATTTGCTGTTTAAAATCGGGAATCATCCGCTGTGCCTTCAGGAGTTAGGATGCAATACTGCAGACTTTACAGCTGATGGGCGGTTCTTGGGCGTTTCCCCTTGCCCCTTCTCCTCATTCCAGCCAATCACGTATCTGCACTCTTGCGCATGTGCGAGAATAAGCCCGGGAAAATTGAACCAATCATCGCAATGGTGGGGTGTTGGGGGGGGTGTCTGCAACTACTGCGCAGATGCATTTTATTTTTTGCCAGCCTGCAAACTGGGCGGCCGCTCTGGGTGAGATCTGCAATGCACAGCAAGCGAGAAAGCAGGGGTGGTTGGTTTCAGCCTGCCTCTGAAAGCCTTGTCAATTTCATTGTACTTGCTGGGGCTGTTGCTTCAAATCAGAAAAGCATACATTGGTTTAAGTGTAATATGGCAAATACAAACAAGAAAAGGATTGCTGGTGGGTTTCAAACCTGCTGGGAAAGCTTTGTCAATTTCATTCTCCTGGGAAGGCAGGCGTGAAACCGACCAGCAGCCTTTCCTTCCAAGGCAAGAACTCCTTTACAGCCATATGGTGCTTGTTGCAAAGGGGGAGAGGAGCATACATAATTTTTTTGCTGACCAATTGGTTGATAGGGGGAGGTTTTAGAGGCGGAGCTTGGAAAAAGCGAAAAGAATGTAGGGGTCTTACCGCTGCGTGTGCAGGTGCAAAAAAGCGTTTTTTTAATTGGGAAAGAGCGAACTAAAAGGCAAAGTGAAGACTATCAGATGACAAACCGAATATGGAAACCGTGGATTATCCCGCTCCGTTTGGATAAGCCCTAGGTTTCATGTTGAATTTTGAAGAAAGCTTCCTAAGCCCATCTCAGAGGATTTGTCATATGGGGGTGGTGTTGGATGTGTGCAACTTCTGCATGTTCCTGTGGGGTGGATTGCCAGCTTACTGGTTAATTTACTGGGGAGAATTTCATAAGTATTCCTACTAATTTGCTTCCTAGTCCTTCACTATCACTTGGAAGAACCTGATATGGCACCTTCTCACACCAGCGTTGCCCCTCCCAAGATCTACGGCAGCACTGATGTTGGAAGGAGCCATTTTGTGGCCTCTTCCTACCTAGGTCCAGATGTTAAGAGAGTATATTAGGAAAGAGATGCCTCAGTAATCCCCCAAGTACTGAAGTAAATGTTAGAAAGGGCCTTTAACGGGAGTTAAATGCCAACGTGTAGAGACATTTAGTGGGTTGGGAATGGTAGGGTTGTTGAGGCTGAGGCACTTGTGTGTAGCACAGGGACTTATAGGGAGTTGCTATACTTCTCTGGAACATGTTTCCCGAAGAGATATGACCCTGTCCCATCCCGCTGACATTCAGGAAACTGCAAAACTCCTCTGCTTAAATGGGGGATTGGTAAATCGAAACTGTTCTGGTGCTTCTCCCCCATTTTTTTAAAAAAATGCTGTTCTGCCATCTGTTTCTTTGTGCCAAAACAAATCAAGCTGGTTTTTCTTTTTTCATTATTGCTCTGCGGTGGGGCTGCTCATTTTAAGTGGTTTTTAATGAATTATTTTAACAGTTACTTGTTCATTTTAAATATGTTGTAAGCTGCCTCATGCTGTAGGGAGAGGCAGGGCATCAGTGCTTTGCAAATAAACATAATGAGTGAATGAATGACTATAGGGTGGGGGCAAGATTGATAGAGTGCCTCTGGAGCAAGTGAAGCAAGAAGACAAACCCATTGGCATGATAATCCTCCAGACGCCGTTGTGCTCATCCTAAATTAATCATCAAGAAACAGAGGAGTGCTGTCTGTTTCTAGAGGGAACCGTTTGGAGCAGTTTGCTGGCAAAGGTCAGATACAAACACGCAATGGTCATATTTCCTGCCTGCCTGTACCCCTTGCATGCCAGTTGCTCACCCCTTTCACAGAAACTGCATTCTATTTTTAAACAGCAACGTTAAAGAAATCCCACTGAGTTCTCTGCACAATTAGGGGCCTTCCAGATCAGGATTGGGCCATGGCATTTTGCTAGCCCATGTTGCTACAACTCATGGTCTCATGTGTGCACTGCTGAGTAGCCATCAAAGCAAGCCAGGTATGGAGTACTATCACAGTGTTTAGAGGTAGCGGAAGAGCAATACCGTAAGCGATACACTTTAAAAGTTGGTTGTGGGGAGTAAAGATGGGGCAGAAATTAGACTGATTTCACCTTTAAAGGCAAACATGCCTAATTGGCACTGTCCGAAAGTATACGTGAACCACAACACAGCCATCCTTCAAAATTCACATTTCTCCGAATTTTGTAATGCTTTTCTCCAGCCACGTAATGTGTAAATTATGTATATACTATGTAGATGTATATACTAAGGTTAAAGTGTGCATATAAATGCATATATTAGTGAAAGTAACATACAAGCATACATCATATAAGGGAAAAGTGCTTTGCAAAAATGTATAAGGCAGAAGTGCACACAAGGAGGTGTATAGTATGTTAGAAGAAATCGGCATTAAAAATGCTGCTGAGTTTTGTCCATCCCTAGTGGGGAGGTAACAGGCTAGGAACATAGAAAGCTGCCTTCACTGAGTCAGATCATTAAGAACATAAGAACATAAGAAGAGCCTGCTGGATCAGGCCAGAGGCCCATCTAGTCCAGCATCCTGTTCTCACAGTGGCCAGCCAGGTGCCTGGGGGAAGCCCGCAAGCAGGACCCGAGTGCAAGAACACTCTCCCCTCCTGAGGCTTCCGGCAACTGGTTTGCAGAAGCATGCTGCCTCTGACTAGGGTGGCAGAGCACAGCCATCACGGCTAGTAGCCATTGATAGCCCTGTCCTCCATGAATTTGTCTAATCTTCTTTTAAAGCCATCCAAGCTGGTGGCCATTACTGCATCTTGTGGGAGCAAATTCCATAGTTTAACTATGCGCTGAGTAAAGAAGTACTTCCTTTTGTCTGTCCTGAATCTTCCAACATTCAGCTTCTTTGAATGTCCACGAGTTCTAGTATTATGAGAGAGGGAGAACTTTTCTCTATCCACTTTCTCAATGCCATGCATAATTTTATACACTTCTACCATGTCTCCTCTGACTCGCCTTTTCTCTAAACTAAAAAGCCCCAAATGCTGCAACCTTTCCTCGTAAGGGAGTCGCTCCATCCCCTTGATCATTCTGGTTGCCCTCTTCTGAACCTTTTCCAACTCTAGAATATCCTTTTTGAGATGAGGCGACCAGAACTGTACACAGTATTCCAAATGCGGCCGCACCATAGATTTATACAACAGCATTATGATATCAACAATGGCATTATGATATCATTGATCCATACAGCTCAGTATTGTCTACCCTGGCTAGCAGTGGCTCTCCAAGGTTTTCACAGAGGGTCATTTCCAGTCCTACCTTGAAATGTCAGGGATTGTATGCAAAGTATGTGCTGCACCACTGAGCTGCAGCTCTTGCCCAAAGGGTTAGGAAGGACCCTTTTTTCTTACTTCCCTTCCTTTGGCTTGCACCCCCTCACTATTCCTCTGCTGCTCTCTCACTAGCTATACCCACCTTGTTGCTGTCATTCTCATACCAGCCTTCTTCATCTGCACAGAGACACAACATGAGATCAAAGTTGTTACATAATGCTGAGAACGACTTTATTTCAGATCTGGTGCTAGAACAATAATAAAATTAATTATATCCGAGCCATCCTACACTGCAGACTCCATGTCTGCTGCGCTAAACTAGTCTCTACACCCGGCAAGCTTTTTTAATGTGAGGGAATATTAAGAAACATGACACTTTCCCCATATACTCATCTCCATTTGTAATGTGAATGAGCATCATACCCTATGCAGGTTTCAGGTGTACATTACAAAACTGGCAGAAGCAAGAGGTGGTTGTTTTGTGCCTTCAAGTCGATTACGACTGTTTTATGAGTCTTCGCCACTGCCTCCAGCCACAACAAAAACGCTGTTCAGACATGACACCAAACCATGATTTGGTGTTATAAGAAGGGCTTCCAGAGGAGATATGGCACTGTACCTCCCTGCTAACATTCAGGAAGCTCTACAAAACTCCTCTGATTAAATACAGTTTGGCCTAGGCTCTCCCTCCTGGCACCCTCATTTTCTCTTTCACAGTAAAGCATAGTTTGCTCTTATAACCAAACTAGGCAAACCCTCCTTTGCCTGCAAAACGAAAGGGAAAACTATTGTTTGTTCATGGTTTCCAATTATAGTTCACAGACAAACATAGTTTACACCAACCATGGTTTACTTACTTAGGATATAATGGCAAACTATGGATTACCACAAAAAGGTTGTGCATGAGACTTTGAGGGAAGAGAGAGGAAAAAGCACACAAGCCCATGGATCGCTCATGTAATCCCACATCTGAACTGAGCCGTAATCTAAGTATGTTTAAGTGCCTTCATGCATGGTCATTCCATTCTCATGAGACAGAGAGGGCTCGGTTATGCTATAAGGTGTCTTCACATTATATAAAATAACAGCAATAGGTAAAGTGGTTTCTCTCTCAACTAAGATAGGCTTTCTTAAATAAATAAAACTGGAGGTTGTGAAGAACAGAAGAAACATGAAGGACCAAAAATATTTCAGCGTAATCTTTCCCTTCATACTGTTGTTTGATTTACATTATTTGAAACTGGTTCCTGCTTGCCTAAGCTGGTTAAAGCCTCTTTGATTTGATGCTTCTTGAATAATTTCCTCTTGTTTGATATGAAGGGGAAAAACCCACCCACAATCCTTTTATGTTTCCCAGGGCTGAGAAGAAAGCAAGAGTTTTCGAGGCTTTACTACTTTGCCATATGTTTGCCAGTTGGCACAGGTGCTCCTGAGTTTAACACTGGCCCTAGTTTGCCAGTTTAGACCAGCCTTAATTTCAATCATGTAAGATATAATGAAAACACAGGAAGGTTATATAATTGTATTTTTCTTCACTGACTCTATCTTGAGCATCCTCAGTTTCCATCAGTATGGACATTTCCATAAATATTGCTGTTGCTAAATCAGTGGTTTTAAACTGTGTTCCAGGGAATCAGTGGTTCTTCGGAAGTTTATCCTTCCTTCAAAGAAAGATTGCCTACACCAGAGTGTTGGGTAGATTCTAGGGCAAACTCTGCGTTAATACAGAGCAACAGCAAGGGCCAGTATGCTAGGTTGACATCTTGCTTGGATTGAAAGGGTTCATTAGAATACTCTTGATTACCCTCTGAAATGTACACAGATTTTTATGGGGTTTGTGGCAGATGTGCAGGAATTCCGCAGCGGATAAGTCAATATGGAAAGAGTTTCCTGAAGACAGAAAGTTTGAAATCTGCTGTCTTAGATGCTCCTGGGAAGCTAACAATGTGGTGCTTGTACATTTATATGCCCAGCACAATCTTTCTTAACTACAAGTAGTGCATTTTGTAGACATTTGGCACTGTGAAGATCAAAGCTATGTGTACACTGTGTCATACCAGTACTGTAGGTCCCCATGCACCATCCAGACTGTGGCATTCAAGGTTGTGTGGCCTATTTAAGTTTCTAGCATTTGCCTATTTCTTAGTGTGTTTGTCTTTGATATTTCTACTACCATCACCAGACTTTCCCACTAAGTATTGGCTTGGGGAAGACTGGCAAGGAGCATTCGGATAAATGCTGTTGTCTGTAGTACCAGTGGCCAAAATGAACCTTATTTCTCTGCTTGCAAAATAAAGCATTACAAAAAACCAGTGACCTAAACCCCAAGGACCCAAAAAAGAACCTTGCTGGATCAGACAAGGATTGAGAGATTTCAGGTAGTGGGAGGAAGACTCTCTGTGACAATTTCCATTCATTTTTTCAAGCAGATGCCAGAGTGCCCCTCTTCTGCTCATCTGACCAGGAGTGTGTTCCCCACTCCCAGCTCCTTTGAAGCAGCGACCGGCTCCTCTTCTCCATCATTTTCTTTCTGTCAGAAACATTTAGCTGTTGCAGATTCCCTGAGGAAAAAGCACCAGCCAGTGTCTGAAGGAAGACCCCCATGGAGTGTGAAAAACAGTCAGACCAGAACAAATAGCAGGAAGCAGTAAATACATACCACGAGGAAATGATGCAGGACAATGTTGGAAGAGACCCCAAATATTTTGTGTTCATTGATTACATTTATATTTCACTTATCCCACTGCAAGTCAGTGAGTACAGTGGATGGATCTCTGAGCCTGGCCTAGGGAGGCTCAGGTTCAGGCCCCCCTTTGGACTTAAAAATCCCTGAGGCCGTCTCTCAGGGTTGTAGCACAGATGGAGTTAGGGAGCAATGCCAGGTATGCTGGGCTGAGCTCCTTGGAGAAATGATAGAACACAAATAGGTCTAGGCTTCTTTCAGTAAACTATTAATTAAAAACTTTACAACAAACTGTTAAGAAGATTCAGTAATCAGCCATCTCAAAACAAACTGCTGGCAGTACTTTTGCAAATCACCTTCGAATTATTTGTGATTAATGACAGGCAAGTTTAAAATGCAAAAATGGTATATTGCTTTAGATGTTCCTCCTCTTCCCTTCCCTAATATTTCACTCTCTTGTCTTTTCTTCATTTCTCTGTCTTATTGCAGTCCCATCTGCTGTTCCCATGATGCACCAGGTGAGTCGCACAACTGGCAGCATCACTTTGTCCTGGCCACAGCCAGACCAACCCAATGGGAT
This sequence comes from Rhineura floridana, assembly GCF_030035675.1. Classification (NCBI taxonomy): domain Eukaryota; kingdom Metazoa; phylum Chordata; class Lepidosauria; order Squamata; family Rhineuridae; genus Rhineura; species Rhineura floridana. Next base: position 150,403,846 of record NC_084480.1, read on the forward strand.
CATCTTGGATTATCAACTGCGCTATTTTGATAAGGTAAGTTGGCGTGTGGAATCCGTTTTTGCAGGTGCATGTGAGAAGCTGAGTATTTCTGCTATCACTCTGGCTGGAGAGGTAGAGGTCACAGCTAGACAAGACGTGGCAAATGAAGTGATAAGACAGCGTGAACAGACCAGGGCTAAAACTAGGAACTGAATTTTGTGATTCACCAGAAGTTTTTCCATGCCTGTGCAAGTCTACACTATAAGTTTAAACCAATATAAAGGCCATGAGTTCCTATCAAGAAACCTCTTGGGACTGTAGGGAGGTTTACATATTTCTGACTACATTCTCAAGCGCCTTACAAAACTATAGTTCTGTACCAGGATTCCTTGGGGGATTTAAAACTGGTTTAGGTTTTTAGTGTAAATCTGCTGTAGCCTTTGTTACCCTTCTAGAACTGGATGATGAGGTTGCCACTAGAAGAGTAAGACATTTTTTGCTTAAGGGACCTGTTCCTATGTTACCACTCATGGGGGGGGGGAATCAAACCCACAACCACCAAGTCGGGGGTATATTAAAAATAAACTGAACATGTACCTTTCAGATCTATAAAACAAAATTTATAAAATTTATTTAAAAGTGTTAAAAACAAAAAAACTTGATGCACAACATCTGTTTTTGTTCATTTAGTCGCAGAATCTTTTCTGTTTCAGCAAGCCTACCCAGAGCATTTGTTTTAAATGTTTTATTGATTTTACCTTTCTTTTTAATTATGGGTTTGTGTATATATTTTTTTAATTGGTTTGCGTATTTTAGTCGTGCTTTATTATATCATTGGACTTGTACACCGCTTGCAGATTTTTTTTGAGCAAGTGGTTTCTAAATGTTCTAAATACAGAAATAATAAACACATTTATGTATTTAGAATTTAGCTATGACAACCTTCTTTTGTTCTGTTTCACAAGCCATTGCTTTGTTTCTCCTTTAGCCTCCTCTCTTCTCTAGGCCAAGTTAGTAGAGTAGTGGGCAAAGGCATTGGACAAATCCAGAGATTAGATTGGAAGGTTGGGAGATGGGGGGAGGCACTGCTTATCTCAACTCTGTAAAGGAGTGATTGGTGAGCCCAGGAGGGAGCATTGCTGAGGAAAACGAAGTGGAATTATGCTTGTCAGCTTCTCATGATGGATTGTTGATCCCTAGTCAGAAGATGAGGACAACGCATTCACTGTAACCAGTGAGACTAATATGGCCACTATCTCCAATCTGAGCCCAGGGAAGATATATGCCTTCCAGGTACGAGCTCGGACAGCAGTGGGCTATGGGCCATACAGTGGAAAGATGTATTTCCAGACTCTGGTGGGAAGTAAGTGGCACAACTTCATGAACTTTCAAACTTAAGAGTTCCTACATATTTCCCTTATGTTCCTCCTCCACTGCACAATATCATGGCTTTCTGTCTGTATCAGTCTCATAAACTTTTACAGTTCTCACATGCCTCACAGGCTAATGAGTGCCTTGACTTCCCTCATGGTTGTGTAGAGTCAAGGTGTGCCTCGTTTACACGTTACATCATTTCATTGTGCACAGACCCTTATGTACTATGGCACCAAAAGGTTCTCCTGCATAAACCTCATTATGTCAATGAGGCTTGTGTGGGAGAATTCTTATGGTGGAGTATGAGCCACATTAATTAGTGGGAGGGTGGATTCTGTACCTCTTGCACCAAAATATCACTATCTGGTCCTGAAGTGTTGTAGAAGGCACCTAAGTCCCGATATGGGTATAGGAGTGGATTTGAGGAAAGGAAGGAGAGAGGCTTTGGAAAGGTAGGCTGATAACAAAGCAGATTTCAGAGTGCTGGGCAACAATGCAAGAGGGGTGTGTGTGTCAGAGAGAGACAGAGAGTGAGTCCCCAAGACTGAGGCACTTCAGATAATTCCACATCTGGGCAGGCAATAGAGTCCGACCACAGAGAGCTTACAGCCAAGTTGACAGAGTCACAGCTGCTTGTTGCCTAGGCAAAGTCTGACCCTGACCTGGAAGCCTTTATGCCCTACTAGGTACAGAGACACTAATGGGCTTCCCTTTGTGGGCATAGTCAACCCAAAGCCTGAGAACATAGCATAGCCAAGGGGCCATCTGCCTTACAACCCCGGGGGCTCACTATATCGGGCAACAGAGTACAGATCCAAAAGATCCAGCTTCTAGCTACAGAAGCTCCTGACAACAGGTTGGGAAGGTGTAAATGTTTCATTGGGAGGCTTGGATAAACTTTGACTATCCTTTATGACAGGTGAGCGCTCCGAGATGGTACAAGACCGATTGCCACTTATAGTGGGTTCAGCACTTGGCGGTCTGGCCTTCCTGGTAATTGCGGCCATTGCCATCCTTGCCATTGTCTTCAAGAGGTGAGTTTTCTGTCCTCACCCCAGGAGAGATCCATGTGCATCAACACATACCAGGTCCTCATGCAAGGGAGTCCCAACAGTTTAAAACAACTGTTCCTCAATGGAGACCCCATTGTGGCTTATATCTTCACTGGTAGAGATAGTTTGCCATGTCTTCCATCTCTGAATGTCTAACAAGGGAGATCCAAGGCAGTCGTCTTCTGCCCCAGACACAGATCTGTCTGTAACTGGATAAACATAACAGGGGAAAATGAGGAAGCACTGGATCACGGGGTCCTCAAATTTCAGCGTAAAGCTCCTAACATAAGGCACCTCGAAAGTACAAAAATAGCAAACTAGCAGGCAGGTTGGACAAGCTGAGAGCACAGCCATATGGTTCCTGATAGCCAGCCAGATGGGCAACTAAGAAATTCAATAAATAAATAAATTCACTCTGATTAAAGTGGAAGTTAGGTGCTTTTCCCCCCTTCTAGTCCCCAAGCCCCAAATCTATATATTATCTCCAGATAGTCCAAAGGCTTCCTGTACTTCAACCAGATGCATTTACTACCTTTGAAAGTGTGAATTTTGGAATGCACAGTGCTCTGCCCAATGCATTCAAAATAATGCCCCCCCAAATTATTTCTAGGAACGTTGCAATTAATATGTCACTGAAAGGAATCACGAACTACTTTATACAGCCTGTTGTAAGGAGTGTTGCTAGAAGCTGTTCAGACATAAAGGGAGGCATGCTGCTGAATATTACTCCAAAAAAAAAAAAGTTGAAGTGGAAAATGAACATCAGAAGCAGTCATGAGCCGGTATTTGGTAAACACCCTGTGGATTGGCAACAACTCTTTTGCTCTATGCAGATGTTTCTGTCCAGTACTTAAGAATATCAGAAGAGCAGCTGGATCAAGCCAAGGGTCAATCTCGCTCAGCATCCTATTTTCAACAATAGCTAATTGCCAACACCACACCTTGTACCAGGAGATTCCATAAGTTAGTTATATGTTAGGTCAAGAAGAACTTCCTTTTATCTCTCCTAAACATATTACTGATCAGTTCCACTGGTTGACCTCTGCTGTCATAAGATGTGCATATGTGGACTGCCTTCAAGTCAATCCCAATTTATGGCTACCCTATGAATAGGGTTTTCATGATAAGCGGTATTCAGAGGGGGTTTATCATTGCCTCCCTCTGAAGCTAGTCCTCCCCAGCTGGCTAGAGCCTGCTCAGCATGCCACAGCTGCACAAGCCAGCACCTTCCTTGTCCGCAACTGCAAGCTGGGGGGCAACTGGGCTCCTTGGGATTATGCAGCTTGCCCACGGCTGCACAGGTGGCAGGGCACGTAACCCCTGAGCCACTCACTGTGGGGGTGATCTTTGGCTGGCCCTTTACACCCAGGAGACACGAGTGGGGATTTGAACTCACAGACTCTGGACTCCCAGCCAGGCTCTCCTCCCCACTGTGCTATACCAGCTGTTTATGCTATCATAAGAAAAAGGAGAAAAATATTCCTCCTTCTACAGTGCCATGCATAATTTTCTACATTCCTGATGTCTTCCCTTAGACTAAAAGGAAATTGTGTTGAACTCAGCAGGACTTACTTCTGAGTAGGCATGCATAGCTAGGGACATTCGTAATCTCCCCATCACTGCCCCAAACTAAAAAGCTACAGATACCTTTCCATGTAGGAACGGTGCTCATCCCCATTTCATGTCAGTTGCCTTTTCCCCAGCTCAGTGAGCGTCTTTTTTTCCTTTTTTAGGTGATGAGTATGGGAAAGCTTCCCTTTTTGACTTTTCCTTTTCTTCCTCCGCAGTAAGAGGCGAGAGACTCCCTACACAGACCGCCTGCAACAGTACATCAGTACACGGGGTAAGTGATGGAATAGCAGCTCCGTTTTCTTGTAATAATTGTCTCTCCCTTGTGGGTGGTCGGCTGCATCACTGATTCTGGCATCTCTCTCTTCCCTCATAGGCCTTGGGGTAAAGTATTACATTGACCCCTCCACCTATGAAGATCCCAACGAAGCTATCCGGGAATTTGCCAAGGAAATCGATGTGTCTTTTGTCAAGATCGAGGAGGTCATTGGATCAGGTAGCGAAGGAGCTATTTTCCGTTTCATCTGTCCCTTCACATTTCAGTCCCCTCTTGTGGTGTACCTGATCTGAGTGGACTGAAAACAAATTAACCTTTATAAATGAAACTCCAGCAACCGAGAAAGATAAGAGAGCTCTGGGTCTCCAAAATGCCTTTGCCCAGTATCTATCCCTGTGCCTCCTGATTTAAACTGGAGCCTGATGTTGCTCCTCCTCTGTCTGATGTGGTGTCTTCTCCATCCCTTACCCTGGCAGGAGAGTTTGGAGAGGTATGCTTTGGGCGCCTGAAGCCTCCAGGGAAACGAGAATACACAGTGGCTATTAAGACCCTGAAGGCAGGCTACACCGATGAGCAGCGTCGGGAATTCCTCAGTGAGGCCAGCATCATGGGACAGTTTGAGCACCCGAATGTCATCCACCTGGAGGGCGTGGTCACCAAGAGCCGCCCCGTCATGATTGTCACAGAGTTCATGGAGAACGGCTCTCTGGATTCCTTCCTCCGGGTACAGCAAGCTCGGCTCCCCAAGCCAGCACCCCTCCACCTCTGTTGCCTTCACCAGCCCTTCCCATTGTACATGTCCATTCGCCCCCTCTCTGCCTTTCTTATCTTAAGGCCAGATCCCTGGAGGTGTAGCAAAGAGAATGGGGCAAGCGACTACTGCACTGCAAGGTGGGCCAGTCCACACACCAGATAGGCAGATGCAGGAGCTGTGCACACCACACTGTTCATGGCCTCTACCACCTCATATGGCAGGAGGGGATTATCATTATTATTCATTGTTCCATAAGTAGGATTGTCAGTATTATTCGTAACTGAGATATAGCACTATAGGTCTCTTATAATGTATGGTTCCTTAAGCATATTTGGCACCTGATAAGAGAAATGTAAATGAAACAGAAAGGTTGCTGGGCAAAGAAACGTAAACCTATTTTCTTTTTAGTAGGGTTGATAATGGAGGGAAGGAAGGGGAGGCCAGGGTAATTACGTGTGTGTGGGGGGGGGTTGATATGAGAAAATGCAAATAATAAGAATAGAATTTATATCCCGCCTTTCATTTCAAGAAGAAATGCCAAGGCAGTTAGACATGCCAAGGTGGCTTGCACCAGGGGTAGGGAAGCTGTGGCTCTCTGGGTGGCATTGGACTCATTAGCCCCAGCCAGCAAGGCTAATGGTGATGATGGTGGTGATGATGAGAGTTGTAGTTCAGCAACATCAGGAGGGTCATATGTTCTCCACCCCTGATTTGTGTCTCCTTAGACTTTATTTTAGTGGGGGAGGAGGGCTAACTACTCAAGCCATAGAAAAGGTGGTTTTTGAAACAAATGTGAGGTGGCACCACACAGGTGTTCTAGAAGCAGTGGTGAGTGGTGGCTGTATGTCATTGGGGCAGAGGAATCAGCTCCGGGTTTGTCTGAACTTTCAAGGACCTGTCCTAGGCTCAGAAAGCTCTGACAAACCCACAGCAGATTCCACTGACATGCAGCCACCAACTATCACCTTTCCCCCAGGTAGCATGCCATCAGGAGGGTATTAGTGCCTCCTGGTGTTCAAAGGCAGGAATGCACAGAAGTCCAGACTCCAGCTGCTCCTTCCGCTCTTCCCCTAGTCCATTCCTCGCCTTTGTCCTAGGTTGGATCCTTCTGCCTTAGCTCTCCACTCCCTTTGTGAGTTTGTTCCTGTCTTTTGTGAGTGTGCTCCTTTCCTTATTCCCTTTTAATTATTTGTTAATTCTTCGTTATTAAAAAAGAAAAACTTATTGCTTTCTTGGACCCTGCTGCCTTTGGACTCCAGCTGGCTCCTTGTCTTACAGCCTGGCCTCCTGCCCAGAGGCTACTGCGGCCTCCCTCCTTGTGACTACTCCCTTCTCTTCCTCAGTTGCCGGGAAGCCACAGCTTCCTCCCCTCCCCGCCGCCAATCCCAGATTCCATGATCAGCAGCTGGAGATCGCCCCTTCAGAGATCGCTGTGGCCAGAGGCTGTGGATTGCCCTCCAGCCGCTGCCTCCAAGTGCTTTGGACACTTTCCTGGCTGTTTCTTCTCCTGCCCGCCATTTTGTGTCTCCTCTACCCCTGCTACTGTTATCCACCATTACAAGTTTTTCCCACGCTTTGCTGTTCCCCTCTTGCATAAATTTCCCTTTCTTCTCTATTCTTTTTGTTGCTTCCAACATCGTTTACTCATTCCTGCTTGCCCTTGTTGCCCCACTCTGGGTTGTAGTCCGAACTTTCAAGGAGCTGTCCTAGGTTAAGAAGGTTCAGACTAAAACCCACAGCAGATTCCACTGCCACACTGACATGCAGCCACCAACTGTCACTATCTAGAAGAGACATTGGGGGAGGGGAAGCGGGAGGTAAGAGAGATCACAGACATGAATATAGTGGGAAATAAGAACAGAGATTGGGGGGAGGGTAAAGCAAAGGTATGGAGAACTGTGAAGGGGAGGACAAGGTGTTGGCTGCAGAAGAAGATAGGAAGCCGTTCTAGGGTTGGATCCAGTGGAAGTTAATCATAGCTAATTTAAGTTTGTTGATTTTAATGGGACTTAAATATTACTTCTAGTGTCATGTCACTACCCAGTATGGCATATCAGTATTCACTGTTATTGATATTATCCCTATAACATAATTATTATACAATCTAAAATCATGTGCACGCCTCACATGCTCCAACCCCATAAGAGTCAAGCCACATGCTGATTGGCTCCTGTGGCAAAGTCCCACGCTCCTCCCCAACCCACTCTATGCCATTTTGGCATGAAGCTCTCTGACTCCCCCCTCTTCAAGTGCCTGACAGGCCTCAGTTGGGTCCCAGGTAAGTCCAGGACCGAAGACACTTATTTCCCCTTAAAACATGCTTTTACCATGACAAGAACTGATGCCTGACGATAAAGAGATACATCTGGAAAACAGAACCACATTTCCTATCCACACTCTAGAGGGGAGTTCAGATACAAACACACTTTGAAAGAACACCGGAGGGAGGGGCAGAGCTTGGAAAAGTTACTTTTTTGAACTACAACTCCCATCAGCCCCAGCCACCATGGCCACTAGATTGGCTGATGGGAGTTGTAGTTCAAAAAAGTGACTTTTCCAAGCTCTGGGGAGGGGGGGCAACTGCATGGGCTAGCCCTGCTGAAAGGCCTAGCATCCACACACCCACACATTCTAAACATGTGCCAAACAAGGAGGAACCCTGACTAGGAATAGAAGAATCGGTCACTTTTGGTTTTCTCAGTTTACTTACTTATTTTTCAAATCCTCATGAAAGTTCTTCAGACTTTTAATGGAACTTGCTCCTAATAAGCACATTTTTGTATGCAGTTTTGACTAACAAACACATTTTTGCAAGCAATATTCTCTAATATAAAGCAATTTTGTATCTTATTTTCACAAATATATTCATTTGTGTGCACATTTTCCCCTAATATATTCATTAGTTGGTTGGAGAACTGCACCACCTTTTGCAGCATGTTTGTTTAGTTCAATTTATGAACTGCGTGCCATAAAATGTTGCAAAGAATGTTAATTTTTAAATGATAATTTCCATGTTAGGGGTTGCTCAGTTTACTCTATGCTGCAAAACTATGCACACTTCCATTGAACTCAGTGATGTTTACTTCCAAATAGACATGCACAGGATTGTACTGTTAGTTAAATACTTTTCACTATTCTGAATTAATCTGAAAATAATTTAAATCAAATAACTGATTTAAATCCAATTAAACATTCACACAGGTATTTAAATGGTGCATTAGGTCATCTATACCCCCGTTTGAAATTCTATTAGAAATTGTATAACCTAACATAAAATGTATACATGCCAACTTCAAAATATAGCTTGTATAGCCCAAGAACCTGCAGAAGTCTAATAGTCTTTTGAGCTCTAGGATTAAATTTTCTGAGCTCATCAATACCAAGGCCACAACATCAGTCTGAGTGGAGATGAGTAAATCAGAAATCGATTGGCCTTTCACGTGTGTCCTTTTTTTGTTGCATTTCCACATTTTTCTTGTTTTAAATCCACATGAAAATTCACATTTAATATATTTAAATGCAAATTGTTAAACTTTTCTGTCAAAATACAAATTTCTAAATAGGTTTGCTCTCAAAAATCATTTCTGTTTTTATGGGGAGGAGGGGGTTGAGCTGAGAACTATGTCAAAACATTTGGCAGTGTGAAGAGCTGTAGATAACTAAGTTCTAATCCACATATTAGTCCAGTAGGCGCAGATCAGATCACTGCAGCTTGGTATTTTGCAAAGACTGAATTCCTCAGGCATTCCTACTAGAGAAATATTTTGTGTTCTGTGTCCAGTAGCGGTCAGCTTGGCAGCATAGGCAGGGTGGCATTGCTCACCTTGCTTCCCAGCACCAAAAGTCACTGCCAGTTACCGAGAGAGCATGGTGTGGGTGCAGCAGCAGGGGCATTGGATTGGCTGTGCCGCTGTGCCCACACTTCAGAGAGCTCCTCTCCTCTCTCCCTCTCCCTCTCGATTATTGGCAGCGACGCTTAGCGTTGGGAAACCAGGCGAGCAATGCTGCACTGCCTGCGCCCCACCTGCGCTGCCCCACCACCTGCTGTGGTATATTTGCTTGTCATTTCTAAATTACTGAATGCACCTTTATTGGCTTTGGGGATAATGGGATTTTTTGTGGGATTATAAGACTCAGGAACATTACTTATACTTGCAGAGCTTGGAAAAGTTACTTTTTTGAACTACAACTCCCATCAGCCCCAGCCAACATGGCCACTGGATTGGGCTGATGGGAGTTGTAGTTCAAAAAAGTAACTTTGCCAAGCTCTGAAGTTAGAGCCTCATTTATAACATTCAGGAGATGTTTAGCCAGATTGCCAGAACAGTTCTTACAGAATTCAACCCCACTGCAGTCAGAAGCTTTATTACATTTTTAATTCTTAGTAACTAGCCTTTCTGCCGGTATTGGATTTTCTAATAAGGTATTATGTTCACAGGTCAGGTTTTGTATATTATGACGGTGTTTTGTTTTGTTTTGAAACAATGTCATACCGAATATTCTGAAGTGTATGGTTGTTGATAGAAATTCTGCAATTAATTAGGAATTTCTTGTTCAGTAGTAAACTGATTCCCATTCCCCCTCCTTTTATTTTATGTGAAGGTATTCATTTCTTCAAGCTGTCTTGCTTTAGCAACATTACTAAAAGTGTATAACTTTTTATTGGTCTTTTCAAACACTGCTGCCCTTGAAGCTCTGTCCCTTCGCCCTTTTCCATTTCCTATAAATCAAGTCTCTTCCTGACCTCCTCCAAATATTTACAATATGTGATGCTTCCGTGTTTTTTGTATTTACTTTCTGTGTTTTTATTTCTTCTAGAATCTAGAAGATTATCTTAGGCCTGGTTCTCACTGAGGTGGTACATTCTGAGGCTGTATCACTTCAGGCTGCAAGTGGGGAAAGGGGTGGATACATGATTGAATGTCCCTCCATTAAAAATATTTCCTCCATGTAGAAAAGCGGTATGTCAGGGTTAAGGTATGCTAGAATTCCTTCTCTGTGATATGTTAGCTTTGCATATCATTTTGTTTGGAGGACCGTTTGGAGGAGGTAAAACCCAGGCAAAATGTTTATCACCGCAAGAACAAGGCCTTCCTTCCTGTTTTGTTTCATGTTCAGAAAAGTAGTTTATTTACAAATATCCTCCTTAGGGTTTTCCTGGCTTGCAGATTGCCATGCAACTTACTTTGCTTTGCTGACATAAAAAAAATCCTGATGTAATGTATCTACTGTCACCATTTAATATCATATGATTTAATCACCAGAGTTGATCTCCTATCAAGGTACTGTTATGAATCGGGGACTGGGGAAAGTCTCTTGTTAATATTTCACTGAGGCCCTTCTCTCTTGTGTGTGCCATCCACAGCAAAAGGAAGGGCAGTTCAGCGTGCTGCAGCTAGTGGGCATGTTGCGGGGCATAGCAGCTGGCATGCGTTACCTCTCAGACATGAATTACGTCCACCGGGATTTGGCTGCTCGCAATATCCTGGTCAACAGCAATCTGGTTTGCAAGGTGTCAGATTTTGGCTTGTCACGGTTCCTGGAAGATGATGCTTCAAACCCAACTTACACAGGGGCCTTGGTGAGTTCTTGCTCAAGAAACAGTCTTTTTCACAGCCATCCAATATTCAGGCAGGCAAGTCCTATAGGAACCAGTTTGTGTTCTGCCAAGGTCAGATGTGATAAAATAAACTCAAGAGTTGCCATCAAACTTCCACCTAAAGTCAAATCCAAGCAAATTTGGGTTATTCCCTCAGGCTGAGCAATTTCAAAGGAAACTAGGTTATTCCCAGATTTAGGCTGTAAACACTAGTCATCAGGTCAAAGCATTTCCATTAGCCACACCCTGAGAGGGTACAGGTTTATCTGCTGATCAACTGTGAATACTCTTTGAAGCCGAATTTTTTAAAAAGCACAGTCAAGCAGTTCCCATAAGGTTTCACAGTAAAAAAGGGCAGGGTTTGACTAGCATCGTGTGCCCTGGTTTTCTGAAGAGAAAGGTGGAGACGCAGCAGAACTGGTAGAACAGTGAGTGTGTTTGTACCTTCAGTGTAGCACTGGATTACCACGTGAGTTGGCCCTCCATTTTACTATTTTAAAAAATGGAACTTACCCTGATGATGGGTTGGGCAGGTGTCATTGTGGGTACTAGCCAATAGGGGCCCCTTCCAGTCATAACATAGGCCCTGTTCACATGTTGCATTTAATAAGTGTACAATCCGTATACCCAGGTTAGGGATGGAAAGATCTGTCCGTTTCGGTTTTCTCCATTTGTCATTTTTCCAATCTTAAATTCAGTTCTCCACATTTCTGCAGCAATTTGCGATTAAAAACAAAAAATCCTCTCCAGTATCTTAGTGAGAATTTCTCCTAATAAACACATCTTTCTAGACAATTTTGAGTAATGTACACATTTTTGCAAGCAATTTCTCCTCATCTGATGCCTCTTTGTATGTTATTTTCACTCACATATTAATTTTTATGCACGCTTTCCCGTAACGTGTATTTGTGTACGCATTGTTCAGTTGGTGAACTGCACTGCAAAATTCAAATAAGTATGAATTTTGAAAGATGGCCGTGTTTCAGATCTCATATCATTGCAGAAAGTATGAATTTGATAAATTCAGCTTGTAGCGTGTACTGAATCAAATTTCTCACCCATCCCTAACCTAGATACACAAGCAGCTGAGTTGTCCAATTATTCAAATATAACATTCAACAAGTATACAGTCCATGTACCTGGGTACACAATAGTTGAGCTACACACTTGTGCAGGTATTCACATGTAACATTAAACAAGTGTGCAGACCCTAGTCAACACAGATTCGCTGCCAGCAAAAGGAAATGGCTTCAATGACACTTATTAAATGTGCCATTGAAGCAGTTCCCTTTTATTGGTAACAAGGCAAGGCATGCTAGGTTTGTACTCCTGAAAAAGTGCCATGCCAAGAATTATAGTAAAGAGTGGACTGTAATATTGGGGTTTTTTTTCATTTCTTCTGCATGATGTCTTAACTGTTTAAAATTAAAACACCAACTTTCAAAGCAAAAGCAAAACTTCTGTTACGATCATAATTATAGCTATTAAAATATGTCAGTTATGCTTAGAGAATATATGGTTTTCTTTGATGGAGGCATGCACAGTACAATCCTATATATGCCTACGCAGAAGTAAGTCTTATTAAATTCAATGGGACTTAGCCTAGGTAAGTCGGCATGATTGCAGTCCTAAATGTATCGAACATTTACATATGAAATGTTTTGAGAAATGTTGGAACAACAAAAACCTGCTTAAAATATTATTTGAATTGAAATGATTCTTCATACTTGGGGTACTTGCTTTCTTCTTGACAATACTATATAGGACCAATATAGTTTAATGGTTGTATTCAAAATATACAGGAGGGGAACACTGCTTGTGCAGCAGGGTTTTCCAACCTGCTTCTTCCACTTTAGCATCCTGTGCCTTCAAAAAAGTATTTTCGGGGGTCTGGAGAACACTCTCAGGATGAAACTGGACTGCGGCAGGAGGCAGGGCCGGATTATCCATTAGGCTTAGTAGGCTGAAGCCTAGGGGCCCGGAGCTCTTGGGGGCCCGTGCATAAGCTAAAAAAATTATCGTGGGACAAGAGCTTCTGAACCGCCCGCCATCCCCGTTTCACTTACCTTCTTCTCCACTGTTTTTTGCGGTTTGCCATCAATCAAGATGGTGGCCGAGGTTTCCCTAAGGGGCTGAAGCCTCTGCCGCCATCTTAGTTGATGGCACGCATGCTTGCTACACGCGCGCATTGCTGCCATCAACCAAGATAGTGGCAGAGGCTTCAGCCCCTTAGGGAAACCTCGGCCGCCATCTTGATTGATGGCAAACCTGCACGAAAAAAAGCTGAAAGGTAGGGAGAAGAGGGCCCCAAACACCAATCAGCCTAGGGGCCCTCCTCGGCTTAATCCGGCCCTGGCAGGAGGGGGGGCAGGCTGCTATTGTGAGAAGTAGGTTTTGGTATTTTTTAAAATCTTTTTTTCAACGGACATGTCTGAAGCTCAGAATCAAAACTTTTCATCAGTAATTATGTATGTGACAGTGTATAGTTTTGAGACAGCACTTTAGAGCAGGGATTAGATCAGGATCTACTGATAGGTCACTATTTAAAAGTAGATTCTGCAAGCCTAAAGCCTGCCCACCCATATATATTCAAAGACTTTATTAACATACTCTTAGAAATCTATACAATCCTACAAGGTAGATTTGAGCCAGTGGGACATAGTGTTTAGAGTGTCAGACTAGGACCAGGGTTCAAATCCCCACTCAGCCATGAAGCTCACTGGGTGACTTTGGGCCAGTCACAAACTCTCAGCCTAACCTACCTCACTGGGTTGTTATGAGGATAAAATGGAGAGGGGGAGAGTGATGCATGCAACCTTGAGCTATTTGTGGGAAAGGTGGGGTTTAAATATAATAAATAATTAATAAAAATAAAATTACATGTTTTAGAGCAAGGTTGGCCAAGAGCCCTCCAGATATTGTTGAGTTAATCAGCTCCAGTCAGCATGGCTCATAATAGTCAGGAATGGGGGGCAACAAGTTCCATATTCTTGCTTTACCATAAAGAGGAAGAATACCATCTTCTCATGTTCGAATTTCAGGTGCACCTAGTGTTGGCGTGTAATGCTTGACCCAGAAAGGCAAGGGTTCCTGTATATTTGTATATCATTTGGGGGACATTTTCAAAGAGTTTGCCTCATTTTACAGCTGGGAATCCCTGCTGATAAACCAATAGCCCAAATGAATCAGAATATCCGTGTCAGTGAATTATTCACGATATCCCATTGAAGAGATCCCTCATTTCTTTTTTATTTCATGTACAGTGGGGGATGGGGACAGAAAGGGGGGAAGGCATGGAGACGTAGAGGGCAATGAGGGGCAGAGAGAGGAGTGAAAAGACACACACGAAAGAGGCTAAGGGCATCATAGCTTGTGCAGGATTGACATTCCCATTTGCAAGAGTCATGCATGAGTAGTCTTTGCTTTTAAATCTCGGTGCACTTTTATTCATAAGGTTATGAAAGTGTAGAAGAAAGTATTTTAAAGGCTTTTCCAGATATAAAGGAAGATCTTCAGCCTATGGTGAAGTTATTATTGAGAGGCAGCATTATGTTTATTGTTATAGACACCTGTTGAAAACTTTTTATTTCAGCAAGCCTAACCAGATGTGTAATTTAGTTATCTATATCTGTTTTTAAAAGTTTTACTGATTTTGTTGATCATTATTTTATGTATATTTGTTTTTGAAAGGTTTTGTGGATTTTACGGTATTTTATCAATAATTTTAGTATATACATCACTTTTGTATTTTGAATTACACAGTTTAAATATTTTTAAATAAATAAATTAAAAGTTACTTTACCCAGAAATGGCAAGGTTTAATGTGACTTCAGCACAGTTGCTTTGGGTTCATCAGTGTTCTCTGCTTTCTGATTTTCTTTCTCAACCAATCAATCTTTATTGTGATCAGTGATCAGAACGTAATGAGGACTACATAAAACATATTCTAATTTTGTTTCTCTTTATTCTGTAGGGTGGCAAGATCCCCATTCGCTGGACCGCCCCTGAGGCTATCCAGTATCGCAAATTCACATCCTCAAGTGATGTCTGGAGCTACGGCATTGTGATGTGGGAGGTCATGTCCTATGGCGAGAGGCCTTACTGGGACATGTCCAATCAGGATGTAAGTTATAACATGGAGCAAATATCTCCTTCCATCTCCCCATGCATTGAATCAGATATTTGCTGGTGGAAGACATTCATATATACTCCAATGGGACTATATCCAGACCCATCTCTCAATTCTTTGCAGGTCATCAATGCTATTGACCAGGACTATCGCCTACCGCCTCCCCCAGACTGCCCCACTGTCTTGCACCTCCTGATGTTGGACTGTTGGCAGAAAGAACGGGTCCAGAGGCCCAAATTTGAGCAGATCGTCAGTGCTCTGGACAAGATGATCCGCAAGCCGTCTGCCCTCAAAGCTATTGGCACAGAGAATTGCAGGTGAGATGGGCTCATGGGATGGAGTGTACGTGGGATGGGAGTGGACTTTGGGGTGTGATCCACGAGCAGAAGGGAGGGGGGGAGAGCTGCAGTTTGAAAGTGGGAAATGACTAATACTTGGCTAATGGATTGATCTGGAGTCTGGTGCCTCCTGTATACAAAAGCTTTTTTTATCAATAAATCCAAGAGAGAGAGAGAGAGAGAGAGAGAGAGAGAGAGAGAGAGAGAGAGCCATTCTGAATGGCTGCTGTTGCTGTATGACTATGAATATTTTCTTGTGCCCGTTTTAAATGTATTTTTTTTGTTGTCCATAGACTGTCCCAGCACCTGCTGAGCAACTCGCCCCCAGATTTCCCTTCACTCTCCAATGCCCACGAGTGGCTGGATGCCATTAAAATGGGTCGCTACAAGGAGAACTTTGACCAGGCTGGCCTGAACACATTTGATGTCATCTCACGCATGACTCTAGAGTAAGAGCCATACCTCATCTTGAATAGCAGCAAACCTGGGGGTTGTATTCAATGAAAGCATTGCATGTGCGGGATAATTTCCACGAGCACATTGGAACTTCTCCTCCCTCTCCTGTGCCCCCAAAATTTGTTCTGGGGTTTCCCCCCAACCCTCCGGAGCAGATTTGGAAGTGAGCTGGAGGGGAAGTTCTGTTGCGCTTAAGGAAATTGTTCTGCATATTTTGTTGGATGCAAGCCTGGGTTTCTGACCGATTGTACACTTGATAGGAAGCTGCAGCAATCCTGACTCTCTGGTGAACGGGCCTGTATGATATGTGTATTTGCAAATCCATATTCATCTCAGTCACACATTACAGTTTTAGATGTACATCTAGAAAACGTGATATGTGTGAAGAAGAGTAGGGAAGGATTAGGGGCAAAAGGTACACAAGCAGTTCAGATCTGCCTACAAAATATAGAAGCTTTATGATGGATAAAGAATGACGAGGTTCATGAGTCACTTGGACCTGAATATGAACTGGACCAGGGTTTTGTTACTTATGTATTTATGTAATGGTTAAGAATGTACTGCCTTCGATTCTGACTTATGGTGACCCTATGAATAGGGTTTTCATGAGGCTGAGAGGCAGTGACTGCCCCAAGGTCACCCACTGAGCTTCACAGCTATGTGGGAATTTGAACCCTGGTCTCCCAGGTCGTAGTCCAGCACCTTAACCCAGCCTTTCCCAACCGGTGTGCCTCCAGATGTTGTTGGACCACAACTCCCATCAGCCTCAGCCATTGGCAATGTTGGCTGAAGCTGATGGGAGTTGTGGTCCAACAACATCTGGAGGCACACTGGTTGGGAAAGGCTGCCTTAACCACTACACCACACTGGCTCTATAATATATAATTCCAAAAACAGAGAAAGCAGCTACAATTATAAAAATATGTAAAACTGTTCCAGACAGACAGAATTTGCAGTAATTCAGCAAAAGAGATGGGTTCCACAAAATGAGATGTCTTAACTGTCAAAGGGTAAAAGCAAACGTCATGCAATAAAACTGTTCCTGGACTGCACTACTTTAGACTGCACCTGTTGCTTCTCTAGGAAAAAAAATTCTACACTTAGAACATCAGCTTCTTGGGTAGAACACTTTTTCCTCCCTCACTTTTTTTCTATGTTCATGGAGAATTGCTTTTTAAAATAACAATAATAAAAAGAACAACAGTCAATTATGTGATTCCCCCACCTTTGGTTTAAAACAGTTTAACTTACCATGAGAAATTTGTCTACAGTGTTTGTTTGGGTTCTCCTAGGCCAGCGTTAAGTTGAATTAGATGAACAGGGTGTTTGAAAAGACCACACATTTCGGACAACTTGGGACAATTGTTTTCACTTCAGTTTATTTTTGAATCTCTGCATAGGGAGTTGTGACAAATCACCAGGATTCTGCACAATTAGGGGCAAGTTCTGGCATCCTATGAAGTGTGTTTACTTGCAGGACGCTGACAGACCATATTAATTGTAAGGAGAGAGTAGTGAGAGTGTTCCCTTTGACCACTGCTTCAGGCTTGGCTAGCTAGACGAGTGTGAACTAAGCCCCCTGCCTGTGTTGACTGCATGAAGAGGCTCCAGGTGAGA
Organism: Rhineura floridana; assembly: GCF_030035675.1. Classification (NCBI taxonomy): domain Eukaryota; kingdom Metazoa; phylum Chordata; class Lepidosauria; order Squamata; family Rhineuridae; genus Rhineura; species Rhineura floridana. Next base: position 150,420,991 of record NC_084480.1, read on the forward strand.
AAAAGAGCCATGCTGCTCACCCATCCCAAAGCTGCAGTTTTCTCACCCCACTCGTGATGTCCACACATTGAGAGCCAAGATTTGGAAATGGAAAGTGTATGTAAGTAGGCCATTATGGCACAGGGAACCCAGCATGGCTGTTTTAGCACTTGTGGAAGCCTATGTACACAGATGTCTACTTGCATAGGTTTTCCTCTGCAGCCATCCACACTCAAATGTTGGGGTCTGAAGACCAGCAGTGGGGCCAGTGGCACATCTCCACTGTGCTGTGAAACACAAAACCCCACCTCATATGATCAATAATGAAGGGGGCTCCTGCTTGGTAGCTCTTAGGTGGAAAATGCGTGAAAGCTGTTTATTGAATTTTATCTTATTATGCATGTTTTTTAACCAGTTAACTGATTGAAATATATATATATATACGGCGGGCCCCACTTATACGGTGGGTTCCGTTCCGTCACAAAAGAGCAAAAAATACCTTTAAAATTGAAAATGAAAGCCGCCGCATCAGCGGAACGCCTTAAAGCGGAACGCCGTAAGGTGGGGCCCTACTGTATATATATAATGCGCACATTGCAAGACCTCAATAAAAATGTCTTATGGGAGAAAATGTGAAATTATGTGGGAAGCTGCTGACTTATAGCAAGTCAGACCACTGGCTCATTTCGTTCAGAATTTTCTACACTTACTGCCAGTGCGTTCCAGAAAATAGTGTTTCCCAGCCCAGAATAGTTGTATGAAACATTGCATTCCATTTCACAGATCAATGTTCATTGGTGAAACACTCCACAAAAATATTCTTGATGTGCTCATACATGCAGTCATCACAATTGCTTTTTATAGTGTTTGATTAATGCACATGTAGACATCAGATTGCTTTGGTGACCTGCTGCATGCAAAGCATCTGCTCAACCACTGAGCTACAGCCCTTTCCAAGTACCATTTCATACCTAGCCAGAAGCCACCACTCCTTATTAGAGGGAAAGGACATACCAGAACCAAAATTACCTTTAAAATCCAGAAGTCTGTCCTTCCCTCTTAGCTCCCACTAATTACAACTGCTCCCCATTTGATCAATTAAAACTAGATTGTTTCAGTACAGTAGGGCCCCACTCATATGGCGGGTTATGTTCCGGACCCCCGCTGTAAAGCGAAAACCACTGTAAAGTGGAACTCATTGAATAGAATGGTGCACGACGCCCGAAAACCGCCGTAAAAGCGGAACAAGCGCCGTATGAGTGGGGCTTTAGTCTAATTGAGACCGCTGCATTAGCAAATCGCTGTAAAGCAGGGCCCTACTGTAACTGCTTGTGTGTATCTTTTGCCGTTAAGACCTCCCCACTTGTAGGGCCTCTTCACACTTTACATTAATCAGTTAATATTATAGTGATAACCTATGCAGCTGTTTAAAATTCTCTTGAATAGTCAGTCAAGATTGTTCTGTCTTGCTTGTAAAGTTTTTTTATGTTGTACACGGCCTTGATGTTTTGTGAGAGGGTGGTATGTAAATACTTTTATAACTAAATAAATGTTATGTAACTAAATTCTGCATTTAAGTTCAAACAAGAGATCTGCCATTGTTCATTTACTTAATTCAAATGATTATGTAAAAAGTCAGTCCTTCCTTCCTGTCCTGTTGGTCCTCTTCCCTACCAATAAAATGTCCTGTGCCATCATCCTCTGTTGGCTTTCCTTTTTCTCCCTCTGCTCTTTCCACCAGGATGAACAGATGTTCCCCTCTCTGTTCCTATATTGTTTCAATAGTTTCAGTGTGTCCTAAATTTCACCGCTCCTAAATTCTAAGTGGCTTTCTAATTAATTCCCTATGGGAACATGTTCAGTTTGCTGTAGCGTTCACTCCCTTCAGTTCTTTTCAATGTTTCCTCCCTTCTGTAATAATCTCGCATATCAATTAGACATTGCAAAAAAGAAATCCTGATGTGATGTACTTTCCTGCACATGAATTCCTGTGCACTCGTAAAACATTGAACAAAAACAATATTGGCACAACTGTACATTTTTTGAAATGTTCTGTAGAATAGTTGTATGAAATGTTGCACTCCACTTCACAGATCACATGTTCATTGGTGAAACACTCCACAAAAATATTTTTGATGCGACCATACATGCAGTGATCACAATTGCTTTTTTATAGTGTTTGATTAATGCACATGTAGACATCAGTAATGTAGAATGGGAAGAACATCCTAATTAATCAAAGGAACTAGGAGCTGCAGCAGACTATACAACATTCAGAAATAAACGGAACAATAGAGAATTGCTAATGAATCAGTTCCACTTCAGAAACAAAAGCAGGTAATCTGGAACTCCAAAAGTCCAAGCCAAAATTCAAATGAAGAGATTTTCAGAAGCATCCTTATTTTTTGCAACTTTCACTTCCTGTGCTGAAGAGCACACAGTTCCTCCTGTCTCTGGATCACGTGTGGTTTTGTCTTCCTGTATTTTATTTGCTTATTTATTTACTTATTTATTAAAATATAAGCTTAATAGTTGATGTTTGTGGTGTTTAAGGATTTGATTGTTGAAAGGAAAAAACACTAAAAACACTATTGTTAAAAATTAATGTATGTGAGTTTGGCGGTGTAGGCAACAAGGGCTCCAGTCTAAGGTCTTCCTCTCTTTTTCATTCCCAGAGACATCCAACGCATTGGCATCAGCCTGGTTGGCCATCAGAAGAAGATTCTCAATAGCATTCAACTCATGCGGGTTCACCTCAATCAGCTTGAACCTGTTGAGGTCTGACACAGAGAGCACACTCCAACTCCCCCAAAAGGACCTGGATATTGAAATGAACCTTTTGTTGTAAAAGGGAAACAGAGGAGTAAATTTCAGGCATCGCTGGAGGTTGCATGAAATGTTGCACTCCACAGACCATTGCTCTTGGCGATTTGTAGGGGGGTTTTTTTCTTCTTTTTTATCATATCTCGAGGCGCTACAAATCCTATGGTATTTAGATAAGGGTGGCATTGTACATTGAAGTGGGTTGGGGAGTTAGTACACAGGGTAGAGCTGGAAAGATAGCTTTGGAGTTCAAAATGAACCTGCTGACACTTCTGTGCCAATGCCAGTCATTGGCTTTGTACTTTGGGCCAGCAACCTATCAAAGACTTCTCTTGAGCCAGATCAGACAAAATAAGAGTTAACCTGAAAGTAGAAAGACGGCATTGCCGAATGAAATCCCTGGTGGGATTTGGTTTGGAGATGAGCAGCAAACACCATCACCTTTGTTCAGGGAGCCATACAGAGTAACAAGATGGCACGGAGGGTGCCTCAGGCAATGAATTTTAGACACCAATTGTAGGGTGGCAAAGTGGGAAGCAGACAGATCTGACCCGTGGGACACAATCCTTTGGAAAGGTCTCCAGCTCATTTTCAGTGGGGCTTGCACTGGAGAACGGCACCAGGTAGATTGGTCCCCATGTTAATTAGGGAGGGGAGGGGCATTGGGTTTTCCACCAGAGGCACCAAAAGATTTTGGGATAGCTATGAGTTCAGGGTTTATCCTCCCTGATGAGGGAACCAGGATGGCAGCTTTATAATTACCAGGAAAGGGATGTGTATCTGTTTACAGAGCAGATATTTCATTTTTGCAGCTTCCGGCTGGATATTCTGACCACGGGAAATGAAATAAAACATTTGACAGAGAAATGCGTGCCCAAGATTTTATTAGGGGAACACACAGATCTGCTCCTGAAACACTTGCTAGCACTTTCTTTAATGCATTGCTCTGTGCTGAACTACAGCTAGTATCAATCAGTTTGCATCTTGTACCTGATGTATATGAACAATAACTGGGCTGACAGTGGAAAGGACTTACCAGTGTGGATTATTTTTGAACTCCATCAGATTTGTACTTAATTATACATGCATTCCCCCCATACTGTATAGAATGTGTGTGTGCGTGCATGAGCACACATGTACACAGAAATCACAAAAAATATGTTGAGTACAGGAGAAAAAGATAGCAGGTGCAGGAAATTCAGCTTGGTAGGCAAATAAGTGCACCATCAGCTTTGTTAAAATATATTTGCTAAAACATGTAAAGACTTTGGTAAAGGTAGAAGAGAGCCAAGATGCAGTAGAGTTCACATATATTCATCCAAGAAACTTTGCTACCGTTGTGGAGACTCTGAAGTGAAGTCCCACTTTTGTCACCGCCCTTGGTGATTTTTGCCAATTTTGATAGAACAATTAGAACGATCTAGCCTAAACCAGGCACAGAGCTCAGCGTGCTTAAGGCTTACTCTAATCCAGTAGACTTTAAGTGCGAGATAGCGTGGCCATCAAGCACAAATCACAAACAGACACAGACACCAGAGTTAGGTGAGGACTGAGGCAGTCACTAGCAATGCATAACAAAAGAAATTAGTAGAAAAGGGAATGATGCAGACACAGCCTGTGTGATCATGAGCAGACAACAAGACACCTAGCATTATATTCTTCAGAACAGGGTCCAATGGCCATTTCTGCACAAAGCCAAGTGAAGAAAGGAACCCAGATCCCCACCTGACTCCCCAGACCTGCAACTCTCTGGGTAGAAATTATTGAGAGGGCATCTGCCAATCATCCAAGGAGGAGGAGTTTATGAGGAATATCTGTGCCTCTCCCAGGCTGTTTGTACACTCAGTGATGCCAAGCATGGAAAGGAGCTTACAGACCTCAGAGAAACACACACACCAAAATCTGCTCTAGCTCCTTTCACAATTAATACAAAACCAGAATTAAATGCATTGCCTGCTGCAGAGTGGTTGCCAGCAAAAAGCCTACCACATAGGGTCAGTGTTGCACTGAGAACTTATGTGGTACTTCTCACGTATGGTCCCTCAGCTGATGCAGTTTATTTCTCATGCGAGCACCAGCCGTCCTCATAGTATTGGCGTTGGAACAAACAATGGCAATCAGAAACAAAGTTAAAGACCAACAAATTTATTATGGCATGAGATTTCACGGACTGCAGTACTCTTTGTCAGATGCATGACGTATTATCCTGAGTTGCAGGTGAAGCAGGAGATCCCTGTGAGTAACACACTAATACCTTATCACTGCACTACAATCCTGACAGCAGCATTTCTCCTGCAGAAAGTAACTTGTGTTTTTTGGCTTAGGATGCCTTTGCAATTCATGATGCAGAGTTTGGGTTTGAATGTATGAATATGATCAATGTGGTTTAGCTTCTTGTAATATAAGAAACAAACATCTATTGTGAGAGAGGTAGCAGTTTATTGCATATAATCTAGTAGGTGTGCATTTTTCTTGTCAGCAGACATACACCCTGATCCAGACACAGTCACATGTAACAATGTCCTGCATGTGGCTAATAAATGCACTGATAATAACTACACTGGATGAAAATAAACCAAGCATTATCTCAACTAGGTGCCACTATGGTTGTCTGTATTGTCTTGCCAAGTGGTGAGGAGATTCTGCCACTCACCCTCTAAAGTGCCTGGATTCTTGATCAGATGCAGAAAGCATTTTCACACCACATGGAAGGACAATACAAATGATCAGCTTACCAAGTGGTTATATACACATGGTGGCAGACAATGAAATACAAATCTGTCAGATAAATTAATAAATGCATTCCCATTGACAGCACAAGGTGAATGGAAATGCAGACCAAGGAGATCACAGATGTGCTGAGCACCAACATGCAGTATCAGAAAATGCATGAAAAGCCTCAGCTGATGGGTATTGGGAGAAGACGTTTTACACATGGAAGCCCACTTCCATGCACAGTTCCTCACTGCTGGCTCAAGATGATGCATTAAATTTTAGCAATGTGCTTTTGGAAATAGGTGTCAGTGAATAGATCATCCCCAGCCTTTGGATATACATGATGCAAGAGGTTGTGTGTGCAGAGGAGGGGAGAGCACCCCCACAGCTCAGCCCAAGCAGTATGCATGCGTTGCAGCAGTTCTGTCCCCTTCCCAGCCCTATGGCGGAAGAAAATTCAGGCATTCTTATTTCCCTCTCCTGTTGCTCATACATAGACAGCAAGTAAGGGGAACTCTTGACAGCTCCTGCTCTCAAAGGTCTCTGGATTAATGTAAGGGGTATAAAAATGAAAGAAGTCACCAACTGCCTTTTTTTTACCATAGAGAGACCTGGCATCCAAGCTCTGATGCACTAGAAAATGGTGACTGATGTATTTTTAAACATTAAAATTTTAAGATTTGAACATGCAAAATAAAGGTCACTATGCTATTACTGAGAGGATTCTTTCCAGAAAGGCAGCCTAAAAATATCTAAAATAAAGAAAATTGTGCAGACACAGCATTTTAAAAATGTATTTTGTAACAGAAGCATTTGCAAAAATGTTCAGTAATGGATCCAGAACTCATAAAGCTCACTGGGTGGCTGTGGCCCAGTCATTATGGGTTGCATTCAACCAATTAAAGTCAGAGTAGACCCACTGAAATATATGAACCTAAGTTAGTCATGTTTATTAACTTCAGTGGATCTACTCTCAATAGGATTAGCACTGAATACCACCCGTAGGACCAAGGCTTCTCTAATTCTGTATTTAACATAGATCTAGTTTAACATAATTACTTGAACAAAAAATACAGAATACACACACCACATTTTCAAACAACACAATATAAAAGAGACTCCACACTCTTCTAAAGTTACCCTGTGACATCAAATTTAAGGAATTGAAGGATTGGGCAGAAAATTAAGTCAAATTCAACAGAGGCCTAGAAATGCAAAGTCAAAATTCACAAGCAAAAGGACAGTAAAGCAGAAAAATTAGGTCTACAGCAAAGCACCACTGATAAAGATCTTTTTAAAAAAATAAATATAATTCATTAAATTAGCATGTATAAATGACCGGTAGTTCACTTTCATCAGAGAGGTGGCAATCTTAAGTCAAAAGCAACATCCCCAGAGGACTTCCTCATCTCACCCCGGTAACGTAGCTAAGGAAAACGTATGTGACATCATCGCATTGCAGGTTTCTCTAGCCTCACCTGCACCTCACTGGCTGCTATGATGCCATGTCATTTTCCACATTCTAGTTTACTAGACAGTTTCAAAAGAGTGGAAGAGACGCAGGGGCTGCTGTTTCTGGCGGTAGTCATGCAATCTCTGCAATGTCATGTTTTAGCAGTAATACAAAGAAAGAAAAATACTGACATCCTGTAGGAAATATTGAAGCAGACACTAGTGATGATAAATGGGTTCAAATATAACTTGCACAAGGAATGGTTTGAAGCAGGGGTGAAGAGAGTGAGTGAAAGCAAAACTGCACACAGAAAGAGAGAGAGCATGGAGCGAAAAACAGCAAGAGATGGAGCTCAGCAAGAGAGCACAGAGGAGAAGCAAAATCAAAAGCAGAGAGGCAAAGAGCGCCGAAAGAGTGCAGAGAAATGATTCCCCACCCCAGTCTGATGAAAATGAGCTTTTGACCTTAAGAAACAGCCACGAGAGTCATTAAAATGCTCCTAAAATTAGAAAGCTGCCTTAAAACTGTCAAGTTATTGTCTTTTGCCATCCAGGTGTAGGGCAAGGAGGCTGAGATTTCAGTTGCACAAGTGTAGGCTTGAACTATGCATTAATAAATAATTTGCCTGTTCAGCTCAGCTGAGCAGTCAACACATGTTCCAAGGAAGAGGCTAAATGTCCTTCACTGAAGAGTTCTAGGAGTCTGTGGGGTGGAACTAGGTGATACAAGAAGCAATCACGTAAGGAGGTCAGCATAATGACCTGACACACGCACAGTGCAGCATACTGAATGTGGCCAGGATGAGGGGAGGATAAAGCAACAGCCACACAGGGCAGCAGCTACTTCATGCTTCTTGTAATATGTATTGCTGCACCCTCGGATTTACTGTAGCTGTCTACTGGCATGTATGGTGAAATGTATCCCAATGAGACTGGATTATTCTCTGAATCTCTAAACATACATATATAAAATTATGCATGTTACCAGCTCTTGACCCCATCAGACGTTCTGTGAAACATGCAGGAACTTTTAAGTGGCTGAGGAGGAAGAGACCTATTCTCCAAGACCACACGCAAACTTAGACCAGTCTTCTCACTCACAACCTAAGATCAACAGCACTTATGGAGGCTCTGAAAAGGAGTCCTAAGGATGCCACTATCTTGGTCATCTCCCAAAAAGTTCTCCTAGACATGTGACAATGCTCGGACATTGGCGTGTTTGCTTGCACTTCAACAGGAGACCTTCCTGCAAATGTGGGTTCCAAAGCATTAACGGTCATTGACAGTCATCAGTGCCAGAGAATCGTAAGTTAGCATGGTCATTATGATAGCACTGAGTGACCTGCCCCCTTCACTTGGAAGGATGCCTACGCCACACGGAGACTCTTCCATGGGCACAGGGGCAATAATAGTTCTTGTGCTCAGACATGGTAGACCTCTTCCTCTTCCATGGCACGGTTGGTGTATCCCTGAAGCTGGGCCAGCGTGTTGCGCCGTAAGATGTCCCAGCCACAGTTAGAGCTCCTCCGTGATGAATTTGGTGTGTCTGAAGGAGTGCCGAAGGGCATCTGCTTGTTTGAGTGAGAATGCCCACCATCTTCTGCCCCCGGTGTCAATTTGCCCTTCAAGTACTTTTCAAAGGCATCCCTTCGGTGGGGCTCAAATGTTTTAGCACGCAGCTGTAGCTTATGCTGGCGGTTTTCACAACGGTCTTCAACTCTGCAGGCAAGATGAAAACAAAATGGTCAAGGATGCCGTTTACTGCCCAGGCTTGCTCTTTGCAACCTGAAGACAAAATAGCTTCAACGGTTCATGAATCAACGTGGCTAACTGCAGTATCAAAACTTCTCAAATGCCTGAGCCACGGTATATGGGGGGGAAATCAGGGACAATGTTTCATTTACACTAGCATAGTTCTTGTAAGGTTCATAACCAGAAATCATAGAATAGTAGAGTTGGAAGGGGCCTATAAGCCCATCAAATCCAACCCCCTGCGCAATGCAGAAATCCAAATAAAAGCATTCCCGACAGATGGCTGTCCAGCTGCCTCTTGAATGCCTCCAGTGTCAGAGAGCCCACTACCTCCCTAGGTAATTGGTTCCATTGTCGTATGGCTCTAACAGTTAGGAAGTTTTTCCTGATGTCCAGTCGAAATTTGGCTTCCTGCAACTTAAGCCCATTATTCCGTGTCCTGCACTCTGGGACGATCAAGAAGTGATCCCGGCCCTCCTCTATGTGACAACCTTTCATGTACTTGAAGAGTGCTATCATATCTCCTCTCAGTCTTCTCTTCTCCAGGCTAAACATGCCCAGTTCTTTCAATCTCTCCTCATAGGGCTTTGTTTCCAGTCCCCTGATCATCCTTGTTGCCCTCCTTTGAACCTGTTCCATATTTAGAGAAGAGGTGCTGCTATTAAGTGTGGGGGGGGGAGGAAGGGTGTGGGTGGCATCACAGATTAACATGAAGTGAGAAAAGCCTAAATGTAAATAGTCTTTGTATGCCTACAGTTATTTCATTTATTTAAAATGTATGTAATGGATGAGCTGCATTTGTAAACCTAAAAAATTAGTGCCCAGTGCTTGTCAGTCATCACAGTGTCTTTGAACGCACTGGCCAGGAGCAAGCTGACCCTTTGAGAAGCAACTAAGTAAAACGGCCTGCACATTTTCCTTGGATCTTCCTCTGGAAAAGGGCCAAGAAGACTTAACGAAATGAAAGCCCAAACCCGTGCCCAAACCACCCAACTCCCAACCCCAAGTGGGGCTACGTCCTTGCATTTGTCTAAATTCTAAACCAAGAAGAAGGGGAAAAACTGTTCTTGCTTGACTTCGCTAGCACAGCAGCAGCAAAGAGTAGGCAATCAGCTTCGGCCAATTTCTCTCCCCATCATCTGGCACTTTTATTATACAATATATAAATTTAACCTGTGGGATTCATTTGCACAAGATTCACTGAAAGCTAAATAGGCGGAAATTAATTATGCATGTGATCATGACCAGGAAGAGCTCACACAGATTAGCAAGAAGACAATACAGCTATGATTATCCTCTATAAAGACCATTTTCTGAATGGCACGTGACAAGAGCCCACTAACCCTGCTGGCAGGGTCATTTATATTCTCTCGAAACTACAGGGGTGCAGAGTCAGTCACCAAGAATAGATTCCCTGCACAAATGCAGAATCCTCCATGCAGCCAGTATCCAATATATCATATGCCCCCATAATCCAGCACTGTGCCACAAACGCAGAACAGGAGCAAAAAAAACCCACGTCACACCCCACGTTTCCCTCTTTTTCCAAGTATTGTGGCACAACCATTTTCCTCCTTTCACGTATGCAGCACAATGGACAGGAGGGTCCACAAACACAGCAGGTCTGAATAATCACGTTTTGAAACGGGAAGTAATCACATTACTATCGAAAGGGGGGTGTCCCGTGTAAGGCTGTTAAGTCCAAAGAATAAAATTACCCCAATGCAGCACTGTGGGTCCACACTATTCTGAGCAAATATTTAAATCGGTGAACATTTATTTATTTTTATTTATTTTATTCGATTTATATACCGCCCACAGCCCGAAGGCTCTCAGGGCGGTGCACAACATAGGATAAAATACAATAAAATCACAAAACAGTAGAGCGTAAATACCAAACAATAAACAACCTAATATACGTTAAAAGCTTAAAAATAGATTAAAATGCCTGGGAGAATAAAAAGGTTTTCACCTGGCGCCGAAAAGATAAAAGTGTAGGCGCCAGGCGGACCTCATCGGGGAGACTGTTCCATAATTCGGGGGCAGCCACTGAAAAGGCCCTAGATCTTGTTACGACCCTCCGAGCTTCTCTGTGAGTCGGAACTCGGAGGAGGGCCTAAGATGTTGAACATAGTGAACGGGTAGTTTCATATCAGGAGAGGCGTTCCACTAGGTATTCCAATCTTTTCTAAAGTAATTGCAAGATCTAGTAAATCCTCCTCTCGTTTTATAGATGCAGACAAGGACAGGCAAACTAACCAAAACAAAAGACGAAGGGGGTCACTACTGGTCATCTGGCAAGTGACTTAATTTATGGCTTCAGACATTTATTTTAAAAGATTATTGTTATTATTATTATTATTATTGTTATTATTCTGTGCAGCCCTCCTTTTTGTCTTTCCTGTTGCCTCAGATTTGACCTTAAGGAATCTCAAATTTAGATTTAGTCCTTTATTTATTTGCAAATGTGTCTCATGACACAGTGCTTTGAGATACAGCCTTTTATTTTATTCTTTGCCAGAATCATTTACAATATTTTATATACAGATATTCCCAGGCCATGCTAACTAGCTGTGGCAGGAAAATCGCTAGAGTACCACATAATCAAAAGACCTGATACTTAGTGCACGTGTAATTCAAAGGACTTTGCTGACCACAAAAATCAGCCATCCTTTGTTGCTGCAGGTATGGTGAAATGTATCCCAATGGAACTAGATTATTCCCCAGGCTCTCTTCTTGCTCTAGATAGCCATATATAAAATTATGGGTGTTATCAGCTCTTGACCCCATCAGGAGTTTTGTGAAATATGTAGAAGCTTTATGTGGCTGAAGCGGAGACCTGTTATCCAAGACCAGAAGCAAATTTGGACCAGTCTTCTATAGGCTACCACTTAAAGACCCAAAAAATCTGGAAACAGGTAGTTTATACATTTGTCCGACAAAATGGGGATCTAAATGGCTATCTCTAAATGGCTAAGGTTCTTTGGCAGTAGATCCCTGTTCTGGTGTTCTAAATCCCTCGTGTGATGAGGAAAAGTGGGGCTATGCACACACACACAGAGTAGGAAGGAGAGCATCTGAAGCAGGGATGCTGTTTCACTGGTGTAGGCTCCAGACATAATTTTAAACCCTAAAAAAAAATCAGGATTTTAAAAAAAAGTTCCCTATGCAGGAATTATGCCACCAACTCATGGCGATTTATGGAACTTGGGCACTTGTTGTCCTTGCTCTTCATCATCACATGAGAAATTTAGAAGGTCTGAATAGCGCTACTAGCAAAAGATGGAATGCAATGTAACTCAAGAAATCCTTCCTGATTATCTTCAGGAGTCTGAAGAGTGGGAAACACATTTGTACATCACTTCCTCAAAACAGGGAGCATGACACTTATGCCAAACTGAGGAGTTAGGACAATTTTTACACCCAAGAATTAAAACTTAGCCATACCTCCCATTTTAGGAAAGAGTAACAGAAACGACATATATAGGAGAGGAACTTTTGACCATGGAGAATCCATTATTCCTTCACACACCTGGGAACAGCAGTCAACAGTCAGGAATATGTAGCCATGCCTGCAGAATGCAAGCTGAATTTACTGGTAAAACATACACGGACATCATTCTTTTGATTTTTTCTTGTCAAACTTGACTTTGTGGCAATATTTATTTTGATGGTCCCTTTTTTCTTTCTGCCCCCTCCCCTTTGTAGATGTCCTGAAGCATGTAAACGTAGCCATGACTGTAGCTATGGAAGGTAAGTCTTTCTATGTTTGACACAGCTGATATCCTTCAGAGACAGCTCTGCTTTATAATACCTAAACTGCACCAGAAAAATATCCACTGCATTTCCCTGTTGAGAAACGGGCAAAGTCTTCTCCTTCCTCTGTTCTCCACACAGTTCAACATTCAGGGGAGACACAACTCTCTCAGAGGAAAGCTCCTCCACTTGAATGCAGCTTTAATTTTACCACATAAAGATCATCTGAAGTTCCTACTCTCAGTTGCACAAGATTGTGTCCATCTAAAGAAAGAAACGCCTCCCCCTTGCAGGTGGGAGAGACAGGTTGATGGAGCACTTCCAGTACAAAACAATGACGAAAAACCAATCCTGGCTTTCTTGCATCCCGAGCCACAGCCAAAGAGATAGGAATACCCTTCTCCAAAACGCAATTAGTTCAATTATGTGGAGCTATTAGAGCAAAGCCTCCTGCCTTTACCAGTTGTTGCCATCCCTATGCCAACTTCCTCAGTTCATGTTAACAGCAGATGCTAATGTACAGCTTGGAAGTTCTCTGTATGTACTGTGGCAGGAGGGGAGGAAATAGGGTGGTCATGTTTCCTACTTTATGGAGGACAATCCTCTATTTTGAAGGGCTGTCAGAGGACAGTCCTCTTTCTGAAGGTGTCCTCTGTTTGAAGGCTATCTAATCCAAGTCTGGTTTAAAGATTAGAAACCAGAAAAAGGGAGAGTGGGAACCTTGAAATTACCCATCAACACTTAACAGCGCCTGGCCAGTTACCTGGTATCTTCCCCACTATTGGGAGATGCCTTGTATTTCTGTTTCAATTGTACTAATTATTTCTAAATTTGTGTCTCTCCATATAAATTTCCATATATACATTTTATCCAAATTGTCTCCTCTTCAGTATTCTTTTCAGCAAAGCAGAGCTGGCCACCCTCTGCCAGGTGTGGGGGTGTGCTGAAGAAGGCTAGGACCCTCAATTTCCCACTTTACACTACAGTTCTAAAATGCAGTGAGTGTTTGGGGGCAGATCTACTTGTTTTGCTTCTACATGATAAAGTTGGGAATTTCCTGCAAGTGTGAATGCAATCAAGACGTGATTGCAAACATGACAAGATCTACTTATCAGGGAGTAAGCATTGGTTGCAGTTGCCTGTTGAGTTGTAAAGCCAGGTTTGTTGCTGTGAAATGGACCTTGGAGAAAAGGTGAATAGATGATAATCATCATATCCAACAGTCTCTACAACTAACAAGGTATGAAAACAGAATGAAAATAGTAATTAGGACTAAGCTTGCTGAATAGGAATTTCCATTTCTCCAGAGCTAACTTTTAAGAGAAACGCTGTAACGTTGCTTTAAGCACAACAGGTATGCAACAGCTAATGTTATCATTCAAGTTTGCAAAACTGAAGCCATTATAACTTAAAGTTTACATGAGATCCTGGTTCTCCAAAATTATTCACCTTTTGTTGCTCATGGAGTTTTCTGAACTGGTGAAGGGGATTTTTATCACTTTGGAAAGTTTGAACAAAATATCTTGAACCATTCTATAAGTTGAAGGTTAAGGATAAAAGACATTATATTTTCCATCTGCCATAAAAGAAAAGTATGACTGTTAAAACTATTTTGAAAAGAGCTGCAGGGACGGTTGCAGCCTGAAACTTAGCATAGTCACTAGTTGTGAAACTAGTGTTGGCAAAGCTATTAATTTTAATAACGCAGAGGGGTTAAGAATGTATCTGATGCACATAAGTCTTTGTTTGAGAAACTTGCAAACCTTGGCTTTTCTCCTCCCGCGATTTCCATGCTGGGCTACTCTAAAGCATGGCTGGCTATATCACAACGAATCATGGATGTAGAATTACAAAGTCATCAATTGTCAATGACATTCAAGGATGATTCCCTTTCCCACACCAGGGGCTTTGCGCTCCCGCATTACTTCAACTCGCTCCCTAATGTGAGATACAGAAAAGCATTTACATTGGCGAAGTTCGACGTGCTCCCATCTGCTCTTTTAGAGGGCAGATATCGGGGAGTTCCCCGTGCGAAGCGATTATGCCCCTGTGGGATGGGACAAATTGAAACAGTAACCCATGTACTCTTAATCTGCCCTTTTTATCATGATCTCCGTCTCCTGCATATAACTCAAATAATCAACTTGATTCCTGGCCGGGACCTTTCCTTTTACACCACCTATCTTCTTTTGGATCAATATACTCAAATCACGTGTAGTGTTGCAAGATTCTGTGCTATGGCAATCATCCATCGCAGAACATTGTTAGCCCAACTGCCTATACAGCCATGATTATAGTTAGCAAATGTATGATTTTTAACCAGTTTTATATGATTTGATATTGTGTACTGGTCTATGACCGCAAGAATAAAATTCTGATCTGTTCTGTTCTATCTGATGCACAGAGTGTACCATAGCAAACTCCATGCCAGCACAGGACATATGGGAAGAAGTAAACTATTCATGCACTTGTATTTGCTGAAAGACAATAATTAAGGGCTCATCTACACGGTTTAGTGTGTGTTTGGTGCTACTCACATCTCCTTTTAATTCACATGGTTCACATGACATTACTGGCAAACAGAAGCTATCACAGTTTCCCCCCTGTAAATCCATACTAACCCGATCCACTGATAATATGAAAAGTTTAGAACAATACGGTTCCACTCCACTTCACACATCTTTGCAGACAGTTTGCTTCAATGGTTTTTAGTCTGTGGGTGAATCGTTACTTTCAGCTATTGCCCTTTCTCCGCCCACTAACTCTCCCATGAATTCCATTTTGTTTCCAGTGGTCTGTCCAGCAGCTTCCGAGTGCTCTGTCCTCCCCCCTTCACAGTTTACTGCAGCCCTCCCTTTCTCCCCGAGTAAAGTTCCTTCACTCCTTGTAACTAGCAATGGGAATTGCCATTGGATTTTATCATTCTTTCTCAGAGCTTGGAAAAGTTACTTTTTTGAACTCCCATCAGCCCAATCCAGTGGTCATGCTGGCTGGGGCTGATGGGAGTTGTAGTTTAAAAAAGTAACTTTTCCAAGCTCTGTTCTTTCTCATATTCTCTAACTCTGCGGAGAGAATTTTGAAGTAACATCTCTTCATGCCTGGTTTCTGATTTCCCCCCCTAAAAAATCTAAAGTGGATTTTTTTTAAAGAAAAGTCACCTCAAAAATATTTATATTAATATCAATATTTTGAGAAAATATCAATATTTTGAGAAAATATCAATATTGATGTTCCCATGTGGATAAGCCCTAACTCTCACTTAAACAACAAATGATCTACAAAGAGGGCCAATTTTAGATCACACTTGAATCTAAATGCAGGAGACCAACAAAAACAAAAGGCACCAGGCTTTTTAGTTAACTGACACAAAACAAGGGAAGAATCCCAGCAAACCAGGAAAGTACTATGGGTTATAGTAGCTGGAGTTGGCAGTGAACGTCGCCTAAGACAATACTTGACACTGAATGTGGAGGTTCATGCCTGGCCAAAACATGTAAGGAATTTTCAGGACTATAAAAAGGGTTTGTAGGATAAACAAATTTCTCAGATGGGGTTATAAACATTTCTTCTTTTTACACAGGAGGGGGAGGCTGTGTGGTCGGTTGAACTGATGCAGCTGGGGCTCCTGACTACAATTGGGACTGTCTCTCACTGCCCCAGGTAGTACATAAAGTGGGTGCCTGCAGCTCTTAGCCAAGGGTGAGCAGCTGGAGCATAAGATGGAGAGGATGTTAATGGAGTGGCAATCCAGGCAGGATGTATATATTGGAGACAGAGGCGAGGAAGAAGCAAATGGCTCAAGTTTGGTAGTGATGCCCCAGTTCTGGAACCCCCTCCTTCTGGAGGCATGGAGGTCTATGAGGTTGATGGGAGTTCAATGGAAATTTACTTTTTTCTAGCTTTTGGTGGTTATGGTTTTTGAATCTTGAGTCTATTTTGTTTTCTAGAACTGATTTTGTGGTTTTAATATTGATGTTGCTGATATTTTATTGTTATCTTGTGTTTAGTGATTTGTAATATGATTTATTTTTTATGTAAATCATTTTGAAGTCACTTGTGAATAAGTAACAAAATTGTATAGAAGCTCATTTGATGATTGTATTGTTATTATACTGCGCTGGCACATGGAGTAGGCATAGTCAAACCTGAACAGCAGTTGAACTGAACGTTTTGCAAAAATATTAATTAGAATTGAAAGGGGAGCCTTTCTGCAATTTTTCAAGGATGACTGCAAAGTGCTGAGAAAAGTATTCAATGACCTAGAGTTATCCCCAATTGGCAAATGTCACTCCTAGGGGAACATCAATGGAACCACTGTCCTCTCTTTAATGGGCTTGATTTGCTCTTAGTGATGTCAACATACAGCTAAATCTGATTGGTCATAGAGCATTAGGATGTGTCATCCACTACATAATCCCAGATTATCTTTATAAAGTAGAGGGGGAAACAGCCACTGAATCAGCAGCAACAAGAGTGGGGGATTGGGGCAGGAGAGGGTGGGAAATGTCTGTGAATAGGCATGAATTAAAGTAGTCTCAAGGGTTAGACCTCAAAGAGAAGTTCCATGCTATTTCTTGTGGACTGATTCTAAATGATTGATTTTTATTTTTCTATATGTGATAAAGGACTTACCAATGCTGCCCTGGCCTCCTGCTGGAAGGAAGGGCTGGATATAAATCAAATAATAAATAAATAATGCCAGGATATCTGTGTTATCAACTACTTTTTTTTAAATGGCCACTGTTAATGTCATTATCACTCTCTGTACTTTGCTGGCTTTCATTTTCTTCTGACTGCTTACAGTTGCCCCACCCTCCCACCCCCCATCATGTACCAGCAACTCAGGATAACATTTCATGCAGCAGATGAGGTGGACTATAGTCTACAAAAGCTAATGCCGTCATAAACTTGTTAGCCTTTAAGTTGCCACAAGATTTCTTTTAAAAAAAATATTTTGCTCAGTGCTGCCAAAATCATACAGAGCTTCCAGTGCTAAGGGGGTAGACCTTCATACACAGGAAAAAATGTCTTCTTTACCAGTAGCTCTAGTCCAGCAAGGGAGAATCCACACAGAGAAAATGTTTTCTGCATGTGATCTCTGCATCAGTCTATGTCGTACTACCTCACTACCTGTGTTGCTCCTACATCTTCTTTCTCATTGATCTTTACCCCCTACTTCTGCAGTCCATGTGCCCAACAGAATATTCCAAATTCATGAAATGTTAAGTATATATGTGCTGGTATTCATTGCCACAGAGAGCACCTGTTTCTCACAATTAGCCCTCTTTGATGTAGGAGGCCTACAGCAACCACTATGTTGACAAGTCAAACCTACCTGAGATACCACCGGTTGCCCAGCCCATACTCCTGCCCACAGATCCCAGACCGAGGCCAGAGGCATTGTGGGAGTTTACGCTCTAGCATGACGGTGGTTGCAACAACCTGAAACACATAATTTTGAAAAAGATGGGTAGTCAAAAATCTTAGAAGGAGGGGGGAGACAACACATGCCCCCTCCATTGCCTTGGCTAGGACCAACTGCCATTTGGCTCTTCCCATCCCTGGTGGTAGTTGAAGAAAAGAGCACAAATCAAAGTTTTATTTACAGCATTTTAAAGTTGAAAATCAGGGTAAAAAAATGCCCTGGCCCCAACACACACTTACCAACCATACATATGTACATAGTAAAAACTGTTTTAAAAGTATTATATGGTGCAAAGGAGTCCAAGAAAAGTGGAACAATGAATAGTCTGAACTCCCCATGCACATGGCAGGAAATATTTTGAATATGCCATTCATCTCACCTTAATGCATAAAGAACCCTGGATTAAAAACATTCCAGATTTCCTCATTTCTTCTCCAATATATGCCCCTCAATTTCTTTGCTCCAGTAAATGAATTTCCCGAACAAAATCCCAGATTTCATTGTAGCCAGAAAAAATCTAAACAAATACACTCAAAATAAGCATATGAACATAGAAGTGCTTCCCAAATTTTATTTCCCATGAGCCACTTGAAAATTGTGGAGAGTCTTGGTGGACCACGTAATTATTTTTCTGCCTGTTGTAGCAATTGCAGCACTATACAAATACAGGGATTTTGTTTCCAAAGTCAACTATACCAGTAAATGTTGTAAATGGAAATGTCCTGCCTTCCAGTTGATTCCGACTTATGGCGACCCTACAAATAGGGTTTTCATGGTAAGCGGTATTCAGAGGAGGTTTACCATTGCCTCCCTCTGAGGTTGAGAGGCAGTGACTGGCCCAAGGTCACCCAGTGAGCTCCATAGCTGTGTGGGGATTCGAACCCTGGTCTCCCAGGTCCTGGTCCAACACCTTAACCCAGCCTTTCCCAACCGGTGTGCCTCCAGATGTTGTTGGACCACAACTCCCATCTTTCCTGACCATTGGCAATGCTGGCTGAGGCTGATGGGAGTTGTGTTCCAACAACACCTGGAGGCACACTGGTTGGGAAAGGCTGCCTTAACCACTACACCACACTGGCTCTCAGTAAATGTTAGGGAAAGACAAATTTATCAATTTTAGTTTCTCTAAGTTGCTTATTTTTTCACTAATAAATGCATTTTTATGCATACTTTCCCCTAATATACATATTTGTTTGGATGGAGAAGTGCATTGCAAAATTAGGAAAAGGGTTAATTTTGAAGGATTGCTGTGCTTTGGTTCATATATAGTTTCAGAAAGTGCAAATTAGGTTGGTTCACATTAGGAGTGTGCTAGAATTCCACCCAACTCAGATTTAGGACCAATTTTTCAATTAATTTGCTTATTCTCTAGCGTTACAGATCAGATTTTTATGTAGTGGTTTTTCTGTGGCTGTTTTTGAAAACAATTTTTTAAGTCCACCTCTGAAATATAAGTATTAAGAAGGATAATTTTATCGATATTTCATTTACTGATATTTTCTTTGGGGAGGGAAAAAAACCTAATTGTTAAAAGCAGCAACTAGTGGACAAAGAACTAACTCGAATCAACTCTTAAGTCAACAGAATGCTTTCAAACCAGCACCAGCCAACGGATCCCAATCCTAGGTCATATTAACATGTGAACCAAAACAAATTTCTCCCCCATCCCTAGGAAGTGTATCGTTCAAAACAGTTACTAATTCAATCCATTGTGTCTTCTAGGAGTCACAGAGCCCCAATGTAGTTCCAGCCAGAGGCGAAGAACTCATTTCAGTTGTTTCTTTACTCAGCACATAGTTAAACTATGGAATTTGCTCCCACAAGATGCAGTAATGGCCACCAGCTTGGATGGCTTTAAAAGAAGATTAGACAAATTCATGGAGGACACGGCTATCAATGGCTACTAGCCATGATGGCTGTGCTCTGCCACCCTAGTCAGAGGCAGCATGCTTCTGAAAACCAGTTGCCGGAAGCCTCAGGAGGGGAGAGTGTTCTTGCACTCGGGTCCTGCTTGCGGGCTTCCCCCGGGTACCTGGTTGGCCACTGTGAGAACAGGATGCTGGCCTAGATGGGCCACTGGCCTGATCCAGCAGGCTCTTCTTATGATCTTATGTTCATCTCCGGTAATTATCAATACACAGTTTTGTGACAACAATGCTATTTTCCAAAATTATTTTCTGCTAAAAGTCTTGACCTAGCTTTGTTTTTCAGAAAGAAGTTAACACAGAGACAACACAATCAACTCAGGAAAAGATATTAATCACTCATCTCAACTCTCTCTCACTCACTCTCACACACACCCTTCAGATAATAGGACAAAGCGTCATCCAATCACCTGTGCTCTCCAAAGTTCATCCCGCTCATGGGCCACACGCCAGTGAGTATCGCCCATCATGGCAATAAGTAAGTTGAGCATAAGGAGGGTGGCAATGACCGCAAACGCAGAGTACGTGATCCCATACATGAAAGGCAAGTCCACTTCATAGTTGGCAGGTCCGTCAATGATGGTAAGGAAGAGCTCAAAAGTGCTAAAAAGGGCCATGGGGTAGTTGTAGAAGTGCCCCAGTTCATCAGGGTCTTCCGTCTGGAAGATAATGTAAAACGCTGGCAAAGAAAACAGAAGAGAGTGAGAGAAAAATTGCCTCCTTTAAAATTTACCTTTGTATAACATGTGCCATGTGTGAAGACCTTCACCCCAAAAGCACGTTTGAGTCACTCTTCCATGAGACCTGCTCCCGCTCTCTTAAAGGATGCCAGCCATTCACCCTTGTACTTTACATATACACGGAAGACCTTCCCTGAACAGCAATATGCTAACTGGTGTCAGATCTAACTGCTAACTGGTCAGATCCCTCCTCAAAACTCACTCTTCCTCCAGAGAGTTTGATTTAACCCCTTTCTGCCCTGCTGTATACATAGATGTCTCTTCTTAGCAGATTATTTTCTCTAGGGCCCTGTTCTTCAACCTTGGGTCCCCAGATATTGCTGGACTACAACTCCCATCACCAGCCAGCTCGGCCAATGGCTGGGGACGATGGGAGTTGTAGTCCAACAACATCTGGAAACCCAAGGTTGAAGAACAGTGCCCTAGGGCAGCCTTTCTCAACCTTTTGGGCCCTAGATATTGCTGGACTACAACTCCCATCATCCCCAGCCAGCATGGCCAATGGTCAGGAATTATGGGAATTGTAGTCCAGCAACATCTGGGGACCCAAGTGTTGGGAAAGATTGCCCTAAAGGATGGGTGGAAGGGAGGGGGAGAGGCTGCTAAGAAGAGTGTCTACTCCCTCCAGCTTTCTCTGCATGATGGCAATAGGGCACTCAAAATTCTCAGTAGGCAGAGGTATTGTGAGGTTGCTGACATGAAGTGAGCATAATATATAGCCAGGTTCTTTCCCCAAGGAAGTGTGCAAATTATTTCAGCTGTGACTTTTACCCCCAACCAAAAGAGCATGGGATCATGCATCTCCTCATGTTCATCCCTTGCTGCCCTCTTTTCCCTTTGATGTCTTTCTCACTGCTGAAATGTAAATTCTAAGCTCCTCAAAGCACAGACCTGGCTTTTTAATATTTATGTAACTCTGTAACGCTTCACATCTGGTGATTGTTGCCCTCACCCCATGGTAGCCTTTTTGTGACTGCTGCTCACAGCACTTTCTCAAAATTCCAAATGTGCCCACTGGCTCAAAAAGGTTGGTGACCCCTCACATAAATAATAGTGGCAGAGGATTTTGGAGAAATTTCAAGAACATCTTAGACTTCATTCAGTGATGTGTCATGTAAGAATGACACAGACCATCAGATAGCCAAACTTTCACAGCCAGATACTATAAAAAAACAAGAGATGTATGTTAGTCAGGGGTGCATCCAACAACATAATTGTGCTCAAGAAACAACTCCTGCTTATGCAACAGGACTTCCCCTAACTTTTCTCCACCCCCATGCCCCCCTCAAATTTGCTCCAGAGGGTA
Organism: Rhineura floridana; assembly: GCF_030035675.1. NCBI lineage: Eukaryota > Metazoa > Chordata > Lepidosauria > Squamata > Rhineuridae > Rhineura > Rhineura floridana. The sequence continues at coordinate 150,442,864 of NC_084480.1, forward strand.
GGCGGCACCCCCAGAGTAGATGGGGGTGTTGTAGGAAGAGGAAAAAGAGGTGAAGTTCCATTGCACGAGCAGAATTCATTCCACAAGCACAATTACTTTGTTGGATAGAACCTTTAGCCTTGTTAATCTGCCGCAGTAAACCCCTCCCCCCAGAAAATCTCATGACAGCCTGAAGGCAAATAATTTTATTGTGGCATTCACTTTCCTGGACAAGAGCCCACTTTGTCAGACATGAAGTTGTCACCTAAGTGGGTGAGCATATTCCCCCACCCCAAGTACAGAGAGAGCTGTTTGTGTTTGCTCATTTGTCTGTTTGCTTTACAAAAGGTCAAGCTATGCAACAGGCTGCCATAGAGGTAGTATATCACTTGCAGAGGACACAAATAAATACAGAATCCAGTGGGATTAACCCAAACCAAAATAAAAAATCAAGACATGGCTGGAACACAAGTCACTGTGTGCCCCCAAATGAGATGAATTTGCATTCGCATGGGAAAGAAATAAAGGTGATGGGGATGAGAACTAAGAAGGACAAGAAAAGAAAAAGGAGAAAAGGGGGCTGTCTTAGCTTAACAGTAGAGCACATGTTTTGCGTGCAGAAGAGTTCCAGCTCCTGATGTCTCCAGTTAAAGGATGTCAGGTCACAGCAAAGCTCAGAAAATACATAGGAGAGCCACCTCTAGTCAGCTTAGACTCTATTGAGCTGGCTCAGCAGAGGCAGCTTCATATATTTAAAACAGGCAAAAATTACCAGGGAAAGATTCAGCTTAGCTTTGCTGAGAGAAATATATCAAACAAACAAACAGAAACAACTACCAAGCTTGCTGGTTTTCCAGATAAAAAAAGGATCTGAAAGAGCTGTGTAATTATTGCAATTTTAATAATATTTCAGTGTACAAAGTGCACAACTATTTTATTTTTATATTTATTATGTTAATGGAGGACTAAAGCACTCAGATCTTGGACAGACCACTGTCAAGGACCATCACTGAACTTCTCTAGCTTTAGCTCAGCCGATACAGAGTACCAATGATATCTGTGTTACATGAAATGCACACAGGTGTCAGCTGTTTCAATACACCATCTCACAAAGGCCTACAACATGTCACCTACCAGATGCAAAGCCAAGTATCACCACTGCCATCAGCCAGCAGAAGCGCAGTAGGTCTCCAAAGATCATCTGCAAATGTAAACACGCACAAGAACAGATAGACGGGATAAGCAGATCCTCTCTCGCACACACAGGCCTTGACATGATAAACAGCCTACCAGATCAGACCAATGGCTTTTTGGATCATATCATGCTACACCTGTGTTAATCCAACATCAGTGTTGCTCATTTATTTCTAGACTCAATTCAAGGTCCTGGTTTGAACCTTGTAAGTTGTAAATGGTCAGGGATGAGAATCTCAGGGACTACCCACTTCCATATGACCCTGTTCAGCAAATTAAGCACTCAAGACTGTACCCTTGCCATTTGAAGTTCAATGGGTGGGGACAGGACTCAGAGCTTGGCAAAGTTACTTTTTTGAACTACAACTCCCATCAACCCAATCCAGTGGCCATGCTGGCTGGGGCTGATGGGAGTTGTAGTTTAAAAAAGTAACTTTTCCAAGCTCTGGGACAGGTGACAGGGTTTCCTGGACTATCGCACCTAAATTGTGGAACATCCTCCTGAGAGAGGCCCAGTTATCAACTTTGCCAAATCCTGGCAACATTTCAGGCTGGATGAATCAATTACTGGTTCTGTTGCTTGTTAGTTATTTTAATTCTAGCTCTCTCTTTTTTTGCAGCATTATTTTGGTTTAGTCTCACTAGTTTTTAACTAATGTTGTGAGCGGTCTTCAGATTGCCTAATGGAAAGTCAGGATACAGATGTTTTAATAAACACTATAAGAATCAAGATGAGACTAGTCCAGCATTTCCAACAGAAGCCAGCCAGATGTCCAGGGAAAGATACAAGCTGGACATGAAGGTAATGGGATTCATTATCTGGATTATCAAGTAATGAGTCCATTAGCCATTCTGTCTAATAAGTATGGGTAGCCTCATTCTTCATTATAGTGGCCATGCATTTGCCAAACCCTTTTTCAAAAGCCATGTATGCTAGTGGCCATCACCACATCTTGTGGCAGGCAGTAAATTTCTTGTTAATGATGCACTCTGCGCAGGACCAGCATGCAACCTTTTGCTGCCCGAGGCAAAAGCCAAGATAGCACCCCCCCTTCCCTATTCTACATACAGAAGCTGACCCCTTCAACACTGCAACGGGACAGCATCCTTCAGTGCACCTGAGGACGGGAGACTAGCTGATGGGTTGTACAACAGGCCTGGAGCACCCCTAGCTCTGATCTCTAACAGAGGGGAATGGCCGGGGGGGGGGAGTACTGCGCCCCAGCATCTGCCACCTGAGGCAGCTGCTTCACTTTGCCTAATGGTAAAGCTCATCCTGATTCTGCGTAGAAGGATTTTTTTCCTTTTGGTTGTCCTGAATTTACTGCCAACCAATGCAGATTGGAGATGCTTCCGAAAGGAATGCTCAGAGGGCCCAATTCCCTTTATCCTCTGCTCCCAACTCCCAAGGGGGGTAAATCATCTTGGGGAAGAGGGTTGAGGTACCAGGTGGCGAAGGGTCCCTCGGAGAGCAATGATACTCATAGGACTTCTCCCAATTCCTGGGACTGATTATTCAGAAAATACACTGCCAATGGAGCTTCTTTTCCCACCAAGGTTCATTCACACAGCTGCACTGCAACTTCCCTGGTAGAAAGAGATGCTGACAGCGTCACTGCACTGTTTTTCCTTTGCCAGCAGTCCAGGAAAGAGGAGATTCCCCACAGGTCTCTCCCATCTTTGAGGAAGTTCTCTGCCCCCTGCCACCTCATCTTTGTATCCTAAGGGAGGTTTCCCCCTCCCATTGTGGGACAGGGATGGGGTAGCAGGGGGTGAAGGTTACTGGGGATCTAAGCAGAACTGGAGAGCAGGGAGCTGCTCATGGCAGACTGTGCCTATTCGAATCACTTTGGAAAAAACCCAAGGAAGTGCTACACGGTTGAACGTTCCTGCTTGAAATTTTCAGGGCATTCCTGCTCCAGATTGTATGGCCCAAAACGCTTGTAATGGGTTTGGACTTGCACAAAAGCAGCTGTGTTAAGAGTGCACATATCACACAAATAGCCATGAATTTGCATTCCCAGCACAAAGGCAGTATCTCTGCTATTCCGGATACATATCCTGAACATTCAGAAGGTTGAGATTCCCTGAGCTTGTGATCCCAGCTGATTTTGGGTGGCAAAGACACATTAATGCACCTCACTTCCACAGTGGACTGAAGGCACATGAGGCCAGCTACCTGCTGAAGCTAAGCAGGGTCAGGTCTGGTCAGTGCCTGGATGGGAGACCGCCTGGGAACCATACGTAAGCCGCCTTGGGTTTCTATCATGAAAAGAAAGGTGGGGTATAAATTAAATAAATAAATAAATAAATGTGGACTATTTATTGCTTACTTACTTTTTGGATCATGATAGTGAAGGGCCCCAGCATTTGAAACCCTCGTGCAAAGTACATGACGTTGCACCAGCCAAGCACCAGAGCAAAGGACATGGGGACCACCTCTCCATGGGTGCTAGTGAGACGCATCACCATGGTCACCAGGATCATAAAGGCATACGTGATGCTGCACAGAGAGAAATAGCAATGAAGAAAAGAAATGCACATCAGCACGGTGTCCCAGCCTTTCAGATTCACAGATCGCTATGGCTTGCTCCCACAACCATAGACTAACTAGAAAGGAACCTTACATGATGACATGGAAAGGTCCTCCAAGGATAGTTTGCCCAAAGTACTTTGTGATTCCTACTCTGAAGATATCTGGAATCTGAGAGAGAGAGAGAGAGAGAGAGAGAGAGAGAGAGAGAGAGAGCTTTATTTTAAAACAGATGGATGGATATCTAAAGCAATTATCAATCTATTTACAAACAAACAAAAAACACACACATTTCCATTAAACACTGCCAGACAATGGATTTGGAATGTATTAGATTGGATTAGAATCAGATTTTTCAAATATTGTGTTTTACTTGTGACCTGCACCGAGACCTTGTGAAGAGAGAGTAGTAAATTAAATAACAACAACAGATTGGGGAGATAAACATGTTTATGTATATGTAAGTGAATGTCTAACATTTGGGGAACATGACTGTCTATTTCTCTTTACAACATTCATCTGAGAGCATCAACAGTCACATCATTCAACATTCTTCAAATTTCAAACATTAATTTAAGCATACTCACTACAATCTAACTGGAAATATAAGAAACACAGGAAGCTGCCTTCTAGTGAGTCAAACCATTGGTCCATCTAGCTCAGTACACCGATGGCAATGTCTCTTCAGGGTTTCAGGCAGGAGTCTCTCCCAGTCCTACCTGGAGACACCAGGGATTGAACCCTGGACCTGCTGCATGCAAAGCAGAAGCTCCACCACTGAGTTACAACCTCCTTGTGCAAAGAATATTGCAATATTAATTTGCAATAATCACATCTATCTATCACATTTGTATCCCATTTTTCCTCCAAGTAGCTCAAAGTGGGGCACATGGTTCCTCCAATCCCCATTTTATCTTCACAACAACACTGGGAGGTACATTAGACTGAGAAACAGTTTCTGGCTCAAGGTCACCCAGTGAGCTTCATGGCTGAGTGGGGATTTGAACTGTAGATATTACTATACAAGATGGAAAAGACAGCTTATTACTCACTTCAAAAGACACGGACCCTGATCTAGAGAAAGCTCATTAGACTTAAGCCCCATTGACACCGATGGGACTTAAATCAATCACAACTAACTTGTCCCATTGATTTCAATGAGAGTTGGAGCACTTGTTCAGTTTAAGAGTGCTATTCACTTCCTCTAGATCAGGGCCAGTGTGTCACTTACAACAGTCTGATTAATATTGTTAACCATTGCAGTATCAATTTTACAAGGTCCCAGTCTGCAGTGAAGACTATTAGCTCCCTCCTTGCACCCTCTAAATCTTACAAATTGAGCAACTTTCATCATTCTTATTGTCTTGTAAATTTGTTTCAACCAGTAAGGAATACAAAGTCCTTCCTCCCTTTGCAAGCTAATTCCATCCTAGCTGTAAGAATTAACAACTATCACCCGATGTTTCTTTCTGACAGTTATAATTTATAATAGTGTACCCCAAAAAAGATATCAGAGGGGTTAGAGATAGCTTAAATAAATACTATTGTTAATAATTGTACTTAAAAGAATTGGAAACTCGTGCTCCCACATTTCACACAAGGATTCAGAAGTGAAAGTTGCTTGTCTTACCTCCAGAATCAATATCACTACCGCTCCGATAACAGTGATAAGCTCACCCACCAACCTGAGGTCATCTTCAGGAGTAAGATAAGATTCCTGGGAAAAAATACACATTGTTAGGAATATCACATAGTCAAGAGGTAAACCTATGGATCAAGCCTATTGCCTTCTGGACTCAGGTCAAGGTTAGGGTTATGATGACCTATAAAGTCAGATTCAGTATTCCTCCATCCCTATATTCCACCATGACCAGGAATGCTCTCTGAAGTACATCACTGATGCCTCAGATCACACCCATAAGGGGGCACCATTTTCAGTGGCTGCTCCTCAAGGTGAGATTCTCTCTTCTCTTCTACCAAAGGCAGAGCCTGTGCATTTTCAAGAAGCAATATGGGATGTTTTTATTTGAACCTGTTTTTGGAGGCAGGTACATGGTACAAAAAATAGCATACTGGTACCCATCCCCTCAATCCAAGTAAACAATACATTAAAACATCACAAACACAAATGGATTTTCCTAAATGGATCACTCATACCATGTTCAGGAAAATCTAAAAGAACACGCAGAAAGATAGGACATTTAGAAACCCGGACTCAATAGCCAGCCTTGCCTGTGTCTGTAGTACTGTACAATTCCTTGGACTAATGCTAAAATGACTTCCAGTTGTGTCTGAAAAAGGCACCTAATTGCCAGGCATCTCTCATAAATATTCCAGTTCCAAACTAACTGAGCCACTTACCATCCATTTGAGGCAATTTAGGAAAAATGTTAACTGGGGCAACTCAGCCTGTCTGTCTTTAAAAAGGGAACAGACTTCAACCCCCTCACATCCTGCACATTAAGTGCTGGTACTGGTAGTTAGGGGATGGAAGAAACATTTTTTACAGTTGCTCGAAAGCAAAATGGTAACAGATGACATCATCGGCATGTTATTGTCATCGATGTCACTGGGCTTCTCAAATACTGGGGGAGGCGGATCCTGAAACTTAGAACAAGAGACCCTTGTGAGGGATTCTGTAAGGCAATCAGTCCATAAATCAGTAGCATGCCTGTGTAAAACAGACTGGAGGCAAGTGCTGAAGGCTCTTCACTGTTAGTAGCCTCAGGATAAACACTGGAGGGTTCCAGCAATCATACTGGCACTAGCTAAGAAATAACCGGTGATTTAACGGGACAGAGCAACAACGAAGCTTGCAGCCACTTAGTGGGTGACACAAAAGAACTGGGTGCAAAAGGCTACAACTCAGGCTTCTGCATTTGACAGTCCAACAGTAGGCTTACACAGCTCCAGCAAAATGTAGGTATTCCTATTCCGGGACTTTCCCCCCAGAGGCAGTTTGCGTAGTAACAATCCCAGGACAACCTTCATTTTCAAACTGTTAGCAGGGATAGTCTATCCTTCCAAGTTCCCAATGGTTCTCCACTGCCCTCACAAACATACGCCCAGGCTGTAGTCCTTTGTCAGTCTCTCTCTCTCCCCCCTTTCCCTGGAAAAGCCAGCTGGCCTCCTTAGGTCAAAGATACAGTTCACAATCGGACACTCCTGGGAAATGTAGCCACAAGACTCCACAGTGCCATTACATTGTTATTTCAAGGAAGCCTAATTTTTCAACACTGGATGTCCAGGTACAAAGGAGGACAATGGGAATCCCATGCCTTTTGCACCAAATAGGGAATTTCAGCAGGCACAGTTTCCCTCTTCCCTATATGACCAGTTGCAACTGCCAAAGCTAGTGCTGTGCCAAAATTTTATTCTGCCTTTTTTTTACCATTCTCCCTCAATTAATGAGAAAATAGACTATGTTTAAAACTGATCAAAGGCAGAAAAAATTCCTGTGAAATTTTCATGGGTGGGGCGCAACATTTCTGTCCCTTGTTTCATTCTACAAATTATATCTCCCCGTGGTCTGCATTCTGCAGTCTTACTGGGTGTCCGTATTTCCTGAAAAACTTATTATGTCCTCAGCTGGACTTTCTTGTGAGTGTGGGAAGCCAAGAAGGCTGTCTTCTGTGCTTCATTTTGAAGGACTTTCCTTAAAACAAAATCAGCAAGTGTACCAACCTCAGGCACTTGGGAGCTAGCCTCCCCAGCTTCCCACACTTCAATGAAAGCCCAGAGGAAAGACATCACATCAGACCAGAAAGCACAGGCAGGAAAAACATTTAATGCAAAGAAAAACACACAACCTACTCTTTGGCACCTCATAACAATTAAACGCTCAATCCTACACCTGCAGAAATGCCAAAGCACTCTGTACATGAGACAGAAAAACAGGGGGAATAAAACTTGTAAGACTTTGAAGAACAGATTTCAGTACAGCACTAGCCAGAATTCTCACAAATTGTAAAAAGTATAGTTGGCATCTGGCCTCTCAGTTGCTCTAACACAGAGCAAGGGCTGTTCTGTGAAGAAACATAATATGCAAGTCCCCCTGGTCTATAGCTGCTTTACCAATTACTCAGAAGATACTTGCACATCCACCATGGGGCTCACATGGCAAATAATCCCGTAACATAGGTTTGGTGACTATATTATATGATTTTATTATTTTAAATTGTCCGCTGTTTTTAACCTATATTTTATGGTTTTAATTTTTCTCATAGTTTAATTCTTTTTTAATAATATACTCTGTATGTTTTAATGGTGTTGTTTTTAGTTGTAAGCCGCTCTGAGTCCTATTGGAAAAAGGGCGGGGTAGAAATAACATTTATTGTTATTATTATAACATCTGAAAGGAGACACATATCTGTAAACAAGGAGTGAAAGTGCACCAAGCAACCATGGCCACTCACAGCTTCCAGGCCAAGGGATGCAACTCCGTCACTCTTCAGTGGATTCACTGGGAATACATCTGCCACATAACATGTAGGGATGTGAGAAACCTTCCCTATTATTTCCCTGGATATTTCCAACTTGCCAAAAAGTGATATCTTATAGGCGGGACTCTTACTCCACAAAAGCTAAAAAGCAGTTTTCTGAAATGTATTATTAGGGACACAGAAAGCTGACTGATATCACATCAGACCATTGGTCCACCTAGCTTAATATGGTCTATGCTGATGGACAGCAGCTGTCCAGAGTTCCACGAAGAAAACCCTCCTAGTTCTACCTGGAGAGGCCGGGGATTGAACTGAGGAGCTTCTGCATGCAAAACAGACGCCCTACCGCTGAGCGACAGTCCTTCTACAAACAGCATTCATGTGCAATACTCCAGTTAAGGTGCAGAAAACTTGCTTTACTTCAAGGTGCAAAGACCAAGTTCCATCTGATATACAACTTGTGCTGACCATAGTTCCTCATTTCAACCATACATTGGTTAGCTATTGTACAACTACCTAGTCTATCTGAGACTCATTATGGTCTTCATTCAAATAAAAGACCAGCTCACTGTTGTGCATCTTTCAGATCTAACCAGCGCTCAACACACTTTCCCACTCAACTAGGAGCTTACTGTTGTGCATGGTGCCAGGCTCATGGTCATCATAATTCACCCATCCCCACCCATGTCACAATCCTGTGCACATTTATATGGAAGTAAATCAAACTGAACTCAAAGGGACTTATTTGGGAATAAAGTTGCTGAGAACTGCACTATAAATTGCTATCATGTTCCTTCTAATTAGCTTGACCGTGCAAAAGGAATTCACTATTTCCCCCCTCTATTCCTGCCTAATAAGTGTTCAGGAAACTGTTGTTATATTTGGGACACCTATTTGCAACTCTGAATGTGCCTTTTTATTTCCTCCTGATCATAGAGACTGCAGATAACTTCTACATCCTTAAAAAACGCAGGTTAAGAGAGAACTCACCTGCAAAAGTTTCTGAACATAGATTGTGTTGTCCCTTTCATGTGTTTTGTTACAGTTCCGCTCTTTCAGAGGCCGGTAGACACAACACATTGTGAAGCAAATCATGTACAGGACATAGAATAAGGCCAAGATGCAAAAATATGGCCTTCCATATTTATTCCACTTCAGGCTTACTAGCTCGTTTATTGGGGTAAGGTCTAGGATCCGACGAGCCTGCAGAGTATAAAGACGATTTTGTCATTCCCTTCCCCAGGGAGAAGACCCACTAATTAATTACTTTAAAAAAACATTTTGACTTTACCTTTACATTGCAATGAATGCTTTTTGTAGAGTTTTGCAGAGGAACTCATGTGCACACCTAGTCAAGCAGGATTTAACATCTGTCCATTAGTGGATGGACGGGGAGGTTAAATCCTGCTTTCTGCAGGGTTGAGCTGCACTAGCGACAATTATGAGAGAAATATGCCAGAAGTACAACATAAATTATGAAAAACGCCACTATCACTGACAGCAAGACAGATAAGATAGAATTTGGTGGAAACTGAACTGCAGAAGAACAGAAAGAGCACTGATTATGAAAAATACAGGTCACAGAAATTCTTACATCCCTAATAATTACATATAAACCTAGCTCTCAATAAGGATTAGAAAGAACAGTATAGTGTAAGAGCAAACAGAATGAACTGTAAGGCAGAAGACCCCAGTTTAAATCTCATAACTTGCAGGTCATGGGGTAGTCTTAGACAAACCATAATCTCTCAGCCACCTCACCCAATTAGATCATATGGGAATAAATTTTTTGGCCTACTCTAAAGGGCTATTGTGACTATTATGATAATGCACATGAAGTTCTTTGAACAATCAATGCAGTGATGATAATGATGACAATCCTTTAGCAGATTAAGTGTTGTGTGACAGAGCAAAATAGTTTGCATACTTTCAACCCTCAGGGAATTCCTTGTACAAAACCCCATCTGCCACAAAACCCTATATAAGTGCCATGGAATTCTGCAGCGTGTTGCAGCGAATTCTGGAGATACCCAACCCTCTCTTGTGTCTATTCATGTGAAGATCAGTGATGGAGGACATTTGGCCTTCAGGAAAGCTTGCTTTTACTGATCTCTCCTCACTGAGGTACCTGGATAAACTGTCAAGAAAACAACAGGGCTTTCCAGAAGGTCACTTGAAAGCTACTGTTCTAGATGAATTTAGCGTGGGCCCCCCTCCCCCCTGCAAATACCTCTCTCTTTCTGGAGGTGACAATGAGCTCCAGAAGCGACTGATCATCACCCCAGGAGTCAATTTCCGTGAGGTCATACAAGGTGGATGTCAAAGGCCCAAAAATCCATTGGATGTGCTTTCTTCTTTGCATTAGGTGCTGGAACATCTGATTATTGGGAAGCAAAGATCTCAGTTAGACTAGACCCATGTGAAAGTGGTTTCCATGAATTGTGCAGCTGCCTCTATGAACCTCCCCCGGTGCAATTTCTCTCCCTCTATCTATGATAGATTTAGAAAAATACAAAACCATAAAGAAAAAGAGTACATAATAATAATAATAATAATAATAATAAATTTAATTTCTTCATCGCCTATCTGGCCAATGGCCACTCTAGGCGACTTACAAAATTATTAAAATACAATTAATAAAATACAGTAATACAATAAAAACAATAGATCTACAACAACAATATTAAAACTGGGTAGGAGGCATTACAATTATATCGATTAACCCTCCCCGGATACCCCGAAGGCCTGCTGAAAAAGCCAGGTCTTTAAGGCTTTCCAAAATACATTTAGGGAAGAGGCATGCCGGAGATCTTGTGGGAGGGAGTTCCAAAGAGTGGGGGCCGCCACTGAGAATGCCCTCTCTCTTGTACCCGCCAATCTGGCTGTTTTTGTTGGCGGGATTGAGAGAAGGCCCTGTGTGGCTGATCTTGTCGGGCGGCATAATTGGTGGCGTTGAAGGCGCTCCGTGAGATAATCACACAATAAACCTCAATGTACAGTTATATTTACAGAAATCTCATTGTATTTAAATCTTTATTGAAACCATCGCTCAGGGGCAGCCAACATAGTGCCCTCTAGATATTGTCAGCCTACAACTTCCATCAGCCCCAGCCAGCATAGCCAAGGGTCATGGATGATGGGAGTTGTAGTCCAACAATGTCTGGAGAGCACCACATTGGCTACCTCTGCCATAGCCAACACCTCCAACTGCACGTTTTCTTTTCACTTAATTTCATTCTAATACCATATCAAGAGAATCCAATATGTCAACAAGAACTCACTTCTCTTACTTTTTCATACCCTTACATGTCTTTTATGGTGCAATTTCTTTGGCCTAGTTAATATGTTATACTGGTAAGCGGGCTGCAGCTGGAAACCCAAACCACATGGGTGCTCAGCCACACAGACAGCTGTTCATATCTGGAGCAGCTCACAGGGGTTGGGCCAACCCAATCACACCAGAAGGAGTTGGTAATATGTTCTTTCTACAGCCCATTGCTATGTTTGCAACACATCTAGCAGTTTCGCTAGAGATGCTTTGTTGTCCTTCCTACAAGTTTTAAGGTATGCACATAAATATTCACCCCTGCAAAAGGAGGGTTGTGAGAATGGGGGGGGGGCTGTTACCAATCACATTGCCTGGGGTGAGGGTGATTACAAAGAGCATCTAAAAGGATTCTGCCTGGGCTAATGCTCAGCCAGGTCAAGGAAGCTTCCCTGAGCTTGGTCAGACAAGCTGAGGGAATGCACAGCTCCTTTGCAGGTGAGCGTAGAAGTAGGGGGCGCAGACAAGGAAAATCCTACTGCCTCACCAGATGTTCAGTATACAAGTGTGGGAATAGGCCCACAGTGTCTAAGGCACCTGGAAACTGTAGTTTTGTTTTAATATCTTAATGATTATTACATTTTTTATTTTATTATTACTAGTAAGCTTGAGAGCCTCAAAATGATTTTGATAAAGCAGGATCTAAATATATTAAACAAAAACACAACCACCACCTATAGCTACAACTGTAGCAAAATTTGGCCATGCATTCATTTGCTCACCACCGTGTTGCCCTCAACACCAGCCAATTTAAATGGAGTGAGCCCCTCGTTGTTGAGGACCAAGTCCAGGTCTCCCAGCTCCCTCTCTCCCTTGCTGTAGCAAAGGAACAGATTGTACATTTGACAGGCAGATGCTTTGTTCGGCTGGAGAACTAGGATGTGAAGGACAGAGTTACCTGCAGTAGCACAAACAAAAAAAGAAGACTCATTCCTATATCCTGAGGAGTGTTTGATAGGCAACACATGGCCCCTGCTCTGCCTCATCATTAGCATTCTTGGTGGTTTTGCAGAAAGAAGAGGCCAGGGTTTAAAAAACGAGGCACTGAGTTTTTATGCATTTAATATATTTGCCAATAAGGATTGTTGCTGGCCTGTTGGATGGTGTTTTTAGTTTTTCAGTAAAGGAGCTTATAGAACAAAGCTACATGAACAGCAGAATCAAGCGGAGTAGCTCTCGCTACTGGGACGCACCATTTCTGATCGGAGACGTTCAAATAAGTAATCCCCAAAGTGGTAGCCCAGCTAAAAATGAATGGTGTGATTCTTCTGATCATACAGCCTGGCTTTAAAAACTAGTTTATACAGTCAGCAGAACCAAACGGCAAAGCTTTCTCCGGACTATACCACTCCAGGATGCAAATGGTGGTCGTGTTTCAAGGTTCCTTCGCACACACCCTGTACATAGAAAGAGAACATGTCAGGGAGAAGAATAAGCTCAATCTTCCCTGAAATGCTGGTTCTCCATTGGCAGGGAAGTTTGGGGGTTTATTGTGCAAAGGATACAAATACACCCATACACCTGCTGTCTGAACTGGTACAATTGAAATTGATTGAAATTGAAACTTTATTTTTACCCCGCCCTTTTTCCAAACTGGAACTCAGGGCAGCTTACAAATAAAACTACGTGCAGTTAAAAACATAGAAAAACATACAATTAAAATGCAATTAAACTATACACAACCTTAAAACCATAAAAGGCACTTAAAAATCTAAAAACAATTTAAAATAATACAGATAATAATATAAAACATTAAAACAAGCCTTGTAAAGCCCAATCCTAAACACCTTCTATCCCAAAAGTCTGTCAGAATAAAAAAGTCTTTACTTGCTGACGGAAGGATGGCAAGGAGGGGGCCATTCGTGCCTCCCTAGGAAGGGAGTTCCAGAACTTAGGAGCAGCCACTGAGAAGGCCCTATCTTGCGTCCTGACCAATCGCACTTGCGAGGGTGTTGGGACTGAGAGATGGGCCTCTCCTGAAGATCTCAGGGCCCAGGCAGGCTCGTATAGGGAGATACGGTCTGACAGATAGCTTGGACCTGGGCCTTATAGGGCTTTAAAGGTCAAAACCAGCACTTTGAATTGTGACCGGAAACAAACTGGCAGCCAGTGGAGCTGTTGTAACAAGGGACTTGTATGTTCCCTGTAACCAGCCCCTGTTAATACTCTGGCTGCAGCTCTTTGTACCAGTTTAAGTTTCCGACAAGTCTTCAAAGGCAGCCCCACATAGAGCGCGTTACAGTAGTCTAAACGGGATGTAACTAAGGCATGCATCACCATAGTCAAATCAGGCATTTCCAGGAACGGGCACAGCTGGCGCACTAGTCTTAAATGGGCAAAGGCACTCCTGGCCACGGCCAAGACCTGGGCCTCCAAGTTCAGAGCAGAGTCCAGGAGCACACCCAAACTGCAAACCTGTGTCTTCAGGGGGAGTGTAACCCCATCGAGCACAGGCTGAATCCCTATTCCCTGATCTGCCCTTTGACTGACCAGGAGCACCTCCGTCTTGTCTGGATTTAGTTTCAATTTGTTCGCCCTCATCCAGTCCATCACTGATGCCAGGCACTGGTTCAGGACCAGGACAGCTTCCTTGGCTTTAGGTGGAAAGGAGAAATAGAGTTGGGTGTCATCCGTATACTGATGGCACCGAACCCCAAACCCCCAGACAACCTCTCCCAGCGGTTTCATATAGATGTTAAATAACATGGGGGACAAAACTGAACCCTGAGGGACCCCATAGGTCAATGGCCAAGGGGTCGAACAGGAGTCCCCCAGCACCACCTTCTGAGTTCGTCCCTCCAGAAAGGAATGGAGCCATCATAACACAGTGCCCCCAAGTCCCAGCAAGGCGGTCCAGAAGGATGCCATGGTCGATGGTATCGAAAGCCGCTGAGAGGTCCAGTAGAACTAACAGGGACACACTCCCCCTGTCCAGCTCTCTGCGAAGGTCATCCACCAAGGCGACCAAAGCTGTCTCTGTCCCGTAACCAGGCCTGAAACCAGACTGAAATGGATCCAGATAATCCGTTTCATCCAATAATCTCTGGAGCTGGGCGGCCACCACACGCTCTATTACCTTGCCCAAAAATGGAATGTTGGAGACTGGCCGATAATTGCCCATTATGGAGGGATCCAGGGAGGGCTTTTTCAACAAAGGCCGTACAACTGCCTCTTTTAGGCACGATGGAATTCTGCCTTGTTGTCAAGAGGCATTAACTACTCCCCTCACCCACTCGGCCAGTCCCCCTCTGGCACTTTTAATGAGCCAGGAAGGGCAAGGATCCAGCAGACATGTGGTGGCTCTCACCTCTCCAAGGATCTTGTCCACATCCTCGGGCTGTACAAATTGAAAGGAATCCATTATTACTGGACAAGCAGGAGCCAAAGTTACATCCCCTGAGACTGTATCAATTTTAGCGTCCAAGTCGGAGTGAATCTGAGCGACTTTATCTGCAAAGTGCCGTGCAAATTCTTGACAGCGGGCAGTTGAGTGGTCTATATTACCCTCCTGGGGGCCAGAGTTTAAAAGACCCCTGACCACTCGAAACAGCTCCGCTGGACGGCTCCCAGTAGGCGCAATGGTGGCAGAAAAGAAAAGTTTCTTCTTAGCCCGCACTGCCACGAAGTAGGCCTTCAGATAGGCTCTAGCCCATGTTCGGTCAGACTCGCACCGAGTCTTCCGCCAACATCGCTCTAGTCCCCGTCTTATTCGTTTCATCGCCGCCAGCTCCCTGGTAAACCAGGGAGCTGGTTTGGCTCCACTCCATAAGAGGGGACGCTCAGGAGCAATCGTGTCCACCGCCCTGGTCATTTCCCCATTCCAGAGGTCAACCAGGGTTTTGACAGAATCACCTGCCACGGTGACAGAAAAATCCCCAAGAGCCATCAGGAAAGCATCCGGATCCATCAGCCTCCTGGGGCAGACCATCCTAATCGGTCCCCCACCCCTGCAGAGGTTCTGAGTCCCAGTGAGTCTAAACCCAACCAGGTAGTGATCTGTCCATGACAACGGAACTATAGAAAGTTCCTCCACACCAAGATCACCATCATCCCATCCAACACAGAAAACAATCCCCAAAAGGTTTTATCATTTGACTCTACAGATGAGATAATGAACCTGGGTTCCTCTACAAGAAGAATCACACTACCAAAGAACACTGGCCTACAATGATCAGGATCCCATCTTTGGGCATCTTGCCTCCTGCTGCCCCAGGAATGCCTGTTAACTCTTGCATCCTGACACCGCTAGCAGAACATAGGCATACGACCACAAGGGAGGGGCCCACGGGACCACACACTACTCCAGCGTGCACCCCCCAAGGTTTGTTGCAGATCCCTTTCAAGATGCCATACCCAAGGAGTCTTGTACGCGGATGTTGGCGCCATTTTCAATGAGCAGCTGCACAATTGCTTCACTCCCTGCACAGGCAGCAAAAGATAAAATGTGTTCCCCTGAGGAGGCAGGAACAAGACAAAAGGAAGGTTTAAAAAGAGGAGCAGTAGAAGAGCACCATTTCAGATGTCACAGAGGTGGGTGAGAATTTATTTATTTATAAAAGTATGCATATGCTGCCAATTCACATACTATAAGACAGCGGTGTCAACAATATATACAATATATATATATAAAACACCATAGAAACAGGGGGGGGAAGCATTAAAATGATTGGCTGATCAGAAAATTTAAACAGTCATACAGACCTATCTAAATAAAAAGGAAGTGTCACAAGCAAAAGTTTCAAAGCTTGGCTATATCCTTGGAAAATACACCCGAGTGAAAAGAACATACCCACACGTATGCACACAGAGAATATTTTAATAATATCAAGCAGGGTTACACTGTATAATTAATTACAACTACAGAAACGTTATCAACACAGGTCAGTTAACACCAATACCACCAGTTCATATTTTAAGGAAATGAATGTGTGCTTTTGACGTGCATAGCTAACACACAAGCCTATTCAGTTGTGCACAGATTTACCTGGGTTGTAACACTAGCATATTGTGATTTCCCTGGGAATGGCCAGTTTCATGAGTGATCCCAAACCGATCCCAAACCAATGTAGCAAAACTACATTTCCAAGGGTTTCTCAGGGTAAAAAAATAGCTGTTGCAGCAGTTTTGCACAGATACATCCCAATGGGCTGTGATGACATCACAATACAGGTACGCTTGCCTAGAAGTTATGTGACTGAACTCCACCCAGGCTTTGAGTTTTGGTTGAATATCCCATATTGAAAATAACGTGAAGTCCCACTATGCGCTTCAGGAAGTTCAGCATACATGAAATGTCAACCATCTAGCCTGTTTTATCTAGTTGCAAAAGGTTAAAGTTTACTTGCGGTTTTAAGAGGTTACAAAATCAGTTTCACAGAAAGGTAATTGCCTCTCACTTCTCACTCAAATTAAGCTATGACCTATAGGGTTTAAAAGAAAGACTAAATACCCTCTGAGATTAGACATTTCCCACCAACAGAACTGGAACTCTATTTGAGTGAGAGGAGCTAGATAAGGGAGGCAGAATTCAGACACCCACCTCTTTTTTATGCACTGTCTCTGGAGTGTTGCAATTTATTTCAAGTGAAAATTAATGAAGGCTCATTACCAAAATGCTTGAAAATTGATCTACTAAGCATGGTTTAATTACTGCCTGAAACAGGTAACAGGCGATCTGTCTAAGCACAGCACGGCAAATCCTCAGCTCCAGTGAAGTCAGTAGGGAAATTCTGATTTACATAGGCTGGAGACTCACTCGTGACGGAAAAGAAAGGCTTTAAATGAAAATATACCACAGCAGACCAAGGAATTGAGAGATGAAACAACTTGTTGAAGGCCTGGAGGAGCAGCATTTTATCTGAACTGCAAGGGAATTTGAAGAAGAGTGTTGAAAAGGCTTAGAGCATATTTGCACAGCACACTTATATCTAGGGATAGGGAAATCAGCTTCTTTCTGTGCTCATTCAATTTTTTTCTCTTTTTTAAAACATTCTGGAAATACAAGAGATAATAGACAGCTAAGATCTGATCCACACTTGAGTCCAGGTGAGGTGTGGATCTGGTCAGCTCATACTGGAATTTACGAAGGTCAGATTCCTCAACTATCTCTATGTGTCCTCGTTTTAGACCAGTTTAATTGCCAGAGAACCCTGGGAGTTTGGTGAGGGGTGCCCAGAATTCTCTGTTAAAAACAGCTAGTCCACCCAGTTCCTTAACATGACAGCTCCGTGGGGCAATGGAAGAAATGGTAACACCAGCTAAGCCTGTCTTGTTCCTGTCTCAGATCTCATCCTCTTAGCCTCTGATTTCTGCAATGTGAACATAATACCAATCTACATTATAGAACTATTATAAAAATTATTGAGATTATGCAGTGTTGTGGAGTATTTTGAATACAAAATACGCTGTATAAATGCTCATTCCCTTGATTCAGCTACATTATATGTGTGACTAGTCGAGCCCAAATCTTGACATAAATTTCAATGCGTGTTTGATTGTGCTTCCCACTGAAACAATGCGGTACACTCAGATATATGTCCGGATATACATTTGGATTTGCACCACAGTTCTTGATTCAGCAAGCGATAAGAGCAGATTTCTAAAGCAGGATCAGGACAGTTTTTCTCAAAAGGAAAGGGCCTTCCTTTCCCACAAGGGGAGGGCCTTTAGATTCTAGGCCCATTCAAGTAGACTTCTTTCCTTTCTTACTTACAGCCAATGTCACTGAAGATAGACTATCCAAAAGGTTGAAGGAATAGCCAATCGCATCAAGTGACAGAAGTGAATAGTTCCATCACAGATCAAACACCACAGACAGAACTTCCATCATCATAACACCTGACGCACACTTATTTTCAAAGTAGCCCCTCCTGCCAACTAAGAATGTGGGCCTTTGGTGGCTGAGGCACAACACTGTGGCCTACCTCTTATTGAGGTGGTCAGCATGCATATCAGAGACCGAAGTGACTGAATTATTTATTTATTTATTTATTTATTTGAAATACCTCCCCATAGAAAAGCAGAATGTGAGGGGAAGAGGATCCAGCGTGCAAACATACCAAAATAGATAAGGTTGTCACTTCTGCACCTGAAGACATATCCAGTAGCTCGTGGGCTATTAATATCTGCCCCCTTCTCAAGCAAAGCTTTCACCAGTTTCAGGTTCTTGTTCACCACAGCTATGTGAAGAGCTGTCTCCCCTGAAATACACAAATATCTGCTTACATAAAGTTCTTAGTGTTCTGTAGTCTACTCTAGAAAGACTATTAACAAAAAATCCCGAAACCCAGCTAGTTTGTGGGCGAATAACTGATGAACAATAGCACATTATACTTCAAGTCACTTGTAGCTGATACCAGCCTTAGATATGTTCAGAGAAGCTCATCTGGGTTAACTGCAGAAGAAAGGGTTATTGAATGCTTGATATGAATGCTAATTTTAAGGACAAATGCAATCGCAACATTAATCACTGTTAAAATCAACAGCTCATATTCTCACTCCGACCATTTTCATTCAAGAGAATTTGTTGGCTCTCTTTCTGCTGCTTTTATATTCCATCTTGGATTTCTCAGACGATATTTCTCAAGGAGGGAACTGGTGTAATGTAATGCCTAAGAGCTTGAGTTGGAAAATCCCTGGTTCAAAACTTGCCATAACACACTAAGTTTTCCTCTTTTCTTTTTCCTTCTTAATGAAATTGCAAAAGTAATATATATATTATTAAATGGATCTTGGCCATCTGCTCTTATACTGACTTACTCTAATGATATAGTCAATCCTATTCCCACTTATTATAATTATTAATATCCTATTCCCACTTATCATTATTAATATTATTACACATATCCCACATTTCCTCCAAGGAGCTCAAGCTGGCCTACAAGCATGGTTCTCCGCTTCCCAATTTTATCCGCACAACAACTCTGTGAGGTAGGTTAGGCTGAGAGACAGTGACTGGCCCAAAGCACAATCCTAACCAGTCAGAAATATTCAGGAGCAATCTTAATTATTGGAAGGCAGCATAATTTATGCTAGTTTAAGTTAAACCAACATAAAATACACCAGATCCAAACCCTATTCAGGTGTGAGGCTACAGCTCACTGAGCCAGCCAAAGCATGGCACAAAACAAGCTTTTAAAATAGAGTTTGACTCACACTATCCTTTTTTTTGCCAGTGTAAGTTCCACTGGGTCACTCACATGACTGAGCTGAACGGAGTTAAGATCAGTGTAAGTCTCCCCCTTGCCCAGTCCCACCACCGCCATATCCTCAGAATGCCTCTTTGTTGGGACTTAAGCTGAGGTTGGGGACTTACACCAGCATAGCCCAGACTCAGCTGAGGTTCAGCCGGCTCAACTGGAGATCCCCCCCCAATCCTAATTCACACATCCCAGTGGATCTTGGGTTGGATTGCTCCTAGGTCCTATTAAATGTAAGGATTTTGCCTTACTGAACTCAGTGGATCTTTTATTTGTTTCATTTATGAATCTCTTCCCATGAGGCATCCTGAAGTGATTTACAATACAATAACATATATAACACAGTTACATATATAAAAAGTTAGAACAATCGCATATATACAAACAATTAAAAAACTATTATAAAAGCTGTTTGAAACAATAACAGCACATACGTAAAATCAATTCAAATCCAAGACAGATACTAACTGGAATAAAGACTTTAGAAGACTTGAAAGAGAAACATCTTTACCAGGTGCTGAAAAGACAATAGGAGGCTTGGAAGGATAGGAGGCTTGATACACAATGGAAGGGAGTTCCAAAGGGTAGGTACTACCACACTGAAAGCCCAATTCCAACACTGTATGGAGCGGGCCTCCTGATAGGATGGTCTTTTCAGGGTGCCCTCTCCTGCAAAGCACAGTGATTGGTTGGGTACATAGGGGAGGAGGGGCTATTTTAGTTATCTTGGTCCCAAGCTATGTAAGGCTTTGTACATCAATACCAGCACCTTGAACTTAGCCCGGTTACTAATTGGCAGCCAGTGCAATTCTTTCAGCAACAGTCTTTGCAATAGGGCTTTTGGAAAGATTACTAGGATAATCAGAAGCAAAGCACTCTGAACACCTTAAAGGGCTATATAAGAAGGCTGGGAGGATCAGTCTAGTTCTGGACCATGTTCTCCTTTCAAATGTGTCTGTTTATAAGTCTGTTCTGTCCTGTTTCCACATTAGTATGTCAATTTTAAAAAAACTGCATGAAAACACACATATGAACATGTACTTTGAAAATGTTTTCTCACAAAATAATTATTTTATCTAAAAATATATATTTGAACATGTGTTTTGATATGTTTTTTGAGCAGAGCAAAATTAAGAATTATGCAATTCTAAAAATAAAGATGTTCCGATTCACACAGTCACCTGGGAGACATGGATCGGGCCTGTTGGTTATTAGAATGTGCAAAGAACAATAAATTCCTCAAGCATCCTGACAATACAAATGCAAAGTATTAATGACTGGAGAGCATTAGACTTGGACCCCAGGCCCCCAGATTCATATACCAGCTCAGTCATGAAATTCACAGAGTAAACTTGGGACAGTACCTATCAGTGACACTGTGAATTATTTGATGTCACCCATACATTTGAGCACTACACACTGCTCACCCCTAACTTCCAGGTCATTCATGAACAAGTTTAAAAGCACCAGTCCCAACACAGATCCAGTTTTAGGATGCACACTCACTTCATACAGAGCACTGGCCAGGCCTGCTGGGCTGCAAAATTGCCCCACATGAACCAAATATGCACCCTAGAACACATACCCAGTGCTCCCCTGTGCTACTCACTTTGGGGGGTAAATCAGATGTCACTAGATGGTTGCATGCATAGCATGGTGAATTATTACCTGGAAAATGGTTGTTTAAATGCAACCCAGACATTCATTTTAGTTTATCTTTTAGCTTTTCTGATCAGTAAAATGTGAGTCATTCTGAAACTTTGCATCTGTGATATCTGAAGGACTGTCTCTACTAACTGAGTCTATGCCCCATGTCTCTTCACCACCTGTGGTGGGCACAAGGGACAGCATTTCTCAGTAACTGAGCCCAGGTTACAGATCTGGCTTTCCTGTTCTTTA
This sequence comes from Rhineura floridana, assembly GCF_030035675.1. NCBI lineage: Eukaryota > Metazoa > Chordata > Lepidosauria > Squamata > Rhineuridae > Rhineura > Rhineura floridana. Next base: position 150,464,434 of record NC_084480.1, read on the forward strand.
TGACATCAGCCAAAGAGGTTTCAGTTTAGATGCATTTCTCAAGTCACTATTCTCCTGGACTGATGTCTGCTTGTTTTGACTGCTGTTGTAAGTTTTATATATTAGTCGTGTTGTCTGTTGCAAGACACCTTGAGGGCTTATTGCAGAATTGAAAGGCAGGATATAAATGTTACTAATAATAATTACCTGTGTACAGCTCTGATGTCATAGCCTCATTCACAAGTTCTGGAGCTGCATCCATCAAGACCTGGGCTGCTTCCACGCTATTGTACAAGGCAGCTACGTGAAGCACTGTCTCCCCAACAGCACCTAGAGAAGCCACCAGATACATAAAAGATGCCATGGGTTGTCATTCTGCTGGTCTGCTGAAGGTTCGTACAGAGGTTACAAGATTTACTTCAGATGTGCCATTTATTGCCTACAGATCAGGAAGCACAATTCCTGTTCTTCCACATCTCCTTTCATGCAAAACATAACGTGCGCCTCTCCTCTGCTCGGGAGAAGTGTGCGATCCCAAAACAGTGGAATGGTGTGTATTTTCTGGGTACAGGAGATGCAAAAAGTTTTAAAGGTATAGTTTTATTGTGTACTTTAATTATGACTGTTTATATTTTAATCATTGTGTCACTGGTTTATATACCTGAAAACTGCTTAGAAGCTTATTTTGGCATTAAGCGGCATATAAATAAAATAAAATGTTTGTTTTGTATTAGAACCAAGAAGTGCAAGACACGTATACTTCTGAAGCTGTCAGCCTCCTTCAACCCAAGAACTTAGTTTTCTCTCACTATCGCCACCCCCTTTATCCCCTGAAAATCTTTCTGCCTTTTCTTAGCAAGCAATGTGGACACAATAAGCAGTGTGGATCCAATACCTCTCTCGTGAATGTCGCAGCTATGGCTGGCAAGGAGCTTCTGAATGGCTGAGACATCGTTTTCCTTGGCAGCAAGGAGGAAAGGAGACTCCCAGATCCTGAAACAAGCAGAAAGCAAAGTAAACTCAGAACAACATATATGACCTGCACAGGGTGATTTTTCTGTCTTTATCAGCGAAGCAACTAAAAATGCCCTGGAGACACAAACAGACACATCCAAGAGGCTCCTACTTTCAACATCTTCATCTTCAACCAAAAGCCTGCAGACTTTTCATAAAAAGAAAGTAATGATTCTGTCCCTGCTCAGTAGCGCACTTAGAGCAGAAAATGGTGACTCTGCTAGCAACTTCGAACGTGTTTATTTCTGGAGTACCATAACACCAACTACTAGCAGCACAGGGCAAAATGCTATTTCAGTAATGATAATAATAATACTCTTTATTGTTACGGTCAATGACCAGCATGAGGTAATCAGATACAATTGTTAAAACACAATACTATAAAATAGAATTGTCAAAGACATAGTTATAAAATCCAAAAAAACAAAACAACCAAGAATTACAAGGTGGCTAGAGTCAGTTTGTGGCGAATATTTCAGTAATATATTCTAAAACCTTTTCAGTTACTTTGGCCTCGTTTGCACATTATACTAAGCCTAAACTGGGAATAAGCATGAGTGTGGGTAGGGATGAAAGGATCTGTCAGTTCAAGTTCTCTCCATTTTTCATTTCTCTCATCTTAAATTCAGTTCTCCACAGGCATTTTTTTCAAAAAAATCCTCATGAAAATTCCTCAGCAGTTTGGTGTGAATTTCTCCTAATAAACGCATTTTTGTATGCAATTTGACTGATAGGCACATCTGTGCAAGCAATTTCCCCTAATATAATGTATTGTATGTTATGTTCACTAACATTTTAATCATGCACGCTTTCCCCTGCTATGCAGTTTTGTAATTTGTAAGCATTGTTTGGTTGGAGAGCAGCATCCCCAAATTCAGAGGAGTGCCAATATTGAAGGATGGCTGTGTGTCAGTTCTTATATTGTTTCGGAAAGTGCAAATTTAATAGATTTGCCTTCACTTGTGAACTGAATCAAATTTCTCCCCCTTCTCTACATTGGGGTACACAGGGAGTAAATTGCAGCTACTTTGCTTCTTCTCTGGCCCTTCTGCTGCTGCACTACCTGGAGCTAAGCCACGGTTTGGCTTAGTGTAACGTGCAAACCTGGTACTCCGTCAGTTTAGATGCTATGGATTAAACTTAGCTAGGAACATCGACATACAATAGTAATGATCCATTAGGGTCCATAATTTTTTTGTACTAGTTAAAATCACAGCTAGAACACTTCAGGGATCAGGATCTCAGAAAGCCTCAGTGACAAACCCAGGACAAAAACAAACTTTGGGACAATCCAGTTGCCCTTGCTGACAGAGACAGGGAGAGACTATGAATAGTGGAATTCAGGAAGAACTAGCTACATTTCTGTATGTGTTTATGTTCTAAGCAGAGCTTGGAAAAGTTACTTTTTTAAACTACAGCTCCCATCAGCCCCAGCCGGCATGGCCACTGGATTGGGCTCATGGGAGTTGTAGTTCAAAAAAGTAACTTTGCCAAGCTCTGGTTCTGTGACAGCAGACCCCATCCAGCAGGGCTTAATCCCTCACTTGGATATCTAACAAAGCCTCTCCCAACACACAAAGCTCGAAGAAAAGCTGAGCAGCCCTCAGTCAAGACACATTCCAACAACCTTATGCAATAATTTGTCTAAAAAAGAAAGACACGTTATCCTATCGGTGGAATAAAGCCAGGCTGTTGTCTGGAAGCTGTAGCGGACACTGAAGCAGAGCTTTGAAAAATTACTTTTTTGAACTACAACTCCCATCAGCCCAATCCAGTGGCCACGCTGGCTGGGGCTGATGGGAGTTGTAGTTCAAAAAAGTAACTTTTCCAAGCTCTGCACTGAAGGAATCCAAATTCTTATTAATAGGACTCAGTCCACTAGAAAGGTCTCCTGTGCAAGCTCTCTTGAAATCAACAGGAGTTCAGAAGACTCTGGCAGTGTTCTTGCACTGCCATTCAAGAGGAGGCTTGTGCAGGAGAAGTTCATGAGGTCCTGTACCATTCTTCAACTGAATGTGAAACATATAAAAGTTAAGGGATTTTCAGACGGGAAGAAATGGACTCCTAGTTACAGCCTCCAAAACATAATATGAGAAAGAACTTGCAGTCTGCTGAAGACACAATCATATTATAGGAGCCCTCTTTCATCACCAGGTTCACAGTTGTCTTTAAGATGCCTTTGAAAAAAGTAAAATCTTCCAAGTATAAGAGATGGCATGAGGAGGTGTAATACTCTCACAGCTGTAGTATCCTTGTGCATTATGAAGGTTTGCCGGCACACACACACACTGCCAGATTAGGAGACAAAAAGGAGGCCACCAATTTGTATAGCTGTGCGGGTTCCCCTGTTCCATTTTGTTATTTGTTCAATGGTTGGCTCTACCTTCTGTTCCAACACCACCTGCCTTCCGATTTAACTCGGATAACGTTTTGACAATTTGGGGATTTGTACACATGTAGTTTGCTGGTTTTCCAGTTTATGTATTTTTTTAATTTACAGGATATTGATGTGTGCTAGCCAGTTTGCTCAAATTAAATACTGTGCCATGTTGATGTGATTGCACAATGGCATCAGGATTCCTTTTTGCATGCTGCTTTAATCTCTTTGGACTGCAAAGAATTCCAAAAAGATTTCTTCAAACTTGGCAAGTTGAGGAGAAAAAGAGGGGGAAGAGGTAAATGCCAAGCCATGTCACTTCATACTTGATTAATTTTCCTATAATAAGAGCATTATTTGTTCTGTGGTCTTCACCTCACCCTTCCCATTGTGTTGGATGTGTGCGCACGCAAGCACCGCTGTGTGCATGCATGCATATGTTGTTTGCAGAGCTTGGAAAAGTTACTTTTTTTGAACTACAACTCCCATCAGCCCAGCCAGCATGGCCACTGGATTGGGCTGATAGGAGTTGCAGTTCAAAAAAAGTAACTTTTCCAAGCTCTGGTTGTTTGTATTTGAAGGTTTTATTAATAGGCATTAGGATCAGTTAGTCCCCACTCAGTATGATTACAGGAAAACGAGTTGTTCCAACATGGAGAAAACTTTAATTAATAAGTCATAATAGCTTGTTTATGTTGATGTAGCAGTTAGGCTAAGAAAGTGTTAAGGTTAAATATTGCATTTTTATTCATACCCCCAGGAGGTTTTGATTTGAACTACACGAATATTGTATCCGGTGGGAACTAACACTGGAGTTCATTACAGGCTCTAAGTATTAAGTATCTAAGTATCTTTAATATATTTTTGTATTTTCACATAATTGTCAAATGTACCTTAAAAAACAACCTATGACTTAACCTCATTATTATATGAGAAAACTATTTTTTTAAATTATTTTTATTAAAATTTGCAACCTATACATCACAAACAACTAAATTTTGGTCTGTGGTATACCTCATACATGACCAAAGATTTATACTCTAATGCAGCCTTTCCCTATTATTATTATTATTATTATTATTATTATTATTATTATTATTATTATTATTATTATTATTATTATTATCTTTATTTATACCCCGCCATTTTTCCAAAACTGGAACTCCCAACCAGTGTGCCTCCAGATGCTGTTGGACCACAACTCCCATCAGCCTCAGCCAGCATTGCCAATGGTCAGGAAAGATGGGAACTGTGGTCCAACAACATCTGGAGGCACTCTGGTTGGGAAAGGCTGCTTTAATGGTTTCCCAAAAAATGTTCCCCCCCCCTTTATACATGAGAAAGGTGATCCAGTCCTTTCCCACCTGTTGCTTTCACATTTTTAAAATTCATATTAGGGCAGTGTGTTTACTAATTTTAGTACATACATATAGGCCAATTACCCAACTACCTCTACTTTTTTGTGACTTGAAAAATATGAAGTTTTGAAAAGATACTCATGCATGTCCTTACACCTCATATCTGAGACACCATATGAGGAATGTAGAACTGGCCCTCTCTGGGGAGGTACTAGAAGGATGGGCAAGGCACTCTAACAGATGACAACCCACCAGATTCAGAGAAGGAGATCTACGCTTGGAAGGAGGTTTCTGGTATCCTGCTGACTCAAGAACGTCACAGACAAATTGGATGTGCATTCTTACATTGCCATTCTAGTGTAAGAAGAGCTGGCTTAAAGTGCTTGAGTTCTGATAGTTCAGACAAGAAAGACAGAACCTGGATCTCAACAAAATCCAAACAAATATATGCTAGTATTGAGTTTACACAGTTCATCTATTATGGAGAAAAGAAATCACAAAGTGGCTTTATTGACATTCTCCTAGGATGAAGAGGATATGCCCCATGTGGTTTAGGGTTCCAGGATGCAACCCAGAGACTGACATTATACACTACTGAACTGGGAGATGCAGACAGTTGCTACACCTTCTCCTGTTTTGCATCCATCCACACAGCCACTTCCCTATCTGCTGTGCAGAATGTCTAGAGGGAGTCCTGCCACCAAGAGGGCCGGGTGGGGGTGACACAGGCAGGAAAAGCTGTACAGCTGCCTTATCTCCTGCTTCATTAGGAAATTGCTGAGATGTAGTTCTACACAGATTTGACCACATGGTTACCCATCTACAAAAAAAAAAAAAACCCAAACTTAAATCATGGGATAAAATTCTAAGGATTTTAAAATCCCACTAATGTTTTGCCCATAGAGGAGGAAACCTCCAAATGTATTTTGGGTTACACTCAACATAGTGCTAAGTCACTGGTTCCATCGACATCCCCGAATCTGTTCTGGGGTTCCCCCAACGTCTGGAGCAGATTTAGGGGCAACGCAGGGCACACATAGGGGGTGGAGAGGGGAAGTCCCATTGTGCTAGCGCTAATCCTTACACTATCATCAAATATGCTGCCTGACGAGATCAGCCTCACAAGACCTTCTCTCGGTCCCGCCAGTTAAAACAGCTAGGCTGGTGCGGACCAGAGAGAGGGCATTTTCAATTGTGGCCCCCACCCTCTGGAATTCTCTGCCCTATGACATCCGCCATGCCTCTTCCCTGGCAGGTTTCCGCTGAGAATTGAAAACCTGGCTGTTTCGGCAGGCCTATGGGACTTTTGGGTAATCTCGTTTTATTCTGTAAAGATGTGGGTGGGTTTTGATTATGTAGAGTTGCCGTTCATTTGTATTTATATGTTATTTTATTCTTTTGTACGTCGCCTAGAGTGGCCGTTTCATACGGCCAGATAGGCGACTTAGAAATAAAATTTATTATTATTATTATTATTATTATTATTATTTAGCTGAATACCACCCTTTGTATTTCACTTTAGGTGAAACCTATTGGCAAACCCAGTGAACAGATCCTAGGGATGTGCTAGAATTTCACCCAATTCAGATTTGGTACCAAATTTTCCGTTAATTCACTGATTCTCAATCACTGAGAATCGGATTTTAAAGCAGCAAATTTCCGTGGCTATTCCTGAAAAAGGACTTTAAAAAAAATCAGTCTCTATAACATTAATTGTAAGAATGATAATTTATCAATGTTTCCCTCTAAAATATCAATATTTTCTTCAAAATATCATTTTAAAGGAAATATTGATATTCAAAGTATCAATATTTCCTTTTTAAAAATAGATATTAACATCAATATTTTTTTCTGAACAAAAAAACCCAGATCGGTTAAAAGCAGCAGCTAGTGGATACAGAACAAACTCAAATTTATGCCAGCCTGCTAGGTCGACGGAATGCTTTCAAACTGGCACCAGCCAACCGATCCCATCCCTAGCAGACCCCCCCTCTGAGCAATGCTGCTATTCTTACTGGAACTTTCTTTTTTGCATCCCTTAAGATTTCTAAGACATTTCCCTCCAGGGGGAACCCCCATATGTTCTTCAACATTAGAAGTTTAAGGACAATGCTCTGCAGAGACAGTCCTACCATTAAGCAAGATGAGGCAGTCTACTTTAGGTGGAAGATTTGGGGGGGAGGGGTATCATTAAAAGGTCAACAAATGGTCCATTATTACTGTGTTTACTATTATATTGTGACTCACCATTGTGAGATGTGGCATCATTTGCATTTTCTCACTCAGGCACCAAGAGTGATAAGTAAACATTGGTTGTAAGTCACTTTGGGCACAGCTCACTGTGGGAAAGCTGCATATAAATAAACTAAACCAATTAATCAAATTCAAAATGTTTTAAGTCAACTTTGAGTCGAGGAAAAATAAGGGGATGGATCAGTGCCTGTCGCCATTATCATGTAAATAGACTCTCAGATCACCGTTTTATTGTGGCTTGATTATGGGACTGATGCAATTATAGTACCCTGTTTTAGATGAATTCATTTATTTACATTCCCCATTAGTATCTGCCATTGTGTTCATGGCATCATATGCTTTCAAACAGTATACACATTAAGCTCACTTAGTGGTGGTTGCATGTTTTCTGCAAAGTATTCTCTGCTAACGCACTGCAATGGAAAATTATTTATTATGTCTAGGGAGCTACAACCTTTTGGAGTTTTTAAACTGGGGGGCAACTCTTAAATTAAAGGACATCTGGCAAATTTAGGTGCCAATCAATTCTTTCAGGAAGAATTAAAAATGGGAGAGCTTATTTAAGTTCACACCTGCCAATAAGGCATGAAAAAATTATTTCATCTTGGCTCTTTCCCATACGGAGTTTTCTGATGGCAGAATGCCAGCCTACAATCTCTTGGAGTGTGGGAATGGCTGGAAAATGTCAAGACCCAAAGCCCAGCAGGGATCAGCCCCTGTGTTCGCACACCAGGCCAGGGATTACCTCAATTAAGGAAAACCTGTCAGTCTGAGGGGAGCTGGTCTACCAGAAGACAGAGCCCCAAGTGCCACACCTCAACCATTTTTAATTAAAAAATCTGGGCCTGGCTCCAGCAAATGCCCTCAAATGAGGAACTGAGGTTGGCACCAGTCTTGAGGCAGAATCATTGAACTAACTGGAAACAGCCTGGCACAGATTCATGGCATCCTTCCTCCTCCTGCTATGAAACTATCAGGGCTTGATATGTTCGATTTAAACTCTTACAGCCTTTTGGGAGGGGTGTGTGTTTATTTTATTGATGGAGAAGAGTGGGAATATTACAGAAGGAAGGTGTAGCCTGATGAATGCTGTGAAAGGAATGTATGGGGAAAACAGACATTGTAACACTGGCTTTTGCACTGACACTAAAAAATCTAGAAAAGAGCATTCTCAGCTTCACAGAATACTTGATCAAGATCAAATAATAGGTAATCAGTCTGCAATATTAACTTTGTACGTTGCTTCAAGGGCTGCTTACATAAGATTATTTATCATTTCTAAGCAACAATTAACAAATAAATTAATTTGATGTTAACTGACTGGCACCCCAGTCCTATGCATATTGAAGCTAAATGAAGATTTTGCTTATGAAGGAAATCCTGACTTAAGTCATGCATATAAAAATGCACCAAGGGTAATTTTAAGCAGTTCTGAGAAAGCTAGTAGAACTCCAAATCCATTTTTAAAAGTTTACACAAATGTTCAGGGACTTAAAATTGACCCAGTTGTAATCTGTACCCTATGCCTGAGAATTTTCCATCACACTGGAAACATTTAGGATTTCCAACTAGCCTGTGTTTTTTCCTGGACTGGTAGGGGAATCTAGTCTGCCAGATAACTAGTACCAGAGTCTGAAAAGCTAGCAAACTGCTGATTCTGCCCACTTCCACCCATAAATTATAACCCACCAGGGGCCATCTGGCTTTTTCAGATTTCATGCAGTTTTCATGCACGCTTACTAGGCTCTTCCCAGCTTCGCTCCCATCTGCCAGTGTTCTGCCCTGCCTGTACCTAGAAACCCTAAAACATTATCCCACAAGCCCTTGAGGGCACTGGGAGTGGAGAGGGGGAGCCTGATCTCCTAGAATCTACTGAATGCCTTGAGGAAAAAACAACACATACACTTAACTTCTTTTCCATTCAGCTTGAATTAACATTTAATATAACGCATAGGAAATATACAGTGTTTGCTTTTAATTATGAGATTTTATTTGCATTCAGGCAGTAGGGGAATCACTACATTTTATGTTTCAGCAATAGTCACAACAATGGGTAGCTACAAATAGCCTCCAAAGGAGAGAGGTAAGGAGAGAGGATAATATTATAACGCTTGTTGTTTTAAATTGTTCTTTTATCCCCTAACAATGATTCTCCCCCAATGTGCTGGCACATAAGACCGGATTGGAATGTGTAAATCTATGCATTTTTAAAAACAATAAATTTCTAGCCTCATTAGAAACCCTTCCAAATTTTTAAATATTATATCTATATATAAAATGCCATACAGAAGAAGAAGAAAACAGGTTTGACCCTCTAACAGCAAAGGCGTATGCATGCTTAATCAGAAGTGCTGTTCTCTTCAACGGAGGTTACTCCCAAAGAAATAGAGTTGCAGCCAAGCAGTGCAATCCCATGCATGCTTACTGAGAAATAAATCCCACCATGCATAATGGGCTTACTCCCGGATAGGATTACAGCCTTACTGTTGTTTACTGTGTTGTGAATCATTTGCTTTTTGTGCTTCATTGGAGCTACTATTACGCCTTTTGCCAAGTTTTAACTTATGCTATTATTTTTCCATTTTTTTCCCTAATAGCCTGCGGGGAAGACAACTCAACAATTAATGTATTATATTATAGATAAAAATACCAAATTAAAACCAGATTAGAAAAGATTAAAAACAAAGAGCAGAACACCAGCATCCACGATTGTTGTCATTCTAGGCGCCAAAAGCCAGCATACAAAGAAAGAACTTGACACGCTCCAGTAGAACTTCATGGTCTCCAAAAAAGTTCAAAGAGTTGATTCTGCTGCCGCCGCCCCTTTTGACAAGAGATCTATGGCCCACATCCACACCATACATTTAAAGCAGTGCCATACCACTTGAAACAATCATGGCTTCCCCCAAAGAATCCTGGGTAGTTTGTTAAGAGTGCTGAGAGTTATTAGGAGACCTAAATTCCCCCCACAGAGCTATCGTTCTCAGAGTGGTTTAACAATCAATCCCTCTTCCCAGGGAACCAGCAAGTGTTCCCTCCCTCAGTCCCTTTCACTAGCTTAAAGCTATTCTAATGCATTAGCTTGAGGGACTTACAAGACATGATGACAAGCTTTGAGCATGCCCCTGTCCTCTCTTCAGCCCCTCTCCATTTTTTTTTTTGCCCCAGCTGAGTAGACTTCTTCCCAGATTGCAGCTTGGCTGAGGAGAAAATCCCAGGAAGGAGGAAAGCTCCAAAGAGGTAAGTGGCAAATAGTGAGAGGGATCTGCTCTTTTGGGCCACATTCGCACAATACATCTAAAGCAGGATCACACCACTTCAAACAGCCTTGGTTTCCCCCAAAGAATCCTGGGAACTGTGTAGTTTATTTATTAAGGGTGCTGAGAGTTGTGAGGAGACTCCTGTTCCCCTGTCAGAGCTACAGTTCTCAGAATTCCCTGGGAAAAAGGATTGACTGTTAAACCACCCTGGGAATTCTCTGAGGGTAATAGGGGTCTCCTGACAACTCTCTCCACACTTAACAAACAACAGTTCCCAGGATTCTATGGGGAAAGCCATGACTGTTTAAGGTGGTAAAATACTGTTTTAAATGTATAGTGCTGATGTAGCCATTCATCTACGCATTTCATAGACTTAGAGGTCAGGGCACTGAATTTTTGGGTAAATGAAGATGGCGGGAAGCCACCATGGATGGGGGTCAAGCTCAGCTTTCATTCAAAAATTACACTGGCTGCCTTCCCACCACTACAACACTGTGGGAGGGGGAGGGGGGCAGTAAGTGGTGTTGCTGCCATCACTGAAAAATGGGCAGCCTCGGTGGTGCGGGTGGGGACACACCTAGCTCCCCTCACAAAAGCAAAACAAAAAACTCACAGAAGAAAAAAATATTTCTGGGGGAAATGGATGTATATTATGTTTGAAGTAAACCATTCTTTATTCCTTAAGCAAACCATAAAATCATGCTACAATAAAACATTGTGACAAACCAGAAGGTAACCAGCATGTTTAGTATGTGGAAAAGTAATTCATAGAGCTAGAAGGATCTATAAAGCATCTTTGTATGCAAGCTTGATTATTAATTTTGAAGATGGATTCTAGCAAGCTGATGATGAAGAATACTATTTGCATATTTACAAAATATCCCCCCTCCCGCATAGTCTTTCAAATTAATCTGTGGGTGAAGCAATAGGGCCAGCACACCTGCACAAGACCACCCAACCAGCTGCTTTGAAGAGCTATATTTTGTTTTCTAGAAAACATTCATTTGAGACTAGTCCCTAGGGCAGATGTAAGTCCACACAGCAGAGAATTCAAAGAGCTGCAAGGGTGATCACTCAAGAAAGGGAGCCACGCCATCGTCTCAGGCCAAATCACACATATTGCAGTATGTTGTTCAACAAATTAAGTGGATAGGGATCACACATGGGAAGAGCTGTTGCTCAGTGGCAGCAGAGTATCTGTTTTGCATGCAGAAGGTCCCAGGTTCAATCTCCTGCTAGGGCTGGGAGAGAACCCTGCCTGAAACCCTGGAGAGCTGCTGCCAGCCAGTGTAGACAGTACTGAGCTAGATGGACCACTGGTCTGACTCTGTATAAGGCCGCTTCCCATGTTCTTAGCATGTAAGGAAGGAAACACAAAACATTTTCTCTCTATTCACGAACATTGTCAACTTAGACAACAAGACTCAGTGTAGACAAAGACCATTTGTTCCCCCTCCCCTTCTCACTGTGGCTGGTGTCCATTGGGTGGAAAGCAAGGAGACTAACAGTGGGTGAACCCAGAGCCAATGACAAATAGAGCCATCCCCTGCCTGGTTATAAGTAAGAAGGTAGACTGAGGTTGGTGGGGACATGCCCCATTTGCCCTAACTTGCCAGGCTTCACTACATACAGACCGGGAATGCTGCCCCACCACCACAACCTGGGGGCTGATCTTTCTTTCTTTCTTTCTTTCTTTCTTTCTTTCTTTCTTTCTTTCTTTCTTTCTTTCTTTTTCTTTCTTTCTTTCTTTCTTTCTGTTGCTGGCTGGCTTGGCTGTATCTATAGTGTGTCTTTCTTACTGCCACTGCTGCACCCCATGCCAACCCCAGGCAGGTGCTGGTTCAGGCAGGTGAATGAACAAGAGCGCATGGCTGCTCCACTGGTGACAGATGCCCCAGGACTCCTTGCATCGTCAGGTTGTGCACTGCAACTACTTAAAACAACAAAATGTCATTGGCCAGCCCAGCAGGGCAACAGTATAGGACAGCAAAGGACCAAGCATTTTAGTGGAAAGTATCTATCTGATACTTCCCTTGTAGATTTATCTACTCTCTCTTTTAAAAATGCAAATAATGTTTCATATTCACGATTATTAGTACACCACAATGTCTGAGATGGTATGCTTCAGATATCACATTGCAATATTCTTGGCATCTTAAAAACAGGTGCCTGGGTCAAGTTGGTATATGAAGTTCAAGCAGAACATTATATTGTAAGTTACCACATGCTAAGATTCACTGCGGTCTCTCATTGCTTAAAAGGGAAGTCACTTTATAGTGTGTTTTACATCTCTCCTGGCTGTCTTGAAAATGGGCTTTGAGGTTAAGATGGTGTTCCAACCTGAAATGTAGAACTGTGTCCTGAACATGCATACCAAATTTCATTCCAAAATCTCAGTGTTTAGAGGGGATATCAAGTTACAAACAAATTAGCAAAAAATGCCAAAATAGGTGAGTAAACTCCTGGTTTTACACTTCATTGTCAGATAATATTCTGTGCACATGCAACATGTATACATACCCTTCAAAGTGAATGGAACCTTAATTGAGTATCAGAGCTTTTAATTCAGTTAGTCTCCAAAGGTGGGTCCAACTACCAACATGTTCCTGGGTGGCTTTTTTCTTTATTTCTTTTACTGGACTAACTGCACTCTTTGTGTGGCCCCTTTAAGAGTCAGGCTTACTATCTCCCTCCCTATATGAGGCTTAATTCTGTTCAGATATATGCTGCAAATCTTGCTACATTGACATTCAACATGAAAAATAAAATATATACCTATTCAGTGTCTACAGATGTGATAACCTTGCTTTTTCTGTTGTAGAGGTGGGAAGCAGGATTCCAAAGAGGAAATTTACAAGTACATCTTGAAAGGTTGATTATATTTACAGGTGGGCCCTTCATCCCTCTTTAAAATGTTTTGAGAAGCATTAATGGGATAGAATAGACCTTGTTTGTGCTGAGCTCCTTGTATACAACAGAGGAGTCCTCCAGGTTTTAGATTGAGATTTTTCTAAGAAAAAAAAAAGTGAAACACTTCCGTTCTTAGAATGCACTATATAATCAGACATGCGTGTAAGGCTGGTGGGCTATATTTCACTTGCTGGATTGCAAGTTGTGCATGCCTGAATATATATGATATAAATATTAAGCAATTACTGTTATTATTAGAGTAAGCCTTAGTATTTGGCATTAAGGCCTACTGAAGTCAGTGGGGCAAAGTACACAGGCACAGGAGTGGACTCCTTTTTTTAAAAAAAAATCCATGTAAAGCATGTGATCATTGTCTATTATTTATTAATTTGTTATTAACGTAAGATTACTGCACTTTGGAGGTATTTTTATTTCCTCAGTAGCAGGGTCTGGGAGAGCACCTTATTTGCTTCCTCTAAAAACTCTTTTGTTTGGAAACCACTTCAAAAATCTGAGATGATCACAAATGCAGGTTCGGTAGGGCCATTGTCCTTAACAGCAACTCATACAAATAACAACTCGTTTAATGTAGTGGCATTATAAAGCCAAATGGTGGCAGCAGAGACCTGAATGACTTATAGGCCTCAATTCAATCATTTCAATGGGTTTAAGCATGCCTGGCTCTTGTTGGATTTTGGTCACAAAATTTAGTAGGTGAATGTAGAGGAGTCTGGTGCTTTGAAGGCTTCCCTAGAGTTGCTACAGACTTTATGTAGCCATCATGTTTGACAAGGGTACATAGGTGTTATACCACAGAAATCATATAAAGTCTGGACACCAGACACAAATCTTTATATACCAAAGGACACAAGCCTAGAATTGTAGTGGTGTGCTGAAACTGGGAGCCCAACTCCATGACATCTTTCACTCAGAGGCACCATCTGTGTTATACATTTAAAGCAATATCATACCACTTTAAACAGTTATGGCTTCCCCCAAAGAATCCAGGGAACTGTAGTTTAAGATTATTGAGAGTTCTTAGGAGACCCCTATTCCACTCACAGAGCTACAATGTCCAGAGTACGTTACCAGTCAATCCCTCTTCCCAGGGTGCCCTGAGAAGTGTAGCACTATGAGGGGAATAGGGGCTCCTAAGACCTCTCAGAGCCCTTAACAAACTACAATTCTCAGGATTCATTGGGAGAAGCCATGACTGTTTAAAATGGTATGATACTGCTTTAAATATCTAGTGCAGGTGAGGCCAGAGCCCCCTCCTCCATACTGGTGATTTTTCGGGCCATATGTGAATGAAGAAGGTTGAAAATATTCACATCCTTTAATGTGGGAGTTGCCACTTGGCATCTTTGCCAAGCACTCCATGCTAAGGGGAAAATAGAAAAAAATCACTGAAGATTTAACTATACAAAAATTCAGTAGAGTATTATCTGGGAGCCCTGCTAGGATGATCTGGCCTACTAGATTGACTCCAGTATTTAAGGGCCAAAGAAGATATGCACTTGCTGTTTGGGGTGTATAGTGTGCAGCGGGGGTAGGGATGGATCCGTTGACTGCTACCACTTCAAAAGCATTCTGTCAACTTACAGGCAGTATCGATTTGAGATCATTCTTTGTCCTCTATCCATTGCTTTTACAGGCCCAATTTTTTCTTTCCCAAAAAATATCAATATTAATATCAATATTTTTAAAGGAAAGTGGTTTCACTCCTCCTCTGTGACTGAGGCTGGTCTGTTTTCACATTAGCAAGCAGAGACTGGCTGTTTTCCTTTTGGAAAGCAGGAAAGCCGCTTTCAGTGCCCTCCCATCCTCCACTATCCTGTCTGTTGCCCCATTCATCCAACCATCGTGCTCCTCTCCTCTCCTGACTGTCTGCCTGACCATCCCTCCACCATTCCACTACCCAGCAACCCAGCTTCTCCCTGCCCTTCCCCTCACTATGCTGGTGGTCTTGGCTGGCCTGTATGCTGCCTGGGGCATACACTTCTGCCACCTGTGATGTAGCCACTTGCTGCTACCAACCATTTGCTATGCCCCCTCCCTGCCAAATGCAACTCACACACACATGTACACACATTCACATACATGACTCACTGACACACAGAGCACCAGAAGGGAGGGAATGAGCAAGCAAAGACACAATCTCCCTTTTTTCTCCTAGTCAATTTCAGTTAGCAAGCAAAGCGTGCTCATCAGTTTAACTTATACAGTATTCCATGTAAAAATCCGGTGTCGGGAAAAGCAGCGGAAGTTTGCAGGTTTCATAATCTTCCCACAAAGATAGCAGACCTGCGAATTCCCACGGAGTCCGATGCCAATTCTCATTTCAATGAAATCATTGCCCATCCCTAGTGTATGTGTGGGGCAGTGCATTTTAACTTGTCTTACATTAAAAAGAACATATGGGGGAGGAGGGTGAAACACATACACCACCTTATCATCATGTGCTCCAGTGCTTTAAAACGTTTGTTCCCTGCCTGCTCACTTCCGATATCAGAGCCACGGAACACTACATACAATGTTTCTATAGAAACAATTGACATATACTTTTAAATGGCCACAAGCCATCTTAGTGTGCCCCATCACCTGACAATGTACTATAAATTCTACCGCTAGTTACGCAGACACTTGGCAACAGAAGATGCCTGTTTTACTGTGCATGAGCAAACTCCCACGTACTTAATTATAACCGGCAGAGCACACTCCCAATATAGCTTCTACTGCTGAAGGTGTCTTTTTCAACTTCTGACCTGGTGTTCCTTTCCAGTGAAAACCAAGATCCAAATTCCCATAGACTACATTTTTAAAATGCTATCTTCAGTTCTTTAGCTGCTTTCTTCATGAAGTTTTGTCAAGGCAAAAGGATCTCCTGTCACATGGCAATTTTGCAGCTGCCGTCCTACGCCTACTTACCTGGGAACTCAATAGGATTTACACATTTATAATAGACATGCATACGATTTGTGGTGTAAGAGCATCTTTACCTATCAGTTAGGGATTTGCAAAGTCTTCCCTGTTATTTCCACAGATATTTCTGCTTCACCAAAATAGGGCACTGCATGTTTGGGACAATTATCCATGCATTTTTATCCACGTAATTTTTATAAGGCTAGGTTCTCCAAATTCCCCCATTCAAAATGCTAGCCAGCTTGCTATTTCACTGCCAACAGGTTGTTTCTCAGAATATTTGACTATTGTACATCCTCCCCATTCTTTGTTATTGGCTCAATCGCACAATATGTTAACATTTTCTTTTTTCACTGATCTGTGTTTAGAAACTTATTGCTTTATTCAGGGCATTTGCCCATTGTAACTACAAATATATAATTTTATCTTCAGGAACAAAAAATAAAATGGATACCAATCCTCGTTTCAAGCACAGTTCATAAAATCTGCTTCATTGTTATTCTCTAAGGGAGCAAATAAGAGTTTAAGGTTACATTACTCATTCTTAAACATGATGCCCAGACTGCTAAACCAGAAGCAGAGTATAGCCATTTGTTTGATGGGTATGAAACTTCTACTGTGTACCTGGGGGGCTGAAGGGGGGGGGACTCCCAATGGTGCATTTCACACAGTTTTTTCCCCAATACATTGACTAATAGGTGTTAATTTCGTAAAGGTCTAAGCACAGCTTTTTTTCCCTTTCTGTATGGTGAAGTATGAACTCCACACCCAGTAACGATACTCAGAGGCTGGGCTCAGACTTCAGACACTGCCAATGGTTTTCAAAATTTATATCTCACAGGTTGTGATGGTGGAGGAACCCATTTTAAATGGATTTATACATGGAATTTGGCAGTTCTGACCCAATCAAACTTTGTTTGCATTAGACCTCCTCTTGCATCAAGTGCCTGTTATGTCCAAGCAGGCATGCATTGTCAGGTTATCTTTATTTTTCTCTTTTGTTAAGTTAATGGCCCTGGCCACAATAAGGTGTTTTTTTAAAAAGCCCAACTAATCATATGCAAAATTATACATAAAAACACATATATTAAACATAATATTACTATATAAGTATTTCTATACAGTTACAGTGCTTTGCAAAAGTAATCAGACCCCTGATCAATGCTTTCATATTACTGAATCACAAATGGTACACGGTAATTTTGTTCTGTATGACATTTTATTTTGAAACACTGAAACTCAAACTCAGTTATTGTAAGGTGGCATTGGTTTTATGTTGGGAAATGTTTGTAAGAAACATAAAAAACTGAAACATATTGCTTGCATAAGTATTCAACCCACACACACTAAATATTTGGTAGAGCCACCTTTCGTTGCAATAACAGCTTTAAGTCTTTTAGGGTAGGTATGTACCAGCTTTGCACACAGTGTTGTGTTCCACTTCCTAATAATTGATCAAACTGTGCTCACTGGGATATCCAAACATTTGGATATTAATTTGTACCCTTTTCCTAATCTGCGCATTTGTATTACATTATACAAATGTATACATTATACAAATGCTTTTGGGGTGGGTTAGGTTTTTTACTGTTATGGTTTTAAATTTTAATGTTTTAATGTATTGTTTTATCTTGTACGTCGCCCAGAGTGGCTGGACAACCAGCCAGATGGGCGACTAATAAATTTAATAAATCATCATCATCATCATCATCATCATCATCATCATCTCTCTCTTCTATGGAATGCTCTTTGGTCTTCATTTTCCTTCAGATCCACAGCCTGACCAATGATCCTTCAACAGTGGGGTTTTTATCCTGACAATTTGACAGCAACTTTAATGGTTCACAGGTGGAGGCCAATGGTAAGATAAACTGTGTCCTCAACAGGACAATTTCTTTCATCTGTGTAAACTGGGAGCTTCCACAGCACAGGAGCTGAATACTTAATGCAAGCAACATGTTTTTATGGTTCTTACAAATATTTCCCAGTGTAAAACCAATGTCACCTTACAATAATTGATTTTGAGTTTCAGTGTTTCAAAATAAAATATCATACAGAATGAAATTACAATGTAAAGCCCCTTTCCTTTCCAAAAGGAAAACACTGTGAACAGTATCATTGTTTTCAGGGTTTCCCCCACCTTTTTATTCTACAGCAGACACACGTAGTCTCCCACCAAAATTTAAACTAAAGCTGTCTCTGGCCACATCCACATCAAACCTTAATTTCACTTTCGACAGTCATTGCTTCCCCCAAAGAATCGTGGGAACTGAGAGGTGCTGAGAGTTGCTAGGAGAGGCCCTATTCCCCTCACAGAGCTACAATCCCCAGAAGAGAGACTGACTGTTAAACCACTCTGGCCACTGGAGCTCTGTGAGGGGAATAAAGGTCTCCTAATAACTCTCAACACCCTTCACACTGTCTAAAGTGGAATAAATGTCTGGCATGGGTATGGCCCCCTGATTAGCCAAGCCAAACAGCTGTGTGTCTGGCTTTTAGAACATTCATAGCTGGTTCTTAATGAGCCTGCCTGACCTTATAATAGACTTCAATGTTAAAAATCAGCCATGCTTTTTAAAAAAACTTTTAAACTGCAGAAGATGAAGGTCAGAGTATGGGGCAAGGTCAGTAATAGGATTACAAGTACTCTGTGAACATGGCTGATTTTTAATTAATTTCAACAAATTATGAGACCGCTGACAGAAAAAAGTCCAACAGGGGTCTGGATTTTTTCCCTCTTGGTTTACACTTTGAACTCTCGATTCTCTCTGACTGTTTTGTGTATCGCCATGAAAACTTCAAGGGTTGTTAAGCAAGTGTTTCTGAGTTCAGCACTATATGTTTTGTAAGATTTTGTTTTTAAATGTGCTTATAGGAAGCAGCAGAATGGCATGGGAATATTTTCAATTTAACATTGCAGAATGTGAAAAATCCATGCTGGCTACAATCTACAACCACTCTTGTGGCTGTATAATACAGTTTACACAGGTTAGATCTACTGGGTCTCACCATTACTCTACATTCGGTTGGGAATGGGATCTGGCCAGTGGGCCAGATAATTATCGCCCCCACCCCTCGCAGGCCATGTTTGACAGGGGGGCAGAGCCACACAATTATCAATCACCTGATGTCACAATGACAATGACATCAGGTGACGTTTTTGCCCAAAAGGACCTTGCAAAAGCCCCTTGCAAAGCTTATGCAGTGCTTTGAAAGGGGAGTCTGTCAGATATTCATAAGTCCCCTTCAGAGTGCTATCTTGCACAGTACTTTGCAAACACTGCCAATCAGCTGATCAGTGGTACCTGCAACCCCCCGTTTGGTTGTAGGGCAGATGGACTTGGTTTATGGACCAAATGGGGATGCCTGGCAACATAATTAGGCCAGTGGGCTGGTGATTCCGACTCTACATAAAGGCCTTTCTCTGCATTAATTGAGTGTGCCCTAGAAATTGCGCAACACTTCCATGCATTTCAGGAGAATACTGGCAATGATAGACAAACTTTGTCTCAAGGCAGTTAGTTCACCATTAACTAATATCTTATTGTAACCCCCAATAAGCTTCTAGACTCCCCTGCTCTATGGTGTTAAGAAACATGACTATTTGGAAACGCCTGTCCTCAACTTCTTGAAAAGTTCCACTTAGCAAGAGATCAGTGTCTTCACATTAGCTTCTCCATCTTACCAAAGGGAAATAAAAGGCAATGGAAATGAAACAGTATGGGCTCATCAACAGCCTCTGAAGCCTGGAGCTTTCTTCTCAATTTTTCATTCCCAAGAAAATTGTCCAGTGACTAACACATTTCCCACTTTCTTCACCAGGCTGACCTGGCAGAATTCCATCACCTGCATAATCAGGCATTATTCCAGCCAGACTATCTGGGCTAGTGGGGAAGAAAGGTCTGCTCTACCTCTCCGTACCAGTTTACTAGAAAATTTGGCTGAAATTCACACCACTTTCTCCACCCAGAAAATCAGCATAACGCAACGGCAGCCTGCCCTCCATCACCCACATTGTTACAAATACACTCTTTGCAGGCGCCTTTGGTTTCTACTTTCAAGTGCCCATTAATCCATGCCAGGTTTGCTCTTTACAAGTTGACAGAAGATATCATGCACCACTGACTAATTTTGCAACATGCCCATAGATCATAGCACTGATGCGAATCCTGAGTTGGCCGTACACTTCTCCAGCTTTCATATGCCAAAAATTCAACAGAAGAAACAAAGCCACATACTGTAGAGGAACTAGTATAGGCACACACAACTGGCGACCCACAGAACCACTGTCTGCTGATCATCACCAGGCAGAAAAACAGAAAAGTGGATTAGGCTGAAAAATAATGATTTTCCCAGTGCCACCCTATCAGCAATATAACCAAGTAGAAATATGAAACATGGATTTCCCATGTCCTAACCTGCTCCCTGCAGCACCCTCACTAGAGAGATTCAAGAATGGCACAGGATTATTTTGTCAAATATTCAAATGCTACATAATCCTAATTTGATTCACATACAACTTCACAACAAGCAATTTCCATACAGGAATGTTAGCAGCTAGTGCCATAGAAGCAGACGCCATATGGCAGTGAAATGCCATTATGTATACAGCCAAATTATGAAGAGCAAACAATGACAACAGCACACCTGCTCTGTAAAGCAGGAAGTGCCAACATATGCTACGAGGTTCACAGTTTTGAAGAGATTTAGAAAGTTTTAAGTCACACTTTGTAAACAGGTGAAATGTATCCCCATTCACAATTGCTTCTTCCAGATATTAGTTTCAGATCCAATTGGATAAAATTTCCTTATTGAGAGCTTCACATTAACAGTATGTTATATCATAGGCCAAGCAAACTACAACCAGGAATCTCCAGGGGTGTGTGAGTATTTCTGCTTACTCTAGCTTTCTTTCCATGGGTGTAATGCCTTCTCTACCAGCTGCTGAGCACCTCCTCAATACCCATGCAGATTTCCCCAATCTCTATGGGTTTAAGCTCTTGTCTGCACCACAATCTAAGGGTAGAAACACACTCACCGTTCTCCTTGTTCCATAATAACATAAGAAGAGCCTGCTGGATCAGGCCAGTGGCCCATCTAGGCCAGCATCCTGTTCTCACAGTGGCCAACCAGGTGCCTGGGGGAAGCCCGCAAGCAGGACCCGAGTGCAAGAACACTGTACCCTCCTGAGGCTTCCAGCAACTGGTTTTCAGAAACATACTGCTTCTGACTAGGGGGGCAGAGCACAGTCATCATGGCTAGTAGCCATTGATAGCCCTGTCCTCCATGAATTGGTCTAATCTTCTTTTAAAGCCATCCAAGCTGGTGGCCATTACTGCATCTTGTGGGAGCAAATTCCACAGTTTAAAGAAGTAAAGAAGTACTTCCTTTTGTCTGTCCTGAATCTTCCAACATTCAGCTTCTTTGAATGTCCACGAGTTCTAGTATTATGAGAGAGGGAGAAGAACTTTTCGCTATCCACTTTCTCAATGCCATGCATAATTTTATACACTTCTATCATGTCTCCTCTGACCCGCCTTTTCTCTAAACTAAAAAGCCCCAAATGCTGCAACCTTTCCTCGTAAGGGAGTCGCTCCATCCCCTTGATCATTCTGGTTGCCCTCTTCTGAACCTTTTCCAACTCTAGAATATCCTTTTTGAGATGAGGCGACCAGAACTGTACACAGTGAGTCTCCACCTCTCTTCTGAAAACGGGGGCACATGATGCTAATCAATCCCTGCCCCTTTTTACTATAAAACCTAGTGGAAGCAGCTCAAGTGCTTTTTCGTTGTTATTATTATTATTATTATTCAGCTTCAAAGAGATTTTGCAACTGATAGGCAGATCAACCCATACCCCCTCCAAGGTGTGGCTAACGGAAATGCTTTGCTCTGGCATGTTGACAGCCTGAGTGCATCTACCTTGAAATGTTAAAATGGAAGGCACCAACAATGTGTACAGAGCCAACCCACACTAGGATATGTGTACCTCACCCACTGTGTAGACAGGACTTGAATGCAGGGTTAACAGGTGCAATGTGAACCCAGACACACTGTCTGCATAAGACTTTTGTCTTAGCTGGACCTAGCTCATAAAGTGAGTATATTATCTTGGCAATAGATTTCATGGGAAGAGAGAAATATCATAGCTAGTATTATGGTTATGCCCATTTTTAAAAGTATATTTTATAACTATATAAAAGTGTAAAACTTTTATAGGCCCTGGTATATAGAGAAGGGGAGACAGAGAAGGAGGGAGCAGCCAAGCCATTGCAGGGGGAAAAATGGAAAGGCTAGGCAGCACAGTGGGGGGGGGCAGCATGGGGTCCCACTACTCCTGTCCTGAGCTGATGAACCAAATGACATAGCAACAGTAATACCTCCAGAGCTGTCAGGAATTTAGAGTACTCACACACCCCATTCATAGATGAAAATACCCACAACTTCTGGTATATCACCCACACTTAATAGGCATCCAGTCGCCCTGTTCTTCTCACCCCATGGGTGGGGGGGGGAGAAAGAGAGTGTGTGTCTGGACTCCAATACCTAAGAAAGGTCTTAGAATCTCACGCTCTTCATAAAATCAGCCCAGACAATGTGATCATTCCAGACTCCTTCACATTGTTCCAATATTTCTGGGGACAAACTCTAACTGGCTTTGCAACTTTCCCCTGTACATTTAACAAGTACTGAACATGTGATAATTTAGCCTGTGTTCCTATCATGAAGATGAAGCAACAGGAAAGGCACATGAACAAGGCCAGGTGTCAAAAACTAGTGATCTTTAGGTGTCTAGTGGTTCCAGCCAAGATGTGTGGAACGCTTTATGTGAAGAAAGTGTCCCTCCTGCTCCTTTTCACAAAACTCTGAAATAAAATGTCTACAATGAAATAACGGCTCTTGACCTCAGTCAAGGGCACTTCAGACATCGATAGAAATGCTACACAAAATCTAGAAGCACATGGGAAAAACCAGCTACCTCAGAGTCACTTCTTGAATGATCTTCTCACATTAAGAAGTTTACCTAGATTTAGTTTTATGCACAGCCTGGTCCCACGCATGTTTACACAGACATAAGCTCCAGTACGTTCACTGGAGTTCATGCAAAGGTAAATGTGCAGAAAATTGCAGCCCAATCTTTCTGTTCCACACTGAAATAATAACACAGTAAAAGAGTTCACTTAACATTAGGAATACTACAAAAATGTGGGGCTGCAAGTTCTGAGTTGAATTCTGCATCCTGGATAAAACCAACATTTCATGGGCTCATCCAGACAACTGCAAAATGTGTGACACGCCCGCTATGTGTGTTCATTATTTTTCGGTCGTCCAAATGACGTCTCACGCTGTTACGCATTTTTGCGGGTTAAATCCACTCCTTGCAATACCGGCAAAAATGCAATTTGCTGTTTAAAATCGGGAATCATCCGCTGTGCCTTCAGGAGTTAGGATGCAATACCACGGACTTTACAGCTGATGGGCGGTTCTTGGGCATTTCCCCTTGCCTCTTCTCCTCATTCCAGCCAATCACGTATCTGCACTTTTGCGCATGTGCAAGAATAAGCCCAGGAAAATTGAACCAATCATCGCAATGGTGGGGTGTGTGTGTGTGTGGGGGTCTGCAACTACTGCGCAGATGCATTTTATTTTTTGCCAGCCTGCAAACTGGGCGGCCGCTCTGGGTGAGATCTGCAATGCACAGCAAGCGAGAAAGGGGGGATGGTCGGTTTCAGCCTGCCTCCCAAAGCCTTGTCAATTTCATTCTACTTGCTGGGGTTTTTGCTTCAAATCAGAAAAGCATACATTTGTTTAAGTGTAATATCGCAAATGCAAACAAGAAAAGGGCTTGTGGTAGGTTTCAAGCCTGCTCCCGATTTGTCAATTTCATTCTCCGTGGGAAGGAAAGGAAGAAGGGGGGGTGACACGTTTCTTGCTTTTTTGGAGAAATAAGTGCATTGCCAGCATGTGTATCTCCTTAAATATCAATAAAGGCAGAAAAGCATACATTCGTTTAAGTGTAATATCGCAAATGCAGACAAGAAAAGGGCGTCAATTTCATTGTGGGAAGGCAGGCGTGAAACCGACCAGCAGCCTTTCCTTCCCTGGCGAGAACTCCTTTACAGCCATATTGTGCTTCGTTGCAAAGGGAGAGAGGAGCATACGTAATTTTTTTGCTGACCAATTGGTTGATAGGGGGAGGTTTTAGAGGCGGAGCTTGGAAAAAGTGAAAAAAATGTAGGGGTCTTACCGCTGCATGTGCGGGTGCAAAAAAGTTTTTTTAATTGGGAAAGAGTGAACTAAAAGGCAAAGTGAGGACTATCAGATGACAAACCGAATATAGAAACCGTGGATTATCCCGCTCCGTTTGGATAAGCCCCATGATGCGGATTAAAAAAAAATGTTTTAAGCTTATGTACACATTAAATAAAGTGGGACTGGTAAACCTGCCCCCCCAGATGTTGCTGGACTACAACTCCCATCATCCCTAACCATTGGCCATGCTAACAGAGCTCATGGGAGTTGGAGTCCATCAACATCTGGAGGACCACAGGTTCCCTATCCCTGAAATAAAGAGTATCAGAGGCTTTTGAACAGTAGTAATGCATTGGTAAGCACTGATGCATATTATAGCGTTATGGGACTGGGCTGTGTGAGATAGATTATTTCTTTGAGTCCCTTTCCAGCCTCTGATTTGGAACCCTGTACCTGGAAGTTGGCTGTGCAGCAGAGAAACCTGCTCCACTGGTTAGACTACTTTCCTTTGCTAATCTAACAGAGTGGCCAGTTCCGCTAATGGATCCATCAACTATCTATTAACAGCGGACAAGATTTTGGGACAGAGAGATTCTGTGGCTATTGGAAATCTTTTCAGGAGATAGGCCTCCTCCCTGCCATCCTGGAGCCAAGGAGAGGTTTGTGATTGTAGTCTAGTCAGGAGAAGCGGGAACTAGGGAGACACAGAAAGAGGCCTGCTGTCTGTATCATGGCTTTGAGGTGCCTGATGGAAAACCAAGATCTGTTGGACTGTTAATGCTTTGAACCCCTCCATCTTAGACTCAGGTTATGAATGTGTGTAAATAAACCATATCTCAAAAAGACAGCTTATTTCCATGGAAACCAAACCCTGGTAAGCACAGGAACCCCTGGAAGTCTCACGTCACTAGGTGATTGGGATGGTGTGCAATAATCAGGGCCGGTTCTAAAGGGCAGCCAGGTTGGGCACTGGCCCGATGGCCCCTGGAGCTACAGGGGGCCCCTTAACCGCCCCTCCGCTCCCCTTCCGTGATCCACATCCGCCCACATCCCCCCACTTACCTGTCTGCTGTCTTTTACTGTTGCCCTTAACAAAGATGGCGGCTGTGGTTTCCCTAAGGTACTGAAGCCCCTGCCGCCATCTTAGTTGATGGTAGAGATATACGCGCGTAGCACGCATGCGTGCCATCAACAAAGATGGCGGCGGAGGCTTCATCCCCTTAGGGAAACCGTGGCCGCCATCTTGGTTAATGGCAATACTAAAAGACAGGAGACAGGTAGGTGGGGGTGGGCTGGGCTGCACACATGCATGGCCACAAAGGCGAATGCAAACACGCACACGCCGGGGCCCAGGGCAAGCTGATGCCCAAGGGCCCCGGCATTCCTAGAGCCGGCCCTGGCAACAATATAATAATAAAGCTGGTAAAAATGGTTCAGGAGCCATCAGAAATGGGATAGTAGAGCCCTTACTTTGCATGTAGAGATTTACAGGTTCAGTCCCTGACATTTTCATTTAAAAGGATCTCAGGACTTGGAAAGGCACTTGTCTAAGAACATGGAGAATCACCATCAGTTAGAATAGAGAGTACTTGGTTAGGTTTTAACCATTAGAAGGATGGACCAGTATAAATCAGCCTCATATGCACATTGTCCAACTGAAGAATTCCATTTTCCAACAACTCCACAATTAAGCCCTCTTTCCACATAGCCATGAAGCTCACTGGGTGACCTTGGGCCAGTCACTGCCTCTCAGCCTCAGAGGAAGGCAATGGTAAACCCCCTCTGAATACCGCCTACCATGAAAACCCTATTCATAGGGTCACCATAAGTCGGAATCGACTTGAAGGCAGTCCATTTCCATTACAGTAGTTTGAGACTGGCTCACCCATTCATGCTCATCGCTGGACTACAACACCCACCAATAACTGATACATGTGGTATGTGTGAAATATCTGAGGTGGTCTACACATTATATCTGCCCAAGAATGAATTTTCCACACACAGCTGTATTGTTTCATAGAATCATACCTGAAGTAGCAAGGTTCCCCACCACTGCTGACAAACACAATTCACAGGAACAACATGTGCCAAAACCCTGCCAAAAATGGAACACCAGCTTTTAAGAATGATGGCCATCAAAGCTGCAGATTTTGGATGAATGGAATTTTTATATTAGAGATAGTCTGGACTTATAGTTTCCCCTGGTGGGAACTTTTGATTTAGATAAAATTGTTCACCTCCGCAGAGCCTTTGAGTTTAGAAGCAGCAAAATAACTCAGATTGAATGGAATGCCTATTTTTGATTGGTATGAGGAAACTAGTAAGAGATTAAATGAATCCCAGGTAAGGAGTCTTAAGGACGCCCAAGGAAAAAAAAATTGAAGCCCAAGGAATTTAAAGAAGAGGACCCAGAAGATGTTATAGATTCTTTCACTGAAATTGAAATGAAGCATTGTCTAAATAATGCTGTGAGAACATTTTCCTGCAGTCTGACTCATGAACAAAACACAGGTTTGCCTAGGTGATTTGAGAATATAGCTGAAGCATGTGTAAAGGTGGACAGAGGTAGAGACCAGGGAACTGTATTAAAACATTCCCTATGAAGAATAGACGGCAAAGGCATCAGTTGGTGCAAAAGCTAAGTATTTTCTAAATAAAGCTCTATGTGCCCATTACAGGGAAGGGGAAGTTAAGGCTACAAATGATTGGGATACAGTATGTCATGAAGAAGGTGTGTGCAGAAGGCTGGAGAGCTAAATTAAAGGATTAGGAAATTAACTATTTTTCTGCTTATCTTTGCAGGTAACAAAGGTTTGGAAGGGTTAAGAAATGTTTTTCGGCTGGTAAGACAGCTGCGGCTATTTCTCGACAGGGATAGCCTGACCACTGTTGTCCATGCACTGGTAACCTCCAGGGTGGATTACTGTAATGCTGTCTTTGTGGGGCTGCCTTTGAGGTTGGTCCGGAAGCTGCAGGGCGTGCAAAACGCAGTGGTGCGATTGCTCACTGGGGCAGAGTATCGCCAACATGTCACCATGCTGCTGAAAGAATTACATTGGCTGCCCAGTACCTACTGGGCTAAGTTCAAGGTTCTGGTTTTGGTGTACAAAGCTCTATACAGCTTGGGTCTAGGATGCCTGAAAGATCATCTTACCCCTTATATACCCAGTTAATCAATACGCTCTGCAGGTGAGGGGCTCCTACAGATACCATCTTATCAGGAGATCTGTTCCGCACAACATAGGAACTGGACCTTTAGTGTAGTGGCACCTACCCTTTGGAATTCCCTCCCCTTAAATATTAGACCAGCGCCATCTCTGTTATCTTTTCAGCACCTACATGAAGACTTTCCTCCTTCAACAAGCCATTTAAGTAGAGACTTTATCCCAGTCTGCATCTGTGTTGGAATTGCTTTTTATGATGTTTTTAAAAGATGTTTTTAAAATACGTTTTTAAAGATATTTTGTTTAAATATATTTTTGGAGGAGAGCTTTGCAGTTACCATAGACTGCGGAAAGGAGCGTTAGAACAAATTAAACCCAAACTATCACTAGAAGCTAACATGAAGAAACTGAGGTTATCATAATGAGAAGACATGATTCACTAGAAAAGACAATAATGCTGGGAAAAACAGAAGGGAGTAGAAAAAGAGGAAGACCAAACAAGAGATGGATCGATTCCATCAAGGAAGCTATAGACCCAAACTTACAAGATCTGAACAGAGTGGTTTATAACAAATGCTATTGGAGGTCACTGATTCATAGGGTCGCCATAGTCGTAATCCACTTGAAGGCACATAACACACACACAAAGTCTGTTTTTATGATGTTTTAGAGTGTTTTTGTTTGCTGCCCTGGGCTCCTACTGGGAGGAAGGGTAGGACATAAATTTAATAAATAAATAAATGCATACAGACAGACCCCTCATGATGATCCTGCTGCTGTGTAGCAGGATGTCTAGCAATTACATGTCTAATAGCATTCAATTTCCCTTTCAATCCAGAGCGGTCATTAAAAGTAATCACCCTTCATGCCAAAACTAATGCTTATAAGGAAACCTCTTTCCTATAACTGGGCGTCTTGCAGATCCTCAAACTGTTTAGTCTCATCGGTTTAATGCTCATTGGGCTGCTTCATGTCTCTCTTCAAGTTTGCTCTGATCCCATGGATGCTTATGGGAACAAGACTTCTTCTTCAGCCTTAGCTAGAACCCTTATCCTCTCCTCTCCATGCCCCTGCCTCTCTGCCTTGTTTGTTATTTTCTTTGGATTAGTCAGGACCCTTGTTGGAAACACAAGCCAGTGTTATCCGAAAAGGTAAGTTTCTCTGTTTCTTTGAAATTTGTTAGGAGGGCTTTGGCTCTGGGGCTCCCTAGGAAGGCGTGTCTACCTTTAGTTACCCCATCCCAGTCTCAGCTTATATGAAATATTTTCAGAAGGTAGGGAAATAACTATTTGCTGTCTTTCAATTTCAAGTAGTCCAAAGCTCAGTCATTTGCATTCAAACTAACTCTCGCCCCCATTGCACTTAGGATTCCACTGAAACTTGTCCAGTTCCCTAGCATCCACCCTCACTCCATATAAAGCCATTCACTTACCACTCAAAATTTTCACCTCCCTCCCAAAAGCTAACTTTTAAATTTTAAATTCACATTGTGAATGTCAAATCTTCCAAAATCCCAAAAGTTGAGTGCTTTGGATTTGCTGACATCTCTTGATGTTTTAATTTGGACAGGGATCAAATAGGAAAGTCCATAAACTTTGTTGTTATGTGCCTTCGAGTCGATTACGACTTATGACGACCCTATGAATCAGTGACCTCCAAAAGCATCTGTCATGAACCACCCTGTTCAGATCTTGTAAGTTCAGGTCTGTGGCTTTCTTTATGGAATCAATCCATCTCTTGTTTGGCCTTCCTCTTTTTCTGCTCCCTTCTGTTTTTCCCAGCATTATGGTCTTTTCTAGTGAATCATGTCTTCTCATTACGTGTCCAAAGTATGACAACCTCACTTTCATCACTTTGGCTTCTAGTGACAGTTCTGGTTTAATTTGTTCTAACACCCAATTATTTGTCTTTTTCGCAGTCCATGGTATGCGCAAAGCTCTCCTCCAACACTACATTTCAAATGAGTTGATTTTTCTCTTATCCGCTTTTTTCACTATCCAACTTTCACATCCATACACAGAGAGTCCATAAACTACCAGTTGTCAAAAAATCAATATCACTGTATGCCAATTTTTAAATACTACATTTGATTGCATCAAACGCTAAATATTGAAATAAAACAACAAAGTCAAATATCTAAGTAGATATCAAATGTGAATAATTAATATATGTCAAATATTCATAGATTATGTAGTTCTTGTATCAGCATCAATATTTGCAGAAGAGATCTTCTACGGAGTAAATTCGTTTTAGCTCTATTTCAGGATGTCCTATTGGCTTATGTCTTAATTCATGAGTACTGCAGTTTATCTGTGCCAATGAGATACCAAACACTGCATGACTCTTTATTTTACAGATAAAAACTAATCCCAACAGTGTTAATCTATCTACTGGCAATATAATACCTCTTGCAACAATCAGGTTACAAACATCTGGCTTCTAACTTTCAGGGCCCTGCAACAAGCATTTTGCAATCCTCTTTCCATTGTGTGAATCAACCTGACACTGACCTCTGACTGCACCTCTTTGAAATACAGGATGCAGTTCACATGAAATATTTCAATCACGTCTCAAATGAACCACGCTCAGGGGAAACCTAATAGTGTTGCATGAATGCTGCCAAATTAAGCTTCATCCAGGAGATCCAAGTGTTTCCATCAGAAGCAAGCCATGTACAAGGGCTGTTTACAGAAAATGTTTTGTGACATGCAAGATGTCACTATAAACTTAATGAGAAAGCACATAGTGGGGTTCATGTGGATATATATACTGTATAGGAAGACCAAACAAGAGATGGGTTGATTCCATAAAGGAAGCCACAGACCTGAACTTACAAGATCTGAACAGGGTGGTTCACAACAGATGCTATTGGAGATCGCTGATTCATAGGATCGCCATAAGTCATGATCAACTTGAAGGCACATAACAACAAATAGTTTCGCAAATCCCCAAAGTCACTGAAGTTGTAGGACATTTTGAAGGGCAGTGGTTTTACGCAGTCAATCTTCTTGTGACAATAAAGTACTCAAGTCTTGTGGGCATTTGCAAGAAGTTGTGGGCGGGGATAGGGAACATGATGTCATAATATTCAAAACCTCTCTTTGGCTTTGTCCTGCCTGGCTTGGTCACTAAAAGGCTGATTAATGGGAATTCAAGTGGAAATAGGTTTGGAGTAAGATTTGGGTAGAAAACAGTTTTGACTTGGGACACAGAGAAAACAGTTTGAGTTTTGCAGCTGGTGAGCGAGAAGGCTTGGGAAGCTGTAAGCATATTTAGCTGCTTGTGGAATGGAGTATATACTGGGACTGATTGTGTGTTAGGAATGGGTGAGAAATTCAATTCAGTTTGCATTTAAAGCTGAATATATCAGATTCACACTCTCCAAAACAATTTGAGAACTGAAACACAACCATCCTTCAAAATTCACACTTATTCGAAATTTACACTGCAGTTCGCCAAGTGTTTACAAAAACGATTAGGAAACACTGCATAAAAATGAATGTGAGTGAATATAAGTTACAAAATTCATTGTATTACAAGAAATTACTTACAAAAATGTATACATTAGTCAAAACTGCCTACAAAAATGTGTTTAGGAGAAATTTGCACTAAAATTCTGAAGAATTTTCATCAGGATTTTTTTTTAAATTAGCAATTTCTCCAAAATATAACATATTTTTGTATGTTATTCTCACTAATACATCCATTTTTATGCACATTTCCTCCCAATATATGCATTTTTATGCATTGGTTGGTTGGTTGCAAAATTTGGTTTAATGTGAACTTTGAAGCATGGCTGTGTTTCAGTTCTCATATTGTTTCAAAAAGTGTGAATCTGATAAATTCAGCTTTAAATGAAAATGAATCAAATTTCCCCCCATCCCTAATCCCCTAACAAGCACAAAAATACCTGTTCTTTAAAAACACATATTTTATGTTGTAATGTGTTTATGAAAATGGAAATGGACTGCCTTCAAGTCAATTCCAACTTATGGGTGACCCTATGAATAGGGTTTTCATGGTAAGCAGTGTTCAGAGGTGGTTTACCATTGCCTTCCTCTGAGGCTGAGAGGCAGTGACTGGCCCAAGGTCACCCAGTGAGCTTCGTGGCTGTGTGGGGATTTGAACCCTGGTCTCCCAGGTCGTAGTCCAACACTCTTAACTGCTACGCCACGCTGGCTCTCTTCCTTAGTATAATAGCGTGAAAATAGTGACTAAATAATAAAAAGTCAACAAGGTTAAGAAATATTCTTCATTGCCCACTTGCCTCTTTCTTAAGGCAGAAATTCAAAAGGCAAAGCTTTCTCCATGTTGCTATGCTGAAATAACAGACTGGAATCCCAGCCAGAATTCCACCCCCCTTCATGCATGACCTACATCTAAATGGAAATAGACTGCCTTCAAGTCGATCCCGACTTATGGTGACCCTATGAATAGGGTTTTCATGGTAAATGGTATTCAGAGGTGGTTTACCATTGCCTTCCTCTGAGGCTGAGAGGCAGTGACCGGCCCAAGGTCACCCAGTGTGCTTCATGGCTGTGTGGGGATTCGAACCCTGGTCTCCCAGGTTGTAGTCCAGCACTCTAACCACTACACCACACTGGCTCTCCTAATGTGTTTATATTGTATCTTAATGATTTATTTATTTATTTATATCCCCACCCTTCCTTCCAGTAGGAGCCCATTTTTATTTTAATGTTTGTCTCAGTGGGTTTTTCAGTTGTATGGTTTTTATAGTTTTATAACGATCACTTTGAAGCCTATTTTGGCATTAAGCAGTAAATAAATAAATAAAATGTCACTTGCATACAAATAGATTTTACTTACAGTATTTCTTTTACCTTAACACTTTTCACAAATTACCCACTGCCCTTTTGGGAAAATTTACTTACTTAGTATTTTACATTTTCATGCTCTGCCTCTTAAACACAGGGATTCAGAAGGCGGCTAACCAATATAAAACATAAAATCACAATCCAGCTTTTAAAATGTCAGCAAATTAGACAGCAACAGAAGCCAAATATAAAGAGCAGCAGCAAGTCGTGTTAAAAAGCAGCGGAAAAGAGCAAAGTTTTCATCTTCATCATCAAGCCTGCAAGGAGAGATTTCAATTTCCTTAAGACGCAGGATAATACAGAAAACACTCAGGTCAAGCATGGCCCGTTTTTCATTCCAGCATTCTTCCAGCGACAGACAGTTACAGTCCTCACCTTTGTATCAGCAGCACAAAGCCAGAAGCAAAGGGATTAGTGCCTTGTGTGTAACAGGAGGCAGGTGCATCAAGAACAGCCACCTGCATGTGTACACCTCTATACTGCTGTGCTGTGTTGATGTTAAGAGTTATTAATGCTTTGCCAAGAAGCGTGGCCCCACCTAGGGCTCAGCTTCCTCTCTCTTCTGTTCTTTAATTAACAAGTTATTTCTGTAAAGTGCTATTATTGCCACTCAGTTGGCTAAGAATCTCCTAAGGTCTTTCAGGGAACAGTTATCAACATGCTGTGCTATGGCAGAGAAATTACAACTTTCTAGTGTCATAGAAGTTACACATGTCATGTCATCATTTTCCTGCTTGAGCAGATTTAATTAGGAGTTCTTTTAAAGCCAGTGAAAGGGAGTGTATCTCAGTTAAAAGACTGAAAGAGTGATCCAGGACTGCAACAGACGGCCGCCGCTAAAAGCAGCAGATAAATTGGCAAGGTATTGAGCTTCAAGGCAATACCTTACTGATTGTCATATAGTCTCTAAACAGGCAGGTCTATTCTTTTGTTAATGGGCTCCTATCCTACAGGTCCGCAGAAAACATAAACATTACCTTGCTCGATCAGACCAAAGATCCATCTAATCCAGCATTCTGTTTTATAGATCTATCCTCCATGAATCAGTTTTTTCTCTCTTTAAAAAAAAGCCTTTAAAAGTTAGTGAACATCAGCTTATTGTGTGCTTAATTATTTGTTGGGGTAAAGGATACTCATTTTAATCAGGGCTAGAGATGTGAAGGTCCAGAGGAAAAAATGGAGAAAAGTCCCCACCCCTGAATTTTCCTCATCCCCCCCCCCCGGACCTTCAAAACTCTGTTCAGGGCTGAGCCTAACAGTGATCAGCTTCATTGGCTAACTTGCAGTGCAAATGTTATGAGAGAAACAAAAAAAATGTTTTCTTTCTTCCTCGCCACTGTTCATAATTTCATACACTCTGTCATGTTCCTCCCCCTATATAACAAGAATTCCCAAATGTTTCAGTCTTTACTCTTAGGGAAGGAGAGAGCCCTATATACTTCAAAGGAACACATGGAGGGCAAGGATGAGGACAGCATATGCAAACCCGCTTCCCACACACACACACTGGCCTGGTTCGCTTGCCATATTAAGCCGTCATTAAAATAATCTGTGGTTTAATGTGAATGAGCAGCATGCTAACTCATGCTGTTGAAATGGCTGGTATTTCAGTCCTCTTCTGCTCTTGCTGCTGCCAGAAGCTAAGTCATGTCATGGTTTGTCATGTCATCCAAACCTGAGCTCATCTTATGTTACCCTGCAAACAAACCACAAACAGTAAGCCAAGAACAAAGCTCGGTTTAAATTGCAGAGAAACAAACCACAAGCCCAGGATTAGATGATACAACATGTCAGACCACGGCTTGTTCCCTGGTAGGAGTGGGGAATGAGTGAAGCACTCACAGTTGCAGAAGCATACGCCAGCACATTGATCATTCATATTAAACCATAGTTAAATTCAACCATGATTTAATGCGATGTGTGGACCAGGCCATTGAAAGAACATCTGAAAAGGGCTCTTGAAACTGGGAAATGCTGAGAAATCAAGACTACTACATGCCATTTCAACAATCCCTATTATGGGGACAACCCCTATTTTATGATTCTCCATTTTTTTTTAAAGGGGGGGTTTGACCATATTTCACGTTTTGGAGAGATGTTGGAGATAACTTTTGATTTTTTTGGTGAGTGTATGCAAACATACACCGGAAATGTTCAGCTTTCATCCTCCTGCCCCAAGTTTCTCAAAGTTAAACCTGCGAAGTGGAGGGATGGGGGGGTGAGATTATTTTATAGTGCTCAAATGCACACAAATCACAGTGCCCTGCCCTACGTCACTTCTATTCAGCTCTAGAACCATCTATCCAGATAGTAAATCAAGAGCAGTTTTCCCTTGTGGGGAACTTTGTGGGGGCCACGTGCCAGTGGCAAGTAGTACCAGAGCCAAAAGTGGGTGGAGCAATGGCAGTGACTCTTACCTTTGCACAATAGGCATCATTCTAGTCACACACAAAACGTAAAAGGTTTCTACATACACAGAAAGCCATATCTTTCCATCCTCCCCACAAGCAAAAGGGATGATTAAAGCTCAAGGACACATTCCAGTGGACGAAAGTACTCAAGGAGGGTGCGGAGCAGGGCTTGGACAGGGTGTGGCCGAGGGAAGGTCCCAGGAGCTGAACAGAGAGGCCTGGGTGGCCACATTTGGCTCCTGGACCTGAGACTTCTCATACCTGTAGTAAATGTTGCTGAGTGTGTTTTGAGTTTCTGCCGTTCTACAGTCAGTTTAGCCAGGCCCATTGTGATGTTCAACATTCTTATTTTTTTTAAAAAAAGGAAACAATTGTCAGTTTCTTAAACACATTACCTAGTGCAGGATAGGCGAAGGTGGATTAACTGTGGAATCCTATGCAAGACTACTCAAAAATCCTGCTAAGTTAAACAAGACTTACTCCCAAAATAAGCGTGCATAGGATTGCACACGAAAGGAACTCTCTACTTTGTGGAGTAAATTAATAAAGAAAATATACAGGGATTTGAGGAGAAATTTTATTATTTATTTATTGAATTTATATCCCGGCCTTCCTCTTGAAGGAACCCAGGGCGGCAAACATAAACAATATCATATTTATATTTTTCTCTTTGGAAGTACTGGGGTTTTTTTAACCAGAAAATCAGAATAGCCTAAATTTATCTTTTAAAAAAAAGATGATGTGATGTGGCCACTGGCTGCAACCAGAACAAACTTGGCACATATGAAACCAGTGTCTGAAAATGCTTTTAATACACTTGTATTTGCCAGGCTTCTGCACTCTTCCCTCTTCAGGAAAAAAACCACCTTCCTTATTTTGCAGACCAAGAGCATTTTTGGCCACTTTGGGGGGAATGGGGTGGTAATGGGAGAAATTCTTAAATTTTTCAGGGGATGAGGGTCTTACCACAGTAGCAGCTGGGTTCCTGCACCCCTCCATTTTTAAAAACTTCGCTGCTCCATCACCACAAGCAGAGCTACAAGCCATCTTGCTCCCCCATGACTTAAAAAAAAAAGACAGCATGTTTTGTTTTATTTCTAGGCCTCCTTTTGGCCATAAAGGCCCCCAAGGCAGCTTACATACAAAAAACACAAACACAAAATACACTGTAAGGATCAAGAGGAGTAGGTTGGAGGAAAAAAGGTAAAGGTAAAGGTGTCCCCGCACTTGTAGTGCGAGTTGTTTCCGACTCTTAGGGTGACGTCTTGCGGCGTTTACTAGGCAGACCGTATATATGGGGTGGGATTGCCAGTTCCATCCCCGGCCTTTCTTTACCCCCCAGCGTATGCCGGGTACTCATTTTACCGACCACGGATGGATGGAAGGCTGAGTGGACCTCGACCCCTTTTACCGGAGATTCGACTTCCTCCTTCCGTTGGAATCGAACTCCGGCTGTGAGCAGAGCTTCGGCTGCGTTACCGCCGCTTGTTAGTTTGTTGTCAAAATCTCTCCCCCTGTTTTTGACCTAAAAAGCATCATATCTAACACATAGCTGTTTATTACACAAGAGTTCCCTGGCAGGCAAGCTGCATGCATCCCATTTTGGGTGGTGGTTACGCCTGCCCACAAGGAGGTCCAGGTGAACAGCCTCCCAGTATCCAGATTCTGAGGTAAATAGGTTAAAAATACTACAGAGGAGAGAAGAGCATGGAGCTTTAATGTTTGTTCATATTATAATTCCAAACAATAATCCAGGCTCAACATAACGTTATCTTGCATTCATTAACCACTTCTTATCTACCTCCTTCCACTCCAACTACCTGTATATATTACAAACTTTCCTACCTAGTATGCTATGTATTGAGATTAAAATTATATTGCAATGCTTTTAATCACCTTTACCTCATATGCAGAACAGTACCATGATGTGAATTGTATTTACATTTTCCTCACATGAACTGGAATGAATCAAACCAAACCACCTTGAGTCACTGAACAACCCTGAACCGGAACCATACCAAAACATTGTATAATGGGTCAGGTTAATATAACTGGTGTATAAATGCAGCAATTTTGTACAGAAACAAATTTCAAATCACAAAGGCATTTATTTTTATAAGCAGCCTCTTCTCAACACAAATATTTTATCCACAAATAGGCTCTTAAAATGGTGTGAAATCAAGTAAACTCTAACATTTAATCAAATTACTTCATAAAATGTCTCCAGGGAATGTGGTTTATAGTTAGAGCTTGGAACTGGCCTAGCATGTAAGTTAAGAGTGTGAGCCAAGAGGCCCCTGGTTCAAAATTTACCACAGCCATGAACTAACTATGTAGCCCTTAGCCAAGACAGCAGCTGTCAGTCTTAGCCTTCTTCACCCCATTTGCAATATGGGGATGACACAACTAGCCTACTTTACCAGCTAGTTGTAAAGCTTACTATAATAATGTATGCACGGTACTTTGAACACTCTACATAAAAGGCAGGAGTGTAGTCAGTTAGGGTCTCAGAAGGGGGATCTTAAACCCCTTTACTTTTTTGGGAGCTGGGTCCCAGCATCTTATGAGCCAATCAGCATGAAAGGAGTGTGTGTTGGCCACTGAGAAGCGTCTTCTAACATGCTTCCTTGTCCATTCCTGCTGATTGGAGCCAATCAGAGTGAACTGAGAAAAAGGTAAAGGTGTCCCCGTACTTGTAGTGCGAGTCGTTTCCGACTCTTAGGGTGACATCTTGCGACGTTTACTAGGCAGACCGTATATATGGGGTGGTTTTGCCAGTTCCTTCCCCAGTCTTTCTTTACCCCCCAGCGTATGCCGGGTACTCATTTTACCGACCATGGGTGGATGGAAGGCTGAGTGGACCTCGACCCCTTTTACCAGAGATTCGACTTCCTCCTTCCGTTGGAATCGAACTCCAGCCATGAGCAGAGCTTTCGGCTGCATTACCGCCGCTACAGAGAAGACTCTTCTTAATAGCTAATACACATCCCTTACATGTTGATTGGCTCACAGGGATGCCTGTTGTTGTGGGAGAAGGCATTAACAAGGATCTCATTCTCAACCCAGCAGCAAAAGGGCGGGGCAATGTGTGGTTTTATTCCAGTCGAAAGCCACGAATAAGGGAGGAGGAGAAGAGATAAAAATGTGTGGGGAGGAGGGGGAGAAACTGTATATGTGTATATGTAGTGGTGTTTCAGCTTTTAATGATTGTGTGGGTGTGGGTGTCACACACAGTAAGGTGAAATGCAAATAAATATGCCTAAAAATTAGTGTGTCATTGTTGAGCCCAGGGGTGTGGGAGTGTTGAGCCCAGCCTCTCTCCTGAGGATCAAGGAGGGGGAAGGCATGAGTTGCAGGTGCCTCAGCCGTCAGCTGTTGTTGAGTCTAGCCCAGACCTTGAGAAAGAGAGCGAGCTAGCCGCCCCGCCAGTTCCCACGGATGGCCCTACCCCTCAATGGGACAGCGCTCAGCCATCAAGCACCCCCACGGAACCGTTAGGGGAGGATTCCGAAAGAGTAGTAACTCCTCCCATGCCAAGCAGTATCCCAGAGACGCCCGACGCTTCCCAACCCTCTGCTTCTCCGCCTGCAGATAAGGACCCTGTTCTGTCAGATGAGCCCGTGGAGACTCGCCCCCCTTCACCATGCTCACGACATTGCAGAGCATGTCTAGAGGGTAGTTAGGGACTTGCAGTGAGTTAGCATAGGGTCTTTTCTATGAGGCGCTCAAGCCTTTGAAGTATCCATTACGTTAATAAAGCAAGAGTTCCTTGCACCTTCGTCTCCGACTCGTGATTCCCGCTCTGAACCGGACAGTCATGCAGCCAACACCATAGATTAGCATTAAGAATTTCCATGTTTAAGTGTCTTCCTAAAGTTCATAACTTCTGCCCAATGCAGTTACTCTGAGTCTTAGTATGGCAGCCAAGAAGGGAAATTCAGCAAAGGAAGTTCTTTATTTTACAGCATAATGATGATTATGATGGTGATAATTGGTCAATTGCCTGCTTTGGATGAGGTTGTGCTCCCTCTGAAAAAGCAGGTTTGTAGTGTTGGGGCGCTCCTGAATCTATCTTTGTTGCTAGAAGTCCAGGTGACCTCAATGGATAGGAGTGCCTTTTACCAGCTTCAGCTGGTAAGACAGCTGCAGCCATTTCTGAACTAGGATAGCCTGACCACTGTTGTCTATGCCCTGGTGACCTCCAGGCTGCTGACTGGTTTTGGTGTACAAAGCCCCATACAGTTTGGGATCAGGATACCTGGAAGATAGTTTAATCCCTTATAAACTCAGTCAGTAACTGCACTCTGCAAGTGAGGGCCTCCTGCAGAAACCATCTCTCAGGAGCTCCATTCCGCACAACATAAGAAGCAGACCTTTAGTGTTGTGGCACCTATCCTTTGGAATTTCCTCCCCTTAAATATCAGACAGGCACCATCTCTGTTATCTTCTCGGCGCCTTCTGACGACCTTCCTCTTTCAATAAGCCTTTTAAATAGAGACTTCATCCCATTATGAGTCTGTTTTGGAATTGCTTTTTAAGATGTTTTTAACAATTTTTTAAACAGGTGTTTTTGAGATTCTTTTTAGTGTTTTGTCCCTTGATTGCCACCCTGGGCTCCTGCTGGGAAAACAATGGTGTGATTACTAGGAGCCAACATGGATTTATGAAGAACAAATCCTGCCAAACTACTCTTATCTCGTTTTTTGATTGGGTAACCTCCCTTGTAGATTGTGGGAATGCTGTGGACATAATATATCTCAACTTCAGGAAAGCTTTTGACAAAGTGCCCCATGATATTCTGATTATCAAGCTAGCTAAATGTGGGCTGGATGGAACAACTATCAGGTGGATCCACAGTTGGCTCCAGAATCATACTCAAAGAGTGCTTATCAATGGTTCCTTCTAAAACTGGGCAGAAGTAACGAGTGGGGTACCACAGCGCTCAGTCCTGGGCCCAGTGCTCTTCAACACTTCATTGACTTGGATGAGGAGGTACAGAGCATGCTTATCAAATCTGCAGATGATACAAAATTGGGGGGCACAACTAATACTGTGGGAGACAGAAACAAAATTCAAAGGGACCTTAATAGGCTGGAGCATTGGGCTGCAAACAATGAAATTCAAAAGGGATAAGTGCAAAGTTCTACACTTAGGAAAAAGAAACCAAATGCACAGTTATAAGATGGGGGATACTTGGCTCAGTAATACGACATGTGAGAAGGATCTTGGAATTGTTATTGATCACAAGCTGAATATCAGCCAACAGTGCGATGTGGCTGCAAAAAAAGCAAATGCTATATTAGGCTGCATTAACAGAAGTATCATTTCCAAATCGTGTGAAGTATTAGTTCCCCTCTATTCAGCACTGGTTAGGCCTCATCTTGAATACTGTGTCCAGTTCTGGTCTCCACACTTCAAGAAGGATGCAGACAAACTGGAACAGGTTCAGAGGAGGGCAACAAGGATGATCAGGGGACTGGAAACAAAGCCCTATGAGGAGAGACTGAAAGAACTGGGCATGTTTAGCTGGAGAAGAGAAGACTGAGGGGAGATACGATAGCACTCTTCAAGTACATGAAAGGTTGTCACACAGAGGAGGGCCGGGATCTCTCCTCGACCATCCTAGAGCAGGACACGGAATAATGGGCTCAAGTTACAGGAAGCCAGATTTTGACTGAACGTCAGGAAAAACATCCTAACTGTTAGAGTGGTGCAACAATGGGACCAATTACCTATGGAGGTGGTGGGCTCTTCAACACTGGAGGCATTCAAGAGGCAACTGGACAATCAGCTATGCTTTAAGTTGGATTCCTGCATTGGTCAGGGGGTTGGACTCGATGGCCTTATAGGCCCCTTCCAACTCTGCTATTCTATGAAAGGGAGATTGTTGGCTATGATGCATATACAAACTCCTTCCACTGTCCCTGCTAGTCAGTACTGCAGAATTCTGTACTTATCTTCCATTTCTGGAGAATGTTGACTGTATGGAAAGGAGACTATAAATCCAGAAAATAAAATAAAAAACATCATTTTGTTTATTACAACGTTGATTATCTTTAAAAAAATTTAAACTCTTATTAAGCCCCCCCTTCCCCATTTTCCCAACTGACAAAAACTTAAGATATACATAGGTGCCTTCAGGCATTGCCACTCACTCTTTCAGCTCTAACACTGGATTTAATTAGTATCTAAATAAAACGAAGGCATTTATACTTGTAAATGTTATTGTTTATTTGTCAAATTTATATCCAGCCCTTTATTGTAATCAGTCTCAGGTGACAACAATCAAAATTACATAAAACTAGTCAATAACTGTGCATACAGAAATCTACAATTCACCATATAATACACAAGTCACTCTCCCTGTCACTATTGCATCAGCCAAGGGGAAGGGTGTTCCACAACCAGGGAGCCACCACCAAGAAGGCCCTAGCATGGGTCCCAATTTCCTAGGTCTCGTTTGGCAATGGTCAGTAGTGGCCCCATGCAGTGGGGGAGCTTCCCCCCAACACTGGAGTCATTGATGCTTACCTGGATGGGGCTGAGGCAGGGTGACAGCAAGGTTGGGCTACACAGGTGCACCAGCATAAATGCTGGATTGGTGGTGGCAATCCTGCCAGTGGAACGTCAGAGCCTGAACCTTACTTCTACCCCAGCCCTGTCCAATTAAGCAGCAGCAACACTGGTTTAAGGAGGGCAGCTCCACCCCACCACACATACCACTACTGGTCATGGTATAACCAAAAGGGCCTCTCCAGTAGATCTCATCCTGGGCAGGGAAATACAGGGGGAGGCGCTCCTTTAGTAACTGAGTCCTACTCTGTTTAGGACTTCACACAGCAAAATCTTGAATTAGGCTCTAAAGCAAAGGGGCAGCCAGTGCAGGTCTTTCATAACCAATGTTATATTGTCTTGTGCAGCAGCATCGGTCAGCACTCTAGTGGCTGCATTTTGCATAAATTGCAATCTCTGAACCATTTTTAAAGGCAGCCCCATGTACAGTCCATTACAATAGTCCAGTTGAGAAGTTTGAGCATGGATTGCCGTGGCCAGGCTATCATCGTCAGGGGCAGCAGTAACTAGTAAACAGAGCTTGGAAAAGTTACTTTTTTGAACTACAACTCCCATCAGCCCCAGCCAGCATGGCCACTGGATTGGGCTGATGGGAGCTGTAGTTCAAAAAAGTAACTTTTCCAAGCTCTGCAAACCAGCCATAGCTAGAAATAGGAACTTTATGCCACTGAGGCTACGGGGCTT
This sequence comes from Rhineura floridana, assembly GCF_030035675.1. NCBI lineage: Eukaryota > Metazoa > Chordata > Lepidosauria > Squamata > Rhineuridae > Rhineura > Rhineura floridana. Next base: position 150,506,427 of record NC_084480.1, read on the forward strand.
CCAGTAGTATCCCCAGATTATTCACCTGGACTTTAAGGGGAATGCAACCCCATCCAGAGTAGGCCATCACCTAATTCCCAGATCTAGGAACCACCCATCCCAGACACTGATCCAGCACCTGCACAGTGTTGCCCGATTCTGATGGAAGGGAAGAACAGAGCTGGGTATCATCTGCATACTGATGACATGGTGCCCCAGGGATGGAGGAGAAAATCAGTTCACATTTTCCATAATATACAAACCAAAACACAGCTATCCTTCAAAATTTGCAATTGTCTGAATTTTGCAATGCGAGCCAAGTAATGTGTACAAAAAAAGCATTAAGCTGGGGAATATTGCATTTTGTTCTGGCCAAGCCCATTGGAATCAGACTCAGACCAATTGGTGTATTTTTCTCCATTATTTTTAATGAAAAAGCACTTCATGGATCAGCTTACAGGTCACACAAGATTCTGCATCTCTACACAGCATAACTAGGCATGACTATTCAAGCTAAGATGTTGTCGCTGCAATTAGACATACCCCCTTATAACCCTTAAGTAGGTTCAGGCAGGCTCTTTCTACTTGCGTGAGGAAGGTGTCGCAGAATGGGAATGCGTGCACACACGAGCGCTCCTCCTAGTTGGAAAATTGGGGGCCAGCTGAGCCTGACAGTGAGGTTGTCTGCATGTCTGGATGTGTGTGGCAGTGGTGGCACCTCATCGAGATCCTCCTCCTCTAGAGGAGGGGCATGCAGCAGCTACAGCGAAGAGGTGGGCGGAGCAGAGAAGGGGCTGGCTCCTCATAAGCCAGCGTTTCCTCTGCTGTAACTGGAGCTAAGTGTCGTGCCCGGGTTGGGACTCAAGAACAGAATCACTTGATGAAAGCAAATCAGTTTTTATTAGAGTAATTTCCAGACATAGGCTCCTCCGCCTCATGAACTCTTAACATGAACCAAAAACCGCGACATGTAAGAGAGTTGATAGAACAGAGTATCAAACATTCCCTGTCCCTTATCAAGGGGGCTTTCGGGCACGAATTCTCTCGCTCTGCCTCAAATTGCCCACATCTACGCCCCTTCCCTCCTCTTTTCTTTGGCACCTTTTTAACTGTCTTCGGGTGCGGGGCAAAGGGGGGGGCGGCTACCTCCTCCCCTTCTGATTCGGAGAGGATGGTAGGGAGTGGGGGGGGTTGGCCCAACACTGCAGGCGATTTCTCTCTATCCTTCTCTGCAGCCGAAGGGACTTGGACTCCCTCCTCCTCCCCCTCTGTCTGTAACTGCTCCACATTCCTAGGGAGGGGGTGCATGGGAAACGAGTCTGTTGCCTGCTCAAGGTTTTCACCCTCTATCTGGGAAGCCTCCTCCTCCCCTCCAGACGGCTCAGCCCAACTGCCCCTCTCCTAGCTCATTCTCAGAAACATCAGAATCCCAACCATACATCCTGACACTAAGGGAGAGGAGCTCTCATGGTCAAAAGTGCTGAAGCCTTCTGCTTCAACACTTCTTTGCTGCAAGTTACTAAGACCCTCTCCTGGATCCCATCCTATATGATCTTCTTCTCCACTCGAGGAACAGGGCTCATGACACAAATTAAAAAAAGTTTATAGTAGGGGACATTCATGGAAAAATGCTGGTGCATTTTCATTAGGGCTCCCCCCCCCTTTAATTGCAAGCTGATGTAGAAATATGGAGAACTAAACGAGAGAGCAACCAAATGAGAGCAACCAAAATTGACATATTCACTCCTGCCTAACTACAGCACAACTGCCATGGGCCCAAGCATCACACACTCCCCATTGTTATTCCCCGAGACTGGTTCTGCAGGTAGGAGCAGAACCATCATAAGACTGTGCCTCCAACTCCCAACCCTCAGAGGACACCATGGAGGAAACCATGGCTGATGGTATCAAAGGCAACCAAGATAACAAGGAGGATTAACATGAATATACCAAACACTAAAATGTTATGTGCTAAATTACATATGAACACAGAATAGCAGACCAGAGTTTCACAGTTCGGGTATAAATTCACTGCCTATCTCTTCATCCAGTCTTTCAGTCACCATTCAAACAGTGCCAGGTCATTGGGGTTGAGCACTTTCACCAAGGGCAATGTTTGGTCCCCAAATACACAGGTTTTGGGTTGTTTGAGGACTATAATTAAATGCTAGATTTTTATCAAAGGTAAAAAAGATGACAGAAGAAGATAAAAGCACCAGACCATGCCTGAATGATTCACAGTTGCATGGCTGTTGTGTCAACACTCTATAAACACGGCTGAGAAATGGAGTAGACATTATCGCATTCCGCAGCCAGCTCTTCAGTCTGAAAAAATCCACAATAGCCAGTTCCACATGAAATTCAGTTAAACAAGGTAACTGGCCTTGCAGCTTTTCAGGTTTCCAAAAAGTGCATTAACACTTAACCAGGCCTCAATTAGAAAACTGTATCAAAAGTCTCAGGTTCAAAAGACAAAATAAAACAGCTTGTGGTAATAAAACAATATCCAGCGGAGGGGCAAAGCTTATCAGAGGTGCCATGTATAGTGCTGCTGGCTCTGGTTGGTGAGGTTGGGCACTTAGCAAGGCATAAACTCATTGTGGGTACACCCACTCACTGTGGGTACAGGCATAAACTCATTGAGGGTAGAATCCTCCCCCCTCCAAATGAAAGTGGTCAAAAATGTTCCTCACGTATCTGGTTGCAAAAATGACCCCTACAATATTTTTTGGGGGGTGTTTCTGCCCAATGCTAGTCATACAAACTTCTCTGGGAGCACCACAACTGAAAAGGCTCCATCGCCAGTCCCAACATGTCCTCAGATCATGGTGGCAGAGGCTCAGAGCAGGCACTCAGCGGACAATCTTAATAACTGGGCAGGGAGGAAATCCTTTAGGTAGCCAGGTAAAAACCAGCTCTTTGAATTGTGCTCAAACACAGCCCAGGAGTGGGAGCCACTATAACTGTTTCTAATCTGGTGAGATATCGTTCCCAGAGCCAGGCCTGGCATCAGCAGATGGCCAGGTTGGGTTCTAGTTGAGGGCCCCTGTGGCTGATGGGGGCCCCTGTGGCTGATAGGGGCCCCTGCAGCTGCGGCTGTCTGGGTGTAACTCCTGCTCTGTGATCTGTGCTAGCATCGGATTACAGAGCATGCACCCCACAACCCAGCAGTGGCATCACTAGGGGGGTGCAGGGGGTGCGGACCGCACCAGGTGACACCATCAGAGGGGGGTGACTATCAGCTTTAATTTTTTAAAAAATTAAGTTTTTAGGTGGTCCGGTTCTCAAGATATACATTAAAACGTCAGCCGCCCCCTAGTGGCGTCACTAGGGGGGTGCGGGGGTGCGGACTACACCAGGTGACACCATAAAAACAGACTTTAAAATATATTAAAACATCTTTGAAAATATTTTTATTAAAAGCTTTAAAAAACATTTTTTAAAAAACAAAGAAAAGGCTTAAAAACATATTAAAAAGCAATTCCAACACAGACTCAGACTTGGATAAGGTCTCAACTTAAAAGAACAAGTTGAAAGAACAAGTTCCTTATCACTTGTGGCTGTAGTTCTGTGCACACTTCCCAGTTTGAGTAAGCCCCATTGAATACATTGGGACTTACTTCTGAGTAAACAAACATCAGATTGCACTATAAATATATTTACAGATTGTGTAATTCATAAACATATTTGAGAGTCATGTTTATATAAATATTTCTTCATACTGTGTCCCAATAAGTATTTGATTTCACACTATGGTTGTAGATTATTTTTTCCTCTACATTTTGAGTGTGCCCTTCTTCCTGGGGGTGGTCATGGTTCTCCATTGTTGAGGGGAGGATAGGCTGAGAGGTGGTGAGTAGCACATTTAAGGTTTCTTCACCTCCCCCCCTTTTTTATTTGGCTGTTTTTATGTATTTTAAATATTTTTAGATTAAATAAATAGGAAATCATAATTGTGAACCTCCCTAAAAGCAATTTACCTATCCTTATGTTTTGGCAGAGTGATGGTGTGAAGGCATGCTGGTAGAACAAGAGACCAAGTTTGAGGCATGCTATAAGGTGTGTGAGGACTTTGTCACACATTACTTTTTGAGACCTGTAGATTCATGTTGGAAAGAACACGTGCACGTATTGAATGGAGGCTTGGGTGCTGTTTTTTCAGTCTACACTGCAAGCGTGGGGAAGGTGATACATCATCTGGCAGCTAGCTTCATAACGTGAGAATGAAAAACATTTGGATCACCTTCACTTGTTTACTTTTCTCACTATTGAGACCACTTCATATATTACTTTTTCATACACAGAAATTTAATCTTTGTATAGGAAAAAGTATTTTGTAAAATGTGAAGGACAGTGGCTGCCCAGTCAGTATAACCACTGTACAAGATCTACTCAGCCACTGTAATTACCTTTTTGTTTTGAGTGCCCTTTTGTCTGGGTTTTGGTTCAGGTGTGTATCCAACTTTGATGTGCTTATGGAAGGGGTGTGCAAGTAGTGCCCCCCCCCAAGTGTGGAGGCTTGGACAAACATTGTGTTATGGAAAACCAAAGTCTGTGTGAAAGTACATATTTGGGAATGCCATCAGTGTAATCCTAAACACATTTATTTATATTTATATTTATTTATTATTAAATTTATTAGTCGCCCATCTGGCTGGTTGTCCAGCCACTCTGGGCGACGTACAAGATAAAAACAATACATTAAAACATTAACATTTTAAACCATAACAATAAAAACCTAACCCACCCCAAAAGCCTGCCTGAAGAGCCAGGTCTTCAAGGCCCGGCGGAAGCTCATCATAGAAGGGGCATGGCGGAGATCATTTGGGAGAGAGTTCCACAGGGTGGGGGCCACTATTGAAAAAGCCCTCTCTCTAGTCCTCACCAGTCTAGCTGTTTTAACCGGTGGGATCGACAGAAGGTCTTCTGAGGCTGATCTTGTTGAGCGGCATCCCTGACGATGCTGGAGGCGCTCCTTCAGATAGACTGGGCTAAAACCGTATAGGGTTTTAAAGGTCAAAACCAACACCTTGAATTGGGCCCAGTAAACAACCGGTAACCAGTGCAACTCCCTCAGCACTGGAGTGATGTGATCTTGCCGGCGGCTGCCTTTAATCAGATGAGCCGCCGCATTCTGTACCAGTTGCAGCTTCCGGACCATTTTCAAGGGTAACCCCACGTAGAGCGCATTACAGTAATCTAGGCAAGAGGTGACCAGGGTATGTACTACCGGTGGGAGCAGATGGTTGGGAAGGTAGGGGCGCAGCCTCCGTATCAGATGGAGTTGATACAGCGCCGCCCGGCTCACAGCCGAGACTTGAGCCTCCATGGTCAGCTGGGAGTCAAGAATCTCTATTTAATAAATAATATCGAACTTGCACATCACAAAATATATTACGGTCATGTCCGTAAGCACCAGGAGGGTAGTTGCCCACAGGATCTTAGTCCCTCTGCTTTTTTGGGAGCAGGGTCCCTATGTCTCCAAGCATCCTACAGTCAGCATGAAAAGGGAGTCACTGAGAAGAGTCTTCTAATAGGCTTCCTTGCCTTTCCTGCTGATTGGAGCCAATCAGAGTGAAAGGAGGTGAGTCAGCCACTGAGAAGACTCTTCTCAGTTGCTAACGCTCTCCACTTACATGCTGATTGGCTCCTAGAGATGTTTGTTGTGAGAGAATGCATTAACAAAGATCTCATTCTTAATCCAGGAGCAAAAAAGGGTGTATGTGGCTGCAACTATCATGAAGGGACTCTGCACTTCTGAATTTTCAACTAAACAACTGATAAATACCTATGTAACTTTGTGTCTGGAGACTTATTATTAAGAATCACTTTCCATAATTGTAGGGACGTATGTCCACACGCATGCATCCCAGGCACCTAAATGAGGGGTGAGAGCAGCATAGGGACATAAGCAGATATCTTATACCAGGGGTTCCCAAACTTTTCTTCTACATAGACCACTTGAAAATTGCTGAGGGTCTGAAAGTATCTGAAAATTTACTATGGGCATATGCAAGATAATTAACTCCTATTAGTGATAAGAGCAAGAATTTGGGCTGTGCATATGATATTGTAATTTAAAGGTGTAATTTTAATTTTGCTAGTTGTTTATGTCACTACTATTGCCATTACATTCAGTGATATGTGGGAATTACAATTTACAAGTAACATTAGTACAAAAAACATTACTAAGGATTCTGTACGGTCTGGTACGGGAGGAGGTCCATGGGGGTGACACCATGAGTTACCACACTGGGTGACACCAACCCTAGTGACGCCACTGCAACCCAGTGCTGGCACGGAGCAAGAGCCACCCTCCCAGGCAATATGCCCCCAGTACAGACTGGCCACACCACTTCCCTCAACTTCTTGTTAATGCATCATGCATGCATGCTTCTCATCACCCCTCTTGAGTAATGGCAAGTGTGTGCATGCAGCATGGTGATGCAGCCAGGCCTATTTAAGCCCCCAGCAGAGGCAGTAGGGCCGCTGTGTCACTGCTGCCACCTTTGAGAGCCTGCTGCACTCTGGTGCCGGCCTTGCCTAGAGCTGACCACAGTTAGCAACCTAGGAATGATATTTTGAACTAGCTGCAATTTCCATCTAGTCTTGAAAGGCATCCCCCTACCCATTGCAAATATCCAAATGAGATGTAACCTGAATACCTGTGGCTAACTTGCTAGGACTGATTTAAAAGTCACAGATTCTACAGAACTCTACTTGACTAGATGACAAACAAAAAACGTGGAGCGGAGTGGAGGAGTTGAGCCATAATCCAGATATTCATTATTATTTATTTCTGACATTTTCAACTTTGTCCATTCTCCAGGAAGAATGTATGGTCCACTCTCTTAAGAATAAAAGAACAGGCCAATGGCCCACATCCCACATCCTGTTCTCACAGTAGCCAACCAAATGTCTATGGAAAATCTACAAGCAGAACCTGAGCGCAACACGACTCTATTCATTTGGGATTCCCAGTAACTGGCATTCAGGAGCTTACTGCCTCTGACAATGAAGGCAAAACATAGCCATTGCAGCTAGTAGCTGTTGATAGCCTTATCCTCTTACCTGCTACCTCACAGGGGTTTTGCAAGGCTGGGGTAGTAGAACTAATGACTGGCAAAAGGCTAGTCCATGCCTGTTGCAAAAGGTTCTCAGTTTACAGAAAGTCATGCTGTGATGGAGGAGCTATGACTGCTCTCCTTTTGACAATACAAATGCCAGCAGTTATTTACATTGCAATTAAGCAAGTTTTAGTCCTGTTGATTTCAACATGAACACATCCTAGCATACTGTTGACAACCCTTGGTGCACCGCGAATATAAGCTTGATGTTACTTTGCTATCCTGAGTCTTTTACTTGGGAGTAAGCCCCATGCACACAGCAAGACTTACTTCTGAGAAAATATACATGAAGGGGGGCCATGAGATGAATCTAGTTTAAAAGAGCCTTTAAGGTAAATTCCTGTTCTAGTCTAAGATAAACCGCATCCAGCCTTTCAATGGCATTTAGTTTTTTACATCAGGAATGTGCAAGCTATGTATAAAAGAAATGTAATACAAAGAATCTTACGATGCCCAGTAACTAATGATAAATTACAGCTGGAAAGTTGAGCAATGCATCTATAAATTTCTCAGATGTTTAGGAGGTGAAAAATACTCAGCCCCACCTATTACACTTTTGCAATGTGTTTTCTTCCCAGCTGGTTTGTTCAGAACAAATGGAAGAAGTACTGTGCAGAGAAATTTAAGCAAATGGCACACACAGAAGCCCGATTTATTTTAATTATATTTGAAGAACTTTAAGCCATTTTCCTTCTGTATAACAGTCAAACATAGCTTACAAATCATTTAGGAAAAATATTCTCTACCCTCAAAATATTCCATGTTTAGACAATTTGGAAAGATGTCCAGTACTTAGGAAACACAACTTTTGGAACTCCAGTGGGAAGTCTTCTACCATAAACCCCACTAAGGTACATGGGAAATGCGTAAAAGGACTTCCCAAGGCCTGCCTTACCACAAGGCAGAGTGAAGCAAGCACTTTAGGTGGCAGATGCTTGAGGGCAGCTGCAGCAGCACTCTTCCTGCCTCCTCCAGCCATTCTTCCTGAGCCTATGAAATACTCCTCAATTACTGCCCTAAAGTGCACTGGAGGATGCTGAGCCACTTCCAGTGTTGAAGTTAAGAGTCAGTTGCCAATCCAGTCAGCTTCTATACACGGAATGTGTGAGGTGGGGGGATGGGACATCTTATCCTTTGCCTCAGCTCCCGGGGACTTTCCACTAGATTTGCCAGATTTTTGAGGTAAAACTCTACAATCTTTCACCTTACATGCAAACAGTAAGCATCAGGTCCACATCTTGCATCAAGTGTATTAATTTTACGAAGGAAAGTTAAACCCCTTTATTTAATTCAGGCCCAGAAAAACCACCAGAGGCATGAACCCAACCAAAATTGAGTGCTTAACTTTGGCAGCAGCTCATCCAGCAAAGAACTAGAATTAAGGAAGGTACAAGGACACTCCAAGCTCCTGACAGTTTTAAAAACGAGTGCAGATTTGCAATAAGAATATTTATAGATGCTGCAGCATTTTCAGAAGAAACTAGGGCTGCCAGGTCAGAAGCATCCCAAAACCTGAGATTTTAGGGGCGGGCCCGAGTGATGTCACAGGGTGGGCCCGAGTGATGTCATTAAGCATGATACAGTAAGCATCAATCACAGTTGCTTGGAGCGCACAATTAAAAAAAAATCTGACAAAATTAAGGTAGACATCTTAGCTAAAAGATGGAGCCTGGGTAGGGAACATTTAATCTAGCCTACTTGCTTTCGGCAAGAAGGGTCTAAGTGCCTTCAGGCCAGGCCAGTCACCAGAAGGCTACTGTAGAGACAAAGAAGCCTAGTGTTGTGGAGGTGTTAGATGGGAGCATTTGGGAGTAAAGATGGATGCCCCTGAAGGCTGCAATTCTAAACACACTTACTAAGGGACTAAGCCCCCATAGAACTCAACAGGACTTACTTCTGAGTAGATATAGTTTGGATTGTGCTGTTGGTAAAGCTTGACTAGGGATCCTCTACAAAGACATCCATATCCAAGCAGGGTTGGCAATGCCCTGCCTGGAATGTCCTGCCCTTATCTTTTAATGTGGCTGCTCCAAACTTCTTTACAATTTGACCCTTCACTTCAGAAAGAGGTCTGAGAAATGAGTAAGAGTAAGAAGATTCTCTACCCTTTCTGTCTGCATAGATGCCCTCATCCTTCCCCTGCACCCAGCAGAAGCTCTGGGCCAGGCGGGATGCAGTGGCATCTTGTAGAGGACACAATCCCCTTTCCTGGGGTATAAGATTTGTCCTGGCCCAGGGCAGATTTTGGGGTGGGCACCCCCAATTACTTATTTTTTTCTATGTGTTTTTGTCTATTTTCATTTTGCATTGATGCACCCGTGCGTGCCCGGTGCCCAGCAGAAGCTGTGGGCTGGATGGGATGCACTGGCATCTCATAAAGGACACCCTCCCCTTTCCTGGGGTATATGATTTGTCTTGTCCCAGAGCAGATTTTGGGGTGGGCATCCCCAGTTACTTATTTTTTCCTGTATGTTTTGGTCTGCTTTGATTTCGCATAGATGCACTCTTCTGTGCCCTGCGCCCAGCAGAAGCTCTGGGCCAGGTGGGACGCAGTGGCATCTCATAGAGGACACCCTCCCCTTTCCTGGGCTATATGATTTGTCCTGTCCCAGAGCAGATTTTGGGGTGGGCACCCCCAGTTACTTATTTTTTATGATTTTATGACATCATTATGTATTATGATAATATCAGAAGCCTGATGATTTTGATTGCATAAATGTATTGTTATTCTTGATGGGGAGAGTCCCCCACAATCACAGTGATATATCATACAGGGTACCCCAACATATATTTTGGGGTTTAGAGACATGTTAAGTTTGGTTTGAAGTTCCTGTAGTTATCAGCTCTTCTTTTTTAATGTTTTGAACTTTCAAGCAATTAAGGAACTGGGAACTAGGAACCAACTTCAGCATCGTATCAGTTAAATAGCTTAAACAGTAGTGGGGTGGGGGTGGCTGACGTTTTGGTGTATATCTGGGGAACCAGACCACCTAGAAACTTAATTTTTTTTTAAATTGAAGCTGAGAGTCCAGAGATTAAGGGGTGCTAGCCGGTCCCCCCAAAAACCAGAGACTCCGGTCAAAAACCGGAGACCTGGTAACTCTAGAAGAAACTCAAGATGGCTATCAAAACTCGCAATATTAAAATATATAGCAATCCCCAAAGCCAAACTGAATCCCAAAGTCAAAGTATTAGCCTAAAAAACCCAAACTACAGAAAAAAGCCAAAAAGGCCATTTGAATTTTTAGAAAAAAATCAAAGTAAACAGGAAAAAATCTTCAACCGAAGGCCTTTTTAAACAGCATAGCTGACTAAACCAGTATCATCGAATCAGAAGGGCCTGCAAGGCCATCGAGTCCAACCCCCTGCTCAATGCACGAATCCAAATTAAAGCATACCTGAGAAGTGGTTGTCCAGCTGCCAATTGAATGCCTCTAGTGATGAAGAGCCCAGTACCTCTCTAGGTAATTGATTCCATTGTCGTATGGCTCTAACAGTTAGGATGTTTTTCCTGATGTTTAAATCAAAATCTGGCTTCCTGTAACTTGAGCCCATTATTCCATGTTCTGCACTCTGGGATGATCCAGGCTGTCATTTGTGTGATAACCTTTCATGTACTTGAAGAGTGCTATCTCCCCTCAGTCTTCTCTTCTCAAGGCTAAATATGCCCAGTTCTTTCAGTCTCTCCTCATAGGACTTTGTTTCCAGTTCCTTGATCATCCTTCTTGCCCTTTCTGAACCTGTTCTAGTTTGTCTCCATCCTCAAAGTGTGGTGTCCACAACTGGATGCATACTCAAGACGAAGCCTAACCAATGTTGAATAGAGGAGAACTAATACTTCAAGCAATTTGGAAACTATACTTCTGTTAATGCAGCCTAAGATATTATTGGCCTTTTTTGCAGAAACATTGCACTGTTGGCTCATATTCAGCTTGCGATCAGCAACAATTCCAAGATCCTTCTCACATGTCGTATCGCTGAGCCAAGTATCCCCCATCTTATAACTGTGCATTTGGGCTTTTTCCCCTAGGTGTAGAACTTTGCACTTACCCCTGTTAAATTTCATCCTGTTGTTTTTAGCCCAATGCTCCAGCTTATCAAGATCTCTTTGAATGTTGTTTCTGCCTTCCAGGATATTAGCTATCCCTCCCAATTTTCTATCTGCAAATTTGATAAGCATTCCCTGTACCTCCTCATCCAAGTCATTAATAAAAATGTTGAAGAGTACTGCAATGGGGCCTGATTCACTTTGCATGGCAAGACATTCTATAAGAAGGCATCACTACAAAATATGTCCTAGCCCTGGTTACTGCCAGCCATGTCTCATTGGGTTGAATGATCTGGAGCAGGGCCTCAGATTATGATCAAAACATGTGAGAAGGAATATACTGGAAGAAGAAGACAGTCCTTAAGGGTTATCATTAGAGATGTGAAGGCCCGGGGAGAAAAATGGAAAATTTTGCAGAAAGTTTTGGTGGAAACTGTTTTTCACATTTCCCCCCATTTTTTTCCAATTTTTCAGGAAAAAAATGGAAAAATTCAGGGGAAAGCAGAAAAAATGGGCATTACCAGAGAGAAGCCCGTAGATTTGACTGTTCTCATTTATGGAAACCATAACGGGACCTCCTCTGCAGAGAGAAATGTACATGAAATAGGCAGGAGGAAACACTACTTCAGAACTTTAAAAGGTAACTATCTATATAGATTAGATAGAACATTTTAAACTGAGCCCAGAAGCAATCAGAGCAGACTATAGGCCTACCTGAAACGCAGCATCCTCCTTGGAGCCTGCCCCCTCCTGCTGCCCCCACTAAGTGATGTGAAGTCAGGGGCTACCAAGGAAAAAGCCTCTTCAGCAGTGCCACCCCACCTAAGGAATAGCTAACCTAAAGAGGCTCAACTGGTGCATTTTCTCTGGTCTTTGCAACACCAGCTGAAGAACTTTTTATTCATTCAGTTTTTTAAAAACTGTAGCTGTTTAACTGCGTTTTTTAAAATGTAGGATGAAAACTGTTTATGCTTTCCTTGTTCCAAGGAGAGCGGTATTTTTTTGTTTTGGGGGCTGTCTCTATGTGTTGATCTTAATTATACAATTAACATTGTTTTGCTTTGTAAGCTACCCAGGGAATATTTATGGATTGATGGCTACATATAAATGAATGAATGAATGAATCTTTCAAAATCAGTGTAATGACACATATATGGGCTCAGCAACAAAGTGTCATAGTGTGCAGTGCTCCTGTTCAGGGTTCCAGCTAGCCATACTCACTTACAGGATTATTCCATTACATTCCCCCTTTGGTTTTCTGTATCCACCCCTAACAGTCAGACGCTGTGCCCACTGAATATCCTCAGTCGTCATTGGGCTCCCTCCACTTTTTCGGGGGGGACAGAAGGAATTTTAATTATTTTTTTCTACTCCTGCAAACCATGGAGTTTCCCCCAAGTTTGCAGATACCTGCCTCTTGTGTGTGGATGGTACATTAAGGATCCACACTTGGCTCTTTCCACAATAATCTACCATTATTACATTGTGTGACCTGTTTGTTCTTGTCTCCTTTCTTAGACCAAATAATTGCAGTCTTTTACTTTATTCTCTATAAGTGCTACATGATCACTAAATAAAAAAAAATCCTTAAACATATTAATTCTGGTAAAAGGGTAGGGTTTTTTTTGTTTTTGTTTAACAATAAGTAGCGTAACATCCATCATTACAATGGGGTGGGCAGGTGGGTGTAGGAAGCACCCATGTGTTATGAAAATGGAACATTTGTACACCTCTCCTTCAAAGCAGAAGACTCAAAGTGAACCCCTCTGCGAGTGCCGCATTCTCCCGAATGAAGTGTAGAGTGTTCGAGGATTGGGATATTCGCACAGAGACCAAAATGCTTATTTACAAAGCCATTGTACTACCAACCTTACTGTACGCCTGTGAAACATGGACCATCTATAAACGCCACTCCCAACTTCTTGAAAGATTCCACCAACGCTGCCTCCGGAAAATTCTGCAAATTACTTGGGAAGATAGGTGGACTAATGTTAGCGTAATGGAAGAAGCAAAGACTACCAGTGTTGAAACAATGATCGTCCAACATCAACTTCGCTGGACCCGCCATGTTGTTTGAATGCCTGATCACCGTCTTCCAAAGCAGCTACTTTACTCCCAACTTAAGGATGGAAAACGGAATATCGGTGGACAGCAAAAGAGGTTTAAAGATGTTCTCAAAGCTAATCTAAAAAAATGTAACTTAAGCATCGAGAACTGGGAAGCCTTGGCCGATGAGCGTCCCAATTGGAGGTCGGCCATTATCAAAGGTGCTATGGACTTTGAAGAAACACGAGTACAGGGTGAAAAGGACAAACGAGCTAAGCGGAAGGCACGTCAAGCAAATCCTCATCATGACCATCTTCCATCTGGAAACCTATGTCCTCACTGTGGGAGGCTGTGTGGATCCAGAATTGGCCTCCACAGTCACTTACGGACCCACTGTTAAAGACCTTACCCTGGAAGACAATCTTACTCGGCCACGAGTGATCGCCAATGAATGAATGAATGACTTATTAATTATCCCCCAATTAATGTACTTCCAGTCGAGCTAGAAAGATAAAAATAGCCACATACATAGGTTAAAGCCTACTGATTACTAGAAATGTCTGGAACAGAGACATATCCATAAGTCTCTCCATATGAAGGGGCAGAAGAGGTATTCTCCTAAATTGTTAGGATACTTTAGGGCCACTCTCCAAGACACAATTCCTTTTAGAAAAACCCTGAAATTGAACATTTCTGCATGAAGTCATGTTATGAGACATGAAGGCCTCATAACAGAGACTTACATTCCTACAAAGAGCAAGCCAAGCCACGCATGGGACACAGCATTAGGCTGCAGGATTTCTAATAGCTCTTGAGACTTCCATTTGGGGGAGGAGGCACTTCCAGTAACAGCCAGGGACATACATCAATGCCTGCAGAATGCAAACTTCATTTACTATGCCATCTGGCAATTTCCACTCCCCATAGCCACACATTCCTTATTTGGCCTGTTCTTTTATTATTATTATGAAATGTTCATATCTTTAATACAACAATAATACTGAAATACATTTAACTTATTAAACACACATAAAACATAAATGAAAATATAAAATATATAGCCCTCCCCTCCCCCCCTGCAATGGCTTAAATTTAAATACATTTGGTTAAAGTTTTTGGTTTAGGCATGCCAACTGGCTGCATACTGTGTTGGTGGCTCCCATCCATGTGCTGTTTGGCTTACATATCGAATAAAGGGATACCAGGAATCTAGAAAGGTTTCTTTCTTCAGCTCACGACCCTTGCCTGGCAGAGTTTAAAGGTCAATTTTTACATAAGTGCTATATACCAGACTTTGTGACCAATACCGTATTGAGGCACCCTTTAAATCTTTCCAGTATTTGGCAATTGTAAGGTGAGCTGCCATAAGCAAATAGCTTATCAAGTCTTTACACTGCATGTCTTTATTTGAGTCTAAAAATAATTTCAAAATAGCACATTGTGGTGTCTGGTTGACGTCTTCCTTGGTTATTGTATTAATTTCTTTAAAAACCTTGCTCCAGAAAATGTGCATTCTTTCACATGTCCACCACATATGGTGGTATGTGCCGATTGAGTCAGGCCCCCTCCAACACCTAGAGACAAGGCGTGATTCACTCGTGGCAAACGTGGTGGTGTGGTATATAGCATCAGTGAGCTAGGACTGAAACCATCATCATCATCAGTAGTGGTGTGATATATAGCATCAGTGAGCTAGGACTGAAACCATCATCATCATCAGTAGTGGTGTGATATATAGCATCAGTGAGCTAGGACTGAAACCATCATCATCATCAGTAGTGGTGTGATATATAGCATCAGTGAGCTAGGACTGAAACCATCATCATCATCAGTAGTGGTGTGGTATATAGCATCAGTGAGCTAGGACTGAAACCATCATCATCATCAGTAGTGGTGTGGTATATAGCATCAGTGAGCTAGGACTGAAACCATCATCATCATCAGTAGTGGTGTGGTATATAGCATCAGTGAGCTAGGACTGAAACCATCATCATCATCAGTAGTGGTGTGGTATATAGCATCAGTGAGCTAGGACTGAAACCATCATCATCATCAGTAGTGGTGTGGTATATAGCATCAGTGAGCTAGGACTGAAACCATCATCATCATCAGTAGTGGTGTGGTATATAGCATCAGTGAGCTATTTTTAGCATCATTTCCTGAACTTGATGGGAGGAAGTAGGAACCAGACATTTGATCCAAAGTTGTTTTCATTCTCTTCCATCAAGTTCCAGGGACCAGTCACCTTCCCATTGATGTTTAAGTCCTATTAACTGGTCTGCCCCAGTGTCCAGAAGCAAATTATATAACTTGGAGATAATCCATTTTTCTCCTCTCTGTGTTGCCATTATAATAGTTTCAAAAGTCAATAGGTTTGACACTGCTTGTGCTTTAATCTTTGGGTGGGAAAGGAAATCTTGGATTTGCTTCCAGTAAACCCACTGGAATCCTGTTTTGCCAACTGTTTGTCTAAAGTTTCTTTCCCTTATTAAGGTTTTATTAGGGTAAAAGTCCCTGAGGTAGAATAATCCTTACTATTGCCATTGTTGCCACAGTAAGTATACCTTTTTATTAAAGAAATCCAGATGAAAAAATAGAGGGAATAAAGAAAGAGGATTAGGTATGAATTGCTGTGACCATTGAGCCCAAATTTTAATTAAAGTATCCGTAAAAGGATTTTTGTTAACTTGCATTAATTTTTTTTGTGTGCTTTTGATCTAAAAAGCCACATTCCCAATGGGATACATTGTATCTCTACATTTTCAAGCTGAGTCCATTTTTTAGATTTATTATTTATCATCAATTGCACTAAATGATAGAGCTGATTGGCATCAAAATAAAATTTTATACGCGGGATACCCCATCCCCCTTTATTAACTTTACAAAAAAAATATTTTTAATCCTGGGTGATTTTTCCCCAAAAAATAAATTGATGCAATTCTTTCTGCCAAGTTTCAAGTTGTTTTTCATTTACATAAACTGGGAGTGCATGGAAAAGAAATGTCAACCTAGGTAAACTATTCATTTTTATTGCAGCTATATGAGCTGAAAGGGGGAGATTTAATTTAGTCCAGCGATTCATATCTCCCCTTATGGTATACCATAGGAGTTTATAATTTACCAAGAACAATCTATTCAATTTTTTATGTATTTGTATGCCCAAATATCTGAATTGCCTTGGGCAGAAAAGTATCCCCAAGACAGATGAGAATTGCCTCTGAATTATAGGAGGAACATGGAAACATAATGCCTTTGATTTTTTAAGATTTACCTGAAGTCCAGGGACATATGCAAAAGTTTCTAATGCATTTTCAATGAGGTGCTGCTTCTAATGGGTTCGTAATGACCAATGCTGTGTCATCTGCATACATGTCAACTAAGTGCGTTTCATTTCCCATTTTTACTCCTCTTATGCTTTTATTTTCCCTTAGATGTTGTGCCAATGGTTCTATTGCCAGGAGGAATAAAAGGGGTGACAGCAGACAACCTTGTTTGGTGCCCCTGCCTATATCAATACAAGGGGAGTCTCATCCACTAATTTTGATGGTTTTTGTTGGACAGTAAAACTTTTGCAAAAGTGTTGTAAATTCATTGCCAAAAGTCATTGTTTTTGTTACTGAGCTTTAAAAAAGCCAATGTACACAATCAAATGCTTTGAAAATGTCTAAAGATGTATTTGGGCAATTCTTCACTTTAATTTCTTTGTGAAAAATCAGCAGCAAGGAATGCTTTTTAATGGCTGCAGTTAAACAAACAAACATACATAAGAATTGTGAAGTGTGCTCTTGGCCTTACCATTTCTCCTTTCAATTTCCTTAATCCATCATGTGGAGATAATGACAGATACTCACACTCCTCCCAGGGTGTCAGTGAAACTCTTCAATATCCCTGAGTAGGAGTATTATTACTGCAGTTATATCTGAGCTACCAAACAAGATCACAGAAATTGTCTCTCCAGCCCAACATCTCAATTATATGACCAAAGATAACCAAGAGGAAAAGACAACATCTTGACAATGTAAATACACCCATATCTGTGCCTATATCTTTAGCCCCATTATCCCAAATTAAACAATAAGGTTCTCCCTACAGGAACTTAGGGATGAAGCAGAGCAGCTTCAAAAGTCAGCTGAAGGATGGGTTACTGTTGACATCCTTCTAATACTGTAAGCCAGTGGATGGACTTGGACCACAAAGTCCTCGGTTCAAATTCTTGGTCAGTTATTAAAGTCACAGGGCGACACTGGGGGCAGTCACTGTTTCTCAGTCTAATCAACTCCACAAGGTTGCGACTAGAAGATCTCCATGCGAGCCACTCTAAATTTCTCAGGGAAAGGGCAAGATACAGATTGTCAAGGATGATTCTCACGCATAGAAATCTTGGGTTCGGTTAGGGAAGATGGAAAAGGCACATTAGAGAGCTTCACAATTTCTCAGTTGGAGAGAAAGTATGCAACAAACGACAGCTTATAGTTCTCCATGTAAAAATTTTACAGGTGTGCCAGAAGCATTATCCCCGCCACTGACAATAACATATAACAAAGGGGGTTGTGTATCTTTCCCCTAAAGACATCCCATTCTTCTGTATAGACCGGAGCAGAAGATTGCCCTGGCTGGTGCCACGTGGCTTGGGTAGATCAGGCATGTGGAAGGTGTCTATCTGCTCCACCATCAAACCATCTGTGGCCCTGCCTCTAAGGGCTCCAGGAACAGAGCTTAGAAAAGTTACTTTTTTGAACTACAACTCCCATCAGCCCAATCTAGTGGCCATGCTGGCTGGGGCTGATGGGAGCTGTAGTTCAAAAAAGTAACTTTTCCAAGCTCTGTCCAGGAACTCAACACCAAGATAACACAACAGTTTTTGTGTTTGTTTTTTAACAGCAAAGCTGAAAAGCATTTTACATGCAGTTGTAAAAACAATAACATAAAAATGGAAATGGATTGCCTTCAAGTCGATCTCGACTTATGGCTACACTATGAATAGGGTGTTCATGGTAAGCGGTATTCAGAGGGGGTTTACCATTGCCTCCCTCTGAGGCTAGTCCTCCCCAGCTGGCTAGGGCCTGCTCAGCTTACCACAGCTGCACAAGCCAGCCCCTTCCTGGGCTCCTTGGGAGTATGTAGCTTGCCCACGGCTGCACAGGTGGCAGGGCATGTAACCCCTGAGTCACTCACTGTGGGGGTGATCTTTAGCTGGCCCTTTACACTCAGGAGACACGAGCAAGGATTTGAACTCACAGACTCTGGACTCCCAGCCAGGCTCAGGACATATATCTGGGAGCTGGGACTGGCTGTGGCTCTCCGTTGCATGTACACATAGTGACAAACATTTGCCCCAATGTAATTAGTGAAGCAAGAAATGTTATCAGTTGGGCATACTGTGTCCCTACCCCCCACCCCAAAAAAGAAACACTGAGGCAAGTTTTGATATGATATAGTATAAAATATTGGTGCTTTTATACTGCTGTCAGAGTCATCCAAACCAACGCACCAGCCACCGTGCAATCAAAGAAGCATTGCCTACGATCCCTTGGGATGTCACAGAAGCTGCTGGAGCACAGATTTCCCACACTACCTACTGCTTCACTCCATTTTCCTACCCACACCCACCCCACCAGTGTCACCCCAAGCAATGGCAGTGGGTCACTTGTCCATTCAAGCTGGATCCCGGCTCCTCAGCAGGCTTGGAAACCATAATCAGAATGACTTTGATGCACACAGCCTATTGTAGGTTCATGATGAATTATTGAAGGATGTTCCTATGATTATTTAATGAAAGGTATTTTGTGTCCAGATATAGCGGCATGCAAACTTAAGGAGAGCACTTCATTAGGAAACATGGGGATTGCAGTTCCTGGACAGGGTAATAAAAGGAAAGGTAATTAGATACATCTACCTTTCCCTTACTTTTCTTACGTCCATCCCTTTGCTGAAAATAACAGGAATGCAAGAAACAACTCCCTTGCCCAATAATAAGAACCCAGCATCACAGCATTGCACAAGCAGCAGTGGCCAGCTTAATGTTAAGAATGCAGTTTTTAATCCCCTGAAACAAAGTTAAAGAGAAAATTGATGCGCTACCAATAAGATTTAGTGCCAAACTACCCATAAAGCTGGCAGATCTATTTGTTAAACTGGGTCTCCCCCAATCAATCATGTGCAAGTGTGTTCTTTTGTGTGTGCTTGCGATTGGTGGCGGTGGCGGCGGCTTCTGATGTTTAGAGCAAAACAGGTGTGCAGATGAGGGAATCTCAGCAGGGAAGACTGTAGCTCAGTGGTATAGCAACTGCTTTTCATGCAAAAAGTCCCAGGTTCAGTCTCTGTCATCTCTAGATAGGACTGGGCAACACCCTGGTCTGAAATCCTGGAGAAATGCTACCAGTTAGTGTAGGCTGATCTAGATGGACCAAATGGTCTGGCTTGGTGTAAGGCAGTTTCCTTGGATCCCAGCCTTCAACATGATTGCTGCTTCCCTCAGTAGCTTGTCTCTAAGCCAAAATTTATTTCTGGTACCGGAGTCTGGCTTACAACACCACTATGAGGTAGACTGCCCAAGCCCAACCAATGAGCTCCCCAAGGCCAAGGGCAATAGCCTCCCCCATACACCATACCAGTTCTCAGCAGAGCTTGGAAAAGTTACTTTTTTGAACTACAATTCCCATCAGCCCAATCCAGTGGCCATGTTGGCTGGGGCTGATGGGAGTTGTAGTTTAAAAAGTAACTTTTCCAAGTTCTGGTTCTCAGTATACTTTTATAATACAGCCCTTTACTTTAAAGCGCAAGCTATGAATTACCACTTCTCATACACATTACAAGATAAAAGATACATAAGATGCTGCTGTTCTTTGGCAACGGCAAGCAAAAGAAATAAACCAATAATCTAAGCCTGCACAACCATTTTAAACCACCAAGCTGCGCCAGCCATGCATGGCAAGCCACCAGGCAGGGACCCAATAATCCTTTCGGCTTTGCTACCTGCCTACTACAAACAAATGGGGGCGAAGAGGATGGTGGTCAAGCACCCAGTAGGCCAGAATATGTGGCTAGTGGACTGTTCAGTGTGTGTTTGTGTGTTACAAATTATGCAGGCCTGCAGCAGAACTCCCTTGCCTTGCATGGACCCACATATGCTACCTTGAGCTCCACAGAGAGGATGGGAAGGAATATCAACGTGAGCAAGTTAGGTCTTTGAGCTGTTGACCACGCTCTGGTTCCTTGTTCTCATTCAGTATGCTTCATCTACCCTCTTCCTCACAAAAAAACTGGAAGAATGGTCTGCAGAAGAATGTTTTCCCCAGAGCAAATGTGTTCTTTTTTAAAAGCAAATTACCATTTCAGTATAAAAAGAGTATATACTCAGTATAACAGTAAAAATATTCTTTTAAGAGCTCTTCTAGGCAGAGGATCTTTCAAGTGTCATGTATGTCAGTTCAGTGCATCTGACTGACACCCAAAGATAGGCCAGAGTCTAACATGCTCAGTGTAGGCAGAACCATCAAGGAGAAGGACTGCAGTAGAGGTAGCCAAAGTGGTGCCTTCCAGAAGTTGTTGGACTACAAGTCTGTCATCATCCTTGACCTTTGGCCATGCTGGTTGGAACTGATGGGAGCTGGCATCCAACAGCATCTGGAAGGTGCCACATTGGCTATCTCTGGACCAGAGCTTGGAAAAGTTACTTTTTTGAACTACAACTCCCATCAGCCCAATCCAGTGACAATGCTGGCTGGGGCTGATGGGAGGTGTAGTTTAAAAAAGTAACTTTTCCAAGCTCTGCTCTGGACTGAAGCATAAACCACCTTAGGCTAGCTTATACAGTACCATCTCCTTGAGGTCTTTTCCCCTTCTTGCTTCCGAGTTCAGCACATCATGGGACAGCTGCCTTCTGGATGCAACCTACAAAGATACATTGGTTTCACCTCCTCTCACAGACCAATTATGCTGTTGGATCCACTTTCAAATTGTTCCAATCTCTCAGTAAATTTAGGGTTTGAATTTGTACAAGCAAACACATTGACATCAGGATTCAACCTATACCTGTGCAGAACCTACTAGGTCTGAGGAAACAGCACTGGTACACCAGGCCTAGCTATCATAGCTACCACTACTAACAGGTAAGAAAAGTTCTCCCCTGGGCATTAAATCTGTTAAGGTTGCCAGAGGTGTCAGGGTTTCATCTGAAGCTTCAGCCTTTAAGTGCAAGCCACTCTGAAGCCCCTCTCATTTGTAAGGCATTGCTATACTGGCATTTTTCACAGATGCAATTGCTGCTGCCTGAGTACAGTCTATGGCTGGGGTTGCCAAACTTTTAAAGTCTGTGGGAACATTTGGATTGTTGGGCAAGTGCTCTGGTCACCACCACCTTCTGGTCACTTATCTCCCCCTGCCCAAGATCAGCCTCTCCCAGAGAGAGAGAGAGAGAGAGAGAGAGAGAGAGAGAGAGAGAGAGTTTACCAAGTGATCTGGATAAAAGTCAGATCCAGTAAAATTAACCTGAGGCTTGAAAAGTACAGATAGCTAAAAAGGAAGTGGAAAAGAGGATTACTTTCCCACCTTCCTTCTTCAGGTCAATGTACATCACAAGAGAGAAAAAGGAAGTCACCTTCACCACCTCATGACCAAGGCAGCAGTCAATGGGGAGGGGGTGCTAGAGACCTCTCAGGTACCAGGGGATGACCTCAAGGACATCCTTACATCCATGGGCAGCACACTGTATGGAATACAATACAGTGTTCCCCATGTTTAGAATGGCATCCCATGCCACATACCACTGTTAAGTGCAGTAAAAAGTGGGAGGATCTTAAGTCACATGGACTGTGTCATGTTTATTGCACAACATAGTAAGTCATTGGTACCTAAAAGGTCACTTTTTTTTTAAACTCAGATCCACATTTGTGCAAGCCCACAGCTGCACAGAAGTATCATTCTCTCACTTACTTTGTATAGGTTGAAAGAAGAGGTTGGTTTCCATAGAAACAGCTGCGGGGAAAGTCACCCCCTCCAGCAAGGACCCTATTATCCCAAGGTTTTTCTTGCTTGGGGTGATATTTATCCTCCCCAGCTATTTCTAGGGATCCAGCTCTTCTTTCCACCCAGGCAAGATAAGGGAGGCATCACTGTTATCAATAAAATGGTGGTGGCTGGTGCAGGGGGAGATCCCCCCTGCCAAGGACCCTTGGGGAACAGGTTTCTTGATGGGTGCGTGACATTTCACTCCACCCAACCATTTCTCAGGTTCCCATCTTTTTTCCACCTATGCAACCTAATGTAGGGATTGCTCTCTCTGAAGAAATGGCTACAGAGAAGGACAGGGCATGAATGTAGCTACCTCCACAATAAAAATGTGAAGGGGTTTTTCTGGGGGGGGGGAGCTCTCCAAGTAACCATTGCCATTGCTGCCCTGGGCTCCTACTGGGAGGAAGGGTGGGATATAAATGTAATAAATAAAATAAACCGCAACTGTGCAAGTGCGCAGGTGCACACTGAGAAGCAGCATCCAAGAAAAGTTATGACGACTGTGTTCAGTCATTGAAAGTAAAATGGATAAAACTTTCTTCCCACATATTCACTCTCACCTGCCTGAGAACAAAGATGCGGCAGGGGAGGATGGTGGGAGGAAAGCCAGTCCTGCAGGATTAAAGCCACTCCCACCAATATTAGTACGTAATAGCGTATGGCTGGTTCACATGGAAATCCACAGTGAAAGAACCACCCAATAAATAAATAATAGTAGTCATTATCGAACTATTGCCTTAATATCCCATGCAAGTAAAGTAATGCTCAAGATTCTACAACAAAGGCACTACATGTGTCTGCTGTAGAATAAAAAGGTGGGGGAAACCCTGAAAAACAATGATACTGTTAGCAATGTTTTCCTTTTGGAAAGGAAAGGGGATTTCCCTCTTTCCAGCACCCACCTACCCAATCTCCTTCCTGTCCCTCCTCCCTCCCCCTTCCCCCCAGGTCAATTTCACCTTTCCTAAGTATGATTGCACATGAGTAAATCCCACTGAACTCAATAGGCATGCAAATGATCAAACCAGCCCTCCCCTCCCCCATACTCCTATCCCCACCCTCCCTCTCCCTCTCCAGCTTACACTCCCCCCCCCCAGTCAGTTTCACCTCTTCTAAGCATGATTGCAGGGGAATAAATCCCTTTGAACTCAATAAGCATGTAAATGATCAATCCATTCTCAGCAAACTTGCACAGGATCCCATTTCTGGGCAAGGTCCTTGAACGAGTGGTGGCAGGCCAGCTCCAGACACTCTTGGATGAGATCGATTATCTGGATCCATTTCAGTCAGGTTTCAGGCCTGGTTTTGGCATGGGAACAGCCTTGGTTGCCCTGTACGATGACCTCTGTCGGGAGAGAGACAGGGGGAGTGTGACTCTATTGAATCTCCTTGATCTATCAGCGGCTTTCGATAACATCGACCATGGTATCCTTCCGGGACACCTGGCTGAGTTGGGAGTGGGAGTGACTACATGGCAGTGGTTCCACTCCTACTTGGCAGGTCGCCTCCAGAAGGTGGTGCTTGGGGAGCATTGCTTGGCACCCTGGATTCTCCAGTATGGGGTTCCACAGGGGTCAGTTCTGTCCCCCACATGCTATTCAACATCTACACGAAACCATTGGGTGTGGTCATCCGGAGCTTTGGAGTGCATTGCCATCAGTATGCTGATGACACGCAGCTCTATTTCTCCTTTTCATCTTCTTCAGTGAGGCTGTCAATGTGCTGAACCAGTGCCTGGCTGCGACAATGGACTGGATGAGGGCTAATAAACTGAGGCTCAATCCAGACAAGACTGAGATGCTGCTAGTGGGTGGTTCTTCTGACAGGATGGTGGATGTTCAACCTGTCCTGGATGGGGTTGCACTTTACCTGAAGGAGCAGGTTCATAGCTTGGGGGTTCTCCTAGAACCATCTCTGTCACTTGAGGCTCAGGTAGCCTCGGTGGCATGGAGTGCCTTCTACCAACTTTGGTTTGTGGCCCAGCTACGCCCCTATCCGGACAGGGATAACCTGGCTTCAGTTGTCCATGCTCTCGTAACCTCCAAATTAGATTACTGCAATGTGCTCTATGTGTGGCTGCCTTTGAAGACGGCTTGAAAACTGCAGCTTGTGCAAAATGCAGCAGCCAGATTGGTAACGGAGCAGACGGTTTGAACATATAAAACCAATTCTGGCCCGCTTGCTTTGGCTGCCTGTATGTTTCCGAGCTCGATTCAAAGTGCTGGTTTTAACCTATAAAGTCTTACATGGCTTGGGACCACAATACCTGATGGAACGCCTCTCCCGATACAAACCTGCCTGTACGCTACGCTCAACATCCAAGGCCCTCCTCCAGGTGCCTACTCTGAGGGAAGCTGGGAGGCTGGCAAAAAGGGAGAGGGCTTTATCAGTGGTGGCCCCCAAATTATGGAATGATCCTGGTGACGAGGTGCGCCTGGCGCCAACACTTTTATCTTTTCGGTGCCAGGTCAAGACTTTCCTCTTCTCCCAGGCATTTTAGCATGTGTTTTTAAATTGTTTTTTGTTTTTAAATTTGTATATTTGTATATTTGTTTTTAATGTTTTTAATTGTTGTAAACCATCCAGAGAGCTTCGGCTATGGGGGGTATGCAGATGTAATTAATAATAATAATAATAATAATAATAATAATAATTTCTTACCTCCCAGATTAAAAAGCAGAGAAATGTTGCCATCACTCATCATATGCTCAGAGGCCCATGTTACCAAGATCTTCCAAGCTACACAGGAAGTGGATTGGACTGTGAAAGACCAACCCAAATTGTGTTTGCATTTTTACAAATTTGTAAGGCAGCCCAGTATCTCAGAGAGGAGGCCACGTCTCCTGCTCCGTGCTTTTTAAAGTTTTATAGAAATATCTGTTGACTATATGTACATTCTTAAGCTGCAAGGGTTTTTTCCCTATTAGTGAATATGATTCAGAGATGGCAATGCGCAACATATACCTTGACAGTCTCAAGCTGACACCAGAACTACTTGGCCCTAGTAGTAGGCCCCAGTTCAGTTTGCCCAGCTGCTAGGCTCCAGTAATAGACCCCAGTTCACAGAACTACTCACAGTTCACAGAACTACTAGGCTTCAGTAGTAAGTCCCAGATCAGTTCACAGAACACCTGAGCCCCAGTTCACATTTGCTCAAGAACATTTCCTATAGTTCTCTTAAAGGAACAGTACACCATAGTAGCATTAAAGAAAAAGCTACTATAGGGGAGTGCGTATCACCTCTAATTATTATTTGATCTGTGACTAACACACGTTGGAGCATGTCTACATGTGTTTTGGCATTGTTTTAGAATGAAATTAACATTATATAGTGCAAATACAAGTCTAGAGCACAGAAAAGAAAAGTGAGGAAAAATATGAAAAGGTAAAAAAAGATCAGACAAGTTTATTCAGCCTGAGCTTTATTCCAAAATTATCATGAGGTGATGAGAGAGATAGTGAAAGCCAGTCTCAGGATCTGAGACTCCAGAGACGTGGCAACTCTAGTATCTGGCCCTGAAAAGCCTGAGCTGAAGCCTGTCATGCACTGTTGACGAAGCTGACTGAAGTTGTCAGTATTGACTAGGAGGAAATAGCACAGGATGAGAGCGACTTTCTGAATCCGTTTTGGACTTGTTGCCCGGTATGGTATAGCACCTCCCCTCTAATTTTCTCTTAATTTGTCAGGGGTGAACTACATAATCTGCTACCATAATCTAGATAATTTCTAGAATGTAGAATCTAGAAGCAAACCTTTAAAAAAACCACAATGTAGAAATCTATCACATTATGGTTTGCCCTAGAAAGATCAACACAAAATTGCCCTTCCTGCAGCGAGAGCTTATTGTATTCTTCTCAAGTCACTGTGCACCTCTTTGCCCTAATTCTCTTCCTTGCCCCACATAAAGTGCAAAGCATAACATCCCACCTCACAAGCCACAATCTGCACCATCATCAGCCACCCCCAAACCAAGCAGCCGAGATGGTCAATCATTTGGGTCATTATAGGCATTTGTACACAGTACTGACTTTTCATACCATTGCCAAGCGTGATGTCTACTATCTGGACATGTTTTGTGCGTAACACTATTTCTTTCCATAAGGCTTCTGGTCACAGGTTAACAGTACATCTGAACCACTACTGACCCAATACAGGCATTATAGAAGGCAACAAAGAGTATCATACAGAATCTCAAAATGTTCCAGTTGGCAGGGAATCAGCTGTACTTAGTTTCTAAAAGTGCCAAGAGTTCAGCCCTGCCTGGGTCATGCCCTCTAACCTAGATGCACTTTTCCCCCTAATCTCCAATGAGCAAAAAGGCTGTTGTTGGTGGCGATGACTCAGTGGTGAGGGATATGCTCCCTGGACATGCCCAGTGGCATTTTAATTATTACTGTGCCAGCCTTGAGCACCTGGCATGGAAGCCAGGTTCCAGGGCTCAGCTACTAAGAAACTTTGGCTAAATCCGCAGGTGTCAAATCCTGCCAAATTGTTATTTAATCACAAAACTTGTAACAACCCAGAAGGCCTGTAAGACAACCCAAAAGCATTACAGCTCCTACGCAGCCAGGATTTCTAGCTTCTATTCGGAAGGCAAGAGGAAGGGTGAGAAACACACCCCTCCCCATCTCCAGGGTTGCTGGCATTTGAGTGCCCTCTTTCCTGAGCATCCCACGGGAGAAGGGGAGGGACCCTCTTTTCCCAGTGGTGCTGCGGGACCGGAGGCACAGAATACAGCACTGTCTGTATCTCGGCAGGTGAAGAGCTGAAGCTGCGTTCGCTCTGGGCGATCTAGTTACAGCACCTGAGCAGAGGCGCTCCTGCTGCTGCCGGCAGGGGAAGCTTCTAAAACTTCCCATCCCCAGAAAGTTTAGTCCGGGTGAATAGCCGGTCCCCGACACCTGTTCTTACGACAAGCCCCGAGAGGGGATCCGAAGGCAAACGAACCGAAGCAGCGAGTGTTCCGATTATAAAAGGAAAAGCAGATACACAAATTGCCTTGCTGAATCGCCGTCTCCAATAGCAGATACTAGCCACACGCCACGGGGAGGACACGATGCCTCCGGCTACTAAGTGCAACAGAAAGGCGCTCTGACTATGCTCAGAGGCACCTTCTTTCCCACTGAAACCACCTATCCCAGGGCCAAAGCCAAGGCGATGCCCGTGCCTAGGAGGACATACCTTTTCTGCTGCAACAGGCTGATTTCATCCAGCCGCCTGGCCCAGGATTTCTCGCCCTGCAGCCTGCGCCGAAGAGCAGCCCAGATCCCCAGGAGAAAGCCGCGATCCCCGGGCAGCAGCATCCCCATCGCTCCGCCGCGGCCTCAGCAGCGCATCCCCAGGGGTGGGGCCCTTCCTCCTCCTCCTCCTCCTCCTCCGGCTGCGGGAGGGCTGCTCCGGTGGGTCTGGGCGGGAGACGGAGGAGCCGGCGGCGGACAGAGCCAGGAGCGAGGGGTGGCGGTTGCAACATCTGGCCGCTCGGCAAGGCTGGTGCCTGGCGGAGTCCCAGAAACAGGAGCGCACAACCTGCCGGGGAGTGACCGGGAGGAGGAGAAAGGCGGCCAGAAGATCCGCCCCGGCGCCTCACCAGGTACCTTGGGATTTAAAGAGGCAGTCGGCTGGGCGGCGAGGGCCTACCGCGGGGCTCCCTTTCCTGGCCAAGAGAGCAAGGCCGGGGGCTGCCTGCCTCGGAACCGCCAGGGCTACTTCCTCCGCGCCCTTGCTTTGCGAACAAGTTGCGTCCCTGCACTTCGCAGGCCTCCCCGTCCGGAATCTGAGGCTGCAGACAGCTTGAGATGGCAGCTCTGAGTGAATCTCTTGGCGAAAGACTGAAGTCCGCCGCGGATATTTGCCTTTTTTAAAAAAACCCTCGTGATCTAGGAGCCCCTGGTTGAACTGCTCCCTGTAACTTAGCCATTTTCCCCACTCATAGGTCTTTTAATAGGTGCATGTCTGGGTAGATCTTATCTAAAGAGGCATATATTTATGTACCCCTCATCCCTGCGTTTCCAAAAGTTTGTCACTGCGGTTGGCAAAAGCTGCACGAACCCATAAAAAGCACAAGAACTCTGGCAGAAACAGGTGGTAAGCTTACTAGTGGCATGGACTTATTACATGACCTTGAGCAAGTCAGCCACTTACATTTATTATTATTATTATTATTATTATTATGTTGCTTTTTTCCAAAAAGAAACTCAACATGACTTTCAACATTCAAAATAGATACAAACATTTGTATAATGGAAACCAGAGGAGGAGAAGGGCAAGCATAGGAAAGATTTCAAAACAGAACGTTAAACATGCTGTAAAATTATATGTATGGTATTTTCCCTATATATTTCAGTGTCTTTGTTTGCTTGTTTTTTCATTTGAGAGGTCTGACCCTGAGAAGGAAAACAATCAGACCTTTTCTGAGCCTTTTAGATAGGACTGTGAAACAATATGAAAATCAGATCAATGCAAACCGAAAAGCCTATAACGCTTTTCAGTTGAGGACAACCTTCGTCAGGGGGGCGCCACTACTAAAAATAAGGTTCGCCTACCACGTTCTTGAGAGATTTTGTAGTAGGCTTTCTAGCATTTTACAAGAATTTAATTTGATTATTCATGAGCGTCAATTTGAGGGTTTGCCTCTTCCTTTGCTTTTCCTGGCATTTCGCGCTGCCCCCCTTTTGTTTCAAAACAAAATAGGAACAAGTGCACAATTGCAGCAAAGGCAAAATCTCTCATCCCCCCTCCCCGCTGCAATCTTCCCATTTCGCGGTCTGTCCCAGAATCCCTGTGGTTTTTTTAAAGAAGTCAGTGATTATACCTTTCAACTTACTAGACCAATGGCCTGATTTGGAGCAAGGCTGCTTCAGATATACATGTCTGTACATACGAGTGTTGCCACCTCTTGAACAATAAACTGCTTAGAAGCCATTTTGGCATCATAATATAATATTTCTGCTCTGCTATTGAAAGCTATCAGCCCTGACAGAGCTGTGAGAATGACATTCCCCTTCTGTGCTATGGCCAAATTGGGTGTTATGTGTACTAGATGCATGCAACATTAACTCCAGAAGCCCTTTTCAAAATAGGAAAACCTACTTCCAGTGGGGTGACTGGAATAAAAAAAAAAATCAGGCTGACCGTAACCCTTTCACCACCTGCCATTTTCCCATTTCAAATACAGGTTTGGTCTTACACATACTTATTTGCATGTAATGTTGAGTTTGGCCCTTAACGTGGGCATGACTTACACATAGTCTGTAGGTTTTGAGAGATCTCAAAATGGTTGGAAACAAGGTTCATTTCCTATAGTGTATACACATTTCTTTTGTCCTACAGCTGCCTCTATAATCAGGCAGGTTTCATAGGTTTTTGAAATGCTACAAAACACACACAACCCTTATAACATTTTTAACAAAAGGTGGAAGGAGGATAAGAGTACATACCCTAAATAACAATCCTCCTTTCAAACTGATTTCTGCCCTCCAGTGGGAGCGGGAATGATTGGGTTGAAACCAGACTAAGTTAGTCATCCTTTAGTCTGCAATCCTAGCCCCATGTAGCTGGGACTAAGCCCCACTGAACTAAATAGGACTTACTTGTGAGTAGACATGGTTAGGATTGTGCTGTTAGTCCAGCCTTTCCCAACTAGTGGGCCACCAGATGTTGTTGGACCACAACTCCTATCAGCCTCAGCCAGCATTGCCAATGGTCAGGAAAGATGGGAATTGTGGTCTAACAACATCTGGTGGCCCACTAGTTGGGAAAGGCTGTGTTAGTCTGAAACCAATGGGACTTAAATTAGTAATGACTAACTTGTCCCATTGATTGAAGTAGGACTGATGCATGACTTACTTAAGTCGAGATCCATCCCATTGCCTGTCTTCAGCTTTCCTTCAAAAACCACAATTCAGAGAACACATAGCCTCTTTTTATGAGTTCTTGAATACTAAATCATGTACTCTGATGGTCTAGAGCAGTTGGCCGTTCAGACTAGTGATGGGCAATGCCACCACCCATCTCGGTTTGGAATCATGTGGCTATTAATAGATATTTCCCAAATAATCAGAAAATAACTTGTGTCATTTCCAAACCCATTCTGAAATTTGGACCCCATCATACCCATGATACTGATATGTCAATGTCCCCTGTGACATTATAGTATCCTAGGGCTCCCAAGTACTTAGCAAGGAGATCAGGCAACCAGGAAATGATATGCTCCAACCCTTCTTGCACCTGGGATGCTGTTTGAGCTCATGACCAAGGCACAAAAAGCCTTGGGGCAATGACATATCTGATGCTTTAGATGATGCCATTTCAGTATTCACTATGTCATGGAATACTGAGCCTTTCTTAATGAGGCCTGAGGCCTTGTCATTGGCACTGCAAGCCACCACAGCCGTTTCCAGGGTAGGGGTGTTATAAAGGGGTTGCACTGGGGTGAGCTGATTATATCATTTGAATGTCAGTGACGTTTGGACTTAGCTTGTATTGAGATTGAGGGGCAGGATCTCTGAAGTTTGCCATTCTCTCTCTAGAGACTTTGACGTCCTGTTAAAAAAAAACTCATACAAATTGACGTGTCCTTCCTGCAGTTTTGAAAATTAACACAGCGTATACTCTTTGTAAACCACCTGGATGTTTCCAGTTGTCTATACATTTTGTTAAAGAAAATAAACAGAGGGAGGACCCAGAAAATGACAGGCTGGTTAGCATAACATCTGTTCTGGGTGAATTGGTTGGCCGTAGCAGCTGGTGAGATGGGGCAGCAGAACCATGGAGCTTCTCAGGACACTGGCACCACCACAGCTTACCTGGATGGTGCTGGGGCAGGGCAGGGCAATGGTAAGGTTGGGACTGCATGGAGGACACCCTGACAGAGCCAACCTTGTGCTGCTGCCAGTGCATCTTCAAAGCTCCAACCTCGCTGCTGCTTGCAATCCTGTGTCCACTTAGGAGTAGGGAGTAGGCGCCTTGAACTCAGTGGAGTGGAACTCAGGGCCTGAATTTCGAAAGCTTTTCATAAAGCTCCTCAAAGACTCTTGAGTTGTAACTTAGAATGGGTCCTCTTACGGGTCAGTAACTGGTTAGAGAATAGGAGGCAGAGAGGGGGAATAAACGGACCATTCTCAGAACAAAGGATGGAAGAAGTGGGTTTCCCTCCCTCCCTCCCAGGATCTGTGTGTATAACACTCAAGTATTCCAAGTAGTCAAAAGAAAAATGGATTGTGAAGAGCTCCAAAAGGAACTCTCAAAACTGGATGGATCAGCACCAAAACAAATGCATTTTAATGTACGAGGGTGTAAACTGATGCACAATCTCACGTGCACAGACCTCACTCCCATCATACATACACTGATAGAGTTTAAAATAATTAGGAAAGCAGTCAAAAAAATTCAGCTGCCAATATCATCATGCCAATACACAAATCTGTGGTGTGACCATACCACACTTGGAATACTGTGTTCTGTTCTGGTTGCCACACGTCAGAAAGATATTGTAGAGCTGGACAAGGTTCAGAAAAAGGCAACCAAAACAATCAGGGGTATGCAGCAACTACCCTACATAGAAAGCTTACAATGTTTTGGGGATTTTAGAGAAAAGGTAAATAAGGGAGAATATGGTAGAGATGTATAAAATCATACATAGCATAGAGAAAATCTCCTTCTCTTTTAATACAAGAACTCCAGAAGGGAAAATCAGTACAGACAAAAAGGTGCTTATTAGGAGAAATTCTCACTAAACTGCTGAAGAATTTTCATGAAATTTTTTTTTAATCATGAATTGAGGCAGAAATGTGGAGAACTGAATTTAAGACTGGAAAAAATTAGAAACTGAGACAACTGACACTGACAGAGCCTTCCATCCCTAACAATCATGCCATTTTTTAAAAGTAAAATTCCAGGTCTGGGAGTAGCAAGGATAGTCATCAGAGCTGCAATGCACAGGAAAGGGGAGGGTTAACTCTCACTCACACAGTAGAAGATTTTTTTTTCTTAGTGATAATTGCCACACCCAGCAGTGCTATTTGCCAGGATCACAGGTTTAATGCATGCACTGAACCATCCAAGGTGTTAAATAGCAAATAAGAGAGTAAAAAATCAGAATCACAACTTGATACCAGATGGAATTTGAATCTACTGAGGGATTCTCCAAATGAATTTGCTGACTAGGACCAAGAAAACAGCAGGCAACAGAATGTATCAGGCTTTCTATGATTAGTAACATTTAAGACACAGGTAGCCAACATGGTACCCTCCAGATGTTGTTAGACTTATCTCCCATCATCCCTGATCATTAGCCATCCTGGATGGTGCTGATGGGAGTTGGAGTCTAGGAAAAGGACACCACACTGACTGCCTCTGCAGGCTTTCCTAAGCCATGACGAATTTTGGTTAAGGTTAAGGAAATTTACCGTCACAATGTATAGCGGTCTCTTATTCAGCCACTGTGGAAAAGATATTAGAACTGCAAAAAGCCATTCCAGGCTGGGGGAAGCGGGAAATCAAACCCTAAACCTTCCAGTGCAATGCATGCAAAATAAAAAGAAAGTATAGCTTAGTGTCAAGCTAGGTCAGAAGCATCCCAAACCCTGAGATTTCAGGGGTGGGCCCTAGTGATATCATGGGGAGGGTCCTAGTGATATCACTAAGCATGATACATTAAGTGCCACAGCTGCTTGGAGCATACAATTCAAACAAAAAATCTGACTAGAAATTAAGATAGAAATCTTAGCTAAAAGAGGGTCCAGCTGTGATGGAATCATTCCTTCTCACCTGCTTAGGGACCTGGGTAGGGAACATTTAATCTAGCCAGCTTGCTTCTGGCAAAAAGGGTTTAAGTGATCTCAGGCCAGGCCACTCACCAGAAGGCCATTGTAGGAAGAAAGGAGCCTAGTGTTTTGGAGATGTTAGATGGGAACACTCAGGATTAAGGCTCCAATTCTAAACACACTAAGGGACTAAGCCCCATAGAACTCAATAGGACTTACTTCTCGGTAGATATGGCTTGGATTCTGTTGTTGGTAAAGCTTGACCAGGAATCCTCTGCAAATATATCCATATCCAAGTAGGGTTGGCAATCCCTTGCCTGGAGTGCCCTGCCCCTACATTTTAACATGGCTGCTCAAAATTTCTTTACAGATTTGTCCATTCACTTCAGAAAGAGGTCTGAGAAATGAGTAAGAGTAAGAAGATACTCTACTCTTTTCTGTCTCCCCTGAGGGCTACTATAAACTCACTTTGACAGCCAACCCAATTCCAGTGAATAATAATTGACAGAGAAAACACACACATGGTTTATCTACCTTTGGTCTGGTAGCAAATCGGCAACCAGTGCTGATTTCAGAGCAGAGGTACTATGTGCTGATAGGGTTTCACTCTTGTCAGCAATCGTGCCACAGCATTCTGCACTAACTGCAGCCCCCCGGTGAGGTAGTGCTGCATGGGGATTTCTGTGACCTTGGCTAACTGACTGCCAAGTTAGGAGCGGCAGAGGCGGCATTGGCATTGAGCAGGACCTGCGGCAGGCGAGTGGCCGCTCCACCCGGGCAGCTGGGGATCAACAGCCATGGGCTCTGCAGGGGAAGACCGCTTCAAAGACATCAGCCCTGTGGTGACTCCAGAGGGGAATGTGGTGATGAGCTTCAGCTTTGACAGTTACCAGCTGGAAGGAGCTCCAGGCTAAAGGGTGTCAGGCCAAAGGAGTCCTCACTTTCATGGAGCCAGTCTGTGAAGACCCTGAACCCCAGAATCGCTACCATGGGATTTATTTTGCTATGCTGCTAGCAGGAGTTGGGTTTCTCTTGCCCTATAATAGCTTTATCACAGATGTGGACTATCTTCATCACAAGTACCCAGGTACAAGTTTCCTCAATATTTTAAAACTCCAAAAATGTAGGTTTGTTTAGGCAAGCTTTCCCAAGAACATAGAAGCTATTTATGCTTTTTTATTTATTTATTTATTTATTTATTTATTTATTTATTTATTAAATTTATATACCGCCCGACTAGCAATAGCTCTCTGGGCGGTGAACATAAAATAGCATAAAAATACAATGAATAACAAAATAATACTAAAATACAATCATCAATCCAATACAATAAACATTTTAAAAAGTAAATCAGTGTAACTTAAAATGCTTCAGAGAATAGGAAGGTTTTGACCTGGCGCCGGAAGGAGAGCAGAGTCGGCGCCAGGCGTACTTCCTCGGGGAGACTGTTCCATAGTTCGGGGGCCACCACTGAGAAGGCCCTAGATCTTGTCATCACCCTCCGGGCCTCCCTGTGAGTTGGAACCCGGAGGAGGGCCTTCGTAGCAGAACGTAGTGCACGGGCCGGTTCATATTGGAAGAGGCGTTCCGCAAGGTATCGTGGTCCCGCACCGTATCTGTTTTATCTGTTTTAACTCATTGTTTGGATTTATTATTTTGAATGGTTTTAAATACCTGTCTTTAACTGTTTTTGCCAATAGTTTTTCTTCCTTTTGTAAATCACGTTGAGGTTTTTGAACAATAAAGTGGTACATAAATGTTGTAAATAAAATATATAAATAACATTTCAGAGTCACTGTGGCCCTTGGGTCCCTTTTCACTTTTAGGAACAAGGAATCTGCCTTATACCGACTCAGGCCATTTGGTACCATCTAGCTCAGTACTGATGACATGGACTAGCATTGGCTGTCCAGGGTTCCAGGCAATAGTCTTTTCCAGAGACTGAATTCTGGACCTTTGCATGCAAAGCATATGCCCTACCACTGAGCTACAGCCCTTCCCCTGTCTAAAAAGTGTGTTTTAAAACTTCTTTTCAATTCATTAATGAATACACAGCACACCTAGGGCAGATTCACATCATTCATTTAAAGCACATTCAACACACATTTGAAGCACATGAATCCCACCTCCAAATCATGGGAACTGTAGTTTGTTAAGGGTGGTGGGAACGATAACTGTGAGGGGGAAACTACACTTCCCAGGATTCTTTGCAGGAAGTCATGTACTTTAAATGCAAGTTGGATGTACTTTAAATGTATTTTGTGGATCTACATCATAAACTTTGCAGGCATGTAAATCTTTTTAATTATTTTTAAAAAATGGAAATGAGCTATAAAGTTTACTGGGTGACCATGGACTACTCACCATCTCTCAGCTAATCTGCCTCTCAGGATGAAAACAAAAGGGAACCATGACCACCCCAAGGAAGAAGAGCATATTTTAAATTTAGGGGAAATAACATACAACCATAATGTGTAATCAGATACTTACCGGACATAGTATGAAGAAATAAACATGACTGTCAAAGATGATTATTATTTACACAAACTGTGAAGTGATTTGTAGTGCAATCCTATGTTTGCTTACTCAGAAGCAAGTCCCAATGTATTCAATGGGGGTTACTCAAACAGGGAAGCATACAGAGAACTGCAACCACAAGTGATAAGGAACTTCACTCACCCAACCCAGAATTCACAATCATGCCACTTTAAGCTGTTTTGCAACTGTTTATACTTGTTTTTATGGTTATTGCATTTTTAAAGGGATATACTTCTTGTTGTGAGCTTTCTTGGTCTCCACCTCACAGGGATGTTGGAAAGACACCATATATACACACACTAGAGATATAATATATATATATCCCATAGAATAGTTTATTGTCAAAACCAGTTGGTCATTGCAAAACATTTTAAAACAAAAATCAGTATTAGTTTCCTACATAATAAAAGCAGTGACACCTAAGTAAGCTTTGCCTGATTACATAAAAAATAGGATTGAGAGATTTACAACACAAACACAATCCTTTCTTATATTCACTCAAAAGTGTCATTAATTTACAGCACAATCCTAACCATGTCTACTGAAAAGTAAATCCTATTGAATTCAATGGAGCTTACTCCCTGTATGTGTCAGGATGTATGGTTGGGATTTTGATGTTTCTGAGAATGAGCTAGGAGAGGGGGGCAGTTGGGCTGAGCCGTCTGGAGGGGA
Source organism: Rhineura floridana (assembly GCF_030035675.1). NCBI lineage: Eukaryota > Metazoa > Chordata > Lepidosauria > Squamata > Rhineuridae > Rhineura > Rhineura floridana. The sequence continues at coordinate 150,542,613 of NC_084480.1, forward strand.
GGAGGAGGCTTCCCAGATAGAGGGGGAAAACCTTGAACAGGCAACAGACTCGTTTCCCATGCACTCCCCCCCTAGGAATGTGAAGCAGTTACAGACAGAGGGGGAGGGGGAGGGAGACCAAGTCCCTTCGGCTGCAGAGAAGGGTAGAGAGAAATCGCCTGAAGTGTTGGGCCAACCCCCCCACTCCCTACCATCCTCTCTGAATCAGAAGGGGAGGAGGTAGCCACCCCCCCATCGCCCCGCAGCCGAAGACAGTTAAAAAGGCGCCAAAGAAAAGAGGAGGGAAGGGGCGTAGATGTGGGCAATTTGAGGCGGAGCGAGAGAATTCACGCCCGAAAGCCCCCTTGATAAGGGACAGGGAATGTTTGATACTCTGTTCTATCAACTCTCTTCCATGTCGTGGGTTTTGGTTCATGTTAAGAGTTCATGAGGCGAAGAACCTATGTCTGGAAATTACTCTAATAAAAACTGATTTGCTTTCATCAAGTGATTCTGTTCTTGAGTCCCAACCCGGGCACGACAGTTTGATAGAACCAACTACTCAACCCTCCTTGCTCCCGCCACTTGAACGTGACAAGATGGAAAAGGGAGCTGCTGGGGGGATAAACCCCACTTCTGAGACGGAAGAAGTGAAGCTACTGAGGTCGAGCGTGGCAGACCTACAGTCGGACGTTCAAAGCCTGTTAGCAACTGTGGGAACCTTGAAATTGGACAATCAGAGCCTGAAATCCACAATAGATCGAATGCGGGCAGCCCCTGCAGCTGCCGTGGCCATGATCCGAATTGGACTACCACCCAAGTATGTGCGACAGAGCGACCAGCTCTCCACTTTCGTGGCCCAATGTGAGATGTACCTGGACATTAAGGATGCAGAATTCCCCAATGATGCTGCCAAAGTGGCCTTTGTGATCAGTCTATTGGAAGGGGAAGCTGCCAAGTGGGTCACCCCCTATCTAATCAGAAAGGATGCCATCCTGGGCAGGTATGGAGGATTTATACAAGCCCTGACCGAAATGTTTCAGGATCCCCAAAGAGCCGAGACGGTGGCTAGGCAATTGAGTGCCCTGAAGCAGGGAAAAGGAGCTGTGCTGGAATATACCAATGCCTTTAAGATCTTATCTCAAGAGACTGGTGTGAGGCGTCCTTCCCTGGCTCTCCCTGTCAGGTTCCTACCTGCTCGTGGTTACTGCCTGTCTCTGGGCACCACCAGGGACTCCACCAGTCCAGACCGCTCTCTCTTATGATTTCTCTCCCCGCTCTAGCACAGATCTCAACAGATCCCCCTGCTAGGCAACCACCAGTAACGTCCCAATACTAGTATTCCCAGAGACTCTGAATACTGGTATTGTTATTCTCTTCACCTCTGCCACCATTTGTTACAGTTCCCCTTCAGCCTTGGTCATTACCTTACCCTCCCTTCTGGTCTGTGAAACCCCAGCCAAGGATCAGGCCTTTGGTAAACCAAATTAAGTATTTATTACAGATAACAAAGCTAACAAGATTAACAAGATTTCTTCTTAAGGCACATAAGCATATGGTTTTACTCAATACTAATCCGAACTCCACCTCCCTCCTGGTAAACAACTCTCTAAACCCCACCAAGCAATCCACTCTTTCTCTTCTCCCCCCAGATTCCACAATTCACCACCTCACATTCACCCAGATTTACCTGTCATCCTTTCATTTATACTGTCAGCCATTTTAAACATTCAGCCAATCATCAAGCATTCTATTGCCCATTCACTCCCCCTCCTCTTTCACTACTTACCATGTATACTCTAAACAACCAGCACTTACCATATATACACTAATATATAGGAACATCACATTTCCCCCCCCTTAAACAACGGCAGAGTATTATTCCTGTTCCAGGATTTATACGTCGCGTTAACAAATAAAAGTCTCTATGGGGAAAATGTCTTTCTTTGTTCCTCTGTCTGGTCACGTCACTGCAGTCCCAGCCACTTGCCTGGAAAGTCCATCGGCCAGTACATTGTCCTTGTCTTTTATGAACTGGAAATCCACTTGATAGTCCTGTAGGGCCCAGGACCACCTCTGCAGCATAGTGTTATGGTTTTTCATAGTCTGCAACCATAACAAGGCCCGATGATCCGTAGTCACTGTGAATCTTCGTCCCCACACGTATGGGCGCAACTTGTTCAGTCCCCACACGACCACTAGGCACTCCTTCTGGACCGACGAATAGTCTTTCTCCCTCGGCGTCAGCTTGCGACTCAGATACGCCACTGGATGTCTGGTGCCTTCTCTCTCCTGCAGCAAGACGACTCCCAGCGCGAGGTCTGACACATCTGTAGCCACGATGAATGGTTGCTCATAGTCTGGTGCTATTAATATGGGTCCTTGGCACAAGGCTTGCTTCAGTAGATCAAAAGCCTTCTGACATTCATCCGTCCATACCACACGCTCAGAACACTTCTTCTTGGTCAATTCATGCAAGGGGGTTGCTATTTCCCCAAAATTTCTCACAAACTTCCTATAAAAACCAGCCACACCCAGAAATGCCCTTACTTGTTTTTTGGTTAAGGGGATCGGCCACGCTTGTATTGCCTCCACCTTGCTCCATAAGGGGGTGATTTTCCCACTCCCCACCTTATGTTCTAAATAGATTACTTCCTTTAGTCCAAACTGGCATTTCTTAGCTTTTATTGTGAGGCCTGCTTTTCTTAAGGCCTTCAATACTGTTGTCAGGTGTTGGACATGCTCAGGCATCGACTTGCTAAAAATGGCCACGTCATCGATATAGGCCACTGCAAAATCTGACATGCCTCGCAACACAGTATTGATTAGCCTCTGAAATGAACTTGGTGAGTTCCTTAGTCCCATGGGTAAGGTCACAAACTCATATAACCCATCTGGTGTACTGAAGGCAGTTTTGGCTCTGGATTGCTCGTCTAGTTCCATTTGCCAAAATCCTTTACAGAGATCTAGTGTAGAGATAATGGTTGCTGCCCCCAATAACTCTAACATAGCGTCTACCCTAGGCATAGGATACGCATCTGGGACAGTAATTTTATTGATTAGCCGATAATCAATGCAAAACCTTGTCGTTCCATCTTTTTTCAGAACCAGGACAATACTTGAGGCCCAGGGACTGATGGATTCCCTGATCACTCCTAATTCCAGCATCTCTTCCACCTCCTTTTTGATCTCATTCAAAACTTTCCCATTCACACGGTACGGAACAGATCTGATTGGGGCATGATCTCCAGTATCAATGGAATGTATAACTATACTGGTTCGGCCAGGTTTGTTGCTAAAGAGATTCCTATAGGTTTTCAAAACTCTCAGAATCTCTTCTTTTACTTCCTCCTCTACCTCCTCTGACCATTCCACTTGATCTATCCCTCCTTTGTCTTTGCTTTCCTGTACCAAATCTGGAAGTTCAGGCCCACTTCCCTCAGGGAATAAGGTAACTTGCAACACCTTTGCATCCCTGGTATGGTAAGGCTTTAACATATTTACATGAACCACTTTGCTTTTGTTTAATTGGTCTGTGGTGATTACATATGTCACTGTGTCAAGCCTTTCTCTGATGGTATATGGTCCTTCCCAGTTAGCCTGTAATTTGTCATGTTTCCTGGGTATGAACGCCATAACCATATCTCCCACATCATACACACGTTCCCTGGCTGTTCTGTCATACCAGTAACTTTGCTTCTGCTGTGCTTGACTGAGATTCTTTTTCACCACCTCCATCATTTGTTTCACTGGTTCACATTCATTCTTTCTCTCAGCAGGCATCCACAGTCTATATAAAATCCCATTCTCACACACAACTTGATTCCTCAGTTTGTCAGTGAAAGGAATCTGTTGGATCAGCGCTTGTTCCTTTATCTGCTTCAGACATATCTTTATGCAGCTCTTCCCTGAATTGATCTGCTTCTTCCCCAGAGGCCACTTGATACAGTTTGTCTTCTTCAGCAGGCCTGCTAGTGGTTGCTATGGTGACCTGAGGCTGGTTAACAGATTCCACCCTGTTTGTTTCAGCCCCCCTTAATATGGCTTCTTTTTCTCTGCCAATTTGCTGTCTGGTCACTACATAGATCTTTCCTTGGGCGCCCATTACATCCCTTCCCAGTATTACTGGTTCTTGTTGCTGGGCATTAATGCCTACTTCATATCGGCCCTCTCGGCCTCTCCAAGTCATTTCCACCAGGGCCACAGGCAAACTTTCTGGTTGACCCCTCACTCCTTGGATAGTCACAGTTTCCTGAGGTAATATTACCTCAGATTTTATTAAATCTGGCCTCAGTAATGTCTGAGCGGCACCAGTATCAAGCAATGCCCAATAATTTGCCCCTTGTACTCTCACTTCCTCTCTCAGACTTGAATCAAGGTCTGTTACTTCTGTCCAGTTTATCTGGCAAAACGGAACCTTTTTCGCTGTTTCTAAAGCCTTGGGCTCTGTTTTCATTGCCCTTGTCTGAGCAGGATTACTAATGGGGTTGGCAACCTCACATTGAAAACGTAGGTGCCCCGGTCTACCACATTTGTAGCATAATTTCTCCTCACTTTTAGGGTACACAGATCCACTCTGGGGTGTCCTGTGCCCTTCAGATTTTAATGGAGGACTCACTCGCTGTGGTACCACATCCCTTCTGCCAGCACTATATGGTCTGGGTTTAAACTCTCTTGATGTTTTCCCCACCCAGCCAGTTCTATTGGAGGCGAAGTGATCCGCCAGCTCTGCGGCCTCCTGCACAGATGTAGGGGAACGGTCTTTGACCAGGAGCCTTATTTCTGGTGGTAACTGATGGTATAATTGATCCAGTATCATGAGGCTTTTCACCTCTTCCACTGACTGAGCTTTGGCACTACTCATCCACTTTCCAAATATATCCATCAACTTTGCTCCCAGTTCCACAAAAGACCTCCCTGTCTGTATCTGGCAATTTCTGAAAAGCTTTCTAAAATAATCAGGCCCCAGTCTGAATCTTTTAAACACTGCTTCTTTGAATTCAGCATAGGTGACGGGCTTGTCTGAGGGGAAATACTGGTATACCTCAGCCAATTCCCCTTTAATCAGGTTTGATAAATACTGCATGTATTTATCTTCAGGTAGCCCCCACAACTGAGCTGCTTTTTCAAAGGTGCTGAGGTAAATTTGAGGATCTTGACCAGGCTCATAGACAGCAAAGTCCTTTGGAGTAATTTTTATTTTTGCTCCATCTCTCTCTTTCCTTGTCTCCTCAGAGTGAAATTTCTCTCTATCAAATTTTAACTTTTCTACTTGTAATTCAGCATCCAATGCTCGTTGCTTCTCCCTCTCCTCAAACCCCAATCTCATTCTCTCAATTTCCAACTCCCTCTGTTTTTCCTTCTCTGCACCTTCCATCCTCAATCTGTCAGCTTCCAACTCCCGCTGTTTATCTCTTTCCTCAGCCTCCATCCTCAATCTCTCAGCTTCCAACTCTCTCTGCTTGTCTTTTTCCTCAGCCTCCATCCTCAATCTCTCAGCTTCCAACTCTCTCTGTTTTTCCTTCTCTGCACCTTCCATCCTCAACTTCTCTCTCAAGTACTCTATATAAGCGGGATTGCTTAAATATCCTTCTGGGGTCTCTTCTCTGACAGGTTGTTTTTGCTGGGCAGTTGCAAATCCTATAAGTGCTACCCTCAATTCATCTACCCCTTTACCCTCATAAGGTAAATTGAATGTTATGCACTTCTCCACCAGCTCCTCTCTTTTCATTTTTATGTATTCAGCCATGGTGTTTGAGTTCACTCACTCTTTGCCACACACTCTTTGCCAGTCACTCTCACAAGAAATCTTGTTTTGTTATTTCTGTTTGCCACACAACTATTAGGGATTGTCTAGTATTCGTATCTCACTGCTACAGCCAACACCTGTGACGTAGTCTCCTTTGTCACCACGTGTCTTTGGGACTCTCTTTGGTTCGTATCTGGATTCTCTGTTGTTCGTATCCCACCGCTACTGACACCACATGTGATGCGTCCTTCCCTGGCTCTCCCTGTCAGGTTCCTACCTGCTCGTGGTTACTGCCTGTCTCTAGGCACCACCAGGGACTCCACCAGTCCAGACCGCTCTCTCTTATGATTTCTCTCCCCGCTCTAGCACAGATCTCAACAGATCCCCCTGCTAGGCAACCACCAGTAACGTCCCAATACTAGTATTCCCAGAGACTCTGAATACTGGTATTGTTATTCTCTTCACCTCTGCCACCATTTGTTACAGTTCCCCTTCAGCCTTGGTCATTACCTTACCCTCCCTTCTGGTCTGTGAAACCCCAGCCAAGGATCAGGCCTTTGGTAAACCAAATTAAGTATTTATTACAGATAACAAAGCTAACAAGATTAACAAGATTTCTTCTTAAGGCACATAAGCATATGGTTTTACTCAATACTAATCCGAACTCCACCTCCCTCCTGGTAAACAACTCTCTAAACCCCACCAAGCAATCCACTCTTTCTCTTCTCCCCCCAGATTCCACAATTCACCACCTCACATTCACCCAGATTTACCTGTCATCCTTTCATTTATACTGTCAGCCATTTTAAACATTCAGCCAATCATCAAGCATTCTATTGCCCATTCACTCCCCCTCCTCTTTCACTACTTACCATGTATACTCTAAACAACCAGCACTTACCATATATACGCTAATATATAGGAACATCACAACTGGATACAATGACTCAGCCCTGATGTTTATGTACTGAAGTGGACTGAATGCTGAGATATTGGATGAGCTGGCCAGAGTCGCACCTCCAACTGATTTGTCTGGACTAATCCAGCTGTGCCTACAAATTGATCACCGACTGGAAGGAAGACGTTTAGAGAGAAAACAAGAGGTGCAAAAATACTCAGCCTCAGTATCCCGCAGTAAAATCCCTTCGACCCCCGGGACGTCAGGCAACGTGGGGGATGGCTCTGGAGGGGCACGGACGAAGCTGTCGGAGGAGGAAAAAGACAGACGTCGCAGAGAACGTCTCTGCTTTATTTGTTCCAAGCCAGGCCATCTAGCTAGGGACTGTAAACTGAAAGGAGACAGAACAGGGTCATCGGGAAATGGAAGCACCCAGTCCTAGTGCAGGCCGGAGGACTGGGGGCAGCGCTGTGCAAAGGGCCTCCATTAACTCATCCCCCCCTAAAAGGGGTTCTGGTATTACCCTGCTTGCCTGGGCTTCCTGCTCGTGCGTTGTGGCTGCCATCGTGGGTTGGCTGCTACTGGGGCATCGGGGCGTTGCTGTGTTGCTGTCGCTGTGCCGCTTGCCGTTTGCCTGTTGCCTGACGCCATCATTGCAGCTGTGGGCCGTCCTGATCCCGGGGTGTGCTGTTGGTGGGACGCTGTTTATATCGCCATCGTGCTGTCGTCGTTGCCATTACTTGCCCGCCCAGGTTGGCTAGGACCTTATCGCCGTGACTCGGACCAAGTATTCCACAGTTAATACAGCTTCAATGCTTCTGCTCTGATTTATCATTGCGGCCGGCTGCGACCACCATTCTGGCCGGCTATCACAACCCGGTTCCTGTTTTAAATTGGTGTATGTATGGATGTATAGTTGTATGAATGTGCGTGTGTGTATGAATGTGAATTGGATTGAAATGTATTGATTTAGTTGAATTGTATTGATTTAGTTAATTAACTTAATTTGATGTAAATTGATTGGTTTAATTGATTAATTAACTTAATTTGATGTAATTTAATTGGTTTAATTAATTAATTAATTGGTTTAATTAATTTATTTTAAATTGGTAAATACTGCTGCTATAGGGTATGGAGGCGGGTCTCCGGACGAATTTTATTAGGGTGGGTGGCCTGCTGATAAGCAGTTAAAGATAGAGGCATGTGCAAGCCGGAGAGGGAGGTGGGGGGCAAAATTATAGGAAGTTTGGGCAGCAGGCGCCGGAAGGGTGCTGCTAGCAGACCACGCCGGAATAGGGGAACACGGGACAGATGCATTATATCCATCCCATGTTCCGGGTCTGCTCAGAACCAGACGAAAACTGGGGGACGCAAGGTTCCTACCGACCTTCGACTGCTGTTATGTAATGCCAGGTCTGTGGCTCAGAAAACCTCACTCATCCATGATATGATCTTGGATGGGCGTGCAGACCTGGCATGTATTACGGAAACTTGGCTGGACGAAGCCTCTGCTCCAATTCTTGAGGCCATGTGTCCGCCAGGTTTCCGTTACGCACAGCAGCTGAGGGTGGGAAGGCGGGGAGGGGGTGTGGCAGTCATCTATCGAGAGTCCTTGGTTTTTGCCAGACCTCCCCTCCATAGGACTCAATTTGTTGATTGTATGTACTGGAGGTTGGGCCCGAAGGGCAGTTTAGGGATCTTGCTGGTGTACCGCCCACCCCGCTGCACGGCAGATTCCCTGGCCGAGGTGCTGGAGGTGGTCTCGGCTGTACGGGCATTGTCCCCAGAGCTGCTGGTTCTGGGTGACTTTAACATGCATGCCGAGGCCGCTCTCATAGGAGCCCCTCAGGATTTCCTGGAAACCATGGCTTCCTGGGAACTGTACCTAAGTAATACTGGGCCCACCCATGTAGCCGGTCATGCTCTCGACCTAGTATTTGTCCTGGGAGAGGAGAGAAGTGGTCTGAAGTTGGGAGTGATTCTTGCCACTCCTGTGTCATGGTCATACCACTACCTGGTAAATATGGACTTCTCGTTGCCATGCCCCCTCCGCAGGCATGAAGGACCTATTAAAATGGTCCGCCCCAGATGCCTGATGGATCCGGATGGATTCCTGACTGCGCTTGGGGAATTAGAACCTGCTGAAGGTCGCCCGGTCGAAACCCTGGTGAAGGAGTGGAACGTGGGGATCACCAGGGCATTAGACCGGGTGGCTCCGAAACGTCCTCTCCCCCTGAATAGAACTCAGCTAGCACCATGGTATACACCACGGTTGCGTAGTCTGATACAGGAGGTGAGACGACTAGAGCGCCGGTGGCGGAAATCCCGCTCCGAAGATGTCCGGACACAGGTCAGAGCAGCAGTAGCTGCCTACCAAGTGGCAATAAAGGTAGGAAAGAAGGCCTTCTTTGCTGCCTCTATTGCGTCTGCGGAGTGCTGTCCCAGGAGGCTGTTCCAGGTGGTCCGAAGCCTGGTCGGTCCAGTTGCTCAGGAACCCTTGGAACAGTCAAAGGCCTCCTGTGACTTATTAGCAAAACACTTCGCCGATAAAATCAAACACTTACAGAGCTCGATCCCGTGCGCCGTGGACACAGTGGATGAACCAGAGTTGGCCAGTTGCATGCCGGTAGATTGGGATCGGTTTCGGCTTCTCCCTTCTGAGGAAGTGGACAAGGTGCTTTCATCTGTGAAGCCAACCACTTGTCTTACTGATCCTTGCCCTTCGTGGCTCCTTGTGAGCTGCAGAGAGAAATTGGGCGAGGGGATCAAAGCGGTGGTAAACGCATCCTTGAAAGAGGGTGTGATGCCATCAGCCTTCAAGGAGGCAATTGTAAAGCCCATCTTAAAGAAGCCCTCCTTGGATCCCCAAGTATTCGATAACTTCCGCCCAATTTCGAATCTGCCATTTCTGGGCAAGGTCATTGAGCGAGTGGTGGCCAACCGGTTGTCAGCACACTTGGATGAAACGGATTTTTTGGATCCATACCAATCGGGTTTCAGGACTGGTCACGGAACTGAAACAGCCTTGGTCGCTCTGGTAGATGATTTGAGGAGGGCATTAGATAGGGGAGAATCCACCTTTCTTGTCCTCCTCGATCTCTCAGCGGCTTTTGATACTGTCGACCACAGTATCCTTCTGCTTCGCCTGGAGGGATTGGGAATTGGAGGCACTGTATTACAGTGGTTCCATTCCTTTCTCTCCGATAGGTACCAACAGGTAGCGTTGGGGGAGCAGGTATCAGACCCTTGGCCTCTCAATTGTGGTGTGCCACAGGGCTCTATCCTCTCTCCCATGCTATTTAACATCTATATGAAGCCGCTGGGGGCAATCATCAGGAGATTTGGGCTGCAGTGTCATCAATATGCGGATGACACTCAGCTCTATCTCTCGTTTAAATCTTCACCAGAGTTGGCTGTGGAGACCTTGTCCAAGTGCCTGGAATCCGTGAGTGGATGGATGGGAAGGAACAAGCTGAAGTTGAACCCTAATAAGACCGAGGTACTACTTGTGGGGGACAAGAGAAGGTTGGGTGACATTGACCTGAAGTTCAACGGGGTGAGTCTACCCCTAAAGGACCAGGTCCGCAGCCTTGGGGTTGTGCTTGATTCCAGGCTGTCCATGGAGGCTCAGATTTCGGCAGTGAGCCGGGCAGCCTGGTACCAACTACACCTCATACGAAGGCTGCAACCCTACCTTCCTGTTCATCAGCTCCCACTAGTGGTACACGCCCTGGTCACCTCTCGTTTGGACTACTGTAATGCGCTCTACGTGGGGTTACCCTTGAAAACGGTCCGGAAATTACAACTGATACAAAATGCAGTGGCTCGACTACTTACGAATAGTCGCCGCCGAGATCACATCACACCAGTGTTGTTCGACCTACACTGGCTACCAGTTGTTTTCCGAGCCCAATTCAAGGTGTTGGTATTGACCTTTAAATCCCTACACGGTTCCGGCCCAGTTTATCTCACGGAGCGCCTTCAACGCCACCAATTATGCCGCCCGACAAGATCGGCCACACACGGCCTTCTCTCAATCCCGCCAACAAAAACAGCCAGATTGGCGGGTACAAGAGAGAGGGCATTCTCAGTGGCGGCCCCCACTCTTTGGAACTCCCTCCCACAAGATCTCCGGCACGCCTCTTCTTTAAATGTGTTTCAGAAAGCCTTAAAGACCTGGCTCTTTCAGCAGGCCTTCGGGGTATCCGGGGAGGGTTAATTGTTATAACTGAAATGCCTCCTGCCCAGTTTTAATATTGTTGCTGCAGATGTGTTGTTTTTATATTGTATTACTGTATTTTATCAAATGTATTTTAACAATTTTGTAAGTCGCCTAGAGTGGCCATTGGCCAGATAGGCGACAAAGAAATTAAATTTATTATTATTATTATTTATTATTATTACCCATTAGGATTACAACTTCCACAGGAGTGCAGTTCAACTCAACAGCGTTGATCAACAGTGGAGCCTCTACAAACTTCATCGATACCGCCCTAGTCAAACGCCACCACATCCCGCATCGGAAACTAGAAGCCCCCTTATCAGTGGAGACGATAGATGGCAGACCACTAAAGTCCGGGGGGGTCACTAGAGCCACTGAGGATTTGAAGCTAGAAATCCCGGGGCACGAAGAGTTCATTTCCTTGAGTGTATCAGACCTGTCTAATTTTGAGGTGATTCTGGGAATGCCATGGTTGATAAAGCATGACCCAAAAATAGCCTGGAGAGAAGCAGACGTGTGGTTTACGTCCCAGTATTGTCACGAAAATTGTCAGCCAGAGAAAGCAATAAAAGCCCTAGCAGGAGCTGTGCAGGAGGTCAAGGAGGTGACCCTCCCCTCGAAATACCTGGACTTTGAGGATGTGTTTAGTGAAATTGAAGCTGAGACTTTACCCCCCCATCGGCCGTATGACTGCGCTATCGATTTGGTGCCAGGAGCGAGCATTCCAGCAGGCAAAATCTACTCCCTCACAGAACAAGAGAGAGTAGCTCTGAAAGAATTTTTGGAAAAGAACTTGAAGCGGGCATTTATTCGTCCCTCGCAGTCGCCTGCAGGAGCCCCCCTACTCTTCGTGAAGAAAAAAGGAGGTGAGCTACAACCTTGCAATGATTATCGAGCCCTCAACCAAATTACCATCCCGAACAGCTACCCCCTGCCCCTAATTCCAGAGTTATTAGATCGACTGCGTTCTGCCACGATTTTCACAAAGTTGGATCTGCGGGGGGCATATAATTTGGTCCGAATGAAGGAGGGACATGAATGGAAGACGAGTTTCGACACCTCTTATGGACAATTTGAGTACCTGGTCATGCCATTCGGATTAAGTGGCAGTCCAGGGGTGTTCCAGAAGTTCATGAACGAAGTGTTTAGGGACCTCTTGGACCAGTACATGGTTTGTTATCTGGATGACATCCTGATATTTTCAAGGAGCCAGTCAGAGCATGACCAACACGTGAGAACTGTGCTGAGAAGGCTGAGAGAGAATCACCTATATGCCAAGCTGGAAAAGTGTGGCTTTAACCTGTCTTCCCTGGACTTCCTTGGATACCGAATTTCAGCAGGGGGAGTGGAGATGGATCCCGGAAAGGTGAGCTGTGTGTTGGATTGGGGACAACCGACCACCAAGAAAGACGTGCAACGTTTCTTGGGCTTTGCCAACTACTACAGAAAATTCATCCCGGGCTTCTCCAAACTAACCGCCCCCCTCACAGACTGTTTAAGGGGAAAAGGGAAGTTTCAATGGATAGACCAGGCAACAAGAGCGTTTGAAGACCTGAAAGAGAAATTTGCCTCCGAACCTATCCTATGCTTTGCTGACCCGACCCGGCCTTTCGTCGTGGAAGCTGACGCCTCAGACCGGGCAATCGGGGGGGTTCTCTTGCAGCCTGACAGGGGTGGGAAGGAACTACACCCGTGTGCATACTACTCTCGAAAGCTCAAAGATGCTGAAAAAAACTATACTGTGTGGGAAAAGGAGCTTTTAGCTATCAAAGACGCATTCGAAAACTGGAGGCAATATTTGGAGGGGGCTCAACATCAGATAGAAGTACGATCCGATCATAAGAACCTTGAGAGCCTACAGACCGCTCGGAAATTGAACCAGAGACAGATACGCTGGTCGCAGTTTATCGCCAGGTTTAACTTCAAAATAAAGTACCACTCCCATACAAAAAATCAGAGGGCGGATGCCCTATCCAGACAACCCCAATACAAAGACAAAAAGGGTGACACCCCCCTCCAACACATCATCCCACCGGAAAAACTCACGTTAGGAGCCTGTCAGCCGTCCTAGGAAGAAGAGCTCAAGAGGGTCCAGCAGGGGGATCCAGACATACAACATTACATCCAGGAAATGGAGCAGAGCACGGACTCAGAAGTAAGTTTCCACTGGAGGGATGGGTTGTTGTGGTTTAAAACTGCCAGATATGTGCCAAAAGGGGACTTCAGACTCAGAGTATTGCATCAATGCCATGACAATGTCACAGCTGGGCACTTCGGCATTTTTAAAACCATTCAAAATGTAGCTAAGGATTTTTGGTGGCCTCAAATGTGCAGAGATGTTGAGAACTATGTAAAATCCTGCGCCGTGTGTTTAAGGGCGAAGGCAAGCACAGGGAGGCCTGCAGGGTTGTTGGAACCTTTAGCCACTCCAAAGGGGCCGTGGCAGGATCTCTCCATGGATTTTATAGCCGATCTACCAAGGTCACAAGGAATGACCGCTATTTTGGTGATCGTGGATTCATTGACTAAAATGGCCCACTTCCTCCCTTGCTCTGGTGCCTTGGATGCCAAAGAAACGGCAAAAGTGTTCATCAAAGAGATTTACAGATTGCATGGGTTGCCAGACAGCCTCGTCTCGGATCAAGGCACCCAGTTCACAGCTAAATTTTGGAAGGCTGTTTGGAAGCAGTTGAAAACGGAGCTAAGGCTCTCCTCCTCTCACCACCTCAGACTGATGGGCAAACTGAGAAACTTAATGCAGTTTTAGAGAGGTACCTGTGTTGTTACGTATCTTACCAGCAAAATGACTGGATTTCCTATTTACATGTTGCAGAATTCGCCTACAATAACTCCGTGCACACCAGCACTGGGCAAACACCCTTCTTTGCTAATTATGGATTTCATCCCAAAGCTTTTCCCAGCAGCACAGGCGGCGGGCCTGTGCCAGCGGCAGAGGAATTCCTACAGGAATTACAGGCAGCACAGCAAGTGTTGAAACAACAATTAGACGAAGCCAAAAGGGAATACAAAAGAGTTGCTGATCAACGTCGGTGAGAGGGGGTCCCCCTCCAGGTGGGCGATCAAGTATGGCTGTCAACCCGCTTTTTTAACATGCCGGGTAAGTGCAGGAAGTTGCAGGATAGGAGAGTGGGACCCTTCAAGATCCAGGCTCAAATAAATCCAGTGGCTTTTCGTTTAAAGTTGCCAGAGACTTTTAAAATGCACCCAGTATTCCATCGTTCCTTGCTAACGAAGGCCGCCCCCCCCCCCAGTGAGTTGAGGCCGATAGAATCTCCAGGGGCACCGATATTGGTGGGGGAACAAACAGAGTTTGAAGTGGAACAGATCCTGGACTCCAGGAGAAGGAGAAATCAGCTGCAATATGTAATTCATTGGAAGAATTATGGGCCAGCCGACAGATCCTGGGAAAAAGCAGAAGATGTTCACGCCCCCATTTTTTTCGGAAGTCTTGTCCGAATGAAGAAAATAAAAAAGAACACAAACTCTGGCAAAAGAGATGCAAGAAGACAATAAGGGATGCTAGAAAGGAATTTGAGGAGCACATTGCTAAGAACATAAAAACCAACAACAACAAATTCTATAAATACATTCAAAGCAGGAGACCATCTAGGGAGACAATTGGACCCTTGGATGATAAGGGAGTCAAAGGTGTACTAAAGAACGATAAGGAAATTGCAGAGAAGCTAAATGAATTCTTTGCATCTGTCTTCACAGTGGAAGATATGGGGCAGATCCCTGAACCTGAACTAACATTTGCAGGAAGGGATTCTGAGGAACTGAGACAAATAGTGGTAACGAGAGAGGAAGTTCTAAGCTTAATGGACAATATAAAAACTGACAAATCACCGGGCCCGGATGGCATCCACCCGAGAGTTCTCAAAGAACTCAAATGTGAAATTGCTGATCTGCTAACTAAAATATGTAACTTGTCCCTTGGGTCCTCCTCCGTGCCTGAGGACTGGAAAGTGGCAAATGTAACGCCAATCTTCAAAAAGGGATCCAGAGGGGATCCCGGAAATTACAGGCCAGTTAGCTTAACTTCTGTCCCTGGAAAACTGGTAGAAAGTATTATTAAAGCTAGATTAACTAAGCACATAAAAGAACAAGCCTTGCTGAAGCAGAGCCAGCATGGCTTCTGCAAGGGAAAGTCCTGTCTCAGTAACCTATTAGAATTCTTTGAGAGTGTCAACAAGCATATAGATAGAGGTGATCCAGTGGACATAGTGTACTTAGACTTTCAAAAAGCATTTGACAAGGTACCTCACCAAAGGCTTCTGAGGAAGCTTAGCAGTCATGGAATAAGAGGAGAGGTCCTCTTGTGGATAAGGAATTGGTTAAGAAGCAGAAAGCAGAGAGTAGGAATAAACGGACAGTTCTCCCAATGGAGGGCTGTAGAAAGTGGAGTCCCTCAAGGATCGGTATTGGGACCTGTACTTTTCAACTTGTTCATGAATGACCTAGAATTAGGAGTGAGCAGTGAAGTGGCCAAGTTTGCTGATGACACTAAATTGTTCAGGGTTGTTAAAACAAAAAGGGATTGCGAAGAGCTCCAAAAAGACCTCTCCAAACTGAGTGAATGGGCAGAAAAATGGCAAATGCAATTCAATATAAACAAGTGTAAAATTATGCATATTGGAGCAAAAAATCTGAATTTCACATATACGCTCATGGGGTCTGAACTGGCGGTGACCGACCAGGAGAGAGACCTCGGGGTTGTAGTGGACAGCACGATGAAAATGTCGACCCAGTGTGCGGCAGCTGTGAAAAAGGCAAATTCCATGCTAGGGATAATTAGGAAAGGTATTGAAAATAAAACAGCCGATATCATAATGCCGTTGTATAAATCTATGGTGCGGCCGCATTTGGAATACTGTGTACAGTTCTGGTTGCCTCATCTCAAAAAGGATATGATAGAGTTGGAAAAGGTTCAGAAGAGGGCAACCAGAATGATCAAGGGGATGGAGCGACTCCCTTACGAGGAAAGGTTGCAGCATTTGGGGCTTTTTAGTTTAGAGAAAAGGCGGGTCAGAGGAGACATGATAGAAGTGTAGAAAATTATGCATGGCATTGAGAAAGTGGATAGAGAAAAGTTCTTCTCCCTCTCTCATAATACTAGAACTCGTGGACATTCAAAGAAGCTGAATGTTGGAAGATTCAGGACAGACAAAAGGAAGTACTTCTTTACTCAGCACATAGTTAAACTATGGAATTTGCTCCCACAAGATGCAGTAATGGCCACCAGCTTGGATGGCTTTAAAAGAAGATTAGACAAATTCATGGAGGACAGGGCTATCAATGGCTACTAGCTGTGATGGCTGTGCTCTGCCACCCTAGTCAGAGGCAGCATGCTTCTGAAAACCAGTTGCTGGAAGCCTCAGAAGAGGAGAGTGTTCTTGCACTCGGGTCCTGCTTGCGGGCTTCCCCCAGGCACCTGGTTGGCCACTGTGAGAACAGGATGCTGGACTAGATGGGCCACTGGCCTGATCCAGCAGGCTCTTCTTATGTTCTTATGTTCTTATGTTCTTAAAACAGAGAGGTGATTTTTGATACCGCCAAACAAAAAATAATTTTAATAAATCCTCTTTCAACTAGAAAATATTCAGAATTCACCCCAAAATAAATGCAAAATTGTGGCTCTGAAACAAGAATTTGCATTTCAGATGTAACACTTTTGCTACAGACTTCAAATATTTATCTATTTTGACTAGGGTTGCCAGGGTCAGGGCCTCAGCCTGATCCTGTATCTTTGGGAGAAGAGAAAGTCAGCCAAGTGCAGGTGTTCTTGCAACATTGTAATGGGAAAAACCACAAGGTGGAATTCTGCCTTCCCCCTGCACAACTTTTAAAGATACAGAAGACCTATTGGTTGCCAGGCCCGGCCTCCAAGAAGTCTTCTGTATCTTTAAAAGTTGTGCAGGGGAAGGGAGAATTCCACCTTGTGGTTTTTCCCATTACAGTGTTGCAAGAACACCTGCACTTGGCTGACTTTCTCTTCTCCTAAAGATACAGGATCAGGCTAAGGCCCTGACCATGGCAATCCTAATTTTGACATATCTTCATTGTTGTAATTTTGGAAGACATCAAATGCACACTCTGTAAGTGCTGCACTTTGTCATATGCTATAATATTCTAAACAAAATTACATTATCAGATGCTGTTAGATACTACTATTGTACATCAACTATTACATACTGTCAACTGTCAAACATCAAAATCAAATGTAGTAGCATATCATGTGCAGATATTAATTATTTGGCAAATATTCAGGTATTCAGATAATATTTGAAGAAAATTCAACATCAACATTTTCCAAGGAGGATTTTGGAGAACAATTAGTTTCATTTCCACATTTTATTGGATAATTGTTAATTATTATTAAAGAGCTCCATTCTTTCAGAATAAAAATGGTCAAAAACTGTGATGTATTAAGTTCATGAACTTCGGCTAATAATCAATTGAACAGGAAACATTGTCTCCTGCTTTATCTGCAGTGCTAGGTTGAACCTGACAATTCTTCAGCAAGGAAACTCACAAGGAAACTGACAGTGCAATCCAATACATGTCTACTCAGAAATAAGCTTCATTGGATTCAATGGGACTTACTCCCAGGTAAGTATGTATAGGATTGCAGCCTGACTCTGTAAAAGAATTTTCTATCACTTGAAAGGAGGAATCTGGAACAATATTTTCCCCTTCAGTACTTTCTCTTTGTTTTTTGCTTCACTGTCTGTCTGCCATCATCTACCTAATCTTTCAAGGCATAGTAGAGAAGCTTTGCTTTTGTCAGCATTCCAAATTTGCATCCTAAAAACACATATCAGATGCTCTGCACTTTTAATTCTGTTAGATTTGGAGATGGGAATTTAACCAGCTGGGTTTTTAAAGATGTGGCAATTCTGTGGGCCTAAAGGAGCTCTATTCATGCATTCAGGATGTACATGTGTGGCTTAAACAGGGAGGAGAGGGGACACATGCAAACTCTGTCTCCAACCTCCCAGCATGCACCAGTTGCCTTTCCAACTTTCCCTCTGTGCACGCGCCACAGAGTTCTGGGAACTGTAGCTGGTTAATGGTGCTAGGAATTGTAGCTCTGTGAGGGATAAAATGCCATTCCCAGGATTCTTTTATAGAGGGAATGTGCTTTAAATCTAGGCTATGTACACAGTGATGTGAACTTTTGAAGGGAGATTCTATACTCAGCACATTAAAGGTGAAAGTGGAGTCAGTGCATGCAGTTTGGATGGGATTTGCATGTGTGCCTTGCCCCTTCTCCACTCCCACTTACCTTTACCCAAAGAGATGAACAGAGTTAGAGTGAAGGAGGAACTGAAGCAAAAACTCAGTTTAAGGCTCCTGTATTGTTCTCTAGCTGTAATTACGATGAAATGAAATTGTAATGTTATTATTGCTAATGAAGTGCAGAGTGCTAAGGCCAAGTTCCCTCAGTTCTTACCTTCTTGCCTGAAGCTGATTCTGAGAAACAACTGAGATATTGCCCCAGGCTATTTTCGCCTGCCTTCTTTGAGCACTAGAACTCAGCTCATCAATCTGATGAACCTGGTTGGCAGCTGGTTCAAGCAGAACAAAAAGAAGAATGTGCTTGTGCAATGCATAATTAACCTTTGGAATTCATTGCCATAGGATGTTGTGAAGGCCGCCAGCAAAAATGATTGAACAATATGTTTTGAAACCTGGGTAACTGCAGAGCTTGTTGTAGCTATGGCCCATGGGCTCCCCAGCTCTGAAGTGGCTTACATGTTGTCATGCAACTCTCATGGTATTGTAATGGAAGTCTAAGCTTAATGATGAATGTGGAATGAATTATTTTTTTCACCATGTTCTTGCAGAACTCTGTAGGGATCAGTTCCTGGTTACTAACTTTCCTACTTGTCCTGCTGCTACACTTTTAAGAGCAATCTGATACGCAGAAATTTAGCATAGTCCCTACTATTTAGGAGCTTCCAGATGGGGGTCTTAATTTGCAAACAGGTCATTGATATATCACAAATGGGTAGTGAGGAACAGTGGGATTTTTTTAACATATCAGATTTCTCCCAGAAAAGGTAAACCCAGTTTAAATAGGAAGACAAAAAATGGGCTGGCATTTCAGTGCCAGCATCAGCATGTGAAACTGCTAAGGAAAAACTTGCATGAACGAGGAACACTGAATCCATAACAAATATTCATCTGGATGTACCATTTGGCTCATGTAATCATGATGTGCTCCAATCATGTGAATAGGCAGTGTGGGAACAATGAATTTCTTCCAAGATGCAGGAATTTTACTGAGCAAGCCTTTGAGATAAAGTTTGGGCCTGAGGGAAGATGTTTCATGGATCCCTCCTTGGAGAGTTCCAAATCCCACCCTTCAGCTCCTGCTAGAGATGTAGTAAACCCCTCCTCAGAAATGGCACTGTTCTTATTATAATTCTAGCAACTTTCTGAAACATTATTCAGCGGGGCCATCCAAATTAGGCAAAATTCAGTGGGAACAAGAAATGTGGAGAAATCCCTTGAGAAACTCCTAATGATGTCTTTATTTTTAAAAGGTCCCTTCAGAATTCCTACAGTTGTCCCATCTTACAAGATGCTCCAGTTTGGCATTTCACTTCAGCTGCAGACAGACAGACAGACAGACAGACAGACAGACAGACAGACAGACAGATAGATAGATAGATAGATAGATAGAATAGATAGATAGAATAGATAGATAGAATAGATAGATAGAATAGATAGATAGATAGATATGGCAAAATCCCTCCACACAGAAAGCTAAATGTCAGGGAGCAGGGGCTCCAGCCTTTGATTCCTTGTGACATGCTAAATTTCTATATGAAGGGATTTAAAAATAAAATAAAATATGGAACATTCAGTAATAAACCCTCCCCTGTCATTCATCTGGAGCAGTATAGGACAGACAGACATTTACCACCTCGATAAAACTAGGTCACCCATTTCTGTGAAGAGTGCAACTTAGCACAACAGTCCCCATTTCCCCCTGTCCCCGGGCCATCCCTGAGGAGAGACAGGGGCCAGCACTGGATGCAGCAGACACCATGGGAAGCCCAGAAATCCTCACCATCTCTCCTGCCCTCTCCCTAGCTCTTTTTCTGAAGATTAAACCCTATGAACTTCCGTGGACAATAAAGTGCTGTTTTTTTTACAGTTCAGCAGACGGGAACAGTCTCTTGTTTTCGTTAGACAGAAGCAGTTTTGGTCATTGTTTGTTAGCTAAGACAGGCACGAGAGGTAAGGGTGACTGAGATCATAAACCATTTCCCCGCCTCCCAAGGCCAATAAGGCTGTAAGGGCTGCACTTGTGCAAACATTTAAGTGGGATTATGATTGGAAAAGTACCTCCCTGTGTATGTGTGTATGGTGTTCGTGCCACTCATATCTGTGTATATGAGAGGGTGAATGGGTGCAGATGAAATGGGAAGCCACCCGTGCTGACGAATGAGTTATTTGTTATGTTCCATTGCATACAGTCTCCATTTAACCCAGAGGTTGGGGGGGGAGAGAGGCGAGATAATAGCTATTCTGTGGTGCTAGGCTGAAGAATCATATGGAAACTGTTTCTCAATTTTTATTCAGCCCCTGAAAGCCTGTGTCCATAATAAGATCATGTAAAACTAACATTAAAATAACTAATAGATCATAAATGCTTGGGAGGACCAGCTTTAGAGATCACATTACAAACTATTTTGCATCTCCCTCTCCCACTTTAAAACAGGTGCAGGTGTTGAACTGATATTCAGACTTCAGGTAATGAATTATTTCATAAGCGTGCATGCTAAATTTCACTTTGATCACTTAGTACTCGAGGCAGATCCCAGATTACATCCTTCCTGCTCCCCCTTCAAA
The DNA here is from genome assembly GCF_030035675.1 of Rhineura floridana. Classification (NCBI taxonomy): domain Eukaryota; kingdom Metazoa; phylum Chordata; class Lepidosauria; order Squamata; family Rhineuridae; genus Rhineura; species Rhineura floridana. Next base: position 150,563,346 of record NC_084480.1, read on the forward strand.
AAGAGTACAAAGGCTGAGCTGAGGTACAAACATGAAGCACAGAACTGTGTCCTAAATGTGCACTCCAACTTGCAAGTATTAAAGGGGGGAAGTACACATTACAGTGTGTTTGCCATCTTTGCGCTCCTGCCTGCTCAACTGCAGGTTTGTAGGTTAAGCTATTGTTCAGATTGTGTCCTGAGCATGCTTACTAAATACCATGTCAATATCTTAAAAGTTAAAGTATGGTATATTACAGACAAGCAAGCAAGCAAAGACTGAAGACAGATGATTTTAAAGAAGACTGAAAGAAAGGGGTTTAAGAGGGGCATACTTCCATGGTGTCCAAGTGAAGTTTGGTCAGCTCTGGCCAAACAGGTTTTGTGGGGGTTTGAATCAATATAAAGCCCTCTGTATGAAAGGGGAATGTGTTAGCCACTGCGAATAATCTTCTCACTTGGTAACAACCTGCTTCCTTGTCCTTTTGTGCTGACTGGAGCCAATCAGAGTAAAAGGAGGTGAGTCAGTCACTGGGAAGACCCTTCTCAGTAGCTAACACACACCTTTCTTTTCATGCTGATTGACTCCTAGGGTTTCAGAAGTCTTAAAATCAAAATGTTTCTGAAAATGTTTAGCCCCTGAGAGACTGAGGGGGTGGGGAAGCCTATGTACAGAGTAGTTTTTTCCCTCATTCTGTAATTGCAGAAGAGATGGTAAATCCTGGGGGCATGTCTATGAGGAGACATGGTGTGACTATCATGAAAGCATCTTGCACTTCTGAACAGTGGACCCTCTGCTGGTCTTGGGACCTTTGGCAAATATACTACACTATTGCATTCTCCAAAGGTCTCAAGCCTAAGAGAGGGCCCACTGTTCTGATACTACTTCCCCTTTGTACAGAAGATCCAAATTGATCAAGATGTAGCCTAAGAGAATTCTCAGCTTGCAAGTTCTACTTCTTCCAGGCTGGGAGGAGAGGCACATAGAGTGCCATGCTTGAGGGGCCCCCATACCCCGGCACCATCACTGTCTGTGCCCCACTCTACCAAGAGAATAAAAAAGGATCCCAATAAGTGTCCCATTATCCCAGCTCTGTTTTCTTCACAATTAATTGTCAGGAAAGATTGCACACTTAGAAGTAAATGGCAGGGAAACCTATGAGATTTCCATTTGAGTATACATGATTAGGACTGGTCTGGGCCCTGGTACACTCAAAGACCTTCAAGGTAAAACCTTTTGTAAGGACCTGTCAAATATTTTGTAAAGATATATCACCATCTGGCACTAGATTCAGAACTGACATAAATGTAATGTATTAAATTTATATCCACAAAAGGTATTTATGCCTGTACCATACATGACTATATCAGGCAAGTTCATGGACAATGAGTCTGTTAATGGCTATTAGTGATAACAAATGAGACTCCCATTATCAGAGACATTATAACTTTGATTTCTTGATGCTGGGGACAAGCAGCAGGAGATTGCTCTCTTCATCTTGCTCCGATTGTGAGCTTCTAATTCCAGGAGGAACTAATTTAACACTGTTAAAGGCAAAGTGCTGGACTAGATGGACTTTTGACCTGATCTACCATAGGCTATTTTTATGCTGTTGAGTACATACCAGTGTTTTCCAGTAGGGGGCCCCAAAGGTACAGGAAGTGGATGCTGCCCCTCCCCCACAGTTCAAAAGGGTTCTTTTACAAAGACCAAAGCATCAGAAGGACTCAAATACTGAAGACTTCAGAGGGTCAAAGAGGACACCCTACAGTTAAGGGCCATCACATGTATCCTAGCAACATTTCACTGTGAAACAACAGCCTCTGTACATGCATCATCATGCCAGAATCCTGATTTAACTTTTAATAATGCTAGTTATACCAGCCATATTTCCATTAAAAACACAGAGCCTATGACACTCTGGCAGGCCAGTATACCAGTACAACTAATGTTTAGCATTTTTATTGTACTTAACAAGTGCTGAAAGAGTTTTGCATTCATTGTCTCAGGGACTAATTATATATTGTATGCAAGCATATGTGACTCAGCCCTGAGACTGCTCTTTAAAATAAATTAATAGGAACAATATATATATATATATTTAAAAAACCTTCCAAAGGGGGCAAAGTGGCAAGGGACAGTGCTTAACATTTTTCACCATCTACAGACTCTCTGTTCCAAACTGAAGAACCCCCAAGTGGCTCATTTTGAATCTTGTGGGGAACTTACTTGCGGAGCAATCTGAAGTGGAGAAGTTGGAGGAAGGAAAAGGGTTAGGCATACTGCAAACTCCCTGCTTCTCTGCTCAAAATCACCCCTCCTGACACTGTTTTTCTTTCTTTTAAGAATGGAGTTAGGGATCAGTTGCTGGTATCTGCATATAGGCTCTTAAATGCAGTTCTACAGTAATTCTTAAAACAGTAATCTCTCAAAAACCTTGTAAGGTAGGTCTATCATTATGCTCATATTGCAGGTAGGAATGGGGGAAGAATCCACAGGACTTGGATTCCATAGCAGACTCTCAACCTGATCTGATATGGGCAGATCACAATTCAGATCAGATCAGTGGTCCACTTCAGACTCTTCAGTCCAGCAGATTTCTATATGAGGTGGTCCAAGGGTTGGGTGCTGGATGCAGTGACTATATTTCATGAATTACAGAAGTGATTAAAGCAGAAGGCATTTGGACGTCTTCCGGCAGTATTATTCTATGAACATTTGAGGAGTCAGAGCCTGTTAATTTAGGCTGCAATCCAATACATGTCTACTCATTAGTAAGCTCCATTGGATTCAATGGGACTTACTCCCAAGTAAGTGTGTATTGGATTACAGTTGCTAAATTAAGTACCATAGCTCTCTCTATAATTGTTGAGGACTGGCAACTCTTGCAGCTCTGCTGCCTTCTTGCAATTTCAAACCACCTCATCCTTTCACATAGAAATACTGAAAAAAATACACCCCCTGGTTGTGTAACGTGTGTGTTGCAATATTAAGCAACTAATTATCAACACTTCCTTCTTAGTACAGTGATTATTACAATTTTGAATAGATAATACTGTGTTGTAGTTGTTTGCTTTGGGATGACAGCCAATTAATAGCTTTATAGCATTGTGAAAATGTAAGGTAATATTGTATTAAAATATGAAGCAAACCACTACAGAAGTCTTTGACATCGATATTGTATTTCTAGTTCTAGATGTAAAGTATGCTAGTTTGATTTAAATCTGTGTTAGGGATGGGTGAGAATTTTGATTTAGTTTGCATTTCAAGCTGAATTTATCAAATTCACACTTTCCAAAACAATCTGAGAACCAAAACACAGCCGTCCTTTGAAATTCACACTTATTCAAATTTTGCAATGGAGTTGGCCAACCAAAGTTTACAAAAATGTATATATTAGGGGAAAGTGTGCATAACAATGAACATATGAGTGAAAATAACATGCCAAAATACATTAGATGATGAGAAATTGCTCGCAAAATGTGTACATTAGTCACAACTGCCTAAAAATATGTTTATTAGGAGAAATGCACACTAAAATGCTAGAGAATTTTCATGAGGAGTTCGCAAAAATTTGCAAATTGCTGCAAAAGTGTGGAGAACTGAATTTGAGATTGGAAAAATGAGAAATGGAGGAAACTGAAACGGACAGATCTTTCCATCCCAAGGTGACAGCTGTCTTTTACAGTTTGAGGCCGCAGGGGGCGGGGAGGCCATTTTCCCCAGACCAGTTGCTTGCGGGCTAGCATAATCAGAAACCTGTCTGAAAATTGCAAAGGTCTCTGGTGTGTCCTCACAATTTGTCCCAGAACAGGCACTTATGACAGGGATGCTTCCAATATTCTCTTCTGAATATACCCTTGGTGTTTGAAAGCTTCAGATTCCTTGGTCATGTTCCCAAAATGAAACCAATGCTGCATTGTTCTGTTTTTAATTTCTGAGTGCATACTCAGTTTGCAACAGCTTTCACTTCCTTCCTAGCCCCCTCTGCATTACCAATATGATTGTATGCAAAAAAAACCCCAGCATTATTGTGTGTACCATAACCTTAAGATTATTTCTGCGTGATGTTTTATCAATGTCCAGTAGTACATACACAGGGAATTGTGATGCAAATGTACATACAGTGACATCAAGACTGTTTTGTTCTTGTTTGGGTCCCCCCCCCCCATGTTTTGTTGGTGAACATATGTCCATCAGAAAGGGATGGGAAACTGAAGGGATAGAAAGCTGTGGCAAATTGTGAATGTTCAAATTCTGGAATTAGTTTTAGAAATCCTCCTAGTTAAACTGGAATCCAGGAGAAGTGGAAGAAAGCAGAGCAAAGTCAGAGGAACACAATAAAGGAACAGAAGAAGGAAAATGGGCTCATCTCTGAAAAGGGTCGTGGGCCCATTCAGACTGTCTTCGTCTCTGGGCATTTGCCACATACTGACAAATTTAGTTTGCGCAATTAAAGGTGGTTGGGAGCTCTCGTGCAACAAACCTGCTTTCCCCAAAAGTCATAGGAAAATGCAGTGGAAAGTGCAAGATAACATTTGCTTTGATGCATGTTGTGTAGCCTCCCTCTAAACAAATCAGGATGAATGCTCAATAAATAGGTCATCTGGCAGTGCACCACCCTTCTACTAGCCATGGAAAAGGAATGATTAAAACATTAGGAAGAGGCTGTAAGTAGTTCCCTGACTGCCAGTTGTCGATCCCTGCTTTGAAATCTAAATGCCCTGATCTGCACATTGAAATGCCAGAGAGGACCCCAACACTCCTTATGGATACAGAAAGTCCAGTGCCTATGTAGAGCTGTTGCATGAGCAGGCTTCCCTACTTTCTTAGTGAAGAGGGGGAGCTCTCTGTGTGCAAAAGGTGTGCACTGTCATGGAACCATCCCCTCAATTGTAGCGAATGCAATGAATGGCCTGTGCTCAAGGTGTTCTGTGTGAGCATCAGAGACTCAAGAAGCTTTAGGTTATAGAAAAGAATATAGGGTGTTTGGTGATTTTTTAAATAAAGGTTTTTCTTTATGGCTATGCTGAGGCCCAGTGCCAGTGGGCAGCCAGGTTGGGCACTGGCCGATAACCCCTGATGCTGAGAGGCTGGGCAGGTGTAGTTCCTGCTCTGTGATCTGCACTAGCATCAGGTTGTAGAGCATGTGCCCTGCAACCCGATGCTGACACAAATTGCCAAGTGGGAGCCATCCTCACAGGCAACATCTCCCCCGCTGGTGTGGGATCGCCATGCAACTTCCTGAGGCACCGTGTCAGCACACTGTGTGCACATGCTGACCATCACTCAAGATGGCAGCAGGGGTGTCAACCCCCTCCGCCATCTTGGGTAATGGCAGGCATGCACACACAGCACACCAATCTGCTGACACAGCCAGGTCTATTTAAACTCCGGTGCAGCAGGGGTAGTGCCACTGCATCCTTACCACGGCCTTCAAGGGCCCGCTGTAATCTGGTGCCAGCCCCAGTACTATGCTTGAATGCTTTATTTAGAGGTTGCTAAAATTGACCAAATAATATGATGGGCACTTCTAGGAAATATTAGTTTGATTGTCTGTCTCTTGCTGAAAGCCACTGAGTAAACCTAGTGACTTTAGCAAAGAGCTGAAGCTGGGTCTCCCTCCCCAACTAACCCAACCCCAGTCCATGCAGTGTACAACTCTGCACCAAATCAGTTTTGTACATGTGAAGCAAATGGAATTTCTTCCATCATGTTGTATAGCACTCCCAGTAATAATTTTTTTGCAAGAAAGACAATGTTACGCAACCTCAATTTGCTCCAATCACTTGAAGGCCAACTCCCTACACTTGCAGCATGGAACAAATGGATGATGGAGCCCAGGAGTGTTGCTATGTAAATGTTTACAGCTCAGTTTATCAAGGCAGAAAGAAAAAGAAAGCCCTATATCACCTAAATCACTGCAGACCACATATGATCTTATTTGAAGCCTGTGGCTGAATGTATTACAGTGTGGTCAGTGTATTTGAAAGGAGATAATGTTCTACCATTAAGCCAGTTGCAGAAGTGCTTTGGCAACACAGCATTCATTCAGCTCTGCGTTGCAAAAATTGCATACCAGCTTTTGTTAATTAGTACCCTGAACATGATATCAGCTTGAGGAACAACAGAAATAAAAAAAGTCCCCAGAATTGTATTTCTTTGATCAACAGACTTCCCGCCTATGTCATATCACAAGCTCCTTTCTCTTCTTTTCAAAAGCCACTTGTCATTAAGCTTGTGAAGTGACTGTTTGAGAAAGCCTCATCAGACACACAGAGCTAATGGTGGGAGTCTTTGGTCTCTGGTAAATGCAGAGAAAAAATGTACCAATTTGACCACTTTCTCAGCAAGCCATGGAGCAGACCTATGGAAAGTGGAAGGATGAATCAGTGAGGTTGATATGCATCTGATCCCAATTCTAGGTCAAATTCATCTCCCTGGAGTGGGCAAATAGGTGACCTGGAAAGAGCCAAGTAACCTCACTCAACAGCAAGTTGCCCAGACTGAGGGCAGAAAGTAGATTTTTACATGAGGCAATAGCACCAGATTGGCTCATTGCCATCACCTGGTTTCTACTACCAGAAGGATGTCGGCAACATTTCTCTATGCCTACTTCCAACTCTTGTTAACTTCTCACAATAGAAAACTAATTGGTTATAATAAAAACAATTATATGATGCATCAACATATAATAGCATCAAACACTCCCAGACCATAGTGACACAATCAACAGAACTGTCAAAAGAAGGTCATGCCTAAAGCTGTTGTACCAAGTGCATAGGGTAGCCTTCTCCAACCTGGAGCCCTCCAGATGTTTGGGGGCTGATGAGAGCTGAGAAGAACATAAGAGCCCTGCTGGATCAGGCCAGTTACTCATCTAGTCCAACATCTTGTTCTCACAGTGGCCATCCAGAAGCCTGTGGGAAGCCTGCAATCAAGATTTGAGTGCAACAGTGCTCTCCCCGTTTACGATTCCTAGCAACTGGTGTTCAGAGACATCCTGCCTCTGACAGTGGAAGGAGAACACGGCCATCATGGCTAGTGGCCATAGGTTTATCCTCCATAAATCTGTCTAGTCTTCTTTTAAAGATGTCCAAGTTAATGGCCATCGCTGTATCTTGTGGGAGGGAATTTCATAGTTTAACAATGCACCGTGTGAAGAAATACTTTCTTCTGTCTGAGTTTTTCCAGACAGTTTCCAATGTTCAGTTTCATTGGATGACCCTGGGTTCCAGCATTATGGGAGAGGGAGAAAAACTCTATCCACATTTTCCACAAAATGCATAATCTTATACACCTCTATCATGTCAGCCCTTTGCGACAGGTTGGTATAGAGCCTCCAGTTTTAAGACTTGACCTAGCTCTCACAGAGGCGATAAACCAGTGTCTGGAATGCACCACTTCAGATTGCAGATGGGGACTCACTCACATGAGCGAGTGCTCTGCCATATAAAATTTCTCTCCACACAGAAAACTAACATATCAAGGAGAGTGTTTCTAGCCCAGGCTTCTCCCTGACATTTAGCAGGAGAAAGGCTGCCACAAAATTTCCCAGAAATTTATTTATTTATTTATTCTAAATTTGTATTTTTAAGTTTCTCCTGAACTGTTGGAAAGTTTCAGCCCTCTTCTGGAGAATATTCAGTGAGATTTTGCCCCCTCCCCTTGCAACTTCACCACCTGTGGATTTTTGGCAGAAGATACAGAGATCTTTTTGCAACAGATACAATCAACCACATTAAGTCTGTAAAGCATTGGCTTTCCATCTTAAAGGTTATTACAGACAACATCCAGCCTGAAGGGGATATCCAGATAAGGTGGTATCGGGAATAAAGACATCGAAGTGAGCTGCTGATCTCACTCCATTTCTCGATGCCTGAGGGCACAAAAGCTATCAGTCCTGCCTTCAAAACCGTTCTTCAGCCCTATATCTTTTGGTGGGATAACACTACAGCTGAAGTGAAATATCATAGAATCATAGAGTTGGAAGGGGCCTTGTAGGCCATCGAGTCCAACCCCCTACTCACAACAGGAAATCCACAGCTAGAGCATCTCCCGCAGATAGCTGTCCAGCCTCTGCTTGAAGACATCCAGCAAAGGGGATCCCACCACCTCCCTAGGCAGTCGGTTCCATTGCCGAACTGCCCTTACTGTCAAGAAGTTCCTTCTAATGTCCAATCTGAGTCTACGTTCCTGCAACTTAAAACCATTAGACCTAGTCCTACCCTCTGGGGCAGCAGTGAACAAATATGTACCCTCCTCTATGTGACAGCTCTTCAGGTACTTAAAGAGTGTAATCATGTCGCCCCTCAGCCTTCTCTTCACCAGACTGAACATGCCAAGTTCCTTCAACCTTTCTCAGAAAAGAATCTTCTGACACTTTCCACCAATTGTGCCACTTACAAATAGCATGGAGAATTTTGTGAAGCCATTTCCCCTCAGCTCCAACAGGGCACCCAAAATCTCTCGACCAAGCCCAGAAACCTGCCTTCTTTAAAGGAGGGAGAGTGAAAGCAAGAAGTAAATATATAAATAAAATGTAATGAGTCAGGTGAGGCTAGAGCCAAAACAGTAAATCTAGATGGAGAGGACTGATATTCAAAGACTGAAAAATAACAGCTAAAAGCACAAAAACAAATTCAAAGGTGAAGAATGGGAAGGAAAATGAGAAGGTGGCCTAGGGAGATATGTTAAGTAACTTGCCATTTATATTTTATAGTTAGAGTGTTTATACAACATTTTAAACTTATGACTTAATGATGACTGTTGTTTCTACTAAACACATGACACATAGTGTTTATATTGCCCCAATTTAGACAAGGTTGTGCATATGCCCTCTGCATAGATAACCCACTCTAAATCCAATTGATTCTCCACAGATTTCTTATTTGAAAAGTTTACACAAGCAGTGCCATAGGTCAGCTCATTTTAAAGGTAACCAGCATAAAGAGTATTAAAATGCAAATGTACTGCCTTCAAGTCGATTCCGACTTATGGAGACCCTACAAATAGGGTTTTCATGAGGCTGAGAGGCAGTGACTGGCCCAAGGTCACCCAGTGCGCTTCATGACTGTGTGGGGATTCGAACCCTGGTCTCCCAGGTCATAGTCCAACACCTTAACCACTACTTAAGCCTGCAAAAATCAAGTCGTCCCCCTAGATCCAGGTCACATCAGAGATTTAGTGTCCTTGGCTGAATCAGCTCAAAAAATACAAATCTTAATAGGCAGAACTTAATGCAAACACAGGTATATATACTGAAAATACAAAATGAGCTCAGAATTCAATGTATTTCTGTTGTAATCATATACAGACAAAATAAATATTTATGAAGAGAAGTAAATCTCACTGAGTTCAATGGGGCCAGCTCCTAGGCTACAACCTCTTACGCTCAGGATACTTAAAAACAACACAGCGCTGTTGTAAGTTAAAATTTGCAACATTTAATTATTATTATTATTATCATCTTTATTTATACCCCGCCATTTTTCCAAAACTGGAACTCATGGCGGCTTCCAGATAAAAAATACATATAATTAAAAACATACAGAGTCTACATTAAAATAAGATTAAACTATTTCCAATATTAAATCATATCCAGTGAAATTAAATATAAAAGATGCTGTCTTTGGACTGAATAAAATTACCATCTAAGTCGCAAGTACCACTGAGGGATATCTGTTCTATCCTAACCTTCCCACAGAATGCTGTCCAAAGGGGTTAGGATTGCTCTGTCCATCTGTTTGTGATAGGAACCTCTACACACATTTTATTTTTCAGTGAATAAGTGGCAATTAGCTCGTGACTATTGTAAAATGATTTCCAAATCCTTTCGTTAGAGTGGTGATAGAGGTATTTCTATATTTGCTCATTTAAAATGAAAGTGGTTAATTCTGGTAATTTTAAAGGTATTTTTAAACAGGTGTTTATAATCTGCCACATTTACAAAATACAATAATTTGGGTTTATAGCATATTTCTAGTAATGGCATCTTTGATTATAGGTAACATTGTGGTTGTGAAGTAGGTGTGGGACAGGTGTACATTAATAGAGTATCAGTAGGTTCCAATATCATTACCGAGAGAACCAAATCAATCAAATTGTGCAGTTCTCCTGACAACCAGAATAAAATTCACAGTGTCCAGAATGGTAGAAGCTGAGACATTTTTAGCCTGTCTACAAAGCTATAAATTATGCAGACTTTCACAGAGTTATGAGAGTCATGTTTGAGAGGTACAGATCTCAGTATCTCTCAATGAGTTGACCCAAAGGTGTTTTCCAGTTTACTCTTGGAGCCATGAACTTTCTGTAAAGATTACAAACATATTGACCCTCTTGCCATCTTTAGCCTTTTAATCATTTTAAAGTGAATCCAAATATTGGTCAGTGTTACATGTCTGACAGAAGATGGGAGATGGTAAATTTCTGTTTATTATCAACGAAAGGAAGCACTCTGTGCCTTAATTGGGACAAATTCTGCACATACCCGAGCCAGTTCTCTGTGACCTGACCTCAAAAGGTGTTTTAGTGTCCTGACTCATTTACAGCCAAGGTCACTTTCTCTTCTTCTGAGTCTCGGTTTCCATATTATACTAACCGTACTGAAAAACAGAAGTGAGCTCAGTATGCTGCTTGGTAGGATCCTGACAAAAGTAGGCCCTCACAAAGCCTTTCCAAATTCATGTCAAACTTCTCTTTAAGATGAATTTTAAGTGAAATTTCACATGGGTTAATCAGATCTAGAGTGCTAAAGGCACAAAATGGTTATGCGAAAGACAAAGCATAACAGAAGAACCCATATCAATTGACTTATTTGTTTAAAACATTAAAACAATAACCTGCCGCACAATCCTAATTCGGCTTACACAGAAGTAAGTCCTACTAAATTCAGTGGCGATCACTCGCAGGTAAGTGGGCTTAGGAATGCAGTCTAAACCATCTGAAAAACAATTTAACAACATTAATAAATACAATAAAATGGAAAAATGCATGAGCAAAACAAGTGTTTGTTTGTTTTTAAATTAGCCATCAAAAATAATTTAACTAAAGTGATTAGAACTCCAAAAAGGAAGCAACCATTTATGTGTGTGTCAAGTCCAAGGTAGAAGGGAAATAGTTGTTCATTCGGAGTTATGATTAGGTACATTATGCCTTACTGTGCTCTGCTGTGTCTCCTAATTTATCTATTCAAAGGAATCCCTGGCAAACTTAGGTTGCATCATAATAATCACTGAATGGCATCTTAGGCCCAGCAGAACTGGTTCCAGCCCCAACAGCGCTCTGCAGGTGGGCACATGGGAACAGAATGTCTTTTAAAGCATTAGGAGCCATGCAGTATGCGAGGAGGAAAAAGGGGAGCATAGCCTGAAAAGGCTGAAGCTTTCTTGCAGTGGGCAGTCAGCCAAACTCTCCCAGATTGCTGCAGAAAACTGGGTTAGTTCAAGAGAGTCACAAGAGGCAGCTGCAATTGTATTTAAAATGACTGCAAAGCACAAGTTGTTTAACAGGATTAAACATACTTAAACAGAATGTTAGGCGAAAGCAGAGGAATGATGCCTTGCCATCCCTGAGACTGCAAGGAGGTCAAATTAATTGTGAAGGTCAAATACATTCTACAGTCATGTTTCTGGCAGGCAGTGAAGAGAACCCCATGTGGGTGGTGAGGAATCAGAGAGATCTGGAACGCATTATGGTGAGCGTTTCTGATGCAGGGCACATGAATGTGGTTCCACAGGTAACGAAGCCTGTCTGCTGCCAGCAAGGGAAACACTGCAGCTGCTCTTGTTTAGCCCGTCCCTAATTACAGCCTGAACAGAAGCTGCAGCCGGCAAATCATCCAAGCCTCCTTTTGCTTGGCCCTGGAACAGACTTCAGCCCAGAAAGCAAGAAAATCCAAGCAGTATCTGGCAGGAGGAGGGATGACGAACACCATAGTCCCAAAGGAGACCAGAAGCCTCCATGAAGCCACAGGTCACTGTTTGGGTGGCCTCCCTATCTCCACGCTGCTCCAAAGAGAACAAGGGAGAGTAATGCTGATACCTAAGGAGAAAAACAAACACTGGCAGCTGGGGGTGTCTCATAAGAAGAACCTGCTAGATCAGGCCAACAGCCCATCTAGGCCAGCATCCTGTTCTCACAGGGGCCAACCAGTTGCCCATGGGAAACCCACAAGCAGGACCTGAGTGCAAAGCGTACTCTCTCCTCCTGAGGTTTCCAGCAATTGACATTTGGAAGCATACTGCTCCTCTTATGGAGGCAGAGCATAGCCATCATGGCTAGTAGCCATTGATAGCCTTATTCTTCATGAGTTTGCCTAGTCCAAAGCCATCCAAGTTGGTGGCCATCACTGCTTCCATAGTTTCCTCATGCACTGTCTGTGTGAAGCCTCCTCCTTTCCGACAGAGCAGGTACCACTCTCCGCCTTCTGCCCCCCTCCCCTGCCATTTGCTCCCCAGCAACAGGCATGCAGAGAGATACTGCCTCTGAATCTGGAGGGTCCGTTTACTGTGATGGCTAACAGCCACTGAGAGACCTGTCCGCCATGAACTTTGTAATTATAATCATCATTGTCTGTTTATTTCTCTACCGTGTTTTGACCAAGGCCTCCAAAGTGGTGGACAGATTAATACAAAAGAAAATATAATAAAAATAACAACAAATACAAAGTCAGAAGTGTAATGCAATAAATCAATAAGATATAAACTAACAAAATCCCAGGCAGACCATAAATCACATTTTATACATTCAGAGTTGCGCTTGTGCTCTCACCACAGATGCAGCTGCCACCTGCAAACAACAGCCCAACAATTGGCTTCTCCCTGAAAACGCCTAATCTGGGGCAAAGTTCTTACAGTTGCTCTCCAGGGTGGGGCTAGCTGGCTTGACCTTCTGGCTCCTCAACAAGCTGCAGTTCTCCAGGTCCAGGTCAGAGCTTGGAAAAGTTATTTTTTTGAACTACAACTCCCATCAGCCCAATCCAGTGGCCATGCTGGCTGAGGCTGATGGGAGTTGTAGTTTAAAAAAGTAACTTTGCCAAGCTCTGGTCCAGGTCCAGGAGCAGGTGAAGTAAAATAGGACCGGGGAGGTGAAAGCTGGGGACCCACATCCCAGCCAGCAGTAGACCTATTACTGCTACCTGACACGTATTGTGTTTGTTTTTTTAAACAAGCTGCCCAGAGAACTTTGGTGACAGGGAGTCCCATATAAATTATGTGAATAAAATAAATTAGTAACATTTGTCTAATCCCCTTTAAACCTGTCTAGGTTAGTAGTCATCGCCACAGCTTGTAGCAGTGAATTCCATAAATTAGTTAAGCATGATGGGCAATATATTATGAAACAGAAAATCTTCCTCTCCATTTTCTTCACAATATGCATACTTTTCTACCCCTCCACCATATCCCGCCTATATGGGAAACTGTGACACATTCACATGATATGGAACCTTTCCTCAGTCTTATGATCAGCCCGTGCCAGTCCTATGCAGAGCTTGGAAAAGTTACTTTTTTGAACTACAACTCCCATCAGCCCCACCCAGCACAGCCACTGGATTGGGCTGATGGGAGCTGTAATTCAAAAAAATAACTTTTCCAAGCTCTGGTCCTATGACCCAGTTAAGATGCCCTCTGCCACACCAGGGTTTACACTAGCATTCTAGCAACTGTAAATGCAAAACCAAAAGCACAAGCTAAGTTAGCTAACACAGCAATGATGATACGCCACTCCTGCCAGAGGCAACCAGATTGCTACCTGCCAATAACAAGATCATTCACTATCAATGCCCCACTCAGTCAGCGATTCATGGGAGGCACTAATACAATATGCAGCGATGTCAGGATTGGAACAATGAACTGAGGTCACTCAACCTATTCTCTAGGACTGTGCACCTGCTTTGGAAAAATCCTGAACTGAATTGGGCCAATTCAGTCTGAATCAGGCCTGGACCAAAATGTACTGACGAGCTCCAGACTGGTCCAAAGCAGGTTGGATCGTTTCATATACATCCAGAGTAAGGTTGCCAGGTCAGAAGCATCCCAAATCCTGAGATTTTGGGGGTGGGCTCTAGTGATGTCATAGGGGCATGCCTGAGTTATGTCATGGGGGCCAGACCGAGTGATGTCATTAAGCATGATACATTAAGCATCAACCACAGTTGCTTGGCGCATATAATTTAAGCAACACATTTATCTGATTGGAAATTAAGATAGAAATCTCAGCTAAACGATGGAGCCTGGGTAGGGAACATTTAATCTAGCCAGCTTGCTTCTGGCAAAAAGGGTTTAAGTGATCTCAGGCCAGGCCAGTGACTAGAAGGCCATTATAGGAAGAAAGGAGCCTAGTGTTGTGGAGATGTTAGATGGGAACACTCAGGAGTAAGGCTGCAATTGTAAACACACTAAGAGACTAAGCCCCATAGAGTAAATGAGTAAGAGTAAATGAGTAAGAGTAAGAAGATTCTCTACTCTTTTCTGACTCCCCGAGCGCTGCTATAAACTCACTTTGACAGCCAACCCAATTCCAGTGAATAATAATTGACAGAGAAAAAACACACATGGTTTGGTCTACCTTCATAGGCAGCAGCTTGGGAACAACAATTGCAGCCATGCTGCAGTGTCCTCTTCAACAGCCCAGGAAAATTTAAACTTGTTTGACTCCTGCACACAAGAGAGAAAAAGACTCAAAGCTATATACTTAATTGATGAGATTTTCAGAAAAGCAGAAAAAAACAAGTTTTCTGACTTGCAAATGGCTCTAGTTATAGCCTTGTCAATCACAACCCTGACTTCACTTATTAGCTACAAACCTGAAAGGGTGGGATTAGAGCAGCCAGCGATAAGCTAATTGAATAAGTTGCAGGGGGGCAGCTGATGTTTTCGTGTATATCTCAGGAACCAGACCACCTAAAAACTTAATGTTTTTTTTTAATAAAAGCTGAAGTCTGAAGATTAAGGTGACTCACCCGGAGACCCAGAGAGCACCACAAAAATCCAGAGTCTCCGGGTGAAAACCGGAGATCTGGCAACCCTAAGAGCACTTCGGACCAATCTGGAGCTCAAAATACTATCTAAGCAAGCCAGACAACCTGTCTCTAAAGTGTTGCAAAACAAATTCTATATAAGGAGAACACCAGGATGGGGAGGGAGAAGGGGAGCTGGACTTTGCTAACTGAACACTGTAGTTTCCAATCACGGGCTAGAAACTCACCCAATACGGGAGGGATGATGAAGTGTTAAAAACAAGCGGCTCACTCTCACTGCCTTTCACTCTTCTTTAAGTTCTCTGAACATTAGAGCTGAGTGGCATTTGTTCAGCTTGTCTTTTTTTTATCCTTCCATTCATACCAGTAACCAGCCTTTCTTATACATCTGTTTGTTTTCCAGTACTTTCCCAATCAATCCCAGTCCCATCCTTAATTCTTTTTTTTTAAGTTTGTTGTCTGTATCTCAGGCTTACTAGTTACTTCGGCAATGTGACTTCCCTTATTTCACTACCACAACCAGTTTTGGCCATAGTTTTTTCTAGGTTAGGTTTGCATTTTATTTACAGCTGTGTTCTGTTTTCTGTGTCTGTCTTTATTAATACTTTGTAGTGTGTGTGTGTGTGTGTGTGTGAGTCTTGTGAGTGTATTGTACACAACTAGTGCACAAGCAGTACACATACAGTGCAATATTACATACATACATACAGATAGTCAGTGTATAAGCAGCACACATACAGTGAGTATATCAACTATAAAGCTTAGCACTAGCATGCTAAGTGCTACACAGGAGCTGGGATGCTTCACTGACTGTATAGTCATTAAAATTATTTTATTTTTTGAAAAAAAATTAAAAGGAGGCTAGCATACAACCCCCTGGACCTCACATGCAATTAAGCAGGGTTAATCCCTTCAGGAGGGACTACCATGTCTCCAAGTTGCATTCATTTATACAGTAGGGCCCCGCTTTACGGTGTTCCGTTTTCCGGCGTTCTGCTGATGTGGTGGCTTTCAATTAGGGGAAATTCTCCGTTTTAAAGCCGATTTTGCGGCATTTTGCGGCATTTTTGCGCAACGCGACCCATTATAGTCAATGGGTTCCGCTTTAAGGCAATTTCCGCTTTACGGCGGGGGCCTGGTCCCTAACCCGCCGTATAAGTGGGGCCCTACTGTACGAAAAAATAAGAAGGTTATGGCCATTTACTTTTTAGAAAATTATTTTATATTTTGAAAAAAAAAAACTTTAAAGTGGCTAACGCAACCACCCTGCATTTACCTGTCCGAAATTTGGCAGGGCCAATATCCTCCTGAGAGAGCCATTGTGGTTTAAGTGGTTAAGGTGTTAGACTACGACCTGCGAGACCAGGGTTCGAATCCCCACACAGCCCTGAATCTCCCTGGGTGATCTTGGGCCAGTCACTGCCTCTCAGCCTCAGAGGAAGGCAATGGTAAACCCCCTCTGAATACCGCTTACCATGAAAACCCTATTAATAGGGTCTCCATAAGTTGAAATCGACTTGAAGGCAGTACATTTTTTAATATCCTCCTGAGGAGCTACTATATCTCCAAATTTCATGCAGATGTATGAAAAAAAGTTATGGCTGTTTTGGTTTCCCAATGCAGGTCAATGAGAGGACCAAAGATTTGGATTTCTAAATTTTGATTTTGATTTGGGGTCTGGATTAGGACCTGAACTGAATTGAGGGGGGGGGGAGCTTGCACAGCCCGACTCTTCATTATCACCTGTCGAATAGAATGCGCTAGCAGTTTTATTTATTTATATTAATACCCCACTTTTCCTCCATACAGCAGCTCAAATTATTTATTAAAAGATTTATAAAATGTCTTTCAGGGCAGTTGCCCTCACAAGGCAGTCTATTCACATAGTATCACATAGTAAACACAGTAGCAGCTGACATGATGAGGCAGACCTATGTAGCCACCCTCCTGACCACAGCATTGCCGCAGATTACCTGGAGGATACTGGGGCAGGGTGGACACACCAGCAGGATTGGCAGATGGGTTCTCCCAGTGCGTCTGCACAGTCCCAGCCTGACTGGCACCCTGCCCTACCCACCCCAGTAGCGCCATCCAGATAAGCTGCTAATGAATAAAAGTAATATAAAATAATCAAGTTAAAAATCCACATTAAATCCTTTAAAATTAGCAGTAAAACTTTGTCAAACAATTAATGAAAAGCAGATTGAATCGTAAGTATCAGAAGACTTAGAGCAGCGCAGAGAAGTGCCAAGAAAGCAAGTTCATAAAAATGTGGTAACCTTTTGTAAATGATGTAAACCGGAAAGAGCATGGCCAGGATCCTTCATCACAATGCGCAAAAATTTCGGACACTTAAAGAGAGGTTATTTTATGCACTTGTATTGTTTAATGAAAGCACCATGTGAGAATATATTTTCCTATCCTTTGCTTATGTCCATCACTGACACATATTTTGTTATATAATTTTGATCAATGAGGCCTGCTATATGTTCTTATACTTGTGCCATTGCCCAAGGGAGAGGTTCAGATGTGGGGAAAGGTATGGCTGCTGTTTGTGTTATGTTTTTTTTCCTTTTTGATCCTGTCTGTGCTTATTAGCAGGGCAGTATTCTGTTCTTAAGGTACAGGGAAAATACATTGTATGGGGCTGTATTCTTTCTTTTTAGATACTGTACCATTATTTCATTTTTGTGTTTGAAAGCAATAGTCATCTTAAAAAAAATCCTGAGGCCCAGCAGTCACTAAATGGTGGTGCAGGGGCAGAGCTAGTCACAAAATGGTGGCTGGTGGAGGTGGAGTTTGACATGATCAGCTGGTTGTTACTGACATCATTTTCTGACACCATGCCTTAGCTTTCCTCCTGCTACGTACAAACATTTTTGGTGCGGGTTGATTAAAGCGTTGTATGGCAGGTGTGGGGGCATTAGGCCCTCTGGGTGTGCTGAATTACAACTCCCATCTGCCCCAACAAGCATGGCCAATGGCCAGGGAAGATGAGAGTTGTAGTTCAACAACATCTGGAAGGCCTACAGTTCCCCATACCTGAACTATGCTATGTGTAGACAATATTACCATTAAACACCATTCAAAAGCCAATGCTGTTTGGTTTATATATCACTACGCTGTGATGCTGCAAGGAATAAAGATCTTAAGACCATCAAAATAAATAAATAAATGTCTGAAGGTAGCATAGATGGGGTACCCAAGCAATTTCTTATCCAAGAACTGACTAGACCTAGACCTGCTTATTTTCAGCAAAGCTGCCATATCACATGCCCCCTGGCCATACCTTAACGGACCTTCTGATGTTATGAGCTCAATGTTACAGCATTTACATGGATGTAGCCACCTGATCCAGTGCTTCAAAGTAACTGTACTCTTTGCAGATCTCCGAAAACAGGATGTTATGGCAAAACCTGTGAAAGGTCTACGTTCCTTCTTAAGAGCAGGTAAGTGTGAGAGCTCTAGCCCCCACTTTCTGATCTGTTTCCAGGAATAATTCAAGGTGCTTATGCTGCTGCTTATCTTTAACATCCTGCATGCCTTGGGACCTGGGAACCTGAGGGATCACCTACTTCAATGGGACCTCGCTCATGGACTGAGGTTGTCTTTGGAAGCCTGCTTCCAGGTGCCACTGCCATCTGAAGGGAGATGGGTGGCAGATGGGCTCCACTTGTGGCACAATTTCCCCAGAGTTGCTTTTTGGCACCAGGCAAGTGCCTTTTCATCTTTCCAGATTTTTAATCTGTGACAGAACCATATGCTACTGGGCAAGGCTCTTGTATTGTATTTTTTGCTTATTGAGCTTTGCAATACAAGAACATATAACAGTAGCATTACAACGAAAACACGAGGATCAAGTAGCAAAGTACACAGATAAAATAAATCAAATCAATTGGGTTCATCATAGTTGATTGTCTCAAAAGGGATGGCTTTCTACCAAGAATATCTCTCCATAAATGTCCATGGGATGAGGATGGAACGCAGTTGTGAAGTGCTGTATTGGCATACTGGATAAAGTAAAACCAAGTGCTGCCAACTGTGTCCGTGTCTTTTCTCATTGCTCTTCCTTGGTGGATGAATTTTTCCACAAATGCCATGTACCATACCTCTTGATACCAGCTGTCCAGAAGGTAGTAATAGCTAGGGATAGCTTTCCAGTTTTCTGTGATTATCAGTCTAGCCACTGCTTATAAAAGAGGTATCACAGGTAAAACTAGCTGGGGATCTGGTTGTATCATTCGGCTGGTAATTTTATCATTTTCATTAAAAATTGAAGACCAAAACGAAGGAATTACATTACATTGCCACCACATGTGGTAAAAAGTTCAAAAGGTCTTGTATTAATATACAAAATTCTGATCCCTTTACATCCCACTTTGATCTCTGAGATGATCTGGAGGAACGCGATTAGTTGTACATGTACTGTATTTTGGAAAGCCTGGTTGGTCACTCAGAGAAGAGAGTGCTGATCCAGCAGGGCTCATTTTATTTTCTAAGCAGTCCCGTGCTGTGGAATACTCTTCCAGCAGAGATTTGGCAGCCCATCCTCACCATTGACTTTCAGGCAACTCTTGAAGACCTTTTTATGCCGATAGGCCTACGCAGTTGTTAAAATTTCTCAAGATGAGCCAGTCTTTTTAATTATTATTCTGTTTTTTTATGGTATAGCTTCGGCTATGGGGAGGTATATAAATACAATAAATAAATAAATAAATCATAGCTGTGTATATTGTTATACAATGGCTTGCTATTTTTTATGAATGGGTTATAAATATTTTTATAAATGAATGGATAACTAAGTATACATTTTTCAAAATGCAAGTGTTTCATTTATTGTTTGTTTGTTGTTTGATTACAGATGCTTGATTGCTTTTTTGTTTTGATTTTATAAGTGTAACCTGATCTGGGGATATATATTTTTTTCACACTGAAGGGCAAGGCACAAATTGCTTTTAAAAAATCTGGTCAAATAGAGCTCCCTTCCTCTGTCCTGCAGGGGATAAAGCACCTCCCCGTAGTCACTGAGATGATGGGAAGGCTAATTTGGCTTGTGTTATTTGCATAGTCGAGATATTGCACCATGCAAAGAATGCCGGAATTGACAGGCTGTGAGATGGCATCCTTTTAGGAACAATGGAGTTGGGGGTAACAACCTTTACTGTAAATCTCTGTACACTTTTCTGATTCTTATCTTCCTGCCCTGGAGTTCCTCCAACACTCCTAGGAACAAAAGAAAAAAAATCCACCTTTACATATTTGCATGCTCATGATACCTGGTGTGAGTGAAATCTCTTATCTGCTGTGGAATTCCCACTTCATTCCTGGAACACATTCCTGGAAGGAAAACAGCCTCTCTCTCTCTTCTCTGGTTCACATTTGCATGATCGCTGGTCCTGGAATAAGATTTGGAAAACACCCTCTTGCTATTTAATTTCAGTTCTACAAAGCGGAAAGGATGAGATCTGTAGTGAAATAGAACTATGCAAAATAACACCATCATTTGGAAATGTTTTTATGAAAATATTTGGGGAAGGGGGACTTCAGTGTTATATATTAATGCCTTAAAAAGGAACCAGGCTCCTAATTTCATCATTCATTATTTGATGCTCATGATTTCGGGGATCATCATCATCTAGCAAAATCTATGTATGTGGCACTTTCAAAGAATGAGAAAAGAAGTCCCCGCCCAAGGGCTTATAAATTATTTTGAATTTATAAGAAGAAAATCCCTTTATTCTAAAAAGAGAAAACAGAGGAAGAGAAGAGAAAAAGATGCGGAGAAAATGGGAAGAATGCTGTGTTATTTTAGTTTCACATACTACATACTATGGGGAGTAGGGGTGTGTGCTAGAAGTTTCACAGAAAAGGAGAACTTCTGAGGAGGGGTTTGAAGGAAATAACAAGCCTTTAGCAAGATATTTTGCAGTGGCCATGGTGGTAGAGGAGAAGACCAAGGCTACATGCAGGTGGGTGCAGGACTTTGTTAATGCAAAATTGCAAATATTTATAGTCTAACATGGCAGTTCCCAAACTTTGTTCCCCATGGACCATTTGAAAATTGCTGAGGGTCTTGGCGGACCAATTTATGGTTTTTCTGCAGGTTGCAGCAAGTGAACTGCCCTGTACTAGATGCTGCATGATTTTTAATTGTATTTTTATTGCTGATTTTATTTCTTATACTGTATTACAACTTGAATTCCATAAAATTTCATAAAATTCAAATTGTTCTTCACAAACATGCCAGAGATCACCTGAATGAAGCTCACGAAGCACCATGGACAAGATATGCCATCATTTCAAGCACATGCCAGTAATTCCAATGCCTTTGTGCTCATTGGCCACAGCATTGGAAAGTGGGAACAAGTCACTTCTTACTGAGCACTTGCATAGAATCCTGCCAAAAATTTCTGATACTCACCCTACTTCTCTGAGCAATTCCTGGGGAGCAGTACTTTTTCAGGTTGGGTTTCTTTTGGAATGAAGTCACTGGAGGCTTACTGGTGTTTTGTATTATCTGTTTGTTAAAACCAAATATACAGGTTGTGTATAGATGAAGGCACATCTTAAACACTCCAGGAGACAATCATCTGTCCCCACATCAGATCTCCAGAGAGAAACAGCCACCATCTAAAAAATGCTGTTAGTAGTGCCGGATTTATTTATTTATTTTATTTATTAGATTTATATACCGCCCGACTAGCGATAGCTCTCTGGGCAGTGAACATATAAAGCTTGGAGGCCCTTTGTTAAAAAATTACACCATATATATATATATTCAGTACACATAAAATTTTAAAAGCCCCCCCCCCAAAATTCTGAAATTAATTTTTTGAGGCCCCTGCAGATTGTGAGGCCCTAAACTGTGGCTTGTTTAGCTTATGCCTAAATCTGGCACTGTAGCTTACAGAGCCCATTCAGCTCTTTCTCTCAAAGGGCAGTTTCAATTGTTCTTTTCATACAGTTTGTCTGTCCCCTTTCCCCTTGCTAAAAGGGAGGGGGAACATAGGAAATCTAGATGGCTAATCTCTTCTAACCATCACCACTAAAAGTCCATCTTATTAAACCTCCACGGCCCTTGCTCCAATGTTGATAGGGCCAAAAAGGTGAACTGGGATGTGCTCAGGTGGAGCAGGGGAAGGCTATGGATCTGACCTTTCCAGTCCCCTGGCACACCCCCAAACCTGGAGGAACCAATGCCAGCCTTGGAGCTGCCATAATGATTTCCCTCCTTCCCTCTCTTTGGAAACCATGAGCTGCAGTCAACTAAACTTTTCGCACAGTAAACCCACTGAAATTACTGAACCTAAATTAGTCATGGCCATTGATGTCATTGTGTCTACTCTAAGTAAAAGTTGGTTGAATACAACCTAATGGAGGGAAACTGGCAAACAAATAAATGTGTGTGTGTGTGTGTTTGTGTGTGTGTGTGTGTGTGTGTGTGTGAGAGAGAGAGAGAGAGAGAGAGAGAGAGAGAGAGAGAGAGAAAGGAGTGCAAGATCACTGGTGTTCCCTCACTTCTGTACTGCTGGTGAAAGGTATAAGTATAGTCAAGTTAACTGCTGTGTTAAGATATCAAGAGAAGAATTAACAGGTGGAACACAGTGGTACATTACATTAAAAATAATTAGAAATTGAAAGTAATAGAACTGATTATATTACTGTAGTGAATGATTATTTAGTTGATTATTTACTGTTGGAAACTATGGCTGCGTATACACAATATTTTGTTCTAGATTCAATGGAGACTGAGAACTTTATCTTATATATATATTTGCCACTGAATAGTACTTCTTGAAAAACTGGCTTCATTCTGGAAATAAAAGCTCATTGCAGAATGATTCTGTGTTACCCTGCAGTGTGTCCATTTGAAAGCAGATTTTGGCAGTCCCAGCAGTGGGAGAATGGGTGTATCCACACCTGTCCAATGATGTTTTGGGTGGGCGTGTACCAAGATTGCAACCACCACTTCTTTCTTCAGTCATCTGGGGCATGTGCAGGGGGAAAAAGGCATGGATAACCTAACCAAGGGGAGGGTTTTCAAATGCATATCAAATAACCATGCCCACCTCTGTGGACAGCAGGATCTAGAATCAATCTAGATTGAAAACAGCATGTTGAGAATGAGCACGAACAATTCTGGACTGAGGAAAAACTACATTTTTGCTCTACAAATGGGTTACTGTGTACACCACCTGAAACATAATATATAGATTAGTGTGCAATCTGTCTAAATAAAAAGTTAAGCATCATGCTGCACTTCACAGCGCCACACAGAGGTGGCACTGCAAACTGTAGTGTCAACCCTCCCCCCCCCAGTATTCTGCTCGCTCTGCCCCCTTTGACAAGCAGGTAATGCGGCAGTGGCAGCCTGGTTGGGGAGGTGGCCAGCAGGAAAGCGGTGGTGTGGGGCGGTGGCACCAGCAGTCTGGCTGGGTGGGCGAGTGGGTGCAAGGTCAGTGTGCAGCTTGGCTGTTCTGCTCTGTGCTGCGTGGTCTTGCTGAGCAGCGCTGTGTGGCAACACTGTTCCTGGGAAAGTGGCAGCAGAGATGGAAGAACAGGTGAGGCAAGCAGGTTGTCAAAGGGAGTGAGGTGCCTGAGGGGGAAGGGATGGGCAAGGGGAGTAGGGTTGCCTGGGTGGTGGACACTGGAGGGAGTTGGGAGCAGGGTTTGCCAGGGATGAGGGTTAGCAAGTGGAGCAAGCAGGGATGGGGGTTGGCGAGCGGAGCAAGCAAGGTGGCAGAGCCCCCCCCCCAGTACACATAAAGATTGTGTAGTAACTGTGTTAATATTGTAACCAGTTCATGGATTTTCTCCCTATATTTTTGTACTCTGCTGTTTCTAAATAAATCTGATAGGAAACCGTAACAGTAGTTCATATAGATAAACATCTAAGGACTTGGTGATTTCTTTTTCACAAAAGCTGAAAACTGAAAGAGGAGCCCTGGACTGTCTTGGGCGGTGGGAGGGGGGGAAAGGGTCATAGAGCTCCCCACACACCCTGCCTCTGTTCTTGAAAATTGTAGTGAAACTCACAATTCTATTTGCTTTTCTTTAGATTCTTTAGATTCTTTACATTACTGTGTGTTCAAAATATTCAAGAGTGTGAGCTTTACACATGTGTGTGTATGGGGGGGTATAGTCTGGCTCTTCATTTAATTATCTGAATGGCTTTTTATTTGTTCTGACCTTGTAGGCCAAAGAGAAAGATTTCAGCACATTCACCCTTTGCATTTCAAGGCCCTCTGCTAGTTTTGAAAAACTTACAGAATTAGTGGGAGGCCTCCTGACCTGCTGGTTACTCTAAGCAGACAATTGTACACAATTAGAGACGCATATTTTGGTTTCTCCTCATGATAACACTAGCACAGTTTTCACCAGCTGTTGCTCTCCATCTTTTTTTGGACTGCAGTTCCCATCAGTCCCACCCATCAGGTGTTGTAGGCCAAAATGGCTGGAGGTCACTAGGGTAGCAAAAACTGCTTCTAGCACATTATGCCATCATCTATAGCAAAATAAATGAAATACTAAACAGACTATTTTACCCCTCAAGCATCTATGTTCAATCTCCCCCTGCTGGTGGTATAAGGTATTGCTACCTCACTGTGAAGTACTTTGACTTAACTGAGGGTCAGTCAATTTGGACTTTCTCATAAGGAAGATTTTTTCCTCCAGGTTGTTTTTCTCACTAATCAAAGACTCCAGATAGGCAGTTGTGTCATTTAGGATACTGCACCTTTCCCCATCCCATTTTCAGTTTACATTGTCAGAGACAGATCAGATCCTCTTCCTCTCGCATTCTCTTTTCTTTCTCTGTGCTTTTACCTAGAAGTATGACGAAGAAGGAAGGGCATCACATTGCATGTTGCAGGACAGTCTCTTGGCATCCATTGGCCTAACCATGGCCTGCTTCTTATTAAAATGATAAACCAGGGCTATAAGTGAGGGCCCACATGTCGGAATGCTATCCACAC
This sequence comes from Rhineura floridana, assembly GCF_030035675.1. Taxonomy (NCBI): domain Eukaryota; kingdom Metazoa; phylum Chordata; class Lepidosauria; order Squamata; family Rhineuridae; genus Rhineura; species Rhineura floridana. Next base: position 150,588,279 of record NC_084480.1, read on the forward strand.
AAAAATATAATTCCTATACATTAAAAATAGCATGCCAGGGGGAAGGCTAGGCTAGAACCCTTCTCCCTGACATGATGGCTTTCTATGTGCATAATTATATTTTATTATTTTGTTAGGAGGAGCATTCAGTTACGTGTACCCCAGCTGAAGTCTGGAGTAGTGCAGCCCAGACAGTGGTTTATGTCTTCAGTAAGAACTAGGCCACAGCTAGTATAGCACAGTGGGGAGGAAAGCCTGGCCGGGAGTTCAAATCCCCGCTCATGTCTCTTGGGTGTCAAGGGCCAGCTGAAGATCACCCCCACAGTGAGAGGCTTAGGGGTTACATGCGCTGCCACCTGTGCAGCCGTGGGCAAGCTGCATACTCCCAAGAAGCCCAGTTGCCCCCCAGCTGGCAGTTGCGGACAAGGAAGGGGCTGGCTTGTGCAGCTGTGGCAAGCTGAGCAGGCCCTAGCCAGCTGGGGAGGAGGCAATGGTAAACCCCCTCTGAATACCGCTTACCATGAAAACCCTACTCATAGGGTAGCCATAAGTCGGGATCAACTTGAAGGTAGTCCATTTCCATTTTCAAGAACTAGGCCTGAGTCCTGTGTCAACCAACCAGAGATAGCCAGTGCCCCCAGATGTCTTGGACTACAACTCCCATCATCCTTAACTGTTGGTCATGCTGTCTGGCATTGATGGTTGGGAGCTGTAGTTCACAGTTCCTGGAAGTCACCATGTTGGCTACTTCTGTCCTCTGTTTTTGCTTATGGTTAGGCACAGCAGCTGAAACGCTGGGCATGCCAGCAGCTGCTTCAGTACAATATCCCAAAACCAGATGTTAGACTGGCATTACAACCATTTCTGTATTGCCAATCTGCTAATGCCTGAATAAGTGTGCAGGCATAAGGTGAAAAAGGTGGCATCTTAATATTCTGACTTACCTGGATTTTTCCAGTAAGAGTTCTTCTGTTCCTTGCTTGCTCCTCCTCAAACTAGCATATACAAATATCCAGGAACCAAAATATAATGTATGACATATTAAGAAGCCTCCTGCAGTGGTGAAGCTTTCCTGCTAGAGAGCACTGCAGCAGAGCTTTCAATTAGCTTTCCCTTCTTTGATAACATTAAATAAAAAATATGGACGAGACTTTTTGACCTTGAAGGTATAAAAAGAAGTACAGTGAGGCAGGCTGTTTAGGAAAGCCGGGTTGCAAAATCTTCATCCAAGAATTCCATCCAATAAATACTGGGAGCAAATAGATAAGAAATTGACCTACTGAACTTGACTCTGTCATAATCAGAAACAGTTATTAGATGATATGGTAACAAAAACATCATTACATCATCAATAATCCATATATTTAATACATATCAAACTGATGCACTTCTGAGCCTGTATGTCATAATGAACCATTTCAAACTTTGTAACAAACACATCCATTCAGTTTGGATGCTCAGCAAAATCAAGTGGGGTAGACACAGTGCAAAGTTCCATGCTTCAGTGCTCAGTACACACAGAAAACTGGTGCATCATGGGAAAAACCTTCCTTCTTACAGGCTGGAGAAGGCTATTCTTGATCATGCAAATAAATATCTCTTGGTTTTGGGGGGGGATATGAATTATTGTGTGAACTGGCAATCTCCTTGCAAGCACAATAATAAACATATATCAATAATAACCATATGTCATTATTGCATTCTTTTTCCTTTACAATTGCAGATTGATTTACATTATTACTGACTCTTAAAGCCACTTTTTTGTACTGGGTTGCTATTAATGTTTCTCATTAAGGCTCTTTGTTTTAGACATTTTTATTTTAGACATAGCTCCACCCTCATATACAGTGAAGGGCAATGTTGCCAGGGAAAACATTTAATTTAACACATAATGAGATATTGTAAATCTGAAGATCTGACTCTTCTGTTTAATCTTTAATGTCCATAAAATCAAACTGTATGGTTAATGACCTTGTTATATGCTTGAAATATTGTTTCCATATTGATTCCACAGACTGACGCAAAGTAGTATGTTTATTGGCAAAGTGCACAGCTTAGTCCTATATAAAAGGTATCACTGTCTTTAACATGCCTCTGGCTTTTAAAAATCTAGGCCAGGATGTTATAGCCCTACCTGATTTCAGAATCATGCCTATTATACTTAGGATCACAAACTTTTGCTGTTTTTTTTATGGCTGCCACTCTTTTTTCCTGGGTGGAGACCAGACAGGATTGAGTGGAGTCAGGGCATGAAATGTTTGGATCTTGACAGAATCTGTCAGGAGGACATAGATGGAATCAAAATCTAGGGTAGAATGGGGTGATTCCTGTGAGATATTGGGGGTGTCTTGTGTGATGCCTGCTTGGTTCATGCGTGGGAACAATGACAAAATGTCTTTGTATAGTTGGTTCTAGTTGGGGGACTTTTGGGACTCCAATACCGTGCTGATACCAGGCTAGCACCATAGGTGGCCAGACTCAATCCCAGACTAGGAGGGCACAAGTTGCACCTCACAGTCCCTAAACAGGTCCGGATTAAGCTGAGAAGGGCCCCTAGGCTGATTGGTGTTTGGGGCCCTCTTCTCCCTACCTTTCTCCTTTTTTTTGCGCTGGTTTGCCATCAATCAAGATGGCAGCTGAGGTTTCCCTAAGGGGCTGAAGCCTCTGCTGCCATCTTGGTTGATGGCAGCAATGCGCGCGTGTAGCACGCGTGCGTGCCATCAACCAAGATGGTGGCAGAGGCTTCAGACCCTTAGGGAAACCTCAGGCGCCATCTTGATTGATTGCAAACCGCAAAAAACAGCAGAGAAGAAGGTAAGTGAAGCGGGTGGATGGAGGGCAGTTCGGAAGCTCTTGTCCCGCAATAATTTTTTTTAGCTTATGCATGGGCCCCCAAGAGCTCTGGGCCCCTAGGCTTTAGCCTACTAAGTCTAATGGATAATCCGGCCCTGTCCCTAAGGCCAGTTGTTGGGAGAGGATGCTGAAGAAAGCAATGCTCTGCTGATCCAGTAAAAGCAGAAGCTCCTAATATTTATACCAGGCATGCCCAGTTAAAAGGCTTCTTACTGCAAACCAATAGCAGTGCCTGATGTTTGGACATGCCTTTCCCCTTTTGAGCCTGAAGAGGGCTCTGTGTCTTGAGCACACACAGTCGACAGTCCCTCATGAAGCTAAGTCCTAAACTTAAGTCAGTCTTATTTTATTTATTTATTTATTTATTAGAATTTATATCCCAGCCTTACTCCCAGTAGGAGCCTAGGGTGGCAAGCAAAAGCACCAAAAACACTCTAAAACATCATAAAATCAGACTTTAAAATATATTACAACAAAACATCCTTAAAAACATATTAAAACAAAACATCTTTAAAAGCATATTTTTTAAATTAAAAAAAAAAAAAGCTTAAGAATCAAGTCTTTCAAGTCCTGGAGTACCTGTCATACTAAAACTGAATGAATGCAGTTTAACTTGTTGAACCAGTAAAGGGCTGGAAGGTTTAATCATGGTCCTTAATATAATTTTGTTTCTTAATGTACTGCTTCAATTTTGTCCAAGAAACTCAGTGCCAAGAGAACTATAGGGTAACCATGTGTTCTACTTTATAGGGAATAGTCCTCTATTTGAAGGGCTGGCTGGTCTGAGTCCAGTCAAAAGATCTACAGTCCTAAGGAAGGAAAGTGGGGGCTCTAGAGTGAGCAGTGATGCCCTGGACAGCAGAATGTGCAAGCACACGGATCACTTGGTCACAGTCTTCCCCACGATGGTGACACACCTTGTATTTCTGTTTAAATCGTGTAGCAATTTCTAAAATGACTCTTGCAGATACCATCTCATCAGGAGGCTAATCTCCTATGACGTAGGACTTGGGTCTTTAGTGAGGTGCCACCAACCCTTTGGACCGTCCTCCCATTCCATATCAGACAGGTACTCTCTCTATTGTCTTTTCTGGACCTATTGGAGGCAACCCTTTTCCAACAAATCCTTCGTAGAAATTTTTATCCCAATCTGTATCCGTATTGGATTTGATTTTTAAAAATTGATTTTATCTTATCAACATACATAAAACAAGACGTAACAAGGAGGAATGCCATTACAAATACATTAGGTGTGCAGACAGTTCAAAAGTTTGTCCAAAGTTGACTTATGCCCTTTCTTCATGATTCCTTTTAAGTGCACCCAGCTGTTTGTGCTTGTCAGCCCTATGCCAAAGTTTACAAGCAGTCAGAAAGGTTCCTCTTAGCATTCTGAGACCCCCCTATAGTGCCCATTTCTTGATCAATCCTCTATACAAATTAGAGACCAAGCCTTTTTCACTTGCCTCGTAACCATCCAGAAGGCATTTCAAAGTGGTTAAGGGGCATAAGGCCTGCTCCCTTACTTAAGCCTTTAATATGACGGTTGTATGTGGTGCTTTTGCGTCAGAGACAGGTTAATTTACTGCAGTAGTGGACAGTGCTGTAGGGGGTGCTCACCTGACCTCCAGTTGGTTATGTTGCTGCTGCTTACTTGGAGATAGGAAGGATGGGGGAAGGATGAAGTAGAGACACGGTCAGTGTGGTGCAAGCGCACTGGTAGGAACACCATATTGGCTCAACTGGTGTGTGTGCATCACGCCAACCTCGATGCTGCCTCACCCTTCCTCCTCTACCTCCTGGTAAGCAACAGCAATGTCTGGAGTAGGGCGTTTATTGAGAGCCAAACTTGGTAGGAAGGTGGCAAACTGTATGAAAGGGTCTGGTTGTTGCTGGTTGCAAGGGTAATGATGGAGATTTAAAGCACGGCATGGGGCAGGTTGGGGACATCAAAACCTTCCCCTGCCCATTCTTCTCCACTCTCACTTTCAAATGCCATTTTTCTCCTAATGGAGCTTTGTGGCTAGATCACAGGAAGCTGCTTTATTCCAAGTCAGACCATTGCTCTATCTAGTTCAATATTGTCTACATGGATTGGCAGCATCTCTCCTGGGTTTCAGACAGGGGTCTCTCTCAGTCTTACCTGAAGGTGCTGGGGACTGAACCAGGGACCTTCTGCCTGCAAAGAAGGTGCTTCACCACTGAGCTACAACTCTTCCCTAGAAGTAACCCCAACTGAGAGAAAAATTACTAGAAAGAAAAGATGAGTTCATCTCCGTCCATTCACCCATACTGCATTTCATCCCTGCTTTGTAGAGATTCAGCACAAGCCATGCTGGGTCATCTCATACCCTGTCAAAATTATTGTTGTTGTTGTTTAAAAAAACATAAACTGCTTTTCACCACAATGTGGTCACCAAGTGGTTTCCCACACAAGATAAGACAACCTAACAGTGAAAAGCAACACGTAAGCAGCAATCATAGCATAATACACATGGTCTGACTAAAACACCACTGCAGATTTAAGCCTGCCCCCCAAAGCCTGGGAGAACAGATGTGTCTTGATAAGGGGACAGGAGCGCATGAGTGATGTGGCCATCCATGTCTCCAAGGGGGAGGGAGCATTAAGACCTACAGCAGCCTTCGCCAGCCTATGGTCCTCCAGATGCTCTACAACTCCCATCAGCCTTAGCCAGCGCTTTGGTCCTTGCACCAAAAAAAGCTGTCTTTTCTAGCCAAACATCTCCTCACAAACGTAAAAGTACAACGTCAGAGTAGGGAAGGGCCCAAATGAGACCTGCTTGCTGAGCCCCAAAATTAGTACAAAAGCACATCCTTACAAAACAGAGGGTCCCAGAATGCTTGGCAGCAACCAAATCATTTCGAGATGACAGGAGTCGTCAATTGTGGCTCCCCAATGAACAAGGTAATGATGCGGGTCCATCACTTGTTACAGTTTGGGGGGTTATCCAGCATAATATATATTTAATTTTTATATTTCAACAAGTTCTATTTGCTCAGCTTTAAAAGAGTAAAGAAAGTTCTGCACTCTGCATGCACACACACACCCCCGTGGCATCAGTGTAAGGTGAAGTACTCCAGCATACCTGGAGCTGGATGTTGCAACAGCTTCTATCCAGCTACAGTTTACATTTGAGAAATGCTGACCCTCTGGGTGGTGGTGGCCAAGGAGCAAAGCCAGGACAGAGAGAGACTGGTAGGTTACGGCAGAAAATCCTTTTAGGACCTGTACTGGTTACCTGATGGAACCAGTACAGACCAGTACAGTCCTGGTGGATTGGCAATCAGAAAGCCTGGGCAAGTGACTACAGTGCTATGCCGCTTCTTGCTGGGGAAAATCAGCTAGGATCAAAAAATACGAGGTGTGGACATTCGTTGATAATAAGAAAAAAAGGGGGAGGCCCCCAGAATGTCAAAAGAGGGAAATTCCAAATTATGTAGATTTTTTTATTGATTTCTATAAAAGAGAATAAATTTCTTTCAAATCAAATACCCAACGCGTTTCAGCCCTACACAAGGGCTTTCATCAGGGGATTTAAGTTGTTCAAGTGCTTTATTCAATAGAGTGAGACAGAAGTGAGACAGAAGACTCTATTGAATAAAGCACTCTAACAACTTAAATCCCCTGATGAAAACCCTTGTGTAGGGCTGAAACGCGTTGGGTATTTGATTTGAAAGAAATTTATTCTCTTTTATAGAAATCAATAAAAAAATCTACATAATTTGTAATTTCCCTCTTTTGACATTCTGGGGGACTCCCCCTTTGAAAATCAGCTAGGAACATAGGAAAGTGCCGTATACCAAGTCACAGTACTGGCCCATCGAGTTCAGTATCGCTGATGCTGACTGGCAGTGGCTATCTGGGTGTTCACTTCAGGTAGGAACTTTTCCTAGCCCTACTTAGAGACACCAGGGATTAAATCTGGGGCCTTTTGCATGCAAAGCACGTGCCCTATCACTGAGCTGCAGTCCTTTCCAAATAATACAATCATTTCCCCTGGTTCAGCCTTCAGTCAACTGGCATGCTATTAGGGTACTCTGATCTTAAAAACAGGAGTGTCCAAACTCCTCCTGTCCCAGGTGCTGGAGCGCAGAGTTGCGTGAAGGCCCAAGAGGCGATGGCTGGTTACCGAGAATAGGATGGCAAGTTTCCAGGGTTTATTGGTGGTTGCACCCGCTGCAGTAGGGGAAAGGGCAAGCTAGTTAGACCTTCTCCCCAATGCCCTTTAGGATCTAAATGCCCAAGGAGGTGGGGTGTGCACTCCCTGACCTTGGAGGGAAGGGAGTCTTGAGTGGCGGAGTAAACTGGCTGGAGGAGGTTTTTGTTAATTTATTGCATATACCATGTTTATTTAGAATCTTGTAAAGGGCTAAGGATTCCAAGTAAATGAGGCCATCTAGGGCAGGACAGGAGAGGAGGAAGACCCAAATCTCCTGCTCTGTCTCCAAATAAAGCCAATCCTGACACACTCAGGCACCTCAGCTCTCCTGTGGCATTAGTATTCCATCCCCTGTATCGTTTCTCTAGCTACTGTAGAATGTGCAATCCTTCTGGGCACGGTCTGTGAAGGCTGTGATTTCTGCACGGTATAGAACAGACTGTTGGTACTAGATACATGGCATATGAATAGCATAGTACAATAGCAGGGAGTGCAATGGCTCTGACCTGCTTGACCATGCAGCTGCCATTTTTAAAAGGGCAAATCTCCATTTTTGGAGTTAGCAAAATGAGCCCGTCTTCCTTCCTGTGCAAATTCTTTTGTCATCTAGATAATCCACAGGAGATGTAAAACAGAATTTCTATCCTTTGTGGACTAAAGGTGTAACACTTAAGAGTGATTCATTTCATGACTGCAGTGGGCTTTGCCCAAACCCTTGTATTCTGCTGGGCCTGCCTAGGATGTGTAAGATAATGATGGGGTCACATCACATGTAATGAGTACCCTTTTCCCATATCCAGAAAATCTGACAGCCAGTGTGGTGTAGTGGTTAGAGTGGTGGACTACGACCTGGGAGACCAGGGTTCAAATCCCCACACAGCCATGAAGCTCATTGGGTGCCCTTGGGCCAGTCACTGCCTCTCAGCCTCAGAGGAAGGCAATGGTAAACCCCCTCTGAATACCGCTTACCATGAACACCCTATTCACAGGGTCGCCATAAGTCGGGATCGACTTGAAGGCAGTCCATTTCCATTTTTTTATTAAAGAAGTGAACTGTAGTTTCCCAGCAGATTTAGGTCTAGTTCTGGGTGGCTGTAAAGCTGTACCACTTCAGACTGTAACTAAAGCTTCACGTAAAAGAATAACTAAATACTTGGTCATAAAAAGAAGAAAAACTCCTGCATGTAGCAAAATAATACATCAGAGAGAAGGCTATGTTACGTAAGGGCATGAGAACATAAGAAGAGACTGCTGGATCAGGCCAGTGGCCCATCTAGTCCAGCATCCCGTTCTCACAGTGGCCAACCAGGTGCCTGGGGGAAGCCCACAAGCAGGACCTGAGTGCAAGAACACTCTCTCGTCCTGAGGCTTCCAGCAACTGGTTTTCAGAAGCATGTACGTACAAACTTTTCTCCTCCTTTCTGTGTAGAGGTTTGCGGGGGGGGGGGGTTGTATTGTTCACTCAGGTGAATGCACCCCCCCCAATGCGATAGTGGTACAGCCCAGAAATACAGTAGGTTCACCACTTCAGTGAGAAATAAGCCTTGGACTCCAAATCAGTTTGTGTTCTCTTTTGTATATAGTATATTCCACACCACCAACTGCAGATACTGTTCCCATTCAAACTTGTCATTATAAGAATAATGTAACTTTAAGAATTGATACCTACATCTGCTTGTTTTCCTTTTTCCTTCCTCCCTGTTTGCCTTTTGTGCTATGTCTTTTAGACTGTAAGCCTGCAGGCAGAGACTGTCATTTTTAATTTGTGTATGGTGTTTAGGAAATGTTTGGTGTTTAACATCATCATCAACCAGGGGCGTCACTACCGGGGTGCGGAGGGTGCAGCCCGCACCCGGGTGTCACCATGAGGGGGGTGACACCCAGAGCTGCCCCGCGCCGTTGCCCGGCAAGGCTGCTCCAACTCCTCGGAGGCGGGCAGGCGGGTGAGACCGGGAGCAGCGTTGGTGAGGCGAGGGAGGCATGCCGGCGTTCCCAGGCCTTCTCCGGCTGGGTGCCCCTCCAACGCGCACCCCCCCAGGGACATGGATGGGGCGTCTGGCCTTGAGTGCACGCACGTGTGCGCGCGCACGCAAGCCCAGCCACCACGTCCATGCCCCTGGGAGGCATGCACCGGACGTCCGCACCCCCCCCGCACTCCCGCTAGTGATGCCGCTGTCATCAACAACAACAATGTTCACCACCCAGAGAGCTATTGCTAGTCGGGCGGTATATAAGTTTTAAAAATAAATAAATAAATAAAATAAACAACTTGACTGATCTCCCACTTCCCAACAGGATGGATGTTGCAGAGTGGGAGCAGATCCCAAGAGTACTGCACTCCTTCTCTTAACTGCCGCCCACTCCCTCAGAAAACAAGGCAGAACTCCAGATGCACCTGGGGTGGTGCCGGGTATTCCTTCGGGGTGATTTCCCAGGCAACCCTGGAGAGAGCAGGAGGGGCAACTGTTTTGCACTCCTTTTAGCCTCACTGGTGCTGGGCTTCTTGCTGATGCTGGCGGTGTGAGGAGCAGGAGGAGCAAATGCTTTGTCAGTGCCGGGGGGTGGGTGGGAAGGGCCACTGATGCCATGGTGGGATGGAGTGGGTGAAACTACTTCTCTGATGCCCAAGGATCACAACACCTGAAGCAGCCCAGCAGGTCCCTTTTGTTCTCTGCTGTCACATGCTTGGGAGAGGATTGGTGTTGGCCTCTTCCTTGTAGCCCTTCAGTGCAGAGTGGAGGCTGAAGTATAGCAAACGGGGGGTTCTGCTCTATTCCTTTATACTAGGCCTGGCCAATCTGAAGGCTTTGTACTGCTTGCCACTTCAGGAAGTTATACTTCACACCCTTATTCTCTTCCTGAAGAGAGTGCTGACTGAGGGCCAAACTCACACAGACCACAAGAGTTCACTTAGGGTAATGTGCCAACTCCAAGTTACAAAATTCCTGGTTTGAGCCCTGACATCCCTGACATGAAAGTCACTTGAATTTGAGAGCTAGAGTGGTATAGCAATTAGAGTTAAGGTTGGAGAGATCCAAGTTCAAATCCCCACATAGCCATGAAGCTCACTGGGTAACCTTTGGCCCAGTCACTATTTTGCAGCCTAATAGATGTCACATGCAGGGCCGGCTCCATGAATGCCGGGGCCTTTAGGCATCAGCTTGCCCTGGGCCTGGTGTGTGTGTGCATGCGCACCCGCACCTGCCCATCTGCAGCCCCCACACCCCCCACCTACTTGTCTGCTGTGTTTTACCATTGGCCTTAATGAAGATGGCGGCCACGGTTTCCCTAAGGGAATGATGCCTCTGCTGCCATCTTTGCTGATGGCACGTGTGTGTGCTACGCACACGCATCTCTGCCATCAACTAAGATGGCGGCAGGGGCTTCAGTACCTTAGGGAAACCGAGGCCACCATCTTCATTAAGTGCAATGGTAAAAGACAGCAGACAGGTAAGTGGGGGTGTGGGGGGCCCGTGGATTGCGGAAGGGGAGCGGAGGGGTGGCTGAGGGGCCCCCTTTAGCTCCAGGGGCCATTGGGCCAGTGCCTCACCTGGCTGCCCTTTAGAACCGGCCCTGGTCACATGACTGTGTGATGATAAAATGGGGGGGGCAGGACATGTATAACACAGAAAATTCTCCTTCCCTGATGATTCATAGCAGAATGCAGCTACTGAGCGATGAATGTGCAGAAGTGAACATAGTGCAAGTGATGAAAAATCAAGTTATCAGGACCAGCGCCAGTGGTTGGCCAGGTTGGGCCCTGCCTGAGGGGCCCCTCCTTAGGATGGGAGGGTAAAGTTCCTTCTTGGCGATCTGTCACAGCATCAGGTTGTGGGACACAGCGACCTGACACTGCCGCAAATCACAAAGCTCCCAGGCACCTCCACCCCCCCACAGGCAAGGCAGACCTTAAATAAGCCCACTCACCTCACCTAGATGTCATGTCAGAATGCATGCGTGCAGGTCTGCCATCACCCAAGATGGCGGGGGTGTCCCTAAGGGGTTGATGTCCCCGCTACCATCTTAGGTGATGCCAGGCATGCGCGCACACTGTGCAAGTTGCACGTAGTGATGTGCTGATGCGACAGGTAGGTATTTAAGCCTTGTGCCACCTGTATCGAGCAGGGGAGTTTGGCCTTATGGTACTGCTGGCCCAGGCAGGTTGGTACCCAAGGACCCAGTCATGCCAGCTCTGGCCCTGTAAGTTATGAAGATGATTCTATAGAAGCATAGAACTAAAAGGACATCAAATCCAAATCATGGTGATAATGTAGGTTTAGCCCACGTAATTCAGATAGTGGCATCTTAACGGCAGTCTCAAGAATAACGTAGTGGATAGGGATGGAAGGCTCTGTCGATTTCTGTTCTCTCCATGTCTCATGTCTCCAATATTACATTCAGTTCTCCACATTCTGCAGCAATTTGCAATTTACCCCCCAGAAATCCTCATGAAAATTCTTCACCATTTCAGTGCAAATTGTATGCACTTTTGATTAATGTACACATTTTCCCAAGCAATTTCTCCTAATATAATGCATTCTTGTATGGTATTTTCACAAATATATGCATTTTTAGGCACACTTGCCCCTAAGATATACATTTTTGTAAACGTTGTTTGGTTGGCAAACTGCATCACAAATTTCAAATAAGTGTGAATTTTGAAGGATGGCTGTGTTTCTTTTCTCATATTCTTTTGGAAAGTGCAGATTTGATAGATTCGGCTTGAAATGTGAACTGAATTTAATTTCTTGCCCATCTCTATAGCACCTGCTATATTGAGGATATAGATCCTAAAAATATGGGTTCTCCATGGTCTTCATCATTGGCCATCAATATTTGTTTTTTTATAATTTATATAGTTGAAGACGTTCTGCATACTGCTGCAAAATGCCCTGTTCTGGGGTATCAACTATAATAATAATAATAAAATAATAATAATAAAATTTTATTTTTCAGCCGCCTATCTGTCCGGGTTAGGGACACTCTAGGCAACGTACAACAGAAATAAAAACAATACATATATATATCAGCACAACCAAATTTAAACTAAAAACCATCCTTCAGTTCATATAGCATGGAATTAATCTGTCCCAATCTTGTAGGCCTGCCTGAAGAGCCAGGTCTTTAAGGCTCGGCGAAAGCTTGACAAGGAGGGAGCATGTCTGAGATCGAGAGGGAGAGAGTTCCAGAGGGTGGGGGCCACAACAGAAAAAGCCCTCTCTCTGGTCCGCACCAGCCTAGCTGTTCTCACCGGTGGGACCGAGAGAAGGTCCTGTGAGGCTGATCTCGTCAGGCGGCATACTCGGTGATTCTGGAGGCGGTCCTTCAGATATACTGGGCCGAAACCGTATAGGGTTTTAAAGGTCAACACCAACACCTTGAATTGGGCCCGGTAGACAACTGGTAGCCAGTGGAGATCTAATAACACTGGGGTGATATGGAGGACATGTTTGGTTGGAGAACTGCATTGCAAAATTTGGACAAGTGCAAATTTCAAAGGATGGCTGTGTTTTGGTCATCATACTGTTTCAGAAAGTGCGAATTTGATAGATTTGACCTTAAATGACAATTTGGGATGTGCTCGAATTTTGCAACGTTTGAATATGACACCAGATTTCCTATTCATTCATATTTTTTTCGTCCCTGCGTATCAGATTTTTTTCTAGCGGATTTCTGCGGCTGAAGCAGATTTTTTTAAAAAATCACCTAAAATATCAATAGTAATATTAATATTTTCCTCAAAGTATTGATAAAATATCAATAACTTAAAAATCTATGAAAAATTATATTTTAAAAAATATTTTGCAGAAAAAAACTAAACCAGTGTTTATTGCAAATAGCGAATATTGATCTCTTACGAAGTGGTACCAGAAGGAAGTTCGATGGAGTGAAAATCGAACCGGCACTGAAATGCGGATCCCATCCCTAACTGAATCAAATTTATCCCTCATTCTGAATAGTGGATGGCCTTGCTGGTGCCAAGTTACCTACAGAGTAAATTGCTCTAGATTACTCACTGAAATCTGCTAAATACACAATTGCCATAATTCACCAGAAGATAACGTGCTATAATACAATCAGCCAAGCCATTTGTGACAAGGAAGATGGAGAGATTAAGAGATATGTGGGTTGGGAGAATCCTAGGTGGAGATCAGATTGGTGCTGCATCAGTTAGGTGTGGCTAAACAAGATTTTTGCACTGATTATGGTTGCAGCAACATAACCAGACAAGCCCAAGCAATTCTGGTAGAATGCTACCTCCTCCTCCTCTCTCACACGTCTGCTTCCTCTTGAGCAAAAAAAAAGCAAATGGGGTCAAAAAAAAGCAAATGGCATTCCTTGACTTTCATGCAGAGCAGCAGGAGGAGAGGGTTCCAGCATGGAATTTTCAGGATAAACAGTAACATAACTTTTGGCTTAGCTCACCTATGCCCCAAGAAATGGGTGCAAGCCATGATGGCTATGTACTGCCTCCCATGTTGGAGGCACTTTGCCTCTGAATGCCAGTTGCTGGGAATCACCAGCGGGGAGGGTGCTGTTGCTCTTAGGTCCTGCTTGCAGGCTCCTCACAGGCATCTGGTTGGCCACTGTGAGAACAGGGTGCTGCACTAGAGGGGCCTTTGCTCTCATCCAGCAGGGCTCTCTTCTTATGCTTGTAAAGATATTTGGGCCAGCTCAATCAGGGCAGACTGCTGAGGTCATTTGTGAGGCAGGCACATTATATGTTCCTCCCCCCCCCCCACCCAACAGGAAAAAAAGAGCCAACAATTGGTTTATGGGTGAAAACAGGTCACAACTTTATTGCGTGGAGCAAGTGAGTGGGGTTGGCATGGCAGTAGGGCAAGGATCTGCCTCCATTCCATCAGCCTGCACTGTGGGAATGCTGAGTCAGACCAACAAGCGGTTGAGAGACCTGCAAGCAACTGGAAAACATCCTTGGGAGTTGATCAGCATTAGACCCAAGTGGGGCCTGTGATTCCCACTGGCTAACCAGTGGGCGGTGGTTGTGAGCTGTATGAAGCCCCTCCCAAGCTAGGGGTGTGGCCGGCAAGTACCCCACTAGAGGCCAGTGTCAGTCGGGCCAAGGCCTTTTAAAGGTTTGGCCATGTCTCCACTCCTCTGAGGCTCCCGCGGGATCATCTGAGATAATAAGTAATCTCCCAGTACCTCCCTCTCATTGTTCCCAGGGGCTGCACACTGCCCCACAAATGCACCTTGTGCCAATGGGACAAAGCTGTTCTTTCAGCAGCTCAGGGTCCTTGGACAGTGGCTGGAGGGATTAAGCTGTAGATTCATAAACTACTTAGTTAAACTTCACCATTTAACATGCAGAGATGTGCAGGGCTGTGGAGTCGGTACGCCAAACCTTTGACTCCGACTCCTCTATTTTTTTACTGTCCGACTCAGACTCAGACTCCACCCAAAATTGCTTCCAACTCCACAGCCCTGGAAAGCGCTGTAAATGTCTTCTTTAAATTGGAAGCTCTCGTAGGAGCATTTTTATCGCTGCCTGAGTATGTGCTGATCTTGGCATCACAGCATTTGTCTTCATCTGGGTCCTGTGTCATACAAAATGTTTTCCATCTTGAGTTATGGTGAAATGCTCAACTACAGCTGACTTCATGGGAAGCTTCTTTGACATTTTGAATTTATATTTTAAAAAAATTGTCAATCAAAATTTATTTTAAAGCCAGAGTCGGAACATTTCTACCGACTCCGACTCCACCCAAAATTGACTCCGACTCCGACTCCACGAATCCGGCTCTGACTCCACAGCCCTGGAGATGTGTATAATTTAATCTGTTCCCTAGGGCTGTTCACTTTAAAAGGATGTTCTTGCTATTGGCAATAGTTGTAAACTCACTGGTACAGACAGCAGTGGCTGGCATTATCTTACTCAGTGATAGGTGTTGCTCTGCTCTAGTTATTAGCTTGTGATGCTATGGAGTGGAGATTTATCCTTCCATGCCCTGCAGCAAGTGTTTTGTTGCTGTTGATAGTTCTTTCTTTAGAGAAGTAAACAGTTAATATAGTCTCACATAGCTTTAAAAGTGTATTCATACTGAGAATGGTGCTGTTTCAAAGAGGTCAAAATACAATTTCCACGCTTTTTAGAGTAATTGTCTTAGGATTTCCCCCCTAGCTTTTAAGAAAGTTTGCCTTGCCTTTAATTCTTCAATATCCTCTGTCTTGTTGTTATTATGAAGCCATCTATTACACGTTATTTTTAATTGTTACATTTCTTTTGTGGTTTATTTTTGGAATCATGATTGCAATGGGCACGCCGCTATTCACATGCGTATTTCAGTAGCATTTATTTATCCCGCAACATTGATTTCTGTGAGGTGTTTATTTTTTTAAAAAAAAATGGAAGGCCATTGGGTTGCATCGAGATAGGGTTTCCTTTGATCTCCTTACTAGTATGACTTACACTTTATAAATACTGTAAGGGCAAGGGCTGTGGCTCAGTGGCAGTGCATCGGCTTTGCACACAAGAAGGTCCCAGGTTCAATCCCTGGCATTTCCAGGTAGGGCTGGGAACATCCTCTGCCTGAAACCCTGGAGAGCCACTGCCAGTCAGTGTAGACAGCTGGATGGACCAATAACAGTCTGTCTCAGTATAAGGGAACTTCCTGTATCATGTCTGAAAATGATGGCGGAATGCGTGTGTGCTTATGTGCATACCACAGGGAAAAAACCAAACAAAAACAAAGCTGGCCTATTGATAGGTAAATTATTAAGCTCAAAGGCCTTAATGACCAGCAACTATTTGAATAGGAGGTCCCTTCTCCCGCCCTTAAAGAACATGCTTATTCAATTATCAACAAAAATTCATGCGGCTTGGATAAGAGAGCAGTGTTCGTTGAAGTGATTTTAAGCTGTTGAAACCTCCACCTATGCTCAACTTGTATAATTGTAAATATATGCCAATATTACAAGATGTCTGCTGAGTCCCCTGCAGCCTCATTCAAAGGAAACTAAATCCCAAAGTGCTGGAATCCCTGAAACCTCACTATGTGGAGAATTGGGGTATGCATAACAGTATATAGTACATGCGTTTCAAAGTTGTATCATTGATCCAGTAAGAAATTAGTTACCACCATTAGTTCTGAGTGATTTTGTTTGCTGCCCTGGGCTCCTACTGGGAGGAAGGGCAGTATATATAAAAATATAAATAAATGGAATTGGTCAAAGTCATATGGGCTTGGTGATGGCAACCTACTCAAATGGCAGGCTATCATTTAAAGGAGAAGCAGCTGGTGGAGAAGAGCAGGGGCTATGGAATCCAAGGTGGAAGAAGGCCAAGGAAGTATGCGGTGGTCAGCTTTATAGTTCAGGATGGCAACTTTCTGTCCTTGCAACAGAATAGAATTGCCATGTCTGTTGCACTCTCCAAGCTACAGCCTGCTCAAGCACTAGATCGTTATCTCTTCGGACAATAGTGAGCTGGCTCTGCTCCAGACCACATTCTGGGTATAGTTCTCCATGGCCCTGACCTAGCCCTGAAACAACAGGTTCTCAGTTCAAATTAAGCTGGATGCATTTGAGATTTAGGTTAAAAGAATGATGTCTTTTTAAATTCTCCACGGTTAAAGCACAACAGTCATTTATGTGGTAGCACAGAAAATGCATTCCAAGTTGTGACAAAATCTGAACTACTCCGTGTCTGGAGAGCTGCTGCCTAGTTCTTAGTGTCAAAGTGAATTTGAGATTAGTGGGAGAGTGGTCAGTGGCATCCTTGCTTTTTATTTAGTTTGTGGGGGTGAAGAGGAAGGAGTATGGGGGCATGGACCCTACTGAAGCACACAGGGTCAACTCAGCTTAAAGAAACTGCACATTTAGTGGAAAAACCTGACAAATTCTTTCCCTTCTTTCCTCACTTCCTTTGGTCAACATGTGTGGATTGTAACATCCTTACTGCCCTTTCTGCTATGTCATTCTTTAATGGACAGTAGGGGTGCAGTTCTCCACATTTCTGCAGCAATTTGCAATTTTTAAAAATACTCATGAAAATTCTCCAGCATTTTCTTGTGAATTTCTCCTAATAAACAGTTTTGACTAACGCACACATTTTGCAAGCCATTTCTTGTCATATAATGCAATTCACACGTTAATTTCACTCATATTCATTGTTACGCAGTTTCCTCTAATATATGCATTTTTGTCAACATGGGTTGGTTGGTGAACTGTATCGCAAAATATGAGTAAGTGCAAATTTTGAAGGATGGCTGCATGTCATTTCTCATGCTGTGTTGAAGAGTGCAAAGTAGCTTGATTTGGCTTTAAATGTGAAAGGAACCAACATTCTCGCTCATCCCTAATGGACAGTGGTGTGTATGCAGCTAAGTTAAACTAGGAGCGGACCCAATGAAATGAATGGACATGACTCATTAAGATCTATTAATTTAATTAATTAATCTAATTAATTTCAATGGGTCTACTCTTAGAACTTAGTTGGATGCAGCCAAGTGTATACTGACAATAGAACAGCAACTACTCATAAAAGGCACAGGCTCGGTTAATATCCAAGAGGGAACAAAGGATTTATTTTGAATAAAAAAATCTGCATTCATTTTGTGCAATATAAAACAAAACACATTCTTGCAAGTTTTCCAAACAGAAAACAAAATTTGAAAGTGCTTCCAAGACTATTTGAGATCACTAGTTGATGAGAATTTTTTTGATACATATAAAATACAGATGAGTGCAGAAAATAATGGCTTGTTGTTCCAGTTATTGCCCAGCTGTCATGATTTCCCATGTCAGACACACAGCGGTTACCACAGTGGCATACATGTGTCTGAAACCATTTTAGTGGAATAGTTTCAACAAAATTATTTTGAGTGGTGCAGAACAGAAACAGAATTCTTAGACCAAGAAAGTTTCATCATCCAAGAAATATCTTTTCATCCTCCATGGATCACCCTTGCAGGTTTGTTATGTCATAGCTGCTGATTTCCCTAAGCAAAGTGTGTTATTATCTCACAGGTATAAAATGATGGGTAAAGCAGTCAGTATCTAGTACCCTTTAGGTATGGAGAGACAGACCACCTCGCTCATCATCAACAAATAAGGTGGCCAGATACAAAAGTGAACAGGACTTCTGCCCCTTTAATAGTTGTGTAGAAGAGGGACTTTCAGCCAGTGTGTCTTGTAATGTAAGATAGGGTGGCCAGATGCAAATGAGGGCCTATGTACAAAGGCATGAAAGTCTTGTTTGCGGAATCCTTATTAAAGAGGAACAAAGCTGGGTTTTTCGAGTCCATATGTGGATGAGAACAAGCTTGTTCTGCAAGTTACATCACAAAAGTTTGTAGAGTCAATATAAAACCAATTGGACCATAAACAAAATGTGAAAAGAAGCGTTTTTTAAATTTAAAATTAATTTAAAACTCTGCTTAACACCCATATTGGCTTTAAAAGGTGGCATAACATTCATAAAGATAAAAAACTACAAGCTTATTTCCTGAGAGCTCAAAACCACAAGTGATTTTCCATCTCTAACAGTGATGTTCAGAGCATGCCCTGTCTTAATTGAAGGGCATAATAAATTGCAGGTTCTGAAACAGTTCAGTGTTTTGTGTTGTTTTTGGCCACGGAGCAGAGTTTGAAAAATTGCTAATACATTTTAGAATATGACTCAGACAGTGATAGGAATCTTGCTTTTTCTTAGATGTCCTAACAGGATTGTTTTAACTCCTTACTTGCTAATTCAGACAGTAAAATATTTCTTCGTGTGGTATTAAGTTGAAATTGGATTTTATTTTAATCTCCAGCTTCGTTTTACTGTTACCAAAATGGGGAAAACCCCAATTAGATTAATATGATAAGAAGAGAAACAGAAAGTGCAATGCAAACAAAAATAACCCTGCAAATTAAAGCTACTAATTTGGACTCCTATTAGCTCAGTTCGCTCCAGAGTCAAGATGTGTGCTGACAAAGTGCAAGCAAAGTAGCTCAAGTTATGTGGATTGAGTTAGTGTGTGCTTACAGTACAGACTTAAGTGTGCAATCCTATACATGTCTACTCAGAAGTAAGTCCCATTGCATTCATTGGGACTTACTCCCAGGTAAGTGTGTACAGGATTTCACCCTTGAAAAGACTAATGTTCCATCTTTTCAGGAAATCGTGAGAACTATAGTTCTATAAGGGGAAGATCGGGATCGCTAAGAGACCCTAAAAGAGAATTCCCAGCTCCTAAGCAAACTACAGTTCCAAAGGTTTCTGGGGGAAGCCGTGATGAACCGCTATAGTTTGCAGTATAGATATATATCCTTACATCTCTGAATTGATTAATGATCAACAATCTTTGCCCTATAAGGGAAGTATACATTACAACTGCATTTTAGAGCAAAGTTCCCAAAACATGGTTGCATTGGCTTGAGATTCCTGGATGAGTTTACATCATCAGCTGATTCACCTGGTACAGCCTTTCCTGGACTATGCTATTTAAGGCTGCAGGTAGAAGATCACATAGACTGGAATGCTCCCCTATGAAACCCCCACCCCTCAAATCCTGCACATGGAAAGCCCTCCTCCCAGACATAGTAGCTTGGTCACTGAGGTTTTCTTTTGTAACAGGGAAACATTCTAAGATAAAAATTATTATTCATAGTCTGAAGTGTCACATTCCAGGATAACTGTACCACTTGGTCCTCTTGATGTTGTGACCTGTCACCTGGCCCTTACAGTTTCAGCATGTGCTCCAGATATGAAACTCTTAACCTCTTGCACTGAATTGGTTACTGAATCCACTGCTGTCAGCCTGGTAGCCTGCCACATCTCATTCATTTTCAGCACAATCATTCTTAGGCATATTTACTCGGAAGTAAATCCCACTGATGTTAAATTGAACCCACTCCCAAAAATGTACACATTGGGTTGCAGCCTTTGACTGCTTTTTTTATATATACCAAAAAATCTTCACAATTCCAAAACCCGCAATCCACCCCATTTCCCAACGGAGAACATCTGATGTATTACAGTGAGTATGAATGCAAATTCAACATTTATTAAGGAAAAATAAAAATAAAACCAAGCTTATTGTTCTGGGTGTAGGGTAAATTTTGGGGAACTGTAAGGAGAGCCGAGGCATTTCTTACTAGCTAAGGGGTCAGGCTTCCTTTGGAAATAATCTAAAGGCAGATGAACACAGTCTCCTCTTCCCAAATATTAAGACATAAAAAGAAATTACCAACAATGCACAAACCATTATTACCATGGTTCACAATTTTTATATATGTGCAAATCACATTTCTCATTTTCACAGACTTATAGTGCAAAATCCCCAAACATAAGGAGGAATATCTGGAAACGGAGATGTGAACAAGCCCACCCAAGGCTAACTCGCCTCATCAGAGTGCATTAATGAACATTCATTCACCTTATCCTGCAGAGCTCACCTGCAGAGCTTTCCAAACACTACTCCTCCATGTAAAGAAGTCTTTTCACATCATCCCCCCCTGCCAAGGAACACCACAGGAGCACAGGAAGCTGCCTTGTACTAAATCAGAGAATTGGCCCATCTAGCTTAGTAATGCCTACACTGACTGGCAGTGTCTCCCCAAGGTTTCAAACAGGGGACATTCCCAGCTGTACCTGGAGATGCTGGGGACTTAGTTTGGAACCTTTGGCATGCAGTGCGTGTGCTCTATTCACTGAGCTACAGCCCTCCCTCAACCCTGCAGTATGTCAGCCACAAAACTTGAGAGAGGTTTGGGGTGGATCTTCAGGATGTGCACCCCATTCACGTGGGGCACTGGCCTAGTCTATTAGGCGTCACTGTTGCCCTGCATAAATTGAGAATCTGTCCCCAAACCTGCTCACTATTCCATTGGACACACCTGGCGAAAACCGGTAGTGATGGACAAGGCGCTTTTCAGGGAAGCTTGAGTGCCATTACTCATCTTCTCCCTGGGAAAAGAAAAACCTCAAAAAGCTTCCAAGAAACCCTAGAATAGCCTAGAACACAGTTTGGAAACTGCTGAGTTGAGGGAAAACATGGACGGGAAATAGAATTCAAGTCAGGGAATGAAAATGGGAAAAAACAACCCCCTTTCTGAAGGCACAGCCCAAACTAATTTGATGACAGGGACTATCATAGCATAAAGCAGGTATTAAACAATGTTAAGGTTTTATTTCAAACTGACTTGATGCTGCAAGTGGTATAAATGTATCTTGACAATAGCAGCGCAAGTGAATTTCCTTTGGCCAGCGGAGACCTCTCCTCACTGCTCCTGCTACAGAGGAACATGAAAAACTTTCCACTCTGCAGTAGGATAGGCAATAATCTTAAGTCACTGCTTTTCTTATGTGGGGATAAAGCTGGAGGGAGATTGCAGAAGCACTAGTCTCACTCTAGTTGTTATTGTGGAAAGACAAGTCTTCCTCCCAAGCTGTATCTTCAAGAAAGACACATTTTGCTAGGTTTCATTCTGCAGACGTTTAAAGCTCTGCCCAAAATTCCTTGGCTATTTTACTTGAACCCCCCAGACTTACTTTAAGCAAAATTCTGTGACAACAGTACTCAAAAGGGGCCAAGAGGTGATGCACTGCGAGGAAGAACTTTCATCCACCACTATCAGCTACACAATCCGGATTGCAATCCAGACATCTGCATCCTGCCTCACATTTGCTCTTCCACCATAACCAGGCATCATAAAGTACTGCTGTGGGTGAGTATGGAGATGATGGGAAGATGGAGCACCTCCCCACATAAAATGTGCACAGGAACTGGCAACAGCTGATGGTATAACCAAAACAGGTCTCAATCTACCCCAGCAAGGAGAAGTGGCAGCTGCACATTAACACAAATGAGTTCATAACCCTCTCCCCCCACATCCCCCAATAGCAAATATTAAAGGAATTCAAAGTGGCCTCAATCATGGCCTTCAAGAACGAATGAGTTCTATGATATGGCCCTAGGAAAGTTCTATCTGGGATAAATCCACAGTCGTATGTTTGGCTTGAAGTGCACTAGCTTCCTGTACTCAAAAAGCAGAACCCACTCTGTCCCTCCCAGGGTAGAAGTGTGGAAAATGTACTCAGTTGATGATATCCATACACTTGAAGATCCTCTAGAGTGCTAGCTAACTAGCTAGCTATTGACAGGCTGCTTAGCTGCTGTGTCAGCTTTACCTAGTTCCCTGAGTTTAACAACAACAAAAAATTCTCTTCATGTTAGATCTAAATTTTCCATAGAGCCAGCTCTTTAAGTAACAGGGAGGTTTTTGTGGAATGTTGCCTGAGAACATGTTGAGAAATAGGAACTATTGATCAGGTCATAACTAGACTCCTACAAGATTCTGATGGTGATATAACTCCACTGCTCTCCTTAGAATGATTTCTACAGGAAGGAGATGCAGATCCCAATAAAAATTGTTCAGTTCCGTTGCCCTGATGTACAGAGACAGCGCAGTTGTGAGGGAGTACCAATGCAGGGATATGATGAAAGAGCTCAGCGATCACAAGAACTGAGTGCTGTTGTGCTCAGGTCCTGCTTTCACGGTTCCTATAGGCCTCTGGCTGGCCGTTGTGAGCAGGTTGATAGACTGGCCTGATTCAATGGGACTCCTCTTATGTTCCTATGAATGCTGTCTGATAATGCAGGAACAAGATCGCGCCAGCACCTGGAGGACTTAGTGATGCAGTACAAAGCACCAGTAGTGTACAGTCAGTCAAGAGGCATTTCAGACATGATAGACCTCTTCTTCCAGGGCACGGTTCACTTCTCCACGAAGGTGGCTGAAGGTGTTGTGCCGTAGGATTTGCCAACCACGGTGGAAACTACTCTGAGACGTGCTCCGTGAGACTGTTGGAGATGGTTCCTTCTGGAATTGGAAATGCTCGCCCAGTTCTAGCTTCCCAGATAATTTATCGAGATCCTCCTTGTCCTGGCTCTTAAAGGCCTCTGCATAGCGAAGCATCTTCTGTTTGTTGGAGTCCAGACGCTCTTCCACCCTATGTAGATAAGAAATATAGAGGTTACTATTTTTCCCTTCAACTTCTACTTCCAATAAGACACTGCTGTGCAGAGTGTTCAACTGGATTTGTGACCTGCACAATAGGGCTACTGGCATAGGGGCAGGTTCAGGTTCCACTGCTGTTCAACCTGTGCTTGTCAGTATCAAAGCTTAACTGCCAAGATGAAAGCTGTCCTACTCTCATGAACTCCAAGGACTGAGCGCCAGCACCTTTAGGGTGTAAGGCTAGGACCTTGCTTAGTGAGTTCCCTGGGACTGTGTGCGCGCACTCCAGGCCTCAGGGAACAGGCATGAGCAAAACTGGCCCCTGTGACTAACAGGCAGTCTGAAGCCTCCCAGTTAGATAGCCCTAATATGGGCTAATAGACTAAGCCTGACTTCTGCCCTAGCCAGATCAACAGAGTAGTATCCTCTGCATTTAAGACTCTATTTCCACCTGCACCTTCAGGCCTTAGCTAATGAATGCATCCTCCAGATCTAGATTTGAGCACAGCTACCCAAGGCTCCAGCAAGGATCTGACATAAGGAAGGGCAGTAGCTCAGTGGTACAGCACATGCCTAGCATTCCACAGGTTAGTTCAATTCTTGATGGTCAACACTGACCATGATTTCAGACAGGGGACCTTCCTAGAGAACCATGGTGACAATACTGAACAAGATAGATTAATGGTCTGACTTGGTATAAGCCTCCGATGTCCCTGTCATATCTATGTCCTGGAAATGTCTTAACTAGCTGCAATTGCTAATTCATTCCTTCATGCAAATATACATCGGGACAAAAGGGACTCACCTGAGGAACCACCTGTCCCCTAGTCCGTACTCTTGCCCACAGATACCAGAACGAGGCCAGAGGCATCGTGGGAGCTTCCGCTCAAGCATGACAGTTGTGGCAACAACCTGCATAAAAACAAAGGGTCAGACCAATCCTTCCAACAACAATAACAAAAATAAACACTGATAAACCTGACAGGTTCATATTCATAAATCAAACTGAAATATCTGTTTTGCTTTACTTCACTATAACATTTAATTCATCTGAATTTTAAATTTTACTGAATACAATTTAATAATTTTATTTAAATACAAGTGGGCCTACAACAACATGTAACAGCCAACCATGCTCTTTGCCCTTCCATTCCCCTGTTGCATTAAAGCTGACAGCAGGTCTGGATCATCACGAAAAGCCCTTCCATTCCCCTGTTGCATTAAAGGAGACAGCAGGTCTGGATCATCACGAAAAGCCCTTCCATTCCCCTGTTGCATTAAAGCAGACAGCAGGTCTGGATAATCACAAAAAGCCCTTCCATTCCCCTGTTGCATTAAAGGAGACAGCAGGTCTGGATCATCACGAAAAGCCCTTCCATTCCCCTGTTGCATTAAAGGAGACAGCAGGTCTGGATCATCACGAAAAGCCCTTCCATTCCCCTGTTGCATTAAAGGAGACAGCAGGTCTGGATCATCACGAAAAGCCCTTCCATTCCCCTGTTGCATTAAAGGAGACAGCAGGTCTGGATCATCACGAAAAGCCCTTCCATTCCCCTGTTGCATTAAAGGAGACAGCAGGTCTGGATCATCACAAAAAGCCCTTCCATTCCCCTGTTGCATTAAAGGAGACAGCAGGTCTGGATCATCGCAAAAAGCATCTGGGCACAGATCACCTCCCCAACAGTCAGGCAGCATTCTTTGGCCACTGAGCATGCTCAGTCCTCACTAGGCTGTTTGTGGTCCTCCCTTTTGTAGTGTTGTTTAAAGATGGTGCTGTGACAGCCTAGAAAACCTGTAATATTAAACTAGATCTCATCTAGTAGAGCAGTAGCAGACACAACCAACAGCTAGAACCTTTACACTTCTACTCTACAGGAAGCCAGTTCCATGATGGTGGCTTCCCCTCACTCTGGCCACTGAAGCCTGAAGCACCAAGAATTTGTGGTTACAAAGCTCCAGTCTATTTACAGAACAAGAATTCCCAGCGTTCAATGATTGGGAGCACAGCACATAAACCAGCTTGAAACTGGTGTAAATTTTCAGTGTAGACATGTGCTAAGTAAGCACATATGGAATCTCCCCTGGAATCTCTGTCCTGCTCAGTTATGTTCTCACCTGTGCCCGCCAAAGTTCATCCCGTTCACTGGCCACCCGCCAGTGGGTGTCTCCCATCATGGCAATGAGCAGGTTCAGCATGAGCAAAGCAGCAATGATGGCAAAAGCAAAGTACACCATGCTGTACATGAAAGGCAGGTCCACTTCGTAGTTGGCAGGACCATCAATAATGGTCAGGAACAGCTCAAAGGTGCTGAACAGAGACATGGGGTAGTCATTGAAGTGTCCCACACCACTAGGATCCTCTGTCTGGAAGATGATGTAAAAGGCTGGAGGTGGAACACATGAGACAAAGATGACTGGTCAGATACAGAAGCTGTCAAGGGGAAAGGGAAATTTAATGAAAGCACAAAAGCAGGACTACAGCTAAACATCAAGAAGACTAAAGTAATGACAACAGAAGTTTTATGTAACTTTAAATTGACAATGAGGACACTGAACTTGTCAAGGATTATCAATACTTGGCATGGTCATTAACCAAAATGGAGACAATAGTCAAGAAATCAGAAGAAGGCTAGGACTGGGGAGGGCAGCTATGAGAGAACTAGAAAAGGTCCTCACATGCAAAGATGTTTCACTGAACACTAAAGTCAGGATCATTCAGACCATGGTATTCCTGATCTCTATGTAGGGATGTGAAAGTTGGACAGTGAAAAAAGCGGATAAGAGAAAAATCAACTCATTTGAAATGTGGTGTTGGAGGAGAGCTTTGCAGATACCATGGACCACAAAAAAGACAAATAATTGGGTGTTAGAACAAATTAAATCAGAACTATCACTAGAAGCTAAAATGATGAAATTGAGGTTACCATACTTTGGACACATAATGAGAAGACATGATTCACTAGAAAAGGCAATAATGCTAGGAAAAACAGAAGGGAGTAGAAAAAGAGGAAGACCGAACAAGAGATAAATTGCTTCTGTAAAGGAAGCCACAGACCTGAACTTACAAGATCTGAACAGGGTGGTTCATGACAGATGCTCTGATTCATAGGGTCGCCATAAGTTGTGATCAACTTGAAGGCACATAACAACAACAACAACAACAGGGAAGCTGTGGCCCAGTGTAGAGCATTTTCCTCATATGCAGAAAGTCCTAGGTTCATCCCCGGCATCTCCAGGCAGGGCTGGGAGAAACTCCTGCCTGAAATCCTGGACAGCTGCTGCCAGTCAGGGCAGACTATGCAAAGCTGGATGGACCCATGGTCTGCCCAGTATAAGGCAGCTTCCTACGTGTCCTACAATGTCTAGTCAGATGCCTTTAGGAAGCCTGTGAACAGGTCATGAGTGCAACAGCCTCCCCCACTGACCACCCCTCAAGCCCATCTCCTCAACCCATAACGAATTCTTTTTTTATTTTTTATTTTTTTAAAATTTTATTTGGGAATATACATAGAAAAAGTGTATTTTAAATATTAATGTAGTTCAAAGACCATATATACAAAGACTAATACTTTACATATGTGTTTGTTTTCAGTCTATCACTATCCACTTACAATACAGATACAATTCATATTACTTAACGTTAGTTATTTGATGATAATTAATTAACAAGTTGACAGATCTCGAATCAAGGTATTGTTTGTTCTCCCCCCCCAAAAAAGGAAAAACTATTGTAGCCATAAACTCTTAAAGGCAGCTGGAACCTGTGTTGATGCTGTTTTGTTTATATGTGTAATAAAACACGACCATTCTGTAGCAAAACTATCTTTTTTTCTTTTGTCCTCTTACTACTCTCAGAGGTTGAGTTTCTCTGTAAGCGCTATTTCCCATACTATACTGTACCATTTCCTAATGTTTAATCCTTTTGCCTCCTTCCAGCATTTAGCTATCAGCATATGTGCTGCTATTAGGAGATACTCAATTTGCTTTTTGTGTAATATGGTTTGATTTTGACCATCAGATTTATTCAGTAATGCCAATTCCGGTGTTTTTATTACTTTCGTTCCCGTTACATTGGATAGACCTCCATCCAGAATCTTTGAATATGTTCACATTCCCACCACATGTGAACATAAGAGCCTTGTACTCCACATCCTCTCCAGCACCCATAACAAATTCTAAGGTGAGTTCTCAGTTCACCAATCAGGGCAGCTCAGCCCAGCAATTGGTCCCCATGAATGAAAAGTGTGTCTGGCACTCTCTTATGGCTGTACATTGCAGGGAAAAGTCTGTAATGAATGGAGAATAGCCTGTTCTTCAGGTATCATAGTCACCTAGTATTCATTGTCTTCTTGTGGAACCCCTAATAAGCTTCCAAGGAACCCCAAGGCTCAGGAACATTGTTTGAAAACCACTACTATGAAGAACCTTTGGAAATAGTAAGAGGGTACAAATATATGTTTTGGGCTTACACAAAATAGCCCAAATATGAACAGCCACCATAGGTCAACCTGTGGGGAAAATATCTGAGATTTTCCAATGGAGAAAAAAAACCCATCATGTTCATCCTGCAATTCCAAAATTCCAATAGCAATCGTTGTGATGACCTTTCCCCTCCAAAAAACACACCCACCAGTTTCTGTCTCACCTGATGCAAAGCCAAGTATCACAACAGCCATTAGCCCACAGAAGCGGATAAGATCTCCAAATATCATCTGAAGGAAAAAGGAAAGAAATGAGATGTTATGATATCTAGCTTTTCCACAGCACAGCTATTTCCCATCCAATATTACCTAGTTTGGTCATTTAAAGCCAACGAAAGGTGAACTAGATAGGCTCACAGAGCTGTAATGCTCTTCAAACTGCCAATTCCAGATTGCTGGAATAGATAGGTCATTGGTTTGATTCGGTAAGGCAATGCTTGGGAGTCATTTTTACTACAAATGAGCTTTTTTTAAGTCTCTCTTGGCATGGTTGGCAGTTTTAACCTTTTTTTACTCAAGAAAGACAGTTGTCTGGAAGAAATTTTAAATAGGATTCTCTCTCCATTTGCCTCCTGAGTTTGTGATGTATATTTGTAAGAAGGTCACATGGTATTCCTTACCTTCTGTATCATAATGGTGAAGGGCCCAAGCATCTGAAACCCCCGTGCAAAATACATGATGTCGCACCAGCCCAGAACCAAGGCACAGGACATGGGTACCGCCTCTCCATCTGTGGACGTGAGGCGCATTACCATGGTCGCCAGGATCATACACGCGTACACAATGCTGAAAAGGAAGTGGCATGATCAAGAACATGGCCAGCCACAGCTGATTATCCTATACATACACAAGAGAGCTTGGTCGTGGCATTTAAATGTGTGTCCATGCGTGTGTTTGTGTCCCTTACTGGGTTGTGAGATTCCCTCCCTTCCAACATCACACAGATTTGTGAAAACATAAACAGAAGTCGTTAACCTGAGGGACAGCAGGAAAAGAAAAGCTCTGTGGAACAATTAGGCAAGTAGAATCACCCTTCAAGAAGGGTGACGAGTTTCAAGACGTACCTCCACCTTGCTGAGGTTCCAGAATGGAAAGGAAGGAACCATAACAGGGATTGGGGGGTGAGGTGGGAGAGAAGAAGTAATAAAACAGAAGGCCAAGAACAGAAGTCTAGCTTAGGGAAAGAAGCACCCTGCTGCAGAGGTGGCAAGCAGCCAGCTGTACTTGTTGGGTGGCCTGGGAGAGTCAGGCACTCCTGCTACAGCTGCCTGAAATAATTCCCTTCTTGTGACCTTGTTCATGAGCAAGGCAAGGGAGCTGGTGAAATGAGCGTGGCTGGAGAGCCACATATAAAAGACATAAGAAGTGGAATCCAGAGCAAGAAGCTGCATAGCTCACTGCAGACAAAGAGGGCCCAAAATCTCAGAGGAGACAACACTGGGTGATGAGGCTGCCTGATGCCAAAGAGACTTGAATCTCACTCTACTCCCTTTCCCTCACTAAGAGATTTTTTTTACATTTCAAACACTTTTCAAATAACATTTATTAAGGCCCACTCTGCTCTGGCTGTTTGCTGCTGTCATCCATTCATTTCATCTTTCTGCTTTGTTTTTTCAAAACTGTTCTGGTTGCCCCAGATGTTTGGAGGAACGATCAAATTCACTTCAAATTTCACTCTAGGCAAAATCCAGCAAAAAAACACCTAGGATGTGCTGAGCCCTTCTGAGACATCTTCTTGCTAACTTCCCTTGAAATTCCTCAGAAGCTTAATCTGAGGCACAAAAAAACCAAATTCACTTCAAATTTGACTTCAGGCAGAAATATGGCTGTATGAGAGAGACTTGAGCAGAAAGAAATCCAGAGCAGAAGCAGCCCCTAAAAGGAAAGAAAACAATTGAGAGCAAATAGAGACAGAGAACCAGTGAGAAAGGGGGCAGGGGGATATTTATGAGTTTTAGAGACGTAGAGCCTCACATGATGATGTGAAAAGGTCCTCCCAGGATGGTTTGTCCAAAATACTTAGCAGCTCCAACTCTTAGAATATCTGGAATCTGAAAAGATTGCAACAATTAAAGAGCGTTAAGCCAACCAAAATGCTGTTTCCACCTAGGACTGAAGTGACTTGTGCCTTCTTTCATAGTCCCCTAGAACTGGGGATAGGAACTAATGGCCCATGGGCCAAATCTGGCCCACATAGCCATTCAAGACTAGCCCACCACAGCCTCTCCTGGACCTTGCCTCTCTGCAGTGGCAGTTCAAGGGCTTAAGAAGCGTTAGGAAATAATAGCACAATGAGATTAAAATATGTTGGAAAGATATACTCTAAAAGGGAAGTACTTTGAAAATATGAACTTCCCTGTGCCTATGGAATAAAGTCAGCTCCTATGGCTAATAATCATAAGGCAGAGTCTGTTCTATAGACTGGGTGTGTATCAGCAAAAGATTTCCAACTGGTAGCATAAACATTACAAACAATATTTGGTCTGATGCATAAAATCATCAATAGGTTGGATCATCTTTTTTCACTCTAAGATAGATAGTTGTTGATTATATTCATGAAATCAAATATAGCTTGCACTATTTTTGCCTCCAGTTGGAAGTATTTTGTGAAACTACAATTCCCATGGTTTTCTGGAGGAAGTATTGACAATTAAATTAGTTCAAAATTTTGCAAAAACATTACAAAATTTAATCTAGATATGCTCTATTAAAGAACAATGGTTCAGTGCAGACTCAAATAGTAGATGGAGCTCCTGGACTGGTGTTGGTTAGCTTAAAGAATATCTGTTCTTGTACAGCTTTAGTGTTTTTCCTTACCTCTAGGAGCAAAATTGCCATGGCTCCTATCACTGTGATCAGCTCTCCCACCAGCCTGAGGTAATCCTCATACATCAGGTACGACTCCTAAAAACATGAAAAGACCACTAGGTAATGAGGAAATAGGACCACTAGGTAATGAAGAAAAAGCCCTGAAAAAAATGATACAACTCTTCCCATGCCAGACATTTAAATCTGTTGGCATCAACACATGGAGAATCTTGCAATAGGATCATCTTGATAACATAGTAAAACTGTTCTTGGGCCACACCACATGATGAAATACAACTCCATTAAAAAAATGGAGAAAACTAGCACATCAGGATGATCTGTAGGCCATAACCTTTCTCCTTGTCATCTTGCTTTCTCTTGAAGTGAGGTGGGTGTGGGTTTTTTTGCATGTAATCTCCCTCCCGCAGTCTGAAGCGGTACAGTTTTACTCATCTGTTGACTGTATAAAGTAGATGTCTGCAGCAACGTCTTCTCATATAGGAACTTCCCTGGGCCTTGGGATGAGGGAGCAATTTGTCTGGTCTACTTTTTGCACCATACTGATCTAATCTGGGACTCCTGAACTTGCTTCAGGATCAGAACACAACTCCCAGTCAAACTATGTGCTCATCTATATTTTGCAATGAATTTCCAGTATGTAAAAAATGTGCACAGAAGATTTATTTTTTGCAAAAGATGCTGTGAAAGATTGCCAGGGACTATCCCACTGCCTCCTTGGCTTCCCTCCTGCATAGATGCCAGATCAGGTCACTGGCCAGCAGGGCTACTGATGAAGAATGGCTGAGAGATAAGCCAAATAAAGATCCAGTGGGCCCTTGGAGTCACACAGAACAGAGGAGGAAGGAAAGGGGTGAGGGACAGAGGGCCTCACTGGCGTTCCAGTGGAGCGAAAGCCTGGCAGAGAAAAGGCGCTGGCAGGCAAAAGGACAAGAGATGAAGCTTCAGCCTAAGCCCACCCTGGAATTATGGGGGGGGGATAATTCTGTGGGGAAGCGTGGGTGTGATGTAACACCCCATCCCTAACAAGCAAGAAGGCAAAGAGTCATGTGGTTGTGGCTCCTTGGATGCTGGAAGAGGATGACCGGAGCTATGGACCCTGGGTCTTTTGATGTCTCCCTAACCATGGAAGCTCAACAGATGCATACAAATAGTGCATTTTACTAATGAAATGCTCTGGAAAGTATGCATTTTACATGAAAAGTATGCACAAAATGCATACCATGAGATGGGGCGGGGTAGAACGGCATACAGTGGAATGCAATGGCAAGGAACGGGACAGAACTAACCGACGCCTGAGTGCTAGGCAAGACCAAAACAGGACAGTATTAGCTGCTTAGCTCATGTCAGGTAGGGATGGTCTTGCTCCAGGTTTCCTCCTGTCAAGAAATGGGATCTAGCAGGCTTTGGAGCAGGGCCTTCTTAGGAATGGCACTGCAGATGCGGAATATTATTTCTACAGAGGTTTGCTAGGGGCCTCCTTGATGAGCTTAGTGAAAAGCATCCTCTCATACGTCTTTAAGGTGACCTTAAATATTGCTTTGTATTCTTACAATTCTGTTTTCTTTGAAAATTCCTAAGTGTTTTTATTTTGCACTTTACTGTGGTGATTAATAACTTTTAAAAAGAAAAAAGAAACCATACTATGGATAAATACATGACTGGAGGACAATGGGACTTCCTGGATTATCTTGACATCTCAATCTCTCACATGCATATAGGACAATGCAGTACACTCTTGATCTGGTAGAATGCATTGTGCCTTTTCAGGCTGCAGATAGGGAGATGCCATTTTTGAAAACTCAGATCATCAGGGAGAAAGGTTCCAGCCCAGTTCTGTCCCGGCTATGCTAGTTTTTTTATATATGGAAACATTCGAAAATGTGATCCTCCCGTCCCCCATCAATAAGTGGCACAGCCTTAGGATTCTGCCATTCTATTCCAGCCTGATTCTGTTGCATGCATGGATTCACTGAGAAATATATATTAGACCCACTGAGTTATAATAGATTATAACAGAAAAATTGCATTGCAACAGAAACATACCTGCAGTGTTTTCTGCATGGCGATGGTAATGTCCCGTTCATCCGTTCGGTTGTCTGCCCTTTTTTTCAGAGGTCTATAAACACAGATCAGGGTGAAGCAAATCATATAAAGGACATAAAATAAAGCCAGAAAGCAGAAATATGGACGCCCATATGTGTTCCACTTCAGATTCACAAGCTCCTTCACTGGGGTCATGTCTAGGATATGACGAGCCTGTAAGAAAAAGACAGAGAGAGTGATTTAGCGCCAAACGATACTTGTTTCTGGGATGCAATTTCCAGTGATTTTGAAGGGAGGACATAAGAAACAGATTTTAATAAAAGGTATCTCCACAAAGCTTTTCTCCCCATTCCATCTCAAATGAGGACAAATTCTTACAGACAGTCAAAAGCACAAATCGAGAGCTAGACTGTTTCTCTATCATGAGCGATTGTATGCGTAATGGTGCAACCCAAAGCTGATTAGTGGATATGGGGAACTGTGGAACAACGATGAACACTCTGCCCTTTTTCCCTTGAAAACTCCCTGCCACAAAACCTACACGGTGCTATCCCTTGCCCTTAGTAACACTTCTCAAATCTTACTTTTCTTGTGAAGGATTTGGATTTAATCTCTGAGGCTGTAATCCAACACTTATCTACTCAGAAGAAAGTTCCATTGGGTTCAACGGGACTTACTCCCAGGTAAGTGTATATTGGATTGCATCCCTAGTCGAGATATATATAATTAGATGTTCATTGCAAACATGACATGCTGCTGAATACATGAGCAAACACAAGAAAATACAATAAAACATAGCGCAGAGTGTTGCTACAAAAACTGATACAAGTGACCTTGCCCCCAATGGGGCAATACATCCCCAGCTGAAAGGAACCCTCAGAACACATAATATGACATTTGTTCATATGTACCCCTTGTTTCGCCATTCTGGTGGCTAAGTTTACACTGCAAGTTCTTTGAGGCAGATGCCTTCCATTTGCTTATGTTACACTGTTTGCATAGCAGTAGTTTTTAATCATCATCACCACCACCACCAGCAGAAACCAATGGCACAATCCACTGGGAAATCCTCCTTGGCAAGCTGCCTTGCAATGAATGGCTGCTGAGCATGAGCCGTACCGTCAACTGCACCACAAGCAGTCTGGAAACTTGACAAGGATGGCAATATGGAAATGCACTTCCTTTCCTCCCACTGCTGGGCATGTTTCTGTGATGCATGTGTGATTCTGCCTCTACAGCCCAGAAATCACTTTGAGAAAGGAGGCTTTTAGACTGCTCTGACTCCAGGACTCAGTCAATGTGGCCATTCCTGCCTCTTCCTCAGTGCCTGCAAGGGCCCTGAAGAAGGGGGAAGCTGCAAGAGGAGCTCACACTGCAACTTGCCTTCTCCAAAGCATCAGAGAAGGTGAACTAAGCCCCTGTCCCACGTTCTCTGTAGTTCAGGATAACTTGGGGGAGGAACGCTCTCCCCTGGTCAGATTGTGAGAGGATTTGTCCTTGGAGAATGTCAAAGTGAAGCACTTCTACAGACAGTACAAAATAAACAAACACACTTCCCCCAATATAGCAATTCATAACATGCTGGGGGGAGAAACACATGTATGTGGAGTGAGGGAAGAGCTAAACTGAAGGCTGGCTCTATCAGGGAACAAATTTAGGGGACAATATATCTGGATTTCTACCTCACATGTGACAATGTCTTGGCTTAGACCTGATACATATACGAGAAGAAGTGTCTTTCAAAGGGCAACAGTAATTTCTTGGTGGGTCAAAAAAGTAACCAACACTGGCAAGGGAGAAAATGGAGTGGGGGTCATGAAACAGATCAGGGCTGGGGAAGCCGTGACACTGCTGATATTGCTGGGCTCCAATTCCCATCATCCCCGACCACTGCCCATGTTGGGTGGAGCTAATGGGAGCTGGACTCCAATGACATCTGCAGGGCCACAGGTTCCTCATCTCTAGAACAAGTGGAAGAGAGTGGAGGGAAAGAGACCTTTTACTGAGAACATGTTGGTGTGAAGAGACACTAGTAAACAGAAGGCAGATGAAGTTAGCAAATTAAGAGAGGATAAAAAACAGAGATAGGGAAGTGCTATGTTTGCTCTCCAGGTAAAGAGGTTGTGAACACAATCTTTTTTATTGCTGTGTTAACAGCTGGCATAAATGCAACTTTGCTTATCTGAAATGATCATATAAAGTTTACAACAATAAGGTGCCAATGGGTAGCACCTAAGAAAAAGAGGAAAAATCTTTGCAGAACAATGTGGAAACTGGGATTGCAATTTCTCATTATTTCTGCCAGCCACTTATTTCATTAATAGATAGGCCCGAAGAGTTATACGACATGAACTTCAAATGGGAGTGCCAGATAACACCCTAGCTGTGTGCTGGTACCAGTGTGCTGCAAAAGATCTGCTAGCATTCCATGAAAAATTAAATTAATTTCATAATGAAAAGTCCATCTAGTACTGGGATGGGTAGAAGGTAGATCTGGGGGTGCTTCCACATAGCAGTTTATTGTGGACTCATTGCTGTTCATTCATTCATGTTTGTGCAGCATCCATATAACATCATCCTCATTAAAATGTCATCTGATACTTCTATTAATCTGGGTTTACCATGGATTAAATTGAGGCGGGGGGAGCAAAGTCCAAAATAAACTGATGTAAGGAAGTGCCCTGGACCTACTAGAAGATCTCTGCACAATTTGTAGTAGATCAGCAAGAGTTTTTAGCTCCCAGTTAGACTCCTGTTACACAATTAGGGTGAGTTTATACTAGATAGGTCATATGTTACAATTGCAGCTGTCAATAGGATGGTATTCTTAAATTGCTATCACTACTGATCAGTCATCAAGGACCACTGTCTCTTGGCTACCATACTAGTCTATCACCTAATAATGGGAAGCAAATTGGGAGGTGATGAGCTTGGACAGTATTGCTCACTTCAGGAATCACAGCAAACCATGGTTAAGGTAGTTTAATTATCATTTGATGCAGTGTCTGAATTAAAAAAACATGGTTTGCAACTGGCTAGCAAACTAGAGTTGGACACCCTGGTTTGAAGTGTATTTTCAAATCACAGTTTGTGCTGGCTATTGTCTGGCATCTGAATTTACAAGTCAGTTTTATTTAATTATTTAAATTTATATCTTGCCATTCCTCCCAGAAGGAGCCCAGGGTGACATATGGCAGTTATGGTCATTGCTCTGTTACTGGGAAGAATCAGAGTGCCAAACAGACAAAAAATGAAAGCCAAGAAGCCGCTCTAAAAACCATGGTTTTCCACTGTATGTTTGCAAACTCAAACTATGATTTAGGTTCTAAACTATGATTAACAACAGTCATGATTCGGCACGGTGCCTGAATTGAATTGATGTGATAATTCACTCTTAGTTTATGATTATAGCACTTGACATTACAATTCACTGATTTTCTACACTCTTAAATAGGGTCCAATAAAATGAATCACATTTTAACTACTAGAAGATCCAACTGCTGCAGTTATAGGAGGTTCCCCCCTTCCTTCAGTTAATCAAATCACCTGTGGGTTTTATATGCTCCAACAACAAGAGCATGCATGAGTAAAATAGCTATTTCTACGCTACACCAGGGCAGCAGTGAAGAAGCCAATAGTTTGTTTTTTAAAAATGGAAAAATCAAATTGCATCTGATGGGATATTACTATGTTTAGAGTCCTTTTTGTGGTCTTCCTTGTGAGCCCCTTGGGGACAGAGCAGTGCGATGTACCTCTCACAAAAAAAGAGTAACCAATAAATAAATACCATTTGGTATTGCTTTCCAAAGAGGCGAGGAGGTGGGAGCTGGTAGTGTCAGTGGCCAAGGGGGAGAGCTGGGATGTCCCCGATTCAAATCCTGCTTCTGCCATGAACTCAATAGGTAGCTTTAGGCACACCATTCTCTTTTCATCACAGCCCCTCATCTGTAGAATGGGGTTAATAAATCTGCCCTACCTGGATTGTAAGCATTATTGAGATAATATACATGAAGTGCTTTGAATGCATGAAGTATACTATATACTTGCAGGAGCAATAACAACAATAATAATTAAAAAGTCTAGGCCTCTAGGCTCATTTTTGGACTCTCTAAGAACATTAACAGCAGCCTTGTACTAGATAAGACCAAGGTGGGTCCATTTAATCCTGCAGCTTGATTCCAACATTGGCCAGTCACGTGCTTCTGTGAAGCTCCTGTTTTCTATACACATGCATTGCAGACCTATTTGTTCACCATGAATCTTATTCCCTTCTAAAGCTAGCCTGCAGCCATTACCACATCTTATGGCAGCAAACTGCACACATTGCATCCGTGTTGTGTAAAGTGGCACTTTCTTCTGGCTGTTCTGAATCTACTGCCTATCCATTTAATTGAACTACTCCAATATCCCCTACATCAGTTGT
Source organism: Rhineura floridana (assembly GCF_030035675.1). Taxonomy (NCBI): domain Eukaryota; kingdom Metazoa; phylum Chordata; class Lepidosauria; order Squamata; family Rhineuridae; genus Rhineura; species Rhineura floridana. The sequence continues at coordinate 150,625,034 of NC_084480.1, forward strand.
CTTCTAGTTTTCCCAATCTGGGACCCAGCATTACGCTCGAATTGCAACAATGCCCCCAGTTGTAAATGCTTTAGTTCATATTTCTGTCTCCCCACCCACGCCGCTCACACACACAAACCTTGTCCTCTTTATTTTTTTCTCTGTTCCTGGTCAGATGACATGAGTTTGTGCATGCATCACACCTGCGGGTCCAGGGGGGCTCAATTTGCAAGTTCTGATGAATGTGTAGATGTGTGAGGTCAGGCCGGCAGGCACAACCGTGCCACCCTCCCATATTCACCCTATTCTCCTCACCACATTTTCCCCTCCCACTTCCCACTCCTCAACCCTTCTACATTTGCAAAATGCATTTTACTGTTCTGACACTTGGATCAAACAGTTGTAGTTTTAAAAAGAAATAAACGAAATATATTTATCAAGGACTCCTGTTAAAATATTAAAGTGCACTGTTGTTTTTAGTACAGGTCTACAGCAGGGATGGAAAGTTCTGTCAATTTTGGGTTCTCTCAGTTTCTCATTTTTCCAATCTTAAATTCAGTTCTCCACATTTCTACAGCAATTTGTGATTTTTTAAAATCTTCATGGAAATTCTTCAGAATTTTAGTGTGAATTTCTCCTAATTAACACATTTTTGTGGGCAGTTTTGACTAATGTACACATTTCCCAAGCTATTTCTCTTTATCTAATGTCTTATTATTTTCACTTATATATTATTTTTTATGCACACTTTCCCCTAACATATGCATTTAAGGAAACACTGTTTGATTGGTGAACTGCATTGCAAAATTCAGGTAAGTGGAATTGTGAAGGCTGACTGTGTCTCGGTCCTCATATTGTTTCGGAAAGTGAAAATTTGATAAATGTGGCTTTAAATGAGAACTGAGTTGAGTTTCTCGCCCATCCCTAGTCTGCACTTACCCATGTTATCAAGGGAACTCAGTGAGAATTCCTATCACTCTTACACATGAGGTGCTATAGGTCGGGGGGGGTTATTATCTTTAGGGCCACTTACAACTCTAAATGCAAAGGAGAGTTTAAAGAAACCTATACCAGAAAAGAAAGGGAAAGAAGAGAATGGTTGTGCAAGTCAGAGCAACACGTCTCAAGTTTTGGGTGTGGCCCACCAGCCAAAGACCAATGCTGCATGCGAAGGTGCCTCCAACCACATTCTGTAGTCCCAATTCCAATACATTTATGATGGTTCAAAGAGGGCAAAAGAAATAAGCTACAATGACGTAAAATGTCACATATAAAAATCATACAGGTGAGCTAGTTGACAGCAATTGCTGCTGCAAAGGAATTTAAATGGGTCTATTTTGTGAGAAGTATCTCCCATGTAATAAACAAGTTATAGAATTTAATGGGATGACAGCCAAGGAGCACACGCAAAATTGAACAGGGTTAACAAGGTCTTAACAGGCAAACAATTTGTCTTTCTAGAAGAATGGAGTTGCTTTGCCGGCTACAACCTGAAGGTTGAAAGAGGTTCTTTCTAAGAGGGACAAGAGGATAAGCTCACGTGTACAACAATGGCTTTCTAGGGTTTCAGACAGGAGGCTCTCTCAACCCTGTTGCCAAAGAATGAACTCGGGAACTTTTGCATACAAAGCATGCCCTCTTACCACTGAGCTATATAGTCCTTTGCCTTCAATGGCTGCACTTTGCAAAGGCTGTAATTTTCTGGCATTTGGAGAGGGAGGATGGTGGCAGGAGCCACTCGTGTAGGACATTCCATTTTCAGAATGGGGACTTCAAGGGCTTTTTAAAAAATCCAAATGTCCAATTATTCAGAGTAATTGGCTGTGCTTTGCAACCTGGCAGCCTTTGCTGTTCTATGTTTTCAGACTCGGAAGCCATATCTAAGGTGCTGCCTCTGGTCAAGCCTGAGCTTCTGCTGCTGAGTTTTACTCATTGGATCAAATCAGAAGTGACAGCCTAGTCCCAGCAACCACCCCGTACTGCTGCAGCCTCTCCATGGCATAAAGTAAATGATGGGCATCCTGGGGAAAGGGGGGTTGCAGGACCCAGTGGGGTTTTTAGGAGGTCAGAGAGGCTACATCAGTTTGCAGTGCGCGGTTAGTGAAAGGGGGAAGACAAAGAAGAAAAGAAAGAAAAAATGCAGCCAAATTGCCCAAGTTTCAGGGAGGTTAGATGTCTGCATTAAGGCTTCATTATCCCATTGACTTCCACTGCAATCAGTAATGGATTTAAAATTCAGACATTACAGGCAATGTCCCGAGTCTTTAAAGCAGACTCTTCTCTGTGAATTTATTTCAGTTCCATCCAACAGTGAATATTGGCTTTAATAGTTAAGTGGAACCTCCATATTAAAAGGCAGTGTACTCCATAATCCTCAGCTTGCACTTGCAGAATACACAGCTATCATTCTCATCCCTTCTAAATGAATGCTGAAAGCCAACGGATCCACAAGGCCAGCTTGCCATAGGCTGAAGACGACCATGCAGAGCTTGTTGCCATGGCAACCAAAGGCCCGGGTGGTCATATTGGATAAAGCTGAAATCCTTGGGAAGTATTTGAGGTCTTTTGTAAAGCACTCTGTTTTCTTTGAAGAAAGCACTGAACTTTGCTATGATATCTCTAGAATTTTGTTTATGGAGAAAAAGAAAATAAAATGAGGAAGCATACCTATGTATTTGAAAAAGAATTTTGCATGCAAATAACATAATATTTTGCCTTGTACTAATTTGTAATTTTGGGACATTCCAAAATCATATCTATAAATACAAACTGTTCAAACCTTACAAAGCTTTGGCAAGTCGTACCAGGAATATCATGACTAATTGCAGCCTAATTCTTGTTCATTTAACTGAGAAAACAGAAAAGCAGACAAGCCATCTAAGCAGGTCACATTGCCACCTGCAGCTTCAATAATCTTCCACTGGACTGTTTGTGTATTTGCAGCGTAAGGCAATGTTCCTTCACTCTGTCCCACAACACTGAAGTCTGTGATGTAACTTCTGTTACAGAGTCTCACCAGCTTTTTTTCTTCCTTTCATCAGCTGGCAAAGAAACTCCTAAACATTGTTGGTTGTATGAACAGCTAGGATAAGGACACTCAGATTCCGCCTTCAAAAATACCAGCAGTCATCTTCCCATAAAGACAAAAAAAGTATCCGAGTTCCACAGTACCTCTCTTTTCTTGGTTGAGACAACAAGTTCTAGAAAAGGCTGGTCTTCCCTCCAGGAGTCAATTTCCGTGAGGTCATAGAGAACACTGTTAACAGGCCCAAAGGACCACAGCACATGCTTTCGCTTCTGCATGAGGTGCTGAAACATCTATAGCAGAAAGACAGCAAGAGATTAGTTAAATCAAATTCTTCAGAGGAACATATGAACATAAGAACAGCCTGTTGGATCAGGCCAGTGGCCCATCTAGTCCAGCATCCTGTTCTCACAGTGGCCAATCAGTTGGCCCATGGGAAGCCTGCATGCAGGACCTGAGCACAACAGCACTCTCCCCTCCTGCAGTTTCCAGCAACTGTCATTCGGAAACATACCACTTCCAACTATGAAGGCAGAGCATAGCCATCATAGCTAGTAGCCATTGATAGCCTTTTCCTCCATGAATTTATCTAAACCTCTTTAAAAGCTACCCAAGTCGGTGGTCATCACTGTCTCTTCTGGGAGTGAATTCCATAGTTTATCTATGTGCTGCGTGAAGTAGTACTTTCTTTTGTCTGTCCTGAATCGCCCAACATTGAGCTTCACTGGATGTCCCCCAGTTCCAGAACCTGGAAAAGTTACTTTTTTGAACTACAACTCCCATCAGCTCTATCCAGTGGCCATGCTGGCTGGGGCTGATGGGAGTTGTAGTTCAAAAAAGTAACTTTTCCAAGCTCTGCCCAGTTCTAGTGTCATGAGAGAGAGAGAAAAAACTTTTCTCTATCCACTTTCTCCATGCTGTGCATAATTTTATACATTTCTATCACATCACCTCTTACTCATTTTTTCTCTAAACTAAAAAGCCCCAAATGTTGCAGCCTTTCCTCACAGGGGAATCACTCCATCCCCTTGATTATTCTGGTTGCTCTTTTCTGAACCAATTCTACAATATCCTTTTTCAGGCGAGGCAGCATTACACAGTAGTCCAAGATTCTTTTTCAGAATTTACTGGAGATGACACAGAGTTCCAGAAAATCCATGTCAGGGAGCTAGACTCTTGAGGGTGGGGTGGGGCAGAGGCTCTTTTTTTTGGAATTTGTGTGGAAATCCATTGATATAGGCCACTATGTCCTATCCCAACATAGAAAGAGCCATCAAAAATGTACGGCAGCCTAGAGGCTACCCTGCACCAAATGCCCCTTTCAGCATGGATGTGCCATTCATTGTTGCTCCCCACTTCTGGTAAGTAACACAAACTGGGTGGAACAGTGCAGAGGGTCTTATTCTTGCCAGGATGGCTGCTGGATTAGGGATGGGGAAGAAATTTGCTTTGGACTTTAATGCAAGTGTACCTAATATTCACTTCCCAAAACAATAAACCTAAACCCAGCTATCCTTTGAAATTTGCACTTCTCCAAGTTTTGTGATACAGTTCTCCAATCAAATAATGTGTGCAAATGCATATATTACGGGAGGAAAGTATGCATAAAAATTCATACAGCCATGAACATAAAAATATTATTTGGGGGGAAATTGCATGCAAACATGTGTGCATTAGGAGAAACACACACTAAACTGTGGAAAAAACCCATAAAGACTTTAAGACCTTGTGCAAAATGAACATAACCCTACAAAAATGAGAAACTGAAACTCACAGATTTGTCCATCTGTGTGGTGTAGTGGTTAAGGTGTTGGACTATGACCTGGGAGACCAGGGTTCAAATCCCCACATAGCCATGAAGCTCACTGGGTGCCCTTGGGCCCGTCACTGCCTCTCAGCCTCATGAAAACCCTATTCATAGGGTCACCATAAGTCGGAATCGAGTTGAAGGCAGTACATTTACATTTTTTACTGGACACAGGGGAGCCTCAAGGCTCCTTTTGGTACCTATTGATAATGTTGACATAATCAGGCATAAGCAAGCCTGAAAGTCCTATTCATAATTAATCTAGGACAACAGTCTCCAAACTTCTTTTCCATAGGCCACTTGAAAACCACTGAAGGTCTTGGCGGACCACTCAATGATTTTTCTGACTGTTGTAGCAATTGTAAACGTACTGTGCTAGATGCTGTATGATTTTTAATTGTATTTTTACAGATACACCAGGGACTACTTGAATGAAGCTCGTGGACCACAGTATGGGAACCCCTGATCTAGCAGATTCTGAATTGTTGTTGCAAAAGTCCAGTTTCTTAATCCAGTTTTGCAAACTGGACTGAGGTAGGAGAGGGGTTCCACCATTCATCAGAATGTATTGGTTTTGCAAATCTATTTTTCTAAATGTGCACAAATTTGAAATTCCATTTGCTTTAAAAGGTATCCTTTTGGCCAACAGCATGAGGTTCAGAAAGAACATTCAAAATTATTCCCTCTAGCTATTTCTCCCTTGTTCATTGCTGTGCCAGAGCATGATGTAATTACATTGGTTAAGGCTAATCTAGGCCCAGCTCAGACTGAATGATAAATCCTGATTGGCTACATACATGAACAGGCCCAAGCGCTGAGTTTATGTGCTCCCCCTCCCCTCCTTGAGGAGAGAAATGTAAAGCTTCAATTTATAGTTTTCTATAAACCAGATGAACCAGGCAACTGTACTTTGTTGAAACCATGAATGGAAACTTAAAACTTCCATACCTGACACACAAAGGAAGCAAGGAGCTACAAGAGCAAGGCCTACTTGGGCAGAGAGCAATACAACACAGCTTGTCATCACATCTGATGACACACCCGTAGTCTGGTCTGTGCACAGATGGGGTACTGATAGGGAGTTTCCTGAAGAAAAAGCATCATATATATATATATATATATATATATATATATATATAAAACCCCTTTTTTTCCTTCAAGGTCTCTCCCATAACTATCAAATGGGTTGTGTGCTCACCACAGTGTTGCCCTCGATTCCAGCCAGTTTGAATGGAGTGAGGCCCTCAAGATTTGGAATCGAGTCCAGAGGTCCCAGACTCCCCTCTTGTTTGTCATAGGTGAGCAGCAGGCTGTACATCTGGCATGCAAATGTCCTGTTGGGCTGAAGTACCAGGATGTGAAGAATAGTGTTACCTGAAGAGGAAACAGTATAACAGAACCACATTCAGTAAACCGCAGAACTGAAAGACAACAGCTTGATTGATCATTCTTACTGAGCTAGTATCGGACTGTTAGTAAGGTGCATGCTCTGATAAGCTTAATCTATAGATTTTAACCAACAGAAGTTTCACTTGATTAATCCAATTTTAAACTGACAGGGCATTGTTTACATAGTGAGGTTGAGCATTGAGTCACCCTTGTTATTTTTTGGACTATTTTGGCTGTAGTATGTTATAGGGAATAAAGAATAAAATATAAAAAATGGCCTTTCTAAAAATGAATGGAAGCCTTTATTTAAATTATAATAAAACTCTTTGTTCAATAAGTTGGCTAAATTGCACCTGTAGTATCCCTAGTCTAATAACAAGAGCTATTATTAAAATCACACTTTTAACTGATTCCTTGATCAAGCAATTATACTTACCTACATTTGAAAATTACCAGTCCCCCAATATAATTGCCTTTGTGAGATACTATTAGATTGAGGGGTTGGTAATTTTCAAGTACATAAATATAATTTCTTGATCGAGGAATCAGTTAAAAGTGTGTGGTTTTTAGAGTGAAAATCTACTAGTATCCCTCCTTATTAGACCAGGGGGGGCACAGATGCAATTTGCTTGCTAATGGGTGGGATTGCAGCAAGATGATATTAAATCAGATGTCTTCTTCCTCAAAAATTATACCATATTATAGCACCTCACTGCCTTCTACCACAAACAATCCAGAGAAATACCTGCTCCATATTATTAAAATGAGGCCCCTAAAAAAATCAATAATTAACAGTTCTTCTGGCTGCAGGCCTCTTACCTAGAGAATCTTGTGCCCTGATATCAGCTCCATTTTCAACCAATAGACTAACAATTTCCTCATTTCCGGTGCAGGCCGCAAAGGATAAAATGTGCTCCCCTGAGGAAGAATACCAGGGAGAGAACGGGATTAAACAGGACCCAAGGAAGGGGGAGGGCAGGGGACAGTTTTCTCTGAAGGTTAGTAATTAGAGCTGCAACATTTAGGTGACTCATTGGTTAAACGAGACTTTGGCAACCTGATGCCCTCCAGATGCTGCCTGGGAATGATGGCAGTTGTAGTCCAAAACATCTGGAGGGCATCAGGTTGGCAAATGCTAAGTTAGACTACTCAATTATTGTTTCATTAATTAATGAGGTGCCCCTCATTTATCAGACAAAAGGTTTTAACAACTTTCATATTAGCTTTTCATACAGGCACTTACAAAAACTATGGGTGGTAGCTGGTTTCTTAGAAGAGGCACTCCTTTCTTCACACAGGGAATGCCTCTGCTAAGATGGTATCTGCTGTGAGAAATGCACACATCACCTAAAAACAACATGCTTTTTTATAAATTATTTAGTCAATCAATTATTTGTCAATTAAGATTTCTTCGACATGTGGTGGTGGTGAAGGAGCCCAACTTTATCCCACCAAAGGAGGATTATGGGATGGAGGGTATTTTCTTTCAGGCTCAGATTCTAAATGATTATGCTATTTGGAATTAGGACTGGAAGAGAATTTCCCCAACAGATTGGTTTGTATGTCTGGGAAAGTGTTGTTCTGTTCTTTCCAATGAAATTGGTGTCATGGGCATTTCTTTCATCATTTGATGACTTGCCTGTGTAAACGGGCCATCACAGACTTAACACCGTAGATGGAACTTCCAACGCAATGCTTATCAATGGATCCGGTTCACATACTCAACTGCTAGTCATTAAGAGCACTATGGTGGCTCATTCAGGGATTCACCGGGAGACTACCAGGATCAGCTACTGAGAGTGGCTGCATGGTGGTGATGGTGGACCCAATGCCTTTATAGGTGATGGGGAGGGCACCGCAAAGTGGAGGCACAGGGGCTGTCCTGCGTTGTGCAAGGCTGCTGATATCACAGCTTTCACCAGGTGGAGCTACCCACTCAGCAACAGGATGCCTTCATGATGCTGAGCAAGCAGCCCCTCTGCCACCACTGCCTCATGACACCCTCTAGTAAGGGTGACCATCTCCCTCACGCAGGTGGTCCATTAGCAAACTGGAGCCCCAGCTGCCCTTGGATAGGCATTCATGTGCAAACCAGAACTAAGATGAAGCCAAGGTTGAATTACAGTAATGGCAATTAAATACGGCTTCTCTGCAGAAAAAGTTGGACCCAACATTACTAGGACAGAAACACTGACTTGAACTGACCGGCACTGGCTGGTTTTGAACAGAGGCACCAAATTAGCACGGCAATTTGTATTTAATGGAAACATGGCTTCTCCAGTGGGAAATATTGGAACCAACAATATGAGGGATCCCACTGTCTGTTGAGGTGTATCTAGCACGGATAGCACTCCCTAAACTTTGTGTGGCACTACAGAAGCAATCCTGCCCTTTGGAGTTACATTTGCAAATCATACCAAAGTAGAAGAGGCTTTTGGAGCTGCGCCTGAAGAAGAGTCCTGTAGCTCGGGGAGTGGAGATGTGAGCCCCTTTCTTGACCAGACATTTCACTAGATTTATATTTTGATTGATTGCTGCAATGTGGAGAGCCGTTTGACCTGCAATTCACATTAAACAAAGGAACAAACCCTCGATTAAACACTCAAGGACCCATGTTTTGGGCATGTTGCTCTGTGAAATGCTAACAGACTTAATAGCAGCATGCATCTAAGCTGGTAATTTTTTATTTTTTAACAAAGTCTGAAAAACTTGGTGACAAACATAAACAGCAGATATTGCAAGCAAAGGCTTTGTTTGCAATCAAAGCCAAGACTCAAAAGTCAAACTTGCCTTTAGATTAGCGGCATCTCTTAATCTTGTGATTGGAATTCTCATCATCTTTTTTTAGCCTCACAGCCACGGTGAGCCTCAGTCTGTGCCAGGGGGTTAAAACAATTTCCCCAGCACTTTTCCCCCCACTGAAAATCCCATCCCATCCCCTAAAGCTGTGATTTGCTGCAAGTGCACCTTTGGGGGCAAATAAGAGCTTTGAGGAATGATACAGGGGGAGTGCTTGAAGCCCCCTCTCATCCATATCCAGACTGGAGCCCCCACGGCTGTCAGTTTAAAAGAAGAAGACAATTCCAATCCAAGAGTGACCATATGGTACGGCAGAGCTATCCTCCTGACACTGGCATTACTGCGCCTTACCTGAATGGGGCTGCGGTTGGGGAGTGGTGAGGCTACATAGACACTCCATCAGGAGCACTAGATTGGCTCCACCAGTGTACCAGCACAGCCTCGATTTCACTCCCACCCTGAGCCATCCAGGTAAGCTGCAGCGATGCTGGTGTCAGCAGAGAGCGGCTTCACCCCTCCCCATGGGACACTATTCTCCCAACCACAGGATTCCATTCAATACCTAAGGTTATGTCTAATCTGACCCTCAGGCTCACCTAAGGTCACCATTACCCGCAGAGGCTGCAATCTTCATTGGGCGAGGAGGGGGAAGCTTTAAGTCTCTGTTCGACACCACTTTTCCACATCCAAAAGTCACACACACAGAGCTGCTTTTAGCCCCATGTGAGAAAAAAATATGTTTATGTGCAATATGTCTAGAATGATTTGTGCCAAGTATTGGGAAATTTTGGAAGATTACAACTGTGAAAATGACCTGAATATACTATTATGTCACAACTTAGGGTTGTTGAGAACCTTTTATCAGCTACTAGAAGAATAGGAGAAATTTCAACTCACTGTCATGCATTCATTTTGTCTCACGTGCAAATACTGTAATTATTAACCTTTTTATGCAAGTCCCAATATGTAATAAAAAAAAACTAGCTCAGCCTCTTATTTTGATAGTAATTACCTTCATAGAGATCTGATGTCATTTTCTCATTGATGAGTTCTGGAGCTACCTCCAGGAGAACCTCTGCAGCTTCTGTGTTATCATAGAGAGCAGCTATGTGGAGGGCCGTCTCCCCCACAGCTCCTGCACAGAATAAGGAAAACACAAAGGTCAGCTAAGAATGAGCTGCACTTAGGGCCAAGCTGTTGTTATTGTTATTATTGTCATTGCCATTAAATTTATATCCTTCCCATTCTTCCAAGGAGCCCAGGGTAGCAAGTAGCCAGTGACAAATCACTAAGCACATCTTGAAAACAATTCCAACACAGATGCAGACTGGAAAAGATTTATATTTATAAGGCTTGTTGGAAGAGGAAGGTCTTGAAACAGGAACCAAAAAGACAACTGAAATGGTACCTGCCTAATATTTAGGGAGAGGGAATTCCAAAGGGTAGATGCCACAACACTAAAGGCCAAGCTAAAGCTAGACATCGTGATAGGTGACTATGTATTCAGACGCCTGACCTGTTCATATTTAAAGCTGTGGTGGGTGGATGAAAAGGTCTAATTTTTATAATAAAAAAAAGTGTTTGAGTGCATTTATTTATTACATTTATATACCGCCCCATAGCTGAAGCTCTCTGAGCGGTTCACAGCAATTAAAAACATTAAAAACAAATATAAAATTTAAAAACACATTTAAAAAAAAAAAAAAACAATTTAAAAACACAATTTAAAAAATTAAAAACAATTTAAAAACACATGCTAAAATGCCTGGGAGAAGAGGAAAGTCTTGACCTGGCGCCAAAAAGATAACAGTGTTGGCACCAGGTGCACCTTCTCAGGGAGATCATTCCATAACTTGGGGGGCACCACTGAAAAGGCCCTCTCCCTTGTTGCCACTCTCCCAGCTTCCCTCCAAGTAGGCACCTGGAGGAGGGCCTTGAATGTTGAGTGTAGTGTACGGGTGGATTCGTATCGGGAGGTGTTCCATCAGGTATTGTGGTCCCAAGCCATGTAAGGCTTTATAGGTTAAAACCAGCACTTTGAATCGAGCTCGGAAACATATAGGCAGCCAATGCAAGTGGGTCAGAATCAGTTTTATATGATCGAACCGTCTGGTCCCTTTTACCAATCTGGCTGCTGCACTTTGCACAAGCTGCAGTTTCCGAACTGTCTTCAAAGGCAGTCCCGCGTAGAGTACATTGCAGTAATCTAACTTGGAGGTTACCAGAGCATGGACAACTGAAGCCAGGTTATTCCTGTCCAGATGGGGCATAGCTGGGCCACCAACCAAAGTTCGTAGAAGCCACTCTGTGCCACCGAGGCTACTTGAGCCTCAAGTGACAGAGATGGTTCTAGGAGAACCCCCAAGCTACAAACTTGGTCCTCCAGGGGGAGTGCAACCCTATCCAGGACAGGTTGGACATCCACCATCCAGTCAGAAGAACACCCACTAACAGCATCTCAGTCTTGTCTGGATTGAGCCTCAGTTTATTAGCCCTCATCCAGTCCATTGTCACAGCCAGACACCAGTTCAGTACATTGACAGCTTCACCTGAAGATGAAAAGGAGAAATAGAGCTGTGTGTCACCAGCATACTGATGGCAACGCACTCCAAAACTCAAGTTGACCACACCCAGCGGTTTCATGTAGATGTTGAACAGCATGGGGGACAGAACTGACCCCTGTGGAACCCCATACTGGAGAGTCCAGGCTGCCAAGCAATGTTCCCCAAGCAGCACCTTCTGGAGCCAACCTGCCAAGTAGGAGCGGAACCACTGCAATGCAGTACCTCCCACTCCCAACTCACCCAGTCTTCCCAGAAGGATGCCATGGTCGATGGTATCAAAGCCGCTGAGAGATCAAGAAGAGTCAACAGAGTCACACTCCCCCTGTCTCTCCCAACAGAGGTCATCATACAGGGCGACCAAGGCTGTTTCCGTGCCAAAACCAGGCCTGAAACCAGACTGAAATGGATCCAGACAATCGGTCTCATCCAAGAGTGTCTGGAGCTGGCCTGCAACTACTCGTTCAAGGACCTTGCCCAGGAATGGAACATTTGCCACCAGCCTATAGTTATTAAATTTTTCTGGGTCCAGGGAGGGTCTCTTCAGGAGTGGTCTCACTACCGCCTTTTTCAGGCAGCCAGGGACCACCTCCTCTCGCAGAGAGGCATTAATCACCTCCCTGGCCCAGCCGGCTGTTCCATCCCTGCTAACTTTTATCAGCCAAGAAGGGCAAGGATCCAGCACAGAAGTGGTTGCACGAACCTGTCCAAGCACCTTGTCAACGTCCTCAAGCTGTACCAACTGAAACTTATCCAAGAAATCGGTACAAGGCTGTGCTCTGGATACCTCGCTCAATTCACCTGCTACAACACTGGAGTCTAAGTCCTGGCGGATGCTAAAGATTTTATCCTGGAAGTGTCTAGCAAATTCATTACAGCAGGCCTCAGATGGTTCTACCATGTCCTTGGGGCCAGCGTGTAATAGCCCCTGGACAATTCTGAAGAGCCCCGTTGGGTGGCAGATTGATGATCTGATAGTGGCAGCAAAATATTGTTTTTTTTGCTGCCCTCACTGCCCCTAAATACAGCTTACTATAGGCACTAACCAGTGTGTAATTGCATCCACCAGGAGTTCATCTCCACCTGCACTCAAGCCGTGTCCTATATTGTTTCATGGGTCTCAGCTCTGGGGTGTACCATGGAGCAGTACGAACTCTACACAAGCAATCATATTATTATATGTATTGTTGTATTTTGCTACTGTTTGATTATTTTTGTTTACCTTTGTTGGTTTGATTTTATTGTTTTATTGTATTTATATATTCCTGATTGCTTTATTCTATGTACACCGCCCAGAGAGCCCTTGGGCTTAGGGCGGTATATAAATTAAATAAAATAAATAAAATAAAATAAAAAAATGTCAACTGCCCAGGTCATTTGTGTATTCCACAGTTTGGCCAGGGTTTCGACAGGAGTGCCAGCCCTATCAGCTGGAAATGATGATGAAGTTGAGCCTTCTCTTCACTCCCTACACTCCATTGCTTCAGGCACTCTTCTCCCAACTCAGTTCCCTTCTGATAGAGGTGGGCAGGCAGGAAAGTGTCTAAGCTGGGGTAGCCAATGTGGTGCCCTCTAGATGTTGTTGGACTACAGCTCCCAATATCCCTGGTCTTTGGTCATGCTGGATGAAGCTGATGGGAGTCATAGTCCAATGGCATCTAGAGAGCACCACACTGGCCACCCTGATGACAGGCAAGAGAAAAGGGAAGGTTCAGTTCCTCTCACACGTATGTTCTCTTTTGTTAATTTCTTTTAATGTGGCTCTTGCTGGTCCAAGAAAATTCTCCCATCAGTGGTTTATGCACTGCTCTCACTGGTAGGGAAGAAGGACAAGTACCTCTTTGGAAAACATCACAGGAACCATCTGAAATAAATTTCCTAATGGCCTGGACATTGTTCTCCTTTGCAGCCAGGAGAAGTGGAGACTCCCAGATCCTGCAGGCAAGAAGAAACAAAGAAAATAATTATTCACATTTTGCTCCAGTGAGGATCAACATTACTTATTTGTGCTGACAGAAGATGCTCTCCTAATAAGAAGGGAAGGAAAGCTATGATTGGGAAGGCACGATCCTAGGTTATTTGCTGAAATCCAGAACCTTGCAGAGGGGAGAAAAAAAACACAACAATTGAGTGAAGAGATTCTATCAGCTTGTGCAGTGTTTATCTCAAACCACATAGGGGCAGCACAGGGACAATAGAAAGATGCAAATTATAGCTGTAATTTGTCACAACACAGCAAAGAAGCATATTAGAGGCTAGCAAATTTATTGTGGCATGAGCTTTCCTTTCAAGTGCCCAGTTTGTTAAATAAAAAAGATGGGAGCTAAACCACAAATTGCATCCAAAGTGGATTGTTACACACCAGAAATCATTGTCATTGGCTGTGTGGTCAGTCATTGTGACATGAGTAATAATTTAGTAGCTGCTTAGGTAAGAATAGCAGCATGATAACCTTTAATTCTAAAGACATCACCAATAAATGTGCAATTAAACTGTTCTACTATTGAACAATACTCCTCTGACTCTGCTTTCTAATTCTAAATGCAGGGAACAAAAGGCATTACAAGTTCAGGCAACTTGGAGGAATTCTACCACCCATTCTGTCCAGTTCCACAAGGATACCAAGTAACTGGCTCCAACTAGATGGGGAATCTTAGCAGAAGAGGGTCAAGGATAGTCAACAAGATGGAGAACTTTAACCCCGTAGAAAGACTGCGGAGGGGGTTGGAGGAAGCCCACTTTTCTTGTAACCAAAAGTAATTGGAGCTTCATCCCACTACAAAAACAAAAAGAGGGATCCACCTTCTTTTTAACAAAAACCAAAACATTTTATTTACATAGTGTTAAAGTTTTACAACAAGCAACAGAAAAAAAGGCAAATAAAACAAGGTTCTACTCCTAGGGGTCCTGCTTCCCGCATCGGAAAAGCCCTGACTGTTAATAGTTAACAGTCAATCTAGATAATAAATGAATGAAGTATACACACACCAAACATGGATAACATGGCCTCTTAATGACTAGATAGAGCTGGTCTCATCTCCCTTAGACTTTTTCCCGAATGTGTTATGGCCCTGAACAAAGCACTTCCTTTTGAATGCAAGCCATTTTCAAGTAATAATATTTATCATATAAGATAGCATTCTACATCAAACTACGACTGAAGATAGGGCTCCATTTTCTGACAGGGGCCTCAAATTTCCTAATACCACCTGATACAAACAGAGACACCTCTTAAATCCATCACTGACTAGTTCCTTAGAATGTGTCTTATTTCATCTGCCACAGATGTTGTCCATCTAATACATCTTTCCCCAATATGAGCATCTTGCACAGGATATAAAATAAGAAGCTGCTTGTTTTTTTGCTGTGCAGCACCCTGGTCCTCTAGACACAAGGATTTAATCTTAGAAATGATGTTATATGAAACAAAGATATAAGTCAACCATACTACCCCCATTTTGGGATAAACAAGAATAATGGCTTTTTGTTTTATCCAGAAACCCTCCATTTAGGGAATGTCTGTCTAAAATAGAAGAGAAGTTGCTCGTTTTTGTTAATAACCTTATCTTGTTAATGTTTGTCTAGGAAAGCTGCACCCTCTTTTTATAAAGGAATGAATTTGCTCATTGTTCATTATATCTATCTATCCTTGCTTTAACCCCTCCCCCCCACAAAATCTCTGTTCTTGGAAATATATCCTCAGTTCCTGTAATATTTGTTCTAAATTAATCTAAATTTGTTTGGCTTTATGATTTATTCATTTTGGGGGGAGTATAAACATTTAAACAGATAACTGGCCTAATTGCAGAAGTATTTACTATTTCAGTTTGCATTTAGGTACTTCCTGCTTTGTTGAATAAATAGACTGAAAACCCACTGGGCAGGGTCTATTTTTTATGTGTTGTACCACACCTTGTTTTGGGGTGTAGCACTAATAATAAATATTATTATTTTAAATATTGGGGAAATCACTGGGATTACTAGGACCACTAGGAAACAGACAAAACCAAACCATGAAGGATAAACTCCAGAAAGGAAAACAAACAACCTACGTAGGGGTTTATATAATCTAATCTGTGTGCTTTCTCACCTAGATCTTTTTCAACTGAACACATTCTTAGATCGTGTGTGCTTTATCAGATATTGTGGAAATTATTCAAAGATATGATTACTGTGGCTCAGAGTAGGACAGAAGGAGTATAAAGGGCTAAGCACGGAGTTGTGGTCTCCCTGTGTGAGCTTTATATACTGGTGCTCGTGTATACAGTAACTGGCTGTTGAGTTACCCCATATTTTATGTTATGCCATGGCACAGCAGTTGTTGGTGTGGGACTGACTATCTGTGATTCCCTCTGCTTCTCACTGAAGTCAATGAGAAAGGAATTCTTTGATCCAGGCCCAGGGCTGGTGTTCTGCTGTCAATAGTACTGTAGCTGTGGCCTGAAGGATGGAAGTGCGCTTCTCCCTTATGCCATGCCCGTTTCTCCCATGACTCCACTCAGTTTTGCCAGTGCATCTGGACAGTTCTGCTAGCATCTGTGGGCAGCTCCACTGGTATATCTTGAGTTCTGCCAGGATAGAAGAGCTTCTGTCTAATCCTACAGATACAAAGCTGGCAAATTTTGAGTATAGGACTGCTCCGATACTTAATCATATAGAACAAAATTATGGACAACAAATTATGCATCACAGATCATATCTGTTATCTTTGCTACCATATATTATTTGGAAGCAAGTAACTGTTGGCATTATATGCTCCACTTTTAGCACTATCATTTGGCTCATAGGGCAGGAGGGGTATAAAGCACTAAGTGTGGAGTTATGGTCTCTCTGTTTGGCTTTATGAAGGGAAGGGGAGCAAAACAAAAGAAGACTTTTAAAAGTATTAAGAATTAATGCTGTCACTAGGCTGTTTTGTGATATGTGCAACATGCCCTTGCTTCATAGTTCCCATCTCCAAAGCTCCTCCTTGTGAGCTCTAAGTACGTGTAACCCATGATGTATGCCCTATTCATTGCATGTTTGCCAAGGGCAGGTGTGGATCCAAAGGGCTGGTCAGCCCATGCAGAAGCCAGGCTATTGGCCTATGCAGCACTCCTCAGGAATGGCTCAGCTGCACCTAGAGGGGCCCTTCCTACTTGGTGTCTTGGGGGGTTGCTCTCTGCTGTTGAACCACAAGCCGTTCCACCCGGCTAAAGCTCCTCCTGAAGCCCCTGTGCTCCCAGCATCTGTGACTGGGTGATGGAAGGTGGGAAGAGATATCTCCCATGATGCATCTGTCTGGTGCTGTGGCTAAGTGGTTAGGGAGCTGCTCTGTGGAGCTTGCAGTATAGGTTTGAGTCCCAGGAGCTCCCCCTCTTTTGCCCAGGCATGCAGAACGTGAGTAGAGGCATGTTCCTCCACCACCCATTCTCTCTAGTACAGCTTGAACTCCCATCTCCTGCTTCCCAACTCCATGCGCTCTGTGGCTGGAAATTGATGCTGTCAGCGTGTGTCTGTGGCTCCCATTTTTAGGCATCTTTTTGGTTGCTTGGCAAAAGTCTTTCCCTCCCTGGATGTGTCTTGAAACCTTGCCCCAGAAGGAATGTGTGCCATATATAGGCCTCATGCCAGGGGGCTCTATGGTGCGTTGTGTTGCATGGGCTCTCCTGCTTTTCTTGTGTGTGTACAGTGCTCCAAAACAGTGGTTGCAAGCCATGTAAGGGGGCTTGAATTCCTGCCTGGAAGAATGCCTGGGGATTGTCAGGAGGGAGATCATCATGACCTCAGCAGCACCCCAATGGATTGGAGATGTTCTAGAATTATTTTGTGTATTGCGTTGTGATGCATGGAGGTCTGCCGGGGACATGCCTCCATCATCATGAGATCGCTATCCCCCTTTCTGTGGGGGTTCTGGAAGTGTTTCCACAGATGTTGTAGGTGGGGTGTTTTCCCCTCCTTTCCCGGGCTGAGCAGATATAAAATATGGCAGCTGTTCTGCTGGTGCAGCATATTTATTTATTTATTTATTTATTTTTTATTCGATTTATATACCGCCCACAGCCCGAAGGCTCTCAGGGTGGTGCACAACATAGGATAAAACACAATAAAATCACAAAACAGTAGAGCGTAAATACCAAACAATAAGCATACCTCCACCCCTGACATAACTAGGATTGCTCTGTGCATCTTATTAAAGAACTATGGAGCTAAACTTTAGAGGCCTTTTACAGAATATTTTTATTGAGTCCATTTGTGTCAAGAAGGGAAGCAATTCCTCCAGAAAGCTGTCAGGATGTCTAGAGTTTGGCACCCGATTTAAGGTTAATTAATAGTAGGCGTGGGAGGTGATTTTTGATGGGATGATAGCCTGAAGAGAAGGTTAAACTTCTTCTCTCCCAATGCTCTGGTCCTGATGAAAATCCCCCACATATGCTTTTTTTAAAAAGAAAGCATTAATGTATTTTGTGATGATGCATTTAGTGCCACATGTAGTCTGGCCCTAACATTCTTCATGTGGAAATTGTAACTGGGATACATTTTAGGAAAAAATATATTGATTTATTGTAACTCATTATTAATTTAATTTATACCCTGCCTTTCAAGGTGTAAAATAACCTATTGAGGTAGGAGGGATGGGGTTTGTGTCTATGTTTAAAAACATTTGGGCCCCAAATCAACAGCAGAGTTAGCAGCTCTGCAATTTGTAGTAAACCTGACACT
The DNA here is from genome assembly GCF_030035675.1 of Rhineura floridana. Lineage (NCBI taxonomy): Eukaryota > Metazoa > Chordata > Lepidosauria > Squamata > Rhineuridae > Rhineura > Rhineura floridana. The sequence continues at coordinate 150,643,296 of NC_084480.1, forward strand.
AACCACTGAGATGTTCCATCTTTAGGCTCCATCTGTGCTATACTGTACATTTAAAGCAGAATGGTTTAACAATCAATCCCTGTACCTAGGGAACTCTGGGAATGGTAGTCTATGAAGGTAATAGGGGTCTCCTAAGAACTCTCAGCACCCTTAATAAGCTACCATTCCCAGGATTCTTTGGGGAAGCATAACTGTTAAAAGTGGTATAATACTGCTTTAGGTATATAGTGCAGATGAATTTCCACATATGCACAGAAGACGTTTTCTGCATACTCGAAAGCATCGACTGACTCCTTGTTCAGCTTCCTGGCACCTCACCAGACAAACTCTTTGGCACCATCATATAAATTACTATAAACCAGGATTTTATTATACAGTGTTGCACTCTTCCTGGAGCAATTAAAATCATTTGCCCCAAAAGCCAAGTGAACTGAATCGGAAAAACAAAAACAAACTCTGACATCACAGACAAGCAGCACACCTCCAGCGGCTAGTCCATGCCTAGAGCCTGGGAGTGAGAGAGCAGATGTACTGTTACATGGGGCCACACCAGGTTTTTCCTCCCAAAAGCAAAAATTGCACGTTGCTTGCACAGGAAAGGGAGCACCAGAAGTAGGAATGTCAAGTTTCCCAAGGCTTGGAAGGCAGAACCTGGTGATGCTCTTTTTTTTGTTTTTGTTTTTAAAGAAAGGTTTCAAGTCTCTCCTTTTTCAGGAATGGGGAACCTGTGTCTTTCCAGATGTTTTCTGAACTCGGACTCCCATCAGCCCCTGCCAGTATGACCAATGGTCAGGGATGATGAGAGTTGGAACCCAGGGTGGCAAATAAAAACACGAAAACATCTGGAGGGCCAAAATGTTTCCCAATCCCTGTTGATCTCAAGTGCAAATTCGACCCTTTCCATCTTCAATTTTCAAGATGTATTTATTGTGCTTCCCAGTTATTCTCTCTTACATGACAGATGTTGGCTTGGTTCACATGAGATGCACAAGTGTGGGGGCTTCCAGAGAGGAGTTTGCAGTCACTTTGCTCCTCCCTAGTCCTTTCTGCTGCCACGTCATGCCCAGCGAAGCCAAGGTTTGGCTTAGCGTGTCAAGTGAACCAGGCCACTGCGGTTGGAAGAACATGCTAGGGAAAGGCAGCTTTAACATCAGGATGAGGGAGAAAGTAGAGGATGCTCACCCCCCACCCCGGAAATAGCCCTCCTCTTCACTTCCTCTGTCTCCTCATCCTGAGCTTCACCTCCTTCCCCTTGAGGCCCTTAGAAGAAGGAGCCTTAAGATCTTCTACTCTGGCAATTCTAACCAACAGCTTTTGCCATGGGCAGAGATCACAAATTGGCACAAATACCAATTGACCTATTTCAGGAAGCCTTGTTGTCAAATGCCATTTGTCTTCAAAAGCAAACATACTCTTCTCATTCTACTGTCAATGGATTAGTAGTAAAAAAAAGAAAGAAGCCTGGCTCAGTGTCTCGTTTTAGAAAAAACAAATCTTTTTTAAAAAACAGAATTGAATTTACTAGCATATGGGCAAAAGTTTTCAAACTCTGAGGCCAGGCTGATAGAAGATTGTCAAGTCAGTCCTCCTGGGATACATTTATAGAAGCAGCAATGCCAACACTTACTGGCCTTGACTCTGCCTCATTCCACGTCCCTGGCCCACAACCACGAAAAACAGCAAGAAAGGAAAGCCTCAAATAGGTGATGGATCTGCAACAGGAACATTTCATCAAGCCCCTCAGCCTCATTCTGGCAACCATTAAGCATTTCCACAACATAGACCCAGAGGTTCAGGCCCAGCTCACCTCTTGTCCACCCATGCCTAAGAAAGTAGAAATTCAAGCATACACCAGGGCTTGCGATTTGTCTCACTTAAGACAAACAAGAAGTTGTAGCCAAGGTTTGTTCTTCGCTTATTGCTGGCGATTTGTCTGGGGGAAACAAACCATGAAGCCCACTTTGTATATAACACTAAGCCAAACCATGGCTTAACTCTGGGTAGCGCAGCAGCAGGAAGGCTGGGGGAAGAGCAAAGCAGCCACAATTTTTACTGTGAGTATCTGCATGATTGCACGTTGTCACTTAGTATTATGCAATAACTGTTCCAGTGCATTTTCCATAATAATATTGCTTGGTCCTGAGGCAGGTATCCATCAACAGAAAGTTGCATTTTAGGGAAGGCCCATCTATCAATTTGAACTTCAGCCCAGAAATGAATCATCTCTAGTTCCAAGTGTCGTGTCGTCTACCCCCTGCTGACAACGTGGTGTCTCACAAATTTCCTGTGACCCAGAAACAGGCCCCACAGGTGTTCTAAACAGCCAAAACCTGCAGTTTAGGGACAGCCTTAATATCTCTAGTGGCCCCCAAAACCAAATGCAGGCATGTCAAAGGCACCTGTGAAAGTGAATAGGTCAATGATTGTTCACATAGCCATAAAACCTGAAATAAATAAAAGTAATTGTACTGATGAGTTACTAATTATAGAAACTTTAAAAGGTTGCTGTTTGATGGCTAAGGTAACCATCTTGCTTACTTGCAGAAATTCCTCTTCTCTTTCCCAAGGACAATCTCCAGCTAGAACCATATTGCTGCAGTTAGGAGCATGCTGGCTTTTCACTGCAGACTGAAGTAGGATGATTGTCTCCCAGACTCACCTACTGGTTTAATTGTCCAGAATAAACCTTTGCTGGAGTCCCCAACACTTGCCAATGGCTAAATCCACTTATCTTTTCACACAGATATTTTGAGGAGGCCAGGGAGTGAGCATGGTTATTTTGCCACTTCTGCTGAACTGTTTTATTGGCTTAATATGTTATTTAAATTATGTTTAAGTTAATTGTTTTGTGGATTTATCACATGATTGTACCACCTTATGAGATGCAGGGCAGTGTATACATGTAAATAATAAATAAATAAATACAATAAACAAAACACAAACAATGCTGGACTAAATGGACTTTGATTTGATCCTGCAGGGCACTTTTTATACACTTAAGCAAAAGTGCACATTCAGGATCACTTAACAGGTAAGTCATTCCTAATCAGTGTTAAGTAATCCTGAGTACGCCCTTTAAAAAAAATAAATCAGTAGACCATCAGCTCACCCCTGTGTGGTAGACAGAGAATGGGGTAGGGTAGATTAAGGAGACTGGAACACTATTCACACCATACATATGTTCTCTGGGAACAGGGTGCGACTGTTAAAACACCCCAGCAACTGTAGCTCTGTGAGGGGAATAGGGCGTCTCCTAACAACTCCCAGCATCCTTCACAAACTACACTTCCCAGGATTCTTTGGGGGAAGCTGTGACTGTTTAAAATGGAATACAGTAAATATATGGTGTGAATGTGGTAGACCCAGATCTCTGCTTGGTGACTGAACTCATTATGGGTCCAGCCACTGCCTCTCAGTCTAACTGTCCTCACAGGGTTATTGCAATAATAAATGGCAAGGGGAAATACATATCCTAATTGGCAGAACACAAATTAGCTTTTGTAGACCTGTGATATGTACTGTAGAATACCACTAGAGTAACACTATCTCACTCTTTGAACTTGTCTTATGGTACACTTACCAAGAAAGTGGTCCAGCATTGTTTTACACCCTGTACCTGCCTACCACTCCTCAACCTGTGCTTCCATGAGTATTATTATTACTGATTATACATCACCCTTCCACTAAGGCACACAAGGCTGTTTACAGTGTGTCACCCCCCAGGAGAGCTACTCGAAATACATAAAGTAAGCTTTATAATTTAATGTTAACAATGATTAATAATGCAGTTGGCAATTTTAGTGGCCGTGTGTTTTACACACTGTATCTTATTTGTCCTCTCCTCCCATCAGATGGGTCTTTTCCATTCCCATTTTACAGATGGAAAACTGAGGGCAGAACTAGATTGTACAGGAAACATGGAGGTTTTTCCATTCTATATCTCTCCCTCATAATACCAAACGGACATTACTGTGCTGCCTGTTGCTCTTCTTCATCATGAGCTGAGGGCACTGGGGCTGCGCACACAAACAACATGACACATTACGAGGAAGAAAGTGGGGGAGACACAGATTGGCAGCAAATCTGTGTCTCTTCTGTAATGTCTGGCTTACCTTGAGGCAGAGATATATTCTCCTCATTCACATGTAATGCTAAGCCAAACCATGGCTCAGTGTAAGTGAGCAAACATGCAGGCTCCTGCAGAGGAGATCACAGCTGTTTTGCTCCTCCTCAGTTATTATTTATTTATTAAATTATATCCACCCTTCCTCCTAGTGCTGCTGCCCTGAGCTACAGTTTGGATTAGTATGTTGTCTGAACCTGGGCAGATGCTTTCACTCTCCCAGGCAAACCACAAGCTTTAAACTATAGGACAAACCTTGGTTACAGCTTGCTTTTGAAGGAGAGAAGCCAGGAGCCCAGGTTCTGATGCTAAGCCACAACACAGCTTAGCACAACACAGCAACAAAACAACTGGGGGAATGGAACACAGGGGCCATGTTCTCCTCTGTGAAAGCCCATGAGTTTGCATGATAAACCATGGTTTGATTTAGCATTACATCTGAACCGGTCAGTTCATGACTGCAGTGGGATTTCTCTTTATCTTCAAGTCCCCAACTCTGTCCACTGAGTAATATGATTATCTCCCACAATTTTTACAGACAGAGGCTACCACAAAATAAACACCTGCTGTGCCCCACCCAAAGCAGCCATCAGTTTTTATCTACTTCTAATAACCAATGGAGGATAAATTGTACTCATTGGCTTACAGATTAAAGGTTCTCCCTATCTCTTCACAAATTCCAGGCTGACCCTGTTCTAAAGCATAAAACAGACGATTTTGTGCTTACAAAAAATCATAGGAATCCTTACTTTAATTGCTTTGTAAACTCTTCAAATGGAAAAAAATAGATATGGGTGAGACTAAAGAGAACTAACCAGCCACACCACAAATCCTTGTAAACTAACACAAATACGTGGCACTGCCAAGATACGCAATGGCGTGTAAGGCTTCAACAGTGTAATGATTTTTATTGCCATCAGTATGGAATTAACTGATCTTGGCTTTGTGTTAGGGAGCTCATTCCAAACTCACAACTATGCAACCCCATGCTGTATAAATTTAATTTAATAACTTGATGTCTTTAGCCTGGTCTATACATGCAACAGAATGAGGGGCTGGAATCCTGAGGTGATAGGGTAGAATGCAGACTACAGGTGGAGGAATGCCATTTTATAAATTCTCTCCTGCTTCAAACTTCCTGGAAATTGAAAACCACACAACAGGCAAGGTTTGACCTAGAATCTCTGTTGCTAGATTGTTACTTGCAGGAGGGGGTTTGGAGGGAGTATTCAAAACTGGTGTCCCTCACATACAGTCTAAATGGGTATAGTCCACTCCACTGCCTTAGCATCCTACCATTTAATTCTACTAGACCTATGCTGCACTGTTTTAAACAACTCCAGAATCATGTCTCTTATACACATTTACATCCTGATTCCAAATACAATTTTCCTTCCAAGTATGGCTGTGCATAGAACAGCAGCCATAAATAATTATCAGGAATAAGTCTCATTGAACTGAATAACAGTTACTTCTGAGTTGACATGGTCAGAATTAAGCTGCAAACTGTGCAATCTTCTGAGGAGGTATATAACAGTACAGGCATCATCAGCCTATAAGCAAAGATATTACATCATTACTTCCATAGCTTTCAATACCACATATCATGTACAAGTGATTAAGAACACAAGAGCCTCTTTTCTGGTTCAGACTAACTGAGCCCAGTATCCTGCCTCTGGCAGAAGACAATCCAGATGGCCTAACACTAATTGTCTTGTAAGCATTCCCTACTGTCACCATTGCTTCTCTCCCTCATATTTGGTTTGGACAGAACAAAGGTATTTAAGATCAAATCCACATTACCCTATCCTCACCATCCTAGTCTTTGCACTGGCCCCTGGGGGATGTCAAGCCTGTGAATTGCTGGGTACCAGGGTTGTGGAGTCGGTACGCCAAACCTTCGACTCCGACTCTGACTCTATTTTTCTACTGTTCGACTCAGACTCCACCCAAAATTGCTTCCGCCTCCACAACCCTGGAAAATGCTATAAATGTCTTTTTAAATTGGAAGCTCTCATAGGAGCATTTTTATCGCTGCCTGAGTATGCGCTGATCCTGGCATCACAGCATTTGTCTTCATCTGGGTCCTGTGTCATACACTGACACACAAAATGTTTTTCATCTTGAGTTATGGTGAAATGCTCAACTACAGCTGACTTCATGGGAAGCTTCTTTGACATTTTGAATTTATATTTTAAAAAAAATTGTCAATCAAAATTTATTTTGAAGCCGGAGTCAGAGTCGGTACATTTCTACCAACTCCGACTCCACCCAAAATTGCTCCCGACTCCGACTCCACAGCCCTGCTGGGTACATGGAGATTTTCAGAGAAAACAGCAATGCTGCATGCATCAAGATAAATGTAAACAACGTCCAGGGTTAGGAAGCCTACTAACTGTGTGAAGTACTCAGAGGCAGCTCTTCCATGAAGAAGTGGCTGCTTCAAGCAACAGTTTTATGGTACCATTAACAGCAGCAGAGTGAGATAGACACAGATCTGATTCATGGTGCATATACACTACCAGCAAGCCCCAGGGAAATGGACAATAGCTGCCTAGGAGCTCCATCTTGCTCTTCAGTAGCTCCTGTTAGTTTCATTGAGGCTCCTGCAGTGCAGACAACCATCTTGACACATTATGCGCCATGCCAATTAATGGGAGAGGAGTGTCATTCGGATTTTCCACCAAAGCACCAAATTGGCTTGGACCAATCACAAAGGTACTTCCAAAGGCTACTGCTACTCTAGAACAAGGGTCTACAGACAAGACACTCAGACTTGGATGCTTCATTTTGGGCTTATAGGGACTTCATGGTTCAGTGCATGTGTGTTGCTGATGCAAAAAGATGTTCTGCCTGAAAGGTTTAACTAGTCATTATAGCCTACAGATGTAAAACATTTTCACACAATTCATACACACAAATTTATTTGATTTAACTGTCCTCCACAGAAAACCAGATGCCAGGGAGAACAGTAGGCAAAACCCTTTCACCCTGATTTCTAGTTTCTATGTGCAGGGATTCTTTTTTTTAACAGATTGGAGGAAGATTCAGTCATACGAATCCCCAATTGCAATCTGAAGTGGTACAGTGTATATCTAAGGCACAGGTTTACCACCTCAAGAGGAACAAGGACCATGGCTGTAACCTACTTGGAATAAATCTTGTTGAATTCAATGGGACTTACATCCAAGTAAACATGATCAAGCTACACAACATTTTTTCAAATGACACTGAGGACTCTAGTGTGTAATTTGTGTTTATTGATCCAGAAAGCAGAAAAGAGCCACTTTTAAGTCAAATGTATGTTCTAATAATGTAGATTTTTCATTGGGTTTATAAATAAGAAAATTTCTAAAATGATTCCTAGGGGGATTTCTCAAGTAAGGCTCAAATTAGTCTGTGGTGAATATAATACATTCAGTTCAAAAATGGTTTTCTCCACATTTGATCTTTATATTAAGCACATTCATTCATGGCACAAAACAAATGAGAGGGAAGGCTTCAAGTTGCTTTTAGTGTCACCTATGAACAAGACCAACCCAAGTCATTTTTATGCCTAAGGAGGTGTTTCCTCAAAATGGCACTCATACCCCAAAATGGTACTTATGGAGAATACAATCCAGTGTGCAGTTCTCCTACACAAACTTCACTAAAATGAATTCAACTGTGCAAGAGAATGGCCCTGTAACGTCACATCCATATATCTCCCACTTCACTGCTCTGAATTATGCCCCAAACCTGCCATCTGAGGCAGCCACCTCAGTTTGCTTCACAGCAAGGCTGCTTTTGCATGTGAAAGCAACATTCATTATCTTTCTGAAAATGTCCTTAAAAATTAGATTCTTAACATGCAAAAACACTCAACAATCAAGGCCAAGGCTGTTCACCATTTACTGACAGATAATCTCTGGCATCATTTTAAAGGCTCCCATGCCTCAGGATGGAAATTCAGTATCATTTCATCTTTTGCAAAGCCCTGGAAAAGCCAGAGAATTTGCATCCCATCCTTCCCCAAGAAGCAAGTGAAACTTTGGCCAATAGAAACATGAAGGAAAAAAATGGTGAGGAAATCATTGCTGGCTGGTCCTGATGTTCACCCAGAGCTGGCTTTACCATAAGGCAGAGTCACCTCAGGCGATAGTTTTTGAGCAGCATTAAACAGCCAGTTATTGACTTCATCATGTTTTCTTTTACAAATAAGTTTTGAAAAACTTGAGCATGTCTGTCTTTACACTCTCATCTGTTAAAATAGAATGATTTAAGGGTATCAAACTGATTGCTGAAGATTATAGAGAAGAAATGACTTAAATAATAGTGTACTTCATCAGAGCAACATGCACAACTGCGTGCCACAACACATGTTTTGATCAGATGCATATTGCTGGGGTGTGGGATGGTTTGCACGTATATGTTGTGTCACAGATGCAAAGGTTGCCTTGGGTCAACCCTGGTTTGATTAAGTAAATATGAATGCAACATAACTAATTTTAAGAGGAATAAAACAGAAGCTGATTCTGTTATACCACCTCCTCTTTTTTTAAAAAAGAAAATTAACAGGACAGCATGCTCCAACTGTCCTTATCTGCAGGGGACAGGCTCCATTTTCTGGTACCTTTGCTAGCAAATTATTGTCTCAATTTTGTCTTTTGGAGTGATTTGTGGGAATGCATTTATCACTGTGAGTTGCTAGTTTTCAGTTTCAGTCCTCTCTCCCTGCTCTCTAGCAGTTAAGCCCCTCTGTAGGAGCAAGCACATTTTGACTCTAGTACATGAAAATGAGTGCGCATGCATAGACCCAAAGGGCATCCTTTCCACCAACCAACAATTTCTTATCCAGAGAGTAAAAGTGTGTTTTGAGTTGGAGGCAGTTTTTCTATAAGTAGTACAACTCTTGTGAGACAGTAAGAGTTCTTAAGTCTTTTACTGCTGAATTGTTGTTTTTATTTTCTAAAGAAAACTGTTATGAGCAGTGCAGCAATGCACCCTGTTTCAGAAGTCATTGAAGACAGGCTGCCATAGAGAAAATGAATACAATGTACAGGAGACAAGAACCTCAGGCAATGAACTTTGGTGTGAGAACTGTTTGTGTTACAAGTACATGGGTGATCCTATTTCCATCTGAGGAATGTCGGAAGGTATAATCTGTGAAACACCGCTTACCTCCTGAGGCCAGAAAAGGGAAGACAATAAGCGTGTGTGCATGTGCGGGGGACGGAATCATCTTAAGAAGGTGTTTTTGGAGCAATGGTGACTGTCAGGAACATTTGTGTGTCTGCACAATTCACTCTACATATTCAGGGCAATACAATAAAATAGATTCTATTACCACCCAGAATTAAGTGAGTCCATTATGTATGGGACATGGCATTAATATGCCTATTTATTGTTATATTTGTGCTGATAATTAATGCATTAATATGGTTAGCATGAAGTATAAGCAAGTATTCACAACACATTTGCAAAATACATGGGACTGGCTCCCCACTTTTTGCCATTTAATTAGTATATATCCATACAGATATCTAATTAACCAGGGAGCCAGTGGTTAGTGTGTTGGACTAGGACCTGGGAGACTAGGGGTCTCCAGTCACCATTTCTCAGCCTAACCTATCTCACAGGGTTGTTGTGCGGATAAAATGGATAAAACCTAAAACCTTCAGTTCCAAAGGCCTGCCAGAAGAAAAAAGTCTTTAGCTGTCGGCGGAAAGACTGCACAGAGGAGGCCATTCTTGCCTCCCTAGGGAGGGAGTTCCAGAGCCTAGGGGCAGCCACCGAAAAGGCCCTATCTTGTGTCCCCACCAGTCGCACTTGTGAAGGTGTTGGGATCGTGAGAAGGGTCTCTCCTGAAGATCTCAGGGCCCGGGCAGGTTCATATAGGGAGATACGGTCTGACAGATAGCCTGGACCTAAGCCGTATATGGCTACCTATACTACCTTGAGCTCTTTGGAGAAAAGGTGGGATAAAAATACAATAAATAAAATATATTCCTTCAACACACACACACACACTCACTTCTTCCCGCAGCGGAATGGATCTTGGGCCAGTCACCATTTCTCAGCCTAACCTATCTCACAGGGTTGTTGTGAGGATAAAATGGAGAATGGGAAACCATGTACACTACCTTGAGCTCTTTGGAGAAAAGGTGGGATAAAAATACAATAAATAAAATATATTCCTTCAATACACACACACACATACACACACACACTAAGAGCCAAACTAGTCTTGATGTCATTCATGCAATTAGCAATTGCATGAACATAAACAGCACATGCAGTGGCCCAATCCAGACTGGGACCGTCATGAAGTAAGATGGGTTTTAACTCTGTCCCCTACTGTGGTTTCTATCTGGACCAGCCTCTCACATCTGTTTGCATTGGAGGACGAGGACTTTCCCATTTGCTCCAATGGGTGCAGCCTCCTAAAGCACTAAGCAAAGGAGGACAGATTCCTCTGAAGAATCCCTGGTTGTGGTGGTGGGATTCAATTAATTCGAATGTGCTGAAGAAATTTGAATCTGAGGGCTAATCCACATATGCAGCAGAATGAGATGATAGAATCCTGAGGTGGTTCAGTCAATTTACAGCACTTCAGACTATAAGGGTGGGGATGCCATTTTTGAATGTTCCCACATTTGTTTGTTTTTAAGTGCTATTAGTGAAGGAAAAAACCCTCCAACAACCTTGTATATCAGAAGGAAATATCCAAGCCCACTCAATTCCCTGCTGTACTAGTTTTCTAGCTGCAAGGCGCAAACATAGCTGCACAATGATAAGTGGTACCCCGAGCACTTGTATTCTGAAGTGATCGCAGCAATCTACGCTACCACTTCATTCCCTGACAGGCAGGATTCCCAGCGCGTGCGAGAAAGATACAAGGCTGAGTAAAGCGCCCGCAACAGCATAACCGGCGGTTACCTTTTCTGCTGCAACAGGTGCATCTCGTCGATGCTCCGCTGGCCGCGGCCGCCCCGGCTGTCATCCGGTCGTAAGGTACCACTCAGCCTCTTCCAGAGAGCGCCCAAGGGGCCGTTCTCTCCAGGCACGGGCACCCCCATGGCTCCGCTTCTTTCCTTTCTTCCTTCCTTCCCTTTGGCAGCCCAACACAAGCAGTAGCGGTAGAAGCAGCAGGCGTCGCCTCGCAGGAATCCGGCGCCGGGGTGTCTTGGCGTTGCCCACTCACTTCGTCTTATGACCCTGCTCTGAACGCGGCCGGCGACCATTTAGTTTTTAAAGCGAAAGAGAGAAAGAGCAGGAAGGTCCTTTCCACCGACCGCCGCCAAAGCCCTGAGCTCGCTCTCCCGCACAGAGCTCAGCGCCGCAGGGGCGTCGAACCGCGAAACGCCCCGCAAAACGCCGAGCGAGGCGGCGGCGGTAGAAGCCGAGGACTGGTTTGGGTGCCGCGCGTCCCGAGCGGGCGCCCTCCTCGGCCTTAGCGAGCGTGATTCTTCCTTTCCAATCCCCGAGGCGGCTTCGCTCCTTGTTCCCCTTTGGCGTTGGAAAGGGCCAGAGCTGAAGACACGCTTGTCGCCGTGGTCCTGGCCAAGGAAGATATAGGGGCAGGCGAGGGAGGCGGCGGGTCAGGGGAGGACACGCCCCCTCCCGCTGCTGGCCGTGGGTCAAGGAGTTCCTGGCCGGCCCGCCGGGGGCTTACCTCTATCTGGGGCTGCCTACGCGCCTCCACGGAGGGCATATTTTTACGCACGTCAAGGACTTTCTCTCAAATATCGGACGGTGGGGACAACCACAGAGCTGTGGTCCTCATCTTCCGAGTTACGCGGGTCCCGAGCAACGTGTTTTTGGTAACAGCACCCACCCACCCCTCTTCCTCCTCACTCCCCAGCCCTCGCCCTGGTGAGAGGGAAAGAGAGGAAGAGGAGGAAGCAGCGACTCCTCGCAGGAGCAGCCTGGGACAGAGGATTGGGCCCATTGGGCCAGGCTACCCAGAGTGAGCCCCCTTGCAGGAGGATCTTGCACAGTGGTGTAGTCGTCCATGGTCTTAAAGGTAAAGGTGTCCCCGCACTTGTAGTGCGAGTCGTTTCCGACTCTTAGGGTGACGTCTTGCGACGTTTACTAGGCAGACCGTATATATGGGGTGAGATTGCCAGTTCCTTCCCCAGCCTTTCTTTACCCCCCAGCATATGCCCTGTACTCATTTTACTGACCACGGATGGATGGAAGGCTGAGTGGACCTCGACCCCTTTTACTGGAGATTCAACTTCCTCCTTCCGTTGGAATCGAACTCCTGCCGTGAGCAGAGCTTCGGCTGCATTACCGCCGCTTACCACTCTGCGCCACGGAGGGTCTTTCCATGGTCTTAGGGGGGTGTCTTAGGGTCCCTATGTCTCCAGCATCCTATGAGCCAATCAACATGAAAGGAGAGTGTGTTAGCCACTGAGAAGGGTCTTCTAACATGCTTCCTTGTCCTTTCTGGCTGATTGGAGCCAGTCAGAGTGAAAGGAGGTGAGTCAGCCATGGAGAAGGCTCTTTACAGTAGCTAACATGCTCCTCTTTCGTGCTTATTGGCTCCTAGGGATGTCTGTTGTTGTGGGAGATGACATTAACAAGGATTTCATTCTCAACCCAGCAGCAAAAAAGAGGGAGGGGTGTGGCTGTGACTGTCATGAAGGGACTGCACTTCTGAATTTGCCACACTACTCACCTTGCTCCTCTGCCAAGTGCACCACCTGCACTCTCTCTCTAGGTGGTGTTGTGATGTGGATTGGGCCCAGCAATCTCAGTCCTTCCCCAGATTCCACTGAGGGGGCGAGAGAGTAAAGCACAGCTGGAGCAGAGCTTGGAAAAGTTACTTTTTTGAACTATAACTCCCATCAGCCCCAGCCAGCATAGCCACAGGATTGGGCTGGTGGGAGTTGTAGTTCAAAAAAGTAACTTTTCCAAGCTCTGAGCTGCTTCTTGCTGTTCCTAGCTCACTAGCCCCCTCCCTCTGGCCAGTGTGGTGGCCCCAGACCCTACCATTGCAGCTCCCAGAAGGAGAGGACAGGTGAGGGATCAGAGGCCATGGCGGCTGCTCTGTGCACTCATCACTAGTGTGCCTCCTTTTGTGGGCAAGCAAGCGACACCTGCCTCCTGCTGTCTGCCCTCTGAGTCTGGATGGCAGAGGGGAAGAGGAGGGGTTGGAGCTGCCTTTGCTGCCATAGGCAGAAAAACAGCACAGAAGAAGCTGTCCTGCCAAGGGGAACTTCCACCAGTGGTGGTGGCAGGGCCAGCCCTATGGATGGGGGAGGAGTTCAGTTTAGCATTTAAAGAGGAACTTTAAAATTTAATATATTTTTTAAAAAGGCAAACTTAGCCAATTCACATTTTCTGAAACAATATGTAAACACAGCCATTCTTTGAAATTTCTCCAAATGTTGCAATGTAGTTCTCCAGCCAAGTAACACATACGAAAATGAATAGATTTGGGTAAAGTGTGCATAAAAATGCATATACTAGTGAAATTGCATTGTACTATGGGAAAAAACCACATACTAATGCATTGTATTATGGGAAATTGCGTCGCAAAAATGTGTGTATTCGGCAAAAGTGCATACAAATGTGTATACTGGGAGAAATTCGCATTAAAATATTGGTAAATGTTCATGGACTTTAAAAAACATTTTTTCACAAACTAATGTGACAAACTGAAGCTAAGTCTGGAAAAATAAGAAACAGAGAGATGCTGAAATTGACAGATTCATCCATGGCTAGTCAGCCCAAGATGTTTTTCCGCCTGAGGTAGAGCAGTTAATGCCCCCCTCAAGGTGCACAGTACCAAAGGACAGGCAAGTTTCTTTGGCACCTGAGGGAAATAATCTCCCAAGAGTCTCTCCTGCTCCCCGTAAAACAATAATAAATGAAAGAACCAACAACCTGCTCCCCTCGGGTGAAATACCAAATCAGTTGCCTGAGGCAGATGCCTCACTCTGCTTAATGGCAGGGTCGGCCCTGGGTGGTGACTGCTTCACCTCAGCAGCAATTGGTCAGGGGTCAGTGCCAGCGGGCCCTCCTGAGCTGCTCATCCTCAGCAGCAGGTTTCCAAAAAAAATCTGCTTGCCATAATGAATTGTGGCGCTGCCCTTGGCTGAGCGTGGTGAGTGGCCAGGTTTCCTCTGCACTTTGAAGGTAGAGAGGTGGACAGGAAATATCCAGGCAGTTAGTTGCCTGGCAATCCCTGCCACCTCCTCAGCTCCAAAGTTGTGAGGAAGGCTGGGGATTCTTTGGCTGCTCCGTGACCAAAGCAGGCAAGGAGAATTGGCTACACAGGGCCAAAATGGCAGCCCCCTGCCTTTTTCTGCCCTGAAGCAGGAAAGGCTGGCACAGGGCAGTAGCGCTCAACAGCACAGACACCGGCAATGGACCCAGGACACTTTCAGACGGTGGAGCTCAACAGTGAATGCTCCCTCCTCACTTTTTCCACAGGAAATGTGAGCCAGTGATTTCATTCGGGGGGGGATTGTCCCCAGTCCCCTTGAGCTTTATGTCCTGCTTGTGAATTTCCTCAAGGATTCTTCATGGGAGCTAAATTAAACCTCCATGTTCAGGGGCAGTATACTGCTGGATGCTGCTATATGCTGGAGACATGGCTCTCATGCCTTACTTCTGAGCTCCCCAGAGGTTTTTGCTGGGCTCTGTTGGAAATGGAACATTTGGCTAGACTGATTTTTTTGTTCTGACCAGCAGAGCAGTTTGTACTGTCTTAGCATTTCCCAGGGTGGAGCCTAATTTTCAAGCTTTTTCTTCAGTGCTTCTTTACCTTTTCAATGTTTCATAAGAACATAAGAACATAAGAAGAGCCTGCTGGATCAGGCCAGTGGCCCATCTAGTCCAGCATCCTGTTCTCACAGTGGCCAACCAGGTGCCTGGGGGAAGCCCGCAAGCAGGACCCGAGTGCAAGAACACTCTCCCCTCCTGAGGCTTCCGGCAACTGGTTTTCAGAAGCATGCTGCCTCTGACTAGGGTGGCAGAGCACAGCCATCATGGCTAGTAGCCATTGATAGCCCTGTCCTCCATGAATTTGTCTAATCTTCTTTTAAAGCCATCCAAGCTGGTGGCCATTACTGCATCTTGTGGGAGCAAATTCCATAGTTTAACTATGCGCTGAGTAAAGAAGTACTTCCTTTTGTCTGTCCTGAATCTTCCAACATTCAGCTTCTTTGAATGTCCACGAGTTCTAGTATTATGAGAGAGGGAGAAGAACTTTTCTCTATCCACTTTCTCAGTGCCATGCATAATTTTATACTATCATGTCTCCTCTGACCCGCCTTTTCTCTAAACTAAAAAGCCCCAAATGCTGCAACCTTTCCTCGTAAGGGAGTCGCTCCATCCCCTTGATCATTCTGGTTGCCCTCTTCTGAACCTTTTCCAACTCTATCATATCCTTTTTGAGATGAGGCGACCAGAACTGTACACAGTATTCCAAATGCGGCCGCACCATAGATTTATACAACGGCATTATGATATTGGCTGTTTTATTTTCAATACCTTTCCTAATTATCCCTAGCATGGAATTTGCCTTTTTCACAGCTGCCGCACACTGGGTTGACATTTTCATTGTGCTGTCCACTACAACCCCGAGGTCTCTCTCCTGGTCGGTCACCGCCAGTTCAGACCCCATGAGCGTATATGTGAAATTAAGATTTTTTGCTCCAATATGCATAATTTTACACTTGTTTATATTGAATTGTATTTGCCATTTTTCTGCCCATTCACTCAGTTTGGAGAGGTCTTTTTGGAGCTCTTCGCAATCCCTTTTTGTTTTAACAACCCTGAACAATTTAGTATCGTCAGCAAACTTGGCCACTTCACTGCTCACTCCTAATTCTAGGTCATTTATGAACAAGTTGAAAAGTACAGGTCCCAATACCGATCCTTGAGGGACTCCACTTTCTACAGCCCTCCATTGGGAGAACTGTCCGTTTATTCCTACTCTCTGCTTTCTGCTTCTTAACCAATTCCTTATCCACAAGAGGACCTCTCCTCTTATTCCATGACTGCTAAGCTTCCTCAGAAGCCTTTGGTGAGGTACCTTGTCAAATGCTTTTTGAAAGTCTAAGTACACTGTGTCCACTGGATCACCTCTATCTATATGCTTGTTGACACTCTCAAAGAATTCTAATAGGTTACTGAGACAGGACTTTCCCTTGCAGAAGCCATGCTGGCTCTGCTTCAGCAAGGCTTGTTCTTCTATGTGCTTAGTTAATCTAGCTTTAATAATACTTTCTACCAGTTTTCCAGGGACAGAAGTTAAGCTAACTGCCCTGTAATTTCCGGGATCCCCTCTGGATCCCTTTTTGAAGATTGGCGTTACATTTGCCACTTTCCAGTCCTCAGGCACGGAGGAGGACCCGAGGGACAAGTTACATATTTTAGTTAGCAGATCAGCAATTTCACCTTTGAGTTCTTTGAGAACTCTCGGGTGGATACCATCCGGGCCCAGTGATTTGTCAGTTTTTATATTGTCCATTAAGCTTAGAACTTCCTCTCTCGTTACCACTATTTGTCTTAGTTCCTCAGAATCCCTTCCTGCAAATGTTAGTTCAGGTTCAGGGATCTGCCCTATATCTTCCACTGTGAAGACAGATGCAAAGAATTCATTTAGCTTCTCTGCAATCTCCTTATCGTTCTTTAGTACACCTTTGACTCCCTTATCATCCAAGGGTCCAATTGTCTCCCTAGATGGTCTCCTGCTTTGAATGTATTTATAGAATTTGTTGTTGTTGGTTTTTATGTTCTTAGCAATGTGCTCCTCAAATTCTTTTTTAGCATCCCTTATTGTCTTCTTGCATTTCTTTTGCCAGAGTTTGTGTTCTTTTTTATTTTCTTCATTCGGACAAGACTTCCATTTTCTGAAGGAAGACTTTTTGCCTCTAAGAGCTTCCTTGACTTTGCTTGTTAACCATGCTGGCATCTTCTTGGCCCTGGCGGTACCTTTTCTGATCTGCGGTATGCACTCCAGTTGAGCTTCTAATATAGTGTTTTTAAACAACTTCCAAGCATTTTCGAGTGATGTGACCCTCTGGACTTTGTTTTTCAGCTTTCTTTTTACCAATCCCCTCATTTTTGTGAAGTTTCCTCTTTTGAAGTCAAATGTGACCGTGTTGGATTTTCTTGGCAATTGGCCATTTACATGTATGTTTAATTTAATAGCACTGTGGTCACTGCTCCCAATCGGTTCAACAACACTTACATCTCGCACCAGGTCCCGGTCCCCACTGAGGATTAAGTCCAGGGTTGCCGTCCCTCTGGTCGGTTCCATGACCAACTGATCTAGGGAATAGTCATTTAGAATATCTAGAAACTTTGCTTCTTTGTCATGACTGGAACACATATGCAGCCAGTCTATGTCCGGGTAGTTGAAGTCACCCATTACTACCACATTTCCTAGTTTGGATGCTTCCTCAATTTCATATCTCATCTCAAGGTCTCCCTGAGCATTTTGATCAGGGGGACGATAGATCGTTCCCAGTATTAAGTCCCTCCTGGGGCACGGTATCACCACCCACAACGATTCTGTGGAGGAGTCTGCCTCTTTTGGGGTTTCGAGCTTGCTGGATTCAATGCCTTCTTTCACGTATAGAGCGACTCCGCCACCAATACGTCCTTCCCTGTCCTTCCGATATAGTTTATATCCAGGGATAACCGTATCCCACTGGTTTTCTCCATTCCACCAGGTCTCGTTTATGCTCACTATATCAATGCTCTTCTCTAAGACCAAGCACTCCAGTTCTCCCATCTTGGTTCGGAGGCTCCTAGCATTAGCGTACAGGCACTTGTAAGCAGTGTCTCTCTTCAAGTGTCTTTGGCACTTGTGGTTAGGCCTGTGGTAATTTTGCTCTTCTGAATTTGTATCCTGTGCCCCTGCTCCCACAATGCCTACTTCTAGGCCTACCCCTTTTAAAATTTTGTAATTTCTTTGGTTTTTATCCCAGGGGGGAGGTTTATTCCGAACCGGACCTTTCTCAGCTCCTGTCGGGTTTCCCCCCTCAGTCAGTTTAAAAGCTGCTCTGCTACCTTTTTAATTTTAAGTGCCAGCAGTCTGGTTCCATTCTGGTTCAAGTGGAGCCCGTCCCTTTTGTACAGGCCCGGCTTGTCCCAAAATGTTCCCCAGTGCCTAACAAATCCAAACCCTTCCACCCGACACCATCGTCTCATCCACGCATTGAGACTGCGAAGCTGGGCCTGTCTGGCTGGTCCTGCGCGTGGAACTGGTAGCATTTCAGAGAAAGCCACCTTGGAGGTCCTGGCTTTCAGCATCCTACCTAGCAACCTAAATTTTGCTTCCAGGACCTCACGGCTGCATTTCCCCATGTCGTTGGTGCCAACGTGCACCACGACCACTGACTCCTTCCCAGCACTGTCTACCAAACTATCTAAACGACGGGTGATATCCGCAACCTTCGCACCAGGCAGGCAAAACACCTTGCGGTCTACACGCCCATCACACACCCCACTGTCTATGTTCCTAATGATCGAATCACCCACTACAAGGATCCCTCCACCCCCTGGAGATATATCCTCGGCACGAGAGGATAGCTGCTCATCCCCCAAGGAATGGGTCCCTTCTAAGGGATCATTTCCCTCTTCCTCAGTTGGATGCTCTCCTTCCCCGAGACCATCGTTCTCCATGATAGCAGGAGAGCTATCATCGTTGGAGTGGGACTCAGCTATAACGTCCCTGAAGGCCTCCTCCACACACCTCTCTGCCTCTCTCAGCTTTTCCAGGTCCGCCACCTTGGCCTCAAGGAAATGAAGTTGTTCCTGGAGAGCAAGGAGCTCATTGCACCGAGAGCACACCCACGACTTCTGTCCAACAGGCAGATAGTCGTACATGCTGCAGGCGGTGCAAAACACTGGAAAGCCCCCACACCCCTGCTGGCTTCTTACCTGCATAGTTTTGTTTAAGGTTTATTATGTCAATGGGTTGGAGACTGCGGTTTAGTTGAGGTTAGGGAACAGACGGGCAGAGTGGGGGGCCCTGGCCTCCTCGCCCTGCTGCCTAACTCGCCCTGCTGCCTAACTCGCCCTGCTGCCTAACTCGCCCTGCTGCCTAACTCGCCCTGCTGCCTAACTCGCCCTGCTGCCTAACTCGCCCTGCTGCCTAACTCGCCCTGCTGCCTAACTCGCCCTGCTGCCTAACTCGCCCTGCTGCCTAACTCGCCCTGCTGCCTAACTCGCCTTGATGCTTTGTCAGCTGGGGCTCCCTCTAGCTCATGGAGCAGGCTCCCTCGCTAGGGTGCTCTGATTTTATATGTGTGGCTGGTTCCTCCCAGCTACTGCTGCCAGCCAATGATGTGTTACTTGAGGCTGATGGCTATCAGCTGGGGCTTAACTCTTTAGTATTCTCTCAGGCTTCCTTCCTGAGTGAGGGGCGGGGCTGTTTAAGCTTTTGGCTGCTTTTAATCTAATCAAGGGGCTGCGCCTTCCAGGGAAGTCTTTTGTGTTTGTTGTTTTCCCACCTAGAACAGCCTGACCTTTCTTTAACCTAGGGAAACAGAGCTTGTGGTTGTGTTTCAGGAAGGCTGAAGCTGCCCTTTTTAGGAAGGACTGAGCTGACTCTCTCCCTGTATGTGTCGGTGGAGTTTCCTTTTCCCCCTTCTCTCTGACTGGAATTTAGCCTTGTTTACAGTGTCCCCTGAAGCTTTCCTGCTAGGGTGGTGTTGAAAACTAGCTTTCTATGGGCTTCCTTCTCCTAGGATCTGTCTCCTAAGATATAGGTTCTTTCAGGATTTGGCTCCTAGCTCAGGGTGACCTTGGGCTGCCCTTATTACTTATTGCTCTGAGCTGTTTTACTTCAATTAAATAATGGAATAAATGGGAGCTACTTACCCTCTTTTCGCTCTGCTGCTTAACTCGCCTTGACGCTTTGTCAGCTGGGGCCTTGATGCTTCGTCAGCTGGGGCTCCCTCTAGCTCGTGGAGCAGGCTCCCTCGCTAGGGTGCTATGATTGTATATGATTGTATATGATTGTTTCTGATATGCGTTGTGTGGTCTTGTTCTGTAGTTGACTGGAGCAGTGAATTGGAAACAGGTACAGTGAAGACTGAACCTGGTGCAAATTAAGCCCTGGGCAGGCATCATTTTCTTTTTGGTTTGGAGTTATGAATGGATGACACCATATTTGAGTTAAATGTCTGTTTCTTCAAAGAACAATGGTTACAGAAGAGATGGTGTTACAAGAGCAAGGTCAACAGTACTTGTAATGGGTTTCTTCTTCTTCTTAGACTGATGGTAACTCAGAGGTCACCAACTTTGGGAGACATGTGGGCATATTTGGAAAGGGCTGTGGGTCCTAGTCACATAATATGTGTCATGGGGTGTGTGGCAGAACACAAAATGGCTGCCATACTTAAAAGAGCAGAAAAAGAGACAGGACTACAAAATGGTGTAGGCATGCCCTCCCAGCACCCCCTTCCCCATCGATGGAAAAAAGGCACCTACATCAGCCACTACGCTCACCCCTAGAAAGAAGGTCTTTGTCCCTCTCCTGTTCAGAACAGAAGGGAGCGTGGGTGTCCAGTCCTGGCATCCAAGGAAAGGTGAGCATGTTTATTTATTTATTTATTACATTTATACCCCGCCTTTCTTTTCATGATAGAAACCCAAGGCAGCTTACATATGGTTCCCAGGCGGTCTCCCATCCAGGCACTGACCAGACCTGACCCTGCTTAGCTTCAACAGAGTGCTGGCTCATGTGCCTTCAGACCACAGCCTGGGGCCTTCTTTTAGGAAGAAGCCTCTAATTCTCCACCAGTGTTAATATGAAAAGACTAAGGTAAGCTTATTGTCCAAGTGCAAAAGAATATTTTGGTAAACAGCTCAATTTCAAAGGGAAAAAAATGGTTTTATATGGCTCAAGCAAATCCAAAGGCCACAACAAAACCCCAGCTTTCTACCGAACAGCTTGAGACCAAGGGGTGTGGGGAGAAACCTGTGACTCTTCAGATACTGCTGGACCACAACTCCCATCAGCCCCTGCTTGCTAGAGCAGATGGAAGCTGTGGTTCACCACATGTGTTCAGTGTAGGGGAGGACAAGCCAGTGCAAACCTTCCCAGCCCCAATTAAACACAACACACCCTGAAACCAAGCACACACCACACTCTCCTTTGTTGGCTGCAACAGAATGTTTGTTGCAAGTCTGATTTCAGTGGGGAAGGAGACCCTGCAGATGCTCGAGAAGGTGTCTGCAGATGCAGGTGCGCCTGTGGGTGCTGCAAGACTGGTTTTGCCCTATTTAATAGTCACTTCTAAATGTTCTCAGTTCTTCCAGTGTCTCTTATAAAGATGTGTAACTCTCCGTAAAATGTTATATAATGTCATTGTGTGAAGACTTGGTTAGACTCTAATTTCAAGGTTTTTGCGCTTAATTTTGGGTTCAGGAGTTATAGGAGAGTGATTATGTTTATGTTTATAGAATACCTACTGCCTCATTCTTACAGTCTGTGTTATTTTCTCCACCCTCCGATAATTCTGTCATTGTTTTCAAAAGGAAGAGTGAAAAAGAAGTACCTTTGGATAGCCCTGTTCAGCCAATTGATTTTCCACACCATCAGCGATATTCTGCTTTTTCTGTCTATAAAACCTGCTGTGTGTTACATCCCCTTCAGTGGGCATGGCATAGCTGCTATGGGTGGAGAAGGAGAAGGTCAAATTCACTGTAGCAGCCATTTTTTAAAAATGTTTCCAAGTGATCATTTACCAAAAAAAAAAAAAAATCAGTTATTTAATTAGCACTAAGTGCTTATTCATCTGATTGCCCATTACTGCCCATGAAATGTAAAAAAAAACCCCAAACTTTTGCTTTGGATTGGAAGTGTAGATCAGAAGTGTTTAATTATGGAGGGGGGACACCACATTGCTACAATGGGGGTAACAAAAAAGGGAGAAGAGGGTTATTTTTCAAATCTTTTTTTTTGCAAAAATTGGTGATGTATCAATCTTCTTTTTGCTATTTTATATACCAACTTACATGCCAAAATGGTTTCTTAGAACCGCCTAATATATAAGTATAATAGCACTTCAACTCAGAGCAGAGCTTTCAGTGTGGATGCCCATGTTTTGTGAAACAACATCCAGTTGAGGTGTGACGGGCCCTCTTTGGCTTAAAGTTAATAGCACTCTCTCATTTAAGCACTATTTTCCTAACATGTTAATATTAAAAAATTATAGCCAGGGGTGATAAATGGGGTGATAAAATGGTGCCAGCTGAAAAGGTCATAGTTAAGGTGTGCTGAGCATCAACAGGTTCATCTGCCAGTTACATCTCTGCATATGTTGAAACCTCACCCCTTTAAATAGAAGAGTAGTGCTAAGGCTGTCTATATTTGCAAGGATTGCTCTACTCTTCCATTATTCTAAAAGCAGTTGGGACTGCCTGTGTTCTGAGAAAAGATAGGAGGACCTCAGGGAACATAGAGGACAGTGAATGGATGACGGCATCTTCTGAACAAACAAAGGATGGTCCATAGATGCTGATGTGTTTTAGGCTGCAATCCAATACACACTTACCTGGGAGTAAGTCCCATTGAACTTAGCTGAACTTTCTTCTGAT
This sequence comes from Rhineura floridana, assembly GCF_030035675.1. Taxonomy (NCBI): domain Eukaryota; kingdom Metazoa; phylum Chordata; class Lepidosauria; order Squamata; family Rhineuridae; genus Rhineura; species Rhineura floridana. The sequence continues at coordinate 150,665,971 of NC_084480.1, forward strand.
TGGACATGTATTGAATTGTAGCCTTAATCTCTGTTTAATCTCAAATACTGATCTTTTTAATTGCTTTTCAAAAGGTTTTTAATTACTTGTTTTTGACTGTTTTTATTGATATATTAATGGTTTTTGTAAAGTGCTTAGAGGTTTTTCACAATCAAGCAGTATATAAAGTTTCTTAAATAAATAAAATAAACATTTTTGTCTAGCCGTATATAGTTAGAAGCAAGACCCATTGCTTTCTATGGAACTTGCATCCAGGTAAGTGTAGATAGTATTTCAGCCTAAATTGGAAATCCTATGTACTCTTATCTGATAATAACCCCCTGAGACACCAGGACTTGTCTTTGAGTGCATAGGATTGGCTGTATCCTCTTCTGCATGTGGTCATACATACTCATACAAATGCACACATGGGTACCCTTCAGCTGTTCATCTAATCCCACTCTCAAATTGGGTATGCCTTTATGCTGGACGGGCATAAATTAATCCTGTAACAGGACAGAGTGAAGCTCATTGGGGGTGGTATTCAATGTTAGTCCTATCCAGAGTACACCCATTAATATACATGACTAATTTAGATTCATTAATTTCAATGGGTTCACTTTAAGTAGGATTTAGTTGAATACAACTCCTAGCTCTCTGTTACTTGTGTCCTATTTTGTATTGGGGGGCATTTGCTATATGGGGAAAAACACATGAAAATGCTGATCATATTATGGAATTATGTAAAACAGATTACAAACAAAAATCTGCTGATACAGTAGCTATGACAATAGAAATGGATTATGGGGCAATTTGCAATCCACATGTTTTAGTCTTTGTAGCTGACCAATTTTAACACTGGTGATTGTAGGCACTCCCTGTGTGGCACATTAAAGGAGCCAGCACTTATCCCACCTCCAAAACTGCAGGCAGTTCTTTTCTGGCACATATTGGAAATCAAGCAAGAAACTTCAGGACTGATCTAGCATTTACTGATAGCAACAATAAATAAAATAAAATATGTATTACTAGACTGTGATAAGATTCAAGGGTACTAGCTGCTATTAAAATTATGGGGTCTGGTTACAATGCAGAAAATAAAATGCTTTATTAAATTAAGAGAAACCAGAGTTCAAACTGAATCCTTTCAGAATAATGCCATCCTTTTATTGGTTTTTGAAGAATACATGTATGAGTTTATGGATTTCAGAAGATTGTAACTGAAGAGAGAAAATAATGCTGGCTTTTTGTAAGGATGTCTGAAAAAATTACTTATGCCGACTTATATTTTTATTGAATACATTTTATAATAACATTATTAACAACAAAAAAGGTAAAAGGATGGATCTCTAACTAGCTTGTTATGCAGCAAATCCGCCCCATATATATTCTGTATATTATGAAAGAGCAGAACCTGAAGTTGTGTAAAATGTTTGTATTAAATGCTAACAGAGTAATAAATAATAAAAAATACATAGAGTAAGAGATTTGGGAAGAATGCTTTTCTGGCTTCCTCTTATACAGCATGCTTGAAGGAAATGTGTTTCATGTATGAGGAGAATCTTAGTGGCCAGGGTTGGCCCAAGACGTCCTGCTGCCTGAGAAAATGGTGCCCCACCGCCCTCAAGTCAATGTGCAAAATATCCAAGTTATTTTGGCACCTGAGGGAAGACATTCCAGAAGCAACTCTCCCGGAGGTACTACTACTAGTAGTAGTAATAACAACAATAAATGTTTATTGCTTGTAGCCGTAGGCTTCTGCACATACAGTAAATGTCTAACAGACATAGAATATGCAGCCTGTTTAAAATGCAATCAAAATTAAAAAGAAACCATAAAACATTCCAGATTTAATCTTAGATTTAGCTTGCTCAAATGAACACCTTTATAAGCCACAGACATTTGGTTCAGGATTCTCCCTCATTGGATAACAACTAAATTACTATGTTCTGTATTGGCCACCCACTAGGTTGCAACACAAGATAACAGTTTCTTTTGCGGACAGACATACAGTGGGCAGTACAATAAATAATGCACTAAATCCTCTATACAACCACTTACATGATGCAGACTGTTTCTTATAGTGATATGTAGAAACTTGCCTTCAGAATAGGCACCTGTTGAAATCTTAATTCTGTGAAAGCATTTCTCAATTATGGGTAGGTAATATTAGATAAATGTCTTGGGATTTGATGGTCTTTTTTAATGGCGGCATACTACTGAGAGGAGTGGTCATTATTAATCACTTCCCTATTCTGGAATAAATTGAATTTTCTAATTTGCTGATTAAAACTAGGTTGAAAGCCAAGCACAGCTGCATGCTGTGGGGGAATTGAAAACAGATTCGTTCTGTCATGGCAGATCGTCACCCATTCCCCCAGTCTCAGTTGTTCATACCAGCGCTAGGAATCTTGAGTCAGCCATTTCATTCAATCTGCACCAATACCAAATCATGCTTTTGTTAACTCTTGATTTAAATAGAGGGCAAACATGTCTCTCTGCTTGCAGCAGAGATGCTAGATTATCCAAGGATAAAGCAAGTATTTTTCTTAAGAATCCATTGTGGAATATTTTCAGTTATGTGACATTTCTTTTGCCCCAGATCTCGGACCCATAGAACATTTTGGCAACTGCTTTTCCAACAAATATTTTTAGACAGGCTGCTTTTAGAAAAGAAAAATGTTAAAATCTGTCGTATAGTTCTGGGTACCATTGTTTTGACTGCTTCATAGTGCGTTTTCCAATCAAGTTTGTCATTAAAACGGATGCACAGATATTTAAAAGAGCTACATTGCTCAATAAAACAGCCAGCCATTGTCCACTTGTGTTTTTATGTCCTTTCCCAAAAACAAATATCTTTAATGCTTCAAATATCTTTAAAATATATATTTTTTAATGCAAAAACAGCTAAACTTGACTAACATGCATTGCAATCCTCTGGGATTGACAGATAGCAGAACTACATCATTGGCATACATCAAAATTAGAACCTTGCTTGTATCGGCGGGGGATGTGGGGAGAAGGTAAGAGATGCCATCTCTTGCACCGCTATTACCAAAAAAGTTAAATAGAAATGGGCCAATTACATCCTTCCCAGACTCCTGGACAAATAGTCACGCCCTCTGTAAGGTGTCCATTTAAACCCACTCTTACCTGGGTAACATTGTTTTGAAGGAGTTTTTGAATTAACCAATTTGAAATGCAACAGTTTGCTGCCTTTTCATGACACCCAAAACCAATTGCTTGATGCAGCCGTGTCATTCTGCCTAGTGGTAGCTGTGACCCTGTGGGTGGCTTTGCCAGATTTCTGATCAAGTTCAGAAGTATTAAGTCCTGATGTGGCAGTAGAGTCCTTAAGTGGTACAATCGACTATACCACTTCTCTGTAGGGGGGGCTCCACATTTTTTAATGCTTCCCCATGTAGAAAACTTTCTGCAAGTGAAAACTTCATGGAGTAGCCTGAGCAAGAACCTTTCTCTCTGAAATGCTAGCTTTCTGTAGCAAAAGTGGGTTTTGTTTTTTAATTCATAGGGGAGTTTTCAAAAATATCACTCCTCACGTAGGGATGGATGAATATGTCGATTCTGGGTTGTCTCCGTTTCTCATTTCTCAAACCTTAAGTTGGGTTCTTCACATTTCCACATCAGTTTGCGATTTTTTAAAAAACAGCGCTCATGAAAAATTCATCAGCATTTTAATGCAAATTTCTCCTAATATACACGTTTTTGTATTGTTTCTCCTAATAAACACATCATTGCAAAGCAATTGTCATAATATAATGCATTTTTGTATGTTGTTTTAACTAATATGTGCATTTATATGCCCACTTCACCCATATGCCTTTTTGTACAGATGAAGGATGGCTGTGTTTCAGCTGCCTTTAAATGTAAATCGAATCAACTTTCTCCCCCATCCCTATCCCCATCTGCAGTTTGAAGTAGTGTATCCAGACTACCACCTTTAGTTTCTATCAGCTTATTGTGCTGCACATGTAGACCAGGCTCCAGGTTCTTACTACTACGTGGATGCATTTGCTATGGCTACAGTCCTACACACACTTCCTAGGGAGTAAGTCCCATAAACATACATACTGTACATTTACGTAACCTCTGTTTGGATGGCCAGGTGAATAAGAGGGCACAACTTCTGCATCTTTAATAGTTGTGCAGAAAAGCAAATTTCAGCGGGTGTAGCTCGTCATGCAAACTGTACCTTCTGAAATTCTCCCTTTTGCACCACTTAGAGGTGCAGGAGCCCTGCCCTCTTTTGCATCTGACCACCCTATGCTCAACTGCAACACAGCCAAAGTATATATGTATAACAGCATTTGCAGTTCATGTTCTTCCTGTAATTCTTGCTTCTATCTTTCTTCTTCCTTTTCCACTGCTGTCTCCCCCATGCTGATATGTAGACTGAAAGCTTGTCAAGGCTGGGACATGCCCTGTTTTGTTGTTGTTGTTACTCTATCAAGCATCGGCACAGCGGCAGTGATATCTAAATCAATTAATTTAATGGACAGCACAATCCTAAAAATATCTGCTTAAAAGGAAGCCCCCCCTGCATATGGGATTGCAGCCCTAGCTTTCCCAGCTGGAAATGGGATGATGGCTTTGTGGTTAAGGACCTGTTTAATCCTCCCACCCCAAAATAAGGGGTTTTAAACAATATCACAGTGCTATGGAAAGAACCCAAGGAAAAGCAGCTGAAGTGTAATATGTCAAGGGCATCTTCTGTGATTTTTCTTAAGCTCCTGTAACAAGTGGAGGTTGGATATGGATTTCTTTTTGTGCATAGTTTATGCGTTTTAAGCATGACACCAGGCATCAGAAATAGGCAGCAATACTGGCAAAAGAGGATGGTGTTGCTGATTTTTCAGTGATAATATTTGTAGAGGGGAGGATGGGTCAGAGAACAACACTGGTTCAAAGCTAGATAAGATTGTGAGATACCCATTGTAATAGGTGCCGTATAAATACCTAAGACAGATAGGAAAGTAGGTAAGTTCCTATGTTGTAAGCATGCAGTCCACACCCTCCCTGTTGGGCTTTCTGGCTCCAGGAACGTAAGCCAGTGCTCCTTCTATCTTCTGGGGGTATTGTCATATCTCTTTCCTGAACAATCACAAGGTATCTGGTGTGTAAATGCTACACCTGCAGATTAAACAGTGAAACTATGAAACAGTAGAGAGATATTGACCATTAGCTGATTTTAAGACAACCAATGGTCAATATATATCTCTGTTGTCTCATTTTGCTCTCCACTACCCCTGGGTATCAGGGGAGGTGTGAGAGAAAGGGATACCATACAGAAATAACAGTTTCCAGAGGGGCAGCAAACACAACAAAGAGTTTTGTGCCATCTTAAAGACTATCAAATGTATTATGGCACAAACTTACGGCAGAATAAATTTGTTAGTGTTTAAAGGACCACAAGATTCATTGCTGTTCATGAAGAAAGGAAATAGGAAAATTGGTGCAATAAAAAGAAAATCAGTATGTTGCAATGCAGTGCAGGGGTAGCCAATGTGGTGCCCTTCAGATGGTTGCTGGACCACAACTCAAAACATCCCTGATTGTTGGCCATGCTAGCTGGGGCTGTTGGAAGTTGTAGCCCAGCGTCATCTGAAGGGAACCACATTGGCTACCACTGAGTAGTGGAAGGAGTTAGAATTAGATAGGAATGGTCTGGGTTCCAATTTCTATTTAGATCAGCTATGATCTTCACTCATTGGTTTTGATCATATGAAGCTCCCTTATACTATTTGCCGCCCAGGGCTCCTGCTGGGAGGAAGGGTGGGATATATATCAAATAATAAATAAAGAAATACTACACATTGATGATCAGCCTCCCCCAGTGGCTCCATAATGCCTCAGACCTGCTGTTGAGATCCTGTAAATTTGAGATGCTGGGACATGGGACCTTTAGTGCACAAAGCCTGTGCTGAGAGCTATGAGCCTTGGGTATGTGACTGTCTCTTAGCCTAACCTTTTTTGGGGGGTATGGTGGGATTACAGCATATATACTTACACACTGAGCAGTTTGAAAGAACTGGGTGAGCAGGATACAATGTGATAGATATATAAAGAATTGCAACGTAAATAATAATAGGTGTGATCATAGAGGAGTGTTTCTTCACAACCAAATATTCTGGATGTTGCTTCTAGCAGATCTGGGATTTAATTCACAATGCCACGAGTAACAGCTAACCTATACCTTACACAGAATAAGCTGGTAGGCTGAGCAGATAGATTTGTGGACTGCACCACTACAGATTGGCTATTCATCTCAAAGCTATTCACCTCAAAAATAAATCAGATTCCCCTTCCCCTATAGTGCTGCGGCCAGGCAGATCAGCTGGGCAATTCCCACCTCCCCATGCCTTTTCTGTGCTATACCTCTCATGGGTTGTCTGTTTAAATATTGTCTCCACCTCTTATTTTGTGTATTTCTTCATATATCTATATTTGTAAGCATCATGATGCAGTTTTCGGTGCCACAGAAGGTGGCACTGCAGACTATAATGTGATCCAGCCATGCTGGACTCAAGGCCAGGGGGGCAGGCGGAAGAGAAGCCGGCAACACCGGGCTGCAGCCCGGTAAGTGGAGGGGAAACAGGGAGTGAAGGTGAACGAGCGAATGAAGGCAGGAGGGAGGATGGATTGGCAAGCATGGCAATTGGTGCACTGCAATCCGATGGCAAGTGGCACACCGTGACTCAGCCTGGGCTCAGTGCTGGGGGGGGGAAGGAAAGGGTAAGGTAGGTGAGCGGCACACAGTGATCCAGTCATGCTGGGCTTAAGGCTGGCGGGGCAGAAAGGAAGGCAGGTGGAGCACTGTGGTCCAGTTGCATTGGGTTCGAGGATGGGATGGGGGGGAGAAAGGGAAAGGAAGGCAAGGGATGGGTGACAACCCAGGGAGCTGCTTCATGGAAGGCCTCAGCATCACTGTCAGGAGGCCCCCTTTTTTCCAGTCCATGTGCTGGGGGAGGAAGGAAGTACTGCTGGCGAGCAGGGGAAGGGGGAGGTGCCTTGGAGACACAGGGCAAGGAAAGACATGAAGTGCAAAGCGCATAGGGGAGGAGCCCCTAGAATAGAAAATCTTTACAAACCAAATAAAAAGTATCAATTAAATAGAAATCAGGCCCCGTTAAGAATTCCATTCAAATGATCAAAACCCTCAGTGGGATTGTGTTTAAAAGGATACTCACAGCAGTGCAATCCGTACGCTGCCTAATACCCCATCCCTAAGAGGAAAAGCTTGGTGGATGTGTGCGGGTAGCAGGAGATGAAAGAGGCTTCCTCAGTAGAAGTAGCCAACAGGCCTCTACTACTTTAAAAAGGGGAAATGCTGGCAGCGTAGTGACGTTGTCAGGAATCATGGGCATTGAACTACAACACCCATGATACCTGGTGGAAAATAATGCTAATTGATGTCATTGGAATTCAGTCCCATGATTCCCAGTAGCAAAAGATTAGCTTCTCTATAAGAGAGCCCTTTTCCACCTGCTGACTTTTCTCTGACCCCCAAGGGGAATTAGGGTAGCCACTTACACATCTCCCAAAAAAGGGGGGGCAAACAGGGGAGCACAAATCTGCATAAAATGTATATGTATTTATTTGATTTATATCCCGCCCTTCCTCCAAGCAGGAGCCCATTTATTGACACACATTTAGAAATAATTACTATTATTTAAATAGAAATACAATGTATCTCATCATTGTTGGGAAGATTGGGACCAGATCACTTGTGTGCCTGCTCAGTGTGCTATCTAGGGGCTTGGTGTTGAGAGGCAACTTCGAGGTTTCAGGTGCCTTAGAGTCCTTTTTCTGAGGCAGCAAATTGTCTTGGGACAGCACTAGTAGCAGGGGTGCTCACATTCTCAAGCGACCTTGCTGTGAACACTTATCCTATCCAGGGCCAGCCCCAGGCATGCCGGGGCCCTTGGGTACCAGCCTGCCCTGGGCCCCTCCACTCCCTCTCCACGGTCCGCGGAACTTAAGCATCTGTGGACCGCAAGACAGGAGCTTCCGCGCCACCCGCCATCCCCCCACTATCCCCACGCTTCACCTACCTTTCTGTTGTTTTTTGTGGTGCGCGCAGGTTTGCCATCAATCAAGATGGCGGCCGAGGTTTCCCTAAGGGGCTGAAGCCTCTGCCGCAATCTTTGTCAATGGCAGCAACACGCGCATGTAGCACGCATGCGTGCCATCAGCCAAGATGGAGGCAGAGGCTTCAGCCCCTTAAGGAAACCTCGGCTGCCATCTTGATTGATGGCAAATCTGCACGCTGCAAAAAACAACGGAAAAGTAGGTAAAGTGGGGGGATGGCGGTCCGCAGATGCTTCCACTGATCGCGGAAAGAGAGCGGAGGACCCCCCGTAGCTCCAGGGGCCCTCGGGCCAGTGCCTCACCTGGCCGCCCCTTAGAACCGGCCCTGATCCTATCATCCATAGGTGATGGGAGGGCATATTTTTAACAGAATTCCTTGTATGTAATAAACCTGCATGATGGGAAGAAGGCTATGTTAAATGTCACCAATGTGCTAGTTTACTCTATTCAGGGAAGATTTTATATTACATTTCACTGTGCAGGATGTACAGGCAGGTTGTCAGTGAGGATACAAAGAGTCAAAACAGATTATCCAAGTTCTGACTGTGCGTGTCCTCTCCTGGTGTCCAACTTGCACATGCAACACAGAACACACATACATCAAATCCTCCACTCACCCACAGCCGTTTCCACAATTGTTTTGGCTGAAAAACCAATAGGGGAACTGTGGAGGAAGAGGCTGTACCTGAGATGGATGAACCACTGTAAGTGTACATTTATGGAAAGTGGAGTCTTATTAACTGTGGCAGAGAGAACAGTGCCCCCCCCCGAGCCATAGATCACACTCTCCCAATCTCCACCCTTAGAATACACTTTGTTTCACCCCAGGCATCTATTTTGGCAAGTAACTTTTTTCAATGTAAAAATGCCTCAGGTAGGGTATTGAGGTCCAATACTCTAATTACAGAATCACAGTGATTGGCTCAGGGACATCGACCAGCTTTTGTGGCTTAATTGAGCAGTGGCACAGCCACAGAATGCCTCCTAGTTCATAGCTGTAATCAACAAGAAATCTAGGGGGGAAGGTGACTTGTATTGTATTCTATGTTCTGGTTTTGTGCACCGCTTGGGTATTCTTCGAATGTAGAGTGGTTTATAAATTCTGAAATAAACAAATCCAACAGCAGAAGGACAAATAACTGGATGCTTTATCAATCCCCTGTGCTTCTGTTTGAAGCCAGCCTGCCTTTGCACCCTGCTGGTATCCCTAGCCCCATCAGAAAAGCCTGTGACACTGTGGTTTACTTTGTGTATTGTTTCCTGAATTTCTGGTAGTGCAGTCAGGAACTAGGAGCAGGGGAAGCTGTTATGTAGAAAGATATAACCATCTTGTGCTTGCCTGGCTTTACAGACACTGTCATCACAGAGGGGAATCTCTTTTGACTCTCTCAGCAGCCAGAGAATCCAGGAATACATGAAAGAGAGCAATGCCAGGCTGCCTTGATTCAGAGCAGAAAGCAGTTATCAACCAAAATAGAGAGGAGGAAAAATCTCAAATGGTAACTGCACATAATGCAATGCTAACTATCCTGAATTTCAAGCAGCTAGTGTTCAGGACCAAGTGTTCCCAAGCCGCTAGGGTCAAAACAATTTAATATTCAATATCCACCACCCAAGAATGTATTGAGGCAAACTATGAGATTGGACATTTTAAAGTTAACATTTGTGGCTGGATTAATCTATCGGAGAAAGGCAGATACAGATATTTGTAGTTGGCATTCAACTGTCTACACTGATATGTCTTTAATATTGGTATTTAAATTTTGTCACAAAAAGATCCCTTTCCAAAAGAGCATTTATGTTTGGATCAATGGGACAGTCTGTGAAAAAATTAAGGCTTACTGATTTCAAAAGGATTTACATGCAGCTGACTTTTTAAAAAAAACTAAAATCTTTTTAAAAACTCTAAAAACTGCTTCTTGCAATAGTGGTTGCTGCATCTCAGCAATTATTTATTTAAGAAGGTTCGTATCCCACCTACTCCACCAGGCTCAAAGTGGTTTCCAACCAAGACATCATACAATAAAACAACAATAAAAACAAAATAAATGGATGGAAATAACACCATAATTAATAAATATCAAAACAGATAATACTTGAACACCACCATAAATTTATGTGTCAGCAAGATCTGTGGACACAACTGACAGAGAAGGAATGGTAATATTTTATATATATTTCTGCACGGCCAAATCCATGAGTTTGAAGGAACATTGATATATGTATCTATATGTGACATAGATAAAGGGCATAATTCTCTACTGAAAGTCTGCTGGTTGAGCAATTATAAGGTTCAGCTGAAGCCCTGGTGCAATAGTAGAATGCCAGATATGCTGCCACCGCAAACAATATGGTGACAGAATGCCCAGATACCCAGATAACGCTGGCAGAATGGGTGACGTGGGGCAAAGCTATAGGTAGGATGTATGAGGAACAGTGAAGGGGCACCCATCAAGCCACATCATGTTCTCCTTCAATTCACAGCCACGCCCCTATGGATGATGCAACTTTACGCCACCCAGGTAAGCACTGCAAAAACAGGCCCTTTCCCCGACTGTCACTTGCAGGAACTCAGATGAGAGCCTCTGATAGGCAGAATGATTTGAAGGACAGTGGTGATGTATTCAAAATAGGTTGGCCGAATATGGCAAATTCAATTTCATTTTCTCTCTTCACCTCTCTCAAGTTTAGTTCACTCTATTTCTGTAACAGTTTGGTTAACAAAAGTGAACATGAAAATTTGCAGAGCATGGCAACTGGATTGGGCTGATGGGAGCTGTAGTTCAAAAAAGTAACTTTTCCAAGCTCTGAAAATTTGTACACAGTTTTGTATGCATTTTTGGTTGGAAAACTGCGTCACAAATTGAAGATGTGCAAATTTATAAGGAAAGCACCATTTTGGTTCACATATTGGTTTGGGACCTGCAATTGGTTTGCATTAAAATGTGAATTTTAATTTCTCCCCCATCCCTAATTCACAAGAATCCTGTAGACTTTGTGAGATTATTCCAAATGCAAGCTGTTTGAAGTCTGTGATTATACTGTGTCAAAATCCAGAGACAGAAGGCTTCAGACATCAAGTGAGCCATGTCCTGCAAACACTGCATTTAGAAATATTAATGATCTCATAACAAAGCCGAAGAAACTGAATATAGAAACACAAATGCATAGCATCAAAATTCCAGGAATGTCAACCAACAAGTGGTGCTATCTGACCTCTCTTCAGTAATTGTTATTTTGAAATGTCTAACTGGTGCACCAAGTAAGTGCACAGAGGTCATTTGACCAGCAGTCAAAACTCAGCCACCTCCAAAGGGGCATCTTGAGCAGTTCATATTTAGCCAACATATTTACCCCCCCCCATAATGTGAGGCCTTAAGCCATGGCTTTCTTGGCTTCTTCCTAAATCCAGCTGCAAATGTAAAGGAGGTAACAATTAAGTTGGAGTCTATCAGACTTAAAACAGGGTTAATAGCCATCTTCTGTCCACATGAAGCAAAGTCAGCACTAGAAGGCGGCCAGGTCAGGCCCTTACTGAGGGCCAATGCAGCCCAGAGGGGCCCCTGAAGGGGCCTGCATAGGGTAGGAGGGTAGCACTCCCATTCTACGATCTGTAGCAGCAGTGGCTTCCAACCCTGCTATGGATCAAGGAGAGGGAGCTGCCAGGCACACACCCCATACAGACAGCATGCTTCAATAAGCCTGCACACATGCCCCACCTACCTCTTCAGTACGGTTGCCAGGTCAGAAGCATCCCAAAACCTGAGATTTGAGGGGCGGGCCCTAGTGATGTCATGGAGCAGGCCCTAGTGATGTCACAGGGCGGGCCTGAGTGATGTCATGGGGCGGGCCCAAGTGATGTCACGGGGCAGGCCCCAGTGATGTCATTAAGCATGATATATTAAGCATCAATCACAGTTGCTTGGAGCATACAATTAAAACAAATATTTGATTGGAAATTAAGATAGAAATCTTAGCTAAAAGATGGAGCCTGGGTAGGGAACATTTAATCTAGCCTACTTGCTTTCAGCAAGAAGATTTAAGTGCCTTCAGGCCAGGGCAGTCACCAGAAGGCCACTGCAGAGACAAAGGAGCCTAGTGTTGTGGAGATGTTAGATGGGAGCTTTGGGGAGAAAAGATGGAGGCTCCTGAAGGCTGCAATTCTAAATACACTTACTAAGGGATTAAGCCCCATAGAACTCAACAGGACTGACTTCTAAGTAGATATAGTTCTACACTTAGGAAAAAGAAACCAAATGCACAGTTAAAAGATGGGGGGATACTTGGCTCAGCAGTACGACATGTGAGAAGGATCTTGGAATTGTCATTGATCACAAGCTGAATATGAGTCAACAGTGTGATGTGGCTGCAAAAAAGGCAAATGCTATTTTAGGCTGCATTAACAGAAGTATAGTTTCCAAATTGTGTGAAGTACTAGTTCCCCTCTATTTGGCACTGGTTAGGCCTCATCTTGAGTGCTGCGTCCAGTTCTGGTCTCTGCACTTCAAGAAGGATGCAGACAAACTGGAACAGGTTCAGAGGAGGGCAACAAGGATGATCAGGGGACTGGAAACAAAGCCCTATGAGTAGAGACTGAAAGAAGTGGGCATGTTTAGCCTTGAGAAGAGAAGACTGAGAGGAGATATGATAGCACTCTTCAAGTACTTGAAAGGATGCCACACAGAGGAGGGCCGAGATCTCTTCTCAATTGTCCCAGAGTGCAGGACACAGAATAATGGGCTCAAGTTGCAAGAAACCAGATTTCGACTGGACATCAGGAAAAGCTTCCTAACTGTTAGAGCCATACGACAATGGAACCAATTACTAGAGAGGTAGTGGGCTCTCCAACACTGGAGGCATTCAAGAGGCAGCTGGACCTCTTGAATCTGGATCTGTTGGGAATGCTTTGATTTGGATTCCTGCATTGAGCAGGGGGTTGGACTTGATGGCCTTATAGGCCCCTTCCAACTCTACTATTCTATGATTCTATGAAAATATTTATATAAGCATGACTATCAAATATGTTTATTATTTATACAACCTGTAAAGATATTTATAGTGCAATCCTATGTTTGTTTACTCAGAAGGAAGTCCCAATGTATTCAATGGGGCTTACTCAACCAGGGAAAACTGTACCCTGAAGCGATAAGGAACTTCTTCTTTTAACAAGTCTTTTAAGTTGAGACCTTATCCCAGTCTGCGTCTGTGTTGGAATTGCTTTTTAATATGTTTTTAAACCTTTTCTTAAAAAAAATGTTTTTAAAGCTTTTAAAAATGTTTTTAAAGATGTTTTGTTTTAATATATTTTAAAGTCTGTTTTTATTATTTTTAAAGTGTTTTTAGTGCTTTTGTTTGCCGCCCTGGGCTCCTACTGGGACGAAGGGCGGGATATAAATCAAATAATAAATCAAATAATAAATCAATAAAAATAAATAAATAAACTTCATTCATTTTTTAAAAAAATCAGTATTAGTTTCCTACATAATAAAAACTGTGATAAACCCTGCTAATTTCTTTAAAAATAGGGTTGGAGGGAGAAAGATTTACAACACAAACACAAGTCTGCACTATGTTTACACACAAGTCCCATTAATTTACAGCACAATCCTAACCATGTCTACTCAACTACTCCTAACCATGTCTACTGAACTAATGGAGTTCAGTGGGGTTTACTCCAGGTACGTGCTTTACTCCCAGAAATTGCTTTACTCCCAGAAAAGCAGATATTTGATTAAATACTTTCATATTTTATAGCCCAAGGTCTGACTCTTGGACAGAAGAGGGGCAAAAACAGTAAGCCATATTACTAACACAAAGTGCAAAAATCTTAAAGCCACCATTTTCTGACGTTGAGCCTAGGCATGCCTGGATCAACAAGTCACAACTCTGGCTTCATTGGCTACAATCCTGAAAGGGCGGGGTTACAGCCAGAGCTTGGAAAAGTTACTTTTTTAAACTACAACTCCCATCAGCCCCAGCCAGCATGGCCACTGGATTGGGCTGATGGGAATTGTAGCTAGAGCAAGGATCTGTAAAAAAAAAGTCGCACGGGGGCGGTTGACGTTTTGGTGTATATCTCGGGAACTAGACCACCTAGAAACTTACTTTTTAAAAAAAATTGAAGCTGAGAGTCCGGAGATTAAGGGGCGTTAGCCGGAGAGCTGGAGGGCCCCCCCAAAAACTGGAGACTCCAGCCGAAAACCAGAGATTACACAACATGGAGGCAATTCTGGCTGGAGGTGAGAAAGGCAAGGGTGGGGCCGGAGACTCCGGCTGTTTGCCGGAGATCTGGCATCCCTACTCTTCAGTCACTGTGAATGTCATGTGTGCTGCACATGCATGCCTCCCATCAACTAAGATGGTGGCAGGAGCTTCCCTAAGGGGCTAATGCCCCCTCTGTTGGTTGACAGTGTTCACAGTGATGGGAGAGGGAGGTGGGACATGCGGACAGGTACTGAGGGGCAGACTGTTGCCCAAGGGCCCAGTCATGCCTGGCATTGGCCCTGACAGAAAGGCTTAGGAACTTCATTTCTCCTGCTGAGAGGAAGAGTGGGATATAAATCAAATAATAAATAAATAAATAAATATCTGTGGTGGGAACTAGTGACCGGTCAGCACCCTCACCTCAACATTGCCTAGGATTCTTTGGGGAAGTCATGATTACTAATCTTGTACAAAAAAACCCATGCAACTGTATAATATAGAGTCTCTGTCTAGCAAACCACTCTCCAACAGTTTCACAAAATGCAACAAGAATCTAAATGTCCCATTCAAGCCAATGGAATTTAAATTCTATTGCTTTCTGTGGAACTTAGCCATGAATAACTTCAGTAGGATCAGGGCCAATACTTTCTTTCAGTGTTTTTTTTAAAAGAACACTGAAATGTGATTTAAAAATAAAGATCTTTCAGATTACCTCTTTACATTTAAACCTACCCAGACCATGTTTGTCATCAGAAGCCCTTTTCCATGTGCTTCCTCCAAATAGGGATGGGAGAAAAAACTGATTTGGTTCCAAAAGGTAAACCTACCTAATTTGTACTTTCCGAAAACAGTACATGGACTGAGACACAGCTATCCTTCAAAATTCTCTGAATTTTGCAATGTAGGTTTTCAGCCTAGTAATGTACAAACAGATGCATATACTCAGGGCCAGCACCAGGCATGACTGGGCCCGCAGTGCCATCAGGCCAAACATCCCTTCCTAATACAAGTGGTGCTGGGCTTAAATAAGCCCACCCCACCTACGTGTTACATCAGCAGTTCAGTACACACACTGCACACACTGTGTGTGCATGCCTGCCATTGCCCAAACTGGCAGCAGGGACATCAACCCCTTAAGGATGCCCCCCCCACCATCTTGGGTGATGGCAGAAATGTGTGCACAGCGCATGGAGTGTGCACACTGCAGCAACAGGTAGATGGGGTGGGCAGGGTTATTTAAGCTGCGCGCCACCTGTATCGGGGGATGGAGATGCCCAGAAGCTCCCGCTTTGCAATCCGCAGCACTGTCGGGTTACTGAGTCCCACAGCCTGCCGATGCCATGGATCGGCAAGCGGGAACTTCATCCTCCCACCCTAAGAAGCAGCTCCTCTGGGCCGCAGCGGCCAAGGCCAGGCCCAACTTCGCTGCCCACTGGTGCTGGACCTACCTATACTAAGGTTAAAGTGTGCATAACAATGCATATATTAGTGAAAACAACATACAAACATGCATCATATAAGGTAGAAATGCTTTGCAAAAATGTGTATAAGGCAAAATTGCATACAAAAATATGTATATTAGGAGAAATTAGCACTAAAATGCTGATGAATTTTCATGAGGACTTTTTTTTAAAATTGCAAACTGATGTGGAAATGTGGAAAACTGAATTTAAGATTGGAAAAAAAAATAGAAACCTAAAGAAACCAAAATAGAAAGATTGGGTTGGTGAGTAGGCATAGTATTTATTGCTCTGCTGCTGGCGGGAAAATGTCTTGAGCTGGCCTTTATAAAGACTCTGATCCAGCAACAATAATATGAAATATCAAAACTAATAAATGGGGGCTAGCCTTGCTAGTAGCCTTGCTAGCCTTGCTGGGCTCCTGCTGGGAGGAAGGGCAGGATATAAATCAATAATAGATAGATAGATAGATAGACAGACAGATAGATAGATAGATAGATAGATAGATAGATAGATAGATAGATAGATAGATAGAATATCCATCTTTCTCTTAAATATTGGGGTAAACGGTGAAGCAGCCAAGTTTGTGGAGAGCACCAGGTTATGTATCATGATGAAATCTAAGCTGTTTGTTAAATGCTCCAAAAGAATATCTCCAACCTGGCTGAAAGGACAACAAAACAGCAGATAAGGTTTGCTGTAATTTTTAAGTGATAGGCATTGGGACAAAACAGAAAGAAGGAAACCTCAACTTCGCATGTATTCTGATGGGGTCTGAACTGGCTCTGACCACTGGGCTTGTGGTGGAATGTTGACTGAAAACATCAGCTCACTGTATTGGAGTGCCAACATGCACCATGTTTATGTTGACTTCAGATGTACTTTTTATTTAATCTTCCTTTTTATTTACTTGTAATGATGATGAGGTTTGCTAATAATTTAATTGGCTAAACAATAAATCTTTGACTGACTGAGTGAACACAGGGCCAAACTATATGTGATGCAAAAACTGCATGGAGGGGCCGGTTTCCCTCCTCTGCCACAATCACAATAAAAACCAAGTTCCTTAAGGACAAATTCTGTTGTCCTCAATTGTGTGGAAGCTGCAGTTCTGAAATTAAAGGTAGAGGATTCCAAAGAGGCCAGGACTTGGTCTTTCACACTGAAATTTTGGCTTTGTTTAATGTCCCCTGTTTCATCTTATGGTTATCTATCATTAGTTTATGAAGACACTAAATTACAAAATTTGGATTTGCAGTTTCTCCACTGCAACTTTTTGGTTTGGTTTTGACAAGGCTGTATCTTGTATTATTCAGCCCATAAAAGATATAGATTTTTAACATTCGCTTTCAGCAGCCAATAAGACCTGTTTGCCTTTGTTATTCATCTTTAATCTTTTGCTATACGGCTTTCAACTCTCAACCCAGATATTTGCAGAAGTTGAGCATTTGAAAATACAAGAAGGCATTTTCTCTTGTGATTTCAATGTGATACCTTCAGCTCTCTTGGATGGGAGGTTTTAACAGGCAATGTTCCTATGATTCAAAGGAAATTGAAATAATAAACTGTCTTATTATTTTATCGTTCAGGAAAGAGTTGATTAATCCAGTAACCATTTTGTATCCTGGAAGAACATCTGAATGTTACTTTCCCCCTCCTTTCCCCCCTCTGATACAAATAAGCTTTTTACAAAAAAGTGTAGCTAAATTCCAATTAAATTTCACATATATGCTCATGGGGTTTGAACTAGCGATGACTGACCAGAAATGCGACCTTGGGGTTGTCACGGATAGCTTGATGAAGATGTCAACCCAGTGTGTGGCAGCTGTGAAAAAGACTAATTCCATGCTGAGGATCATTAGGAAAGGAGTTGAAAATAATACTGCCGATATCATGCAGTGATACAAATCTATGGTGTGACCACATTTGGAATGCTGTGTCTCCTCATTTCAAAAAAGATATTGTAGAGTTGGAAAAGGTTTAGAAAAAGGCAACCAAAATTATCAAGGGGATCGAGCAACTCCTCTATGAGGAAAGGTTGCAGCATTTGGAGATTTTTAGTTTAAAGAAAAAGTAAGAGGTAATATCATAGAACTGTATCAAATTATGCATGGCATGGAGAATATGAATAGAGAGAGAAAAATTCTCCCTGTCTCATGAGACTAGAACTTGGGGATATCCAATGAAGCTCAATGTTGGAAGATTTAAGACAGTCAAAATAAAATACTTCACACAGCACACAGTTAAACTATACATACTCACAAGAAGTAGTGATGGCCACCCACTTAGATGGCGTTAAAAGAGAATTAGATAAATTCATAGAGGATAAGGCTATCAGTGGCTTCTAGCTATGATGACTATACAGTGTAGGGACTCTGTCAGAGGCAGTATGCTTCTGAATCCCAGTTGCTAGAAACCACAGGAGGAGAGGAGAGTGCTCTTGCACTCAGGTCTTGCTTGTAGGCTACCCATAGGCATCTGGTTGGCTGCTATGAGAACAAGATGCTGGACTAGATGAGTTCTTGTTATGTTCTTAAGAGCAATCAAGATACAAGTAAAAATTTTATCCAAATAAATATAATCATGTTTTCCTATTTCATAATAGAGAGATTAGATAATTTTGTATCCACTTTCATACATTAATGTATACATTTATTGTGAGGTCCAATCATGAGTACAACTAAAACCTCCTCTTCCCCTAAAGTACTGTTATTAGTCTTAGGAAAATAAATCTCTGCAAATCTGTAAGCGGGTTTTACAAGCCTATTTAATTTCAGGCTGCTTTCCCCTAATTTAAGCCTGTTCTTTAATAGTCTTAAATTAGAGAGCTGTTTTAGTATAGCTTTTTTAATCTGCTGGAACCTTTGCTGCAGCTTATTTTTAATCAGCCTATTCTTTTTAAGATAATGTTGTATTGCTGCCATCTAAATTGTCTAGTTTTGTTTTTAATTATACTGTGTTTTTATGATATGTAATATGCCATCTTATTTGGGTTATGCCCAAAAAGGCTGTCTGGCTATAAGATGGTAAATAAATAAGTGTATAATGCTCCTACTGTTGCCAGTTGCTGGACTGGTGTACCAGGACTCCTTGCCGCATTCCACATTACAGTTCACAGTGAGGAAGGGAAGCATTCCAGAAGAATCACAATTGCCCAGAAGAAGGCACGCTTCTATTCCTGAGTCCCAAATGACTGGGCAAATGGGAGAGACAATGGCTGCTTTCACACATGGGGCTAATAGAGCTAGTTTAACGGATTAATAAGGTAGCGCTTCGTTCCGGATTTCAAAAATCCCTTTCACACTGCAGTACCTGTTATACTGGCATTTTGCGCAACAGCCTTTCACACTGGTGTATTTCCCCTGCAACTTTTCAAGGCGCTATTAGCCCCATGTGTGAAAGCAGCCACACTACAATGAACAGAGAGCAGAGTTTTTCTCCCCCCCCCCTTCATTTGGCCTCAGGCAACACCGGATGAGCAGGTCTTCACCTACCTTTGGTTTGAGGCCTGTTCTTTCGGTGCATGGGTATGTGTGAAAGAGTCGCAATCGCGACCAGCTGAGAGGCATGGCAGAGGCGGTTGTAAGGGCGGGAACACACTGCATGCTGGAATGGCTGTTTGTAAGGGAGGGAACGCACTGCATGCTGGGATGCTTGTTACGTGAGCAGCGGCAGCTTGCGCAAAACTCCCGCCAGTGGCGTCACTAGGGTTGGTGTCACCTGGTGTGGTAACTCATGGTGTCACCCCCATGGACCTCCTCCCGTACCAGACCATACAGAATCCTTAGTAATGTTTTTTGTACTAATGTTACTCGTAAATCATAATTCCCATATATCACTGAATGTAATGGCAATAGTAGTGACATAAACAACTAGCAAAATTAAAATTACACCTTTAAATTACAGTATCATATGCACAGCCCAAATTCTTGCTCTTATTACTAATGGGAGTTAATTATCTTGCATATGCCCACAGTAAATTTTCAGATACTTTCAGACCCTCAGCAATTTTCAAGTGGTCTACGTAGAAGAAAGGTTTGGGAACCCCTGGAATAAGACACCTGCTTATGTCCCTATGCTGCTCTCTCCCCTCATTTAGGGGCCTGGGATGCTTGCGTGTGGACACACCTCCTTACAATTATGGAAAGTGATTCTTAATAATAAGTCTCCAGACACAAAGTTACATAGGTATTTATCAGTTGTTTAGTAGAAAATTCAGAAGTGCAGAGTCCCTTCATGATAGTTACAGCCACATACACCCTTTTTTGCTCCTGGATTAAGAATGAGACCTTTGTTAACGCATTCTCTCACAACAACAAACATCTCTAGGAGCCAATCAGCATGAAAGTGGAGAGCGTTAGCAACTGAGAAGAGTCTTCTCAGTGGCTGACTCACCTCCTTTCACTCTGATTGGCTCCAATCTGCAGAAAAGGCAAGGAAGCATATTAGAAGACTCTTCTCAGTGACTAACACACTCCCTTTTCATGCTGACTGTAGGATGCTTGGAGACATAGGGACCCTGCTCCCAAAAAAGCAGAGGGACTAAGATCCCCTGGGCAACTACCCTCCTGGTGCTTATGGACATGATCGTAATATATTTTGTAAAGTGCAAGTTCGATATTATTTATTAAGTGTGTTTAGGATTACACTGATGGCATTCCCAAATATGTACTTTCACACAGACTTTGGTTTTCCATAACACAATGTTTGTCCAAGCCTCCACACTTGGGGGGGGGCACTACTTGCACACCCCTTCCATAAGCACATCAAAGTTGGATACACACCTGAACCAAAACCCAGACAAAAGGGCACTCAAAACAAAAAGGTAATTACAGTGGCTGAGTAGATCTTGTACAGTGGTTATACTGACTGGGCAGCCACTGTCCTTCACATTTTACAAAATACTTTTTCCTATACAAAGATTAAATTTCTGTGTATGAAAAAGTAATATATGAAATGGTCTCAATAGTGAGAAAAGTACACAAGTGAATGGTGATCCAAATGTTTTTCATTCTCACGTTATGAAGCTAGCTGCCAGATGATGTATCACCTTCACTACGCATGCAGTGTAGACTGAAAAAACAGCACCCAAGCCTCCATTCAATACGTGCACGTGTTCTTTCCAACATGAATCTACAGGTCTCAAAAAGTAATGTGTGACAAAGTCCTCAAACACCTTATAACACGCCTCAAACATGGTCTCTTGTTCTACCAGCATGCCTTCACACCATCACTTTGCCAAAACATAAGGATAGGTAAATTGCTTTTAGGGAGGTTCACAATTACGATTTCCTATTTATTTAATCTAAAAATATTTAAAATACATAAAAACAGCCAGGGGAAGATATTGGAGAAATATAAAATAAATCAAATAAAAAAGGGGGGAGGTGAAGAGACCTTAAATGTGCTACTCACCATCTCTCAGCCTATCCTCCCCTCGGGATGAAAACAATGGAGAACCATGACCACCCCCAGGAAGAAGGGCACACTTAAAATGTAGAGGAAAAAATCATCTACAACCATAGTGTGAAATCAAATACTTATTGGGACACAGTATGAAGAAATATTTATATAAACATGACTCTCAAATATGTTTATGAATTACACAATCTGTAAATATATTTATAGTGCAATCCAATGTTTGTTTACTCAGAAGCAAGTCCCAATGTATTCAATGGGGCTTACTCAAACTGGGAAGTGTGCAGAGAACTACAGCCTCAAGTGATAAGGAACTTGTTCTTTTAAGTTGAGACCTTATCCCAGTCTGAGTCTGTGTTGGAATTGCTTTTTAATATGTTTTTAAGCCTTTTCTTTTTTTAAAAGCTTTTAAAAAATATTTTCAAAGATGTTTTAATATATTTTAAAGTCTGTATTTATGATGTTTTAAAGTGCTTTTAGTGCTTTTGTTTGCCGCCCTGGGCTCCTACTGGGAGGAAGGGCGGGATATAAATCAAATAATAAATAAATAAACTTCATTCACCCAACCCAAAATTCAGAATCATGGCTTTATTTCTTGTTGTGAGCTGCCTTGGTTTCCAACCCTACCTCACAGGGTTGTTGGAAAGACTACACACACACACACTGCAGATGTATAAATACATACAGCCCATATAATAGTTTATTGTCAAACCAGTTGGTCATTGCAGAAAAATCAGTATTCGTTTTAAAAAAATCAGTATTCGTTTCCTACAGAATAAAAACTGTAATACCTAAGTAAGCCCTGTCTACTTGCTTTAAAATAGGACTGGAGGAGGGAGGGACAGAAAGAGAACAATTCTTTTTTACATTCACTCCAAAGTCCCATTGATTTTCAGCACATTCATAACCATGTCTACTCAAAAGTAAATCCTATTGAATTCAATGGGATTTACTCTGGACATATGGGATTAGCAATGCTTTTACCCCCACAAAAGCAAGTATTGGGAAGGTTTTGAAAACACTGCCCAGGATCTGACTCCTACACACAAGAGGGGAAAAAACTGAAATGTATATACTTACCCAATTTATGAGATTTTCAGATAAACGGGGGGGGGGGAACCACCATTTTCTGGCCTTGCAATGAGGTTTACTAGACACTGCCACAGGTCAAACAAACACTTCACTGATTGGCTGCAATCCTGAACAGGCGGGGTTAAAGCTACGAAGTGCTATACAGTAGTGTAAAAAAAGATTTAAAGGGGGCGGCTGACATTTTTATGTATATCTTGAGAACCGGACCACCTAGAAACTTAATTTTTAAAAAAAATTAAAGCTGAGACTCACCCCCTTCTGATGGTGTCACCTGGTGCACTCCGCACCCCCCGCGTGATGCCACTAGGGGGTGGCTGACGTTTTTATGTATATCTCGAGAACCGGACCTCCTAGAAACTTAATTTTTTTTAAAAAATTAAAGCTGAGTCACCCCCCTCTGATGGTGTCACCCGGTGCGGTCCACACACCCCGCACCCCCCTAGTGACGCCCCTGACACCCGCGATCTTCCGTGTCCCTGGCCTTCCTATCGGAATTTTTCAGGTATCATTTATTGCAGAATTTAGCGCTAAACTTCCACTACATTCCACCAGAATTCCGGAGCTACCCGTTATGTCATGTGAAAGCTCAAATTTTATGCACAAATTAACAGGAAATAAATCGTCAGAATAATGGAATAAAGTGCAGTGTGAAAGCACCCAATATTAACCTAGCTATCCTGCTGTTGCAAGAGGATATCTGTTCATTGTTCTGGGAGGTGAGAAAATAGGAATTTATTTTTTAAGTGAAAAAGTGAGTTTGTACCTCCAGTTTTAATCTGGGGTTGGGAATGAGTTGCTCAGGTGTGGGAAACACTATTCTAGGTTTTGCGTGAGACTTTCTTCTCTCCCATCTCTAGAGGTTGCAGGGGGCACTCATACATCACACCACGCGCCATTGCTAATTAGTGGCTGATTGATTTTCACAGTTTTCTTTCTGCTTTTAGACTGTTGCTGGATGCATCTAACACAAGTGTCCCTGCTTGACCCTGCCCAGTTATGAGAACTGACAAGATCATAGCTCTAGGCTGGTTTTGTTTCTGGAAAAGTGCAGCAATGTGTCATGCCACTACTAAGGTGCTGTGTGTGCCTGCCTGCCTGCCTAGTTCATTCAGTGCATCAAGCAAGGAATTGCTGCCCTCTTGTGGAGCTATGGGCATAATCATTATTTTCCCATTGTTCTTCCAATCAGAGAAAATAACAAGGCTTTAAAAGCAAGAGGGTTTTTTACTCAAAAGTCTTAGCACCCAAAAGGGTTTGACTCACATCTGCATCTCTCCCTGACATGAATACATATTTTTGGTCTTCCTGATACAGTAAAACTAGTACACTAATTAACCGCCATCCAAATTATTTGCTGATAACAGCCAGTATGGTGTAGTGGTTAAGGTGTTGGACTATGACCTGGGAGACCAGGGTTCGAATCCCCACACAGCCATGAAGCACACTGGGTGACCTTGGGCCAGTCACTGCCTCTCAGCCTCATGAAAACCCTGTACATAGGGTCACCATAAGTCGGAATCGACTTGAAGGCAGTACATTTACATTTTATTGTAAGAGAAACAAACACCTTGGAAATGTAGTTTTCTTAAGGTCTAGGGACTTAGGAAGTCAGACAAGTGGTCAGTCTATCTCAGTATTGTCTATGCTGGATGGCAGCATCTTTCCAGGATTTGGGGCAGGGGCCATTATCAGGCCTATCTGAGGGCTTGTTTACATGCCCCAAAAATGTGAATCCGCTGCTTTTCGCAGATCCTTTTAATTTGGACCGTTTATTTATTTGTTAAACTTATATACCGCCCGACTAGCAATAGCTCTCTGGGCGGTAAACATACTTGACCTTTTACCCAACCCGCGTGCATACTACTGCTTTTGCCTTTAACTCCGGATTAAATGGATGCGATAAAAACCAGCATTTGCTTTTAAAATCCGCACCTGCTTCTACTGTGTATTATTTTTTAAGCGCCTTTTCTGGCTGCGCAGTTTCTTCGCCATCAGATCCTCCCTTTTCTCCGCCCCTTTCACTGTCTCGGGGTGTCATTTTGTTTCCTGCGGTTGATGAAGCAACTTCCGGTTGCTCTCGCCTCCCTTTCTCCCGTTTACTCCTGCTTCCCCCCCAATACATTTCCTCCCCCCACTCCTTTAAACAAAATCACATTCCCCACCCCTTCATCGAGGGTAGCAGGGCTTGAGTTCGTAAAATTCCTTCCTCGGAACTGTGGTTTTGGCGCTGTTTTTTACATCTAGCGTGTGTGTGTGCGACACAGATTGTGAGAAAGTGTATGTGTGTAGGACCTCTTCTGCCTCGTAGCATCCCTTTGCTCTCCCCCAAAGCTGGATCTCTCTCCCCCCCCCCTCGGGCTGATGCATGCGCCCTTTTCACAGCCACGGCGAGAGGAGGCTGGTGAAGGCGCCGCTGGGGTAAGGGGAAAGGGGAGCTGCCTTGGCGTCTCATCCCAGCATCTGTTCCACTCACTGAGAGCGATAATATTAAACGGTCAATGCTTCCTTTAGTAGCTGCTTTTAATGTCTCTCTAAATATAATTGTTTGGGGTTTTTTTATGTTTCCTAGAATGCATGCTGAGGCTTGTCCCGGGATGCCAAAGGCACACCGATCTTGCGCAGGGACAGCCTAACAGCCACGGGTGGGAGCGATTCCCTTTCTTTCAAGCGCCTATTCCTTTGTTTAGGGAAACATCGCCCCTTCCCTGCCTCCGCAGTTAACATGCTAATGTGCAGGTGGGCAATAAGGAAACGCTGATAGGAATAAACGCACACGCGTGTGAATGCTACAAAGAAAAACAGCCACTTTATTCGTAGCGAGGGTGGAAGTATGTGAACTGTCAAAATCAGTCGCGATGGAAAAAACAGCATGTTTAATGTGGATCTGGGGTCCCATGTAAACAGGCCCTGAGGATGCCGCAGATTGTGCCTGGGGCCTACTTCATGCAAGGCAGTTGCTTTACCAGTGAGCTATGGCCCTCCCCCATACTTACTGTGGCGCAAGCGTCTCATGAAAATGATATCCAACTTCACCACCCCTTTCTTTCTGTTGCTGAATATTTGGATTTCAATGTGCTTACTTTTGAAAGCTCATCAAAGGTTTAATTTTGATGACTTTGAAGAATTTGCTGATATTGAGGTTATCTATGTATAGTTAGTTTTATTGACCAGACTCCCACCCAGATCATGAGATACCTAATGCAGCATCAAAACCAAGCTGAAAAGCTTGCTGTCATTACCAAAGTAGTTCAGTTTATGAAGAAACAGAAAACAGGAACATACCACAGGTGAAAGAACTATAGGCAAAGTAAAGCTTTTGAGTCTGGTATTCCTGGGGATGTCTGAAAAAAGGGTGAGACAGTTCAACCAATTATGAACGTAAGAAGAGCCTGCTGGATCAGGCCAGTGGCCCATCTGGTCCAGCATCCTATTCTCACATTGGCCAACCAGAAGCCATGGGAAGCCCGCAAGCAGGACCAGAGTGCAAGAGCACTCTCCCCCCTACGGTTTCCAGAAACTGGTTTTCAGATGCACACTGCCTCTGACTATGGTGGAAGAGCACTGCCATCATGGCTAGTAGCTTTATCCTCCATGATTCTGTCTAATCCTCTTTTAAAGCCATCTAAATTAAACTTGGATTATGTAAGATTATGTAAGATTCATGTAAATTAATACTCTCTGGATGGAGGAGGAGTGAGGGGGAAGGTCACTGTCCTTCCCCTTCCCCTGGCCTGGACCTCACATCCTGTCCACCAGTGGAGGGGGGAGATTGGTTGGTGCTATGCTCCTCTCTCCCCCACACCTAGAAATGTGGCTGCCCCGCCTAACAAGGAAGGCTGGCTACAGGACTGATCAGAGTAGGTAGTCTAGCTGATTGGCAATGTTTTTCATGCTGTTGACTGTGGTCTATAGTGACTAAACCAGGAACTAACTAATAGTACTCTCTCAATAGCATTATACAGAAAAGGGTGAATAAGGTCACATCAAAAGCACACTAGGGTCTGTGGCTGGAAAATGTCTATGGCAGAAATAATAGGGTGTTTTTTTTCTGAGCCTCCTCAGATGACCCAGAGGCATTTTCCACACAAAACCCTTTGGTGTCATTGGGTTTATCCCAAGGCACATCGTTAGCAACTTCAGACCATCTTGCTCCACCTTCTTTATAGCACCAATTACTGACATGCAGATTTACCACCCAATGTTCCTGAAAGCACTGTTTCTCAAGTATTTTGTGCTTGAAACACACATACACCCCTTTTGAAACTTACCTTGGGGCCCCAATCCAGCACCAAAAATCTGTTGAGCAGGTGAATGTGTGGAGATCTTTGCACCAGTTGTATGCATACGGCGGCTCCTGCATGCAAGGATCTGGAACTGGAGTAAGAGTCCAACACTGGCAGTAGAAATTGGGGAATGTCAGGCCCAGGATGTGACTCAGGAACCAGACCAACGGCTGTAGTTAATTCGTGTTTTATTAGGGTAATGTCCAAACAAAGACTGCGTTTTCTCATGAAGCAATACAGGGATACAGGTCCTGCGGCATTGGGAGAAAGTTGACAGAGCAAGGGACTTCTTCCCGCCTGTTCTTTAAGAAGGGGCCAAACGGGCACGCAATCTTTCGCTCCTCCTTAACTGCCCCTCAGGTACTGCCCGCCTTCCCCCCCTTCTCTCCTGTCTTTTCAGCTGTCTGCGTGTGCGCGGTGAGGGGGGAAGCATCACCCCCTCCTCTTCTGAAGTTTCCGATTCCAGGATGGGGGATAGGGGAGGGGCTGATGGTAAACTGCCTCCCCGCTTTTCAGCTGTGAGCACCCCTCCCTCTTTCCCCTCTTGCTCTGAGCCTGAAAGAGGGGGAGGCGTGAGAATGTCCAGGGAGGGCTCAGGCTCCCTGTTGCTAAGCGACCTTATCACTGGCAGTTCCTCTGTTTCGTCTTCGCTCCAAAGGGGGGAAGTTCTTCCCCCTTCCCTCTGCCATCCATCCGAATACTCTTCTCCCAACTCTCCGGGATCCAGCTCCCCGGGATTGGGACCCCAGCTCTGCCTTCCGACACCATCCCCCCTCCCAGGCTGTGCCCCCCTCCCCTTGTCTGGCTTGGGACGGTGGGGAAAACGTTGATGGAAAAGTTTTACCAATTCTGGAGCATGCACATCAGCTGCATCTTCCCATGATCTGTCAGCCACCCCATAGCCTTTCCAGTGAATCAAGTACTGCAGCTTGTGGCGTCTGATCCTGGAATCTAAGATCTCCTCAACTTCAAACTCAAGCTGCTCATTTACCAGGAGTGGAGCTTCGGGAGGTTCCTCCGGCCGTAACTCACTGGGAGGGGCGGCTTTCGTTAAGAGTGATCGATGGAACACAGGATGTATTTTAAACGTGTCAGGCAGCTTCAGTCGGTACGCCACGGGATTGATTTGAGTTTCTATTTCGAAAGGACCCACCCTCTTGTCTTGTAATTTTCTACATTTGCCCGGCATCTGGAGGAAGCGGGTGGACAGCCAGACCTGGTCTCCCGGTTGAAGGGGGGGGCCCTCCTTCCTGTGCAGGTCAGCAACTCGCTTGTACTCCGTTTTGGCTTCGTTTAACTGCTGTTTCAGTGTCTGTTGCACCGCTTGCAATTCCTTAAGGAAGTTCTCAGCTGCCGGTACCAGCATTCCTTCTGAGCTGCTTGGAAAGACTTTAGGATGGAATCCATAATTAGCGAAGAACGGGGTTTGTTGAGTGCTGGAGTGCAGAGAATTGTTGTAGCCGAACTCTGCAAAATGCAAATATGATACCCAGTCAATCTGTTGATAGGACACATAACTTCGTAAATATCTTTCCAAAACGGCGTTCAAGCGTTCCGTCTGCCCATCTGTCTGGGGGTGATGGGCGGAGGAGAGTTTTAATTCCGTCTGCAACTGTTTTCACATTGCTCTCCAAAATTTGGCTGTGAACTGAGTTCCTCGGTCTGAGACTACGCTGTTTGGCAATCCATGCAGCCGGTAGACTTCTTTTATGAATAACTTGGCCGTTTCTTTAGCCTCTAAGGACCCTGCACAAGGAAGAAAGTGTGCCATTTTGGTAAGTAGATCCACCACTACTAAGATGGCTGTCATTCCTTGGGACTTGGGTAGATCAGTTATAAAATCCATGGAGAGGTCCTTCCAGGGTTCGTGTGGGACAGGCAACGGTTGTAACAGTCCTGCTGGTGTTCCTGTTTGTGTTTTTGTCCGCAGACAGACAGAGCAGGACTTTACATAACTCTCAATATCCTGACGCATTTTAGGCCACCAGAAGTCCTTGGCCACGTTCTGAATGGTCTTGTAAATCCCAAAGTGTCCCGCTGTGATGGAATCATGACACTGGCGTAGGATTCTGAGCCTTAATTCCCCTTCTGGCACATATCTGACGGTTTTGAACCATAACAGTCCATTTCTCCAGTGAAAGGTTACTTCTGAGTCTTGACCTTGTCCCGTCTCCTGCTGTTATTTTAGCATGTCTGCATCTTCTTGTTGTGCCTTTTTGAGTTCCTCTTCCCATGAAGGCTGGCATACTCCCAATGTTAATTTCTCTGGCGGGATTACGTACTGAGGCTGGTCCTCGGATTCACTTTCTTTGTATTGTGGCTGTCTGGATAAGGCATCTGCTCTCTGGTTTTTGGCTTGGGCATGGTAAGTAATCTGGAAGTTAAACCTAGTGAAGAACTGGGACCATCTTATCTGTCTCTGGTTCAGCTTTCTGGCTGTTTGGAGGCTTTCAAGATTCTTGCGGTCGGAGCGCACTTCAATTCGATGAGAGGTCCCCTCTAGGTATTGTCTCCAGTTTTCAAAAGAGTCCTTGATGGCCAGCAGCTCCTTCTCCCAAACTGTGTAGTTCTTCTCTGCAGGCTTTAACTTCCGAGAGAAGTACGCACAGGGGTGCAGCTCCTTCCCTTCTTGGTCTAATTGTAGCAGGACCCCCCCGATGGCAAAATCTGAAGCATCTGCTTCCACTACGAAAGGGCGGTTCAGATCAGCAAAGCGCAGAATGGGCTCAGTAGCAAACCTTCTCTTCAGCTCCTCAAAGGCCTCGGTGGCGTTCTCTGTCCATTGAAACTTCTTCTTCCCCCTTAAACAGTCAGTCAGAGGAGCTGTTAATTCAGAAAACCCTGGAATGAACTTTCTGTAATAATTGGCAAACCCCAAAAACCGTTGTACATCCTTTTTGGTGACAGGTTGGCCCCAGTCCAATATGCAGCTTACTTTCCCTGGGTCCATCTCCACGCCTTCCGCTGAGATTCGATATCCAAGGAAGTCTAGAGACTTGAGGTCAAATCCACATTTCTCTAATTTAGCATACAGGTGGTTTTCTCTCAGTCTCTTCAACACCGTCTTCACATGCTGGTCGTGGTCTTTCTGGTTCTTTGAGAACACCAGGATATCATCTAAGTAACAGATTACATACGTGTCCAACAAGTCTCTAAACACGTCGTTCATGAATTTTTGAAAAATTCCTGGTCTTCCACAAAGCCCGAACGGCATGACCAGGTATTCATACTGTCCGTAAGCGGTCAAGAATCCCGTTTTCCATTCATCTCCCTCCTTCATTCTGATCAGATTGTACGCTCCTCTCAAATCCAACTTCGTGAAGATTGTTGCAGAGCGCAGTCGGTCCAGCAACTCTGAGATCAGGGGCAGCGGGTAGCTGTTGGGGATGGTGATCTGGTTCAATGCGCGATAGTCGTTACAGGGTCTGAGTTCCCCCCCCTTCTTTTTCACAAACAATAGTGGCGCTCCAGCAGGGGATTGTGAGGGGCGTATGAATCCTCGCCTCAGGTTTTTATCCAGGAATTCCTTCAGGGCCTCCCTCTCATTCTCTGTGAGAGAGTAGATTCTCCCTGATGGGATGCTGGCTCCTGGCACTAGGTCAATCGCACAGTCGTAAGGGCGGTGGGGGGGTAAAGTCTCTGCCTCTTTTTCATCAAACACATCTTTGAATTCTTCATACTTTGGCGGCAGGGTCACTTGCTCGATCTCTTGCACTGCCCCCGCTAAGGTGTTCTTGATTCCTTCAGGTTGACAGTTCTCCTGGCAATACTGTGAGGTGAACCACACCACCGCCTCCTTCCAACTTATTTTGGGTTCATGCTTTGCTAGCCAGGGCATTCCCAGAATCACCTCAAAGTTTGAGAGATCTGACACGTATAGCGAAATGAACTCTTCGTGCCCAGGGATTTGAAGTTTCACTTCCTCCGTGGCTTATGTCACCCCTCCTGACTTCAGGGGTCTCCCATCGATAGTCTCCACAGCTAGGGGAGCGTCCAGTTTCCACCGGGAAATTCCATGACGCTTGACTAACTTTGCATCAATAAAATTTGTGGAGGCTCCACTGTCAATTAAGGCAGTGGAATTAAACACCACTCCTCTGGAAGTTGTAATCCGAATAGGCAAGACCAACACCCCCTTTGAGGGAGGTTGGATCGTTGGGGGGCCTTTATACAACGCTGCCCCCAGTCCACCGGCCTGCACGTGGACTGGGTGTTCTAGTTTCCCAACGCCTCGGCTTTCCCCCCTTTCAGTCCACAGTCTCTGGCCACATGGCCTGGCTTTGAACAATAAAAGCATAAATGTTCCCGGCGTCGTCTTTCCTTTTCTTCTTCCGACAGTCTTGGCCTAGCCCCTCCCTGTCCCTCAGTTGCATTACCTGCCATCCCTGCAGTGGGAAGGGTCTTGTTGCGGGATGCCGAGGCTGAGTATCTCGAGACCTCCTGCTTCCTTTCCAGGCGCCTTCCTTCCATCCGGTGATCTATCTGTAGGCATAGCCGGATGAGCCCTGGTAGGTCAGCGGGGGGGGAGGTCCTGGCCAACTCATCCAGGATTTCAGCATTTAATCCACTCCGGTACATAAACATCAGGGCGGCGTCATTGTAACCAGTTTCCTGGGACAGAATTTTAAAAGCGTTAGTGTACTCGGAAACAGTCCCTTTAGCTTGCTTCAGAGCGCCTAGTTGCCGCGCTACTGTTTCAGCCCTTTGCGGGTCTTGAAACATCTCGGTCATCTCCTGTATAAATCCTCTGTACCTTCCTAAGACAGTATCCTTTCTCACGAGATACGGAGTCACCCATTTTGCAGCTTCTCCCTCCAGGAGGCTAATCACGAAAGCTACTTTAGCCCCATCTTCTGGAAATTCCGTGTGCCTGACATCCAGATATAACTCACATTGAGCCACGAAGGTTGCCAACTGATCACTTTGTCCCACGTATTTTGGGGGCAATCCAATGGGAACCTTTACTACGGCAGCTGGAGGGGCTGTTTGCATCTGGTCTATCGTGGCCTTCAAGGTTTGATTATCCGTCTTCAGCGCCTTGACTGCTGCTAGCAGGGCTTGAACATCCGTCTGCAAATCAGCTACCTTAGTCCTCAAGAGTTCCACTTCTTCCGTCTCAGAAGTGGGGTTCGTCCCCCCCGCTGCTCCCTTTGACATCTTGTCCCAGTCAAGTGAAGAGAGCGTTGAGGGTGATTTAGGTGGCTCTGTCAAGCTGTCAGGCCCAGGATGTGACTCAGGAACCAGACCAACGGCTGTAGTTAATTCGTGTTTTATTAGGGTAATGTCCAAACAAAGACTGCGTTTTCTCATGAAGCAATACAGGGATACAGGTCCTGCGGCATTGGGAGAAAGTTGACAGAGCAAGGGACTTCTTCCCGCCTGTTCTTTAAGAAGGGGCCAAACGGGCGCGCAATCTTTCGCTCCTCCTTAACTGCCCCTCAGGTACTGCCCACCTTCCCCCCCTTCTCTCCTGTCTTTTCAGCTGTCTGCGTGTGCGCGGTGAGGGGGGAAGCATCACCCCCTCCTCTTCTGAAGTTTCCGATTCCAGGATGGGGGATAGGGGAGGGGCTGATGGTAAACTGCCTCCCCGCTTTTCGGCTGTGAGCAGCCCTCCCTCTTTCCCCTCTTGCTCTGAGCCTGAAAGAGGGGGAGGCGTGAGAATGTCCAGGGAGGGCTCAGGCTCCCCGTAGCTAAGCGACCTTATCACTGGCAGTTCCTCTGTTTCGTCTTCGCTCCAAAGGGGGGAAGTTCCTCCCCCTTCCCTCTGCCATCCATCCGAATACTCTTCTCCCAACTCTCCGGGATCCAGCTCCCCGGGATTGGGACCCCAGCTCTGCCTTCCGACAGGGAATGGACGTAGCTCAGTGGCAGATCATCTCCTTTGAATGCAGAAGACCCGAAGCTCAATCCTTGGCATCTCCAGGTAGGGTTGGGAATGTCCCCTGCCTGAAACCCAGTCAGTGTAGACAGCAGTGAGGTGGATGGACCAATGGTCTGACTCAGTATAAGGTAGCTTCCTATGTAGGAGAGGGATGTTTGTTTATTAAATTTGTATCCCACTCTACCTCCCAAAGGATCCCAAGATGGCAAACATAAAAATATTAAAACAATATAATAGAATGGGATCTCTCTGACCCCCTCATAAAACAATGTATACTACTGAGTCATTGTACAAAGAAAACAGCAGTTCTTTTGGGGTTCTTTCTTTCTCAAATCATGTTGATGTATACACCTCCACAAATCCAATGTGGATCAGTGAGTTTGCTCTACTAAGGGGTATCTAAACGATCCACATCTTGGCTGATGTGAGGGTGAATAAAGTTCATGCTGTCTCTTCTCAAGTGCCCCATTTCCCACAAAGTGGGGTGGGGTGTCAAATTTGGGAGTTCCTATGCATGGGGCAGAACATCTGAGGAATTTCAGTAGAAGTTTTTAAAAAGAGAGAAGTTCAGCAACATTTCTGAGGGGTTTTGCACATCCTTAACATGCCACAGGACTCTATCATCCTAACGCAAAATTTGAGATGAATTTAGAATTTCTTGCTTCAGCAAATCATTTGAGAAATATCTCCTTGTTCGTTGAAAGAATGAGAGAAGGGTGAGGTTGGAGAGAAAATCACTGGTTAAGAGGGCCCAGAATGTTGGTTCCTGACTCACTGGGATTTTAGATGAGTGGATTAGCAGGAGACATTGTTTTCAGGATTCAAGACTGCTACCAGTTGCACTGTCTGTCATGGGCACTTGTGGAGGAAGTATATCAATCTTCCTTGCAGTCTATTTCTTCTGTCTTCTAGGAAGAACTTTATGGCAAGAGGGAGACCAGCATACTCCTATCCATCAGACAGAGAAGCATTAGCTGCAGGAAACATGCACCTTTCATCATCACTCCTGGAAAGAATTACTTACAAGAACTTTACAACTAAGAAACAGTGTATGAGTTTGCTTCCCCCACCTCAATTCCTTTTCTTTGCGCTGTCTCTTAGATTGTAAGCCTGAAGGCAGGGACTGTCTTATTATTGATCACTATAAGCCACTGTGAGAACCTTTTTCAGCTGGTAGGGATGGATGAGAAATTTGATTAAGTTCCCATTGTAATGCAAACCTATTAAATTTGCACTTCCTGAAAAAAATACATGAGCAGAAGCACATTCTTATAAATTCACACTTCTCCAAATGTTGCCATGCAGCTCTTCAACCAAAACATGTGTACAAGAAAGCATATCTTAGGGGAAATTGTGCATAAAAATGCACATCTTGGTGAAAAGAACATGCAAAAATGTATTATATTGGGGGAAATTGCTTAAAAATGTCTATATTATATGCACTAAAGTGCAGGCAAATTTTCATGAGGACTTCTTTTTTTGCCCAAAAAATGGCAAACTGATGTGGAAATAGGGTGAACTGAATTTAAGACTGGAAAAATGAGAAACCCAGAGAAACCAAAATTAACAGAGTTGTCCCTCCCCAGTGAAGAGTAGCTGAAAATACTTTAATTGATAAATAGATACTGTCATTTTCAAATTGTACTTAGACACAGATTTTGGATTCCGTTGCTTAGAGCAAGAGTGGGAAGAAGATGCATTATGGTCCAATGGTGCTGTGAGTCCCTTGCATGCTGCAAGGTTCTCCTGGGCATTCCTCTAGTTAGGAAATTGCTCCAAAGGATGCTGTACCATCACAAGGTCCTCCCATTTCCCACTACCAGAACATGTCTTTAAAAGCAGGGGTCTGATCAGCTGGACACAAGCCGCTTACTCTCTCCATCACCATGGCATCTTGCCAGAAGAGGGAGCTGCTGATCTGCTCTAAGAATATTAGAACAGCCCTGTTGGATCACACCAAAGGATCATCATAGTCACTCATTCTGTTATCACATTGGCCGACCACATGCCTATGGGAAGCCCCCAAAGAAAACCTAAGAGCAACAGCACTCTCCCCACCTGTCATTCCCAGTAACTGGTATTCAAAGGCACAGTACCTCCAACTGTGAAGGCAGAGCATAGCCATTGTGGCTAGTAGCCACTCATAGACTTATTCTTCATGAATTTGTCTAATCCTCCTTTAAAGCCATCCAAATTGGTAGCCATCACTGCCACTTATGGGAAAAGATATCGTAATGTAGCTTTCTGCTGCACTTAAGTGATGGCCAGAACGGGGCATTGTCACTACTGCTTCAGCAGGGCTCAGGTGAGATGCTCATTGCTTGTGTAAGGAGTGAACTGCTTATCCTTCCTCTCCCCAGTACATATGTGCCTGTTTTGCAGTATGGCTGTTCAAAGGTGATCTATCATAAATTAACAGGATCCCCTCAATCCACCATTATCCACCAGCAGACTAGTCATTTCTAGGGCCGAATAGTCTCGTACAGGACCCATTCCATTCCATTAAAATTCTGAGGCTGAAGACAGGTGTGATCTGTAAAGACGGTTCACTGCACTGTGAGCTCTGTTTTTATTCTAATATTTGTCTCTAGCATAGCAGTGGAAGAAGTCTTGCCTCTCCTTCTCACCTTTCCTATTAAAAAGCCCACCCTGAAGCTGATTTATGTCCCCAAAGGTGCCATTGCAGCAAATGGTACCTTTGGGAACAAAGATAAGTTTCATGGTGTGATTTCTGGTGGGAAAAGGGGGGGAGGGGTAAAGATCATGGGTAAGATAAAACAGATGAAGCCATTTTGCATTTTTATTTGCACAAAACTTCCCCTATTCCAAGCTGCTTTTTTCCCCTGTGGATGAAAAAGCACATTGGGAGAGGGATTCTAAATGAGAAAATGGCTGGAAGAGAAAAGGATTAAGCAGCCCTTCTTCCATCATCCACCATCCCTCCCCTTCAATTGCAGGTTTCTGAAACTCCGTTTGGTTTCAAAAAATTGGTGTAAAGATTAGGATGGCCATGTGCCCTACTTTTTAGAAAACAGTCCCCTTTTTTCAGAGGCTGACAGATGACAATGCTCCATTTGATGGAATTTGGTGGGCTGTTGGGTCCAAGTCCAGTATAAAGAGAAATAATTGTAAGAAGGGAAAGCAGAGCCCTTGAAGTTGCCCATCAAGGTTACCATCTGAACTACAGACATAGGAGGTGCTCAGGCCACCTGGCCAGAGTCTTCCCCACTAGGGTGAGATGAGTTTTATTAATTATTTCTATGTTTCCGCTTATGCCATTTTTATGCAGAACTGTGTCCTCTTTTGTCCTCTTTTCTGGCGATGTGTAAGAGGCCATCCTAAGCTGCTATGTTATGGGACAGCAAGGCCAACAAGGCCAAGAACTGGGTGACCTCTGACTTCCAAGCTGGTCTCCACCTTTTTGATTCTGTAATCTCTGGAATGAAGGAGCAGCAAAATAACCAGTCTCGATTATTTTGTTTCCTGGAGCAAGATTCTCAGGCAAATGAACTCAGCACAAAACCAAACAGAGGCACTGTTCTGATGAATGAGGGATAAAATTCTAGAAAGGCTAGATCAGATTAGATAGTGGCAGTAGGCCATACATTCCAAATAACACAAGGTCAGGAGTCACATCATGCAATGGGCTTTAAAATGCACATAATATTGCGAAAATGTATAAACTCTTGCTGAAAATGGATATGGAAGAAGAACAAGTAAAAGAGTGTATGGTAAAGTGGGCAAAAAACTTTGGTTATAATATACAAATGGATCAATGGGAAAATATGTGGAAAAAAGGCTTGAGATTTACATTATGCTATAATCTTAAAGAAAATTTCTATAAAATGATGTATCGTTGGTACATGACTCCAGAAAAGTTGTCAAAAATGTATAGTAATGTTTCTAATGTTTGTTGGAAATGTAAACAACAAGAAGGATCATTTTATCATATGTGGTGGTTGTGTAAACAGGCAAAATTATTTTGGGCACAGATAGGTAGGATGATGCAAAAAATTCTAAAGATAAATATTCAGTCAAAACCAGAATTTTTTTTATTGGGTTTTATGGATAAACAAATAGAAAAGAAATATGGAAGAATAATATTATATATGATTACGGCAGCAAGAATATTATATGCACAAAAGTGGAAAATGGAATCAACACCAACAACGGAAGAATGGCTATTGAAATTAATGGACTTAGTAAAGATGGATAAATTGACATGTTTACTTAGAGAAAAATCGACAGATACATTTCTTAAGGAATGGAAGCCTCTCTTAGACTTTTTGTCGAAAGATAAAAATGAAATGATGACAATGGGATTTGACGATTAATTAAGATAGACTATGGAGAAAAGTGATTTTGTATGTATTAAGGGACAGGTTTGATATATATTATATATTTATAGCTGATCTGTGACAAATCGGAAGTCAATTTTTTTATTGTGTTATGTTTTTTGATTTTGTTTTGTTGGTTTTATGAAAATTTGAATAAAAATTATTGTAAAAAAAAATGCACATAATATTCATTGCATTTCATATTATAGCAGTATGACTTTGATTTGGATGTAACTCTTAGGCCAGAGGATATTTAGAAAAATTATTATATTTTGTACATTTGTGCCCATTATATATATTATTATAATCACACATCAGCTGAGGAGAAAGGCCTCAAATATGGTTTGTTGTTGAATTCATACATGAATGTACTGGAGGAAGGATTTCCAATTACTTTCTACTTTGGGGCCAGTATAACCATCTCAGCATGAATTTGGGTCCAGGATTTAATGCCCTCATGGATGATCAAGTTGTATAATAAAGTTTGAATTAGCTAGCAGTAAAGACTTTGGGGTGTGGGGCAGTGGCGTCACTAGCGGGAGTGCAGGGGGGTGCGGACCTCCGGTGCGCGCCCTCCCAGGGGCATGGACGAGGTGTCTGGGCTTGCATGCACGTGCGTGTGCGCACGCACTCGAGGCCAGCCACCCCGTCCATGCCCCTGGGAGGGCATGTGCCAGAGGGGCACCCAGCCGGAGAAGGCCTGGGAACGCCGGCGCGCCTCCCTCGCCCCGCCGATGCTGCTCCTGGTCTCGCCTGCCCACCTCCGAGGAGGAGTTGGAGCAGCCTTGCCGGGCAACGGCATGGGGCGGGACGGCTCTGGGTGTCACCCCCCTCATGGTGATACCCGGGTGCGGGCCGCACCCTCCGCACCACGGTAGTGACGCCCCTGGTGTGGGGGCATTGAGGAACAAATGTGCTACCTAAAAGATCCACTTAAGAAGCAGTTTGGTTGTGCTCCATTGCATTTCCATACTCTGCCTGAGAAGGCAATAACATTATAAACAATAAACTTCAACAAAATGAATTTTTATTTATTTATTACTGCATTTATATTCCACCTTTTATCCAATGAGCTCAAGGTAACTCATTGCTGCTGCTTCTAGCAAGTAACCCAATGAGTAAAATTGTTTTTACCACACCTTGATTAAAATATGATGTGTCCAAGAAATAAATAAAGTTGTTTGGGAAGCTAGATCAAGTCTTTAAATTGCCACATGACTATCAAACCAAAATAGTCCCTGGATGGAATTACCTTTATCACATCAGTAATAATAATTACGGATTATATAGCATAACCTCATCATAAATCCTTTTTTCCACAGAGGTAGAAATCATCTAGAATCAATGTTACTTGATTCATCTGGAATTCGACACATGCTTTGGAATTATGTAATCATTTTGCCTTTGCTCTAGGAACGTAACGCAAGCATCCTCCAGCAAACATCATGCACTGGTCTAAATTAGGTATAAATTTACATTTCCTGGGAAATATCTCCACCTTTTCCCATAAAGACATCTCATAGAGCAATCCAACTTCCCTCCTTGTGCCAGATGGAGTGATGGCCAGTGCTGTGCACCCCCTTCCACTCACTGAATGGATGGGCAGGAATTTCTGGTGGTGGGATGCTTCCCAGCCAGCAGAAGGCTCCCAAATGGGGTGTTCTGGAGGCAGGGAAGGTTTGAGCTGGTCTGGGATTTTGCACAACAGCATTGAACCCAATCCAGGCTGCTGCAGTGATCTTGGTGCCCTCCATCTTCTGCCCCTGCTGCATTGAGGGGTGGCAGGGCCAAGGGTGTGGCTCTGTTGCTCCATAAAGCTCCACCAGTGGGAGAAGGGAGGTTTGGATTGCAGTCCAAGTCACCTAGCTATGAGTTCTTATTGGCCAGAGACCCCTCATGACTTCCTAGACATTCTCTGGTGGGAAAATTGCCATGTGATGTCTACTGACAGCTCACTATCTGTTCCCTTCGTCCAGCCCTGTTCTTAACATGATATCCATTTATATGAAGCTTCTTTCGTTAGGAAGCATCTTTCTTCTAACTGGGCACCTCTCAGTCTTCACTTTATTCAGTCCTTGGCGGCTTGTTCCACATCACTCTTCTTCAAACCTGTCCTGCTCAACCTTAAGAATGCCTTTTGGAGCCAGACTTCTTTTCCAGCCTAGCTGCCTCCCCTCCTTCTCAGGAACGTTTGTTGTTTTTCTCTCAGATAAGTTGGGAGCTTTGTGGGAAGCACAAACCAGTGCTATCATGAAAGAAAAGTTTTTTCTATGTTTGGAGCTGTATTTGGAGGGTTCCAAGGAGCCCAGGATAAGAGTTGACTTTAAGGCTCCCTTATTAGCCTCAATGAGAGAGGTCCATCTGCTTTTGGACCACTGCTAGCATTCACAGGTCACAGTGAAACTCAGGAAGTCACATCTTTTTTACTCTTGAAACAGTTAATTATTAGTATCTTGCTCCTTCCTAGCACTATTTTTCTTATTTCCTTAATCTCACCGTTCTGGACCCTCTCATCAGTCCAAACCCCTGTCATTTGCAGTCAGGATTCCCCCCCCCCGAGTGCATTTAAGTCTCCAAGGTAAATTTTGCCTGGTTCCCTAACATCTGCCTCTACTCCATATAAGGCAATCTCACCATTCGTCGCCATCTCTAAGAACTGTTTTCACTTATGGTCCAGGCAACATGCGTAACTTGCAAGAACTAACCATCTTACTATTTTATAATTTTTTGTTGAAGCTTCAAGCCACAAATCCATTTCACTCACTGTCTGATATTGGTAGTTCTAAAGTAAGTACAGGAATACCCCGCATTAACGTACGCAATGGGTCCAGAGCAAGTACGTAAACCGAAAATGTACTTAAAGTGAAGCACTACCTTTCTTCACTTATCGATGCATATACTGCACTGCAATCGTCATATACGGGCATAACTGATGTAAATAATGCATTTATAACTAAAATAAACACAGTAGGCCTAATTTTAAGAAGTTGGAAACTGATCAGGATGTGGCGTCATGCCGTTAAGTGTCCGTTCTTGCGAAGCGAGTGTACGTAAACGGGAATGGTGCTACTGTAAATATGTCCGTACTTGCGAGTGTCTGTAAAGTGAAGGTCTGTATAGTGGGGTATTCCTGTATGTCCATTGCATTAATTGTGTCTGTGATACATGTCTACAGTACATGTCTACAAAGTAATACTTCAGTGAATACTTGTGTAAGGCACAGGTTCACATACATATGAAATGCAAGCAAATCTGGGAACACCAATGGAAGGTGAGAAGGATTGCACCTATTTTGTTTTATTCCCCTCCCCAGCCTCCATTTGTTGATCAGCTTGGTGTATAGGGCATCTACACATGTATACTGTGTACAGGGCATCTACACATATATAAGGTGTACATGAGTAAACTTTGTATGCAAAATGCAGGGTTCCCAATTATGTGAAGAGAGCCTATGCATGTACAGGCTCCGTGCACCCAGAGCCAATCAACATGTGGAAGTCAATATGTGAAGTTCAGCAGTGGAAGCTTTGAGTTTGATGTCGTTCCCCCTAAATGTGTTGACTCTACATGGTTTCCAGTCTGAAGGCATGTGAGGCCGGCACCACCCTGCTAAAGCTAAGCAGGGTCAGGCCTCGTCGGTGCCTGGATGGGTGACCGCCTGGGGACCATATGTAAGCCGCCTTGGGTTTCTATGATGAAAAGAAAGGCGGGGTATAAATGTAATAAATAAATAAAATAAATCAATAGTTATCTCAGTAGTTCTCAACCCAGTTGGTCACTACAGTATTATCCTCAGCTTGCAGATGTGGAGACTGTGAGAATAATGGATTGGCCATGAGATTAATGCAGAGGTGAGATTTGAAAAAGGTACTACTCTTCTTAGCTGCCACACTACACCAGGACCTCAATGAGATTTGCAGCCCAGTCCTATACATGTTGAATTATAAGTCAACTCAGCAGAGTTCAATAGGACTTACTCCCAAGAAAGTCTCCATAGGACTGTGGACTTGACAGCATTTCTTTGTGATTTACAGGACCAAACCCAAGAGCAAGCTTTACTGTGCTCCTCACCCTCAGTCTCCTGCATGACACTTTCCTCAAGATTTTAAAACCTGCTATTTCCCTGCTGTTAATCAAACAAGCATTTGTTATTACCTGAAAGGTGACCCCCATCAGTAATTCACATGCTTTATTAAACAAATCACCAAACGCCACACTCAAATGTGGAAAAGACATAACAGACATTGAAATGCCAGCAGAGCTGACCATTTTACAAGTCTGCCTGAGGAGGAATAAAGCTGAACAAAAAGTTTGACTTTGCAAAATTTTGGCTTGAAATTGGAAGGATGGAAGTCAAAAGGGCCACCAAAACTGGGGGACGGGGACACTTTTGGTTTGGTGGAGGAATCAGAGAGAGTCCTCCCTTTTCTCCTTCCTAGATTTTGGCAGAGCCTGGAAAAGTTACTTTTTTGAACTACAACTCTCATCAGCCCCAGCCAGCATGGCCACTGGATTGGACTGATGGGAGTCGTAGTTCAAAAAAGTAACTTTTCCAAGCTCTGGATTTTGGTTATTAACTATTTTAAAGGCAGTTTTCAGAGCATAAAATAGTAAAAACCTAGCAAAAAGCCAAACTGGAAAGCCAAAGTTAGAGTAGAAATCACAAAACTGAGGTGGGCGGGGAGGGTCTAAAATAAACCCAAGGCACAGTAGAACAGAAAGGTCTTCATAGCACACTGAAAGGCCAGCAGCAGCAGGGGGTGGGGGGTAATCAGGCCTCCTAGTGCAGGGAGTTTGCAACTGAAGAGGCCCTATATCCAGTCCCCTGGCCAACCAGCCCATCGATAGCAAAAACAGTGTAAAGCAGGGCCTCTGTTAATGAGCACAGGAGAAGGCAGAGACCTTCAAATATGCTGGTAGCAGAGCTCCTCCTGACTGTCACCTCACAACAACTGCCATTTTCCCTCCAGAAGCTCTGGTGGAACCCTACTAGGTCATGATGACGTAGCATTGTTCTAATGGGGCTTCTGAGAGGTAAAACATGGCCCTCCACACTGATGCTCTATGTCTGCTACTGTCCACTTATTGGGGGTAGAGGTGGATGGGAGGAACTGCTCCCAATTCCGAAGGGGCCCTAGTCCAAAGGGCCCTGGTTGCCAATTGTTTTTTCTTTGTTATTATAAAAATACACACAGAAATAGCAACTAATTTGGTTGGTCCTATTTCTTAGCACAGTTGTAAAAATACAAGCAGCAGAATGAGAATATAAACCAGCCCCACCTTTCTCTATATAAATAACAACAGACACAATCCTTTAGGTAAAAGAAAGGAAAATAATGTTTACTCACGAATTCTTCATATGTTAGGAACATAGGCTCTATAGCTTAGATGAAAGAAAAATAGTCTCAGTCATCTTGGTCTTTAGTAATGGATGCATTCTCTGAGAGAGCATCTTGCCATGCGGCCTCTCTCAAAGGTAGGAAGATCAGCAAAATGGAGATTATTCAAAAATCCCCCAGGACAAGGGAGAAGGAAGTCAGGTAACTAAACCCCACCCATTAGGAAGTTACATCATGGTAAACAGGTAAATGGGATATTTCCCAAACATCCCTTAAAGCAGTGATTCTCAAACGGTGCGCCCAGACACACTGGTGCGCCCTAAAAGGTGGCTAGGTGTGCCTCAAATATTATGAAAGTATATTTTAAAAATGAGAAGAAACCCATTTGTATAGGGTAAGTAATAGTTTTCTATAG
Source organism: Rhineura floridana (assembly GCF_030035675.1). Classification (NCBI taxonomy): domain Eukaryota; kingdom Metazoa; phylum Chordata; class Lepidosauria; order Squamata; family Rhineuridae; genus Rhineura; species Rhineura floridana. The sequence goes on from NC_084480.1 coordinate 150,708,488, forward strand.
TTTATTTTTATTCATAGTTTAAAATATGTTAATATATTTTTAATTTTGTACACAAAGTGCGCCAGAAAATTGTTATATGTTTTACAGTGCGCCGTGAAACAAAAAAGTTTGAGAATCACTGCCTTAAAGTGACCATGCAATATTTGTTTACTCTAACATTTTCAACTTTATGTAAGTTGTCTCAAGTGTTTTTGTATTAGGTGGTTAATACATCATATGAATAAATAATATTAGTGAAATGGTAAACTTGCATGTGTGCTATATTATTTCAGACTGCAGATAGTAGTCACACAGAAAACTAGAACCCTTCTCGTTACCTAGTTTTCCATGCAGAGAGCCTTTTTCTGAATGGGGTATTTAGTCATGTAAGTCTCTTCCTGCAGTCTGCTGTGGTAATGTATGTGGCAAAGTCTGATACTTTCTCACATAGTGAAGGTCCAACTCCCTTTTACCCCCCATCAGTGTTGTATTCAATCACACTTTGTAGGGAATCAGACCTCACTGTGCCATCACTTGCCTAGGGAATAAGGCCATCAAAAGAGAACACAGCCGAGGCAACATGGCTGAGGTAAAGAACTCCCCTGCTCCAAGCACATTACTTGGAATAAATAAACAGGCTTAAAAAGACTGGCTGACACAATCTAAGAAACAGAACAGAAAGATAATTTCAGCCAATATAAGATTTATTAACTGAAAAAGGACTGCCATAAGGAAGGCTAGTTTCCAACAGGTGGCTCTGCTATAATAGTGTGGATAAGAAAGGACCAGGATGTGGGGAAGAATCTCAGCAGAATGTCTGGTGAGTGTTCTGTTCAGAGGCCTGGGATTCTTAGAAATAAGAACCTAGACTCAAGACTATGCTTATTAGATGTTAGGGATGGAAAGATTCATCAATTTTGGTTCTCTCCGTTTCTCATTTTTCCAGTCTTAAATTCAGTTCTCCACACTTCTGCAGCAATTTGCTAATTTTTAAAAAAAATTCTTACGACAATTCTCCATCATTTTAGTGCAAATTTCTCCTAATAAACACAGTTTTGTAGGCAGTTTTAACTAATGTACACATTTTTACAAGCAATTTCTCATCATATAATTTTTTGTATGTTGTTTTCACTCATATATTCATTTTTATGCACACTTCCCCTAACATATGCATTTCTGTAAACATTGGTTGGCATTGCAAAATTCGAGTAAGTGCGAATTTTGAAGAACTGTGTTTCAGTCCTCATATTGTTTTGGTAGATTTGCCTTGAAATGAGAATGGAATCAAATTTTTGTCCATCCCTATTAGATGTCAGGGCCGGCTCCAGGAATGCCAGGGCCCTTGGGCATTAGCCTACTCCAGGCCCCTGGGCTCCCCTTCCACGATCGGAGCCGTGCCGTGGATTGCAGGACAGGAGCTTCTGAGCTGCCTGCCATCCCCCTGCCACCCCCTCTTCACCTACCTTTCTCTGCTGTTTTTTGTGGCTGTGTGCACTGCGCGCACAGGGTTGCCATCAATCAAGATGGCGGCCGGGGTGTCTGTAAGGGGCTGAAGTCTCTGCCGCCATCTTGGTTGATGGCACGCAGCGTGCACATTGCTGCCATCAACCAAGATGATGTCAGAGGCTTCAGCCCCTTACGGAAATCTTTGTCGCCATCTTGATTGATGGCAAACCTGTGTGCACAGCAGAGAGAAAGGTAGGTGAAGCGGGGGGATGGTGGGCGGCTCAGAAGCTCCTCCTGTCCTGAGATCCGCAGCTCCTGCTGCGGATCGCGGAAGGGGAGTGGAGGGCCTCTTAGGGGTTCCTGTAGCTCCGGGGCCCTCAGGCCAGTGCTCCACCTGGCCGTCCTTTAGAACCAGCCCTGTTAGATGTACAAGTTTATTTTAGAGTTCCTTCCCTGCTTACAGATACACTAATTCCCTCTGCCCTTGTTTGACTAATGACAATTCGGGATTGGATGGCTTAGCCCAAAGCATTCTGAAATGCTGGTCTGGATCAAGGAATAGATCTGCCATAGACATTACAGAGAGTAAGGGCAAGCATGGAAGGCTTTGAAGAGGAAGAAGTGGCCTGAATCTGGCAGGGAAAAGAAAGAGATATGTCAAAGCCTGGTCAAACGCGGTGTGCTGCCTAGGCACGTGGCCAAGGTGGTAGTAATGGCAACCTGGGTGGGTTGATAGGAGGCAGATGCTCTTGGAGGTCGCTGATTCATAGGGTCGCCATAAGTCGTAATCGAATATGCATTATTGTATGTATCTGTTTATGTGCTGGATACTTTAGGAAACCTTGAGTGTATGTGTAAGAGAACATAAGAAGGGCCCTGCTGGATCAGACCAAAGGCCCATCTAGTCCAGAATCCTGTTCTCATAGTGACCAACCAGAAATCTATGGGCAGCCCAAAAGAAGGACTCAATTGCAACCGGATGGTTCTCACTGGCATTCATGCTGTCTCCAATAGTAGAAGTAGAACACAGCCGTTGTGACTACCAGCCATTGATACAGTAGGGCCCCACTTTACGGTGCTTCGCTTTAAATTTTTAAATTGTTTTAAATTGTGTTTTAAATTGTTTTTAAAATATGTGTTTTAAATTGTATATTTGTTTTAATGTTTTTGGTTGCTGTAAACCGCCCAGAGAGCTTCGGCTATGGGGCGGTATACAAGTGCAATAAATAAATAAATAAATAAATAAGCGCTTCGCTAATGCGACAGTCTCAGTTAGACGCAATTAGACCCCACTCATATGGCACGTGTTCCGCTTTTAAGGCAGTTTTTGGGCATCGTGCACCACTCTATTCAATGAGTTCCGCTTTTCAGCGGTTTTTGCTTTACAGTGGGGGTCCCGAACATAACCCGCCGTATGAGTGGGGCCCTACTGAACAGATATAATATTATATATGGATATGAAATGGACTGCCTCCAAGTCGATTCCAACTTATGGCAACCCTATGAATAGGGCTTTAATGGTAAGTGGTATTCAGAGGTGGTTTACCATTGCCTTCCTCTGAGGCTGAGAGGCAGTGACTGGCCCAAGGTCACCCAGTGAGCTTCATGGCTGTGTGGGGATTTGAACCCTGGTCTCCCAGGTCGTAGTCCAACACTCAAACCACTACACTACACTGGCTCTCAATATTATATATATAATAATAATAATGTGTGTAGTAATGTGTCTAATAAGGCATATATAGCATGCAAGACCTGTTCATATTTGTAGTGGAATCGGGGGTAGCAAGGGGAGGGACTTGATTTTCATTGAAGGAATTCAGTACAGGTAAACATGACACTGAGATCTGCAGAAAATTCCAAACCCACTGCTACCAAGGTTTGCATCCTCTGATACTGGCAGGTGGAGCTGGAAATCACACAAAACAAGCAGTGAACAACCCGCAGGGCAGATCCAGCCCTGAAGCAATTTCACCGGGTTCTTGGAGGTTCAACCAATTTTAATCAACATATTGTAAAACAATTGCCTGCAATTTCACTCATAAGAGAAACTTAAGTATTTTGGACACTTAAGAAACAGAGAATTTTCCATATTTTAATCAGAGCTTGGAAAAGTTACTTTTTTGAACTATAACTCCCATCAGCCCTAGGCAACATGGCCACTGGATTAGGCTGATGGGAGCTGTAGTTCAAAAAAGTAACTTTTCCAAGCTCTGATTTTAATGTTACACCTCTTGTTTGGAGTTTGCATGTAATGCTATGCCTCTACTCATGTGCTCTGTAAGGATGAACCCCTTATGGAGTTTGACCATTCCTGGCCCCCCAGATGGCTGCCTGCAGATTAGAACATAAGAACATAAGAACATAAGAAGAGCCTGCTGGATCAGGCCAGTGGCCCATCTAGTCCAGCATCCTGTTCTCACAGTGGCCAACCAGGTGCCTGGGGGAAGCCCGCAAGCAGGACCCGAGTGCAAGAACACTCTCCCCTCCTGAGGCTTCCGGCAACTGGTTTTCAGAAGCATGCTGCCTCTGACTAGGGTGGCAGGGCACAGCCATCACAGCTAGTAGCCATTGATAGCCCTGTCCTCCATGAATTTGTCTAATCTTCTTTTAAAGCCGTCCAAGCTGGTGGCCATTACTGCATCTTGTGGGAGCAAATTCCATAGTTTAACTATGCGCTGAGTAAAGAAGTACTTCCTTTTGTCTGTCCTGAATCTTCCAACATTCAGCTTCTTTGAATGTCCACGAGTTCTAGTATTATGAGAGAGGGAGAAGAACTTTTCTCTATCCACTTTCTCTTAGAATGGTTGCTGAGGACAAAGAATCAGAGAAACTTGGCAACCAAACAGCTGCTCAACCTTCTCCCAGAAGATTATTAATGTTGTAATGGCCTGGAGGAAGCTCAGCTCTCTGCTCAAGGAACAGCCAGCATGTTTGGCAAGGCACAGAATATGCACGGCAGGCATTAAAAATAGATTCTGGCAGTATGTGTGTGTAACATCTTGATAATAATAGGCAAAATGCAGAAATGTGAGGAAATGCCTGCCTCAAGGAGGAATGACCACAGAGACCTCACTGTGCACTCAGTGACATGGGAAAAACTACAAAGCTGTGGGGCAGCACCTGCCTGTCGTTGGTTCTAATTATTTCTGCTTTACTTTTTGCTACACTTTGTGGTACGTTTGCTGGCAATTGCCAAGAACAGCCCCTCCCGTTCCAGGTCCCTCTCATCTCCAGCCAGGTGCAATAGAGTGTCGGATTAGGACTGAGGAAACCTGGCTTCATCCATGACCTTGGACCACTCTGGGTTACCCTGAACCAGTCACTACCTCTCAGCTTAATCTAACTCATAGGGTTGTCGTTAGGATTAAATGGTGGAGGAGGGAAATCACAAACTTGAGTTCCTTGAAGGAAATGAGGGATGTAAATGAAATGAATGAGTGAAGGCTCAGTCCTTATCAGTACCACCACTCCCATCTCTGTATCACGCATTTGCAGGAACTGGGTCAGCAAAACACGCTTGCAGGATGGCTGAACCGGAGCGTGTCACTTTCTTTCATCACTTTCATCTTTCAGCAAATCCCCTTACATCAAAGATTAGGGGGCAGGACAAACAGCTAGGAGGCATAGCTCCCTAAATGCTACCAAGACTTGGAAGACCAGTCGTTTGGGAACCATAGTAGAAGAGTTTTGCTCTCATGTGCTGCCTGTGAGCTTCCCAGAGACATCTGCTTGGCCACCGAGGGAAACAGAATCTTGAACTAGGTGGGCCATTGGTCTCATCCAGCAGGTCTCTTCTTATTTTCTTCCAAGCGGGTTTGTGCCAATTTACAAATGAAACATTGTCCATCACTCTGTTGACACCCCTTCATGTTGCCTTACATTTCTCTTTCATTTCCAATTCTGAATCCCTGGATGGCTCTGCTTCAGCTTTACCCTGCAGTACCACTGGTAGGCTCTCCTTTCTTGTATTACCAATTACTTTTTAATTATTAATATTTATTGGAGAGGTCATCTTTTCATGTTAGATCTTAGGCTGATTGGAGGAGAGTTTATTTAGTTATGGTATCTCAGATATAGAACAGTATAGGAAGGAGGCAATTGTTACTACCCTGCACAAGGGAAAGGCGTCATAGAAGGTTAGCTAGATATTGGTTCATTCTAGCTAAGGTTTACCTTGAGTAAAAGGGCAACATCAACAATCCTGTGCCTAAGAATTTAACATTCATGTTGTTTACATATTCATTACATGAGAACTCTATACATAATTTGTTTTGATTGGCCATGAAAAGGGAGACTGGTTGGCTGAAATGAATGCTGGTGCTGCTTATACAATGTACTTTATCACAAACACTGTTAAAACAAGCATGTACAGTTTGTGGACTGAAAGTGACTGAATCTTCTCCATTATGGCTCTTGCGAGCCCTTTGTACATTAGTTGCTCTGAAGAGTGAAAGTCTTTTTCACCACATAAAATAAACCATCTTCTGTTCAGGCCATCTAGACTCTCACTCCCTCTTATTGTTGCACTATGCCTTGAGATGACTGACTCTGGTGATTGTGCGATGCTGCTTTTACCACTCACAGTAACAGTGCACACCTGATCAATTCAGGCAAAACATAAACATCTCCAAAACCTTTCCAATAAACTGGCTCCCCTAGAAAAAGCCCACCAGGCCCCTATTTTGTATATTTTGAAGCATCAGATGACAACAAGCATTCCAATTTACAAAGGCTTTCCAAGGCTTGGGTTGCAATGATTATTTTAAAGCTTTGTATTTAATATTCTGTGGGTTTAAATTATCAAGCTGTTTTTGTGCAGCTATTGTATGTTGAAAGGCAATTTATACATGTTAAAAACAATACATTTTTTGAGGGTTAAAAGAAATGGACAGAGATTGTGTCTGTTTTGGCAGCTCGTTTTACAGCCTTGGGGCACCTCTGTAAACGTTCAGTTATTCTAATTTATTTTATTGAGGGGGATTCTAAGTAGGTCCCCTGTCATCTGTCCTGAGGGAAGATCATATGGTAAGAGGCACTCTATGACATACACACCTTTTTTCTTTTTTAACTGACACCTGTCCGAGCCCCGATTCATACATTCAGCTCGTGCAGCACACACCCCAGTGTGAAATGAGGTCCACATGGAGGCCCGCTGTGGGCGATTCTTCCCACTCGAAAAGCAGGGGAAGAGCATGTGAATTGGGCCTATGTGTGATCAGATATTTGCACCGGGGCCTCAATTCAAATAATATCTGTATTGTGGAGAGGAGCCCACCATGCTACTGTAACTCCAGTTTAACATAAGAACAGGGCTCTGTTTCCTCTTGCAGGCCCATGTAAGCCTGTCCCTGTTCTCCATAACATTCGTTTCCTAGATTTGGAAAGGCTGTTGGGCCTGTCCTGTAAAGATAGCACAGTTTTGCCAGTGACTTCGGACCTGATCTTGTAATGATCTCTTTTGTATCAGTGTTGCCTGCCCTTCTTTTGCCCTTCATCACCCTCTCTGCCAGTTGCCTGCCCTGCCCCCCACCCCCAGAAGTAGGAACAGTCCTTTCTTGGCTGAATTCCCACGTCCTTAGTGAGGAGCCAAGTCCTGGGCACCAATTAGAAAACAGGCTGATTACAATCTCTTATTCTAATTTGCTTCTTCCCTCCACTGGCTCCTTCTTGCCTGGGGGTCTTAACACCCCCTTCTTGGGAATGTGCTTATGCCTGTCTGTCTCCTCCACCTGATGCTAATGAGCTTGATGTGGACAGTGATTTGATGTGGAGAGCGATAACCTCTTTTATGCTACTGCTGGCTCTGCGCTCCGCTGGACCGGAGAGCTGCGTAAGGGGACATGCTCTTGTGTCTGCCCTATCTACCCCCTCATTTCTGATTTTAGCAGCGTATTAAGAAACAAAGTTGACCCTGAAATCTGGAGCAGAAGTTCTGGAAGAAAGGCTCCCCCCATTATTTCATAACAAGGGTCCCTGTGGCCATATTCAGAAGAAAACTGGGCTCCTGTGCCTTTAATAATTTAACAGGAGAGGGAATTTCAGCCTGTGCAGCTTGTTACAGAGAGGTGAGAAAAACTCCCCCTACTGAAATTCCTTCTTCACAGCTATTAACGGTACAAGAGCCCTCTCTTCCTTCATAGCCAATAACCCTCTGTCATGGATAGCCAATGTGGTGTCCTCCAGATTTTTGGACTACCATCAGGCTTAGCCAACATGTCCAAAAGTCAGGGATGATGGGAATTGTAGTCACCATATCTGAAGGGAACCATGTTGGCTGTTCCTGACTTATGTGGTTCTTTACTCAGGATGGCTAGATTGAGACTTCCAGATCATCTGAATGGCCTATGTCTGATATTTTTGTTTCTGCCAGACTATTCAGGCTCCCCAGAGTCTACAGGACTCAATCCAGATTTAAAACTGCCTGTTATTCTTTGGATAAGGCTTTTAAGGAAGTCAGAGAGCCAAATTTCAAAAATACTGTGGGTTTTTAGAAAACTTATGTTTTATTAGGGATTAGAAACAGAATGTTCATCTTAACTGAGCTGTCTTTTAGTCAGATAAGATTTTTTTTCTAGAGCACCAAGCAATCCACAAACCCTTGTTGGGCATGGGATGGGTACTCCTTATCATTTATTTTAAGATATATTCCCTCATTTCATTAATTTTTCCCTCATAAAAGATCTTCCAGTTGCATGTTCTTTAGAACAAACTTTTGTCAGCTGGCTTCATATTACATTGTCACAGGAATGGAGGGCATCAATCAAGTGGGAGGGGCTGTAGACATGCAAACACTTCATTGTATTGAATACTGAAACATGAATGGTTTCACAATGCAGAAAGCTTACTTTTGTACATATAGAGAACAACTTGTACAATTTCACAGTTTATTATTGGTTAGGTAGGGTGACCAACAAAAGACACTGAAAGGCTTAATTTTAAAATAATGTATCAAGATTATAAAGGTTTATATACAAGTTTGATAGGGACCTCCTCTGTGATACCCTGTTACAGGCCACCATCTTCCCCATAGATATATATAGCTCAAGAAAATTTAACTGTGTCTTTAAACATGGGATTATTGGAGGATAGAATTTTGGGGCTTATCCACATGGGAGCATTTCTTCATAGCAAATACGTTGCTTTTACCATCAAAATAGATTTGCAAGGTCCACACTTTGTGCTCAATTGTAGCTTCAAATCCATTGTTTTCCATTCACACAAGTTTGTGTTTCTCTGGGAAGTATTAGTGTCGCTGTTTCCTTGCAGTAGAGATGTTACTTCAAAATTCTCTCTGCAAATATAGAGAATATGAGGAAGAATGATAAAATCATTTATAATGATAAAATCCAATGGCAATTCCCATCGCTAGTTGCAAGGAGTGAAGGAAGTTTACTTGGTGAGAAGGGGAGGAAAGAAGGGAGGGCTGCAGCAAACTGTGGAGGACAGAGCAGTCAGAAGTTGCTAGATAAGCCACCAGAAACAAAATGGAATTCATGGGAGAGTTAGTGGGCGGAGAAAGGAGAACAGGTGAAAGTGACGATTCACCCGACCACTAAAAACCATCAAAGCAAACTGTCTTCAAAGCTGTACATGTATGTGGCTGGCATTCCTTGGAAAAGCAATCTCACTGATTGACCGGCTCCCATGTTCAGCCCCTAACAACAAAGGAATGGCAGAATTTTTAGACTGTAACCGGCAGATCTTTTCAGACAGAAGATAAGGCTTGGGTTAACAAAGGAGAGGTGGAATTTTCAAATTCCAACCAGCAGGTCTTTTCAGACAGAGCATGCTTGACAGGACAGGGTCTTTCATCAGGGCAGTCTGAGAACTGAGTCTCTGGGCTCGTCCAAACGACTGTATAATGTGCGATATGATCACTTTGTGTATTCATTAATTTTCCATGGTCCATATGACATCACCTGTTTTCGCAGATTTTATAGCGTTTAAATCCACATCTGCAGTAACGCAAAAAATGCAATTTGCTTTTTTAAACCGGGAATCATCTGCTGTAACATTTGGCGCTCGGATGCAATACCGTGGACTTTAGAGATATAGGCAGTCCTTGGGCGGTTCCCCATGCCCCTTCCTCATTCCCATCCAATCATGTTTTTTCACTTTTGTGCAGGTGCACGAATGTCCGGGGAAAAGCCCGGGAAAACTGAACCAATCAGAGCAATGGGGTGGTGTTGGGGGTGCTCTGCAACTTCTACTGTGCAGATACAAACATGTGCATTTGCGCAGAAGCAGCTACAGCCGTTTATTGTTAGCCTGCCTGCGAACTGGACGGTCGCTCTGTGTGAGATCTGCAGTTGTGGTTGTTTCTAAAGCCCCCCTTTTCCTGGCTGGTCTCGCTCAAGTGCGGCTGGTTGGTGCAGGGAGCTTGTTTTGCTCTTTCCTCCTCGCTCTGTGTTTAATATGTGGGCGCAAAAACAGCAGATTTCTTTACATTGAAAAAAGTGAAAAAACAGCAGAAGTGGGAACTATCCAAGCACAACGTGAATAGGGAAAATGTGGATTATCCAGGTGAGTTTGGACGAGCCCTCTGTTGCCACTTGTAGTCATGCAATGGAGAGACGGTAAGATCAAACACTATGTGCCGTTTGAGGGAAAATCAAGCATACAGAGAGAAAACAGGACCACACTTTCACCATCTGAGAGCTTTCGTGTTGGGACCAAGATCCTTTCACTCTGGGCAGCCAGATGGCTGACGAGCACCCCTTGGCTGGACTCTCAGAGGTCCTCAAGCCTGTAAAGTGTACGCCCACACATTCAATGGGAGGGTGCATTATTTACTTGGGTCACGTATGTTTCACTACTGCTCGTTCATATACTCACACATGCATACATTCTAAAATATAGCTGGAACCAGAAACCTTGCAGCCCAAGAATTCTCAGATTTGGACAATGTGTGCACACAGCTGGCATTCCCCTGAAGGGAACCAAAAAACCTTGCACCCCCAAGGGTTCAAAACAAAGTTAAGATCTGCCTTAAACAACATAGGAATGTCTCTTGCCACAACCTATCCCTGATTGCCCGCCCTGGAAAGTTGCTGTGACTTTCCACAATGAGATTTTGGATTGAATCTCTTACCGTATTTCTTTTAGCGTGCTTTAGGAAAGGACAGAAGCTCTAGAGGAACCAGACAAAGAATGATCCAAGAAAGTCCTCAATGGCAGAACAGGCGGAGGATAACAATGTGTATGTTACAACTGCTGTGAAGGTGGATGAAGGCTGCAGCAGATAAAAGACTTCCAATCGTCGTGGTATCCATGCCATTGGATCAAAGCCTTTTTCTGTCAAGATTGTGTGTTGATCGTCATGCGTCGATCTCCCCACATAAAACAAATTCACGCACAGGTGTCTTCCAACCACACCAAACCAACCAAACCAAAAGTCCCATGGCGATCGGCAAATGGCAACGGGAGCAGAATGGTGAAATCCGGAAGCCCCTAGTCATGGACTGGCACATGGGTGATGGATACAGACTCAGTCGTCCTGGTTCAAGGACCGAGGCAGTTGAGTAGTTCGGCAGCTGTACCCACGACTGAGCAGTCCTATTCAAAATCCACTCAAATGAATGAATGAATGGATGGTCTAGGCCGTGTGAAGAAAATCCCACTGCTGTCACCAAATTCTGTGGAGGAATTTACTCAGAGGCAATTTGTAGAGAAGCAGATCTCAAGGTGATTCTAAATACAGCACTGGAGAGTTGCATAGAAACCTAGAAATCTAATACAGACTGACTCCCCATCTCTAGTGCAGGCATTTATAGTCTTTCAGTAACAGCAAGAACAAAGGGATTACTTTGATCCTCAGTCTCTTATCAGTAGATTACCATAGCAACCATGTTAGGGAGTCAGTGTCATCTGGCAGAAGTTGCACCCAGAAAGTTGAGAAAGGAAATAGCAGGGACATGTTAACTCAGTTAATTGTGCTGTTTGTTTATTTTCCCAGGCTTTGCAGTTTTATTGCTCTCTTTCTACATCCACAAACACTCTGACCTTCTATATACATTCACAAACAGAACCAAAGATTTAGGTACCCATAATTCTCTGCTTCCATAGTGGAGTGGAGCCATATTATTGTAAACTTTTTGTTATCAGCGGATTGGGTTAGTACAGATTTACAGGGGGGAAAGTGCATGATAGCTTCTGTTTGTCAGTAACGTCATGTGAACCATGCAAACTAAAAGGAGATGTGAGTAGCACCAAACACACACTAAACCACCATGTAGATGAGCCCTTTGCTGGGACAGGACTCTGAAAATCATGGCTAAATCAGGACAGCTGTGGTCTAGAAATTTGTTATATTAAATGGTCTAAAAAATTTTCAAAACAAACAAGCCAGGATCATAAACATTGCAAACACCCAAAGCATTATTATTTCACTTGCTCATATTCTCATTTTCTAGGACTAATATATCTGCTAATGCTGTGATCATTAACTGTGATATAGCACCATCTGGAGGCTATTTTAGTGAATAAATGTTCACCTAAAAAAACCAGGTGAGCACAATCAAACTAGAAGTTTTCCTCCACAAATCCCATTGAAATGAATAGCTGCTGCTCCCACCTGCCCAGGATTTTTTTATTTTGGGAGACAGCAATACTACAGGGGTCACTTTGGCAACCCTGCCTCCACTTGTGGGAATATTTAGTTCAGTGATGGCCTTCCCAGCATAAGAAGCAGACTGATTGTGTTAAGTTTTCTATGGTAGATTTCAGGTGCTGTATTAACTGGATGCATGCAGTTGTTTGGGTAGAATTCCCTGTTTCTGAAAATGTAATATGAACTTAAAGGCCACTTCTTATCCTTGCTTCCTGTTGGAATGGTATTTACAAAGAATAAACATCAGCCAAGTGTCTTCTTGGCCCTATACCTCAGCCTTGTTCAATGTTTGTACTGAGATTTTCTCCATTCGATGACAACTTCCCAACAACTATTGTTGCCCCTTCCCCTTGAGATCCTGTTCACTGAGCGATGCAGAACAGTGGGTGAGCTCACATTATGTCACAAAGGCCTGGTGATGTCATGAGCCCTCTTCAGAAGTGAGAAACCTGACCCAGACCTTCATTAACTCAAGGGGGCCATGAGGAGGGGTGTTTCCTGTCAAATGGTAGAGGTGGGGAAGGGGTGATCTGGTCCCAATGGTGTCCCTGGGGTGTACCATCTGCCTGTTGGCCGGGCTCTTCACAACCCACTTCCTTGTTTTATCTGATGGCTTTATCAGCCAAGCTGTCCTTCAGGCAACCACCAATAAAAAACAGGAAGCAGGAGGTAAGTGACATGATAGAGGCACAAGTCATAGCATCATGAGAAATAAGAGATGTGAGGAAAGAGGGCAATGGGACCTAGGAAGATAAGGAATGTGAGGGTGAAATGAGAGTGGATCACATGCCTGAGTGCCCACCACTCATACCATGATTACACATTGCTGAAAGATTTTCTCCACCAGCCACAGACTGTCTTCATGTACTCTGCAATAGCTTGTCCTGCACTGAATGCTGAAGCAGGATGTGTTAGTAAACTGAGAGTAACAGTTCCATGAAAAAAAAAATCCATAAGAATATTTAATAAAAAGTATCATCTCCCAGTGGACAGGGTGGTACTTATATAATAGCTGCTGGAACTTTAACATATTCAGCAAAGTTTGCAAAGAGGATAGACAGTTATAGGTGGAGTGGGATGGAAGGGAAGCTAGTGTACCTTGCTGTGGTGTTTTTAAAAGGCATCTGCAAACCCCCCAGGAGGCAAAGGATAGGGAGAAATATGGGCAATGATTTGCCTAGGACAGGTACCAGAAAATAGGGGCTGTCTCTGGAAAACAGGGATAATTGCACCACATGGGAAGGTAACCAAGAGCCTTTCAGGGGCAAGGAAAAAGAGCTGATCTATATGTTACACTTACAATCCCCATGGAAAAGTTCCTACCACTATCCCCCCTCCCCTTTCCCCATAATACAATTAACTATAAGATGGCATTGTATCGAGAGTTTACCTGCCTACACACAACCTGTGTCAATGGGAGTTGCTGGCAGGAAAACCCATAATGTAATCACCTTGATTCAGATGGTCAATTGCATTAAATGATATGACTGGGGAATTTGGTGGTGGTTTGGAAACTCACCACGGAGATACTAATCTCCATCATGAATGTACCAGAGGGACTGATTTACAGATAAGGGCACAGAAACTGGTTTGATACAAGACACTGGTAGCAAATCCATGAAATCCTTAAAAACAAACTCTAGGCATTAGATTCTAAATAGTCCAAAATTATTACTACTCATTCAATACATGGCCATAATATACTCACAGGATATAGGAATTTGTTGTCGCTTCTTCTAACATCAGCAGAAAGAGACTTCCACCTCACCACTTGAGTGTCCAATAAAATTTAATAGGTGAATCAATGGTTGCACAAAGTATAACAGAGTCTTATCATGGAAAAGCTCCAACTTCCAAAAGTTTGTCTTCCAACACAGAAAAAGGTAAAGGTGTCCCTGCACTTGTAGTGCGGGTCGTTTCCGACTCTTAGGGTGATGTCTTGTGACGTTTACTAGACAGACCGTATATATGGGGTGGGATTGCCAGTTCCTTCCCCGGCCTTTCTTTACCCCCCAGCATATGCCAGGTACTCATTTTACCTGGATGGAAGGCTGAGTGGACCTCGACCCCTTTTACTGGAGATTTGACTTCCTCCTTCTGTTGGAATCGAACTCCGGCCGTGAGCAGAGCTTCGGCTGCGTTACTGCCGCTTACCACTCTGCGCCACAGAGGGTGGTATTAAATTAAATAATAGCACTAGTGCAATGGGACTTTCCCTTCTCCTCCCCTACACCATCCCAAATCTGCATCAGAGGGTTGGGGAAACCCCAAGAACAGATTTAGGGGGCCTACGGGGGGAGGAGAGGGGCGGAAAGTCCCATTGCACTAGCGCTAATCCTTGAGCTAATACTATCATTTAATTGAATACCGCCCAGCAGCTAAATAAGACAGTTATTAACAGCCCTATGTCTCATTTTCCATGTTATTTTGCAACTCCAGGAAAATGGAACCAGGACTCCTGGGTCATGTAATTCGTTCACTCCAGCTGTTCCTGAATTCTGGTTGGGTAGAAATGACTGTCTTAAATAGTTAATGGGATTACTGGACAATGGTGAATTATAGCATTGGAAGAGGCAAACACCTATCTAGTGCAAGCCTTCATACACACAACATAACAATTCCCTTGAAACAATCAATCTAGACGTCAGTGGGCCACTACCAGATACACATTGCAGCATACACATTGCAAAAAAGATGGCCAGTCACTTCTAATGGGCCCTAGCTCTTTTCTTTCTGTAATCTACACTGCTAGAGTGCATATAAGACTAGATAATCATGCTAAGCAGGAATGGGGTGGTATTTCCCCTTCACAAATGTTTTTGTCTCTGCAAAATAAATTTCTTCACAGCTCTTTGCAAAAAGGTGCAAAATAGTTTGCAAGGGGACAGATGTTGGGGAGGAGGAGAGGGAACATATTCACATTGTGCATCCAACTGTGAATGCCATTCATACACACTGCATTGCTTTCAATAGGATGCACATATGAATGTGTATCCCCTACACATTATGGGTCATATTCAGTTCTAGTCCTACTCAGAGTAGACCCAATGAAGTAAATAGACATGAACAACTTGGGTCCATTCATTTCAATGGATCTGCTCTGAATAGGACTTAGCTGAATACATCCCTATACCCTAGTTAGACATGCAAAAGTGTGCACTGACTACAGCTGGATTGGGCTAAAAGTCTTTCCATGTAGCACAGGAGAGCAATGAAATTGCCAGTACAATGTGGCACAGCAGGGAGAATTGGCCCAGTTATTTCCTCTGCATCAGTCTCCATCCATGAAGCAGCCGCAGATTGGGGGAGACAATGTCTGCAAACAGATCTATCAAATGCACAAAAGACTAGAACGAAGGGGTGGGATGGGATTGCAAACAGTTCTGTGCCTCCTGAAATAGCTACTTTTTCAGGAAAATTAAAATCTCACGAAAGAAGGGAATGTAAAAAGACAAAGAAGGGAATGTAAGCATGATTCAGGGAAAGGATAAGGCAAAATGGAGTGTCAGCAGACAGAGTGAATGAAAGAGAGTGAAAATCATAGAAAAGAGAGTTTTGATGCCCCCTTTGTGTTTAAGGCGGGGGAAAGATGGAAGAAACATTTCTGGCTTCATCAACAGGGGAAGGCATGGAGGTGATTGACATGGCTGAGAATGAGGACTTCCAACAGCTGGGGAATGCGGCAGTGAAGGACATCTTGCTGGACTTAGCCATCTCTCTCAACACAGCCAGCGTCATGCTCTTTTTTTTATGCGTGACATAGAGCCAGAAGTCTTAGCAATGGTAATGGATGAAGACCACATGAACATCTACTTGTGCTTCATGATTGCCTACTAATAAGTAGCTGAGACTTCATCGCTTTTGCCCAGGGAATTTTGGGACTCCACCAGACAACAGGGACTTCTGTACCAGCTAGACATGTCTCTACATCATGGCCCCTGAGAAGATCAATAAACCATCTCACCAAAGCTTGCGGAGTCTGTTCTAAGCCAGAACTTTGCCTTTTGATCCTGCCCTTGTGACACTTTGTCCTAGGCTGTGTGTAGATGCTCTTGGGCTTTAGCTTTCTAGATAGACAGTTACACATGTGGTTAAAACTGTTCCTAGACTGTACCACTGACTGCAGATTCATAAAAACTAAACTGCACATAAATGTCAGGGAGAAGAGTTCCAGCACTGCCTTTTCACGGATACCCTAAGTTTTCTTTGTGTAGAATAGTTTGATGTGATCCCTGAAGTTCTATACTTCAGATACAGCTTCACCGTGTGTTGAGTTCTACTGAGATTCGAAGAGAGCCTGGTTTCATGTTATCCTCACCATAAGAAAAGCCCTTTGCTCTGTCTTTTCAGAATTCTGAAGGTTCCCTCCCAGAGCTTGGAAAAGTTACTTTTTTGAACTACAGCTCCCATCAGCCCCAGCCAGCATGGCCACTGGATTGGGCTGATGGGAGTTGTAGTTCAAAAAAAGTAACTTTTCCAAGCTCTGTTCCCTCCTCACAGACAAGGAAAGTTGCCTGGAAGAGCTGGCCTTGATGTTATACTGAGAGGGCAGGAGATGATTAATCTCCCCTACTACTCTACCTTCCAGCTGCCAGAGGTTCTTAGTGAAGTGAGATTATGGTGGAATCAGAGCTTGGAAAAGTTACTTTTTTGAACTACAACTCCCATCAGCCCCAGCCACCATGGTCACTGGATTGGGCTGATGGGAGTTGTAGTTCAAAAAAGTAACTCTTCCAAGCTCTGGGTGGAATACAAAAGGTTAGGACTCCTGCCTGCTGGCAGGACACATCTCCTTCACTGTCATTAATTCAACTCCTTCATCCTTCTTCAACAGCAAAGAACAGCATTCAGAACAGTCAGGGCGAAATTCGATGAGGATAGCAGCTCCAAAGAGGTGATTTTTGTTGGGACTGTGACACAGAGGAACGACCTAAACCCCCTCTCCATGTGTCACAGTCCCTATCCGGACACCACCATACAACTGCCATCTTTAAAGAAAGGAGGGGGAGAGATGTTAAATGCAATCATGCATTTAATATATAATCTAGTTTGGTCCTCAGACTCAGGCTAGCTTTTATGTAGCGAGCATGAATTGCAGCCAGGCTGTTGATACAAAACCCATACTGCCGCCTCTGTAGGTTCCTTCCAGACCAGTCAGGGCATGTGCAAAGATTTCCATGTGCTTAGCATAAATGCAACACACTTCCTAAAGGTCCAGGTGTTGCCTTTAAACTGCTGCCGTGTCTGACCCAGACCAGCATTGGAACAACCATGGAGGAAGGAGCAGGCATTCACACTGCTCAGGATATATGTACAGGAGGATGTTATTCTCTGCCTGACTTTGCATAGGTTATACCTCTGTGGCACAGTGCCATTTCACCCTTGCTGTTATATATGTAGAAACATTTATTTATTTTATTTATTTATTCGACTTATTAGTTGCTTATCTGGCTGAATTGTCAGCCACTCTAAGCAACATACAAAGCAGAACATGTAAACATCAAGACATTAAGAGACTAACAATAAAAACTAACAATAAAACTCAGACTTTTATTTACTTTTTAGCAAATGAAATACATCTTTGTTTAGTACTCTAACTCCTGCTGTTTGATACTCTACTATGATAACAACCCCACTGTTACAATGCAAGATTAGTGCTGGCTATACAGACTAGAAGCAAAGTTGTCACTTTAATTGTGCTCTTCACAACATAAAGACTGTATTAATGAACTCTTACCAATTACAGTCTAGTTTTCTCCCCTTTAAAAGAGAATTTTCAAAACGGTACAGTGGTTTCCTCAATTAAGCTGGCTTGGTGGGGATTCATTACAGAAGTTACAGCCAAATGTATACAGGAATAAATGGAGCAATCCAAAGGGAAGTTCTCCTGTGCAAACCCCTTGACACAAGCAGGAGCTGCATAGAAACATGGCAGTGCTCTTGCACACCTCATGCTTGTCTTAATGGGGTTGGAGAAGGAGAACTTCTCAGTGGGGTTGTGCCATAACATGTAAGACATTCCTTGCATTATCTGGTTCTGGACGGCACTAAGAATCAATTATCTGCCCAGCTGTCATTTCTAACGACTGGATGGTGGCAGGCATATGCCCCACTGTAGCCGACATCCTGATGAACCAATAAAGGTTACAACCCACGTACCTCTCATTCCACAAAATGCCTATTGGACCATGCTCCTGAGTTGTATATGGCTGTGCTTGGCACTTTGGGTTAATTACAGTTGTCAATAAAACATTCAGATGCAGATTTAAAGGGGGGGGGGGAGAAGAGATTGTGTGTTTTTGTATTTTCCACCTGAAGCCTTTGGTCTAATAAAAGGTATTATCAGACTCATTTTCTCTCATTTCTTTCCCTTCTCTTTCTTTCCTCCCGAAATGACTATGAATATAATTATATTGGGTAGGCAGATGGATAGAATATGCAAGTCCTAGTTAGGATAGCCTTTGGGCTGATGCAATTATCAGAATTTCTTTAGACACAAATATTTGAAATAGTAGGACAGGATCCCCTAGGAGGGGATCTACAGCGAAGTCGTGAATGCTGAGAGAGCAATCTACTGCTGCTGGAAGACAAGCAGAGGCAGGAAACCCTTCTACACTCTCTCTCTCTCTCTCTCTCTCTCAGACCCTAAGTGGATACTCTGAAAGCAATAGCTGGAGGCAGGTGCTCTGGCAACTTCAGCTCTCAGCGATGCAGTTTCATTCAGATAAAGAATTTGAAATGCTTGGGTTGCTCAAACTCAACGTTGCTTGATTATATTTTTGATACATTTTAGTCAACAATGCCCAAACCCTTGTTGACCTAAAAGTTATACAGTAGGGCCCCACTCATACGGCGGGTTACGTTCCAGACCGCTGCCTAAAAGTGAAACCTGCCAAAAAGCGGAACTCCTTCAATAAAATGGCGCCCGATGCCTGAAAAACACCGTAAAGCGAAACAAGCGCCATATGAGTGGGGCCTTACTCTTATTTTAGCTGCTGTATTAGCGGGACACTGAAAAGCAGGCCGCTGAAAAGCAGGGCCCTACTGTACCTTTTCTACAGAGCAATCCTAAGAGAGGCACAGAGCCGTGGATTCTCTCCTGCTTTAGGAGCCCTACCTGTCAACCAGGGAGGAGGGTTTTTTTTTTTAGGTTGTCCCAGTTCCGGAATAGCACAGCAAAGGGGTGCTTTCTGGGGAATGGGTTGACCTAGGATCCAGATCCACAGCCAGCCCTGCTCTGTCCCCACAATACTGTTTTGAGGCCTTGCGCCAGCTACTGCTGTTGGGAATAGCACTGACGGTAGCATTATGGCTGCCATACTTTCTGTGGTTGCAGAGGCTTCTGTGGTGGTGAAGCCCTCTCCTGCCAGGGGAGTGCAGCAGATGGAGATGGCCACTTAGTTGTTACCCCCTCCAGAAACATGGATCGGGGTTAGGATTACAGCCTTAGTTACTCTCTTTATTACTCCTTTGTGTAAAATCACTCTGCAACACTATTACTTCCTGGTGCACAAACCAAGCACATTTCATATTAATGTGTTAAAAACATTTAAACATTTCCTCTTTGATTTTCTCTATTTTACATCTGTTCTCCTTATGTAGCTGCTACTTCTTCCTCCAATAAAATACCAAACCGTGTGTAGCCCTATCCTATCCTGTCTATATTTACTTGGGGATAAATTCCATTGAGTGAAATAGGATTTACTCCCAGATAGGGATAAGGGAGAAATTTAATTCAGTTCACATTTGAAGGTGAACTTACCAAATTTGCATTTCTGAAACGATACGTGAACTGAAACAATGCTATCCTTCAAAATTTGCACTTATCCAAATTTTATAGTGTAGTAATGTATACAAAAATGCATATACATGGTAAAGTATGCACATAAATTAATATATTAGTGAGATTAACATACAAAATGCATTATATTAGGGAAAATTGCTTTGCAAACGTGCATATTAGGAAGAATTGCATAGGAGAAATTTGCACAAAATTGCTGACAATTTTAAAAAAATGAAAACTGATGTAGGAATGTGGAGAACTGAACTTAAGACTGGAAAAATGAGAAATTAAGAGAAACCAAAATTGACTAATTTGCCCATCTATACTCCCAGGTAGGTGAGTGTGCATAACACTGGAGCCTTACCCTTTGAAACTATTATATGCCTTCAAGTCGACAGAGCTTGGAAAAGTTACTTTCTTAAACTACAACTCCCATCAGCCCCAGCCAGCATGGACACTGGATTGGGCTGATGGGAGCTGTAGTTCAAAAAAGTAACTTTTCCAAGCTCTGCAAGTCAATTACAACTTATGACGACCCTATGAATCTCCCACCCAAGCACTAACCAGGCCTGACCCTTAGCTTCTGAGATCAGACAAGATCAGGCTTGTTCAGGGTACATGTGACACTAAATGTGTCAAGCTGCTCTGTCTTTTTTCAGTAGGTGCAGGGTGTTGGTGTGTGTGTGGATATATTGCGTGTCCAGTACTTTACAATTGAAGAGCAAGACGTGAAGAAATCCAGACACAAGCCGAGAACTTGATTAAGAGTCCTTTACTATGGACATTAGGAACAGCAAACAAATCACTCACTTCTCTCCAGCTACGAAAACTCTCTCTAGCAAGAACTCCTTCCCCCACAGAGCTTCTTCTCCTTGAACAACATCCCCCACTGGAATTGCTTTCCCCCACACTAGGCTGGCAGAGCTGTCCAGCCTATATCTCTCTCGGTTGCCTTGGCACATGGGATGGAGGGGGTTTAATATTTTCCTGCTCCACCATAGTCCTGTCAGAAATTGCCCCGCTCTGCAGCTGCTATTAAACTCATAGGGAAGATTCTATCAGTGCTGATGGAAGGTTCCCTCCCACAGCTAATAGCAAATACTTCGGGAGATTTTTGGGAGGGACCATGGTAGGAGAGGGTTAATCCTCTTCTCACATGACATGATCCCAATAAAAATGTGAGGCTCTCCTTCAATTAAGATGTTAAAAAAAAAATTTAAAAGACACAGCAGCAAGTGACAAGTTAAGTCACTTAGGTTGCAGCATTTGGGCCTTTTTAGGTTAGAGAAAAGGCGGGTCAGAGGAGACATGATAGAAGTGTATAAAATTATGCATGGCATTGAGAAAGTGGATAGAGAAAAGTTCTTCTCCCTCTCTCATAATACTAGAACTCATGGACATTCAAAGAAGCTGAATGTTGGAAGATTCAGGACAGACAAAAGGAAATACTTCTTTACTCAGCGCATAGTTAAACTATGGAATTTGCTCCCACAAGATGCAGTAATGGCCACCAGCTTGGATGGATTAAAAGATTAGACAAATTCATGGAGACAGGGCTAACAATGGCTACTAACCATGATGGCTGTGCTCTGCCACCCTAGTCAGAGGCAGCATGCTTCTGAAAACCAGTTGCCGGAAGCCTCAGGAGGGGAGAGTGTTCTTGCACTCGGGTCCTGCTTGCGGGCTTCCCCCAGGCACCTGGTTGGCCACTGTGAGAACAGGATGCTGGACTAGATGGGCCACTGGCCTGATCCAGCAGGCTCTTCTTATGTTCTTATGTATCCCAACTAGTTTGGTCCAAAGTGGAGACAACATAGGGGGAAAGACACAGAATTTCCAGGGAAAAATAATAATTCCCTCCACAAGTTTTCATGCATAGCAGTGGGATGCATTTCACTGTTGCACATGGGGAACTGTATGTACCCACCAAATAGATCATTGATACAGAGTGTGGGGGTCCTAAGATGTAGAGTCAATTTCAAACAGAGACCCGAGTTCAACATGTTTCAAAAATGCTACTTAGGCTGAAAACATACACAAGAAACAGGATGAAACAATATGTTATGTCAGGTATGTTATGCTTAACATTGCCACTTTTATTTAAAAGGAAAAGTTTTCAATCAGCAGGTCTTGTTGATGAGCTCAGGCAATCAAACAATAAATAGCAATCTCCTCCCTTCCCCTCCCTTGCAGAACAGGCTGGAAAAGATCTCCTTTGTCCTTTCTCTAGAAATATTTTGAGCTTCCCCCCCCCGACTACTCTCCTCATTATGTACACTGAAATGAGGCACAACTTCTTGTATTTGTGAGAGAAGCTATGCTACAGAATGGTTTATGCATTTGTTGCTGCAGCAAGCTCATTTAGCAGGAAACCAATGAAAAGCCTCAGGTAACAGCAGAAAAGAGCTGCAATAGTAGCCAACGTAGTGTCCTCCAGATGTTGTTGGACTACAGCTCCCATCTTCCCTCACCATTGGCCATACTGGCTGCTGAGGCTGATTGGGAGTTGGAGTCTAAAAACAACAGAGGACATTAGGTTAATCACCTCTGATTTAAAGAGTTGCACTAGAACAAAGGATACAATTATTGTCCATTTATATTAAAATAGGCTCTCCACATACTCCAGTGGACATTGGATTACACCTGGGATAGACATGTTGCTCTTGGGAGCCGTTATTCTGGAACTACAGCAGTCTGAGGAATGGAACACCAGTGGTCAGCAGGGCTGCTGTTCTTTGGGGATAAATCTGAAATGTCAGGGTTTTAGTCTTCTCAGAGTCTTCAGAGAGAGGAGTAAAATTTCAGTGTGAAAAGCCACATCACATGGACAGGCTGTTTTCTTATTGGCTTGAGATGACTCTTTACTATTTGCTCCATTTTTGTGTCAATGAGGTTCCACTCTTGTGGCACCAGGCACAACTAGGCTCTTTCCCGTCTTGCCTGATGCCGTCTTCTGCCCTCACCAGGTGCCACTAGGCATTGTACCATCTTATCAGACTCCACCCCTGAGTTGCCAGGCTCTGCTCTTTCATTCCCTGGTTGCACCCCATGAGTTTCAGGGTCCATGTCCCAGCAAACCTAATCACCAGGTTCTACAATAAAGTTGGTGTCACATAGCAGTATTGAACACACATGCCTGGATGGCAGGACTTCTGGACCGTAGAGCTGAGGAAAGAATTTGCTTCCTGAAAGATTGCCTCAAGAGGCACATTAGCAGTAGTCTCATGCCTTTTTCCAGAATGAATATGTTAGCAATGCAATAGCATGTCTATGAAATATAGATGGAGATTTCTTTTCCCTGTAAGTAAAACTGAACATTTTTAACCACACCTTTATTAAAATTTGGTACTGCCTCAAGTGACCAGATATTTGCTTTGGAGGTTAGATTGAGGCCACAGGCCACCAAGCAACAACCTGTTAATTAGGGCTCAGATGATGGAATACGGAGAAAAACAATCTCACTTCCTTTACACAACCTTAATCTCAAGACTGTATTGCATGTATAAGGTGTAAAATAAAAGCACATTTAATAATGTATATTTAGTTAGATACAGTACAATTCAAACATCACACCAAACCATGACTTTTTATGGCTTGGTGCAATGTCTGAATTGACAAGCCATGGTTTATGGTCAGTCAGCAAACCAGAATGAGAAATCATGATTTAAAATGGTTTTGGAAACCATGGTGTCTGCTAACTCTAGTTTGACAAAACTGTACAACCATCTTTTTGTCACTGCACCATGGACATAGGAGAGGACTTTGAAGCTGAGGGGACAAAAGCTAATAAGCAGCTTTAAACTATGGCTTGCCTTTAGGCATTCGCAAGATCAAACCATGGCCTAGTTCTCACTGGTCAACTTGTGTCTGGGTGTACCACTTCAGACTCCCATGATAGAATTCTTTATACAAAAAAAACAACCCTGAACTTAGGAAACTAGTATGTAAAGAAGGAGGCAAAACAGAATCCTTCTCACTCTTATCTAGTTTTCGACATGGAGAGAATGTTTTGTATGAAGGATAAGCAATCAGTGATATGAATCCCTACCTGCATTCTGATGTGGCACTGTTTACACATAGATTTAACACCTGAATGAGTTTCCAAAGGGGTAGACGTGTTAGTCTATCTTAGCAAAAATAACAAAGCCTTATGGCACCAAGAACTAGGTCATGGATTGTGTTCTAAACTACGGTTAACACAAACCATGTTTGGCATAAATGGCGTCTTAGTGTCTCACCATTCCATAATAGTCAGAGAGTCTCTCACTGGAATTGTCATCTTTGATTGGAACAGAGCCGCTAAACACAGTCACCAGACTTGTCAACTGATCTTCAGTTCCCCAATCTGAAACTCCCCTAAGGCAGGTCAGGATGTAAAGAGAACAATAGCAGCTTTCTACAAAGCAGTATCTTCTCTGTATTCTCTTTCTTCCTGGTAAAAGGATGGAATTTTGTTCCACCATGACCACTTGGGTGGAAGTAGTGGAGGAAGAAGGGGTCCACATGATCCTGCAGCTTCAGTCTCCATCTTTTTTGCATCACACACTCTTCAGGTTGCTTTACCAGATGTGGCACTTCACAGTTGGATTCATTGGCGATTTACTCGGACAGTGGAAGTGCCTGGAGAAATCCTGGCTATTGCTTAAGGAACCACGGACACGGAGTGGTGGGGGGCTGTGTGGATCCCTGTGTAAGAAGGTCTGCAGTTCCTCGAGGCTCTGGTGTCCACACATTGCCTGTAGAGAAGACAAACTTTTAAATATGGAACTGTGATATCAAGTGAGTAATTTCCCCATATTCCTATTTGTCACCTTTCCCCTCAGCTTTGGGTGCAGGATAGAAACTTTGAAGACAAAATAAACACATTTTCTGGGGCAAATATGCTTGTGCAACTTTGTGGAAAAGCTGTTTGGGCTGCAGGCTCTTGATCTGGAGCAAACAAAAGGTGGGCAGAAAAAAGGTTAAATGCCTCTTTTCTCTCTGACCACTTTTCTGCATCCAAAGTGACTTTTTGTTTTTATTTTTTTTAAAAAAAAATCATTGGGGCTCAGTTACACAAATTTCCATGTAATGCATAGTAAGACCTTAATTGATTCAGGTATTGGGATCTGAGGGTCTGGGCTTGAGAGATCCACCAAAAGTAATTACAGGCATACCCCGCTTTAATGTTCGCAATGGGACCAGAGAGTACACTTTAAGCGAAAATAACCTTTAAGTGAAGCAATTGTCTTCACTTGTACTGCACGCAATCACCACTAGATGGCAGCGGCGTCATGCCAATAAAGTATACGTTATTGCAAAGCGCGCGAACGTTAAGCGGGGTATGGGGATGAATGGAGCATGTACGTTATAGCGAGGCGACGTTAAACGAGGCCACGTTAAGTGGGGTATGCCTGTACTAGCTCTTGAGGTGGTATTATAGAGCAGCAGTTGTCCTTAATGTACATGGTCATTTTTTCTCCCCCCCCCCTCCCCCGGTCTGTTTCTGGTTAAAACAAACAGGCCTTACCGGGTTTTGTCATGCTTCAAAGATTACCTTTAAAAAGTGAAATATTTCTCGGCAGTACAACATATACTGGTGGAAAACATCCATGTACAACTGCTGTGGGCACCTATTGGATGGAGCCTATGATCCTAACGGTGTGGAGAATGTGTATCAAACTCTCTGCATGAACATTTTATAGCCCTTAAAGAATGAAAAAATATTTTTAAGGCTACCCACTTCTCCACAGTAATGCCCCATTCTTTCAACAGTGTATGCTCATATCCATTTCAGAATCCCCCCCCCCTGGTTCTCTTAGGTTTGAAATAAGCAGAAGCTGCTTGCTATAAGATCTAGTTAATGGCCTAACTGAGCCTTTCCCTCAGTCTCCCCTCTTCCTTTTTGTTTCCTCCACAAGCAAAGAATCTTCCATTCATGAATTGTAACAAATTGCAGTTCCCATTTTTTTTTCTGAATATGGGAAACTGTAGTTTATGCAAACTGTAGTTAGGAATAGGGACAGGGGAAGAATTTATTCGATTCACATTTAATGCAAACCTACCAACTTTGCATTTCTAGCAACACACCAACCAAAAGACAGCTCCCCTTCCAAGTTTGCACTTTTCCAAATATTGCAATGCAGTTGTCCAACCAAAGAATTCATACAAAAGTGTATATTTTAATGAAAAGTGCATGCAAAAATGTGTACATTAGTGAAAATGTATGAAATGCATTCTGTTTGGGGAAAAGTGCTTGCAAAAAGGTAAAATTACAAAGAAAATGCATATATTAGGAGAAATATACATGAAAATGCATGAATTTTCATGTGTAGGTTTTTTTAAAAAATTAGTAAACCTATGCTAAAATTGGGAAAACCAGATTTAAGACTGGAAAAAAGAGGAACTGAGAGACACCAAACTTGACAGATTCATCCATCCCATTAGGAAGCTTTACATTTCTTCCCCTCACATGTTGAGGAGGAATGAAGGTGAGGGAAGAGGGCATGAGCTCAGTGCTTGATACAGCTCATACGCATAATGACAAACCATGATTTGTTGTTAGGTCTAGTGACTTGTGCGGGTCTAGGGTAGGCAACCTTTTTTTCCTGTCGAGGACCACATTCCTTCAAGGGTAATCTGTTAGGAGTTGCATGCCAGTGGAGGGTAGAGCTAGAGATGAGGATGAGCAGACAAAAATGTTCTGGATTAATTAATCCAGAATAAAGACCATCCTGTTTCAACATTCACCATGGCTACCTCAGATTAGAATACCCAATCCTATGCAAATCTGCTCAGAAGTAACTCCCGCTACATTTGATGGGGCTATTCTCAAATAAGTAAACAGAGGATTGTTTTTGGCACGACCGATGCAGCTGCTCTGGAATACTGGAAAGCAAGTGAAATTAATCCCTTTCTGACTTTAGTGTGACATACACATACACACACACACACAATGGCAGAAGTCCCAAGCCATACAACCAAGAAAAACACGTTCTTATAAAAAATAAATTTATTTTCATCAAACAAATGCTGCCCCTTTTAATGGTTCTGAAACTACATAGGAAGACAGGGGAAGTGCTTTTAAAAACCCAGGTAAAAGAATGAGGAAACAAACTGGAAGGAAAAAAACTGATGGAATGGAAGAACAAGGCAACTTCAGGAAGTGTTGGGGGCTTCATAAAATGAGGTTAGGAGACTCAGTTTGCTCACCTGTGGTCCAGAAGAGACCGATTTGGAAACAGGAGAATGAAGCAAAAAGACCTTCTCCTCCTGGAACCAGGTAGGCCAGGCACCCCCTTCCATGTTGTGTTTGCACAGTTATTGAGCTACAGCTGCTGGGTCAGACCTAGTGCCGTGGTACTGCTAAAGGGAAAGTGGCTCCTACTGTTCCACAGAAACAATACGTTGCACTCCGTTCCAAGAAAATATGAAGGAAGACAGCATTTATAGGTGTCAAACCTGTAAGCAATGGGACTGATGTAGAGAAAGGCCGGCCACAGCGAAACAAAAGAAATAAGAAAAGAAGCCAAAGATTTCATTACGTGAGCAAAGCTGATGAAGAAGAGCTGATGGTGTGAGAGCCCAGGCCAAGGTAACACCTTCACCACTCTGTGCTTTGCCAACCAGTTCTTATAGGCCTGTCAACGAGAGAGAGAGAGAGATTTAAATCTGCAAATTTCAAAATTCGTTCTCTAATTCTAGGCATCACTTCCCAAGAACAACCTTTAATGAGAAACTTCCTTTCCACTAAGTTGCCAGGTTGACACCCGGAGAACTTAGCTGGTGATGGATGCATGCACTGGGAGATTTCGCAAGGGTTGCTGCTGCCTCTTCTTTCCTTGGCCTTTCTAGTTGCCTTGAGGGGAAGGTCTATAGCTCACTGGCAGAGAATCTGCTTTGCATGCAGAAGGTCCCTGGTTCAATTCCTGCCATCTCCAGGTATGCTGGAAATATCCCCTGCCTGAAATCCTGGAGAGCCACTGCCAGTCAGCGTAGACAATACTGGGTGAGCTGGACCAATGGATTGATTCAGCATAAAGCAGCTTCCTGTGTTCCTCTGCCTTTCTCCCCTACCTGCTCAAGCAGCTGGGACTTTTATATTGCCCTACAGCAGGCCAGGGAGGAGGGAACACCTGAAATAAAAAGAAAGGGGGCACAACAGAGTTAGTTGCATTCTGCTTTTTCCCTGGCCTTGCTGGAACATGCCTCCCCGTTGGAAAATGGAAGACCAGCCCAGAGGTCCCTGCATCATTGCAGAGCCCCTTGTGATGACCTCTCATTCCCTTAAGGCAGCCTTTCCCAACCAGTGTGCCTCCAGATGTTGTTGGACCACAACTCCCATCAGCCTCAGCCAGCACTGCCAATGGTCACGAAAGATGGGAATTGTGGTCCAACAACATCTGGAGGCACACTGGTTGGGAAAGGCTGCCTTAAGGAAAGAGTGCCCATGTTGACTGAGTGAGAAATAGTGCCCCGTGTGAACGCTACTTCTCTGCCCCGGGGAATGAGCTGGCTTCTCCTAAAGCAGTGTGCAACGTACTTCTTCTCAGCAACTACGGGGGAACATGAGAGTGGTGTACAGGCTTCATGTTGTCTCCCATATCTTGATTAGTCTTCCCCCACACCTATCCCCCAAAGTCTTGATGGAAGGAATGTCTCCGGCCAGGGGAGAAGCAGTTTACCAGATTCTTAATAAGAACAACAACAACAAACTATAGCTTGGTTTTCTGCCACATGCTACTCATTTAAAATGGCAGCCTTATTCATTATGACGGCTGCAGGCAGGGCCTATTCCTTTCAGTATAATTACTATATACTCTGAAAGTACTTTATTATGATTTTTGCTGCTGTTACTTGATTTTGCATGATTATCAAATCCTCACTTTCCAAACAATATGCGAACCGAAACACAGCTGTTCTTCAAAATTGGCACTTATTTGAATTTTGCAATGCAGTTCACCGACCAAGCAATGTTTACAAAAATGCATATATTAGGGGAAAGCGAGCATAAAAATGAATATATTTGTGAAAATAATATTAAAAATGCATTATATTAGGAGAATTGCTTGCAAAAATGTGTACATTGGTAAAAACTGCATACAAAAATGTGCTTAGCAGAAATTCTCACTAAAATACTAAAGGATTGTCATGATTTTTTTTTAAAAAAAACCACAAATTGCTGCAGAAATGTGGAAAACCAAATTTAAGATTAGAAAATTGAGAAACTGAGAGAACCGAAATTGACAGATCATTCCATCCCTATTTCAGATACAAATTTCTTTGAGCAAAAGCGAAGTCTTACAGGTTTGTGATATCAAAACCTGACTACTTCACGATTCTGTCTCATGGTTTCCCTGACAGAAAAGTGGGGATGCCTTGACTTTGAACAACTTTCCAGGCTCATATTCATCTGGCACTGATGCAGTTGTCCTTTGGTACCAGGTTAAATGCTTCCTGTTCTCCTGAGATTTTGATGGCAAATAGGAAGGGACCTGTTTTTGCTCCAGATTGGAAGAAGGGTGGAGGTATATAAAAATATTAAATAAATAAATACAATTTTAAATCGTTGTGCATTGCTGCTGCTTGATAGCTTTGGGGGTTCTGTCTTTTTTAGGCTGTCTTGTTCTTTAAAGAAAATCAAATGAAAGCCATCTTGAATACCTACTGGTGAAAGTGCAGAATAGAATACTTTTAAAGAAAGAAAGAATGCTCGCAGGGAAAGTTGACATTGCTGTTTTTGTGACAACATCAAGGCAGTTCGGGAGGAGTCTAATAGTCTCATTTTTTTAATCTCCATTTTTTAGGATTGTGTTGGATGAAGGGGAATTAAATGAAATCACACAAGAATGCTGATCTGCATTCATACCTATGCGCTCTTCATAGCTGTTGCTAATTCCAGAAGTTATTTTCTCCTGCCCTGCCTTTGTCAAATGCACTGGGGGAGTGTACTATTCTTGTTCACTGTGATGCAACTGCACCTATTGAGGTGAAGTATTTTCCTGCTGAACTCACTAGAACAGTAAATCACTGCTGTTTGAGAGGGTAGGTTCCCCTTAAGATTTGTTTGCACTGATCACTTTTTCATGACCTGTCAATCTACTGCTCATCTTGGACTGTTTGCACCACATGGTATCTGATATCTAATCAATACCTTTTATCCTGTATTTCATTTTACATTCTCTCATTACATAGGAGCCAAATGCTATTGCATTATCTTGCAAACCGGAGTGCCAAAGTAATCGCTTGGCTTCATGGGCAGCACAAAGAGATATTTCCTCTCCCCCATTTCTCCTGTGCTCCAATCTCTTTTTGTACAGCTCTACTGATTAAGTGTAGAGACAAGTGTGCCTCTGTAATTAATCCTCTTTTCCCATTATTGTTGTTGTTGTTGCTGTTGCTGCTGCTTTATGTATTGCTTTATACCACACTCTCAAGGCAATTTACATCATGCACCAGAAAAGTAGATACATTTTGTTAAAAATAAAAGTGATCATACTTAAATCCAAAATTACAATGAATACAGAAATAGTAAGTTTCCTGAAGTTGTCATTCAAAGATAGCATTCTTCCCAAATCCCTGGACGTATCCATACTTTGGTGAAATGGTGTCTCTGCATGACAATCTCTCCTACCCATTTTTTTAAAAGCTGACGGTGAAACGTCTAGCAATGGTGCTAATGGACAACATCATTGCGGCAGACACAAACACTCCTAGATAATCACTGTAACTGGTGAAAGTGTGGAAAAGAACCCCTACTCATTGTGGGATAATTAATGAAGAACGGTAAGTGTGAATGGACATAGGAACAAAGTGTATAAGAAGAAATGGACAACAAGGGGGTGATGTGAAGACTAGGGATGGGGGAGGAATCCTCTAAATTTGAATTTGTAGCCTAATTCCCCCCAAATCCATATGTTCGTCATCCTTGCAAACCAATTATGAATGCTGCCAGCTTCTCTATTTTTTCTCAACATCTTTTTTTTTTTTTTTTGCTAACGAAACTGGCCAGCCTGGGTCTATGCTTTCCTGAGGTAAAACTGGAGTTACTTTTTTCTTTAGTTTATTGTTTTTAGCCAATGGCCATTGCAATATAAGAACACACATCAAAACATATTTTGTAAAACATTTGTAAAACATTAAATTTCAATCCAATGATACATCAATAAAACCCTAAACTTTAAAAGAAAATGGTAAGAATTTGCTACATCTGTTTGAAATAGACACACACTCAGGAGAACTCCTCTACGTTTGTAAGGCTAGTATGTTTCAAAAAGGCCATTCTGATCTTTATTTATTTTATTTATTTATTTTATTTCATTTTTAAACCGCCCATAGCGAATAGCTCTCTGGGCGGTGTACAAAAGATTAAAAGTACAGAAATACAAAATATCACAATAAATAAACTTTGCTGCTGCTAGTGCGAACAAGGGCTACCCTGTAAGTAACCGATTTATCCGTATCTGCCAACAGCCATCTGATCTTAAACTCATCTGATTGGCTTGCTAAAATAGTCTGGAAGGGAAGAATGAACTTGGCCCCTGGTGAATTGTATAAGATATAGTGCTGCATTCCTTCAATTTGCCGTGAGCCGCGTATACAGTAACCACTGAGCTTCCCCAATCCACTCATTTAAAGGAGAAGGTTTTCAGTTGAGCTTGCTTGGGCTGTTAGGGGAAAAGGGGCGGGGGGGAGAGGAGGAAGCGCTAGTACTAATGTGGCATTGATCTTGCAGCCGATCCAGTAGCAAGCAAAGCCTCTTCATCCTGCTGAACAGCTGATGGGGGTGGGAAGTCTAAACATACCAAAGAGCCAAAATCAGGGAACCAGAGGAAGGGGAGATCAGCTTCTCTCCCTCTAGGCAACCAGATCTGTGTATATATGCGCACGAGTGCAAGTTGTGTTCTTTTCCTACTGTAAGCCTGAAACGGACAAGTCTGGGTCCAAACTTGAAACTGAATGACAGACGATCTCTTGCTTTCTCCCATGGCTGGGGGTGGAGGATCTAATATAATTTAGGAGGCGTGAAGGGGAGATTTGATTGGTGCACTGGCCAGAAGGAAAGCCCTTTCAAAACAGTTAACAGCAGGAGACAGCGGGAAACAATCGAACACAGAAAGGGATTTGCCTCCCAGTTCGACGAATGCAATCAAATTGGGAGTAACCAGCAGCTCCTATCCTTAGTGAAGCGATTACCTAAGAGAGCGTGGCAACAAGGTTATGTGGAGAGGACAGAGTGGAAGAGGTGGCTGCAAGTTAGGACTGAGGAGTACCTGCAGTGTTCTGTGGGCTCTGATGATGATCTGATTTTGGTACCTGGTAAGCAATAGCAAGTCCCCCAGTGTCAGCTGCATTCTCCAGGAGGGTGAAAGAGCCATTGATGCTGTGGCCCTTCAAGGAGTAGCTCTCATACTGTTTCACAAGACACTCTATACCCTGTGGCCGTGTTTTCGTGTCACAGGCAGAACAGTTCTCAGGCAACACTATGAACAAAAGGAAAATCCAAGGTAAGTCCCAAGTGGTAATTTACTTACCTCACCAGCAGCCGCTGCATTTCAATTAACTGTATATGTTCTACAGTATTACAGTAGAGTCTATACATACAGACACATATCAATATACAGACACATATCAACAAACAGGCAATGTTTTGTTCCTCTATTTTATTGAGGTGGTTGTGAATGCCAAGACAGGGGAGCTTTAAACTTGCCTTAGGATGGGTTAAGGGTTGGGACATGGTCTGGGTTACTTTCCTTGACTAACAGATTCATCTAAAAGGAGTGAATATGGAACTGTTGCTATTTTTAAAAAATAGGGATTTGAATTTTGTCCTAACCTCTGGGTTTGTAAGCTTGTGACTTTATGTTTTACAGTTTAGATCAGAACTACTAATTACTAGGGATGGTGGAGAATATCCACTAAATCAGACCTGGCACAGGATTTCAGCTGAATTCAATAGTTCGCCATCCTTTCAAACCAGCACCTATTTCTTGCTGTGGGCCATGGCTGTAATTAGCAGAGATTTTGCAGCCACGGCTGCAAATTGGCAAGAATTTATTCTCTCAAACTTTCCCTCCTATTTTACATTATGTTACATTGAGTTATGTTGAGTTAAACCACGTGGAACACTGTGATTATTCATGTAAGCTACCTAAAAACTACGCAAAGTTTTTCCCACTGCCAAAAAAACAAGTGGAACACTGTGATCATTCACGTAAGCTACCTAAAAATTATGCAATGTTTTTCCTGCCACCAAAAGAACACATCAAATACTGTCTTCATTTACATAAGTATCTGCAATGACAACTACGAAAATTTGGCCAGCGAAAAAAAATAAACCTCAGATAGAATCACTCAAAACACGCACAGCAGATCAAATCGGCAAGTGTGAGAGCAAGCAGGAACAACAAAAGGGAGGATTGGGATCAAACGATGGACTATCGGAATGCAAGTGGATCGGAACCATGCAGCGAACCCCATCCCTACTAATTACCCAGCTGCCTGATGTACTGAACCCTCAGCTACTGCTTCTCCTCTGCAAAGCAGCACTGGGAAGAGGCAACATGCAATGGTCAAGAGAAAGTTGTTTTACCCATCTTTCTCAGCCATTTTCTGACCTGCTAGGATTCCAGATCCACATTAGTGAAGAAATAAACATGGGTTTGAAAGTCTGGCTGGAGGAAAAGAGGCTGTGGGTGGGATTTGCACAGGAAAACTGAGGTGGGTTGGTGGGGGAAGGATTAAGCCCTTTCTCATACCTGTCACTTCTCTACTGAAAATTGCCTCCTCTTGAAGCTGCTTTGCAGATGAGAAAATGGTGTCCAAGGTTTCAGCACATAACTGGACAATGTGTTGTTCTGACCTTAGGGAAGTAACTACTTGCAAGTACAAGTGACAGAAGGCCCAAAAGATTATTCACAATAGCTCACAGTACATACCATAATCATAGAAGGAATGTAGCAGCTCATGCGCCATAAAAAAACCCATGGCTCCAAAGTTCACAGCACTGAAAGACAAACAAGAGATGGGCTTAGAAAACTTTCATGGCCTGTAATCTACAGGCTGTCTTTGTGGGAAGCCTACAAAACATTAGCAGAGGACTGCATGTTTTGTTTCCCTGTGCAGGCCCTCCCTTAGCATGTGCGGGGCCCGGGGCAAAAGCATAGTTGGGGGGGCACATTATTTCTCTCTATATATAACCTTTCCTCCAGGCAGCAGCGGAGGCTTTGTATTTTGGCTGCTAGGAGCTTGCGGCTGTGGCTCCCTTTTTTGCAGTCTTTGTTGGCGGCGGCAGCAGCTTTTTATTTTTTGGCTGCGGCTCCCTTTTTTGCAGCCTTTGTTGTAGACTCGCTTAGCGTTTCTCGCTGCAAGGTTTTCTCCTTCCCCGCTCGCTACCGCGGCCGTCAGGAGACTGCCGCTGCACCTCTTCCTCCCAGCTCTTTTCTATGCTCCCCTCAGCTCCCCTACTGCAGCTGTGAGGAGGATGCGGTGGCTGCTGCTTTTATATGCAGATCGCCAAGCGTGGGCCCTCCCAAAGCGCGTGGCCCGGGGCAACTGCCCCGCTTCCCGGTGCCTAGGGACAGCTCTGTCCCTGTGCACCCCATATTCTAAGTAAGGTGAGAGAGAGATAATACTGTAGTTTTGCAGGTTGTGGAAGGTGGCATGGGAGAGCCATCGTTATTTGTGCCCATACACATCCACTTTTTCTACCCCTCTACTCTTTGTGGTTAAACAGCTTTGGAAGGGTTTTGCAATATTATTTGTAGCATAGTGCAATGTGCAGGTGACAGATAAGAAGCTTTGCTACTTTCCTTACCTGGGAAATTCAGTATGGAAGAAAGGGTTGCGGAACATTCCAGCAGGGAAAACAACAGCGTGGCGCCTCAGTGAGTAGTATGAATGTACGGACCAAGGGGGCACTTCCCAACTGGAACAGAAATTTTTAAAAGATGATAGCAAAAGCAGGGATTACTTGGGCCATGATTTTTATTCCATCTCTTCCTCCTCTTTATCACTCAGTGGGTCTCACCTTTGTAGTAATACTTAAGTACTGGTTCATAAATAGATGTGTTCATCACATGATAACTGAAATATTAAGTGATAATTGCAAGTGTGAATGAACTATCATGGATGTAACGTCACAGAGCTTTCATATCACTAGAAGTATAGCACTACTGAGGTAGCAATCTGCTATTCCGTTTTTTAAACATTTTTGGACTTTCTTCAGACTGTAGAGCATGAAATTTGCATTCACTAGTTTGCATTCATCTTTTTTTTCTTCTAAGTTACTGGTGTACATTAGTACATACTGCATATATGTACATTGGTTTGATCACGGTGCAAAATAATCTCGATGCTATCATCACATATATATAGTAGTGCACTGGTAAAAAGGTGAAGAATGAATACTGTGACATATGATGTGCCAGTTCTGGAATTAATTTTAGAAATTCTCCATGCCAAACCAGAAGTCAGGTAGAGTAAGAGTGAATCCATGAAACAACAAAGGAACTGAACAGGGAAAAGTCACTTCTTAGTAACTTCTTACTATGAATCGCCATCTCTCTTGCATTCAGATAATGTCTCCTTCATCCGACAAGAGAAACATACTTATCCTGTAGATGGGGATTGATGAGCCTCAGCAACAACCTCTTTCGCAGAGACTTCAGGCAGGCAATTACATTATGGAAAAAGTTATCTTTGTAAATCTCCAGCTAAAAGAAGAATCAGGCAATGAGGTTAGAAGACAAGGAGAGGGAGCAAAAAAAATGATTGATACTCCTAATATAGAGACAAAAAATCAGGGTCATAAAAAACCTATTTTTTTCTGACCATATTGTTGCAGATGAGTCATTAAAATACAATAAAATATAAAACTTTGGAACATAATAATAAATACTTTCTTCTGCCTTTCAGGCAATATTGTAAGGCAAAACAACCTGAGGTGGATAAATAACACTTCAGGGCACAATCCAAACCCCTGGTGGGCAGCTTGTGCTGGCCAGGGTAGATTGTGCTATGGGAAGGAAAACTATGGTTTCCTGCTCTAACTCCAGGCTGGTGCAATGGAGAAGCTTGAATTGGGCCTATTTCCCCAACTTGTCAGCAGCTGGGTTAGCTTAGGATTCAGCAGATCCTTGACTGGCCCAATCTTGTCCCCTCAACATCCCATCTTCAGGGTATATGCTGGCTAATGCTGCTGGAGATACCACTGGCAGGAGCTTCCATCCACTCTTTAGGAGGGTGCAGTCAGGAGTTACACAACAGTGGAGACACCCACTCCTGGCACAGTTGAGCAGAAGGACATGTCCGACTCATTCAACCCCCCCCCCCCGCAACAAATCGACAAGCTGGATTACTCTGCAAATTGCCAAGCCTGTTTCACTCATATGGCCTTCTTCAGTGGCAAATACTGATAAGCAGATTGCTTCAGTGTGAATCTTGAGTGCACAGTGTATCAGGCTTATCTGTATCTGAGTTCATGCGCTCATATGATTTAAGACAATACTGTGAGAAAATCCTCTAATCATCATACAATTAGGTTGTAAGCAAAAAATGCTGTAGTTAAAGTTCCCACACACTATGAATCTCTGGAGTATCCATCCACATATTAACAAAACATGTCTACTTGCTGTTCTCCTAGCAGTGGATGCTTCAAAACTAAAGGATTTTATCACCATTAGCAATGGCAGCAGTCCATCTTCTTTCTTTTTTCCTAACTGGGCTGGCAGCCTGGCCGCATCATTGTAGGGCATTGTGTGTACATAAGAACATAAGAAGAGCCTGCTGGATCAGGCCAGTGGCCCATCTAGTCCAGCATCCTGTTCTCACAGTGGCCAACCAGGTGCCTGGGGGAAGCCCACAAGCAGGACCCGAGTGCAAGAACACTCTCCCCTCCTGAGGCTTCCGTCAACTGGTTTTCAGAAGCATGCTGCCTCTGACTAGGGTGGCACAGCACAGCCATCACGGCTAGTAGCCATTGATAGCCCTGTCCTCCATGAATTGGTCTAATCTTCTTTTAAAGCCATCCAAGCTGGTGGCCATTACTGCATCTTGTGGGAGCAAATTCCATAGTTTAACTATGCGCTGAGTAAAGAAGTACTTCCTTTTGTCTGTCCTGAATCTTCCAACATTCAGCTTCTTTGAATGTCCACGAGTTCTAGTATTAGGAGAGAGGGAGAAGAACTTTTCTCTATCCACTTTCTCAATGCCGTGCATAATTTTATACACTTCTATCATGTCTCCTCTGACCCGCCTTTTCTCTAAACTAAAAAGCCCCAAATGCTGCAACCTTTCCTCGTAAGGGAGTCGCTCCATCCCCTTGATCATTCTGGTTGCCCTCTTCTGAACCTTTTCCAACTCTAGAATATCCTTTTTGAGATGAGGCGACCAGAACTGTACACAGTATTCCAAATGCGGCTGCATTTATACAACGGCATTATGATATCGGCTGTTTTATTTTCAATACCTTTCCTAATTATTGCTAGCATGGAATTTGCCTTTTTCACAGCTGCCGCACACTGGGTCGACATCTTCATCGTGCTGTCCACTACAACTCCGAGGTCTCTCTCCTGGTTGGTCACCCCCAGTTCTGACCCCATGAGCGTATATGTGAAATTAAGATTTTTTGCTCCAATATGCATAATTTTACACTTGTTTATATTGAATTGCATTTGCCATTTTTCTGCCCATTCACTCAGTTTGGAGAGGTCTTTCTGGAGCTCTTCGCAATCCCTTTTTATTTTAACAACCCTGAACAATTTAGTGTCGTCAGCAAACTTGGCCACTTCACTGCTCACTCCTAATTCTAGGTCATTAATGAATGAGTTGAAAAGTACAGGTCCCAATACTGATCCTTGAGGGACTCCACTTTCTACAGCCCTCCATTGGGAGAACTGTCCATTTATTCCTACTGTCTGCTTTCTGCTTCTTAACCAATTCCTTATCCACAAGAGGACCTCTCCTCTTATTCCATGACTGCTAAGCTTCCTCAGAAGTCTTTGGTGAGGTACCTTGTCAAACGCTTTTTGAAAGTCTAAGTACACTATGTCCACTGGATCACCTCTATCTATATGCTTGTTGACACTCTCAAAGAATTCTAATAGGTTACTGAGACAGGACTTTCCCTTGCAGAAGCCATGCTGGCTCTGCTTCAGCAAGGCTTGTTCTTCTATGTGCTTAGTTAATCTAGCTTTAATAATACTTTCTACCAGTTTTCCAGGGACAGAAGTTAAGCTAACTGCCCTGTAATTTCTGGGATCCCCCCTGGATCCCTTTTTGAAGATTGGCGTTACATTTGCCACTTTCCAGTCCTCAGGCACGGAGGAGGACCTGAGGGACAAGTTACATATTTTAGTTGGCAGATCAGCAATTTCACATTTGAGTTCTTTGAGAACTCTCGGGTGGATGCCATCTGGGCCCGGTGATTTGTCAGTTTTTATATTGTCCATTAAGCCTAGAACTTCCTCTCTCGTTACCACTATTTGTCTCAGTTCCTCAGAATCCCTTCCTGCAAATGTTAGTTCAGGTTCAGGGATCTGCCCTATATCTTCCACTGTGAAGACAGATGCAAAGAATTCATTTAGCTTCTCTGTATGGGTGCTTATGTGTGTGCATGCGTGTGTGAAATGGTGGGGAATATTAAAGAAAATATCTTCTGAATTTTTTTTGACTCAGCTATATTTGGGAGGGGTCAGAGACATAGTAGCCACATGCTGGATTCAAATGTTACTGGAGGTGAATGAGATGGAGCTCCAGGAGAGTGAAAACTAAACCTTTCTGTTTAGGTAGATGAGAATTCTGCTCACTTTGGATTTTTAGCCAGATTTTTATATAGTCCGCATGCTCACTCTGTGCGCCTGCTGCAGACGCAGCGGCTTTTCTGCAATACCGGAGTTGTGCGAGCCCTGCCCCTTTGTCCTTCCCTTCCCCTTTATCTAATACACTAACGGTATCTCCTGCAGCTAGCATGCATTAAGTATCCATTGCTACGGAGGTGAACAGACATGGGGAAATAATGCAGATGCCTCCTCTTCCTTCATGTTCAAGCCTGGCTCGGAGGAGCTGTGGCCGCCTCTCTTTCTTTTACCTCCTCCTTCCCCTTCTGCTTTTAATGGCAAAAGGGAAGTACAGCATTTAAACGGTTAAAACACTAGAGATTACAAGGGAAGTCCAGAGAGACTCTCTAGGCTTCCCTGTTAATCTCTATAGCATTAAGCCTTCAAATGTCCTTCTACTTGTTCCTACCTTGATTTCACTATATCAATTCGAACCAGATAAAGCCAAAGTAAACAAAGAAAAAGCAAAGACGAGTCAGGGCTGCATTCCAGTTGGACGGAATGCTAGCGGACTGGGGCCAGCAAGTGGCCTTCCATCACCATAACAGCCATCCTTCAGCAGGCATTACCATGTCATATATTATTATTATTATTATTATATCTTGCCCTTCCTCCGTGGCAAACACTTCAAAACACATTTAACAAATAAAAAAAATTCTATAAACAGGTACAAACTTTCTCAAAACAGTTGCGGTTAAAAACATTCTTCCATCTAGTGATCTCTGAATTGCGAGGAACAGTCTCTTTCAGCCATCAAATGTCTGGGTAAACAGGAATGTTTTCAAATTCCTTCTAAAAGTCAATAATGATGGGTACGGATGCACCTCACCAGGGAGGATCTATGTTAATCATGTCATTGCTGGACCCTATACATTTATATAAGGCAGTCAGGTTAGACATGGATGCACAGAATAGAGCAGCCAAGTGAAGCTGAGGACAATTTCATGCTGCGTGTGTTATTTTTGGCTGAAGGCTGCTTGCAGTTTTGTGTTAACATTGCACTTTCTACTGCCAGGGAGAGCTTCTGGTAAGAAGTTGGTATAAAGCTGTTGGATAGCCAAAACAATATTTAAAGAGAAAGAATACTAAAAATATGTGTTGAGCAGACACTATGCAAAAACAAGAGCGCTGGTAGGAACATCACTGATGCAAGGGTCTCAGGTACTCAATTTATCCCCCTCCCAGACAGATTATGGTAATTCATGGTCTATGTATTGTGGGGTTCCATCCACAATTATTGAAATTCATATTCAATTATTGGATAATTCCAGCCTCCTGATCTAAGTTTGCTGGGTGATATAAAGGGATGTATTCATATTTTTAAAGCTTCTTTTGGGGCAGGGGAATTGCCTGTGAATTACTTTTTTTGTTTTCTGGCTACTATCTGCTCTGCCCTGCTATCACATTCTATGCCAAGCTGAAGGCTTCAGGCCTACTCACTCGTAGGTAAATATGTCTTTCTTTATTCTAATATTCTAGGAAATTAGAGTAATAATATACATGTAGTGGGCTGGAGGGAGTTTAGGAGGAAAATATATGAGTTATTCTGTTATTTCATATTTTTATTGTTTTAATTAATTAGGTTGTGCAAAAATATATATCACATCACTTTAAGATATTTTCTAAGTTACTTTAAGTTGCTTTAATATCAATGTATTATCTTTGTTTTGTTTTCTATCTGTCCTAAAACACCATTATGTTTATGCAAACTGCTAATGTAACTTTTAATTGTTTTAATTTATTACATCATTTATGATTGTATCATTGTTTTTCATTACAAAATCTAGTTTTTATGAACTTCACATCTTTAATAAACAGATGCATTCATTTCAATTATAATTTGGAGTTTGGTTTTTTTTGTGTTTACCTCCTTGTTCCACCAGGTTGCTGCTGAGCAAATAGAACCAGGGTGAAGAATCCAATGAAGGTTGATGCACGGGTCAGAGTTTGGCATGTTATGCATAGGCCTTGATTGGATCCACTAATTTAGAATTTAGAATCTTATGTTCAGCCTATGATAAGTGATGCTCGATCAACTCACCTCTTGATACTCATCATTGACTTTATGTGTTTGAAGGATGCTGTCTGGGTAACCAATCTCCACCTGGAGCCTATAAATCTAAACATGCAAAAAAAAATATTGAGAGGACTGATGTTGCTTTGATTTGATTATCCAAACACACCTTTTAAGTTATAAATGTGAATTTGGTATGTAAACAAACACTTCATGTGCCGTAAGCTAAGCAGGGAGGGGGCGGATAGATGAGGGTGAAACAGAGGATAAGGACTTGGACTGGGAACCTGGGGAGGGGCAGATAGTGGGATGGACTCACAGGGCACCCCAGCCCCCATCTTAGACAGCTCAGCCCCTTCAGCTCCTGACCCCCTTGTGGAAGCACCGACACTGCCAGAGATTCAACCTTGCATGTCAGATGTTTCCCAGCCGAGCACTGCCCAGCTTCCCCTGCCTGAACTGTCAGTTAGCAGCTCCCCTCTGTCAGAGACAGAAGCTTGGATCAAGCCACCTTCATCCTGCACTCAAAGGTGTTTGAGGTGGGAAGTTCAAAAGTCTAAGCTGAGGAGGAGCCTGTGGGCACACAAGATCCAACCCTACTTAAGGGGACTTGGGGGGGGAACCCAGTTGCTGAGTCAAAGTCTTAGATCCATGGAGACATGTGTGACGATCCCACCTTTGGCTCCACCTGTCAGGTTCCCACCTGCTTGTGGCTACCACCTTTCACTAGGCACCACCTCAGGACACCACCAGTCAGGATTGTCATTTTTATTTTTTCTCACTCCGCTCTAGCACAGATCTCTCAAGATCCCACTGCTAGGCAGCAGCACCAGCCAC
This sequence comes from Rhineura floridana, assembly GCF_030035675.1. Classification (NCBI taxonomy): domain Eukaryota; kingdom Metazoa; phylum Chordata; class Lepidosauria; order Squamata; family Rhineuridae; genus Rhineura; species Rhineura floridana. The sequence continues at coordinate 150,749,971 of NC_084480.1, forward strand.
TCCCTGTAAACAATACTGCTAGAGACTTCGCCTTAGTCTCCCTATGGCTTGTTACTTTGTGTCTGGGTGCCCTTGCTGTCCACAGCCCCCCTGTATCTTTGTCTATAAAGCATACAATCCTGGGTTGCTCTGGATACTTGATGATGTTACAATTTCTTCCTTCACTGCTGCCACCATTAGATACAGTTTCCCTTCAGCCTTGGTAATTACCCTGCCCTCCCTTCTGGTCTGTATATCCCCAGCCAAGGATCAGGCTTTTGGTAAACCAATAAAAGTATTTATTTGATAACACTAGGAAATAACAAGATTACTTTAGGAATGTTTAACAAGCGTATGGTTTCATATAGTGTCACTCTCATGTTTCCAGTTATATATATTCTGTCCAGATATCAGCCTAATAGAATCCAAACCTCCCTCAGAACTCTGTCAACTCAATCCCAACTGCCTCCCACTTCAACTCCTGTCCAATCACTCTCCTCTCAACTCCCCCCAACAACCTTCCCAACTCAACTGTCATCCTCTCATTTATACCTTCAGCCATTCAAACACTCAGCCAATCATCATCCAACATTCTCCCGCATTCTAGCCCATGTACTCCCCCCTCTTACTCAATTCACTTACCATATATCCCTATATAAACCCGCACTTACCATATTTACAGTTTTTAACATATAAGGACATCACGCCTAGTCAGTGCTAGTTCAGGTCAAAAATTCCTAGAAAGTGCAGCTAGGTTAAATTGGGTCACTGCTTTTGATTTATCTATAACTTTAATAAAAAGAGAAAAAACCACAGTCGTGTCTGAGACTGAGTCCTTTGACTCTGGGCAGGAGAGTTTGACTCAACCACAACCTCCTCCATCCGACACCCCCGTAACGGAAAGAATGGAAGCGAGCAGTGGAGCCGGGGAGGACCTACAGACAGCTGTGGAAACCCTGATAACTGAAGTTCAGAGCCTTTGCACCGAAACTCAGTCTCTACAAACCAAGAATCAGACCTTGCACCTCCAAATGACTCAACTAGTGGCCCAGGGGATCCCCACATAGCAAGCACAGGGACCTATTCCACCTGTGCCAGCACCCCGAATCAAGTCTCCAGTAGGAATGCTCGCCCACTACGGAGGGAGAGTAGAGCAATTCTCCACATTCATAGCCCAGTGAGAGCTTTACACATAAGTCCAACAGTTGGAATTCCCCAATGATGATGTGAAGGTGGCAGTCATCATCAGTCTCTTGGAGGGAGAAGCTGCCCAGTGGGCATCCTGTTGTTGCTCCAAAATGACCCCGTCTTGTCCCAGTATACTGCCTTCTTTGACGCCATGACCAAAATCTTTCAAGACCCCCAGTGGAGAGAACCCATGTCCTGCCAACTGGGAAACCTGCAGCAGGGGAAAAACTCGATTGGGACTTACACTAACACCTTTTGTATCCTTGCAGGAAACAGACTTTAACGACTTTGGTTTAATGCATTTGTACCACAATGGGCTCAGCACAGAGGTCTTGGACGAGTTGGTGCGAGCCCCGCAGCTGAGCACTTTTCCAGAACTGGTCCATTTGTGCCTGCAGATAGACAGCTGGCTTGAAGGTCATCACCAGGAACGCAAAGCTCAGATGGCTCAATCCTTGCCTCCCATACCACTCCCCCGCACCTGCATTTCTCCCTGTGTGGGAACTGGGGGAGGAGCCCATGCAGATAGGGGGGTGCATCTGCATCCGATGGAAGTGGAGAAAGAGAAGCATTGAAAAGAGGGGCTGTGTCTATACTGCGGGAAGGGAGGGCACCTGGTCAAGATGTGCTCCTCCAAATCAGAAAAGGCTCTGGTGCAGGAAAACTCCAACTCCCAGATCTCATAGAGGTCCACGAGCTGTGAAGAACCGAAACCCAGCGACCTCAAAGTCAGCCCCTCCTGCCAAAGCCCGCCTTGCTTCTACCGGTCTGCCTAGGGTTGCCTACAGGTCAAAACATCCAATTCTTTACCCATGGTTGATTCAGGTGACTCCAGTAACTTTATGGACTTGGGCTTTGCCCAGAAACATGGGGTGTCAACCGTCAAGCTCGAGGTGCCTCTGTCAGTGGAAACTATAGATGGATGACCCCTGAAGTCAGGTACAGTCACTCAGGCCACAACTGAGCTGCGAGTGGACATACCTGGACATGTGGAGAGGATGTCATTCTATCTAGCCACCCTACCCTGGTTCCTAGTGGTGTTCAGAATGGCCTGGCTGGTGCAACATGACCCCCTCATCTCCTGGGAAAAGGCAAGTGACCTTCCACTTGGACTACTGTGAGCAGCACTGCCAGCCGCCTGAGTTGGTCACCCCAGCGATGCTGGTGACAGCGCTCCCACCTGAGGAGGCTTCCCTGCCTGTGAAATGCCAGGGCTTCTGAGATGTTTTTGACAAGCAGAAGGCCGACCAGTTGCCACCCCACTGACCTCACGGCTGTGCTGTGGACCTGCTTTCAAGAGCCAGTGCCCCCTCAGGTCACAAGCACTCTGTATCCAAGCCAGAGCTGGTGGCAGCTTGCCCTGATCCATGGTTTGAGGAGCTACATCATGCCAGTCTTCCCAGGACTACATGCCAGAATTCTCTCAGAGGGGAGGGATGCTGTATCACTATGAAGCCCTGTATGTGCCTCCATGAGAGATATGAGCCAAGGTCCTCCACCAATGCCATGACCTCCCAACTGCAGGGCATTTTGGAGTGTTTAAAATGTTGCAGGTGGTCATAGGGGACTTCTGGTGGCCAAGGGTCAAACATGACGTGGAAAGATATGTACAATCCTGTCCCACCTGCATGAGGGCTAAGCATACCCCAGGGAGACCCTTGCTGGAGCCGCTCCCCACGCCCAAAAGGCCATAGTGAATGGTGACTCTGGACTTTATCATGGATCTACCCACTTCCCAGGGGAAAACTAGTGTTTTGGTGGTCATGGATGCCTTTAGTAAAATGGCTCATTTCATCCCGTGTCGATTTGCCATCCGCCAGGGAGATGGCCCAATTGTTTGTGCAACACATTTTCTGGCTGCATGGACTCCCTACCAGTTTGGTCTCGGACCAGGGATCTCAGTTCACTGGTTGATACTGGCATGCCTTGCGGCAGCTGTACAAGTTGAGTTAAGACTGTCATTCTCTCACCATCCCCAGACAGATGGGCAAACGGATAAAGTGAACACTACCTTGGAGCAGTACCTCCGCCGCTATGTAAACTACCAGCAAGATAATTGGATGTCCTTGCTGCCCCTTGCTGAATTTGCCTACAACACCTCTGTGCACGAGCCCACCCAGCACATACCATTTTTTTGCCAATTTTTTTATACTACCCGCAGCACTAGCTCCGGCTGTCCCAGCAGCAGTGGAGTTTGTACAAGAGTTGCAGGCAATGCAATAGTTGCTGCAGGAAGAGCTAGCCTGGGCTAAAGCTGGCTACAAGAGAGTAGCAGACCAACACAACCAGCCTGGCCCTGAAATATAGGTGGGCAACAAAGTGTGGCTCTCCACGCATTACTCGCCAACGCGAGTTCCTTTCCACAAGCTAGAGGCTCAGAGGCTGGGACCCTTCGAAGCAGAGGCACAGATCAACTCAGTCACCTTCCGCCTACACCTACCTGCCTCCTTGAAGATCCACCCAGTATTTCACCGCTCTCTGCTCACTCCCGCCAGTCTCCCATTGAGCACCCGAGGCACCACCCCCACCAGTCATGATTGACTAGCAAGAGAAGTATGAAGTGGAGCAGATCCTCGACTTTCACCAGCGGCGAGGAAAGCTACGGTATCTGATCCATTGGACCAGAGGAAAAGCCATGGGAAGTGGCGACAGATGTCCATGTGCCAGATTTGGTGAGAGAGTTCCATGAAGCTTATCCAGACAAACTCCCAAGGTGTGTGTGTGTGTGTGTGGGGGGAAATCAGCATGCAGGGTAGGATGATGTTGTGAGCCAAGCAGGTAGGGGGTGGATAGACAAGGGTGAAACACAGGATGAGGTCTTCAACCAGGAACCTGGGGAGGGGGCAAATAGCAGGATGGACTCACAGGGCACCCAGTCCCCGTCTTAGACAGCTCAGCCACTTCAGCTCCTGACCTCCCTGTGGAAGTGCCGCCGTGGCCAGAGATTCAACCTTGCATGTCAGACGTTTCCCAGCCAAGCGCTGCCCACCTTCCCCTGCCTGAACTGTCAGTTAGCAGCCCGCCTCTGTCAGAGATGGAAGCTGACATCAAACCACCTGTGCCCCATGCTTGGAGGCGTTTGAGGCAGGATGTTCAACAGTCTAAGCTGAGGAGGAGCTTACGTGTGCGCGAGATCCAAACCTACTTAAGGAGACTCAGGGGGAGAACCGAGTTGCTGAGTCAATGTCTTAGAGCTACAAACACATGCTTAGTCACTGTTAGTTCAGGGCAAAAATTCCTAGAAAGCATAGTTAGGTTAACGAGATGTACTGCTTTTGATGTATCCATAATTTTAATAAAAAGAGAAAAGAGTCCTTCGACTTCGGGCAGGCCATCATCCTAAGATCCATATACATGAGTATTACTTATGGTCTGCTCCAGTATACACCTTCCATATCCCTTTACTAAGGTGCATAATGCAAGCTCTCTAGTATGTAGATCACGGGTTTGAACTAGAAGTCTTAGGGTCTGTTGTCTGGTGCTATGTAGCCTGAACCTCAGAGTCCTCTTCTGAAGAAAAAGAGGTATGTAACATCAGTCCTTATGACTGGTAGAATTCTAGTGAGGACTGATATAAATACTAGGAGCCTGACCAGCCCTTGACTTGTCAGTAAATTAACTCTTCTGCCTGCTACACTCCAGGTTTCATTTCCAGCGCTAGTCACTGACTTCAAGGACTTTGAGCTGGAGAACACAACTCTCCAGCTTTAAATTCTCATGCAGTCATCCATACTAGTCCTGACAGCCATCCTGACAAACATATGAAATACGTTTATTGATGCAACAACCATTACAAACATACATACTTTCTCCTTGGCTTCTCGGCGGGACTGACTTCCCATCCACTCCACTTGATCCAGGCGGCTGTGGATGGCATCTCGAATCTCAGAGAACATCTGCTCAGCCTGGTCAGGAAAAGGAAAGAGATCCCCAGAATTAAGGCACGTGTCAATTGCATTTGGGCATAATGCTAAACCATAGTTTAGTGCTATATGAACAAACATGAGCTCTCCCCTCCCATGCAGCTGCAAGGAGGAGATTGGAAGCTGTTGCTTCTGTTTTCAATTAATAGCAGTTTGCCATTATGTACAGACCTGGGCAAGCTGTGATTAATCTTAACTATGATCTAGGGGGGAAAGCCAACTTCATATCATAGTTTCTGATCCTGCCTTGCTTCCCTAAACCATAGTTAACATTAACCTCAGTTAAGGTTCACACATAACTACTGTTGGTATTGACCTTTAAATCCCTATACGGTTTCGGCCCAGTTTATCTCACGGAGCGCCTTCAACGCCACCAATTATGCCGCCCGACAAGATCGGCCACACAGGGCCTTCTCTCAATCCCGCCAACAAAAACAGCCAGATTGGCGGGTACAAGAGAGAGGGCATTCTCAGTGGCGGCCCCCACTCTTTGGAACTCCCTCCCACAAGATCTCCGGCATGCCTCTTCCCTAAATGTATTTCGGAAAGCCTTAAAGACCTGGCTTTTTCAGCAGGCCTTCGGGGTATCCGGGGAGGGTTAATCGATATAATTGTAATGCCTCCTACCCAGTTTTAATATTGTTGTTGTAGATCTATTGTTTTTATTGTATTACTGTATTTTATTAATTGTATTTTAATAATTTTGTAAGTCGCCTAGAGTGGCCATTGGCCAGATAGGCAACGAAGAAATTAAATTTATTATTATTATTATTATTTATTATTACTGTGGTTAGTTAAAAATAGAAAGCGTCTGATCTGGTCTCCCCCTCATGCTGGACAGGAGGAGGAAAGGGAACGGGGAGCCATGATCCTGAAGCTTTTGCACATAATGCTAAATTATGATTCAGCCATAGTCATTTCCACAGAAATGCCATGTCACTGACATGAGAAAGTGGGGAATGCCCACTGGTTTACTGAGCTCTTCAACCCACCTCATCACTTCAGTGTAGTGTAATATCACACCATATCAGCACACGTGGCCTGCCATATCATACAATGTTGAAAAGACTTCCAGAGCCACAAATAATGCCAGAGCCCACTGTGCACTTCATCTTTTCCTCCTCATAGAGGTAGCAGAGCCATGCCACATCAGGATAATATTGCTGTGAGCAAATTGTTTTTCTATACACAGATTTCCTGCAGCAATTACAGGGGAGCCACCAGAACAAACAGAGATGCACAGAGTGGGTGCACGGAACCAGGTAGGTTTCAGAACCCTAAGCGAAACAGTCAGGGGACAGAGAGACTGAAGAAACTCAGCTCGAAATTCAAAGGAGATATGAAGCAAGAGGGAAAGGAGAAGCAAAGGCTGTAAAAACAGGACTGGGAGGTGGAAGTGTTTGGGAGCATATTGGTCAAGGAAAGCTTAAGCCATATCACCAACTCCTTTGTATGGAGCAGTGAGTGTCAACTAGACAATGAGGGTGCTGCAATTGCCCTCTTTATCAAACATCTTGCTTTCTTCCTGGAAGAGACTTCCTTACTCTCCCAGCAATATTCCCTCTGCCAGAATGTGTTACCAGCCAAGAGTAAGGGATAGGATATTAGCTGAGGAGGACAAGATAAAGGAAAGCAAGTCTATGTCTGGCATTATTGAATACCTACGAGATCCTTGGCCTTCTGGGAGAAAATCTCCTGCACAACCATTTTCCCAAGTACAGGGCTAAAGAACATGCTGGTCTCGCTTAGGCATTTTCTCCAACGCTCAGCTCTTAACTAAAAAATAAAGAAAGACAGACAGACAGAAAGACACCTGACATAAGCCATTGGGAAGCTCTCCTGAATATGTTCAAATACGAATGAGAGCTAAGCTATAGCCTGCTGCGGCTGCCATGCCTCTACAATATTGACATTAAAATGTTTAACCTGGGAAAAATATAGCATGCACTGAATCAAAAATCCCCCTCTTACACACACACCCTTACACTCTCTCTCTCTCTCTCTCTCTCTTCCCCTCCCCCCTGTGGCCCTATTCATCCTATTACTCTCTGTTCCTTGAAAAGTTCTACATTTTGTCCATTCCTAGAGCTTCAGTACCCCCAATGCCCAAAGAAAAGTTTTCAAGCGGAACCTTCAGCTCACTGTTAAAATGAGGAAGGTAAATAGAAGCAAGCTCACCATTTCTGATCCTCTTGTCCTGCTATATAACTTGTCTGTGAATTCCTGACGAGCTTCTTCAAATTGTCTATCGAGGGCTGGGGAAAGATTCCTAATCAGATAAAGTATCATGTAGATCTGTAGTACATCCCTGCAAAAAATATAAAACACCAAAGATGTATTACAAATGTGTAAGAATAAGAAGGCACAGATATGAATGTTGCAGGACCCTAAGTTGCCCAACAGTATTCAACCCAAATCCTAACAGAAAATGAAATATCAATATTTCATGCAGATAATCTAGACAAGAGACCCTATCTTTAATATCCTATATCCACTTCCTTGGTTCACGTTATATATCCAAAGTAAGCTATTCACTGTCATGAGAAAAACTTGAAATGTCAGCAGTATGCTGATGATACCCAGCTCTATTTCTCTGTAACATCTGAATCGGGAGAGGCCGTGCAAGCCCTGGACCGTTCCTGGACTCAGTGATGGGCTGGATAAGGGCCAATAAACTGAGTCTGAATCCTAGCAAGACAGAGGCATTGTGGGTTGGTGGTTCCTGAGTTTGGATAATTGGTCAGTTGCCTGCTTTGGATGGGGTTGACCTTCCTCTGAAAGAGCAGGTGCATAGTCTGGGGATGCTCCTTGATCCATCTTTGTCGCTAGAGGCCAAGGTGACCTCAATGGCTAGGAGTGCCTTTTACCAGCTTCAGCTGGTAAGACGGCTGTGGCCGTTTCTGGATAGCCTGACCACTGTTGTCCATGCACTGGATTGTCCAAGCTAGATTACTGTAATGTGCTCTTGTGTGGGGCTGCCCTTGAGGTTGGTCTAGAAGCTGCAGCAGGTGCAAAATGGGCAGCGAGACTGCTCACCGTGGCAGGGTATCGCTAACATGTCACCTCACTGCTGAATGAATTGTACTGGCTACCTATTAGCTACTGGGCTAAGTTCAAGATGCTGGTCTTGATGTACAAAGCTCTATACAGCTTGGGACCAGGATACCTGAAAGTCCATCTTACCCCTTATATACCCAGTCAATCACTACACTCTGCAAGTGAGGGCTTCCTACAGATACCATCTTATCAGGAGATCCGTTCCGCACAACATAGGAAGGGACCTTTAGTGTAGTGGCACCTACCCTGTGGAATTGCCTCCCCTTAAATATTAGATAGGCGCCATCTCTGTTATCTTTTTGGTGCCTACTGAAGACCTTTCTCTTTCAACAAGCCTTTTAAGTGGAGGCTTTGTCCCAGTCTGTGTCTGTGTTGGAATTTTTAAAGCTTTTAAAAAATATAAGCTTTAATGCTTTTTATTAAAAAAATATGTTTGTAAAGATGTTTTGTTTTAATATGTTTTTAAGGATGTTTTGTTTTAATATATTTTAAAGTCTGTTTTTTATTATGTTTTAGAGTATTTTTAGTGCTGCCCTGGGCTCCTACTGGGAGGAAGGGCAGGATATAAATCTAATAAATAAATAAAATCTTAATTATGTTAATACTGTATCTAAACTAAACAGTAGCAAACAGACAGCTGTAGAGAAAGCCACCAAGTAGTGGAGACTGGAAGTACATTCTTACTGTAAGAAACCCAAGATGTGTCATTGTGAAGGAGCCTGATTTGCATGCTGGATGGCAGCCACGCTCAATAAGTAAGAAAAGTAAGAGCCTGTTTCACCCTGAGCACAAAGGGTACTGGGAAACCAGGTCCACAGCTCTGGTTAGGAAAGGGGATTGAAAATCACTCTCTTTCCTTGTAGAGCAAAGATTAAAGAGCTGACTGGTTGCTGTTAGACTTAGTTGCAACTAAGTCTACAAGAGCTTGACTGCTGCTGTACTGAATTACTGAATATGAGATTTATTAAACTTTGTCATAAAAATCCTATGCTATAAATCCTGTTGGCTGAAATCACTAATAAGTGGTCCCATCCTTCACTACTATGATGGAAGGCTTGTGAGCCCTACCGGCAGCTGGGATCTTTTCTGCACCTCTGATTGCCTGACTTTGCAACTTACTGTTGTGTCCATTCCAGTGCATCTCCGTCTCTGTTTTCTGAAAACCGGCATATGACACTAATCAAATGTGGCTTTTTATTAAAAAACCTAGTCAGATAAGCTCAAATGGTTTTTTTCCCATTCAACTTTAGACAGATTTCACAAGTGATTGGTAGATCAACCAGTTGCCCCTCCAGGTGTGGCCAATGGAAACATTTTGCTATAGGCTCAGGCAGATACATGATCAGCCCAATGCTTTGCTGTGGGTGGTCCTGAAAGATCTGAAGTCTGCAGTGGGGAAGGGAGGTACAGGCGGGCCCTGCTTATACGGCAGGTTCCGTTCCAGACCCCCGCCGTAAAGCAGAAATCGCTGTAAAGTGGAACCCCATTGAGTATAATGGGGCGCATCGTGCAAAAATGTCACAAAAATGCTGCAAAATGCTGCAAAAGCAGCAAAATCAGCTTTAAAACTGGGAATGAAAGCCGCTGCATTAGCGGAACACCAGGAAGCGAAGCGCCGGGAAGCGGGGCCCTACTGTATGCCCAGGCAGAGCACAGTCTCTTCAAAATATAGCCAGAAAAACCATGTGCCCATAGCCTAAAAGGAGTTACAGGAGCCTCTTTGCTGATACCTGTTGGCTGGAATATCAATTTGCAGCTGCTAGTGGTTAGGCAGCCTTTCCCAACCAGTGTGCCTCCAGATGTTGTTGGGCCACAACTCCCATCAGCCTCAGCCAGCATTCCCAATGGTCAGGAGAGATGGGAGTTGTGGTCCAACAACATCCGGAGGCACACTGGTTGGGAAAGGCTTAGCCAAAGTATTTGTGATGCACCTAAATCTGATGCTTACACCTGCTAGAAAGTATGTTACATTCTCAAGGTTTTGCATCTTTGTGGAACATGCAAGGGACCTCTCACCTCACTGACTGTATTCTTGAATTAACCATGAGTAAGGCCCAATGGACATAGACTCCCATATCTATCGATCTTGGGAGGAGGTGGACAATTTTGAATATGAGGATAACTTTGTGGTTTTTTTCCTATGTTATCTATGTTATCAGTCTCTTGTTAATGCTGCTACTGCTGCTGAGAGGTGTGGAAAGAAACCTCTAAATACATACATACATACATAATGTAGAAATGTTTGCAAACTGATGCAGAAATGGGGCAAACAACTTAATTTTAGTTTCTCTGTTGCTCATTCCCCCCCCCAGTCTTGGCACATTCATCCATCCCTAACTCTCACGCAGATGCTATTCCTCAAACTTGCTTCTTCCCAGTCTTATGTCTGCTTCCCTTCCCTCTAGCATGGATTGTCTCCTGCTATATTGGAGAATTGCAAGGTTTGTGTTTGTTGTCTGGGTTGTGTTTTGCTCTTTTTCTTGTTTCACAAAACAGCTCATGTTTTGTAGTGTTATTTCCATGCCATTCTTTCTACTGCCAGGCCTTTTTCAGCTTTAAAATTGCAAATCAAATTATCACAGTATGTTCAGGGGTGAGACAAAAAGATTTCTATATTGTCATGGCTTTGGATATGCAGTATAGCACTGTATGGAAAGCTTACCCTATTACAGGATATGCAATGATACAAGGGAGAGGTTTTGAACTGGTGTCTGGAGTCAATGGTGGACTAGATGTGGATGAGCAAACAGAAGCTTCATCCTGACAAGAGGGAAATCTGTTGGCTAGGGATACTGCTGATCTAGGGTTAGGTGACCACCCAATTTGGATGTGGTTCCACTCCCCTTTAAAAATTGGCTATGCATTGTGGGAATTCTCCTGAATGCTCATATGACAACGGTGGCTAGCTTTACTGTTCTTCAGCTTTGACTAGTGCATCAATCGCATTCCTTCATGGAAGAAACTCGGCCTGGTCATGGTCATTCATCACCTGGTTCAATCCAGATTAGATTATTGAAGATTACTGCCTTCACCCTGGGTGGAAGTGGTTTGAGGACACATTCACTAATGTAAAATATATTCCAGAAACAGAAAACACATCTAAGAGTGTTAATGTCAATGTTATGACCTGGTCGGTTAAACAATAAATGTCCATTAAAGTTTAGAGAAAGAAATGCAATAAGACAATTTATTATAATGGAGTTTGTCTGTACAATTAAAGAAGCATTGCCAAAAATGGGAGAGGGTTGTCGTGAGCCATGCTAGCAGTGGGTGGACCAATACGCAGGAGGGGGGTGAGGAAGACTTGGACTGGGACATTCCTGTTGGGAAGGACCCAGTGAAGGGGGAGATGTTGAAGCAGCTCCCGCTTTGGAAGCTGATGAGTCACCACCAGACACCCCAGACACCCCCCAGGACCACTGCCCACTCCTCCACCTGACTTGGTGTCTCTCCCTGTGCCTGCACTGCTGCCAGACAGCTCTCCCCAGCAGAGGGACAGAAAGGGGCTGAAGCCAAGGCCCTGCCTTTGCCCAGGCCCAGGAGGCCAATGAGGTGGGAGATTCAACAAACCCAGCTCAGGAGGAGTCTGCACTTATGCGCACGCCTCCAACCATGACTCAGGGCATACGCAAGTAAGGGGGACTGCCCAGCTGTACTTAAGCTGGGCAAGGGGGAAGGGTTAGTTGCTGAGTCAACGTCTTATTGCTGCCAAGTTGTGTCTAGTTAGTTAGAGAGGGATGCTGAGTTCTGAGTAAGCCATAGGTAGATTCATGAAGCACTCTGAACTGAAATTTTCTATTACTTCAATAAAAGAAAAAACTACAGCTGTGTCTGAGTTCCTTGAGTTTGGGCAGGACAAGAGGGGTGCTGAATACACTCAGATAGAGAAAGGGGGATAGAAGACTAAGGCTGCTCTAATCCTATATTGACTTACCTGGAAATAAGTCCTATTGAACTCAGTGGGACTTACAGGATACTACATTTTTCCACTGCCTTTGTGGGACAAGTTCTGTAGCTGTTTGTCGCTGTGATTTTAAAGTAACCAGTGTAATGACACCTTGGCTACTTATTCTGAGTCCTCCTCCTCTTTAAGCATTGCCTATGCAGATCAACAGCTGTTGCCCTTCTAGGACACAGAAACTACAGTACCACATGCCAACTCCTCACCTCCGGTTCTGCCATTCTCCAATTAGCTGTGACATTCCTTTCAAATAATCCATGTCGTGCACAACAATTGGTTGAGACATGTTCAACTGCAGTGGATGGAAAGTTGCCTGGAGGCACAACAGCCAATCAATAGAAGGAGCCTTTTCCTAAAGATAGAATGAAACAGAATTAAATGATGAGATGTTTCATGAAGAAAGACAATTACAAAATGCCCCCAAGAACCAGAAGGGGGCATTCTCATGCTCCATATTGTGCAACTGTCATTCATGCATGTGGGTGAAGGAAGGCACAAAAGGAAACATTGCTCAGAAATAAAGTGAAATGACATATTGTGAATGAATGAGTGAGTGAGTGAGTGAAGGATGAGCATACCACACACAGCAACAGGAAGCTACATTATTAGCCTGATCCTATGCCTGTGTTTATGTGAAAGTTCAATAGCATGTACTCCCTTGTAGGTGTGCATGGGGGAAGTAAATAGAAGATAGAACTTCCCCCCCTAACTAGAACATAAACATCTTATTGGGAAGTATCTCTGAAACCAAGAAATAATGAGTTTAAGAACATGAGAGTGTTGCTAGAGCAGTCCAAAGATCCTTTTAATCTAGCATTCTTTTCTAAACAGTGGCCAGTTAGATGCCTTTGGGAATCCCAAGAGCAAGGCATGAAGGCAAGAGCCCTCCTCCACTCACTTTTTCAAAGGCAGGCTACCTCTAAACAAAGAGGTTTCACTCAGCTATTATGGCTACGGCTATGCGTAATAGCTTCTTCAATGAATTTGTCTAAATCCACTTAGAGAGCCATTTTAAATCTCAGTCAATGGCTCATTCCATAACCTACATATAGCATTACAAAATGTAAAATCTAAAAAAAATGGAGTCTGTTCTTGGTTTTGTTGCAGGTTCCATCTCAGAGATCTATCAGATCAGCCATGTGTCCATGGTAGTTTGCTCCTGATGGCAATGACAGTTCCTCCAAAAGATATAGGAGTTGTGAAGACAGTTGTCCTAACTATTGCTTCCAAGTTTCTTATAATTTTCTGGAGGAGGTCTTCTAATATCTTGTATATATTATTGCCATGTAACATAAAAACACACTGATTTGTTTTTCCATGGATTAATTGAAGTTGATGGGCTGCTTTTTCTGCCACAGCAATAAACCATATGTGGAATGCACTTTTTAAAAAAAGAATATGATGCCAATCAAGTTCCTTTGGAGGAGCCTGGCATCTAGTATTGTGAGGAATTTACGAGGAAGAAAACATTCTCACTACCTGTTTTCTCCAAACTGTGCATAATCTTTTAAGCCTCTATCATGTCTCACCTGAGTTGTCTTTTTCCTAAACTTGTGCTGGACTGAAACTCCCATCAACCCATCCAGCGTGGCCAGTGGTCAGGAATGGTGGGAGTTGTAGTCCAGCAACATTTGGAAGGCCACAGGTTAGCCACACCTGCTTTAGCCTTTCCTTTTAGGGATGGGGCACTAGCTCCCTAATCATTTGGTTGCATCTTCTCTAGCTCAACAATATCCTTTTTCAGATGAGTCGACCAGAACAGTACAAATATAAATTGAAACATAGATTTTAGGTTGATTGTTAAAAAAACTCTTTCTGATTTGAATATGAGAAATATTCAGTGATAGGGCTGGGGGCATATATGGGGGGGACTGCCTTCAAGTCGATCCCATCTTATGGCGACCCTATAAATAGGGTTTTCATGGTAAGCAGTATTCAGAGGTGGTTTACCATTGCCTTCCTCTGGGGGGGGCATATAGCAAAATGGTAAAACTTATTTCCTTTGGATGTTTTATTTCTTAAAACATTTCTATAGCACTCTTCATCAAAACAGACCCTGTAGTGGTATACAACAATATAGAAACTAAATTAATTACAATCTAATGCAGTACAACAAAACACTTAACATTAGGAATCATAAAAGACAGTAGATAAAAATGACCAAGGAATTACACCAATAAAAGTGCTTGGGTAAATGAAAATGTCATAATCTGGCATTGAACAGACTGTAAATTAGGCACTTGGAATATCTCTTTAGTGAAGGCATTCCAAGATAAGGCACTACCACTGAGAAAGCCCTCTCCTTTGTGACAATATAGCACATTTCTGATAAGAAAGCACTTGGGGTTGGGCTTCTGCAGAAGATCTTAAGATATGGGCAGGCTGGTAATGTTTTCAATAAACATTTGGACTGGCCTTTATTGCAGGATGGGTAGAGGAAATTCTAATGTCAGGGTAGTGGATGAAGCTGTTCTATTTATGTATTTATTGCATTTATTAGTTTTCTTTCACAAAAATGACCCAAAGCGACTTACAAAAACAGGATAAACATGGTAGATACATTTAGAAAGAAACAATCATCATTGCAATCCCCTCCCCCTTTTGAATCGAAACAGTTTACAGCTGGGGCTGATGGGAGCTGTAGTTCAAAAAAGTAACTTTTCCAAGCTCTGCGACTTTCCTGCTTGCATGCTATCTCTCCCAGTTTTCCTTGCCTGCCTCCTAGACTCTCCTTGCTAGCCTTCTCCTCTGCTGCTTGTTACTCTGGAGTGGTGTTCCCTCTTCCCACTTTCCTCCCCTTGGATTCCCTGCTTCTCTTGGCCTGTTGCCTTCTTAGACCCCTGACTCCTCCTTTTCTAGGCCCCTCCTCTTCTACCTCTTCTTCCCTCTGCTCAGTCATGGCCACCAGAGAGAGGCTCTTCTGCGTAGCCTGACTCTGTGAGTTCTAGGTGAGAGTCAGGAGACTTGAGAGTGTCAGAAGGAGAAGGAATTGATATCTGTTTATATTTATTAGTAATTTGTATAAATTTAACATATTCGTATATGTAAAAAAAAAAAGGTAAAGGTGTCCTTGCACTTGTAGTGCGAGTCGTTTCCGACTCTTAGGGCGACGTCTTGCGACGTTTACTAGGCAGACCGTATATATGGGGTGGGATTGCCAGTTCCTTCCCCGGCCTTTCTTTACCCCCCAGCGTATGCCGGGTACTCATTTTACCGACCACGGATGGATGGAAGGCTGAGTGGACCTCGACCCCTTTTACCAGAGATTTGACTTTCTCCTTCCGTTGGAATCGAACTCCAGCCGTGAGCAGAGCTTTGGCTGCGTTACCGCCGCTTACCACTCTGCGCCACGGAGGGTCTATTTGTATATGTAACACTGTGTATTTCTGTAACATTTGTTGTTTCAGTTGTCTTAGTTTTCTGTTTCCTGCTTATAGATATTTTTATATATTAAACAGTAAATAATAATATTTTAAAGATGTTTTGTTTTAATATGTTTTAAAGTATTTTGTTTTTAAGATGTTTTAAAGTGCTTTTATTGTTTTTGTTCGCCACCCTGGGCTCCTTCTGGGAGGAAGGGCAGGATATAAATTTAACAAACAAGCAAACAATAAATAAATAAATAATGCTAGGAGGGTTCAGCCAATCACTGTCAGACATTTGTTTTTTTTTTTTTTCAATAATTTTTATTCAGATTTTCATAAAACATACAAGACGAAATCATAAAACATTCAAAGACAAAAAACAAAATCAAAAATAGTTAAACAAAAAAAAAAAAAGAAAAAAAAAACAAAAATAAAAAATAAAGAGTAAAATATTGACTTCCCATTTGTCAAAGATCAAATCAGTTATAAGTCTATAATATATAACAATCCTGTCTCTTAAGTCATATTATAAAATCACTTTCCTCCAGTAGTTATCTTACTTAATCATCAAATCTCATAAACATTACTTTATTCTTTCCACAAAAAGTCAAAGAGAGGTTTCAATTCTTTAAGAAATATATCTATCAATTTTTTTTTCCAGATAAGCATATCGATTAATCCATCTCATTACTAATTATGATAATCTTATTGTCATAACCATAGTCAAAATAAACATTTCAATTAATCCATCACATCAGAATCTGTTAGGTTCAGTAATTTCAGTAGCCATTGTTCTATTATCCCTATTAGTTCCATTTTCCATCTTCCATCTTCAGTAGTCTTGTTAAGTCCAGTAATTTCAATATCCAATCTTCCATTATCAGTATTCCATAATAATCTTGCTGTCAAAGCCATAGTCATATAGTAAGAGTCTGATGGGAATTACCTCTATCCCAAATATTTTCTTGCCATCCATTCTGAATAGGTTGCTGAAATACTGCTGTAAAATCATATCTCTGTTCTTTTTTTCAAAATACACTGGGTCATCTCTTAAAAGTTTTTCCATTGTCACATGGCTGCAGTTAATTCCATAGATTTTCTCTATATTGGGCTCCATCACATCATTCCAGTCCAGAAGATTATCCATGCCATTGATAACTTTATCTCTAGAATCTTCATTAATTTCTTCAGAGATAACATTGAGTTCCAAACAATAGATTTTATTTCTAAAGTCCATAGACTCCAAATCTTGTTCCTGTTCCACGTTTGTTCCAATCTCCGGGATCTCCTCTCTCACAGGGACCCCTGTTCCAGTCTCCAGGGTCTCCTCTCTCACAGGGACCCCTGTTCCAGTCTCCAGGGTCTCCTCTCTCACAAGGACCCCTATGTCTTTAATCTCCTGTGTCTCCAAACAATAGATTTTGTTTCTAAAGTCCATAGACTCCAAATCTTTTTCCTGTTCCACGTTTGTTCCAATCTCCGGGGTCTCCTCTCTCACAGGGACCCCTTCCAGGGTCACCTCTCTCACAGGGACCCCTATATCTTTAATCTCCTGCTTCATTTTACTCAATTCAATTTTCAGCTCCTTACAACCCTGTCGCAGGTTTTGTTTCGTTATCTCAATCTCATCCATTATTTTCTGAAACATAGTTATTTCCAGATTCTCAGCCACTTTCTTAATTGCCATTTTAAAAGAAAAATATAGGAAAACCACTTCTTATTTCAGCAACAATTGGGTTAATACTCCAAACTTGGTGACATCACAGTATAAACAGAGCAGACAGCCTTATCTCTCCATGCTTAAGTAAACAAAATGCAGTTCCCAGGATCGAAACAATTAATGGCGGTCGTCAGGAAACAGATTCGTCAAAATAAAATAGACCAAAAAGAGAGTAGTCTCAGACAATATAATATTCTTCAAAATAAAAATCTGGAATAGAAATCCCTCTTCTGTGTATATCTTTAGAATGCAAATCCAGGACAGCTTTTTGCAACAAAAACAGAGATAAGCTATTAATTAGTGAGTAGCAGAGAGAAGTTATGGCTCCCCAGTTAGATGTCAAAAACCGATCAATCTGGCAAATCTCTTTTAAACAGCAACAATTTAAGTCAAGTAAAAGAAAAATATAGAAAGAAGGGTGCTTGCCTGTTAGTGCGTTCTCTCTTAGAAGATAAGATGAACGTTCGCTTTATCAGATAGAGCTTGTTGTTGAAAATCCGTCCCACCTTCGTCGGCTGGACCTCGTCCCATAAATTAATGAGATCTGGTCGTCCCAACAAAAATAGGCTTTGAGGTTAATCTCTTCGTTTCTCCCTACCCGGGAGAAGTTTAATCAGTCAAAAAAAAAAAAAAAACCTGACTGATATATCTGAATAAGCTTCTTTTGAGGCAGGAGCCCGTCTCAAAAGCAGGCACAGGCTAAGTCACCCTTCCCGGAAGTCACTGTCAGACATTTGAAAAATCTCTTGGTGCCTTACAATATAGATTACTCTTTTAAAAAAATAGAATTATTTCAAAGAGGAAGATTTGCAAGTCCTCTAAGGGCTTCATTAATCAGATTTCCATGATAACTGGACATGTTTTCTACTCTCCCCAAGTACATTTCTGGAGATAAATATATACCTGCAGCTCCTTGATGGTGGTGGTATAAAATAGCATCCTTTTCTCCAGTCGCGTCTCCAAGGGAGTAACTGCCTTCTGGAGGTTGGAGATAAAAGAGAATGCCAAGGAAATGTAAGTGTAAGTAATGGCTGCATGGCCTCCCATCAGGTCTCCTAGTTTCTTAAGGTACAAGAAGTATGAACGAAGAACCTGCAAAACATAATCTTGTTGTCAGACAGAACCCCTATTTATTTCATCAGACCAAAAACCTCCTAGGCCTTTCTGTCCCTCCACTATCCCCATACACTTGTACAATCTTTAGCTCAGTGTGTTACATACAATGCAGGTTTTCTTGGCCAAATTAATTTGAACCAATGCAGACATTTGAAGGTGATATAGCATACACTGCCTGGGGTATGGAACCAAGTTCCAAGCAGTGTGACCCCAGCATCTTACCCTCTGTGCCATTTTATCCTTCCTTGCCAAAGGAGGAGCGGCTGACTGCCCCCTTCTGCTCATCAGCACTACCCCAGAAGATGGCCAGAAGGTGGTACTGCAGCTGCCAATTCCGCAAGGGTCAGGTGACACACAGGCTAATCCTGATTAGCCAAATTTATCAAATTTGCACTTTCCAAAACAATATGAGAACCGTAACACACCCATCCTTCAAAATTTGTGCTTTGGCTGAATGCTGCGAAGCAATTTGCCAACCAAACAATGTTTACAAAAATGTATATATTAAGGGAACATGTGCATGAAAATGAATATATGAGTGAAAATAAAATGCAAACATGCATTCTATGACAAGTAATGGCTCACAAAAAAAGTACATTAGTCAACATTGCCTATAAAAAAGTGTTTATCAGGAGACATTTGCACGAAAATGTTGGAGAATTTTCATGACAATTTTTTTTAAAAAAAACGCAAATTGCTGCAGAAATTTAGAGAACTGAATTTAAGATTCGAAAAATTAGAAGGTGAGAGAATCAAAGTTGACAGATCTTTCCATCTCTAATCCAGATTCATCTGGTCTCAAAAACCTGTTGACTGTGGCCTGATTTCCTTGTATGAGCTGCTGTCAGAATTTGTTTACCTTCAAACAAGCAGCCCTGGTAAGTTTGGACGTGCATGCATACCACTTGATATCTCATCAATTATGTAACTTTTCCAAACAATGGTTTCTCATACAGCACCCAAAGAGTAGTACAGCCAAGCTCGTAGTGGTAGTAGCCCACTTGGAACCAGTGAATCATCTGACTATTTTGCATAGGGCTTGATACTTACCTGGGGATAATTCACTGTTTTCTTGAAGTGGTTTTCTGGTGGCAACTCAAACTCTGGATGGTCAATCTGAGGCAGGAAGACATGGACTGAATAAATGCCAGTAGAATTAGAGGTTGGATAACAAAAGAAAGCAGTAGCCAGGAGATTTGTGGTGGGGAAAATGGTACCAAAGTTGCAACAGACAGAGAAAGGGGACGATGAATATTGAATTCTGTGAAAATCCCTCTGATGGAAACAGCAGTGCTCATAAAAGGAAGTATGGTTTGTTGTTTTTAATTACATTTGTATTGATGTAATTGTATTGATACATTATTTGATATATGTGCACATTTGCACACGCACGCACACAGAGAGTGGAAGCTGCCAGAGTCCTTCTTAACAATTCTAGTCCAAATCTTACATTAACTTGTACATTCTCAGCGCTCCATATGCTCTGCTATATATGGGACAGCACTGAAAGGTAGACAGCTCTGTCCAGAGTGATTGGTCTTGACTCGGAATAAAGCAGTTCCTTATATTCATATATCGTATGAATTTTTAAATAAAGGGGGTTGTATCCAATGTAGAGCTGAGTCATAGTCCCATCAGCATAAGGATTTGTGCGTGCACAATAGTAATAATAATAATAAAATTTTATTTCTAAGTCGCCTATCTGGCCACGACAATGGCCACTCTAGGCGACGTACATAAAAGGGTAAAAATATAGGACTTCCCCCCTCCTTCCTATCTGACTTCTGTTCCCTATATTATTTATTTATTTACTAACTAAATTTATATCCCACCCTTCCTCCCAGCAGGAGCCCAGGGTGGCAAAACAAAAACACTAAAAAATCTTTAAAACATCATAAAAACAGCCTTTAAAATATATTAAAACAAAATACCTTTAAAAGCATGTTTCTTTTTTAAAAAGAAGCTTTAAAAACATCTGAAAAAGCAATTCCAACACAGATGCAGACTGGGATAATGTCTGTGCCATGGTAACCTCTAAGCTAGATTACTGCAGTGTGTGATACATGGGGCTGCCTTTGAAGATAGTTTGGAAACTGCAGCTGGTGCAGACTTCAGCAGCTAGATTGCTCACTGGGCAAGATCTGAGCTCATAACACCAATTCTGGCACAACTATGCTGGCTACCAATTAATTTCTGGGGTCAATTCAAAGTGGTGGTTTTGAACTATAAAACCTTATATGGCTCAGTACCCAAGTACCTCAAGGACTGCCTCTCCCCATACGAACCAACCTGGACCTTGTTTTGGCATCTGAGGCCCTTCTTTGTGTACCTCCTCCAAGGGAGGTGCAGAGGGTAGTGACATGAGAGCAGCCTTCTCAGTGGTGGCCCCATGCTCTCCCCAGAGAGGCATGCCTGACACCATCATTATCTATTTTTAAGAGCCAGACAAAAATATTTCTCTTCACCCAGGCATCTGGCTCCTAATTTTGGAGGGTTTTTGGAGGGCTCTTGATGTTGTTGCCTCTTTTAAGGGGTGGGCTGTTCTACCACTGTTATATTTATGTGTTTTAATTTTTTATTTTGTTTTAGCTTTTATACTAGTTTTAACTTTTTATTGATTGTAAATCACTTTGGGCTCACTTTTGTGAAGAAAAGCTACTCACAAATCTAATAAATAAATCATAACTAAATGACTTTTCCAGCTAAATTAGGCTGCTGAAATGAAGGAAGCTAACCAGGACACTGTTGTGTGAAAGGATTGTGAGCTCAGTTCAACTCTGGGTCTAAAAACAAATACCTAGGCTCAGAATATGGTTAGAGGTGGCCTGTTCTTTAATTCTATCTCTGTGTCTTCTGCATCTGGCACAGGCTGGTAGATTTTTTGGGTTCTAGTAAAAGTAGATCCAATAAGCCTAGACTCTGCTGACCCTTGTCCTAAACTGATTGGCAGCAGCTCTCCAGGATTTCAGAGATAAGTCTTTCTAAGGCCTAACTAGAAATGTCAGGGACTAAACATAGGATCTTCTGCATGCATATGATATGCTCTACCATTCGGTGATGATGCTTCCCCAGTTTATTTGCATTTCTCATTATCCAACTCTGCCATCTAACACTTGCCTCTTGGTATTCCCACCTGGATAATATTGGTGCTTGGATCAGAGGAGCTGGGTCCCACATAGGCTTTGAAGAAAGGGAAAGTATTGTATTTTCCCATGAGCATCTGAAGAGTCTGGTTGAAATCTGTCTCTTTCCAGGATCCTGTGATGTTCCAGCCACCAATCTGAGCAAAGACAAAATGAGAGAGGTTTTTCCCCCCCAAATTCTCAGATAACGTCCTCCTGGGTGATGTAGGGGGAATCAGTGTTTGACTGATATGAAAGTTATGGCCACTTCATCAGTTAGAGAAACTGTGATTTAGTTTATGATTGATTATAGCATTCTACCATGGATCTGCCTGGATCTTTATTGATTAACATAAGTAAAAAATGAGAAATCCTTCCCCAAAGGAAGGACTTACAAGACGTAAGTCAAATTGCAATAGTGGGGGACATTAAAGGGAAGGAAGGAAATAAGGGAAGAGGTAAAGGTAACAAGGGACAAATGTGAGCAAATGTAGACATGTGTTTTAGCTTCAATTTCAGATGTAACAGAAAATAAGGGTAGAAAGGTAGGGTAGGGCATATTGTATGGAATGTTTTATGGCCATCTGTCAAAAAGGAATAGCGATACAACCTGCTAAACCATCACCAGCTCAGCAGTGATCTCAGATACAGATTGGTTGTGAGTTCAGTTATCACACTTACTTGTTTTATTCTACTGCTGAAAGGAAGATGAGCTTAGATATATGATAGGGTATGTCTGTGCAAGTGCAGGGGAATCTGTGTGCAGTGATCACCTCATTTACAAGCTCCTTCAAAGGCTGAGCACCTTGAGCTTCAATCTGTTCTGTATTCATGCAAGAGGTGTAAAACTGTACGGCTTTCTCCTCTGCTGAGCTGTAAACTCCAAGCTGTGGCTCTTCTGAGGAAGAGAAGGCAGGTAACATACAAAATGGAAATGATTGAATTAGAAAGGCTTATAAAAAGGAGTGCACACATCTACTGACTAGCCCTAGTTTTCAAGATTAAGGCAGCTACTTAGACAATATAACATATAGAATAACTGTAATTAGGACCTAAAAGGAGACCATTATTTTATAGCACAAATGTTTCAACAGTGACCACAGAAGAAGACCTGGTATAGGTCAAAACGTGTATGGTCTTTTGCTAAGATAACCTTTTATCAAGTTTTTGTATTCAGAAATTATTGTGAAGTTGGTATGTCTAGATATATATGCATATAACAGATGCACACCTTAATGTGGTGAAGGGGTTTGAGAGTGTTGAAGAAGCTAAGAGCAATGCCATCAGGAGTCTAGACCAAGAGGCTAGACTCCTAGCAGGGGCACCCAAGGCGGGATGGTCAAAGATGAGACACCAGACTAAGATGCATCCAAACCTCTGAATACCTCTTATCACAAAAACCCTATGAACAGAGTATCCAAACTGCAACACGAGATAGTGCTGGAAGATGAGACACCCCCCCCCAGGTCAGAAGGCACTCAACGAGCTACTGGGGAAGAACAAAGGATAAGGATGCAACTGGGTCAAACCAAAAGGAAGCCCAGAGGCTGATGTGCACAGATGCAAAAGGAGAGTCTGGAGTTGTACGACTTACACAATAGGAACATGGAATGTGAGAAGCATGGACCAGGGAAAGTTAGAAATTGTCAAGCAAGAAATGGAATGTGTCAACATTACAATACTTCGCATGAGTGAATTAAAATGGACAGGAATGGGACATTTTCAATCAGGCAACTACAAAATATTTTATGCAGGAAATGAGAAATTAAGACGAAACGGGGTTGCTTTAATAGTGAGAAGTGATGTAGCAAAAGCAATTAAGAGCTACAACGCAAGGTCTGAGCGAGTGATATCAATGAGATTAAATGGGAAACCTATTAACATAACCATCATCCAAGTCTATGCTCCAACATCAAACGCAGAAGAAGAAGAATTGGAGAGATTTTACGCAGAAGTACAGGAGGAAATTGATCACACACCAAAACAAGATATGATGATAATTATGGGGACTGGAATGCAAAAGTAGGGAACAGAGAAGAACTAGGAATTGTGGGGAAATGGGGCTTAGGAGACAGAAATGAAGCAGGAAAAAGACTTATTGAATTGTGTGAAGCCAGTAATTTGTTTCTTGCGAACACATTTTTTGAACAACCGAAAAGAAGACTGTACACATGGACATCACCAAATGGTCAATATAGGAATCAAATTAATTATATAATTGGTAGCAGAAGATGGAGAAGCTCCATACTTTCTGCAAAAACAAGACCAAGATCAGACCGCGGTACAGATCATGAACTGGTTGAATCGAAGATCAGAGTAAAGCTAAAGAAGAACAAAGCAATCATGATGCCAAAATGCAATTTAAATAACATCCCAGAAGAGTACAAAGATCAAATAAGGAACAGATTTGAGGCTTTAAACTTAGCTGACAGAGAACCAGAAGAACTATGGACTGAAGTCAGGGACATTATCAGGGAAGAATGCAAAAAGACAATACGTCTAGTTAAAAAGAGAGAAAGACCTCAAGGGATGACTGACAAAACTCTTAAAATGGTTAAAGAGCAGAGGAAAGCAAAAGCAAGAGGAGATAGAAACATGGTCAGAACCCTAAATGCAATAATACAGCGACTAGTACATAAGGACAAAGAGAACAGTTTTTTGTACAGTTTTGTATTGTGATATACTGTATTGTGTTAATTTTATTGTATTTTTAATGTTCACCGCCCAGAGAGCTGTTGCTAGTCGGGCGGTATATAAGCTTAATTAAATAAATAAATAAATAAATAATAATTATTGTATAGAAATAGAAGAGGACAACAAAAAGGGGAGAACAAGAGCCCTATTCCAAAAGATTAGAGAAATGAAAGGGAAATTTAAACCAAGAGTAGGGATGTTGAGTAATCAACAGGGGAACACACTGACTGACCGAGATGAAATAAAAGGAAGATGGAAGCAATACACTGAAGAACTTAGAGATGACAGGATGACAGATTCATTCATGGAGGAACCGTACGATGAAGAACCAGAAATTTTAGAATGTGAGGTGAAAGCTGCTCTTAAAATACTTAGAAGAAACAAATCACCAGGAACAGATGCCATACTAATAGAGTTGCTATAAGCTACTGAGACTGAATCTGGCCAAATTTTGACAAAAATCTGTCAAGAAATATGGAAAACTAAACAATGGCCCACAGACTGGAAGAGTTCAATATATATCCCAATTCCAAAGAAAGGGGATCCGAGGGAATGCAGTAATTATTGAACTATTGCCTTAATATCCCATGCAAATAAAGTAATGCTCAAGATTCTACAACAAAGGCTCTTACCATATATGGAGTGAAAAATGCCAGACATCCAAGCTGAAAATCACCCTGTGCTTTATAGATTACAACAAAGCCTTTGACTGTGTGGAACATGAAAAACTATGGAATGCTTTAAAAGAAATGGGGGTACCACAGCATCTGATTGTGCTGATGCGCAACCTATACTCTGGACAAGAGGCTACTATGGAGAAACCGATTGGTTCCCAATCAGAAAGGGTGTGAGACAGGGGTGTATTTTATCACCCTATTTGTTAAATCTATATGCAGAACATATAATACGAAAAGCGGGATTGAACCAAGATGAAGGAGGTGTGAAAATTGGAGGAAGAAATATAAATAATTTAAGATATGCAGACAATACCATACTACTAGCAGAAACCAGTAATGATTTGAAACGAATGCTGATGAAAGTTAAAGAGGAAAGCACAAAAGCAGGACTACAGCTGAACATCAAGAAGACTAATGACAGCAGAAGATTTATGTAACTTTAAAGTTGGCAACAAGGACATTAAACTAGTCAAGGACTATCAATACCTCGGCACAGTCATTAACCAAAATGGAGACAATAGTCAAGAAATCAGAAGAAGGCTAGGACTGGGGAGGGAGGGCAGCTATGAGAGAACTAGAAAAGGTCCTCAAATGCAAAGATGTATCACTGGATACTAAAGTCAGGATCATTCAGACCATGGTATTCCCGATCTCTATGTATGTACGTGAAAGTTGGACAGTGAAAAAAGCAGATAAGAGAAAAGTCAACTCATTTGAAATGTGGTGCTGGAGGAGAGCTTTGCGCATACCATGGACTGCGACAAAGACAAATAATTGGGTGGTAGAACAAATTAAACTAGAACTTTCACTAGAAGCTAAAATGATGAAACTGAGGTTATCATACTTTGGACACATAATGAGAAGACAGGATTCACTAGAAAAGACCATAATGCTGGGGAAAAAAGAAGGGAATAGAAGAAGAGGAAGACCAAAGAAGAGATGGATTGATTCCATAAAGGAAGCCACAGACCTGAACTTACAAGATCTGACCCGTGTGGTCCATGACAGATGCTCTTGGAGGTCGCTGACTCATAGGGTCGGCATAAGTCATAATCGACTTGAAGGCATATAACAACGACAGCAACAGATTGTGAATGTTATGCCAGCCTTCCATCTTCACATATGATGACATATGTTATGCGATGTAGTTGTTTTAATGTTGTTTTAATTATGCTTTATGGTGACAACCATTAAATAATACAATTGACATATATCTAATACCTGAATTGGCATACAACTTTGCCCAATTTTTTATTTCAACTTTTGTAAAGGTTGGCTTTGAATTCTTTGGTGATATATTTTGTCAGGTGAGGTAGGAAGCCAAGGGGACATGCCATTGCTAATTCTACTGTCTATAGATCCTGACGGGGAATTCAGCCAGTTCTGGCTTCTACTGACACTGCAGCATTGTGACCTAACAATGCTAAAAGGGCCAGGATGCAGTCGGTGGTAGTGATGGGTCTGAATTTCAAATGTGCATTAGAGCTCACTTGCCTGTTCCTGCTGGATGAAGAAATGTAGTTGTTTATTTTGTATAGAACCAACAATATGCCCCAAAGTCTCTAAACTGCAGGATTTACAATAAAACTTTTGACAATGGGGAAGACATTAGAGAGAAGGAAAGGGTAGGAGGAATCAATATAAGCAAGGATAAAAAGGAACTGATAGATGTGCATGTGCATTAGTCACATGTTATATAGTGGTGTTGAGTTGTGTTACCACAAATGCTTCTGTGCAGGTTGTGGTTCTTGCAATGCTGGATGGATGCAGACCTTCTTATAATAGGGTGGTGTAAACACTGTTAGTGCTAGTGGCACTTAAGTGTTCTAGTGACAAATGATGTCTTGACAAAAGCATGTCGGATTGTAATCTTATTGGAATGGGTCTTTTCCCTCATAGATGTAAGTAATATTCTGCCAAGGATTCTGGCCACAGCAGCAGCCATCTATCTCTTCTCCCTACCTAAGCGTCGTCTCATGATCAGCTGATTTTCTTCCAAGAGTACGTCAAAGACATTCACCAATGGCATGTGTATCCCCTGTGTATGGTTAGCTTCCCAGTTGCCACAAGTGTAACTGAAGAAATCATCACATGGATCTATGCTCTTGTTATGGACATTCAGCAGTCTGGCCAGGAACACAAGGCATGTTGTAGTGTTGCAGGTTTCTGGGAAAATATAGGAAAGATTAGCAGAGAAGAGGCAATGGCTACAATCAGAGAAAACGTTTTAAAATTATACCAAGCTGAAGATCAAATCTTGGTTTAGTTGGTAGCGTTAGTTGTCTTTAGAAGGTTTATAACTGGCCATAGGAAAAAACATGGGACTTATGTATAACTTTGTGCAACCTTTGACATTAGAAACAATTAAAGGAAATCCCTTCAAGCAAAAATGGGTATGAAATGAACCATATTTGAGGATTGTGTTTAGAAAGTGGAGGAGACCACTTATGGTATGGAATGCTAACAAGTGGGGGAGGAGGCATGGATTCACAAGTTGGGGTAGTGGGAATTTGGTCAGTGTAGCAGGGAGAGGGAAGGGGCTGGAGAGCAAAGGGAATTGGCTGGCTGGAATGGGTTTAGGACAGGGGTGGGCACCATGGGGCTCTTTACATGTTGCTGAACTACAACTCCCATCATTCCTGACCACTGGCCATGCTGGCTGGGGTTGAAGAAAGTTAGAACCCAATGACATCTGGAGGCTGCAGGTTCCCCAGACCTGGTTTGGGAGATTACTAGTTCTAATCACATTTATCCCAGACTTCAGTTTGCTATGAATTTGTTTTCATTGTTCATCAAACAAACATTCTATTGGTTAACTCTGAGTAATTTTCACTGAAATCCATATTTAAATCATTTGAACACCTATTCCAATGCCTACATCTACACAGTGCTATTAGCAGAGTAAGACCAGTGCCGTAACTAGGCAGGTGCAACAGGTGCACAGGGACAGGGCTCAGGACGAAGGGGGCCCTGAAATGGATTTGCTGAAATGAAAATTATGTATAAACAATTGTTATATCGTATTTGTTTTATTATTATTTTCCCCCCAAAAAAATTAAGGGGCCCAAAAATAAAACCTTGCACAGGGCACATGAAAAGCTGGTTACGCTTCTGAGTAAGACAGTATATGACAGGTAGATTTTTAAAAAACTTAATGTATTCTCTAACAGCTTAACAATGCCATCCACCCACCACCCATGCCAATTTCTCATTTCCATTCCTCTGAGGGTTTTTTTTGCTTCAGTGATCTTGTTTGGTCCATTAATTACCAGAGATATGTTAACCACCAAAAAAATGCAGGAAGGTGGTGGCTGTGGAACACTCATAAAAATTTAACAAGAAAATATTTAATGTTGTTTCCAACTAAGCTATACTAAAAGAATACCCACTGAAATCTATCTACTTAGTTATGGCTAACTTGTCCATTGATTTCAATGTGTGTGCCCTGAGTATGACTTACAATGCAATCCTAGCCACGTCTACTCCAGAGCTTACTTGTTAACGAGTTACTTGTAATTTATTAATTTTTTTAGTAACAAGTGGGTAACTTCATTACATTTTGCTAGTAATAGAACGAGTAGTAATTTCCTTACTTTTGAATAGCAACTATAATGTTTCCAGAGTTACTTTTTGGGTGTTACTTGGGGGGGAGCAGGGGAAGTCTTCTGCTGCTCTGATTGGTGGACAAAAAACATGTGCCTCACACTGGGCTTCTGCGCAGCATTGCTCTTCCCTTGTGCTCTGTGTTAGGAGGCCACAGGGGAGGAGGTGGAGAGCCAGACGGTCATGGAGCGGAGGCAGAGAAAAAAAATTGCTTCGAAAATGGACGGTGGAGGGAGAAAGCCGGAGGGTAAGGATGAAGGAGAAAGCAGCAGCAGAATGGAGATGAAGAGCTGTGGAGGTGAGTGCCGATGATGTGTGTGTGTGTGTGTGTGTGTGTGTGTGTGTGTGTGTGTGAATTAGGGTTACCCTTTCCGGCTTTCAGGGGTGATCTCCAGACTCACTCCAGATTGTGGATCTCTGCTCACTTGCCCTACCGCCCTCCCCCTGCACCCGCCTGCAAGCTCACTTGCTCACTCCCTCACTCGCCCTACTGCCCCAACCCCTACTCTCTCATCCCACCACTCATTCACTCGCTCATTTGCCCTACTGCCCCCACCCCAGCTCTCTTGCCCCCCACTCATTCACTCACTCACTTGCCCTACCACCCCCACCCCAGCTCTCTTATCCCCCACTCGCTCACTTGCGCTACCCCCCACTTGCTCACCCCCGCTCACCCACTTCCTCACTCACTCACCCTACCACCCCCTGCTCTCTCACCCCCACTCTCTCACTTGCCCTACCGCCACCCAGTCCCCCACTCTCTTGCCCCCTGCCCTCTCACTCCCTCACTCGCTCTACCATCCCCCACCCCACTCGCTCAGCCCCCTGCTTGCTCACTCACCCTACCGCCCCCACTCTCTTGCCCTACCGCCCCTACCCCCACTCTCTCACCCCTGCTTGCTCACTCACCTGACTGCCCCCACCTGCTCTCTCACCCCCGCTCGCTCACTCCCTCACTCGCCCCCACCCCACTGCTCTCTCACCCCACCTGCTCACTCACCCCCCAACTTGTTCATTTACCCTACCACCCCCCCACCCCCACCGTCTCACCCGGCCTGCTCATAAGTTCTCTCCTGCTCTGGAATGATTTCCCCACTTCCTCCACTTTTTTGTTGGCCTTTCCTTGTTCCAATATTACAGGATTCTTAAGGTGTTTGATGCAGAAGTACATGTTTTATGTTAGTTCTATTGACAATATTGCTTATCCCTGAAACATTTTAAGGTAAATGGACACTGATTTTATTATTTTTTTGTTGATTGTACAGAAGAGTATCTACATCTATTATAAACTTCTAATTTATCATTGTACAAAAGGAAACAACCCTTCCCAAAACTTTGCTATTTAATTTTTGTATCAAAATATGTTTTTTGTTTTATTAATATTAAAGTGTGTGGTGTGGCAATGGGTTCTTTCCTGTCATAATGCTGAATTACTATTTATTATGTGGCTTTCAGTGTTCAAAGCACTTAAGACTCACAAAATTGAAGGGGAGGCTTGTAGGTCATCTAATCCAGCCCCTACTTGATGAAGAGAGAGAAGATCCCAACAGATGGCTGACCTACTTCTATATGAAGACTTCCAGGGAAGGGGAGGGGAGCTGACCTTGGGTACATGGTCCAACTGTTAAGCTGCTCTTATCTTTTTGAGACATTTCCCCCTCAATTAAAATCTCCCCTCTTGTAACTTAAGCCCATTAGATCCAGTCCTAACCCAGAGGTCTTTGTACTCTTTTATGTGGCAACCCTGGAGTTACTTGAAGACTACCATCATGTACTCCCACTCAAGCCTTTTCCAGAATAAACCTACCCAGTTCACTTAAACTTTCATCATACAACTTGTTTTCCAAAACCCAGATGATCTCCATTGTTGTCCTCTGAACCCATTCCAATTTGTCTAGATCAGCACCCAGAACTGGATGCAATGCTCCAACTGATTAGTGCAGAATTACGTGAATGTTTACTTGTTATGAAACTCCAGTTCTAATGAATGCAGCCTAAAATTGGGTTTGTCTTTGTGCTCCCACTGAGGTGAATGGGAGCTTTCCCACAAGCAAACTAGAGTGGCGGGAGTGATGTTGTTCAGGACTCAAAGGGCTAAATGCCTCCACTACCACACCAGGGTCCCAATCCATGTCAGACACCCACACTGGCTATTTCTGGAAGAAAAAAGGTGCACTCAAGGACAAACTATATGGTTAATGTCAAGTGTAGATTAAATTGGCCTTAGTGGCTCTTTCTGCCTGCTTGTCTTGTCCCTGGTTCTACTACCCTCTGAGTGTGTGTGTTTATTTTTAATGTTGTTTTAGGCTACTTAGATGTGCAGCAGCCAAGGCCAGCACCTTGTAGGAATTTTTTTAAAAAAATGCAACTAAAATGTCACTGTAGTGATTACTTTTGAGAAGAAGTAAAGTTACTTTCAGAGCAATTGTAATTGTAACGGTAATTGCTACTTTTTTGGGCCATGTGACTGTAACTGTAATTTATTACTTTTTAAAAGTAATCTTCCAAGCTCTGGTCTACCCAGAAATAAGTCCTATTAAACTAAATGGGACTTACTCACAAGTGAGTTCCCCAGTAAGTGGGTTTAGGATTGCAGCCTTAGTTGGATACAACCCATAGGCTGGATAGATGGGGAAGCATTTCATGAACATTTTAATTTTAAGGTAAGGCAAAACCATATATGTATATTACAATGCACTGTACAATATTCAATAGAGATTTTAAAACGTTCTAGTTTCACTGAACAGTTTCAAAATCGACTTATCTGCCCCTGCCCATTGCAAAAGATTTGCGAGCACATTGTAGGGTATAGTTCATTTGGGGCACCGGCCAAGCCTGTTGGACATTACTGTCATATATGAACTGGTAGAGCACCTTACAAGAGGAATGAGGAGGCTGTAGCCTTCCAGAGGTGGTTGGACTCAAACTCCCATGAGTCCTATTGTCCCTGGCAATGGATCAGGGATGATGGGAGTCGTTCTTCAGCACAATATAGAAGGCCATAGGTTTCCCATCCCTGCCCTACAACACATAGACACTCCCCTGTAGTTGCATGCTGTGTGTGTGTATGGGGGGGGGGAATATCGGTAAATGAGAAGAAGGTGTCTTTCAGAAGAGATTGTCTGATTTTACTGATTTTCTCACTGAAAAACTGCTGATACAACTCACACATTTCTCTAGAATATAGTTTGAAAGCCACCATCATAGAACATGGCATTCTTTTTATCCACACATTTTTTTAAATAATAATAATAATACATTTTATTTCTACCCCGCCCTTTTTCCAATAGGACTCAGAGCGGCTTACAACTAAAAACAACACCATTAAAACATACAGAAGTATACAATTAAAAAAGAATTAAACTATGAGAAAAATTAAAACCATAAAACATACGTTAAAAACAGCGGACAATTTAAAATAATAAAATATTTAAATATTTAAAATAATAAAATCATATAATATAGTCACCAATCCTATGACACTTAATCCTGGTCGTTCTCTATCCCAAATGCCCATTGAAATAAAACAGTCTTTACTTGTTGCCGGAAGGACAGCAAGGAGGGAGCTAATCGCACCTCACTCGGAAGGGAGTTCCACAACCTAGGGGCGGGCACCGAAAAGGCCCTATCTTGTGTCTGCGTCATATGTACTTGCGAAGGTGTGGGGAGCACAAGAAGGAAGGTACCGAGCCTTTTTTAGCAAAGGAAGTTGTTCTAATTGTCATAGTCGTCACATTTTATGCCTAAATACTTTCGAAAACTTGTACAACATGGGGAACTACCCCTTCCTGTTCTGTAGCAACTGTCTGCTTGGTGAGTGTCGAAAGATTCTCATACATAGCACCATGCCTTAGACTACTGTGCATGAGAATGTGAATCAGTGTGAATAAATAATTAAAAAATTATTTTAGATTACTACCACTCCCATTTCGTCACTTCCACTCTCTTGCCCGACAATGGGGCTGCCTGGCTGCTCAGGGCACGGCCTGAAGCTTCTTCCACCTGCTTGCAGGGTTGTCATACAGAAACACTTCCAGGAGAGATTGACCCCCACAGACTAATCTTCCAGGAGTTGCAGATCAGTCCTAGAATCTGAGCACACATTTTGCTCCACCTCTGCCTCTTAATCAGAGTTTGAAAGCTAGACCTTCATCCATGGCTTAGTGTTATATGGATGACACTAAGTGAAGCATTGTGCTTTCATGCTCCCCCCCCATCTCCTCTCATGCAGTTGGGACAAGGACTTTTAAAGAATTCTGATCTTTTGTTACTTTGAAACCAGTAGTCCTGCTTTAAACCTCTATTGCATCCGCAGAGTGCTGTCCCAGGAGGCTGTTCCAAGTGGTCCGAAGCCTGGTCGGTCCAGTTGCCCCGGAACCAATGGCACATGCTAAGGCCTCCTGTGATGAGTTTGCAAAGCACTTTATGGAGAAAATCGATCATATTAAGAGTGCTATTCCGTGCGCTGTGGACACAGTGAGCAAGCCAGAGGCGGCCAGTGGTGCTCCGGTGGTGGGGGATCAGTTCCAGCTTCTTCCTTCTGATGAAGTGGACAAGGTGCTTTCAACCTTAAAGCCAACCACTTGCTTACTCGACCCTTGCCTGTCATGGCTCATTATGAGCTGCAAGGACAGACTGGCGAGGGGATCAAGATGGTGGTAAATATGTCCCTGGAAGAGGGAGTAATGCCATCAGCTCTCAAGGAGGCAGTATAAAACCAATTCTAAAGAAGCCCTCCTTGATCCCCAAGATCTGAACAACTTTCGCCCAGTCTCAAATCTGCCATTCCTGGGCAAGGCGGTTGAGTGGGTGGTGGTGAAGCAGTTGCAAGTGCATTTGGAGGAAGTGAATTATCTGGATCCATTTCAATCAGACTTCAGGCCTGGACATGGGACTGAAACGGCCTTGGTCGCCTTGGTGGATGGTATGAGGAGGGCGTTGGATAGGGGCGAATGCACCTTCCTTGTCCTCCTGGATTTCTCAGCGGCTTTTGATACTGTTGACCACGGTATCCTTCTGGACCGCCTGAAGAGGTTAGGCATAGGGGGCACTGTGATGCAGGGGTTCCATTCCTTCCTCTCTGGTAGGTATCAGAGAGTGGCATTGAGGGATGAGGTTTCGGATCCTTGGCCTCTCACTTGTGGGGTGCCACAGGGCTCCATCCTCTCCCCGATGCTGTTCAACATCTATATAAAGCCTCTGGGGGCTATCATCAGGAGATTTGGGCTGCACTGTCACCAGTATGCTGATGACACACAGCTCTATCTCTCATTCAAATCTTCACCGAGGTTGGCTGTAGAAACCCTATCCAAGTGCCTGGAGTCGGTGAGTGGCTGGATGGGAAGGAATAAGCTGAAGCTGAACCCTGACAAAACCGAGGTACTGTTTGTGGGAGACAAGGGAAGGTTGGGGGATGTTGACCTGGTGCTCAATGGGGTACAATTGCCCCTGAAAGACCAGGTCCACAGCCTGGGGGTCATTCTTGACTCCCAGCTGTCCATGGAGGCTCAGGTCTTGGCTGTGAGCCGGGCGGCGCTGTATCAACTCCATCTGATACGGAGGCTGCGCCCCTACCTTCCCAACCAACTGCTCCCATCTGTGGTACATGCCCTGGTCTCCTCTCACCTAGACTACTGTAATGCGCTCTACGTGGGGTTACCCTTGAAAATGGTCCGGAAGCTGCAACTGCTACAGAATGCGGTGGCTCACCTGATTAAAGGCAGCCGCCGGCAAGATCACATCACTCCAGTGCTGAAGGAGTTGCACTGGTTACCGGTTGTTTTCTGGGCCCAATTCAAGGTGTTGGTTCTGACCTTTAAAACCCTATATGGTTTCGGCCCAGTGTATCTGAAGGAGTGCCTCCAGCATCATCAGGGATGCCGCTCAACAAGATCAGCCTCAAAAGGCCTTCTCTCTATCCCACCAGTTAAAACAGCTAGACTGGTGAGAACTAGGGAGAGGGCTTTTTCAGTTGTGGCCCCCACTTTGTGGAATTCCCTCCGAAATGATCTCCGCCATGCTCCCTCTATGATAAGCTTCCGCCAGGCCTTGAAGACCTGGCTCTTCAGGCAGGCTTTTGGGGTGGGTTAGGTTTTATTATTATTGTTGAGATTTTTAATGTTTTAATGTATTTGTATGTTTTTATTTTGTATGTCGCCCAGAGTGGCTGGACAGCCAGCCAGATGGGCAACTAATAAATTTAATAAATAAATAAATAAAATTTAAACCAAACTGGCTAGTTTAATAAGCCAGCTTCATTACCCATATTAAACCAAGACGCCTCATCTGAATGTAACAAAAGCAGGTATTTTTTAAAGGGAAGCTAAAATCTGCTGAAGTCCTCCTCCAGCAGTACCTGTGGAGCAGAGAGGAAAGATCAGCATGCAAGATCGATGTTTTGCTCAGGCTGGCTTATCAACATAGCACTAAACCATGGTTGGAGAACTTGTAGCCCTCCAGATAGTGTTGTCCAATTGCTACCAGCCCCAGCCACCATGGCCAATGATCAGGGATCATGGGTGTGTAGTCCAACAACATCTGGAGGGCCAGAGTTTCCCCAATCCTGTGCTAAGACCATGGTTTAGCATTACATGTGAACACGGCCATTGGTCCCAAGAAGCATCTATATTGCTGGTTGCCTGCTTTGAAAAGGAGAGAACAACTGATAAGGGAAAATCCCTCAAATGGACAAGTAGAGAGTAAAGCTATAAACACACTAGTCGCCAGAGCAAAGCATTTCTGCCAACCAGTTGTGAAATCTCTTTGAAGTGAATTAAAAAAACCCCACACACTCAAGATGCTCCCTCCAGGTTTTACAGTAAAAAGGGGTGGGGTTTGACTAGTGTCACGTGCCCCCTTTTTCAGAAGAGAGAGGTGGAGACACACTGGAACCGGCAGAACGGTGAGTGTGTCTCTACCCTAAGTCAGAAAGAAGGCATATTCTAGTACCTTGGCCATGTGTGATGTTGGTGAAGATAATGAACAGAACGAGGCCAAGGACAGCAATTAGAAGCAGCAGAGCACAAAGGACCAGGATGTTTGCTTTCTGGCGTCTTTTCACCATCTCGCTTGACTCCTCGCAGGTCTGGAATTAAAGGACACTGAGTATGTGAAGAGAGCCATCATTTATCATCAGCTGAAAGTTAGTTCCTTGTGATATTAGGGACTACTTTTATATTTATGTGGCCTTTGTTCAGACATAAAAATAGCCACTTGCCTGACCAGCTGTTGAGTGTCATCACCAGGTGGGGATAGGGGAGAAATTCTTAAGGTAAACTGGTTTGGAAAATGAGTACATTAGGCAAAATTGCATATAAACATGGGTATATTTGGGAAAATTCACAGTAAAAGGTTGATTAATTTGATGAAGACTTTTTTTTAAGAATCCAAATTAATGTGGAAATATGAACTTAAAATTGGAAAAATGAGAAACCGAAACTGAATCATGAAACAGAGGCGAGACTGGAATCAATTCTTGTTTTATTAAAGTAACATCAAAGGCAAGGCGTCTCTTAGAGGTCATTAACTAGCTCACTGTAATCCCTAACTAACTACTCAGGCTTACTCTGCAGCATGTAAGGGAAGTTGTCTCAGCACCCACTACAGGGGGGCGTGGACTTATATAGGAAAGGTTTTCGCTCGCAACCTCTGACTCCTGCGCGATGCCTCCTTCTGACCAAGCCTCTTTTCTCGGCGTCACGCACGGGGTGACAGAGGGTGCGCACACATCTGTTCATCGGACAGTCTATACTCCTCAGGTGCCGGCTCCATTGAAGGGGGAGGAGAAGTTTCTGGCAGGGAGGCATTTGAAGAGCCAGCCAAGGACTCCTGGGGGGGTGGAGTCTTGTGAGGTCTTGCTCCAACGGCTCTCCTGGGACGCTTGGCAAAGGAGGGGTCTACACGTGAGCGGGCGACATTCCCATGGGAATCAGAGAGCGGTTGGGCATATCTCCTCCCCCCAGATCTTCAGGAGCACCCTTCCCATCTGACATCTCTCCCATCTGCAGGGCTGGGGGTGTGCACCCCCCCAGAGTCACTCTGTGCTGGAAAGGGATCCTGGGGCTCCCCCAGCCCTGGATCCAGGGTCCCCTGGGTCTCTACATCATCCACCCCTCCATGCACCATTCCCCTCCACCCCCATGGTGTGGGTTTACTTGGGTAGGCTTCATGGAACACTCTCACCAACTCTGGAGCATGGACGTCCTAAGAACATAAGAACATAAGAAGAGCCTGCTGGATCAGGCCAGTGGCCCATCTAGTCCAGCATCCTGTTCTCACAGTAGCCAACCAGGTGCCTGGGGGAAGCCCGCAAGCAGGACCCGAGTGCAAGAACACTCTCCCCTCCTCCTCCACTTCCCACGACCGCTCGGAAGCATCATAGCCTTTCCGATGGATGAGGTACTGTAGGCACCCCCTGCGTCTCCTCGAGTCCAAGACCTGCTCCGCTTCATATTCCTCCCACCCATGCACAGTGACAGGAGGCAGTGGCTCCACGGAGGCTCGATGAGGGTTGGGGGGATGTTCTAGAGTTAATAGGGAGCGATGGAATACAGGGTGTATCTTGAAGGTGGGAGTCAATTTTTGGTGAAAATCCACCGGGTTGATTTGTGTCTCTATTTTGAAAGGACCCACTCTTCGAACTTCCAGCTTATGGCATCAACCCTGGGAGGGCAAATAATGCGTGGATAGCCATACCCTGTCCCCCACTCGAAGGGAGGGCCCTCCTGCCGATGTTGATCCACAGTTCTCTTATAATCCTGCTTGGCCTGGTCCAACTGGTCTTTCAAGAGCTGTTGCATGGCTTGCAACTCTTGCACAAATTCCTCGGCTGCTGGAACGGAAGGAG
Organism: Rhineura floridana; assembly: GCF_030035675.1. Lineage (NCBI taxonomy): Eukaryota > Metazoa > Chordata > Lepidosauria > Squamata > Rhineuridae > Rhineura > Rhineura floridana. Next base: position 150,787,221 of record NC_084480.1, read on the forward strand.
AGGCGTGTGGAGTGGCAAAAGCTCAAGGGTGATAGCCCAGGTTGGTGAAAAAAGGGGTTTGCTGCGTGTTGGCATGCACAGCATTATTGTAGGCAAACTCCGCCAAGGGTAGGAGGGATACCCAGTTATCCTGCTAGTAGTTGACATAACAACATAAGTACTGCTTCAGGGTGGCATTAGTTCGCTTGGTTTGCCCATCCATCTGTGGATGATGAGCTGAGGAGAGCCTCAGTTCACTCTGTAAAATTTGCCATATGGCCCGCCAGAAGCAGGCTGTGAACTGTGATCGGAGACTAAGCTGTCCGGTAATCCGTACAGACGGTAAATATGTTGCACATACAGGCGAGCCATTTCTTGGGCATTTAGAAGCCCTGCGCACGAAATGAAGTGAGCCATTTTTGTAAGAGCGTCTACGACTACTAACACTGTGGCCTTCCCCTGCGACAAAGGGAAGCCAGTGATACAGTCCATGGTGACCATCTGCCAGGGCCCCTGGGGGATCGGAAGGGGCTTCAATAAGCCTGCGGGTCATCCTGGGATGTGCTTGGCTCGGGCACGAACAGGGCAGGAACAGACATAGTGCTCCACTTCTCCTTTCATCCGAGGCCACCAGAAATCCCTGCTGACAGCCTGTAATATCTTATACACTCCGAAATGCCCGGTGGAGGGTGCATCATGACACTGGCGCAGCACCTTGGCCCTTACCTCCCCAGAAGGCACATATGCAGCCCCATGATGATACATCACCCCTTCCTTCAAGATGAAGCCTTCCAGATTCCCGGTGTCCTGAGCAGCCAGTTCAGAGCACCTCTCTTTTACGAATGCATCTTGTTCTTGGGCTGCCTTCAACTCTGCCACCCAGGACTCTTGGCAAGCTCCCACCATGATTTTCTCGGGGGGGATGATCAGTTGAGGCAACTGGGGACTTGAATTCCCTAAGTACTCTGGCTTGCGGGATAATGCATCTGCCCTCTTGTTCTGCGCCTGTGGAATGTAGTGAATTTTGAAATGGAACCACGCAAAGAACTGGGCCCACCACACCTGTCGCTGGTTCAACTTGCATGCAGTTTGGAGACTCTCCAGATTCCGATGGTCGGTCTGCACTTCTATATCCTGCTGTGCTCCCTCTAACAGGTGCCACCAGGTTTCAAAGGCGTCTCAGATCGCCAACAACTCTCCCACACGGTATAGTTTTGCTCTGAACTGGTCAGTTTCTGCAAGAAGTAGGCGCATGGTCTTAGCCCTCCCCCTTTTAATGCTGGTTGCAAAAGCACTGCTCCAACAGCTACATCTGATGCATCTGACTCCACCACAAAAGGACACGCAGGGTCAGCATGTTGTAGAATCAGCTCCGAGGCAAACCGCCCCTTCAGCTCTTCAAAGGCTTGCTGCGCAGCTTCGGTCCAATGGAAAGGTCCCTTCCCCTTTAGGCAGTCTGTGAGGGGTGCCGTCTTGTCCGAGTAGTTAGCAATGAAGCGATGATAATAGTTGGCAAACCCCAGGAAACGCTGTAAATCCTTCTTGGTGCGGGGGGGGGGTTGCCATGTGAGGACACACTGGATCTTGCCCAGATCCATCTCCACCCCACTGGGTGAGATGTGGTATCCCAAGAAGGCCAATTTGGACATGTCGAACTCACACTTTTCTAGTTTGGCATAAAGCTGATGCTTCCAAAGGCACTGCAGCACAGCCTTCACGTGTTCTGCGTGCTGCTCAGGAGTATCCGAGTAAACCAAGATATCGTCCAAATACACAATCATAAAGCAATCCACATAGTCCCCAAATATGTCATTCATGAAATTTTGGAAGACTCCAGAGCCCCCCGACAATCCGAAGGGCATTACTAAATATTCAAACTGTCCATAACATGTCTTGAAGGCAGTTTTCCACTTGTCCCCTTCTCTTATGCACATGAGGTTGTATGCTCCTCACAAATCCAGTTTGGTGTAAATCTTGGCTGTCCGCAAGCACTCCAGCATCTCCGGAATGAGCTGCAAGGGATAACTGTTGGGGATTGTGATTTGGTTCAGGGCCCTATAATCATTACATGGGCATAATTCCCCATTTTTCTTCTTAACGAACAGCAAGGGTGCCCCAGCCGGGCACTGAGAAGGGCGGATGAAGCCTCTCTTCAGGTTCGTATCCAAAAACTCCCTCAACACCGCCAACTCCAGTTCAGATAAGGAGTAGATGCTCCCTGCTGGTATAGGCGCTCTGGGCATTAGATTAATGGCACAGTCATAGGGCCAGTGGGGAGGCAATTGGTTGGCTTCCTTCTTATCGAACACATCACGAAATTCCGCATATTTCCCTGGTAAAGGGGTGTCTTCCCGAACCACCGTCATCACTGCTACAACTTCTGGATTGGTGCCCTCAAGGGGTTGGCAGTGATGCTGACAGTATTGCGAGGCGAATGCCACCACCACCTCTTCCCAGAAGATGGTTGGATTGTGTTGCACCAACCAAGGCATACCTAGCACTACTGGGAAACGGGACAGGGCCGCCAGGTAAAATGACAACTTTCCCACATGTCTCAGGATCTCCATTTGCAGCATTAGTTCCATCAGGTATTGTGGTCCCAACCCGTGTAAGGCTTTATAGGTCAAAACCAGCGCCTTGAATCAAGCTCAGAAACATACAGGCAGCCAATGCAAGTGGGCCAGAATCAGTTTTATACGTTCAAACCATCTGGTCCCTGTTACCAATCTGGCCGCTGCATTTTGCACAAGCTGCAGTTTCCAAACCGTCTTCAAAGGCAGCCCCACATAGAGTGCATTGCAGTAATCTAACTTGGAGGTTACTAGAGCATGGACAACTGAAGCCAGGTTATCCCTGTCCAGATAGGGGTGTAGCTGGGCCACCAACCAAAGTTGGTAGAAGGCACTTCGTGCCACCCAGGCTACCTGAGCCTCAAGTGACAGAGATGGTTCTAGGAGAAACCCCAAGCTATGAACCTGCTTCTTTAGGGGAGTGCAACCCCATCCAGGACAGGTTGAACATTCACCATCCGGTCAGAAAAACCACCCACTAGGAGCATCTCAGTCTTGTCTGGATTGAGCCTCAGTTTATTAGCCCTCATCCAGTCCATTGTCGCAGCCAGACACTGGTTCAGCACATTGACAGCTTCACCTGAAGAAGATGAAAAGGAGAAATAGAGCTGCGTGTCATCAGCATACTGATGGCAGTGCACTCCAAAACTCCAGATGACTGTACCCAGTGGTTTCAAGTAGATGTTGAACAGCATGGGGGACAGAACTGACCCCTGCAGAACCTCATACTGGAGAGTCCAGGGTGCCGAGCAATGTTTCCCAAGCACCACCTTCTGGAGCCGACCCGTCAAGTAGGAGTGGAACCACTGCCATGCAGTCCCTCCCTCTCCCAACTCAGCCAGTCGTCCCAGAAGGATACCATGGTCGATGTTATCGAAAGCCGCTGAGAGATCAAGGAGATTCAATAGAGTCACACTCCCCCTGTCTCTCTCCCGACAAAGGTCATCATACAGGGCGACCAAGGCTGTTTCCATGCCGAAACCAGGCCAGAAACCCGAATGAAATGGATCCAGATAATCGGTCTCATCCAAGAGTGTCTGGAGCTAGCCTGCCACCACTCATTCAAGGACCTTGCCCAGGAATGGAACATTTGCCACCAGCCTATAGTTATTAAGATTTTCTGGGTCCAGGGAGGGTCTCTTCAGGAGTGGTCTCACTACCACCTCTTTCAGGCAGCCAGGGACCACCCCCTTTCACAGAGAGGCATTAATCACTTCCCTGGCCAAGCCGGATGTTCCATCCCTTCTAGCTTTTATTAGCCAAGAAGGGATCCAGCACAGAAGTGGTTGCACAAACCTGTCCAAGCACCTTGTCAATGTCCTCAAGCTGTACCAACTGAAACTCATCCAAGAAATTGGGACAATGCTGTGCTCTGGATACCTCGCTCAATTCACCTGCTATAAGACTGGAGTCTAAGTCCTGGCAGATGCTAAAGATTTTATCCTGGAAGTGCCTAGCAAATTCATTACAGCAGGCCTCAGATGGATCTACCATGTCCTTGGGACCAGCGTGTAATAGGCCCCGGACAATTCTGAAGAGCCCCGTTGGGTGGCAGATTGATGATTTGATAGTGGCAGCAAAACATTGTTTTTTTGCAGCCCTTACTGCCCCATAATACATAAGCACTTACCAGTGTGTAATTGCATCCACCAGGAGTTCATCTCCATCTGCACTCAAGCCGTCTCCTATATAGTTTCATCGCTCTCACCTCTGGGGTATACCATGGAGCCGTACGAGCTATACATAGGAGAGGGCGCTCAGGAGCAATCATGTCAACTGCCTGGGTCATTTCTGTATTCCACAGTTCAACCAGGGTTTCGACAGGAGCGCCAGCCCTATCAGTCAGAAAACTCCCCAGAGCCCTTTGGAAACCATCCAGATCCATTAGCCTCTGGGGCGGACCAAAATAGGTCCCCCACCGTTGCAGAGGGGAAAATCTGCTGTAAGTCTAAACTTCAGCAAGCAGTGATCTGTCCATAACAGAGGGACTAATGTAAGCCCTCCACACACATTCAGATCACCTTCTTCATGTCCAGTTGCAAGAACAAAGTTTAGAGTATGCCCTGCTACATGTGTTGGGCCAATGGCATATTGAGACAGTCCCATGGTTGTCATGGAGACTATGAAATCCTGAGCAGCCCCGGATAAGGTGGCCTCAGCATGGATGTTGACATCCCCCAGAACCAACAGTCCGGGGGATCTCAACCACATACCCGAGACCACCTTGGTCAGCTCAGCTAGGGAGTCTGTTGGTCAGTGGGGTGGGTGGTACACCAACAGAATCCCCAGTCTGTCCTGCTGACCCAACACAAGGTGCAAACACTCCAGACCAGTAGTCACATGGACAGGGTGCTTGCAGAGGGAGATGGAGCTCCTATAGACCACAGCAACCCCCCTCCCCGACCCTCAGGTCTACTCTGATGCTGAACCAGGTACCCTGGCGGGCATAGCTGGGAGAGACTGACTCCTCCCTGCTCACCCACCCAGGTCTTGGTTATACATGCCAGATCGGCTGCCTCATTCACAATTAAATCATGAATGAGGGATACCTTATTGTGCACCGATCTGGCATTTAGGAGCAGCATCCGGAGGTCTGAGAGCTGGCTGATAGGGCAACCAACAAACCTGCGGGTGTGGGGAGGACTGGAACAAGGCCCAGCCGTTAACTGCCTGGGCCGCCTTCCCCTTACCTGGCAAGTCCTCCTCACAATGCCATATCTCCCACCTACACTGATTGGGGCCCCATCAAGTCTCCCCACTTGGCTCTGAGTCCTCTCTCCCAGGCACATGACTCAAGACCCACAAAAAGCCAGGCAATCTGCAAAGCAGAAGCCACCTCAGCCAGCCGGCTTATGCATCCCCTCCAGGGAAGGGACACTTGCATTTAATTATGTAATAAAGTCCCAGAAATAGCAGGCTCCAAGTGGAACATCCTAAAGGCTCCCACTTGCCCTTACATTTGTCATGTATCTGAATAAAACATTATAAAAAAATCATATAAAAACTCTCAGTAATACAATAAAAATATTCATTTCAGTGATCAGAGATAATAAAATGTCAGTGTCCATCACCCTCCCCCAAATGAATGGATTAAAAAACACAGATTAGGGCTGCAATACCATGCTGCCTTGCCTGGGAGTAAGCTCTGTTGAACATACTGAGACTAACTTTCAAGTAAACGAGCATTCCACCTCATCCCACCAGACTGGGGCAAGTAAAAAATATGTTAACCATAAAATCCCCACTTACACTGGATAAACTTCACCTTATCCCCGCTCCCCTGTCATCAAAACCCAAATAAACAGATCTTGCCCTACTTCTGGAAGTCACTCAGACATGAGATTTGCAAGTCTGCAAAGGAAGAGAATTCCAGATATGAGGAGAAACATATATTTCTTTCTCTTTTTTCCCCAAAATCCTATGTTTTCAATTCAATGTGCAATTCAATGTGCACTTAAGGTAAAATGCCCATTATATACAGGAAAACACCAGGCTTGTGTGAAACTTATTAGTCTTTATTTTCATATAGAAAAATGTACTTTACTTGGGACTAATTCTGACTCTGATTTGTTTGCTTTTTAACAAAAAATATTGCTGTCATTTAAGGGAGAAAAAATATCAGTGAGGCCTGAGTGCATTGCAGCCAGCCCTAACAAGAGATTTGAACGACTGCCAGACGTCTAGAACTTCTTTTGGGTTGCAAGTCTTAAACTTGTTACGGTTTTTACATACTCGTCTCCCTCCAAAATTTCAAAGAAGAAAATATGAACCCCCTCATGTACTTCTGGCACCTCATTCTCACACCAAGGCCCTATCCTGAGTCACAGATTGTGGAAGGTTCTTTTCCATCCAGTCTAAGTTTTATTTTTTTGTAATAGCTTGGCCAGTCCTGCATTCTGAAGGCTGCATTTTGAAATGCAAAAATATTTAATACAATCTGCCACTGATTGGGCAGTGCCAAACATAGAAAGCAACAATATTTACAACCCATATAAGCCACTGCTTGGGGATGAGAAGTGGGAGGGCTGCTGGGTGGGAGTCGTATATTGGAATTGTGTATCCATGTATGTGTGATTACATGTGCAGAATTGAGATGCATCTATCCCACCACTCAAAATATTTTAACATCAAGGAACCTGGGAGAGCATGCATGTGCATGCTGACAAAAATTTTAAAGACATTTCCAGCATCTCCCCAAAAGGCAACTAGTTACAGCGTTTTACAACAGACTGGTGCCAGAAAACAAGATAAACAGGAAACAGTTGGAGTGTATGTTTTATGCAGATCAAATCCTTGGAAAACTAGCCCCATAACTAAACTTTATGGGCTGCTCTATAATGACTGCAGAGGCGTATCAACAATATGTGGCAAATTCAAAGAAAAACAGAACACATTGCAAGCACTTCTCTCTCAGAGCAAAACTATTGTATGCATACCCAATGCTTAATTTCTGAAAAGAGAGGTGCTGCCATAAAGTGACGGCCTCTGCCCTAGTACAGCTGCAGATGATCCAGGGTGAGGTAACAGCATTCTGTACATGCTCAAATGCACTGCCATCTGAATTATTAATTACTAATCCATATGTCCTAAAACCGAGCATTGAAAACAGAACAGCCCAAACGCAGCACTGATCTGTTGGCCAGGATGCTGAAAATATATACTTTTTTCATTTCAAATGTTGCATTCAGAAACTCACAACAAAAAAATCTTAATGTCAGAAGTCTGGCAAAGACCCTTCTAAGCCACCACAACCCACAAGTTATTTTGTAGCGTGCAGACATGTAACTGCTGGGAAGGTCAATACACAAAAAGAAGAGGAAATACAACCGGGTGAAAAAATACTGTATAAGGAGAGAAAGAAATAAAAGCGGGGCTTTTGTACTACCTGTGGAGGAGTCCTCATGTTTTCGCTGTGCTTGGTGAAACGTCTACTTTCGCAGAGTTCTTTCTTCTCTCCTCCCCCTCCCCCTCCTCCTCCTCCTCCTCCTCCTCCTCCTCCTCCTCAAGGGCTAGCAAAGAATATAATTCCAGATTAGAGACAAAGCCTTCCCTCCCTGCCCTAACTGGAGGCACTAAGGCAGAGGAGAGGCAGAAAGGGTTTGTCAAAATAACATCCTTCAAGAAAACAGAACTTGGTAGCTTCTCCACCCACCCTCTTCCTATGACACACTTTCCTCCTAAATATACAGGTCATAGCCACTTTCTGTTCCCTGAGATGGGATTGCCCCCAATTTTCCCCCTCTTATTGCAGAATAACTCAGTTGTCTACAGGTGGTTGCAGCCTTTGCCTGTCTCTCTGCTTCCCATGCACTATTATCTTGTGGGTCACAAACATTTGACATTCAACAGCCCGTGGCGAACACTATCCTGCTTCTTCTTCTTGAGTCCTGCCCACCTTGCCATAACCTCATGCGCCTGCTTCGGTCTGATATACTTACTGCTGCAGACCGCCTGTTTCATCTTGTTACAGTGGGGCCCTCGGGCTTCTGTTAAAAACCAAGGTAGAAATAATGTGAGTGGTGAATTCCATTGATCCTTCTTTTTCTCCTCCACCTCCACCCTCTCCCCAGAAGCAGTTGTTTCTGCTAACATTCTCACAACATTTTCTTTTGTACATTAAAACTTCACAATGCTTTGTTTTGTGAGTACCAATCTACGTATTACATTGAAACAGCATGTAATGTTGGCACATAGCACCCATGGAAGCAGAGTTTTGCAACAGAGAAAGCAAGTGTTTAATCCTTGTTCTGCTTTCCCTCAGCAGCATTCTTGACCCATGTTTATCTATGGGGGATGTTTCAGAGGAAAAGACCTTAGGAAAGTCACTCTTACCTTATTGTTTTATGCATTATAAGTCTATATGAAGAGCTTTGAACACTCATATGGGAAATCAGTATTATTACCTCAACAGTCAAATGCCTTCCTGAAAAAAAAGATAGTTTCACACATTTCATAAAAAGCAGGAACGAGTTGGACAAATGACCCTGGGAGGATGTTCCACAAAAAGGTTGCCACCACTGAGAAGACCCTTGATCTGGGAAGCTTTCAGATGGCATCTTACAGCACAGGAGTTTATTGATATTTTAATTCTGTTATGTATTTCAGATGAATGGCCTGTTCAGGGAGGTGTTGCACTCCCCCTGAAGGAATCTCAAGTGGCTTCTGTGGCTAGGAGTGCTTAGCCTACCTTAGGCTGGTTTGCCACCTACGGCCATTCCAGGAAAGCCTGGCCTCAGTTGTCATGCTCAGGTAAACTCCCGCCTGTACTACTGTAATGCGCTCTATGTGGGGTGCACTTGAAGATGGTCCAGAGGCTGCTGCTAGTGCAGAATGCAGCTTCTAGGTTGGTAGCACTGATAGGACCATGTGCCACTGGTCCTGGACGTGTTGCATTGGCTGCCAGTGAGCTACTTCAAGGTGTTAGTGTTAGTATACAAAGCCCTAAATGACCTAGAACCCAAATACTAAAAAGAGTGCCTTCCCCAGTATTAGCTATCTCAGGCCTGGCAGTTGGCAGGTGAGTCCCTGGTGGTGGTGCCTTTGAGCGCTGCCTGGTTAGCACTCACCCATGACAGGGCCCTCCCCATTTGTGGAATACCCTCCTTGGTGACTGTGAGGTGCATCTGTCTCCCACATTACTAACATTCAGGAAGAAGTTTAAAAGATTCCTTTTACCTAGGCATTTGAGGGCTGAAAGATATTGTTCCTAGCAACCTTGAAATTAATGTGAGTGTGTGATTGTTTTATGTTTTCTTAATAAGTTTCAATTTTTTATCACTGATGTGTTTGCCACCCTGAGCTCCTTTGGAAGGAAAGGTGGGATATAAATTTAATAAGCAAAATAAAATAAATATGTAAAGCTTGTCTACTCCCTCGGGACCATTAGCAAATAAATAAACAGCCATTTATGAGGACATTGTTTGTGGTAGCCCCAGAGGTCACCCAGGTTGGAAAAATGGCAGGGCCCAGAGACTGGGGTGTGTGTGTTCCATGCTGACCTTGCCACCATTTTTGGAAACAGGTATGTTAGCCTTAAGCTGCTTTCAACTTTCCTGGGAGATTTGTATCAACTGAAAACACCGCCGCCGCCGCCCACTTCCTGCTTTCTTTATGCCTCATAGTACAATGAAGTTGGGGAAGGATGAGTTTCCTTGTTGTGCTGGACCTGGGACCTTGTGAACAGGATAGGAGAATAGAATGGTCAAATGCAGGGGTCCAGGGGAGCACCTTAAACTGTTTTCTGTTCCTCCACCTTCAGAGCAGCCAGTAATGTGCAACAACTTGCAATCTGAAAACAATGGGGAAATCCTGCATTTGGGAAGCCTGTCTCTGCACTTTCCCTTCTCTGAAGGTCATTCTGAAAGCATTTATTGAGGGTGAGGAGCTGGGGATGAATCCAATTATTTACAATGGAGAGAGGCAAGTAAGGCCTGTTGCTGGAGCCAGTAGTACACTGAAGGCTTTGGGGTGCTGAACCTGAGGAAGGAGTTGAGTTGTATTCATTCATGCATATTCCACTAAGCTCGGCTCATCAGCCAAATGCAGCATCTTTTACAGCACCTCTTCCATGGAAGCAAATAAGCACAGGATTATATTTAAAGGCTCTGCATGTTTTCCCCAGAGTAGGACACACCTCCAAACCTCTCAGGACAAGCTTATCCTTGAAGTGCACATGTTCACGAGATAATGATTACTATTAAATGCCGTTGTCTTCTATGCTAGAGCGTAACCTTCAGAAAGAAGGCTGCTACTTTTTATTTAAGCCAGCTCAAGGCACACTGCGAAGCATAGCACAGGAGAAGTTGGCCAAGTCAGGCGTCTGTAAAACATTCACTGTAAAACATTCAGCTGTCACTAAAGTGGTATAACTGTCTTGGCAATACCACTTCGAGTGCAGGCAGGAGCTCTCATGATTGAATGCTCTGCCATGCAAAAAAATCCATGCTAAATAGAAAACTAAATGTTGGAAAGACTGATCCTAGCCTAGTTTGGGGGAAGAGAGACTTGGTTTGTCATCAGGGGAGGCTATTTCTACCTGCCTTGCCCACCCTCCAGCCCAGAAACACAGCTTCTTTCAGAAGACTTTCTGGCCCTTTGGGTTGAGCTATCGGGGTCAGGGGGATGGAAGAGATTTTTGTATCAGCTTGGGGGTAGCTTTTAAATATTTTTGCTTTGGCTTTGTTGTTGAGCTTTATGTTCATTTATACTTTGATGTATATATATATATTCTTAATGTAGTGATTATGCTTTTTATTATGTGTTGTGCTATTGCATTTGGACTATTTGTGTGAACCGCTTTGAGCACATGTGTATTTGTGGAAAATGCGGTATATAAAGAAATTTAAAGAAATTTAATAATAACAACAACAACAACAACAACAACAACAACAACAACAACAACAACAATAATAATAATAATAATAATAATAGGGGTTTTTTATGACATCTGGTTTTCTGACTGGGAATTTTTTTTTTTTTAATGGAGGGCTATTCAATAATGTAAACCCTGCACCCTGAAATAATACAGCCTGGACAGAGATTCAGCACTTTAGTGAAAACTAGGCCTCAGTTTTAATATTAAGAACCATTTTACAACTTTTTTTTCAGACAGAGGCAGAAATTCAGATGCAGCTCTGTTTTTGCTCAATAAAATAGTTGCATTTCCTCTCAGAGCCCCTGAAACACAGGTTCCTGGGGATGTATGTTTGAATGCTTATTTCTGGGGGAATACACTCCCCGAAAATAGAAAATTGTGTGAGAAGGTCAGGCTGAACACTTCTAACTGACAAGCTCATTTTCTATGTGTGGGTAGTTTCTTCATGGAGGAATTTTTTTTTTTATCATTAATTTTTATTCAAATTTTCAAAAGCAAAACAAAACAAAACAAAAATAACGAATTAATAACTAATACAATAAAAACTATTGACTTCCGATTTGTCGTAGATCAGCTATAGGTCTATAATATATAACAAACCTGTCTCTTAATAAAATTATACAATCACCTTCCTCCAGTGGTTATCTTAATTGGTATCAAATCTCATTAACATCATGTCATTTTATTCTTTCCACAAAAAGTCAAAGAGAAGTTTCCAATCCTTGAGATATATATCCATCAATTTTTCTCCAAATAGACATGTCAATTGATCCATCTCTTCAAGTCTACTAAGTCCAGTAATTTCAATAGCTCTTCTCCCATTCTCCCATTATCAGTGTTGATTCCATCTTCCATCTTTGCACACCCAATAATCTTGCTCATAGTCATATAATAAGAGTCTGATAGGAATTTCCCTAACCACAAATATTTCCTTGCCATCAATTCTGAATGTATTACTGAAATGTTGTTGTAAAATTGTATCTCTGTTCCTTTTTTCCACAGAATGCACCAGCACATCCCCTAAGAGTTCTTCCACTGTCACATATCTGGAATTAATTCTGCAAACTTTCTCCATTTCAAGTTCCATCAAATCCATCCAATCCAGGAATTTTTTCGAGCCATTGATATCTTTATCTCTAATCTCTTCACCAATTCCTTCAGGGACAGCGCTAAATTCCAAACAATAATATTTGTCTTTAGGATCCATCACAGCCATAAAATCCAAATCTTTTTCCAGGTCCATATTTGATAAATCTATTCCAATCTCCAGGGCTTGAACCTTCCCTTTGATCTTTCTTTCATCTTCTTTTTCTTGTCCAATTATATTTTTGGTCTCATCCATCTCCCTTCTCATAGAATCCTGAATTTCATTCAGCTCCTGTCTCATTTTGCCAAATCCAATTTTCATCTCTTGTCTGTTCTGTCCCAGCTCTTGTTTCGTTAGCTTAATCTCATTCATTATTTTCTGAAACATATTTAGAGAGAGAACCCCTTCCTGTACATCCAGGGTCTCAGCCACCTTCTTGATTATCATTCTTAAAACCAAAAGAACAGAACCCCTTCAATTTCCAATATAGTCACTATTCTCAAGCAAAGAACAGTTTATTTCTTTTTCCAGTCACAAATGGGTTAATCTTCCAAGCCTGATGACATCACCCTCTAGACAGCACGAACTGCCTTATCTCTTGTGTGTCCAAAAGTGCAAAACAAATTTAGTTCACAGCGTCCAAATAATTAGTAGCATAAAGAATAAGCAGATTCGTCAAAAGAAAAAGAAAGTAGACCAGTGTCAGGAGGCAGAGTTGGGGTCCCGAGGGGTTGGAAGAAGAGGATTCAGATGGATGGCAGGGAGGAGGGGGAGCAACTTCGCCCGAGTAGAGTGAAGACGAAGCAGAGGAAATGCCAGAGATAGGGTTGCCTAGCAACGGGGAGCCTGAGAGCTTTGGAGTTTCAGAATCTTCCCTGGACATTCCCACGCCTCCCCTTCTCCGAAGCTCAGAACAGGAGGGAGAAGAGGGAGGGCTGCCCAAGGCAGAAAAGCCGCGAGTCAGTTTACCATCAGCCCCCCCATCCCCCATACTGGAATCGGAACCTTCAGAAGAGGAGGGGCCGATGCTTCCCCCTTCGCCGCGCACATGAAGACTTTTGAAAAGACAAGAGAGAAGGGGTGGAAGGCGGGTAGTGCCTGAGGGGCAGTTAAGGAGGAGCGAAAGGTTGCGCGCCCGTTTGGCCCCTTCTTAAAGAACCGGCGGGAAAGCAGCCCCTTGCTCTGTCAACTTTCTCTCAATGCCGCAGGACCTGTATTTCTGTACTGCTTCATGAGAAGACGCAGTCTTTGTTTGGACATTACTCTAATAAAAACTGAATTACTTACAACCCCTGGTCTGGTTCCTGAGTCTCATCCTGGGCCTGACAACCAGAAAAAATAGTCCCAGACATAAAATACTCAAAAGTCATATAAATCATTTTTTTTCTTCAAATTAGATGCCTCTCATCCGTTTATATCTTTATCATGCTAAATTCCATGCCAGCTTTTTGCAATAAAAACAAAGATAGGCTATTTCGATTTTCTTCCTCCTTAATTCCGTGTATAAAAGAGAAAGTTATAACTCACCCAGGGTTTCTTTGTTGCTAATTCTTAAACAAATCTCCTTTACTGTAACGATAACAAAATGATAAGAATAGACAGGAGGATGCTTGCCTGTTAATTTCCGTTTTTCTTTGAAGAAAAAAAAGTCTCGCTTAATCAGTTAGAGCTTGTTTGTAATCCCTAGCTCCGACGCTGCTGGCTACCTTCCTTCATAGGCGATCCCAATGAATTCCAGTCCAACAAACAAAACGAAGCTTTCTGTGGGTAATCTCTGCGTTTCTCCCTTGCCTGGGAGAAATTTTTTTCCAGTCAAAAAGTCTTCTTGCTGGTTTTAAAACTGAAAAAGCTTCTTCTGAGACGGGAGCTCGTCTCAGAGGCAGCACAGGCGGAAGGATCCTCCTGGGAAGTCCTCATGGAGGAATTTTCAAATATGCAAACCTCTATCTCAAGCCTGAAGCAATACAGTCCAGGAAAAGTGTTTCCAAGGCATAGTCACTGATGCTATTGGAATACAATGTCAATTAGAGTTGCCAGGTTCAGGGCCTGAGATTGATCCTGTATCTTTAGGAGAAGAGAAAGTCAGCCAAGTGCAGGTGTTCTTGCAACACTGCAATGGGAAAAACCACAAGGTGGAATTCTCCCTTCCCCTTGCACAACTTTTAAAGATACAGCAGACCTCTTGGAGGTGGGCCTCAACCAATAGGTCTTCTGTATCTTTAAAAGTGGTGCAGGGGGAAGGGAGAATTCCACCTTGTGGCTTTTCCCATTACAGAGTTGCAAGAACACTTTCACTTGGCTGACTTTCTCTTCTCCTAAAGATACAGGATCAGTCTCAGCTAAGGTTACCATCATTTTATCATTTCAAAAAGAGTACATTTGGCTTCGATAAGTGAAAAGTAAGAGTATGCTGTTGCACCATATCAAAAAGACTACATGTACTCTTAAAAGAGTACGGTTGGTAACCCTACTCTCAGCCCCTGAGCCTGGCAACCCTAATGTCAATGTATACATGTAAGTGTGTATATACATGAGGGAAGGCATTAAGCATGTCATGAGCAGAGTGTGCCACCTTTAGTTGTTTCTTGTATGTGTTGCATTTCTAAAGCATCCTTCATTCAATTACTCCCAAGGTAGTTTACAAACAGTAATGAGAGCTTTTTCACATCTTACTGACCTAGCAGGTGCATCTCTCAATGTGTGCACCCATGATGTTCCGTGTAACATGCAGAAAACACTTATCTTTTGAAGCATGCACATTCTATGCAGGGCCAGTGCCAGAGGACAGCCAGGTCAGGTCCTAGCCCAGAGAGCTTCGGCTATGGGGCGGTATACAAGTGCAATAAATAAATAAATAAACTCTACCTGGTAGGGTTGCCAGGCTCAGGGCCTGAGAATAATAATAATAATAATAAATTTTATTTCTAAGTCGCCTATCTGGCCGTATGAAACGGCCACTCTAGGCGACGTACAAAAGAATAAAATAACATATAAATACAAATGAACGGCAACTCTACATAATCAAAACCCACCCACATCTTTACAGAATAAAACGAGATTACCCAAAAGTCCCATAGGCCTGCCGAAACAGCCAGGTTTTCAATTCTCAGCGGAAACCTGCCAGGGAGGAGGCATGGCGGATGTCATAGGGCAGAGAATTCCAGAGGGTGGGGGCCACAATCGAAAATGCCCTCTCTCTGGTCCGCACCAGCCTAGCTGTTTTAACAGAATGATTCTGTATCTTTAAGAGAAGAGAAAATTCAGTCAGGTGCAAGGTTTTCTTGCAACACTGTAATGGGAAAAACCACAAGGTGAAATTCTCCCTCCCCCGCACAACTTTTAAAGATGCAGAAGATCAGAGGTCTTTATATGCATGCAGAAAATGGGTGAAAGTATAGAGCCATATCCTACAGAGCTGAAAACCCTTGGCCTGTCAGGCCCTAGAAGACTGTGTCACCAGAGGCAGGGTTATTTGTGGCATTTGGGAGAATGCAATACAAGAAAGGCTATTGCATGAAGAAGAGGTCACTGGAGAAAAAACTCTCAAGGTATGTAGAGCAGCAGAGGTAGCGAGGGCCCAAGCAAAGAGACTGTCCCCGTACAAGGCAAGCAGCAACAGGCACAGCAGAAGCTAAACATTGCAGCAGGGGCTGCAAAGCTCCTGGGAAAGGAAACAGGCTTGAGCCAAAACACTGTGCTGCATTTGGGGTCTATGGCAAGCACAACCACGTTGGAAAATATTGGGTATCCTGTTCGCTTGTCAGAGATTTCAGCAGTTTATCTATGGACAGAAAGTGCAAGTAGAAACCAAACATAAACCTCTGATAGCATTGCTTGAGAAGCCATTAACTGATTGCACTTTGAGAATCCAAAGGATGATGCTCAAGCTACAAAAATCTGACTTAACTGTATCTTACATGCCAGGTAAATTGATGCTACCGCAGATGCACTGTTCAGGGCTGCACAACCTTCATTGCACCCAAAGCTTGTTTCTGGTATGGAGGTGCAGGCATCTAATAGTATGGTCGCTTCCCATAGCTGATAGAAAATTACAACAAATCAAATCAGAAACAGAAAATGATGGGAGTTTAGAGATGATCCCTATGGGAGTTTAGAGATGATTTCTGGAGAATGGTTTGAGGGGGTTGACTGGCTGAAGAAGCTCCAGCAGAAAACTGGTGGTTGTTGTAACTGCTAATTATTAAACCACCATGGTAACTCTTGCCTCAGGATATTGAATCCAAACGTATTACAGACACCGGCCACTTTTGATTCCAGCCCTACCCACTGCTGATATGCACCTCCTGGCAGATTAAACTTGAAGGCCTGCGACAAACATACAAAAAAAAGTTGTTTGCACTGACTGAATTGATCAATTTTAAGCCAATTCTGGTGTCTCTTATTTTTTCTAAAAGCTGCTGACTGCATAGGGGTACACTTTCACAGGGTGCCAAAGCCCTTGTCCTTCAAGAGTTGTGCAAGAACTCCCATGTTCTCTGATTGGAAAGCAGGATGGAAGGGTAGAGGGACAAGCAGGGACACTGATGGTAAAAGCTTGTTATACCATTTGGACCATGTTAAGAAGGTACATCTGGTAAGGGTACATCTGGGACATCATGGCCCCAGTGCTTTCTGAACGAGGGGATGAGAGTAATGAGTAATTCCCGACCATTTCATCTTATTCCATTGCTGAAAGTAACATTGTTTTCTAATGATGGTGTGAGGTTTTTTCTTATTCAAAGGTAAATGAGCTAGGTAACTACCCATTAAGTAGGCATCTTGTCTCAAGGTTACTGTCTGTCCAAGAAGAGGAGATGAAAGATTTTTCCCCACGCAATTAAATGAGGATTGTGCAGTTCATTTTTTTTCCAGCTCAGAGATGTGATGTAATTTTAAAAGTTAAAAAATGAACCCACTTTATCTTCAAGCCCTGAGTGCTACAGTCTGCTGAGTTCTTCACCTTACAGTTAGCCTGTCTGATCAACAGTTAACCAACTTGTTTTGTTTCCTCCCCACCCACCCCCACTTCAGTCAGTTTTTCAGTGTACTGGTGGTGAGGTACTTTTTTTCCTGTCTGAGGCAACAGACTAGTAAAGCACCATGAGATTGGCTTAAATCACAGAGATTATAAAAAGCAGATACAAGGGGGAGACACGTTAAGAATCAAACAATGAATGTTAATTGCTACCATCATGACCTCAATGACACAGAAGTTACACGGAATACACATTTCAGCAGTTCAGATCAAAGATGTCACTGATAACAATGTTATATTTGCCACTTTTAAAAAAAAGCTGGTATTGGGAAAAGCCGCAGAAGCTCATAGGAACAAGACCATTCTGGAAAGATAGCAAATGTGTGAACTGTGGGGTAGTTAGTTTGATGTATAGTTCCCATTTATCCATTTTTTCACCCGTCCCTAGTATAGTCCAATATTCTTTAACATCAGCTCCTTTTACATGGAACATCATTAAATGTCTGATATGGATAGTAAACACTATACTAAGAGTTTGGAATATAAGAATGAAACCACCAGTATCCCATACAATACATCAAAAGAGAAAAACAATCCACATGAAACCTTTTGGTATGAGCCCATCTCCTTAGTGGGATATTTCATGTTCCTGTTAATATTATTTCCTCTGACAGGCTTGCCAAACTTATTTTAGGTGTAAGGACTTGTTCACATCTGCTGCACTTTATGCAATCCAGTCCTCTGTTGAGATTTCTTGTGCTGCATCTATTATTTCACATTGGTGTAACCTGTTGCTTTGAGGGGCTCCTATATATAGCAAAATATTCACATTTATTGTGTATCCATTCTCTTGTTTACCCAAAATTCCTGATTGTGTGTATGTCTGTAGATACTTTTAAAACAGGAATGAGGCTGTTTAGGTACGGTCTCTAGTGCTCCTCCCCTGTTTTACCTCTGGTGAGCACCTGCTCGCTCACCCAGTCAGTCAACGGTGTGTGTCCCTGCAACTTTTTCACCTTCCTTGGAAATCGGGATCAGAACAGACTGACCCTTCTTTTTTAAAAAAAAGTTATATTTTTGAATATCTTTGTGCAAAGACTGCATAAAACCAAGAATCCAGAGAACATCATGCTTTGGTGCTTTTGCACAAATATGAATTATAAATATATATGCAAAAGAAATATGAAATGGTGTAAACTAAGACCATAGGGCAATGAAGAACAAAAAACAAGAAAATGAACATAATGGTCACACCAGCTTGCTCCCCTGGCTATATCCTGAGACCAGCTTGTGCAGTTGGCACCAAATCTTGATGAACTGGCTGATGAGTGCTTTCCTTCCATGTCTTGCTGTGAAAAACATTTCCTTGTTAAAGAGCAATTGTGCCAACTTGTGTTTTGCAGTATTTTTGAGGAACAATTCACACATGTGATTCATTAGCACCACATATTTGTATGAATCTGTACTCCCAGAACCACTAGCTTTTATGATCCAAAACATAGGGAAACATCCCCCCAAAATTATGTCCCGATGTCCCAATACTATCATCGATGTAACTTACACTCTGTATTGCACCTTGAGAGGCTAACGAATTAGGACTGCAAACTTCCTCCTGTATTGCTGTAGTTCCAGTTCAAGATAAATAGCAGACTTGGAGGGCAACTAGACCAGTCCTAGCTTTTTCTCCCCTCCCCCAGTTTTGTTTAACATCCTACCTCATGAAGGGCTCTGGAGAAATTGCTCACTATTTTGTGTCGTTTTAGTTGGTCCTGATAAAAGTATTTCCCTACTGTGCATTTTGGATTCCTCCACACCCCCCAAAGTAGTGCCCTACCGTGCATTTTGGATTCCTCCATGGTTGCCAGTGCTTCTTGTTTGTCTATCACAATTTTATCTGTTAAACAGAAAGGGAGCTAAGGCATTTCCTGAGTGAGATTCTCCAGTCGCAACCCTTCTTGCCATTGGCCTGAGTGTGACCTTGGGTGACAATAATGGGTAACAGACTATGCAATGCCTGCAAATCCAAATAAGCCATTGATTACAAACTTATTTTTCCTTGGGAATTTTTATTAGCTACTGAGGGGGCCAGAGGTATATCTGCGATAGGGACGTCACAAGAACATTTTTCATCTGACTGCTTCCTTATCTCTAAACTGCAGATGACAATTCTGTGGCATGGAGTCTCTGGGCATTTCAAGATCCCAATAACAGGCAAGGCCAGCCCTACTACGCTGCAAGGTGTGAAGCGAACTGCTTCAGGCAGCATCGTTGGGAGAAGAGGAAATCACGTATTGGAATTGAAAACCTGCAGAAAATATTTTTAAAGTGTTGGCTGCGGCCAGGGGATGGGGAGAGAGCGTCATCTGGGCTCCACTTCGGGCAGCAGAATGTCTTGGGCTGGCCCTGAGAACAGATGAGATGGGGTGCTTCCTGTCAGGCAGCTCCTAGTGGTGCTCAATCGCTACTCTTTTGCTGTAAGCTACAAGTGGGATTGCAATTGTGTGGCAATGCCACACTAAAGGCCTACTGGGGAAGTAGTCCTGTTCTGGGCCTCAACCTCTATTGAACACAGTGGCATGAGCGTGCAGGGTATTGGGCTGTTTGTGTCACTTGTGTGTCTCTAAGCGATGCTAATGCAAGCCACTGTCAGGGCTTGTCCTGGGGAAAACTTCCTGATAGATTACACCCAAAAGGAAAATAGCCATTTCAGCAAATTTTAAAGCACATCTTCTATTTTATTCCTCATGCAGCTGCTCTCTCTCTACAAAAATGAAAGTTAATTGAGCTGTTATGTTGCAGGCAACAGTTTCAAATGCTTGCCAGCACTCCTAATTTAATCATGCGCCATCCTGTTGAATCCTTGCGTGCTAGCACAATGGTAAGGGAGCTTGCTTTTCCAAAAGCAATTGCTGACCTAGATGAAATAGGTTTGTCTTTAGGCAACAGTTATCCAACACCACCCAGGAAAGAGCTTGTCTAACCAGTTGCGAAAATTTTGTTTTGATTCTGGCCAGAATTCCACTACATATATAACCTTTTTCTTATGAATATAACAGCACCTTGCAGGGCAAATAGCCAGGTAGAGGGTGATTTTTCAACAGAAAATCAGTGTAGGGAAATTAATGACATACATACATGAAAATGATTTAAGTGGACAGCTATCAGTTGCTCCCAGAATGGTTTTCATAATGAATTTAATGTAATAGCTAGCTGTAAAATATTTTCATTTGTAAGATATACGTGCTGTCTATGTCGTTTTGATTGTAATGTGGACAATTATTTATTTATTTTTAAAGCAGTGCTGTGACGATCAAGTTTAGGAGCACATTCTAGATTGGGGGTTCTGCAGCAGCTGTTTTTTCTCTCAAAAATAAAAGCTATCATTTTTTTTTCAAAAAGTGTGACTAACATTGCATGTAGTTTGGCCCTAAAAATCTTTCAAGGGCCTCAGATGCATCCAAAGTATGTCCATAATCATGTACATTTGGTTGTGGACATATTTCTAGTGGATCTCTCTCCCCCCTCTCTTCCTTCCCCTCTGAATTTCCTTTGCTCTGATGTAGCATCAAACTGATGGCTTATGAAATGAAAACAAATTTGAAGATTGTTTCTTGGTTTCAGATCTGAAGTTTTCAGAGTGTTGTCTGTAGAATCTCGATAGTGGAATTCAAGCCCCACACAGACGTTGGTAAATTAACTGGTTTAGTTAACAGGTTTATATATACCTCCCTGCCTTGCAAGCTTCTTAGCATGAACCTGCTACAGAATTCCTCTCACGCCAAGAAAAGAGAGTGGAGAGATTAGGAGCTGAGTTAATTCTCTGTGTGAATGTAACTCCCTATAGCTTCCTGTTTGCAGTCTCCTTCCCAGAGGTTCCAGATCTCAGGGTTTGACCTGAAGTTTCATAGTTTAAGCCTCAGGTTCTCTAAGGGAAGAACTACAATTTCAGAGACAGAATGTAGGAGACCGGCTGTTTTTCATTTGGCTTGAGAGCTTTTATATTAGTTGATTCTATCCCATGTTCATTAGGTCCAACCCTTGAGGCACCTGGCACCGATCACTACCAGGTGCCATCCTTTGCTCCACCAGATTCCAACCCTGTCCTATGACACACCAACTCCCAGACTCTGTCTCCTGTTATCAAGGTCTGGGTTCAAGGGACCTGGATACCTTATTTGTCTTCATGAATGAACTGGCAATACAGCCCAACTGTAGGGATGGGAGCACCATGCTTACAAATGCATTACATCCAAACAAACTAGAGCAGCTTGCAGGGAAGCAGATTGCAGATCGGATTTTTTTATGTAGGAATTTTCCATGGCTATTTTTGGATACAGTAGGGCCTTGCTTATATGGCGCGTTATGGACCAGGCCCCCGCTGTAAAGCAGAAATTGCCGTAAAGCGGAACCCATTGACTATAATAGGCTGCGTCGCGCGAAAATGCCGCAAAAGCACAAAATTGGCTTTAAAATGGGGGATTTCCCCTAATTGAAAGCCGCTGCATCAGCGGAACGCCACAAAACGGAACTCCAGTAAGCGGGGCCCTACTGTATGGATTTTTTAACACACTGATATCAAAAATTGACATTTTTATCAATATTTCCTTTAATTTATCAACTTCCTTTCAAAATATCAATATTTCCTTCAAAAATATTGATATTAATATGAATATTTTTTCTGAGGGGGGAAAACAGATCGGTAAAAACAGCAGCTTGTGGACCAAGAATGAACTCGATTTGATATCAGCCTGTTAGGTAGACGGAATGCTTTCGAAGTGACACCGGCCAATGGATTCCATCCCTAGAAGGGGATAAGCAGCGATGGGGTTCACCATGTTATTAATGTGTTTGCTCAGGGCATTGTTTTGATTCTGTCTGATCTGGAAAAATCTGTACCTGAAATAATGGCAGAAATATTGGATTACACCTCCATGACAAATCTACAGAGTTGGGATTGCCAATATGCATCAAATCCATCAAATGCCTGGGTATCCAAATACCCAAGAACTTGGATCTCTTGAAAAAGTTAAAATTTGGGCCTGTAATGAGGCAGCTTAGGCAGGAATTAAAGTGATGGAGAAAAACAAATATTTCTTGGCTAGGCTGCATTATGGTAGTAAAAATGTCTAAGCTGAATTTATGTTTTTCTTCCAAATAACAATTCTCTTAAAAAATCTTAAAGTCTAGCTGAACATGATTGTTTGGTTTATTAACAAGGGAAAGAAAGCTAGAATTGGCAACCATCTTGTGTATCAAGGAGCACACCAGGGCAGCCTAGGAATGCCAAATGCCCAAAAATATTTGGACCATCCCAAATCGTTCACCCCACACATCCAGGAGAGAGTCTGCTATCAGATGGGATTCAGATACATTCAGCCCAAAGCCTTCTGTAGGTGCATGACACTATCAAATGCTTTTATGCAAATATGCAGAGAAGAATATGTATTAGAAACTTAGGTAGAAAGGTGAGGTAGGCAAGTTAATAAGCTACATTTGATGGTGTTCCTTCAGACAGACAAACCCATTTACCTGGTAGGAAATGAAATATAATTATATGTTTTATTGCAAGTTTTCTGCATAGTTGTTAAGTGAATCCATTTTGAGAAATCTGGATTTTCAGCCCAATCCACCTACCCACCCACCCACACTTCTGCCCACTTGATTCTCTGTGTCTTTCCTAACATTTCTCTGGGAAGGCAAATTTCATCTGTTAAGAGATCCCTAACACCCTACCCAAGAGGCAAACACTGTTTAGCCACTTTACCTTTGTGGTAGGGAATGCCTAATTGGACACAGTGCACATGGACATGAAGGTGGGAATTTCTGAGCAAACCCTGAAATGATCCGAAGATATGTCTAAAATGTACAGCTCTTTAGAACAGAGGCAAGGTGTTTACACAGCAATTAGGTCAACTGGGATTACCAAGAGTCAAGCAACATTATTATTTGCTGGCTGGATTTTAAATTTTGATTTGTGAAGATGCCTTGTGAACAATTGTAGTAGAAACATAGCATATAATTTTATTTTAAAATAAATAAGGACACAACAATGATGCTTATCCAATAGTGCTCTCAATTGTAGCTGATGTCACTAAACAGTTGCTGCTTGGATGTGCTTGTTCCTAACGGGATTATAGACATACTTGCAGACATGCACAATGTAGACATGTGGATATATAGAATGGTATTCTACTAACATGTCCTGTCAGCACAAGGATTTCTGCTTGCACAGTGGGATTTCCCCCCTCTCCTCCCCCCACATGCCCCATACCTTCCCCAAATCCAGAGGGCTGGGGAAACCCCTAGATCAGATTTTGAGAGAGGGGAGGAATGAATGAATCTTTATTTTTACCCCACCCTTTTTCCAAAACTGGAACTCAGGGCGGCTTACAAATAAAAACTACACATAGGTAAAAAACATACAAAAATATACAATTAAAATAGAATCAAACTATTCATAACATTAAAACCATGAAACATACACTTAAGATACTAAGACAATTTAAAACATTAAGAATAGGAACATAGAACAATACAACAGAACTTATGAGGCCCTATCTTAAACATCTTCTAGTCCAAAAGCCTGTCGGAATAAAAAAGTCTTTGCCTGCCAACGGAAGGTTAGCAAGGAAGGGGCCATTCGTGCTTCCCTAGAAAGAGAGTTCCAGAACCTGGGGGCAGCCACCGAGAAGGCCCTATCTCGCATCCCCACCAATCGCACTTGTGAAGGTGTTGGGACTGAGAGAAGGGCCTTTCCTGAGGAGGAGGGGGCAGAGTGTTCCACTGCACTAGCAGAAAACCTTGCACTGGTGGAACTGTTTCTTTAGCACTATGTTGGATTCCACTGTCAAATTGGTATGGCCCAAAGTTTATTTTGGAGTGTAGATTCCCCCCAGTCCTTTATTCTTTTCTACATATTTTGGCTAGTTTTGGCATGGCTGTGCATCCTTTCTTGCATCAAAGGAAAGCATTGGACTTGATGTGATTCAATGCCCTCTTGTAGAGGTCAGTCACCTGGACATGTGGATGTATGATCTGGAGTACCCCAAAGCTTTACAGTGGACACTACCAGTTCCTTGTTTAGTTTTATTATCTGGCGTCATCATCCATTTATGATTATTGTGCCAACATGACAGTATCCGAAAAAGTATTGTGGACTTGAAAGGGGGCAGTCTCTCAGTCATGGAGATATATGATATAAGGTAGACCAAAACGTATTTGGGGGGTTCAGGGACATGTACACTTTCATTCCTTTTTACATTTCCTGATTCCAATATGTTCATGTTTGGCTTGGCTTTGGTGGCCAGGATTAAGCTGGAGATTGCTGGCTGTTTATACTCCCTACTGTCCCTTTTCACCAAGAGCTCCCAGTTTTCTCATACCAACCTGTCCCTAGTACTACTGTTTGCTGTGCGCACAACCTTCGGAACCTTGCCATTTTAAATGCTTTATTATTCTGAGTTTTAAAACGCCAATTTTTCAACCAGCTGTTTTTCAAATGTGTCTTTAAGAGCTTCTCGATATCCAGACCAGACATGAGTAGGTGGTAGCTTGTCACCTTGCTTTGATATCTGCATGTCAAGTTGTTCTTAAAGACATAAGGTTGGGCTAGGCTGTGTTCTTGTCAGTAACCAATCATGTGTGAGTTGTTAGAGTCCCCATGTTTCAGGTTTCAACCCTCTCCTCCCTTGAGTCTTGAGTAAGTAAATCTTTGAGGGTTAGGGAAGAGATTCATCTTTTCTCTAGTGCTATGAATGTCAATACACACAAATAATTAACTGCCTGTCTGCCTGCCTGCCTACACACAGAGAGACACATATGTACATATACGAGTAGGGATGTAAGAAGGCATCATTTTCAGCTGTGTCCTGTATTGGTTGCATGCAGCACTGTTTCTGTTCCACTGCAGTTCTTCTTCTGCCAAATACTTTTATTTGTATTGCCGCCTGTGTAGTGAACATCACTCACTGCATACATTATGTTGTCATTACATTATTCCACCTCATTCATTTCAGTGCAAATGCAAATTAGGGGGAAGCTGCAATCAGTTACATGTCATTTGCAGCCTGAAAGCCACAACGCTGGTCATATTCACTAGATTTAGTTCCATTCAGAACATGGGATGAATAAGTGGACACTGGCAATTTCTGCTTGCATTTTCTTCGGAATTCTCTGACATCCCTACACACAGTCCCCAGATGCAAAGGAGGACAGGGCTCCTCCACCTTGAATAGTTGTGTAGATGAGGGAACAACACCTCTACACAACTGTTAAAGGTGCAGGAGCCCTTTCCTCTTTTTTGAGCTGGCCACCCAAACACACACACAACACCTCCCTCCTCAGTGCTGTTCATTGCAAACAAATAGCAGAAAGAGGGATTTTTAGTGGGAATCCTGCCCAGGGCCCCAAACTGAATAAGGAACACAGTGCTAGATCTGTGTCCACAGCTGCTTTTCCTTCCAAATAAATGTGGCAGCATTATTAAGCACGTGTTTTTAAAAGCATGAGTAATGTTAGTGTCCTTTCGTCATAACTGACCACGTAGCAGTGGACAGTCTGCCATTTCACACTCTATAGCTGGTGAGAATAATTCTGAATTGTCAATAACATAGTGCATGATTGCATGCACACACATATGTGCCATTCCTGGGCACTTCACTCTGAGACACATCTAGTTATCAGCCGATATCATAATGCTGTTGTATAAATCTATGGTGCGGCCGCATTTGGAATACTGTGTACAGTTCTGGTCGCTTCATCTCAAAAAGGATATTATAGAGTTGGAAAAGGTTCAGAAGAGGGCAACCAGAATGATCAAGGGGATGGAGCAACTCCCTTACGAGGAAAGGTTGCAGCATTTGGGGCTTTTTAGTTTAGAGAAAAGGCGGGTCAGAGGAGACATGATAGAAGTGTATAAAATTATGCATGGCATTGAGCAAGTGGATAGAGAAAAGCTTTTCTCCCTCTCTCATAATACTAGAACTTGTGGACATTCAAAGAAGCTGAATGTTGGAAGATTCAGGACAGACAAAAGGAAGTATTTCTTTACTCAGCTCATAGTTAAACTATGGAATTTGCTTCCCACAAGACGCAGTAATGGCCACCAGCTTGGATGGCTTTAAAAGAAGATTAGACAAATTCATGGAGGACAGGGCTATCAATGGCTACTAGCCATGATGGCTGTGCTCTGCCAGCCTAGTCAGAGGCAGCATGCTTCTGAAAACCAGTTGCCGGAAGCCTCAGGAGGGGAGAGTGTTCTTGCACTCGGGTCCTGCTTGCGGGCTTCCCCCAGGCACCTGGTTGGCCACTGTGAGAACAGGATGCTGGACTAGATGGGCCGCTGGCCTGATCCAGCAGGCTCTTCTTATGTTCTTATGTTTAGTTACTGACCTGTAGTGAAGGCTGTTCTTGCCATTTTTGTGTTTCTGATATTACGAACCTGTTCCAATAACTTTCATGTAAGTCTGCTGGGAAGCTTTCCTGCCCCCCTCCAAAAGGGTGGAGGGAGGGGTGGATGTTTTGTTTGTGTTGGGAAATTGAAAAAGAACATCTAAACTTTTCCTCTTTAGCCTGTGCTGCCACCCAGTGGATGTTTCTTGTAACATCCTCATCATCTTTACCTAACACTGTGCTTATCAGTAGGGCAGTCAAATGGGGCCACCCTACAAACAAGGGAGGGGTTTTCATATATTCAAGAGACTCCCATGTATGTAGAAAAATATTAAATATGTTAATTAAAAAGAAAAGGTGGGGTTGGACCAAACAGACTGAGAAGGACTGAGCATGCTCATTACCCTCATGGGTTGTTGAGAGCAGCAGTCAGAAAATAAAGGAAGAAGGAAGTGTATGTATGTGTGTGTGGGGAGAGAACTGGCCTCATCAAGCCCCACATAACTTGAAGTATCCTGAAATAGGAGAGGCGAAAGTAGGGTCAGAAGATATATCTAACAATGATGCGTCAGACCCCAACCATTCCCCCAGCTCTTTAATACAGCCTAGGATGAAGGAGGAGGTTGTAAATACACTCCCACTGCACACTCTAACAAGTAGGAGCTGGGTCACTCTCTGCTCACCTAGCCCCAAAGTTTTGCCATCAGCTTTATAGGGAAATTGTGCTAAATAGCAGAAGACTGCTGAGTTTTGGGACGGTGACCAGGAAGTTAGTCCCCAAGTTTAGCAGTCTCAGGCTTTTGCACTAGGGAGGAGAGCTTACCAGTTCTTTATCCCCTGCAATTCCTCTCAGGCCTCCAACCTCCTGCTTGCAAACTTGGCATTACCGCGTAATGAAAGAGGGCTACCTACTGACTGTCAAGGTGCTTCAGAAGCTGCTTTGTCCCGGGTCAGGCTATTTGTCCATTTAGCCCAATAGTGTCTACTCTGACTGGCAGCAATTCTCAAGAATTCCAGAGAGGTCTCTTTCCCATCACAATGTTGCCTGATCCAGAGCTTGGAAGTAACTAGTTACAAGTAACGAATTATTTGTAATTCATTACTTTTTTGAGGAACGAGTAGGTAATTCCTTTACATTTTGATTGTAATAGAACTAGGAGTAATTTTACTACTTTTGTGGAGTAATTGTAACGTTTCCAGAATTACTTTTGGGCATTACTTGGGGGGGGAGCAGGGAAAGTCTTCTGCTCCTCTGATTTGTGGATGAAAATCATGTGCCTCAAACTGGGCTTCTGTGCAGTGTCGCTCTTTCCTCGTGCTCTGTGGATGGGTAGGAGGCGAAGAAGGAGGAGGCAGAAAGTGAGACGGGGTGGAGTGGAGAAAACAATTATTTTAAAAAACGTATAGTAGTGGTGAAGAATGGAGTGGAGGGAAAAAGGATCCAGAGGTCAAGAACATAGATAAAGGAGAAGGAGGCAGCAGCAGCATGGAGATAAAGAATTGTGGAGGTGAAAGATAACTCTGTGTGTGTGTGTGTGTGTGTGTGTGTGTGTGAGTACTGTGTTTGCACTTGGCACACAAGGTGGCCTCCACCACCCTCTCTGCCTACTGTGCTGCATTTGCAGTATTTTAACTTTTTTGCATCTCAGGGAACAATGTTTGCTTGGGTGAGTGTCCCTTAGTTGGTGGCAGGGCAGGGTCCGAGAGCTGGTTAAGTGAGAGAGATTATGCTGGCTGGCTGAGTGGGGGGGTTGCACTTGGTTTGACGTGCAAAGATCTGAGTAGTGGCCTCAGCCTCCCTCCCCACCACCCTTACCAGTGGAGAGACCACCATTGCTATCTTATGAATAAAAATAATTATTCTACTACCTCTGTATGTGTTTGTTTATTTTTAATGTTGTTTTAGGCTACTTAGATGTGCAGCAGCCAAGGCCAGCACCTTGTAGGCGTGTTTCTTTTTAGGTAACTGAAATGTAATTGTAGTGATTACTTTGGAGGAAAAGTAAAGTAATCAGTTACTTTCAGAGCAATTGCAATTGTAACGGTAATTACTACTTTTTTGGGCCATGTAACTGTAACTGTAATTTATTACTTTTTTAAAGTAATCTTCCAAGCTCTGACCTGATCCTTCTCCCCCCTTTGAAATATGTATTTTAATATTTCCAGTATCAAACAGAAACAGAAACAAAGGATCATTCTGAGCATAGTAGGTCCAACAACAGTGATAAACGCATGGAAAGCTACCTGACCCTTTTTTAACTGGAGATGTTAGGAACTCAACCTGGGACCTTCTGCATGCAAAGCAGGGGCTCTTGAGGGAGACAGATCAGTTTTCAGCCAGTGAAGAAGAGTGAAACTCATCAACAGTGAAGCCAGCAACTGTGAAAACAACTCTTCCTAGTCTAACAATAGTAACTAAGAATACTTTGTAATTAACTGTGGCTTAGGATTTGAGTTACTGTGTGTGGTTCTTGTTTACATTGTTTCCATTAATTTCTTGATGACGCTAAAAATCCAAAATATTTTAAACAGACATTTAGTTGACTCCAGAATAACTGTTGTTCTGCCCCTCCTAATCCTTCATAGAGTAACAGGGCTCCATGGGATCAGCTGGCTAGCTTTCAGGGGATCTGTCAGAGGTGTTGAAACAGCAGGGAGAGTCTTTAAGGAAAGAATGGCAATAATTGGTGATGCTCAGGAACCAATGCAAGTTTTTCTGCAACTGTGGCATCTGCCAGTCCAATAAGGTTTGTGCTTGGGATAGGTTCACCTGGATTCTGGACAAACTGTGGGCAGAGGGAAATTATGAGGCCAAGGAACTCTACTGTGACAAAATCAGTTGCACATTTCTTCAATCTTGTACATAGATGGTGTTCACAGAGCTACTGCAAGACCCCTTGGATAGCTTCTGTAAGTCGCTGGAATATCTCAGAGTAGATCAGAGCTTGGAAAAGTTACTTTTTTGAACTACTACTCCCATCAGCCCCAGCCAGCATGGCCACTGGATTGGGCTGATGGGAGTTGTAGTTCCAAAAAGTAACTTTTCCAAGCTCTGGGGTAGATCAGGATGTCATCCCAGTAGATGACTATGAACTGATCTAGCATATCCTGAAACACATCATTCATATAGTACTAGAATACTACCAGAGCACTAGAGAGAATGAAGAGCATGCCTGCAGCTTGTTTAAAGGACTTTTTTCTATTTGTCTGTCCCCCTTTCTTAACACGCACCAGGTTGTATGCACTCTTGAAATCCAGATTGATACATGAGTGGAACCACCTGCAGATACTTAAAGAGTTCTGGCATCAGCAAGAAGGAGCAGTGATTACAAATAGTGATTTCATTCATGGCTACAGGTATAATTCTCCAGATTTCTTTTTGACAAAGTATCAGGGCTCCAGCCAGTGATAAATGATAAAACTACACTTCTTTCTCAATGAATTCCCAAAGGGCTGCAAGTTCAAGTTCAGGGAGGGAGTAGATGTGTTCTGTGTTGGTATCTTGACCCCAGGAGTTTGGTCAAGAGCGCAGTCATTTGGATTGTGCAATGTACGGAAATGAATATATAGTTACCATGGCCAGCAACAGCAGTAGGCCACATTGGGCCTTGGCTGAGGGCCTAGGAGCTCAGAGGGGCCCATCACTGCTGTGCCACAGCATCACCACTCAGTAGTCACCCTTCTCCCTGACTGCATATGTGCACAGGAAAGCTTAGGGCAGTGCTGCTGCTGCTCTTGGATGGGAGTGATATGACTCCAAGGGAATGTGGCTGCCTGACACAAAATTACCCAACATGCAATGTGCATTGCATGGCAGGTAACTTTATGCCCAGCAG
The DNA here is from genome assembly GCF_030035675.1 of Rhineura floridana. NCBI lineage: Eukaryota > Metazoa > Chordata > Lepidosauria > Squamata > Rhineuridae > Rhineura > Rhineura floridana. The sequence goes on from NC_084480.1 coordinate 150,817,432, forward strand.
CCACTGTGCATGAGAACCAGATCGCTCCTGTTCAAGAGCAGCAGCACATACGCATGCTTTTCCTCCAAACATGGTATGTGGGAGCAAGCCACCTGGATCGCTTGCTCCTATTCAAAAATACTGACAGTGAAAGGATGGGTGGAGAGAGAGAGAGAGAGAGAGAGAAGAAGCCAAAAAAGGGGGGGTTCTCCTGAGCTGAGCCCCAGCAGTACTGGGAGGGTGGGAGCAAGTGAGAAGAGAAAGATCTTCTGTATTTATCAGGTCAATAACCAGCCAGGGTCCTGCTAAGAGAATGGCTTAGATAGTTCTCCCTTTTTTGCCCCTGTCCTTTGAAAATCCTTTTAGGAAAAAGAGGACTTAATATGTTCCTTATCGTCTCACCACCACCACCACCTTCCCTTTGCCACATTGATCTGGTGGGAGAGAGTGTGTGTGTGTGTGTAGACCTTCCCTCTCTGTGTTGAGTCCTTTCCCTCTCCTTTTAAAGGCAAGCTTTCAGAGTTCAGGTCTGTAGGGTTTTTGTACCCTCTCTTCCCCTCTCCCCATACCCTAGCTAGGAAATACCTTTTGTTGGTATTACTGTTGTTGTTTCATTTATGTCCTGCTTTTTGTGCAAGGAGCTCAAGATGATTCTTCCCCTCCTCATTTTATTCTCACAACGACCCTGTGAGGTACAGTAGGTGAAGCTGAGAAACAGTGACTGGCCCAAAGTCATCCAGTGTGCTTCATGGCCGAGTAGGGATTTGAACTCTGGTCTCCCAAGTACTAGTCATGTGCATCTTGCCTTTTGAAACTTGTACACTTGTAATATCTTTTGGTAGCACTGCACATTTCAGACTAATAGCTTGGCCCTAGAAAGCCCCCTTTTCAGTCCTTTGTACAAAACTCAAAATTAGTAGCAGCAGCAGCGTCAAATCTCTACCAGTACTATGTGTTTATTCTGCTCTACACATCAAAGGGCGATTCCTCTTATTAGAAAATGTTATTAGGGTTTCTGAAGGACTTAGGCATGTGGGAATACTGTGTTGAATTTATGTTTATAAGAATCATGCAATATGTAGAAGTTTCTCTGCATGTAAGCCCTGTGATGTGGAAGTAACTGTGGTGAGATATACTATTGGTCCTTCAAGGGTTAAAGTGTGAACAGGAAGGGGAGGTGGAGTTCAATGAAGGAGGGGCTATCTCCTGAGGAAGAAGCACTTCAGTTTCTAAGTCAGCTTGGCTGCTGGTGTTTGTTTCATATAGCATGGTGTCTGAATGGGATGTTTGGGGCGTTTTGATTCAAGAGAAAGAAAAAGACTTCATGTTGCGGGAAGGGCGTGTGGGAAACTAAACAGAAGCAAGATTTTAAAATTGGAGAAAACACCAAGGAAGAATTATTGCAAAGTAAAAGAAAAAGTAAAACAAGAGTCAAGAAGAATGGAAAGAAACAAATTTGTAGAGCTATGAATCCTTTAACACAGATGGCTCAACTTTAGAAATTTGGTGGCCCAGCTGAATTATATTTGAGGAGTAGATGGTTTCTGGTTTAATGCAGAAACCAGAAGAACAAGTGAATGCTCTCATTTTTGCAGTGGAAATCATTGCAGGCAATATTTTATGTGGCCTACAGCAGAAGGCCAGAAAACTTATAAGAAAGGGAACGAAGCTGTTGAGAATAATTTCACAGGAAAGAAAAATGTTATATACAAAAGAACAATGTTCAACTGCAGGTGCCAGAAGCAGGAGAAAACTATGGAAGCTTTTATCACTGCTGCCCAAACACTGTAATTAGGGAGCAATTAAAGAGGAGCTAATAAGTGACAGGATCATTGTGGGCATAAAAGATACAAAATTGTCAGCACAACTTTAGTTGGATCCTGACCTCACATTAGCAACTGCAATAGCAACAGATAGGCTGACAGGCTAGCCCCAGAAGTACAAATGCTTCAAATTGTGTGGACACTGCAAAAATCAAGAATAAAGCTGTAGAAAAGGTGATCAGACCAAAAGTGTAGCGTAAATCCACCTCACAAGTGGAGCATGCGAGACCTACACAGTTTACCAGAATGTATGTGGAGAACATGTGCAGAAGATGTGTCAGAAAACCTACTCACAATTGGCAGGGATGCCCTCCAGAGGAAGTGGAATGTAGGTGATGTCACAGAATAGGGCATTTTGCAGCTGTACGCGGAATGTCTATAACTGTACAAATGACACAAGAACAAATATTGGTAGCCATTGATGAAGACTCTGGAAAACCCATATTTGTAGGGTCTACTCAATACAGCAGGTGCCATCTTGGTCACAAGCATGAACTGAAAGCCTTTTCACTTTAAAATTGATACAGGACCTGTTGTCACTGTAATTCCCATGAAACAGAATAAGCCACATTGAGATGAATGCTTCCAACTACCAAGTGGAGTTCTCTATGGACCTGGTAATGCCACATTGAAATTTGGGTACAGTTTTACGCAAAATTAGAAAAAGAGGGGAAAGCAATTCATTAACCTGTATATTTAGAACAAGACCTCAGTGTTTGGGTACATCTTGTACAGAGACTTGACAACATCAAAAAACAACAACTAAATGTTCCAGAAATATACCCAAGAGTGTTTCCAGGTTTGGGCAAAATATCAAGAGGCTATAAAATAAAGATTATGCCGTTGGCTACTCCTTTTGACTTGACAGCACCACACTAAGTCCTGATCCCTGTGGAAGCTAGGGTGAAAGAGGAATTAGAATTTCAGTATTAGACACAAAGTGAATTAATTTATAAAACTGTGTCCAGGGAACACAGTTTGGATACAAAGTACAAGGACATGGGGCTGTATAAAAACATACAAAAAATCTTAGGTGACGCATTATTTAAAAAACCACAAGTAGTTCAAAGAAATTGGCTACATCTCCAGTACTGCATCAGTGTATCAATGGAGGGCATGAGGAACTTTGAGAGACAACAAATGAAGATACACTGATTTTAAAGGCTGAAATGATGGTTTCTTCCACACTGACAAGATAGTGTGAAGATTCCGCTGTGATTCCAGCATTTTTTCAATGAACTTATGTCTAGGAAGACTGACCATGCAGAGGATAAATGCCAAGAGTGGAAGGAAGCTGGAATGACAGAATGCTACCCACCACCTCAGGCAGGAAGCCTCTTCGAGGGCCATGAGATAGTATGTCTGGATGCACTGGAAGATCCCACAGCGGAGTCATTGCCAAGTTGCTTATTTCTGACAATTATGGTATACTGGGCCAGAATGGGGGTGATAGAACCAGTATAGTATATTCTTGCCACATCTTGTATACCACCCGTGACAATAGAGGCATTGATAGAAAGGTAAATAAGAGACCTGGCAGCTATGCAGGTCCAGAATGGTGCCTGGCTGGATTGCTAGGCTATATTAACTGTAAAAAATCAATCACTTGCAATCAATGCTAAGACCTCACATTCCTGATGAGAAGCATGGAAACTGGCAAATATGGACCACTTTGCTAAAGAACCCAGCAGCACTGCATTGTATGGTCACTTGGAATCTTTGAATTCCTATTGAAAATATAAACCAGTTGCACTGTTTGGGCAGCTAGAAGTGAACGTGCACTGCCTGCAGGTGAAGGTGTGAGTCAGAGAGTAGCATTAGCAAAAACCCTGAAAGTCGAGCTTATTGAGCCCTTGAATGAAAGGAATGTCTTAATGGTAGTTGCCTTCAGAAGCCAATCAGAATTCCTTGTGACACTTCTGGCATTATAAGGGACAGGATAGTGTGTGGAATCTGGGACATTCAAGTACAAGAGTGATTACTGAGGGAGGCTGACTTGACTCTAGAGAAAAGCTTGGAGATATCCAGGGCACCTGAGTTGTCCAAAGACAGGATTGGAGCCCTAGAAGGACAGACAGTGAAGCCCATCCATACAGTACAGAAGAAAGAGAGGGAGAAACCAGCCATAAGGGCAACAGTGAATACCATAGAATAATGCAAATACTGTGTGGGGAAACATGCAAGACAAAAAGAGAGGTGCCCAGCTTATAGGAAGAAATGCCACAACTGTGACAGACATTGCATTCAAGTGTCTATCAAAATGGAAAAAGCCCAAACCTAGAGTGCGCACTGTAAATATGGAGAGTGAATGTGAAGACATTCCGTGGGTAACAGATCATATAATAAACACAGTACAGGAAAAGCCAATAGGACACCAGAAACAGCTATATGCAGCCATGCACTTGGGGAATAAAAGATTCCAGTTCCAATTAGACTGTGCTGCCAGCTGCAACGTTATCCCCATCCACGTAGTGAACCCCAATATTCCATTGTACGAGAGTAATCAGCTTTTAAGAATGTATAATCACACTGCATCTGAACCAGTGGGAAGACACAGACTCAAAATTTCTACTCCAAAGACTAACAAAGAATACAAGCTGGAGTTTGTGGTTGAAGATTACAAGGGAGCCACATCACTGTTAGGCCTTAAGGCAATCCAGGCTATGAACTTGATAAAGTTCCAGAACATTGAAAGTGGACAGCGGAGTCACTGAAAACCCAAATGAAGATGGATGCCGGAATCAAGAAAGGATTCAGAGGGGATTCAGGGATGTGTTTGAAGGAGATGAACAGCTAGATGGAGTTTGTAAAATAGAGATTGACATAATTATGAAGCCAGTTAAGTTACGTTGGAGGAAAGTACCAGTAGTGGGGAATTATAAGGCAAGTAGAGAAAAGCACAGACCGGATAAGCAGTCTGGTGGTGATCAGAAAACCATTAGGGAAGAGGGGGTGTGGCAGGCTGAGCCACAAGATGGTCACTTAACTTGTCTGCTCCTCTCTCCCCCAGAGTAAAAAACCCCAATTTTTCAGCAATGCACTGCAATATCCTCACCCAGCTACCAAATTTTCCTTCAGAGAATGCTACCTTCCTACCCTAAAACCATAGAAGGAATTTTAGAAGAATATTTCCACCTGATTGTTTCGGATAGTCCTAGTGCCTTTAAGAGGCCTCTACTCGACAATATGGTGCCTGGACATCTGTGGAGATTCGAGGCACAATATATTGAATGTTAAGGAATAATTGGCCTGACAACTAGGAACACTCAGAAAAAAACTGGAGTGAAGCTGGATGGCAGCCATTAAGCCCATGGATGATAAATTAGAAACCCTGAACTCCTGTTTGGGGGAAATTGCAGCTACAGCATCAGAAGCTATGGACATGGGCCTGATAAATTCAGAGGACATTCTATTCTTAAAGCATGAAAACAAAAACTCTCAAAAACAGGCTGGAAGAGATAGGAAATTGCAGCCAACGATTGAATTTAAGATTTTGTAGGATTAAAGAGAGAGCAGAAGAAAACTCACTCTCCATGGCATCCTTTTTAGCAAGATGGCTCTCCACAACCTTGCCCAATCCCACCGCGCACTAAACACCAAACCTAAGGACTCCGCCCCGCTGCGAAGCATAGTGGTATGCTTCACTTGTTACACAAAAAAAGACCAGCTTTTGACAAATAAGAGAAAATCTAAAGACCTACCCTTTGAGGGAAATCCAGTAATGGTTCTCTAGCATCTATGTCCTGAAACCTTGAAGAGACACAGGAAACTTTGCCCTGTCACGGCTGTTCTGCAGAACGCTGGCATTCGTTGGGGGGGGGGCTTCCCTTTTAGACTGATCTTTCCACAGAACTGGCAAATTTTAACAGCATCTACAATACCGGAGGCCCTAGCTATTCTCCAGGCTTGCAATATGAAAAGCCCTGAGGATTTTAATCCTCCATCTGAAGAAGGAGAAGAAGGGACTGGATGTAAAGACAAGGGCAGGGGGTGGCAAAAGAGGCTGTCGGGGAAGTTGCTCCACAAAGGGCCCAACTCAATGGAAGAAGAGATCAGACCAGAGACTTTGGGCAACTCACAGGACCCTTAGACAGTGTACTCGCAACCGTCATAGATCTGTTTTTCATGAAGCGATAGATTCATTCTTCCTATGTGTTAAATGCATGTTTATATGTGGTTTGAAATGTCTTTATCTTTGTTACTCATCTTATTGGCGGATAATTTATGCAGCAGACTAGGTCCCCTTTGTTAATTTACCTGCTGAATATCAGGGCCAATTCTCTTTTCTTTTTCCTTTTTCTGTTGGCGGTTTTCCCCTGTAAAGAGATTGTGTGTTTAAAACACTCGGAGTATATGCCCGTGTCTCTCGCCGGCTGGCTTGCTGGAATGTGCTGGGCAAGCTCCATATTATTTGGCTCATTTTGTTGGGTTTTAGCATTAAGATTTGTTGTTATAAGGAAGGGGGAGGGGAGAGAGTAGAATATAGAGCAATGGTGATGAGTAATATATATGAAAATATTTTCTTTATCTAGGTATTAATAGATTGTTTGATTTAAAAAAGGCATGGGAGAGAAGCAAGGATTGAAGGCAGTGGCTTTGAACGTGAAGGGTTTGGGAAATGTAAAGAGGAAAAGGAAGACACTCTATGTAAGATGAATGCACCCCTTAGTGGTCTTTCTACAAGAGGTGCACAGAATAAAATTTTTAGACTCCTTTAGAATGGCATCCTATTTAACCATTGGTATTTTGGTGAACAGTTTGTGGTGTGTGGCTCTTCTAAGGTAAGGGGAGTGGCCATTATTTTTAAAGCTAATTTTCCTTCATAGTGGAGAAAGCATGGAAAGACCCAGTGTAGAAAGACCTGGAACATTCATAGCAGGAGTATTCAGTAGCATACACTTTACCCTTGGCTTGATTTGTGCTCCCAATACAGGGCAGATTAAATTTTTATCCACTTTGTTCCAGAAACCTAAAATCTTTCAATCTGGAAAGTTGATAATAGGAGACAATTTTAATATTAATCTCAGAGATGTGACTACCCCTAAAAATAGGAGGGGGGACCAATCCCTTGGGTGACAGTCCTCTTCTCATACCAGGCAACAATTTATAAATCTCTTTTGGATATATGATTTAAAAGATACTTGGGTGGAGCTGTATCCAAAGGCTTACAGTTTTACTTTTCTTCCTTTGGTTTCTCATTCTCATTCCAGGTTAGACAACATTCTTATCGCAGATGAGTTGTTCCCCTCTTTAGTAGATATTTCAGTAGGAGCAATAAGAATTACAGACCATGATGATTAATTTATTACAGTCAAAGACCACCATACAATATAAAGATAAGAACATCATAAAAAGAAAAATAGCAGTACAATATGCACTTGCCCATATTACAACAACTTCTATTTAAAAACCAAATCTCACTTCTGTATGGGTTGTTGGGTTGACAAAGTTTTTCGGTATTTAATGGCCACAGCACAAAAACTCGCAACCTTAAATGAGACTAGGGTTTTTTTATGGGATAAAAGATATTTAACATAAAATGCAACATCCCTACCCGGGATTTTCCATAAAATAGGGGTGATAAACAAGCGTCGAAGGTCGCAATAAAAAAGACACTCTAATAAGACATGGCCCATGGACTCTACTACACCAGCATCGCAGGGGCAGACATGCTGTGCAAATGGAATTTTTTTATATCTGCCCTCTAAAAGTGCTTGGCCAGCATAAACGCTTTCCTGAGTCTAGGGGTGTAAAGAGAGGCCAAATAATGCGCAGGGGCAAAAGCCTCTGTATGGGGACTAAAACCAAGGTTGGGAGCAGCGCGGGACAAGTGGTTTTGCAGTTCCACATCTAGTATTCGCTGAATGATAGCCAACTTCGCTTGGGGGAAACCTAACGAAAGGATAGTAGTGGGAGAAAAAACTAAACTTGAAAGTTTTTTGAATAGAGATTTCTTCCATCTTGACTGGAAAATGTCAGATAGTATGAGGGGGGCCAGACCGACTGGAAAAACCAACAGTTTTAGCCAGTACTTGATCTTGAGCATCCATATGTGAGCCTCAATCGAGGAGAGCCCAGCTTCGAGGCGTAAGATGGTATCAGGGACACAGAGAGGGGTGCCCAATATGTTCCTTAGGAACTTGGTTTGAATAGTTTCAAAGGAGGTATATTTGCCATAAGCACTTATCTGGGCACCATATAACAGTTGGGAAATAACTTTGGCAGTAAATACCTGTAAAGCAGATGGCACATATTGCCCACCTTTCGTATAAAAAAAGGAGAGGAGAGCCTTTATGCTCCTCTTAACGTTAGCAATGGCATTTTTTGCCTGAAGATCCCATGCTCCGGATGAGTGTAGGGTCACCTCAGCCCTAAATACCTGTATGATGATACTTGTTCTGTTGGGGTACCATTTAATCGCCATCGGTGTTTTGCCCTCTTCCTGGTAAACACTACAACCTTTGATTTATCATGGTTAATAACCAGCAGCTCTTTGTTACAGTAGCTGACAAGGGCCCTGAGCAAGCATCGCAGACCAGTACTTGTAAGAGATAAGAGTACTGTGTCATCTGCGTAGAGAAGAATAGATAAGGGCCTGTTTGACAGGGTGGGGTGATGGGAGGGGACCAGCGCCAGCCTTTTGATCAGGGAGTTAATATCAAGGTTGAACAGTGTAGGGGCTAAACTACAGCCCTGCTTAACTTCCTTAGAAGTAGCAATGGGCCTGGACAGGTTGCCAGTGTTGTTGCATCTTATACGAACTTGGGTGTTCTGATATACACAGCGTATAAGTGCTAGGAGACGTCTGTCAATATTAGCAGACTCAAGTTTTTCCCAGAGCCTGTCCCTTGGTGTGAGGTCGAATGCTGACTTAAAGTCAATAAAGGCTGCGTAGAGGACCCCCCCCCCCCCCGATTTGATGGTGTATTTTTCCACAAGATGCTGTAGAACAAGACCATGATCCATAGTAGAGCGATTCGCTCTGAACCCGGCTTGTTCCTCTTCCAAGATGTTTTCCTGTTCCAGCCAGCTTTGTAGTTTTATAAATAGGTGTCTCGCATATAGCTTGCTGATAATATTCAGCAAACTAATGGGTCTGTAACTGGCCTCCAAGAGGTCTTCTGTATCTTTAAAAGTTGTGCTATGGAAAGGGAGAATTCCACCTTGTGGTTTTTCCTATTACAGGGTTGCAAGAACACCTGCACTTGGCTGACTTTCTCTTCTCCTAAAGATACAGGATCAGTCTCAGCCATGGACCTGGCAACCCTAATGTGTATGTATGTGTACATAAGATGGCCGACTTGTTATGTTACTTTATGCAAATTAAAACTGATCTATAACCTGATTCAGGTTAATCTTTGGTGGTATGAAGACCCACATGCCAAGTACTTTCATATCTTGGGAGCTGTGATATAATTGGGAAATTTTGGCATTTAGTTTTCACCTACACAGAGCAAATCACAAGATTTAGGATCCCAGAAGAGCTCTTTAGAGCCCTGTCTAAAACCCTGGAGAGGTGCTGCCAGCCGTACTGAGTTAGATGAGCCAAAGGTCTGATAAAATTGCTTCCTTTGTTCCTATTAGAGCCACTTTAATCTGTTATGCAGTCAGGGGTGTAGTCGTCCAGGGTCTGGGGGGGGGGTCTTAGACCCCTTGCTTTTTTGGGAGTAGGGTCCCAGCAGGGTCATAGAATCCTAGAATCGTAGAGTTGGAAGGGGCCTAGAAGGCTATCAAGTCTTTTATTTTAATTGTGATTTTATTTGTTGTACACCGCCCTGAGAGCTTTCTGCTATAGGGCGGTCTAGAAACGTAATTAAATAAAATAAAATAAATAAAAAGTCCAACCCCCTGCTCAATGCAGGGATCTAAATCAAAGCATTCCTGACAGATGGCTGTCCAGCTGCCTCTTGAATGCTTCCAGTGTTGGAGAGCTCACTACCTCCCTAGGTAATTGGTTCCATTGTCACATGGCTCTAACAGTTAGGAAGTTTTTCCTGAAGTTCAGTTGAAATCTGGCTTCCTGCCACTTGAGCCCACTATTCCATGTCCTGCACTCTGAGACAACCAAGAAGAGATCCTGGCCCTCCTCTGTGTGACAGCCTTTCATGTACTTGAAGAGTGGTATCATATCTCCCCTCAGTCTTATGACTCTAGCATCCTATGAGACAATCAGCATGTAAGGAGAGTGTGTTAGCCACTGAGAAGAGTCTTCTAGCATGCTTCCTTGTCCTTTCCTGCTGATTGGAGCCAATCAGAGTGAAAGGAGGTGAGCTGGCTACTGAGAAGACTCTTCTCAGCAGCTAACACTCTCCCTTTTTGTACTTATTAGCTCTTAGGCATATATATGTTGTGGGAGAACGAATTAACAAGGATCTCATTCTCAACCCAGCAGCAAAAAAAAAAAAGGAAAAGGAGGAGCGTGGCTGTGACTAATATGAAGGGACTCTGCACTTCTGAATTTGCCACTACACTACTGTATGCAGTAAGAAAAAGCTTATTTGAGGACTATGCAAGGGCCCGAGCTCAATGGCAGAGCATCTACCTAGCGTGCAAAAGGTCCCAGGTCTCTCTAGGAAGGGTGGGGGGAAACTCCCATCTGAAGCCTTGGAAAGCAGCTCACAAATCGGTGTAGAATCGACAACGTTTCTGGGCACCACACTGAGTATATCTGCATACATCGAGAATGAACGCCTGAAAAATGAGCGAAACGAGTTGCCACTGGGGGTCAGCAGCGAGCAGGCTTCATCGGCTTACTCCCTTTCATGTGATTCAGGGGCGGAACACAAACGGAAGGGGAAAGGCCAGAGGCCTCCGAAGGCTCCACGCCGGCGAGTAAAGTCCTCGCGTGTTTTTGTTGGCCTGTGTTCTGCCCCAGCCCTCGCTTCCCACCGCCTCAGGATGACTTTTCTACTGCAAGCGCGCAGATCGCTTCTCTGTGGCTTAGCCAACCCAAGGAGGTCTATGGTGGCGGCAGCACGCCAAGGTTTGGGGAGCCACAAGAAAGTGGTGGATCTTTTCTACGATGTGGTGTCTCCGTATTCCTGGTTTGGATTTGAGGTAAAAACGATGGGAAAGGGTTTAAGGGAGAAGTAGGGAGTGGAAACTATCCCCCAAGTCAAAGAGTAGCACCGATGCAGCCCCAAGCAAGCTCCCAAGGGCAACCCACCCGTCTAAAATAATTCAAGCACAACCTTCTCTACTCAAAAGTACGAATTCGGTGGGATTTACTTATTTCCATTCCATGTTTAGTAAGATTAGAAATGTTGCAGCTTTACCCTTTCTTCTTATGCAAGGTTGCGTGAGTGAGGGAGGAGCCTGTCCCCTGACTCCCAACCCCTGCTGAATGCAGGCATGGAACTGTAGCCTTAGATCGTCAGATCCTGTTGGGTTTTTTTTGCAGAACTGGCCCTTCGTCCAGAGTATGACAGTTTCACACAACATAATCGGAACGCCTGTCAGCTTAACTCAGTAACAGCATTGAACAGCGGGGACTGGCAGCAGCACATTGGTGCTCCTGTTTGCTCTTCCAGGCAATCCGTGGGCCAGGATACTACATTCGGTTCTCCCGCCTCCCAGTTTTCCATTATCTCCCCCACACACACACCCGTGGTAGCCGTGTGTATGTACGTGCGCTCGCCTACGCACATACGAGAGATCAGACAGTATTCTGTGGCCGCTGAATAGACGCAGCCCTCATCATGCTATTTTGGGAGTTTTGTTTCTCGCCCTCTTTGTACTTCTCTGAACCTTCACCCCAGCCTGCTGATACCCCCCTCTTGCGTGTGGATGGTGCAGTTTTGATTACATAGGAATCCACACCCACCTCTAAACATTGGAAACAGAAGGGACTCAGCAGTTCTTTGGGTGGCACTGCTTTTTTGTTTCAGTTTCCAGTTAAGAACACTTTAGGAGTTCCAAAGAGAAGAGGCAAAGCTCATGGGTCTTCTGGGTGCAACCCTTAGGGGTTACCGTAATGAGGCCCCATCTGTGCTGTACATTTAAAGCAGTGTCCTGCCACTTGAAACAGCCATGGCTTCCCCCCAAAAAAAATCTTGGGAGGGGTAGGTTGTGAAGGGTGCTGAGAATCTGTTCCCCTCACAGAGCTACAATTCTCAAAGTGGTTTAACGACCAAGCCCTCTTTCCAGGGAACTCAGACATGATTGTTGAAGTGGTATGACACTGCTTTAAATGTATAGTGCAGGTGGGGCCTGTCCGTGCTGGAGTTGGATACTAGTTCCCAGTTATTTGTATGAAAGTTTGAAGCAACTGCAGCTGGTATAGCACAGTGGGGAGGAGAGCCTGGCTGGGAGTCCAGAGTCTGTGGGTTCAAATCCCCGCTCGTGTCTCCTGGGTGTCAAGGGCCAGCTGAAGATCACCCCCACAGGGAGTGGCTCAGGGGTTATGTGCCCTGCCACCTGTGCAGCCGTGGGCAAGCTGCATAGTCCCAAGGAGCCCAATTGCCCCCCAGCTGGCAGTTGAGGACAGGAAAGGGCTGGCTTGTGCAGCTGTGGCAAGCTGAGCAGGCCCTAGCCAGCTGGGGAGGACTAGCCTCAGAGGGAGGCAATGGGAAACCTCCTCTGAATACCACTTACCATGAACACCCTATTCATAGGGTCGCCATAAGTCAGGATCGACTTGAAGGCAATCCATTTCCATTTTTTTGAAGCAACTGGAAAACATAAAGGGCAGGCAGCCTTTGCCTAATGGACTCCTTCAGAGTTGTTCCCATGCTATACCCCTTTTCCAGGATTAATTGGAAGTGGGATTAAAATAGAAGTTCCACACATCACTTAGCACACGTTAGCCAGTCCCTAGAGCCAAGCTCTTTCTGTAATGTTCACTTTCCAATAAGCCTCGATCAGCAAAGGTCGTTTCCAGTGTCACCTGCTTATAATGTGCCATTTGCTAGTCTGTCCGTTTCATTGCTTCCTGTATTGACGGTGGCTGAGGGGTTAATGATTAATAGTTTCTTAATTGTCCCAGTTTGGGGGCCAGGGGTGTAGTCGTCCAGGGTCTAAGGGGTTTTTAGATCCCTTTTTTGGAAGCAGGGTACCAGGAGGATCCCAATGTCTCCAGCATCCTATGAGCCAATCAGCATGAAGAGGAGTATGTTAGACACTGAGAAGAGTCCTCTAACATGCTTCTTTGTCCTTTCCAGCTGATTGGTGCCAATCAGAGTGAAAGTCAGCCACTGAGAAGACTCTTCTCAGTAGCTAACATTCTCCTCTTTCATGCTTATTGGCTCCTAGGGATGTCAGTTGTTATGGGAAAAGGCATTTGCAAGGATCTCATACTCAACCCTGCAGCAAAAAGCAGGGGAGGGGGCATTGCTGTGACTAACATGAAGGGACACTGTACTTCTGAATTTGCCACTACACTTACTGGTCGGGGCGCTTCCCGATTGTCACTGTTTTTGTGCTAGATTCAGTCGCGTACAAGCAAATTCAGGGTGTGCAATGAAAAGTGATTTGGTGCTCTTGGGAAACAACCCCCCTTCCCAAAAAGATCGGGCTTTTTGCAAGAAGGAAAATGGTGGGAATATTCACTGGAAAGTGTGGCTTAACACTTGCTTGACACAGCAACGTTGTCTAATTTCAGCACAAACAAATCAGGACGAGTGCTCAATAAGCAGGTTCTCTAGAAGCGGCCTCAGTTTCTATTCCCATGGAGGGAGAAGGCTTTAATTGCTGATTTCATTTCCTTATTGTTATTTTTATTTATCATTTAGTGCTAAATGATATTGGGACATTTTAGACAGGCTATTCAGAGAGCAAATATAGGCTATTCATTACTATTCAATTCCATAGCCACAATCGACACAAAGTGTGTGGATTTATAAATAGACATCATTTAATTAGCCTCAGGAGCACTTTCCTTGTCTGTGCTGAACAAACTGGAGCTGCAGTTCACTTTCACTGAAAAATTTGACACAAATCAAATCTGACAAACCACGGGCAAATAGCACAGAAATCCCTGGGTTGCAATAATTCTGACATTTTCTGAATGCTTTGTAAAAGTGACTGAAGAAAGAATGGTAATTTTAAAGGAAAGAGCTCAAGTGGAAGCAGCTCTGGTAGCCTCAGCCTTTCCACGACTTTGCCCTGTTTACTGTTGCTGCTGAAAATGTTGCAACTTTCCAGCTGTAACTTGCTCATTATATCCACAGATTGTGTATATCTTAGGAAAAGAAACTAACCTTCTGCCAGGCTGCACATCGGTCACTTCCAAATGGCGTGTTTATTGAGCATTCATCCTGATTTGTTTTGCATGAGGTTTTCAGGGTAGTTAGACTGCTTTGGTTCTCTGAGTGTTTATTGGATTTGTTTGTGGGGAGGTTAGGTGGCGTTGTGTCAACAAATTGTTATTCTGCACTTTTCCAAGTATTTTCTCGTTGCTTTTCTTGCTACAAAAAGTCTGGTTGCGAGGCAGGAGGGTTGTTGCGCAAGCGTGCCAGTTTAACTTTTAATTTGCTGATCTGCAGTTGAATTCCACCCATACAATAGTGACAGTCTGGAAGTGCCCATAGTTTGAGTGGCACAATGGTGTATCTGTTATCTCAGAAGTGGAGCTCACTATTCAGTTCTGAATTTCTGAATACTAGGGATATTTATGAATATGGAGTGTGTTGCTGTAAGAGGGGAAATGCACGGCTGTATTATTTTAGCATTGTAGATTGTAGGGAAGTAAAAATTATTATGAATGAATGATGAAAAAGTGCTGCCAAACCGCATGGAAGTGGATTTTTCAGTCGGCTTGCCTGTTCACTTAATGTAAACAAAGTACACCCATATTTTCTATCTAAAGGTAACATTTCATTGAGCCATATGCAGGTGTTCAAAAGCATGTTTACTTAACATATTGGGAATGGGGGGAGCGCACATGGATGAGTGCGCTAGCTGTGTGCCGTCCCCCCATTCCCTTTCAGGTCAACTTTCTACTTCTGGAAGGTGACCCTCTGAAGTGGGGAGTCTTCTGTACTCAAAAGGCTCCCTGCTCATTTTAGAACTTCAGAAAATCAGTGAATACACATCTGAACATCCGCATAGAGCTATTACCAGTGCCCAGAGGCAGAATGATGTAATCCATAGGACCTAGAGTTCACCCCCTCCCAGTTCTGTTTCTCCAGTTTAAATTAGGATGTGCTGCTCAATCTTATTCATATTTACTCAGAAATGTCCACAGTATTTCAGCCCTAATTTACTCTTCCCATCTACACATGTATATCAAAACTAGTTTGGCCCACAGCATTATAGTATTGTTTCCATACACAGTGTTTATATATTTCTCAGTGGAAGTTGCATATCCTACTTTAGCCAATCTCATTTATCGGTAATAAGAGGTTTGTAGGATTGCTTGTTAGCAAGGAGAAACACTCTGTACATGTGGTAAGGCATGCTTTTCTCATTTCTTTACATGTTCCTAGGCTTTCTGGGATTGAATTGGGGGCCTATGGTAAAGACCTTTTCAGTTCCCACCGTACTTCTGCCCTTCCTGCTAAGGGCGTGTTATGTTTTGGTCCTTTGACTTGTGTGGCTTTTGATTTCCAAGTATAGAATTAGACCCTCATTCTATAGCAAGCCCTGAATTCATTTACCTGCAAGGACGTCAAAGGGTTTGGCTTTCCTATGTGCATATTCCTTTGTGTTTGTCTCGGCATAAACCACTGATGTATTGCAGCAAGCATAAGTATGCGAGTGGTGCAAGGGTTTACACAAGATGGTATTTGTTCCCAACAGAAAGCTGATCACCTTTTTGCTCATCTAATGTAACTCCCTAGCTTCTGCCAACTCCTGGGGCTGAGTTCGTCCTCCAGTACAACTGTGTGCAACCTCTCCAATTATCAAGCTAGCTCTTGAGATCCCATTTTAACTTTATTATATGAGATTAAGTTAAAGCCGTTTCTTATTCCATGGGCTTCAGTAGATAGTTAACCATGTATTTAAACTCCTCCCATTGAAATCAGTCAGGCTTGAAAGACCTTTACTCAGAATAGATCATTCCCAAAGTTTGGTATCTTCCTGCCCTAAAGATTGGCCCTTCTGTTCATGATTCTGTTGAGCAGAGAACCATCAGGATCTTATGAAACTGGTGAACTTCAGATTAACAAGGTCTGACAACAGAAGAAAGGTGCCCTGTAAAATGTCCAGTGTAAAAGCAGTTCCAGATTTTTCAAAAGAAACTCCCACTTTTTACATCACAGGTTTTTGCCATGAATTTGCCTCCAAAAAGAAATGAACTTGTCAAGACTTTGGGATCTAACTTCCTGAGCTCTGATCTCAACTTTTACCTATTGTCACTTTTGCCTCTTACCCATCTAAATCTGTTTTTTACGTATTTATATCGTATCTCTACAATCTCCAATTGGTTTTTGTTTGCTTTTTAATTGTTTGTGGGGGGCTGGTTGTCTTTGCCTTAAGCACAGAAACTTCTAGAGTTCAGAAGCAGTGTTCAAAGCTGGCTGGCTTTGGCAACTTAAACAGTCCCAGTGGCTTGATACACTGACATACGCCTAAGTTACAAGAAGCATGTTGGGTGTTAGTTTTCCCCCAATGTGAGGCAGGTCTATGTGACTAATCTCCAAAGGAATGTGGATGTTGGTTGATCCTGCCACTTGTTTGACAAGGTTAGGTAGTTTCCCTACCCTTCCCAACTCTTACCCATCCCAGAGTGGAACTCCACAGCAGTGTGCATTGACAGCCAAGGTTCAAATGCAGAGTCGTGTTTACAGCTCTAGCAAACCTGTGTCCTTACATTCCTCCTGTTTTTTTGGCATTCACCTGGTTTTATCCCAACCCAGCTGTCTGTACATGTCACATTCTTATTCCATCTCTTGCAGCTGATGAAGTAGGTTGTTCCCTGTCAAAGCACTTGCCATGTGGTACGCTTGTTTCTCTAGTGCCGCATGTGCATGTGATAGGTCTCTCTTACCCTTTGCTGACTAACACAGACACTGTTTTTAAAACTGCCTTGCAAAAGTTGCCTTCTGTTTCCTGGCTGCTAGCTCCAGATCTCCCCTTTTGTTCTCTCCATATGAATGTGAAGCTGCTGCTGATCATCAATTCGTTTTCCTCACTGATGTAGGTTCTCTGCCGGTACCGTCCCATCTGGAACATGGAGCTGCGTTTTCAGCCGGTGTTCCTTGGAGGCATCATGAAGGCGACTGGTAAGTGCTGACTAATAGAACTGGGTTCAACTGAAGTAGCCGCTGCCAGCTGGTGCTCACCAGATCTTTGGACTTCAACTCCCATCAGCCCCACCAGCACATTATCATTATAAGTTATTCGTTTTCTCACCAGCCCTTCACCATGAGGTCCCAGGGAGGGTTACAATTTAAAAATACAATATTGAAATTAATTTAAATAAACTGCAGTCTAGAGAATAAGGTGGGTTCTAAAATATATAACACATGTAGATGAAAACCAAATCATGAAGGTGCCTGACACACCTGTATGGGGAGAGGATTCCACAGCACAGGGTGTTGGCTGCGACTGACGGGAGTGGTCATCCAAAGCATGTGGAGGGTCCCATGCTGGGAAAGGGTGTGCAAACGATTAGGCATATGCCTGGAGACTGTGTCCAGCAATGGCTGTATGCCAAAGGATCCTGCTTCAGAGTGATCCTCAACCTCAACCTACAGTAGAGTGTGTTACCCAGGGACCACTTTGGCTGGCACCCCAAGCATGACTTTTCACTCATTGGCTCCTTTAGCTTCACTCTAAAGTGAAGGTTCAGTCCTTTGGGACCTCTGTAGTTGGGTTGCTCCAACCCCAGTAGGCTCCATTCCTTGCCTCTTCTACTCAGTTCCCTTGCCTTCTTTTTGTGTTCATTGGTTCCTTTGGGTTAATCAGGAGCCTTGGGGGAACATGAAGCAACATGTTTTCCTTAAGGGAATTCTTCTGCTTTTTGGAGTCATGTTGGTAGGGTTCTAAGGAATCCAGGTTGCTTGCTTGGAACACTTCACTGGTGTGGGGTTGAAGGGAGACTTACGAAAGCTTCACTACCTTCAGTCCTCCCATCATAGTCTTCCCTAGATGGTCCCAGATAGCAGGAGCTATCTAGGATCTCAAGGTGGACTAGCCACCCAAGAATTCATACCCAAGTGCTGTGAGAACCTTGGTCCACAGCCCTGACCCCAGACCCTCAGGTTGCAGTGAACCTCAGGAAACTCTCTCTTTATTCTTTTGTCCTCCTTGGGACAGGTAACTATTCGTGCTTTCACCCTTTCTTATCTCCTCCATTTCACTGTCCTTTCTGCCCTGACACGGCGGAAACCTGTTTCATTGGCACATGAGCATTTCCTGGTGTTTCTAGGCCTCCATTCCAGACTGCTGGATCCCTAGGACCACACTCCCCCCCCTTATATGGCAAGGATAACTGCCCCTATTTGGTCTGTGTCTGTCTCTATCATGTGTAAGTTGTTGTTCCAGGCGAAGTGGTTTGGTGAGGCCTGTATACAATTTTACTCGCAACTAACAATTTTTCTCCGCTTAAATACTGTATTTTGACAAGTCAAACCTCACAGTCATTTTACTCCTCAATGTCATTTTGGTGTTTCTTTGGAACCCAAATTGGGTCTCGGTAGTTCTTCCAAATAATTGGAAGTAATAGAGTACAATGCAATTTATCTGGGGCGTGCCACGATTCTGGGCCAAAGATCTTGAAATATCACCCTCTGTGGTTACACTGTGTGTGATCAAGGGCATGTGAAGGCTTGGTAAGCATGGAGCATAGGAGATAGGTGAAGCATTCCATACAAGGCTGTTTCTTGTGTACTACTTTGGATGCTGACTTACCCTGGGAAAAGGGTATTGTCATTGAGGGCTGGAAATTCAGATTCTCCCCCACACAGTATTTGTTTTCATATTATTATTATTGCTTATTCTCATTTTTATCAAGGATGCCGTTGTTGTATCCTGCACTGCAGATCCTGCATTGAGGAAGGATTAGACTGGATGACCAAGGTCACTTTCAGCTTTGTGATTCAAATAGCAATGTCATTTGACTATACTGTATAGGCTGATCTTGATGGACTTCATTAACGTTAAACAAAACAAAGGCATATTTTAATAATCACCAGGAACTCAGATGGTACTTGGAACAAACTGCCATAACTTTGTGTCTCCGACAAAACTGCATTTAGTGCTAGAGGCCTGGAATTCTCTATGTCAGGGATAGAGGATCAGCTCCCTTGTCTTGATGGAAAGATGAGAGGTGGTAAGATGTAGTATCTGCCTTTCTCTGAAATAGGGATGTGGTAGAATTCCGCCTAATTCGGATTTGGTACCAAATCTTCTGTTAATCTGCTTATTGTCCACTATTGTGGATTGGAGTTCTATGTAGCTATTTTCTGCGGCTGTTTTTGAAAATGGATTTTTTTAAAAATTGCCTCTACCCCATATTGATATGAACAACAATAATTTTATTGGTATTTACTTTCACTTATTGATATTTAATTAAAAAACATTGATATTAATATTTTTGGGGAGGAGAAAACAGATTGGTAAAAGCAGCGGATAGCAGACAAAGAAGGAACTCGAATTGATACCAGCCTCTTAAGTTGGCAGAATGCTTTCGAAGCGGCAGCAGTCAACGGATCCCATCCCTACTCTGAAATCTTCTTATCCTTTGCAACAGGTAACCAGACCCCAGCAATGGTGCCCAAGAAAGGGCAGTACATGTCAAAGGACCTCATGCGAGTGGCAAAATTCTACCAAGTGCCAATCTGTCTCATGAAGGATTTTTTCGGGACTGTTCTTGAAAAGGGTAAGAAAAGGAAGATATTTAGTGGGGACAATCCAGTCTTTTAGAAGAGCTGGTCTCTATGGCACTGAAAGGGTATTCTCGGCCCTTCCCTTGATTTGTAGTAACAGTTAGTGTAGTGGAGGGGGAACGTGGGGGAGCACCGCTCTGAGACCTTTTTCAGAGTAGAAGGTGATGATGTCACCTGCTAGAGCAGCAGATCAGGGTAAATATCAGTCGTCACCCACATGTCCCCTCCCCCCCCCCCCGCAAGTGAATGAAGTGACAAGGTGTCTTTCATGTTTTCCTATTGTTTGTGAAACATTAGCACAGAGGACGGTGGAGAATAATCGAGTAGAGGATGAATACTTCTTTCCCTTAAAAGGGTTCCTACTTAGTTGTGTTGAAAAAAGTAACCACAACCATGTTTTTAAATTTAGAACGTGTTTTACTGCCTGTAGTACATTAGCTCTCACAGTGTCCCCAAACATCACTACTGCACCCAATTTACAGAGAAAAAGTAAGAAGCTTTGCCTGTGGCTACAGAAAGAGTCCATGGGAGACCCAACTCCAGGTGAGACCACAACACTAAAATGGAGCTCTCTAGACAAGTGTGTATCATTTATATGTAAGCCAATCCCTTAGTGACCACAAGGCCAATGTTCAAGTTCCTAATAAGAGTTTGCAGCGTTGGAGTTGACCTCCTCTTCTTTGACAGCAGCCAAATCTTCTTTGATGTTTTGTAGCAATGGAGTTTTTCCTCAGTGACATTCAGGCAGATGCTTTTTCTGTGCCTTTACCCAATACAGGCAGTCTGCCAGCTATGCGTTTTGTCACAGCTGTGGATATAACAGAGCCACAGTTTCTGGAATCTGTGTCTAGAGAACTTTGGATGCGCATTTGGTCCCGGGTGAGTATTCTAGTACTCTTGAATCTCTCCAGAAGTTTCTATGCCCATCAAAATTATTTTTTCTGGGTGCTTAGGCAAGAAAGTTGAAATGACCTGGGCCAGACGTGCAAAATTATCACCCCACCAAGCCAGATGCAGCACTCTGTGGTGGCTCTCCAAGGACTCCTTCAGTCTCCTGAATTACTGTCCCACAAGGACAGTATTGTGGCACCTGGAGGGCCACAATACATGGGCTGTGGTGAGCTGTGTTCTGCTTTGTTGGTCACAAGTTGCACAGGCCTGACCTGGGTGAAATAAGAGGTCAATATCACTTCTAGGGCCTTCTTCTTGAATTCCAGACCATGCTTCACTCCTATCACTCATCATTTCAGTGTAATTATTGTAGCAGTAACTTAGATTAAGTGAACTTTCATTCTTGACACCCACTTCCATTTGGGCCAGAGATGAGTAACCTGTGGCCATCCAGATGCTTTTGGACTCAAGCTCCCATCACCCCAGCCAGCATGGCCAATGGTCATGGATGATGGGAGTTGTGGAATCTGTGGCACTCGTTGCCCCTTCTATGATGAGTTTCCGCCGAGCCTTGAAGACCTGGCTCTTTATGCAGCCTTTTGGGGTGGGCTAGGTTTTACTATTATTGCTTCAGATTTTTAATGTTTAATGTATTTGTACATTTTATTTTGTACGTTGCCCAGAGTGGCTGGATAACCAGCCAGATGGGCAACTAATAATAATAATAATAATAATAATAATAATAATAATAATAATAATAATGCCGACGACGACGACAATAACAACAACAACAACAAAACAACAACAATAATAACAATAATAATAATAAAAGTGAATGAAACTGCATCCTTGTATATGTGTGTTCTGGTATATGTGTGTTACTTCTTGCAGAACCAAGTAATAACTTTCGATACTTTCACTCTCTTGTTCATGAAGATTTGTAACCAACTGCTTATTCCTTGTCTCTTCAGGATGAAGACATTACCCAGCCAGAGAGTATTTTGGCAGTAAGTTTATTTTGCTCTTGCTTCTGCAGTACACCTGCATACGCTTTGTGATGCACAGTGGTCTAGATCAGTGTTCTTCAGTCTTGGGGTTCTCAGTTATTGTTGGACTACAGCGTCCATCATCCCTACCCAACATGGGCAGTGGTCAGGGATTATGCAAGCTGTAGTCTAACAACATTTGGGGACCCAAGGTTAAATAATTGGTCTAGATCCTGTAGGTTGGCCTCTGGAGACCTTCCGGGTGGATGATTCTTCCATTGGGACAGAAGGTTAGCCTGGAGGTTCTTTGGATACTTCCCATCTCTGATTTCATGACTCTTGATCTCTGGGATGCGCTTTTCAGGTAACTTTGTAGTTTGAGTTAGAGAGAAAATATCCAGAAGAAGACGTCTGTGATTTTTATTCCCCTCCTAGTTTGGATACATTGGAGGATCTAGTCGGGCTTTCCTGGTGTTTTTTCTTTTTTAAAAAACCACAGTCGATGTTAATGAAGCAACAGCAGCAGCAGCTTGTTGTAACTTTAGACCACTTCCTGCAATTCTTTGTGAAATGTCTGTGCCCAGATATTCAGAATGTCCTGCTATGTGGTCTACATGTCTGAATAAGACAGCTTCATAAACAGAGAGAGAATACACCTTGCAGATTTTAAGATCTGTAAACTACAGGTGTTCCCATGCGTCTCTTTCCTCGTCACTATACGCTTACCAGCAGTCATTTCACTCTCTTGCTTTGGAAAAGTGAAATGTCTGCCATCAGATCTAGAACAAGCAGAATGCAGACTAGCTTAATATTGACAATCTAGGAGTAAGTTGTTTTGTGTATATGCATCTCACCTGGCTAGGTTACAGCCACTACCTCCCTTGCCTGCTGATTGCACCTGCTTTCCAGCAAAGCTAACTTACTCATTTGCTGGACTCCCCTTTAAAATACCCCATGTGAGTTAAATTCCTGGTCAGCGCTGAAAGCTTCTTGAAGGTCTAACCAAGTTACTTGGCTACTCCACAGTTCCTGCTTTCTGCGTCTGTCTCTTTCCAGGCTACCGAGAGAGCAGGGTTACCTTTAGACAAAGCTCGGAAACTTCTGGAAATGAGCACCTCATCAGAGGTGAAGAATCACCTGAAAGCTGCAACAGATGAAGCAGTAAGATACGGGGTGAGACACTGGCATCACTTTACGCCAGGAATGGGGAAGCTGTGGCCTCCAGATGTTGTTGGACCTTAACCCCCATCAGCGCCAGCCAGCCTGGTGAGGGATGATGGGAATTATAGTTCATATCTGGTGTACTACAGGTTACCCATCCCTGCAATTACGTTGTGAACAGCTGTACATCTTTCATTCCATGCCCATTTTTCCTGAAGGGCATCTTGGGGAATCAAGTACTCAGGAACCCAAACCATAGCGAGAAGGGCAATATCTCAGTGGTAGAACATCTGTGTGGCATGCAGAAGGTCCCAGGTTCAGTTCCCAGCATCTCCAGGTAGTGCCAGAAGTGACCCTGGTCTGAAATCCTGGAGACCCACTGCTAGTCAGTGTAGACAATACTGAACTAGACGGAGCAATGGTCTAACTCTGCATAACACAGTTTCCTGTGTTCCTAACCCCTGAGCGTCCTGATACAACTAGCATAATTAGACTGATCCCCACTGGCCATTCTGGAATCCAGCCCTGGATTTCTGTCCAAAGAGGGCCTCCTGGCTTGCGTTTGGATATCTTCCTGTTTATTCGTCATGGCCCTTGCTGCTGTTGCTACTGCTGAAACACTGCAGATGGATTCTTCACTGACAACATAAAGCCTATTTAGGGAAAGGGAAGAGATAAACCAGGAAAATGATGTGCGTGGCTGCTCAGGGAATTGACCCTATTATTTCCTGTCATAGAGATGGTTCTTATATATACATGTGTGTTTGTGTCACATGATTATTCAACACTTGATGAGTTTTGCCTATGTGAACTAGTGCATTTGAAAAGGATTGTGTTTTGAATTGACATGGATTTATTTATTTATTTAAAATATTTCTATCCCGCCCTTCTACCCTATAATACAGCACTCAGGGCGGCTTGCAAAAATAAAATCAAACATGTACATAATAAAATGGTAAACAGTAAAATCACAAAAACATTACAATAAATTTAAAATATATAAAATACAATTAAAATACATAAAATGCTATACACACACACATATATATATACTAAAGGGACTACAAAGGTAACATTTACTGCAGAAGGCATAAAATCAGTGTCAGGCTCTACCTTCAATCCCTCCCAAAGGCCCTCCGGAAGAAGATCGTTTTCAGAAGTCTTCGGAAAACCAAACTGGCATGATATGCAAGTTCTATCTGATGGCTTATTTTGCACATGTATATCATTGCTACAGTATACGAGTGGTGAGCATGCGTGTACTAACTGGCCCACAACCAGGAATAACAGGAGAGAAGTGAGTGTCTGCCTAACAGTCACACACATAATTCTTTGCCTCATTCCCCTGCTTTTGTGCCTGTTGTTCCTGAATCTCTTTCTCTCTCCTCCTGCATGCCCTGGTGATCAAGGCTTTCCACCCACCTTTTGAGGTGCTTTCAGACATCCTAGCAGAATGGAGGTGACATGGAAGCACAAGTGAGCCACTTCTACTCAGTTTTCAGCGGGCAGCTTATCAAAGTCTGTGTTTATTTAATTTTTTAAAACACATGTGTATATTCCATCATTCTTAAGAACCCAATTCAGGTAAAATCTGCAACCACCAAATGCAAAGACCAACTTGCACATTTGAACTCTGCAGGTTCATGTACATTGCATCAAAGTGGATCGATGAAGCAGAACTTCCTCTTTGTGTCCCTGTGTTGTATGTCTTGATTCAGGTATTTGGGTTGCCATCTTTTGTCACCCACATTAATGATGAGCCTCAACTTATCTTTGGTTCAGATCGTTTAGAACTGCTGGGAAGTCTCTTGGGTGAGTGTTCTTAATGCCATTGTGTATCATTTAATAATGTCCCAAATTCCAAGTTGGACTTGCATGCCGCGAGGAATATCTTGACCACTTTTTTGAAGCAATTTTGAATTGCTCGGGCTATTAACAGAGTGCTGCATTCCATGCTGTTTGCTCTGTCTAGAGACTTTCAGATTATTCAGGAGAACCCAAACATTAATATAAGTGTCTTTTGCACTGCCTGAAATGGTTTTTGATGTTACTGTTATTATCCATGGGTCCTATTGCTGTTAAATTGATTTGTATGTTTATTATATCCTGCCGTCTCTAAAGGGAGGAGCATACATAAGAACACAGTAATTAGTAAAATAAATCTTGCCTGGACAATCTGAATTCTACCCCAAGGAAGTCTTAATTCTGTATAAATCATGTACAAATAGAGGGAACTTTCTTATTTTGCGTATTTCCCCCCTGATTTTGCTCTTCTGGTACTTGGGGAAGGGGAGGGAGGAGAAAGCTTAACCCTTCCGACTGCTTTTTCCTCCAAAGGACATCTCCCCTCTCCAAGGGACACCAGATACGTACTTTCAAGAGTAAACATGACTGGGATTCCATGGGGAATAGAGCATTGAATATTCTTTCTTCCAAATTGCCCCCATTGCTTTTTTTAGTCATTGGTTTTAGTCAGTCTTTATCCTTTGTAGCAAGTCCCATTGAGTTTCAGTGGATGTGTAGTTAAGGTTGTAGTTCTGTGCATACTTATCTGGGACTTAAGTTCTGAGTAAACGTGGAGGGGGCCAAGCTGTCTGGCTAAGTTCCTGTGAAGCAAAGCTGGAGCTTTAGCTTGTTGACTTCAACAAACTCTCTACATTGTCCCTTTGCTGGAGACACTTGAACAAAGTAGCTGGAATGTTGTGACTGGAGAAGTCCCTCTGTTAAAAAAAAGAATCTAAAGCCCAACACTTGTTTCCCAGTTCAGTATCCCCACCAGAATTGGTCCATCTATTGCCTACCTAGTAATCGGACTCTGTTGTTCCCTACTCTGCACTTGCATGTATATCACCTGATTGATCGATGCTATTTTGGATTCTAGTTTTGGGCGAGAGGGTAAGCAGCCTGCTAGTTTGTGCTGGTGCTGTTCCCACCTCCAGAAGCTGTGTTTCAGCTACAGCTGATTTGGGGATGTATGCAGAACTGGAAGGAGGCTCAGCAGTTTCTAAGGAAAATTGGAAGAGCTGCTCTCCTAACACTTCCTATGTCAACAGCAGGCAGAAGCACTGTCCCAGATTAGCAGAGTTCACTTACTGATGAATTCCAGGTCTGGCTTCAGGCTCTGATCTAGT